>NC_134113.1:38842500-40092500 GCF_040939455.1 Microcebus murinus
AACTAATACTAGTAGTGCAAGACTATATCTATATATACTTCAGATTTGCAGTCCCCATTCCCTAGGGCAGCAGACTAATAAAGGTCTGTGGCCTGTTAGGAACCGGGCCACACAGCAGTAAGAGAGTGATGGGCCAGGAGCGAAGCTTCATCTGTATTGACAGCTGCTTCCCATCACTTGTATCACCGCCTGAGCTTCACCTTCTGTCAGATCAGTGGTGGCATTAGATTCTCATAAGAGCAAGAAGCCTACTGTAAACCACACATGTGAGAGATCTAGGTTGTACGCTCTTTATGAGAATCTAATGCCTGATGATCTGAGGTGGAGCTGAGGCGGTGATGCTAGCGCTGGGGAGCAACTGCAAATACAGATCATCATTAGAAAGAGGTTTGACTGCACAGAGACCATAATAAATCAATTGCATGAAGACTCATATCAAAACCCTATCAGTGAGTGGCAAGTGACAATCAAGCTCCATTTGGTGGCAGACTTCATAGGGGCAAGTAAGTTGATGTACTTCAGTTGTATAGCTGCATCTGGTAACAGGCTTTAAGTCGGAATCCAACACTTATTTTAGTCCATGCATGGATCACCCATTATTTTATTTACCACTTTCATTCATGCCTCCTTCCTGCACTGCATACTTGTCTCAGTCACAGTTTTGGTAAGCCCATAATCTAACCCTAGCAAAAATGAGCACAAATCAAACATCACTGGAGAGCTTCTTTGAAAAGAGAGAAAGACCCAGTGATGAGACAGCAGAAGACCTCAGACTGCCAACAAAATAAATGAAAGCTGCATTTAAAAGAAAATACTAGGAGTCCTACTTTAATTACAGGTTCATTGCAACAGGTGATTCACATTCTCCAAGCCTGCTTTGTATAATATGTGGTAACTGGCTATCCAACAAAGCGATGAGACTTTCAAGACTGCTTTGCCACATGGAGACCAAGCACTCTGCATTAAAAGACAAATCTTTAGAGTTTTTCAAAAGAAAAAAAAAATGGGAACATGAAGAAAAGAAGCAATTATGGAAGGCACTTCATCAAATGTGTCTGCACTGAGAGCATCGATCATTCTTAGTGGCTAACCGCATTGCTAAAGCTAAGAAGCCCTTTACTATTGGTGAAGAGTTGCTCCTGTCTGCTGCTAACGTTCCTTTGCCGTGAACTTTCAGGATAGACTTAAGTTCAAAAGGTGACACATGTTGCTCTTTCGGCCAGTACCATAACTAGACAAATTGTTGAAACAGCAGAGGATATTGAGGCACAATTGTTAGAAAGGATTAATGAGTCACTGTGTTACACAATCCAAGTTGACGTGTCTAGCGATGTTGACAAGGCAACGATGCTCGTTTTCGTGTGATATATTTTTCAGGAGGATGTGCATGAGGATATGTTATGTGCACTTTTGTTGCCAACTAACCCCACAGCTTCAGAACTATTCAAGTCTTTGAAAGATTATGTATCAGGAAAACCGAATTGGGCATTTTGTGTCAGTACCAGTGGTCCTCAAACTTTTTAAACAGGGGGCCAGTTCACTGTCCCTTAGACCGTAGGAGGGCCAGACTATAGTTTAAAAAAAACTATGAACAAATTCCTATGCATACTGCACATATCTTATTTTGAAGTAAAAAAAAAACAAATGGGCAAAAACACCCACATGTGGCCCACGGGCTGTAGTTTGAGGACGCCTGCATACACAGATGAAGTGGCTGCTATGACTGGACAGCTTTCTGGTTTCACTGTTTGGGTCAAGGAGGTCACTTCTGAATGTGATTCTATGCACTGTGTCATCCATAGAGAAATGCTGGCTAACTGAAAAATGTTGCCTGAATTAAATGTTTTGCAGGATGTGAATAAAATTATCAACCACATTAAAGTACATGCCCTTAACTCACATCTGTTCACAAAGCTCTGTGAGGAGACAGATGCAAAGCACACATGTCTTCTCTCATACACAGAAGTGAAATGGCTTTCTAAATGTAGATCACTGGCCAGAGTTTTTGAGTTATGAGAGCCACTCCAGAGATTTCTTTTAGAAAAATAGTCACCACTGGCAGCACATTTCAGTGATACAGAATAGTTCAAAAACTTGCTTACTTGTGTGACATATTCAACCTGCTCAACGATCTCAATCCGTCACTTCAGGGATGGGGGTGGGGGCTGTGTTCAAGTCGGCAGATAAAGTGGCTGCATTCAAAGCCAAACTAAAATTGTGGGGGCAATAAGTGAACATTGGGATTTTTGACATGATTTTCAAACATTAGCAGAGATTTTGAAAGAGACTGAGCCAGGACCTTCTTTCTCCCAGATGGTGCATGATCACCTATCTCAGCTTTCAAAAGAGTTTGAGCATTATTTTCCAACCATGAAAGACCCCCTAACTGGTAATGAATGGCACCATGACCCATTTGTGAACAAGCCAGGTGAATCGTCTCTGTCAGTGTTAGGAGAGGATCATCTGAGATTGTGAATGACGGTGGACTTAAAAGTATGTTTGAGACAACTTCAAATCTCCATTATGTTCTGGATTAAAGTCAAGGGGGAATATCCCAAGATTTCCACAAAAGCAGGGTTTTCTGCAGTGACAGCAACCAAAACCAGATTCCAGAGTACACCAGGCATAAATGACACACTTTGGGTGTGACTGTCTCCCATCACCAGTCCCAGTTCTGGTCCCAGATGGGACTGTCTAGTTGCAGGAAAACAAGCTCAGGGCTCCCACTGATTCTGCATTATGGTGAGTTGTATAATTATTTAATTATATATTACAATGTAACAATAATAGAAATAAAGTGCACAATAAATGTAGTGTGCTTGAATCATTCCGAAACCATCCTCTCTTCCCACAGTCTGTGGAAAAATTGTCTTTCATGAAACTAGCCCCTGGTGCCAAAAACATTGGGAACTGCTGTTCTAGATTATAGTATAGTTATTCACTGAAAATTCAAAATGCTTACATGATATATTTAAATTTTAAAGATTATGATGATAAATTGATCTTTTTTCAGCATTCACATAAAGTCTATAATTATGTCCATGTTTGGAATAATTACAGAAATACATTCAGTCCATACACAAACACTAGGTTGTTCTGAAAAACAACAGGTGTGTTGACTGATTTAAGACAAATATAACAAGCTTTAAAACTTCCAATTACTCAGATAGATTCACTGTTTAATAGATTATAATCTTTTGCTTATTATCTATAAGTAGAAGTAATTCCAAGTTTATTTCAACAACCCTTTCAGAGACTGATAATATTTCATCATAATTTGGATGATTTTTGGTAGCAGATAGAGCAGACTGATTATATATAAATGTGGGAATACCTACCAAATATTGCTCCAGATTAATTTCTCCTTATTAGTCTTTGATTTTACTTCCTCAGGGGGGAAAAAACAATTTAGTCCAACACTCACCTCTGACCAAAATAGCATCAAGTGTGGATTAGGTGGCTCCTCTACTTTTGTCCATAACTTACCATGTCCTCTATTATAGCTATTATCAGTCTGCTATAAACTCCACTGTACTGTACATCCCATGAAAGCAAAGACCATATCTGTATTATTCATCATATTATACTCCGTACATAGCACCTATTATACATGTCAGGCACTGAACAAAGTATTTCATGTATATTAACTCAATCAATCTTGCTAACAACAGCATGATGTTTCCATTATTTTTCCCATTTTATGCATGAATAAACTGAGGAACAAAGAAGTTAAATAACTCGGTCAACATTATATAATTTGTAAATGACAAAACTAAGAACTGAACTTTGTTTGGATTCTAAGTTAATCCTATCACCCACTATGTTATACTATTTCTCAAATGCAGAAGGATAAGCTCAATAGCTTATCAATTACAATACTATCCCTTGATATAGAAAAGAGTAATTATCAAATAAATGCCTTTAATAATAGTATTATATTAAATAAACTTTTCTTCTTAATTAATCATATTATATTGAAAACTAAGAATTTTTCCTTCGAACAAAATGAATTTTCTCAAATTCAATGAATTGTGTTTATGCCCATGCATTTCACATAATGACCTTACTATTTTGCTGATTTTTGTCCAACATATTACATAGGCTCTAATTTTCTACTTTTTCCAGGAATATTAATAATATTCGGTTCTAACTCTTAATAGGATGCTAATGTAGGCACATTATCTGTTAATATTTACTGAGTGGCTACTCTATCTAAAACACTGTAAGACACATTATAATATTGTTATATGGTAGAAAATACAGTCATAAAAGATAAATACTACTTCATGGTTGCATGTATTAAATGTCAATTCAGTGGCATGTAAGAAGGTAGAGAAGATCAGAGTTGCAAGGGCTCACAGAGGGCTATACTGTAAGATCAAGATAGGTGATATAAGGGAGAGGCCTTTGAGGCAGGAGGAACATTTATAGAACTATATTAGGGAACTATATACAATTTATTCTATTTATTTAAACTAAAAATATGTACATACATACATTAGGACATAGAGTTGGAGAGAAATACAGTCCCCCCAAAATCAAAGCCTATTCTGCCGGGCATATTGTTAAGAGGAACATGATGGCATCCCATTGAATTCATCATCACTCCATTACATTAATCTCAAAAGTTATCTGTGATATTTCTTGTTCTATAATGAAACTAATATTAGTAATTACTATAAATATAATTACACCAACTGGTATTTAATTGAAGGTCATTTATCTAAATTATTATTATTACTTTAATTTTTTTGGAGATGGGATCTCACTCTGTTGCCCAGGCTGGTGTGCAGTGGCATAATCATTACTGTATACTCAAAATCCTGGGCTCAAGCGATTCTGTACTCTACCTCACCCTTCCAAGTAGCTGTGAGTACAGGTACCTGCCACTTTGCGTGGCTAATTTTTAAAAAATTTTGTGGAGATGGAGGTCTCACTATATTGTCTAGGCTGGTCTCCGACTCCTGGCCTCAAGTAATCCTCCCATCTTAGCCTCCCAAAGTGCTGGGATTACAGCCATGAACCACCATACCTGGCCTTAACTAAGTTATTTTACAACAATCCAATGAAGTGGAAAGAGCTCATATTTCTAATTCACATTTGTGGAAACCAAAGCTTAGTGAGCATAAACAACTCATTCAATGGTGTATAACTAATGAGGACTGGGTGGTGGAGCTAGGTTTCAACACATTGTGTGACTCTAGAGATCAAACTCTATAACTATATTGGAATTTCTAACATTCTAAGTTTTAACACAGTGATTCTCAAACTGTAATGTGCACACATGGGTCATCAGAGGATCCAACTGAATGTACATTGTGACTCAGCAGGCCTGGAGTGGGCCCTGAGATTCTGCATTCCTAACAAGCTTCCAGATGATGCTATGCTTTGAGTAGCAAGGGTTGAACGGTCTAACAGATAATGAAAACTGTTGACATTTTCAGTTTTAAAGGGTTGTTTCTTATGACAGTACATACCCAAATTGGCTAACTTCATTAAATGTTCCACAGCTATGCAATATTAACATTTTTCACTCTTTGAACTTTCAGAACCTTGGCCAGCTCTGAGTTCACCTGGATGTTTAGCAGTTTGTGGCAAAAAATCACTAAAAACAAAACATGCCCATGAGGTTTTCCTTTTTCTCATCATCTTAGCCACGTGTTTAGTGAGTATATACTGTGTGTCTGCAACTAGGTTAAGAAACCAGGAGACTCCTATCGGAGCTTTGGTAGGGTTGAGAGGAGAAGGTAGAAAAGAACTAGTCAGGACTCTTTTTAAGTGGCTGATGGATAAGAAAAATAGGAAAGAGTACTCCTTCCTTAGAAAAGAGAAAACAGGCTGAAGATATTAACTAGATACACTGCTATAGAAGTTCAAGTACAGAAGAGGAATTTCAGCATCACTACATTCAACAATGAATGAGAGGAACATCCACATCCAACCTACAGTAATGGTCATAGCAAACAGCTGTCAAATTCTCATGTGAGTACACACATACAAGATACTTCTCTAAGCTCAGCTCGAAATCTCTCCCCAGACTGTCTCTATATAGCAGCAATGAGGTGTTTCAGATTTCATTAAGAGGGCAAATCATAGGTCGTTGTGCATCAGGAAGGCATTGAAATAATAAGAGGCTTTCTGGACTGCTCACAAGAAAGGGTGCACAACAATAGCAGCTGAAACGGCAGCATCTGTGGCTTTTACAGAGTAGGTGCGGCCCCCAAAT
Source organism: Microcebus murinus (assembly GCF_040939455.1). Classification (NCBI taxonomy): domain Eukaryota; kingdom Metazoa; phylum Chordata; class Mammalia; order Primates; family Cheirogaleidae; genus Microcebus; species Microcebus murinus. Next base: position 38,848,727 of record NC_134113.1, read on the forward strand.
TCTAGTTTCTGCCATTTATATATTCAGTAATAAGTAGCCTAGTCCCAATGACACATTTCTGAATGTTGATATTGTTGCTTCTCAGTATAGGGAAAAGAACAGACATATAATGCACATATTTAAAGGTATTCCTGAAATGGATTTGTACCTTGCATTTTCATGGACTATCTCTGCTTACAGTCCTGCCTCTTGTGGCTGGTCCCCAAATAGCAATTTTCTTTCACTATCTCTCTTCTGCTCTTTCTTCTTCCACCTCCACACTCACCACTGCCAATGCCACCATAACCAAATAATATTATTCATCCACTGCTTACTTTATTCCAAATACTTTATAAGATCTTTATACATGGTGTCTCATTTAAATCCATAATAATCTCTAATATACTTATGATTTTTCTTGTTAGAAATGAGGAAATAGAAGCTTAGTAAGATAAAGTACCTTTTCCTCAATCACACATATATAGTAAAACTCAGAAAACACAAAATAAAAATTGGAACTTAGGTTTATCTGACTTGAAAATTTGGAGGCTTTTCACTATCTTTTTTCCATGTGTTTGCTGCATGCCCAGAAATTCTGCTGGCATGGCTTTCCAGAAAGCCACATACTTGTCAAACAGTGAAGTTAACTGGGTAACCCCCTGTTTTCCTTCCTCCTCAGGGAGCAGAATATAAATGGAGAGAACATCACACAGACACTTTCTACTCAGTAAACTATAGACTATCTTCTTCAGCATCCTAGTTGCACCCATTGCTCTTATTTGATGTGAGAATGGATATTAATGATTATAAAACATGTAAATTCATGGAGTTAATGTTCAGTTATCTCATCTTGCAAATAAATAATATTGATGACTTGTGATCAATCTAGTTCTTTAGAACTAGATTGAACTTTAGACAATCTAGTTCTAAAATTAATACATTGAAGTAAATGTGGCAGTCACAACAAGCATATGGAAACTATAGAGAAGAACAATTTTCCATGGAACTTCACTTATTTTTAGAGCTTAGCACCATGATGCCAACAGTACTATCAGCCTGAGAAAGGGTATAGGAACCATCCTCAAACTGTTCATTTATTTTTCCTCACTGAATAGTACATTGCTTTGATTGAAGCAACATAGCTTTTAACTCAGAAATATAGAAAATGACAAAAATGATGACAACAGCATCCTTCTTGCTAAAATATTCCCAGCATAGCAAGCATTGTGCTCAGTGACATAGATGGCCCCAGCTAACCATAGGATACCGTAAGCATCACAGATTATTGCAAAAAGAAGAAAACAATTAAGCTATGTGGCCATGGCAACTGGTTTGATAAATAATTAAGACTATCATTTGATAATGACATACCACAATATCTTTAAAATATTTTGAAAAGTTGAAAAAAAAGTAAGATTCTAATCCAAATATGCCTGGTTACTAAAGGGCTCCTTGTGCACTTCATCACACTGCCTTGCATAAATGATTGCATGTGTAACACCTCAGTCATCAATTTTATAATGGCTCAACAGAAACATGGGATGGTGTTGTAAGGGATCTTGGAGGCCCTGTCCATTCTGAAACTTATATCGTACCATTTGCAATGTTATAGTGCCACTTTGTGGAGTGTTGTGAAATGCGGGGAAGCTTACATTCATCGGCCAGTTGCAAAACAGTATGCAACCTTTGTACAGGCATATTTAATCTGTGGACACTACTATGTGTGCATATGTACATAAACAAAAACATATACATCCACATCTATATAGTCATATCTCCTGATATATGTACCTAGTTATGTAGGTCATGAAAATCCCTAACATCTTAGAAATTATGATGTTGACATTACATTTTAGGCTTCTGTGAGTGTTAAGTAATAAAGCTAAAAAGTCACAGTAAAGCACCTAATAGCATCACCAGTCAAGTAATATGATAACTAAAACACATTTGCATTGGCTTGAAAATTTAAAATTTCAGTTCTTTGACTTTCCAGTTATTTCAGAGTAATTAGAAAAAATGGAGAAAGTCCTTAAGAGCTAGACACCTGTGTTTTAGCCGACAATGAGCTGCCCAAATTGCTTGACTAATGCAAAATTCTCATTAACGTTTATTGTTTTATAATGTTGAATTAAAATGTTGCTAAATCCTTAGCATCAATTTTACTAATGCTATTTTGAGTATAAATAAAATCAAAAGCTCCCCTACCAGAAGAAACTTGATCAGAATACAGAAGAGAAAGAAACCCTGCTCTTTAGGACATGTACAGGTATAATGTAAGAATCACATGTGAGAAAAGGTAAAAAGATGGCAGTATTCCCTCAAGCGTTGTGGTATGTTTCTTGGCAACATGTAAAAACACCTCTCCACTAAGGGACTCTGTGAAACAATACATGTTGATCGATCATAATTCAGAAAATGGATTCCAAATAAAGGGATATAATCTTAATATTATACCACTTAGCATTGTTCAGATTTATTACACAGGTTTTGTAAAACAAGGATAATTTCTTAAGATAATTTGCTTCAGACATGCAAGCACATGTCCTAATGAACCATGGCATGATTTTTACAAGATCTCATTTCCAGTGAACAGGTATTTGGTTTTCTTTAGAGCATGTATTTATCTAGAGTACTCTTAAAGGGTGCCTAGACAAATGGATAAATGCTGGCATCAGAATGTATTATTCATTGACAGTTTCTGAATGGCAGGTCATCAGGAGAAGAAACTGAAGGACCCTCAAAAGAAATGCTTTACAAACGATGTTATCTTCATTTCACAACTTGTTCTGAGAGATTTGCTCTCACATTCCACTTCAGCATAATGGTGAGATGGCATTGCATTCTATTGTAACATTTCTATTTCAGCCTTCTCGGCAAATGATAATCTATTACAATGTGCTCTGATATTTTAATTCATTCGGTGAAATGGTAAAATGAACAATTTTTTTGAATTGCATTACTATTAAAATTACATTAGATATATCTTTTGAAGTACAATCTGTGATTCTCTACTGATTTCCTTTCCTTATTCATTTTCAAATAAGCCAATTATTTTTTACAAATCATACATCTGAAAAGCTACTATGCTTTCAACAGTTTTTTTCCTAAATAAAAAAGTGAAATTGTTTTCATTGTGAATAAACCTTTATTATCAATTACAAATTCTATAGATTCCTGAACTGATTTATGATTCATCTCCTCAGACTCATTAAAGAATGTAGAAAGTATATTTCCACTTAGAAGCATTCAAGGAGCACATTACAGATAATTTGGTTCATCCTTCAAATAAAATATCTTAATTTATTAATTTAAAATATATTAATTTCAATGTTCCAATTTTGAACAACTAAAGAGGAATAGCAATTAGAATTAGGACATTCAAGTTAGTATATTCTGAATTCTGTCCTTATAATACTGTAAACTTTGAAAATTCTTGTTTAATTTTCACCTTGCTTGGTCATACCCAAGATATGTATACAAATTAGTTTATGATACAGATCAACTTGTCAGCAGATGGAATCTTATATTTTTATGTACGTTATTGCTAGAACTATAAATCTTCGTGTCAAAGATTCAAACATTTTTATCAAAATATGTATTATTTGAATACAGAATAAATTATAAATTATTTTATATGTAACATTTATTATTGTTTTATTTGCTGTTATAATTTAAGATACTATTTTGGAAATATAAAATAGCATGGCATAATGATTAATTCAGAAACATTAATATTGGATGTATTGATGTAACATTGTAACTTCATGTTTAATAGCAAATTCTATATTGTATGTAAAACAAATTACAGATGGCTGCTTCATATGATGCAATTTAAGCTTAAGTTACAGCTTATTGGCAGTTTATAGACATTTAATGCCTAGATTTGATGTATAATATTATAAATATTTTTCAATGTGAGATCACACACTTTAAATGTTTTGGAATTTTTACTTAGTTGGAATTAAATGTAATGGCTAATTCACCAGGAAAACTCTTGTATTTGGCTGTAAATATGTGACCTAAGGAAATCTGCTTTGTATGATCGAAGACTGTGTATTACATGCATCTGTCTCCACCTTGTGGTTATTCCAAATATTGCTACTTTCTAATTTTCACTGCTTCTTAGACATCCATAGGAGAGGTTGGGTGGCCATGGAAAAATGTTAATGCTTATCTACCTTTGAATTTTTATTTTTAGAGACAGAAATGAAGTAAAAGAAAAGATTTTCACATTATAGAACAATCATATAGATATATTATGATATCCCATTTCTAACATTTCTAAGTCTCTGCCAACATTATTAGTAATTTCTTGAAAAATATGTAACTGTGGTATAACGTAGCTTAATGAAATACTTCGGCAGTCCATTGAATGTATCTCTATCTATTTCTTTATCTCTTTTCTATTATTTTCTCTTTTTTTTGAGGCAGAGTCTCACTCTGTTGTCTAGGCTGCAGGGCAGTGGTGTGATCACAGCTCACTGTAATTTCCAATTCCTGTGCTCAAGCGATCCTCCTGCCTCAGCCTCCCAAGTAGCTGGGACTACAGGTGCCTACCACCATACTTGGCTAATTTTTTTTTGAAATTTTTTTGTAGAGACAGGGTCTCACTGTGTTGTCCAGGCTGGTCTTGAACTCCTGGCCTCAAGCGATCCTCCTGCCTCAGCCTCCGAAAGTGCTAGGATTACAGGTATGAGCCACTGCATCCAACCAACATATCTCTATTTCTAAGCTTATTAGCTTCCTCTAGAAATTTCATACCATGTACAGGAAGGATTAGCCTAAACTCATATAACACTTTCTAAAAAAGTTACAGAACAAAGAGAAATGTATTTCTGATAAGCAGTGTCATTTCCCTTTTCCCCAAGAAGTGTCTTTAGTAATATTTCTTATACCTTGAATTAAATATATTATAATATTTTATATTTTAAAGACAAACTCTTAACTTCCAAATACACAGTTTTAAAATTTTTCATTCTATTCAAGAGCTGGGGATATTGCAAGGATCAAGGCACACTGCTCTGCTCTCAGGGGTTTACAGTCTACCCAATTTTGCTTTCATTGGAGAGTGAGATTTTCACAAAAGAGTGTCTAAGTCATAGATCACATCTGTCAATTCATATCCAAGTAAGAGAAAGTTGTCTAATCATTCACCTATCTGAAATGATTTGCAATTATTTAATCCAAACAAAAGTGTTCCTACTTGGTTGAACTATTAAAACCAAACTTGCCAACCATTCTACTAACTAAATATCTGTACCCCTTTTTAACTTCAAGTGTTATTGGGGAGCTTAATACTATGAAGAGAAGTTTAAAGTTCTATTGATATGAAAACTGTGATTTCCTCATGGTTCAGGTGTAAACTTCATGCCCTCTGCCCTGTCATGCAGTGACAGGCAGCAATACAGAGTCTCTGAGTTTAAATGTACATTTTGCATATCACAGAGAACTGGGTGGCATATACTTCATTTATAATATGCCTTTAACATATAATCTCACTAATTGTCCTTTCTTCCTAATGTTTTTTTATATTTATATTATGCACTATTTTAAGAAAAGAAAACAAATATGAATAATATATCTTTGGGGGAAAACCAAGGTCATACTATTCCAAGGACCTGCTGCTTGCAAAGATAAATCATAATTATGTTTCAACTTTTGACGCTTCAACCTTAACCGCCCAAAACACTTATGATACTTACATTAACTGAAGCTAAGAATTCAAATAAATTCAACATAGTTTTATGATTTCAGGATAAATTTTTATAAAACTTAAAAAGGCATAAGAAAATACTAATTATATGCTCCTGGGAGGAACTGTTTTTAAGAGACAGATTTAATACTTGGGTATATAATTAACTACTTTAAAATTAATGAGTTTATTTGCTTAAAATGTTCTTTAAATAAGAAAACTAGAAATCAGGAGGGGGCAGCTAGGAAACATAATGGAACTTCACTGCTAACATTTCTATCCCCAAAGCTGTTACTCTGCTCAAATATTAGACTTAGCATGTAATTCACAAGACTCGTGTTAGACTTGTGCCATAATGATGTAATAGGTGAAAACTTACCCTTTTCATTTCCATTTGCATAATTTGGAGGCTTGTTTTTGTCAATGCTGTTAAAGCTCTGACTTCTCCTATTTAAATTAGAGGCTCCCTGGACCTTGCTGCTGCTGCCTGCAGCTGGCACCCTAGAGGGCCCTGGAAGCCTGAAATAGTATAAGAAGAATTACATCATTATTGTACATCATGGAAAGGTAAAAAGCAGGGTTCTGAGCAAGGAAGAGTAAATAAGAAAATTACAATATGTGATGTTCTAAAATCTATTTAGCAGAAGATGGTGGTTTAAGTGACTAATAGCTAAACACAAGGTTGGAGATCTTCAGAAAAATCTTCTTTCACTTTGTAATAAACATGCTCCCAAAGAGTAGCAATAATGTAAAATAATCAAAATAATCTTTAACTTAAAAGTTATACTTACCCCACCCCCGATGAAGAGAATTTTGCCTTATAATTAATGTAGTAATTACATGAAAAGTAAAGAAGACAATAACACTTAACTTTAATATGTTCTCAGCATATTAATAAACAACTCACAGTTGTTGTTACAGTGTTCTTTTCAATGTATGGGGCATTTGTTTTTACAAATAAAGGTGGCTATAGTCTAAGTCAGCTCATATAGCAATTACAAGCTTTAATAAGAATAAAGCTATGGAAAAATTGAAAACAGCAAATGCTTATTGATTATCTAAGCTAATTACTACTCTAATTAAAACATGGTGCTGGGACCTAGAACATGAGTTAAATTATATTTGACTGGTCTGCCTCAACAAAAAACTCTCTCATTTTCTTGCCAAAAATAAGTACCTGTTTATCTCCCAAGTGCAACCAACTGACCACAGAGGAGATATGACAAGAAAGAATGCAGATCTCAAAAGAAAATTGCTGTTAGCTGAATGACAATTTAAAATATACCTACAGTGACAGCATCTTCAGCTAGTCTTTGTGTATAAAAAACAGGTCATGAGGAAATATACACAGGCTATCTTACAATAGAGGCAGTCTGACAGGAGGTCCAATAACCTACAGTTATTTTATTGGATTATAATTAAATATAAATTTGCATCATTTATTTCACTGTTTAAGCAATATCTACATTAAAATTTCAATTATCAATTATTTAATGAGCTGTGTCTAAAATGTACAATTATGAGATTTTGATTTTATACTAACACACATGTATAATAAACTAAATCCACATACATGAAAAACTAGAAATTAAGAACTAATATTGACATTCTAATATCATTTAGAAAAACATGATATTAAAGGTTGCCAAGAGCTTTGCTAGTATTTGCTGTCACCATATGAATGTCACTAGGTACTACTGTGAAAAATTTTATTTGAAAAGAAAAACAAACAAAAACAATCTAGAATCTATAAATACAGTACTGAATATTTTTTGAAGTTCTCTTGTATAAAAATTTTAAATAAAAGATTGTTTATATCTGGTACATTGGTGCCCAATATATTAAAATTTCACAATTCAGTTGTTAATAAAATTTTAACTCACCTTTATAATACTATTTGATTATATTATTTCCATAGATTATTAGGAAATCAAACCCTTCGAAAATATAATGCTTTTATAATAGTAACAGGCATTGCAAAATGGAATGAACATCAGGAAAAAACAAATACCAGCTTAAAATCAAAAGTGTTGATTTTTCAGAACAGTTAATAGTTTCAAAATGTTGACTGTTTCAGAGTTTAAATACATATGGCTAATAAACAGTCCCTTCATCTACTTTGCTAATTAGAGGTTTTGTCATACACAAGATTAGAATCTTTTCCAAATGATTCCAGCATTTAACTTTTGCTCAAATGAATCTACAAGGGTTTGTAAGTATAGCACAATAACCACAGACACTAGGAATTTAAAGTACCAGTGATTGCATTCTGCAGACAGAACTCAATGAATTAATTTGGCCAAATATCCCAATCATAATACATCTCAACACTATTCATGTCGACATAACCATAGACAGAAAATTCATTCCAAACTCAATGTATAAACAAATTCTGTCACAAAACCTGCCCTGCTTGCAATGAAAACTGACCCGTTTCTAGAAAGCAATTAAAATACATTTTAGTCTTTACTGTGACCCATAAAGCCAAGTGATCTTCAGTCCTCAGAAGAACAAATTAAAAGAAATTAAAAAATTGCATTTGCTCTTCTCATTATCCTAATTTGACAGGCAGCCAGAGCCTCCAGATCATTCATCAAAGTAATAAAAGGGAAATGAGATGAAGCAAAGGGAGAGAGAAAGAGAGAGAGGTTCTATTAAAACAAAGTACTTAAAATATATTTTACATGCCCAAGTCTTAGAAGGAGTAATAAAAAAAAAATGCTCATTTGTTCATTATACATGGCAGGTCACTGTTCCTTACATGTTGTAATTTAGATCATTTATTTTTAGTTTTTAATTAAATACTTTCTTAAATTTGTCTCTCCAGAATCTTTGCAACTACTATGAAAATGAATATAACTTAGAAAACCAAGGCAAGGGAAAAGGCACCTACCTCAATTCAAAGCATCAGAAGTAGTCCTTGTGGTCAAGCATTGTATAATATGATTCATTAATGGAACAATGACTAATAAACAACCACTGGATACTTCCCCAGTGAGTGAGATGGCACACAGAATTCACATTCTAATCAGAGGTGCAAAATACTTTTGCTGTGCCTTCACTTAGCTCTTGCAGGATACCATCATGGCTTCAGCAACTTAGCACTTTTTTTAAAAAAATCCAATCTTTCAACATATTTTTTATGTATCAATATTTTCCAAAAAGTATGTAACGCTTTTATTATAACAGACTATCTTTAAAACACATATGTCATAAATAAGCAAAATTTTAAACTATTATAGATAGAAAAACAGTCCATGCTGACCTGGTACTAACTTCCCCACCAAAATATACCAATGTTTCTCAATTCTGCTTTAAAATGTACAATAATTAATGCATGCCCATCTCAGAAAGTAAATGCTTACTGTATAACTTCCAGATTATATGACCTGGAAAGAATGGGGCCTTCAAATTAATTTTTTTTTCTTTATTTGTACTAATCCTAGAACCTAGACTTCAGTCCAGTCATATCACTATGTATAACTAGACTAAAAGCAAGCCAAAATCCATTTAATTATCTAACACAAACATGCTCATCCCTGAGGCTATGTATGGAAATCTGCCTGGGAAAACTCAATGTTCTAAACTTCTCATTCGGAAGTGGGTCATGTAAAAAAAATTTAGATAGGACAAAATATCATGGGTATTTACTTGAATATCACTAAGAAGCAATAAATTAGAGAATATTAACTGACCTAGTAGGCTTTTTCTGACTGGTTGCAATTCCACTGTGATTAGACTGAGTTGCATATCTGGCTGCCAGACTGTATGAGGAGAAACAGAGAAATTGAATTAAAGAGATTCTTTGAACATGGAAAGAAAGTACAAACTTACGAGAAAACTATGAGTTAATGAAATGCAATTGGAACACATATAAACATGTATAAAGAACAAATTAATTAGAAAATTATGGTAATGCAACATATACAACATGACCTTCGATTATGAATGCACTATGAAATAATACCGTGCACCCCTCATAATAATAGGTGTTATCATTGACTTTAAATTATGGCTCTGTGACATTAATATTTTAAAAATAGTGTTATTTCACCTTATAAAAAATTTAGTATTTGAAAACGACTGAGTGAAAGTCATTGTCTCTCCAGAATCTTTGTGACTGCTATGTGACTACTAAGTGAAACTTTATATGATTGAAAGATCTTTCTTAAAACGTTAAAATGAAAAAGAAGAGTATGACATGAGAGTCAATTTCTTCAGCAAACTTCCCTAATTATTTTTTAATCTAAATATTATTTTGGAAGCCAAGTGATTAAAAAATCTGGTTTCTAGCTAATGAGTTATTGCTGGTCTTTAGTACTAGATTTTTTTCAAGTGAAAATAAAAGATGTTTTGTCTAAAGAAAAATCTATATAAAAATTGAAATTCAAGTGGCATTAAATTCTTCAAAACAAACAAGAACTATGAATGACAACTTTTGGGCATTGGTAAATCATATTTCTTAATAACTTTTTAAATTAAAATATTTATTCATTGGCACACAAGAAAGCAATTTTTAAACAAGTTTTGAAGAGCAATACTTTGTAAACAAAATGAAAATTTGTATATTAAGTTAAACTCATTTCTGGGTTACCTAAGAGTTCTGGAATCAGTGTTTTGAAGGATACAGTTAGACCCAATAGACCCAGGACATGTTTACACACCCTGTAATGGTCATAGGTTGATGCCTGAGTGGAGAACCACTTCTCAGGTGAATTGTGATGACTCTACATGAACCCAGTTGCTGTGCATGCACAGTGTCCAAGGCCTCCAAAGAAACAAGAACAACATGGGGGTGTTGGAATCACTTGGAACTCTGCTGCAGTTGAAGCAATTGCTTTGCTGCTAAGCAGCAGGTATTTTAGTAAAGGAAATGATTACTTAGGATGATGATGTGTTTGTTTCCTAAGTTAACTCTTACTACACTGAGCCAGTCTATGGTGAGAACATGCTGGTTCTTAAAACTACCTGTCTCAAGGAGAATATACCCTGCTATGGAGGGGGCTTTTCAGGTTCACAGACCACTTATTTTTCACATTTGGCATGTGATATATTATCTGCATATAATACATTTTGTAGTCTAACTACACTGGTCATTGAGACAACTGTCCACAACTGGCCAACCTCCCTCAGAAACAACAATCTCAGGGAATAATTTAGAAATAAAAACCAAACTCTCTTAATGCCATGAGATAGTAATTTAAGTTAAATTAAAAAATAAAAGCACCCAAGATGAAGAAAAATCTCTTGTGAACTTTTCAGTCTACTTGGGAATCCAAGAGTAAGCAAACTATTAATACTTACCACTATGTCTATGCTATACTCTCCTATACTATCTAACTTGACACAAATATTAGTGATAGAGATGACAATGAAACAATATAGTTCTTATTAGGGAGCTAAAGCCCCTTATTGATTTTTCCTCATGATTTTAAAGAGTTGGCATATTATAATTTCTAGTGTAGAATCAGAAAACCAACAACAACAAACTCCAGAGAAGTTGAGTGGTTTAGCCAAAATCAGTTTTGCTTTCTGATTCATGTGTATTTTCTTACTCATTATATAAGAATACTTTACTTGCTGCCTATATATTTATACCAAACTCTCACTTTAATCTCTTAAAAGTTAGCTTCTGCCCTGCTTTCTTTGCACTTGTGAAGCTGTTATGCCCCAGAACACAAGAATTTTCATCAGTTCTCGTGATGTTCTAAAGTCTTTGTATTTGACCAATTTGGTCCCACAACTTTTTGAATTTTTCCCTTTCATAGACTGTCATTCTAGTAGGCTCACCTGATTCATCTACCATCGTTCTTGTCCATTTGCTCTTTCATTTACTAGGTCGTCTTCTTATTCCCATCTCTTAATAGCATTATTTTTTTTCTAAGAGTATACACTCTTTTCCCAAACACTTTTTAACATCGTTTACTTAGTAATAATTTCTTTCCTACTAAATTTTCCACTGCAATTCTACCCTCTAGAACTTTACCCTCTAGAATGTTTTATATTCCCAACCGCCAATATCAACTGAAAAAAAGACTTGTCTATTTACATAATCTTCACGTTTACACACCAAACTTACCATTTTCTTTCTTTTATCCTCCCAGTCCTAATCAATTCCTTCCTTTGATTTCTTTTTTATGTCTATTCATAGGACCATTTTTTTTAATCCTGCGGGATTAAAGCCTTAATAGTTGACTCCTTGCTTTCTCCTTTCAATTATTGCAGAACAATCAACAACTAGTCATGCTGATTCAACCTCTACAAATCCATTGGCATCTATGTTCTCCTTCAATTTCCGTGTTTTATCACACTAATTCAAGCCTTCAACACTTTCCACAATACCTCTGGTCTAGAGGAATTCAAATGTTGTACTGTTTATCAAATTCATTCTCCAGAATGCAATATTAAAACCAGAAGGGAATATAAAATGCATCTAGGATTGTCTCCTGATACTATAAGTGAAGAAAGAAAAGGCCCAAAGAGATATAATAAATTTCCTAAAACATGCAGCTGACCAGTAAAATTCAAAGTAAAATTTGACATTCAAGGGCCTCCACAAAATATTCTTATGTTTCCACCTTTATGTTCTACTTTGTCACCCTATATATCTACCTAAGAGGAGTTCTTACCTCAATTATATTTGTGTATTATTCTGTGCTTTTACTCATACTATAATTCCTATGGGAATACTTCCTACCTGTACCTGTCATACCAAATTCTATCCATTTTTCAAGGACTATCTTAAATGACACCAACTCCATGCACCATTTCATCCTTTCTTAGACCCATATTACATTTCTATGCTTCCATAAATATTCTTGTACCCTTTTACATAACAAAAAAATTAATAAGCTACTTAAACCTTTTAAATAAGCTATTTTAACATAGGAAGTTTTCTCTATGGTAATCTTTTTAATTGAATTATTATAAAGTATAGAATAGTTTATCAGAAAATTTCCTTGAAAGTACACTTGAAACACTGTGCTCAATTTGACAAAATTAAAAGAGACTATGAATACTCTCAGATCATTTTTAGGGAATAAAATTCTCGGTGTTTTGTGATTCAATCAAATGTACAAGACTATCATAGATATTGAGCATTTGCCAACTTTCTCCTATTAAAAGAAAAAACTAATACATTTTGAAGACATACTATGTCATATCTCACCAAATCAATAGTAAATATAGTAACAGGGAGTGTATCCTTAACACAATTATTGACTGGGCAATAGAAACAATTTTTCAAGGAGCTATAGTCCAGAAATAGAACAATAAAAACACACACAATGAATTACTCAACTGGACAAATGACGCAGGTCATTTAACTTATAAATTGCAAGAAAAAATTATGGAGGGAAAACCTATAGAGTATTATAAGAACTTACAACCAATTGTAATATAGATAGTCTTATTTGGATCCTGACCCAATAAACAACTGTTAAAATTTATGAGACAATTGGGAAAACTTTAACACCTGGATATTAAATTAAACTAATTAATTTATATTAATTTTTAAAGTGTGATAATTATTTTGAATTGTGAATATTTTAAAAAGAAATTTTATCTTTCAGAGACATATCTTTAATCTTTTTTATAAAATGAGACTGATAGTTGATTCAAAATAATCAGTAGCGGGATTAGGGACCTGGAATGGTTGGATATAAATAAAATGAGGTACATTGTGAGTTTATATTAGTTGAATCTGATTAGTGGGTCTATGAGAAATTGGAATGGAATTTAGTATGTTAAAATATAAAAGGCAGGATAAGAACTGTTCTTATTTATTATCATTACTATTATTATTATCATTTAGAAAGTAATTATTCTGCCAGGTATAACTGCCACAAATGCTTAGTATATCAAAAATAATTAATATTATTTTTAGCAGGTTTATTCCATAAGAGTCTATTTTCTATTACTGAGGATGAAGAAAATATTATTTCATCAATTAACTCATTGGCCTTACCAATTTCATCATTTTTTCATGATCCCAGCTACTAACATACCATATTATACCAATTACATTTCTAATAGCAGGCTTACCAAAAAGCACTGGCTGTTGTTATATAAGTCTCTACCACTCCTAGATGTTTATAGACCAAGAAGTATGCACTCTTTAGAACAATAATTTATTTATTTATTTGTTTTTTGCAGGCTCTTTAGCTTCCATTGGAAACTCAATGAGTGAATCATTACATTGGCTCAATATCTAATATTTCTATAATATTGTGTAATGTTCAAGGTATTGTGTGTACATGTATGCATATATGTGTGTATGTATATGTGATTTAATTAGAAAGTTGTTAATTGTGGATCTGATTATAGTTTTGCTGCCAACCTGTTTCTATGTCCTTATTAATGACGCTTAAATGTCTGTTACCTCTCCCTGTTCTGTCTCTTCATCTGAAAAGAAGACAGGTAGATAGTAAGAGAGGCTTAGTTGAACATTAGTAATGTTATCCAAAAGTTAAGCCTAATTTAGGGTGAACAGCAATATTAAATCCTCAGTCTCAATATTATTCTTTTTTTCTCTTAATTTTTCTCTTTTAAACTCCCACATGATCAATCGCTCCCCATTTCTCATTACTTTTTTTGATCTAACTCAAAATCTTTCCTTCTCGATAGATTTTATTTTTCTTAACAACCTCTGTTGCCTATGCCTCCCTGGAGAGCAGAAAAGAATTTTTCCCCACAGTGCTCATAACTCCATTTCCCAAGTATCAAGTTTGTAACATATATGCAATAAAGCATGTGAGTAGGCACAGCTCACTTGTAGATTATTAGTCAGACAGACACAGGGAACATGTAGACACAGCTTTAGGCAAGTGTGGGTAAGTAGTCCTAGTCAGAAAACCAGTAAACTAAGGGTCTTCAGACATCTGGATTGAAGTTTGCATATATTATTTTTTCCTGAAATGTTGTCAAATGAGACTTCTAGTTAAAGACTGGGCAAAAATTATCAGAAACAAAAGCAGGAAAGAAGTAAATATTTTGATTTTGAGACTCACTGTGAGTCCTACTAAAAGAAGTAGTAGGACTGCTCATCTTTCTGATAAAGTGGAGCATCAAGGGGATGCTTTTTATTTTTCCTGAACATAGAAGGGAAGAGGAGAAAACTATACATAGTTATTTTTTTTAAGTATGGAACTAATCTGGTGTTTAAAACAAAGAAGTAAGCAAACTGCCAGAACTTCCCATTCCAGCTTCAGTATAAATTCCCATGTGGAATTATAATATCCATTTAATATAAGGAAGGAAAGCTTCTCACAGTAAACAGGTCTTAAATTGTGGTTATCCATTTTTACTAATCACTAGAGCCCCACTACTCCAAATGTGGTCTGTAGACCAAGAAGCCTGGCATCACCTGGGACTTGTTAGAAACACAGAATCTAAGATCCCACCCCAGAATTACAGAACCAGAATCTTCATTTTAACAAAATCTCCAGGTGATTCCTATGCATAATAAAATTGGAGAAGCTGTGCTCTACAGAATATCTACAGAAGTCTCCTTGGAAGGACAAAATGTGTAGTTTCCAAAGTCAAACAGCATAATCGAAACATCTCAAACTATGCCCCTTAGTACTCATCCTCCATCACAGTGATACTCTACATGTCAACACCCCCCTTCTTCTAGAAATCCTCATCTTGCTTAGCTTTCCTGACACAAGAGCCACATCTCCAGCTACTACTCCTACTTCCCAAATATAGGTCCACCCCCAAAATTTTACGTCATGCCCATGAATCCTTTTAAAATTGTAATCCTAAATATCAGTTAGTCTACTCCTCCCTTCCTTTTACATCAAATTTGTACTTTAAACTCTAGTCATTCCTAAACTTCAAAATCTCCTAATTATCTCCTTGATATCTTTTAGTCTATCAAGAATATATGGTAATTGATCAGGTTAAGTGTCTATCTCCTGAACAGATTATGTAGTTCTCCAAGGCAGGAATTATGTTATATTCATTTTGCTTTCTCAGTCCCTATTATGGGGTTGGTATATGTTCAATAACTAAATAATTGACATTTAATAGATGGGATTACCACGCTATGGCATGTTATATCTTCATCTTCTAAGCAATGGAAATTGTTTCAAGAATGGAATTATCAGAAGTATGTTAAAGGGGGGAACAGAAAGATACTAATTCAGGGGTCCTTAAACTTTTTAAACAGGGGGCCAGTTCACTGTCCCTCAGACTGTTGGAGGGCTGGACTATAGTTTTTTAAAAAAACTATGAACAAATTCCTATGCACACTGCACGTACCTTATTTTGAAGTAAAAAAACAAATGGGCAAAAACACCCACATGTGGCCCGCAGGCTATAGTTTGAGGACGCCTGCATTATTGCATCCTTATTAAGTGACATCAATTTATAATAATTTTCTTATTTATTCCTCACCATAGTCCTACAAAGGTGATACCATACACCTGACAAATATGAAAACAAAGCTTCACACAAATTATACATCTTGTAAATTACAGTGCTGAAATTCTGACTTAAATTTGTTAGATTTATAAGCTATATTCTGTTTTCTTATACCATATTGTATTCTTGTAAATTATCAATTGAAATATTTTCATTGCTCATTGGATTCATGAACATTTTCAAGATATTATGGTACTATCCTATAAACTATCATATTTTACAGCACAAATAAATCTACATTCAATAGATAGTATTTGGCATGCAGACAGATATTAATAACTTCCTTTAACAAGTCCCTTTACCTAGAAATCTATAATAAACAATCAAAATAATTTTAAAGATTAAAACAACTGTAGTATCTAAGCAACTATCCTCACAGTCTTCCAGGCAAACATTATCATTTAAATTTTTAAACAAAATTTTAGTCAGGGCTAAAAAATACGTCATAAATTATAAATAGCCATACCTATATCCATTACAGACATCACTAATCAAACACAGAACTTTTTTTTCTACTAAGCTATGTGTATGGTCACCTCACAATCCTTAGCTAGGATTCAAAAAGCCCTTATTATTCATGAGGAATTATAATGAAAGTTAAAACTTATTTCTATCTCTCCTCTATGCTTTCATCAACACATTGTTAAGAATATTTGAATAGTTATATACAGGATTTTAAAGAAAACTCTATCTCTATTTTAGTTATTATAACAGTGGACAGCAGAGTAAAAATATGTATATAAAATCTTATTCCTTAGTTTCAAACTGAAGAATCAAATTGGCCCTCCAACAAAATACACATAGGTTATTTTTAATAGAAATCACAAAAACAAAATACCCGAACCTCATTCAATGTATCAACTTTATCTCCTTTGGATCCTGTCAAGCTGCTTCCAAAAAATCTCAGCTGAGGCAGTTGATATTTGAATCATCTCAACTTATGTTTAATTATTGTGGTCATTTAAAATATTTTTCTTGTCTTATTCATTTATTCTAAAAATATTTTAACACCTACTGTATGTCCAGGTTAAGAACCTAGAGAGCTACATCAACTTGCTAAGGAATTTGGTCTTTATCCTAATTGCAGTGGGCAACTACCCAAAGATTAATTGTAGAATAAATAATAAATTCCAAGATTATATAGATCCTTCTCTCAGATATAAAAGGAGGAATTGAGGAAGGAATGAAGTTGGGAGATTTAATAAGACTGGAAACAGGGAGACCAAAGATGTGCTCACTGCTTTAATTCAAGCAAAATATGATTAGAACTTGAATGAAGACAGAGGCACAGGAAATAGAAGTAAATAACTAAGATAAGTTAAAATAGTGGACATAGGAACTGAAAGAAAGGGAAGAATCTGAGATGACTCCTGGGCCTCTGGCTTGAGTTTCACTGTACGTTTACACAGAAAAGAGCATAGAAAAATGAGGTTAAACATCCCCAGCATATTTATAGAGCACGCAGAGAAAAAAATTAAGAAATTAAGAGCCCAATTCTAAGTTATGTAAACATTCAAGGAGTGGAGGAAGTAACAGGAAATACTGGGAGGATGGATATTCAGGAATAAGTAATCTCAACCTTCAGAGTGGTCATAAAGTAAAGTCCACTTTATAATCATATTACGATGGCTCACTTATAAAGTATATGAATGCTTTTGGATGTTGAATTAATGAATAAATAAGAAACCAAATTGACATTCCTGAAATTTTTAAAGTGGCAAATAGACATAGGTATTGAGCAATTTAACTTAGTTCAATGTTCCTCTTATTCTAATAAGCATATATTCATTTACACAACCAATTAATAAATCATTAAAAATACTTTTATTGACCACCTACCATATATAAGCACTGGCATTTAATTGGAAAAATTAGGTTTAAGCATGCAGAGATTACTGTTTTTCCTCAGAATTATAACCCCTAAAATCATGTATACTAACTCAAATATTCTTCATGAAAGTATAATTTGATATTTAATGGAAATAATTCATTTCAAGCTTGGAAAGAGAAACACAAAAATATGTAGACGTACAAAAATGATATATTAAAATATTCATTTTCTGTGAAATAATGAATTGAAATGCCAGTAGCGAACATCTAACAGGCATCCTCAAACTACAGCCCTCGGGCCATATGTGGGTGTTTTTGCCCTTTTGTTTTTTTACTTCTAAATAAGATATGTGCAGTGTGCATAGGAATTTGTTTATAGTTTTTTTTAAAACTATAGTCTGGCCCTCCTACGGTCTGAGGGACAGTGAAATGGCCCCCCGTTTAAAAAGTTTGAGGACCCCTGATCTAGAACATTGGCTAATAGCACAGACTCTGGAGTCAGCTGCCCTGCTCAAAATTCAGCTCATCTGCTCTCTGTGCCTATTTCCTCATCTGTAAAATGAGGACGATTACTCTTCCTACCTCAAGATTTTTACAAGGACTAAATTATAAATCACTAAGAAGGATGTCTGGTACACATAAGTGATACAACAGTTAAAAAGAAAGTGCAGTGGAATTCAGATGAACATTTGAGAGTCCCTGGAGGCTCTGTAAATATTCTGGTGAACCTTGTATAACATAACATCTATATTTCTCAGTCCCTACAATTACCCTGTACTTGGTAGTCTTTCCAACACCACATCCTTTGGTTCTCACCTATCACTTATGATGTTACTATTAATATATTCTTACTCAAAAGCCCACAGGCATGGCCCTTTCAGTGTGATGGCTAAACTTTGAATTATGGCTCTTGGTCTCCAAGTTTAAAATTACTTTGAAACCATGATTTCTTTTTTTTTTTTTATTTTATTTTTATTTTTTTTTGAGACAGAGTCTCACTTTTGTTGCCCAGGCTAGAGTGAGTGCCATGGCGTCAGCCTAGCTCACAGCAACCTCAAACTCCTGGGCTCAAACGATCCTCCTGCCTCAGCCTCCCAAGTAGCTGGGACTACAGGCATGTGCCACCATGCCCGGCTATTTTTTTGTATATATATTTTTAGTTGGTCAATTAATTTCTTTCTATTTTTAGTAGAGACGGGGTCTCGCTCAGGATGGTTTCGAACTCCCAACCTCGAGCAATCCGCCCGCCTCGGCCTCCCAGAGTGCTAGGATTACAGGCGTGAGCCACCGCGCCCGGCCGAAACCATGATTTCTTGAAAGCAAATACAATTAAATATTATCCTCCCTAAAATTTTTATAGGTACTATTCACTCTTCTTGCTTCCCAGAGTCTACAATATAAATGCCTATGGAACCTGGCCCAATAAAAAACCATCAGAAACTGTCCCACTAGGACAGCCAAGAACCACCATTCCCAAAACAACACACATACAGGGTGGGCCTTCCAGAGCTTACATCTTGTGACAGAGCACATAATCCAAAAAGTATCTTAAATTTTAGTTTTAATAAATGTTTTGTTTTGTGACATAGTGATTAGATGAGGATATAGTTTGATGTAGTATATTTAAATATTTCAACCTGAGTTTTGTATTACATTTGTATTCTAAATTTCACAATAATTTGGAAGACTAGGATTAAGCGTCTCAGGAGATAAGGCATTTCTCAATAGAAAAACATTTGCTTTTAAGAAGTTAGCTTGAAATTACCAACTCAGTACACTGCAAAACAAACAAAAATAACATTATTCTCATTTGCTCATTTTACCCACAAATGTTTGTGGTCCCCAGAGTTCTGTGCTCACCTCTCCTTTTGCCTACTTTTATACTTTTTTCCTGAGCTATCTCTTCTATTTCCATTGTTTCAGTCAATAAAAAAACATTGCTAGGTCAATGTCCCCAGGTCAGTGTCTCTAGCCCTGGCCACTCTCCTGGGCTCCAGAGCCACGTACCAGACACCATCATCTACAAATCCCACTAAAGTCTCAAACCAAAGAAGGCCAAACCTGAACTTTTTTCTCTCCACCTCCTTCCTCTCATTGATCCCACTATTGTATTATCTTTTCTTTTCCTATTGAAATACATCATCATCCAATTAGTCAACAAAAATACAAACATGATTATCTTTTACCCTTACTGCCAGTCACTAAACCCATTGTTCTACTCATACCCTCATGTCATAGCCACTAAAATTAAATTGTTCACTCTCTTGTCACTATAGCTGCAGTGCTGTTCCCTACTTTCCACAAAGCACATCTTTTCCCTACCCTGTCATTAGGGCAGTCCTTCTGAATTACAAATAGCCTCATTTTTCCTCTGTTAAAAAAATCTCCAAAGCAATTTTCCTTTACATTCAGGAAGTCAGTCCCAGCTTCTCATCACAGATATCCACAGCCTCCATAAATTGACCTCTGCCTACTTTTCTAGGCTTATGTCTTAGAAACCTGTGATGATTTCAACACAGGCTTATAATAAATTCATTGATCATCCTTTCATGGAGAGGTGATATCTTTGCACTATCCACTCTCTCTTTGAAACTGAGTGGGCTTCTGCCTTTTTTAACAGAGTCACTGTCTAAGAAGTAGGATGCCCCTGAGGCCACCATGCTGCTGTGGTCATTTGCAGTCTCTATTCCAGAAGGTCTACACCAGACCTGCAACTGAAGAATTCATCTTGGAAGTGGATTCTCCCTCCAGAGATGTTCTGCCTCCCAGCAGTTCGGGGCATCCCAGTCACCCCCATCCTTCCCCAGTTGATACCACCAACAGAACGGAGAAAGGAAAACTATCTGTTCAGCACTTTGCCTGATTCCTCAGTTTACAAAATCCATGGGCATAATAGATGGTTATTGTTTTGTGTCACTAGATGGTGGGTGTTTTTTTAAACAACTATAGATATCCAGAACACATTTCTACTTAAACTTTCTCCTCAGCAAAATAGCTACAGTTTCCTGAATGTGAAATGGCAATTCTTCGTCAGTGCCTTCACATGTGTACTTTTCTCTAACTTTGGTCACTGAGCAACTTGTACTCTGTTAAATTAGTTAACACACCCACTAAACTATCCACTTACACTTCTAGGTACTCTGTAAGTTTGTAGAAAATTTGAAAACTAACAACGTTATCCTACCTCAACCACATATCTAGTATAACTCTGGGCACACGGTAGGGGCTAATTTATTTGTGGAAAGGCCACATGTGAACTTCCAAATTACCAATGGAATAGAACACTAAACTCTAATGTAATACTAAAAGGATCACTAGCAACCGTATCATCTTTCATTAAACCATATGGTATGCATTGACTTTGCCTAACTAGATAGTGGTTGGTTCATCAAAGCATAAAAATCAGGCACAGGCAGTAATTTTTTAAATGACGTACTTAATACAGAAGTAGTTGAATAAACTATGTTTAACAGAGCAAAGTAGAATATAAAGGCAATCTTTCACATTTCATAGGTTTTTATAACTCTTCATCTATATTAAGAATTTTGTAGAAAATAATTTTAGATTCATCCTTATTTCCTGCCTTGTCTATTTAATCTTCAGTCTTGGAGTCACATTAACATATCATAAGGGTAGAAATCCGTATATAGAATCCCTATATAGTCAAACGTTTAGTATTCTTTATTCCCAAAGAAAGAGAAAAGCATGCTTAATCATAATATCACATCCGTGACTCCCAAGAAAACAAGGAGGAATACAAAGAAAAAAAATCTCAGAATACAAAGTAAGAAATTTCTTGGGTTTTGATTTTAGTGGACTATTTTACCTCCCAATTTTATTTCTCTTCTGTAAAATGGTATCATGTTAAAAAGGCAGGAATTATTTCCTTTCAAATTCACTGAACAAGGCTTGAGAGAAAAATGGTGAATAAATCACCCAAGACATATTATAATTAAATATTTTTTAAAACTCTTATGCTAAAAGTTTTTACTCAAAGGAACAAATGTTGAAGATAGTAAAATACATTTACTAACTATTTTTAAGACTGACATAGACTGAAACATGTTACTTTATATGTACTATGACTGCTCCAGGGTAGGAATGAAACTATATATTCAGAATTAGGACTTCAAGATTGCCTTACACCAAATTCTTCCCTTTAGGGTAAAGATTTTCCCTTCTGCAGCATCCTTGTGAACTTCTACAAAATGATAACGACAAGCTATCAGCTTTAAGAAAAACAGAGGAGTTTAGCACTTCTGCAAATATATCCTTTGTATCTCAAAACTATATGTGTTCCTTAAAAAAAATATTTAAGACATTTTGCAACAACCGTCCTCACTTCAAAGTATGTGATAAAATACTTTGCCCTTATACTTAAATTTTGCTGAGAGTTCACTGAAAATAGTTATTGGATAATCCATAAATGAGTCAGAAACAGCTTTTATCCACATGTGTTTCTTTTTAGTAACTGGGTGGCTGAAATATCATCCCGATTGCACTTGAGACAGGTTACTGTGATAACTTATCCCATTAGTGAAATATGGTATGAAAATATATTTTAACCTGTCTTATCTTAAATTTCTACAGATAGTTAATAAGGCCACCTGCATGGTCTGCTTTTGTGAGATCTCAAAACAGTAACTGAAGAGGGAGATGCCTGTGTAAGATTTTACAGCATCAAAGTTTCTTTCTCTTTTAGGAATTTCAAATTTCAAGATAAAGGAGAGCTCAGGAAACCAGGCTCATATTTCTTTGACAATTTTACCATAAATTAGATTTCCACAATGCTTTTACTTATGCATAGCTCAAAATACTATGCTGTTACATGGAATTTTTTTCCATGTACAATTTTCAGTATGGAGTTAAATTACATCTGAGTACATTCAAAGCTCCATTCCAAAAGTTCATTTTAATGCAGTCATCTTAAAAAAAAAGAAAAAAGTCCCTCAAATACTGGTAGACAAAGCTATTTTGTTAAACTCAAAATTTAAACTAATTTGGCAAAGACTACCCTGATAAGCGAAAAATTGGATTATTTAATACTTCTGAGGACCTAAAAAACATTATAATCAGCATAAAATATGTTAACAATGATTTATTAGTACATATGATCATGAAAATTACCTTTAATAAGTACATTTAAAAATAATTATGTAAATGCATATCTATAAAGTATGTAAAGATTTATGAGAAAGTCTATTCTATTGAGGCTGCTTCCCATTTGCTACAAAGCAAATGCAATCATCAATACAATCAGTTTCATATTATTAAGCGGTGGCTGGAGTCTCAAAACATCTCTCTGACGGTGAGCTTTGGTCCAGAGTCTGCCACACACAGCCTTTCAGAGAGAGGCGGCTGTTTTTTTGTTTTGTTTTGTTTTGTTTTGTTTTTTGAATACATATTATGGGAGGGACTGAGAGGTCAATCAGAAAGGGGGAGCGAGTGGGGGTAATCGGATATAGAAGTGTAGGAAAGGGAACATGAAGAGGCAAATGGTGAAAGTGTGCTTCATAATGAAGACATATCCAACAGTTATAGCCTCATGGGCAAGACTATTTCAGTTGCTAAAATGTGTATGTCCCCTAGATCCAATTCCATGCTCACCTGGTCATCTCGATTATAATTTGGTTTGCCATGTAAATCTGACTACAGGAAAATAATTCAGTGGTTTAACATGATTATTAAAGATTTTGAGAAACTTGCAGTTTCTACTGTAGGTCAGTAAGTTGAAAATAAGTCAGTCGTTACTAGAAAACAAATTAATATATAATAATTTCATATGGTATAAAATTGTAAGTAAAATAATCAAGTCTACATTATCAGTGCTCTATTTGAGAAGAGAGTACCTTATAAATACTAAAAATCTAGTATTTGTAGTTAAAATCAAATATCTGGTGCTTGAGAGAAAATGTTCATTAAATGTATAAAAAGAACATCAAAATGTCCTGTGGTAAATTTTTAAACAAATGAATCACAAATTAGTTGTCCTGAGTCATAGTTCTATTATGATACACATTTCATATTAAAAAGATTTAGTAGTATGGCTGAATTATAAAATAGTGGCTCATTGCTTTTATCTCAACATGTCAAAAAGCATGTCTTAAATTCTCTAAATTAAGAGTCATACTTTAAGAATGTATTTATCTTCTCAAAATTCCTGTGTAAAGATAAATTATATTCTTTTTATTTTATGCTTAGAAAATCAAGCTAAATTAACTGATCTTGATTTTGTTAAGTAAAAGTTATCAGAACTAAGAATGATTCTATCCATGTGCACTGAGACTCAAACTCTCTAATATGGTGCTACCAATGTGTCAATGGAGGCTTAATAAAAGTTTAAGTTCATAGCATGAAGGGGAATAAGATAGAGGACAGGAGCCATCAGTGGGGAAGAGACATCAACAGACTTTGGAGACCAGGAAATAAGTAGAGGAATATTAGCGGGGAGGAAGGAAGGCCTTGCAATAGTGTACACATGGAGGGAGGATTCAGTCTAGAAGACTAAAGAGGGAAACTGGGCTAAAAAATTGCAGATGAGATCAGAGGTCTACGAAAAGAACAAGATTAAATGTCTGTCATCCTTTACCTATGACCACTCCATGGGCAGACATTTTTATAGGCAAAAACAAACAAAACGAAAACCAATTAACTAACCACCTGAACAAGCAAGAAGCATTTAGACTATAATAATTGAATATTTTCAAAGAAAAAAATGCTGGCAGATAGACACCCCTTGGTTCACCTGGGTCAATCCCCCCAAACCATTACACAATGACCCCTAGCCCATATTGAAAGTGATCTATTATTTTATGCTTAAATTTAAATAAATAGCAACTTTCATTAGACTTTCAGAAAGGCTTTGAATAGGAAATAATCAGCATGTATGTCTTGACTCTGTAGAACATGTTTATAGTAGCTACTTTATAGACACACCATTAGTTTTCAGCTTTAATCAAAGTCTACGGTGCAAAATCCACAGGTCGTTTTTCAGTACACATCCTACTTATCTGCAACATTTCACGTAGCTGAGGTCCTACAAATAATGGTGAGAAACACAAAGTTTGTAAATAGAGCCTGGATTCAATTTACAGCTTACTCTCTATGAAACTTTGTGCAATTTAACTGGCTCTTCCATTTTTAGTTTCCTTATCTGAAAAGTAGGATTAAGAATACAGTACCTATGTCCTAGGACTGCTGTGAGAATTGAAAGAGCGAACATGTGTATAAACTACTTAGAATGGTGACTGGAACACAGAAGAGGCTACATATAAATTATGACTGTTGACCTCTCTGCCCTCTTTGGAGCATGTTTTCCACTTGCTTTCCAGGACATCAAGCTCTCTTTGTTTTCTTCTTACTTTACAGGCTGTTTTTGGTCTCTTCCACCAGGTCTTGCACTCTCTCTGATCTCTAACATTGCTGGGCTCCTGACCCAAGGCCTCAGTTTTCTTCTCTTCTTCATCTATGCAGTTTGGTGACTATCACGTCTAATCTCATAGATTTTCATAATTTTTATGAGCTTATGTCTTCATAATTTTTATCTATATTCTATATCTGTCCTTTAAACTCATCTTGCAATCCCAATGTCCTCCTCAATATTTCCACTTAGATATATCTCAAAGATGTTTCAAACTCGACATGACAGTATGTGAATATCTGACCTTCTCCATATCAAACTTAGAGCTCCCAATTTTTTTTTTCCATTTTAGTGAATGGAAACACCATCTTTCTAACAGGTAGTACTATTAATATGTTGACAATCTAGAGTCTCAATGTTAGAGTCTCCTTTCTGTTTACCAATTCTATTACAAATCGCTCAGCAAATTCTACTAGCAGTACTTTCAGAATACACTGGGAATTTAACATCCTTTCTCTACTTTTATGATGATGGTAGTCCAAGCTTTTTTCTGTGACTCCTTGCTAGTACTTTTCTTCCACTACACTCTATTTTCAACTCAGAATCCATTTATGTACCTGTTTATGTCTCTCCTCACACCATAGTAGCTTCACATCTCATTAAGAGAAAAAGCCAAAGTCCTTACAATGGCAATAGATTTGTACTAATCCTTGCCTTTTCTACCTCTTTCATTTGATCCACCCCAACTGGAATAGATATTTTCTCTTCTTGAAATAAACCAGATAAGCTCCTAACTCAAGGTCTAAGTCCTTGTTTTGTGTCAGCCTGAAATACTCTACCCCAAGAAAATCACACAAGTTTTGGCACTTTCTTTGCTAAGTGTCATCATCTTAGTGAGAACTTTCCTCAGCATACTATTTAAATTTACAAAAATATGGCTCCCACACATCTGATTTCTTTTTTCCATCATCAGTAGTCAAATTACTGGTATATATTTTTTATTGTCTCCCATTGCTAGAAAAAAAGCTTCAAGAGAGCAACTGTGTTTAAATCTACTTTGACTTCTGCTATATCTCCAATGCAAGAAGATTGGCTGCAACATATTAAGTGCTTAATCAATATTTGTTGAATAAATTAATGAGAGTGGGGAGAAATGGGGAAGTGTAAATCAACAGATAATATGATGAATACCGATAGAAGTATTTTATTTAGCTATATTATAGTAACTACTAAATAAAATACCTAAAAATAATTAAAGGAGTTATCTCTATGTAATTAGACTGGGAATGGGAAAGGCTGATCATTATTAGGCTATTTTAATCACAGGAATATTATTGCTTTGAATTATTTTTATATATTTATTAAAATAAAAGTGGAGTGGACAGACTTGATTAGGGAAAAGGGAGAAGAGTGATGTGGCTGACTTTAGGTTTCTAATGTTGGTTGATATATTTTATTATACATGGGACATGGTCTTCAAGTGGGAGAAGGAAAGATGAAAATAGCTAGTTTGAGTGTCTATTATATGCTAAGTAGCATTTTATACATAAGTCATTTCATGTGGCCTCTTCAACACCCTTATGAGAAATGTACCACCATTCCAATATTAGAAGTAAGAACACTGGCACTACAGCAGGTTAAAATCACTCCTTCACTCCACTGGGAATTGGCAGGCAGATTCAAGCCCATGTTTGTTTCACTGTAAAATAAGCAAAACTATATAGACGAGTCTTCATCTATAAAAACAGAAGCACCAGTGTTCACCAACCTTTTTAAGTAGAATAAAAGCATAGAACATAAGCAAAATGTTTGCACATGTGTATATACATGTTTTCTCTCTCTTAATATTATACATTCTTCATTTCAAAATTTAATTAAGAATAATTTCTCTTCAATTATTTCTCTCTAGGAATGAAAAAAAATCATGCTTTTAAAAAATTTTTTCATAAACGTCTCTCTTTATTTCTTTTTTTGTTTTGTTTTGTTTAAGTTTAATTGATTCACTGACTTTTTAAAAGAGTACCCTACATAGGCCACAAC
Source organism: Microcebus murinus (assembly GCF_040939455.1). NCBI lineage: Eukaryota > Metazoa > Chordata > Mammalia > Primates > Cheirogaleidae > Microcebus > Microcebus murinus. The sequence goes on from NC_134113.1 coordinate 38,876,053, forward strand.
ACAGAACTGAGTTAAGCAACTAATTGAAGCCAGGTTCATGAGGGCTTAAATTACTAGAGCCTTCCTGTCATCTTAAATTAAACTTCCTTTTATACTTTTCAAGATTTATAACCCTTGGCCAAAAAGCTGTAAACCGTCCCGGTTTCAGAGAGAATCTCCCAGAAGGAAATAATGTTTCCTGGAAAAGAAACCCTGGAAGGCAAATGTCCTCAATGGGAAGAGGGTTCCAAGAGCAATGTGTGTGGTAGGGGTCACGGGAACCTTGGAAAGGGGCTGCAAAGGGAACAGACAAGTCACTCAGAAAACATGTACCCAGGGGTTTTGCAATTTCTCTTGTGAGTTTTGTAGGGGTAAGTTCATCTCAACTGAAAGTGCACACATTCTTGATTTGCTCCTACAAAATGAGAAGCAGAAGGGCAAGTGATCATCTGTAGAGATCATAATCTCTCAAATTCCCAAAAGAACTTTTTTTTTTAATTCAGAAAGATTTATCATTAACTCTGTCTTTGCCACTTCTATTATCTGTATAATTTCTTAGCTCCACATTCCTGTTTAATTTTTTTCTTTTTACATGTTTTAATTCTATAAAACATAAAGCTAAGCTATTTATTCATGTGATTTAATAACCACAATTTATGAGTTAGTAAAATTAACCAACTATTTAATAACAGGATGTGAAGTCATTTAATAATCTGGTCAAAAATTAAGTTAAAAAGACTGCATTTTAAGAAAATCATCACTTTTTTTTAAGCTTTTGGCAAATAAAAAAGCTCATCTTTTACATATATTATCATCCTAATACCTCTTATATAATTAGATCAGAACCTAAAAAAAATCAATTTTCACTTTATAATTTTTTCACTATGTTTTACCAAACATTCTCAGGAAAATCATGTATCCATTTACTGGCTGACCATTGTTGGCTTGTTTCATGTGCCATGTACTTTATATGGTTTTAGTGAAATTGAACTTTCTTTTTTTACCTGTCCTGTCAACTAGAACTCTAATTGTCAAAATGCAATTCATGAAAAAGTGTGATTAGCAGAGATATCCTAAAGGCCTAAGATATTTACTACTGGAAGTGAATTTTCTGAGTTTGAGAATCATAGGATTCAATTTTACCTTGTTTTCTCAAATAAGAAATAGGACTTTCCCATATCCCTATAGATGATCTATAGGTGTTAACTGTGATTCCAACTCATATATATGATTTTTAAAACTTTTTATTAAAATATTTCTCATATTTCCCTCCTTGACTGAAGAGAAGGTCTTTATCCTTTTGAAAATAAAAAGTCAGAAATACAGAAGAAACTAGTGTTAGTTTTTGTATTAAGTAAATGCAAATAGGATGGCTAATATTTTGGAATATTAAGCAAAATGCTTAACCTTTCCCCATATAAAATCCATCCAAAGATTATCAACATAGACAAAATCTAATTTTTATGTTAAATATCTTCAAATTTTTGAGAATTAATGACTTAATTAATCAAGTCTTTATTCACTCCAAATATAGCTAAAAATTTCCCTGTAAAGGATTTAAGAAATTAAGAATCTGAATCTCATCTTTACTATAATACATTGTACTAAAGTATATTAAAGTGGATACTTCATATGTTATTGTCCTCATAGTGCTTACTTTATAGAGTGGAAGAAGTAATGATAATGAACAATGACTGTAATAAATAAATAGATTATCAGTTAGAGGGTGGTTATGGCTAAGGAAAAAAGAGAAAAGTATAGCCAAATACAATGGAAAGTACAGATGGGCAGACTATTGTATTAAAACCATGGAGTATCACTGAGAAGGTGACATTTTAGCAGCTAGGTTGAAGGTGAGAGATTTAGGGAAAAGCACTGCAGGCAGAGAAAATAGCTAGAGCATACTTTCTAAGGTGGGAGCGAGCTTCGGCTGCTTGAGACCTTTTGCAGGGTTTTCAGCAGGAGAATGGCATGTGCCAGGTGTGTTCAGTGTTTTATAGGTACTGACCTAGTTACTCCCCCAAATAACCTCAGGAAACCAGTGTCATTTTTTATTTTAGTGAGTGATAAAACTGAAGCACAAGCACAAGGGAAGTCAGGTAAGCTGTTCAAGTTCACACAATTAGGAAATGGTAGAATTGGGATCTAAATTTTGGCAGTCTGATTCCAGAGGTAAACTCTTATATAATAAGAGCTCTAGATACCACTTGAACAGGACACACACATATATGCACAGTTGTGCACACACACACATGCACTCACACTAGCATGTATGCACATACACCTTACACTTACATATGGTAGTTATGAACACATACACACAAAGGTGGAAATGGAGCTGAGGCCAGAAGAGGACAGCTAGTTACCCACACTATATTTATCCCTCCTTGTTTTATTCTCTCTCGTATATTTTATTTATTAACCTTTAAATCTAAATTTTTATTTAAATAAAAGATATTCAAATTGAGAATATCTTGAGTTATTTTCAAAACAGCAAAATCAAATTAAAAATTCTTAATGTATAAAATAAGTATCATGAAAATATATACAATTTTGCCAATTTATTTTAAAGAGAACAAAGTGGAAACACTCTCTTTGAAATGAAACAATGTGCCCTAAGAAATTTTTATGAGTCTATAGAAAAAAAGTAAGAATATTTTCTTGCTAAAAATCCAGAAAATATATAGCAAGATGTCATTTCAACTAATTACTTGAAAGAATTTTGAAATCAATAGAAAGGCATCATAAATCATGATTTATGATTCATATCTTCAGCAAATGAAGATAAATGTGTCATTAGAATTTTTTCTGCATTAATTATCTTGGTCCTAATATATATATACTATATTACATTCCTATGTATATTATTATCACTATAGGCTTTTAAAAATACTTTAAAATATTGATTGCTATAGGTAAGTTCACATTAATTCTAATTCATAGATTAATTCAATATACCAATTTATACAATGAAAATAAATACTGATGCCTGAAATATATTATTCCTCAAAACATATAACAAATTCTGCAGGAACTAATACTTTGAATTCCTCTATGCTAGGGTCATGAGTACCACTTTTAGTAAAGCTAGTATTCTACAAACATTTATTAAATTAAACATCAATTTAAAAAGTAATTAAATCCAATTTATCAGAATAAAAATTTTCAGAGTCTACCTAATTCTTAAAGAGGACATTGTTGAAAAAAATACTTTCTTAACATTGTAATGAAAAAAAATAATGTATCCTTCCTCCAAATAGTATAAAATCCATGATGATTTTATATGGCTATATATTTTAAAATACACTACAGTTTCATAACTGCCATGTATATCCAGCAAGAATAATAGAAAAAGAAACATTTCCCCAAAAGGGTCATAACTACCAAGAAATTCTGGGCAAGAAATTCTGTACAAGAAATTCCATGTATCAGACACAGAAATAAGGTATAGTAAAGCAATGACAAATAATATTTCATATCACATCAGGGCCAACATGCTTTATACAAAATCACTTTATTTCCTTTATATTTTCAGCTACTATTCTTGCCTCTTGCCCATTCAAATTGCTGAAACCAAATTCCATGGAGTACTTCTGACACTTTCAAAATCTAGGTTTCTTTATACCAACCATCCACACACACAGAAATAATAATAAATAAAACACGATATTTTCTGCATTTTCCTTCTTTATGCTTAAGGAAATCCAAGAAAATTACCCTGTAGAGATTTATTTTCCACATTAACTCCTGCACAATTTCACTTGACATAGCTAAAAGTCAAAGTGAGCTTAAAGACAGAAGAATAGCTGCATTATTGAATAATGAAAATTATCTCTCATCATTTCATAAACTTTATATGTTATTTTTTGAGAAAACTATGATTTTTTATTCGCTGATTTAAAAATTCAGTGATAAGTAAAAATCTGCCAAAGGGAATAAAATTTACATGGTTATATAGAGAAAGAAATATTGCTTAACATGAAGTGAGAAAGGCTGGGTGTGGTGGCTCATGCCTGTCATCCTAGCACTCTGGGAGACGGAGGCGGGTGGATCATTTGAGCTCAGGAGTTTGAGACCAGCCTGAGCAAGAGGGAGACCCCATCTCTACCAAAAAAATAGAAAAAATTAGTCAGGCATGGTGGTGCATGCCTGTAGTCCCAGCTACTCAGGAAGTTGAGGCAAAAAAAAAAAAAAAAAGGGAAAAGAAAAAGAAAAAAATGAAGTGAGAAACAAGGTTCAGATGAGGGCTGTTTAACAGATGAAAGAGAATGTGTTTCCTGAACACCTAAACAATTTACAGTAAGTGTGAAATGGTTCATGAATATGTTTTGAAATTTTATTTTTATTTTTGAGTCATTTCTAATTACCAAACTCAAGGTTCACTGAACATTATTAGGTTTCAAGATTAGTTTCTAAGAAGAAAAAAATTAAACATTTACATTTGTTTGATATGTGTATACATTTTTAAAGATGAGTATTTTTCACATCCTCCCTTCTTGAGAAAAACAATCATAGCTATTTATATAGAAGAGCTAACTACTGAGATCCCAGTCACTGTTCAGGAAGAAATGTAGCAGGTTGCATGACACTTGTCAAGTGAAACTTCATTTTATGATCACTTCTTGATGTGTCAGCTAGGCTAGGCTACAGTTTCAGTTATTTAATCAAATACTAATCTAGATGTTGCTTGAAGATATTTTGAGGATGTGATTAAACCCCATAATCAATTGACTTTCTGTAAAAGAGATTATCCCAGATAATCTGAGTGAGCTTGATTCCACCAGTTGGAAGTTTTTAAAAGCAGAATTGAGGCTTCCTTGAGAGAAGAAATCCTACCAGTGCATAGCAGTTTCAGGTCCTAAGGAGAGTTTTAGCCTGCCCTTCTTCCTGGGCTGCCCTTCAGATTTCAAACTTGCCTAGGCAGCCCCCACAATCATGTAAATCAATTCGTCACAATAAATCTCTTACTATGTGTCTCTTATTGGCTCTACTTATCTGGTTGAACACTGGCTGCTACAATTCCAAATTGGATAAAAGCAGTAGTAATAAAAGAGGGAAGGAAGTGGCCATGATTTGGGAGCACCCCACCCCTAAGCTGTGTCTACATGTGGCAAAGACTCAAGCCAGACAAACACATACATCTATATGCATATAAATACACATACACAATCTCACACCAAACAGTGTTCCCAGTCCTCTTGCTCTATGTTTAACAGACCTGAAATTTTTGACAGATTTAATTAATCAAAGGCTTCAAGGCTAGGTAACTATGTAACAGGAGGCTTAACAGCACATTCTAAGTACTAAAGTAATTTGTAGAAGGAAGTAGCCATGCCACATTACTTACACTAAAGACATTTCACACTTTGATACAGAAAAACAATTATTAGAAAACAAAATATTTCACCTAAAAGATGACATATGTTGCTTGTTCAACCAAAAGAAAAGTGGTTTAACTTTTGTAACACTGGTCAAATAATCCCATCACACTGACACAACCACATACTGTATGTTTTTCAAACTCCTAAACAATAATTTGTTAAAAACAAGCTGTATTTAAAGAAATTAATTTTAAACAGATTCCTTGCTTCCCTTCCTTACCTGGACTGCATATCTTGTTGGGTTTTGGCCTGACTGGCTTCCGGCTGAGAAGTGTGAGTGACTCGCTGCTGAAGTTCCACCAGGGACTGGTAGTACTGTTGTTGATGGTGCTGTTGCTGCTTGTAGCGAGACAAACTGAAAAACAGCCCTAGAATGGCTTTTAAGTTTCCATTTCTTATTTCTGTATCAAACGGAAAATACAAAATATGTATAACATAAATTGAATGTTCTTTTTAACAAATGAAATCTTAGATGCAGCCCTCTTAAAACTATCAAGATAGAAACACAACTTGATTCTCTCAAAGATCCAAACAACTCTGAATTTCTGAAACATGCTAACATTTTCAAAGAGCTTGGAATTTCAGGGACAGAAGCAAAGCACAGAGGGTAGAGAAAGAAAAACCTCACTCAAAAGAGAGATTCTTTGCTGACCCTGAACTATAGTTTTTCTAGAGCTAGCTTCTTGAAAATAGATAAGCACTCTCTCTCGTGCTAATCATTTGATTGAGCACACAGCTTCCCTCACAAATACACACAGCTGTTACCAGTGGCTATGAACTAGAGAAAGAAAACCATTTAAATGCTGGTTGTCTTGCATTCATAAATATTGATGGTGTGGGTGCATATAATAATACTAACTGGATTTATAACAAGCAACATTCCTTCTAAATCACTTACTCACCAATATATTTATACATATATATGTATATATCTTCCAAATATCCATATCTATATATCTATCTATATATATATATATCTCTTCCAAAGAGCACATTAGATCAATGTTTAGTGTTCCAACTCTTGTATTTTTAATTTATGATATATAAATGAAGATAAGTTTATGTGATGTTAAATAACATAATTGAATAAATGTAAGTAGAAATCCTTGTTCTAACATATGGAGTTCCAATGTAAGTTTTTCAAGTATTGGCTAAAAATAAATTCTCAAAGTACTACATGATCCCACCTTTCTCTCCTGTAGTTATAACTTAAAAATTAGGACGAGAAGGAAGTAAAGCTTGAAATGAAGCTCCACACCTTGTAATCATATTTTAAATGCAACTTGCTGTTGACAATAAAATACAGCCTCCTCTGAGATCAAGGTTTTATGTCCCCTTTTGGAGTTCAGGAAAATTAACAAACTATTTGGATTTCTTGTTCTCTGATGGCTTATCATGTAACCCAAACTATGCAGAATTATTCATATTAAAAGAACCTCTCATTTTTTCTCTTTTCCCCCTGGACCTTGCTCACAGTTTCTGTAATATAGAAAAGTTGACTTGAACAATCTGAAACTATGGGGAGAAAGTACAAATTTTCTCTCCTGTAAACCTGAATGATCTTGTTTCAAGAGTTTTAAAATTTCTAATTTCATTATTATGTATGTTTAATGAATTTAGAAAATCCTTTTGATGTGCATTCATATATTTTTAAAAGATGACTGAAAACCAGTTAGCTTATATTAAAAAGGTTGCTATGTGAGAAGAAAAAGACATAAAATGAACAAATGATAGTATATCTACCTTGCCTTTAACCATTTAAAAGCAACATATTTATCTTGGGGAATTTTACTCAAATGTTATTCTAAGTAACAGAACTACCAACTAGGTTTGTACCTAAGATTTTTGGCCATTAAATGTATATTTTAATAATACATCATAGCACATAAATATAAAAGAAATTTAAACATCATTTAGTTTTCTTAAGTGTGGCACATTTTATCTTATAGATGGCAAGTTTTTGCAAACTTTTGGCACTTTTATATGTGAAAGAAAAAGAGGCTCAGAAAAAAAAAATAACAAAACTAGTTCAATATTTTTTCATTTTGCTATATTTCAATTTTAATGATTTTTCAAAACTAATGGTTTAAAACCTTTATATATAATGATTAATATTATTAGTACTAGTTATTTAAGAATTCATAGTGACTTATTTAAACTTACCAAATATTTTGACTATCACTTGATTATATTATAGAAATGTTATTGGTAAAATATTTGAGCAATAATTGTACTATTTGACCTGTATTTATGTCCATCTAATATTTATCTAATCATCCACTCATCTACTTAAGAATCTAAAAATACTATACACTACTAATAACATGAAGATGTTTCATTTATTCACTGCCTCTCATATAATTGCTCATGAAAAGAACAGTTTGACAAAATATAGAAAATATTTAAATAATTAAAGTATACATTAATAATCATATTTATGTTTATTATTTTGAAAACATTATCAATATCCTCATTATAGCTCCTTTATTGTATTAAGGAGCTATATACTCCAACATTGTATTTCTTAGGTTATGAAAAACTTTAGAAACATTGATACCATTTGTGACAATTCTGTTTTTCTTACCTTCAGCAGATAGACCTTGAACATTTACTCCTCTGGCTGCTAGAAAACTAAGGCAGACGTCAACATTTTCAATCTGCAACACGAAAAGCAGTGAAAAAGAGACTTAGAGGATTGTTTTTATATAGATATATGGGCTAGAATGAAACCAGAAAGAAAGATAAAGAACGAATACTTTACATTCATTTCATACTAGAAGTTTTTACCAGAGTTTTAACGAGAATTATTTTGGCTAATTGCAGGATGAATATAAAGCTTTCATTGTCCAGTTTGGTACTTACAAACAATTCATAAAGGCCTGATCAAGAATGGCATTCTTGCAGATTAGCAACCCACCTACTTAACATAAAACTGGATTTTTTGCTTTACAAATAAATCTCAATGAAAGCCTCCATACAGGATGAGATTGTTGCATGCATGAGTCTTAGAATGCTAGGACGTGGATAACTGAGATTCAAGGAGTAATATTTGTTAAGTATGCCAAAAGATAGACAGAGAAAGAGTTGATGAAACATGAAAAAAATGAAGTATATTTTCAACTAGACCATAGCAAATCTTTACTTTAAAAATTGTATTTCTATTTCTAGATTTAAGTCATCCTCTGATTAAATATAGATATTGCCTTTGCTATTTTTGAAGGGTGATGCTTATGCATTTCAAATAGTTGGTTTCAATATGACTATCAGCTTGTAAACATTTAGAGTGAGAAGCAAAAAACCAAATGACTAATTTATGTTAATTAAGAGGTTGATCTCAACATTGGTCATGGCATTTTATGACAGTTATATAGCTAAGACTTTGGTAAGATTATAGAAAGCTAGAAAGTTCCAATTCTTTTTGAGTCATGTCCTTGGGTATTAGAGTATTCTATAAATCTGAAAATTCTAATTACATGAGAGATTTAAAGTTAATAACTTAGCGAGGTATTATTTTCTGTCTTATTAAAGCCTCATCAAAAGTTACTCCTGAGGACACACAAAGCTCAAATGTCCTCTCTTGCTTACCATTATAGAAGGTCAAAATGTATCTTAAAGAAAATAAAAATAAAAAATAGATTCAAGACTCTGTCCTTATAAAATACACAAACTATTTACATTCCTTTTTAAATGTAATTTTGTGCAAAAATTATATTTAAATAATAATCCAATGAGATGTTCTTTGCTTAAAAATGACCGCAGCCAAGCAGAAAACATTTGCTTTGAGGAAAATGATTTTTATATTAATTCACTTCAAAGTAAGTTTTATTGAAATTATGGTACTGAAAAAAACAAAAAAAGAATAGAGCTGAACATGCTGAATATAAATGACCTAATGAGTCTTGTGGTTCTGCCCATCAGCATCTGAATATCTAATCAGGTTATGGTGCTGAAGTGCACCTGAAATTCTTTCCTTTCTACAAATTTAAATTTGCTACTAAGAAATAAAATTATATAAGAAATAAAATAAGAAATGAGTCAAACTGGATTTTCTGGTGTGTCCATCTAAAGCATTTTTTAAATTTATTTCTTTCATATTCATTGAAAATGAATAAAAGAAACACTCCAAATAATTATTATGGCCTAAACTTTAAAAAAGGAATTGGATGGGATATCATTAAATGTTTTCACTAAGAGTCCCAATGTTATTAATTTCATAGCAATTCTATACATTTTACAGAAAGGAGGAAGATTTCTGACTCAAACATGTAATTTGTTGCAAAATGTTAACAGGATATTATTGCCTAAAGTTTAATTACTTATATTACTAAAGAACAGTTTAGTTTACTAAAACATCCAGAAAAGGTGAGTAAATGGAGTCTGTAACATAGTTTGTAAAATAGTTTTTAGACTACCATTTAACCAGCATATAAAATAAACTGATGCCTAGATTGGGTGTTAGAGACATAGAACTCTCTCTCAACATGGGAAATCAGAAAGGAAAAATAAAAGGATTCTAATAAAAGAAAGAAAAAAATGTTGAAAACATACTCTTTATTCTTTTCAAGTCTACTTATCCGGAGCATTCAACGTTTTATAATGTTCCCTTATAATCATTCATGGTAAGCACCAACAATTTACAATAGTTAATTCAGTCCCTCATTATTACTAATTAGTATCTAAGTAACAGCAACAGAATAAATACTTAAATACATAGTTTTCAATATCACTATTAAAGGATAGTTTATTAGAGCATACTTACTTCAACAATATTTGTTTATTGACAAAAATTAATTTTCCAACAGGGTAGTAACATAATAAACATAAGAAAATACTATCTTTTTCTTACTCAATTCCAGTCCTTCTATAAATTGAGTCACACCTACTAGTACATACTATGCTATGCTTTTTACAGAGCAAAACAACTTATAGTAAAAAGAAATAGCTTTGAGAGATCTCACTAAATACCAAAGTTTCCTCACTAGAGACATACTTTAAAATAATTTGAGTGTTTTTTTTACTATAAAATAATATATTTTGTAAATGGTAATTTTTTATTTCAATAAGTTCTAGAGATTATTTGTCACAATAATCTTCTTTTCCCCATAAATTGCTCTTAAACATTTCCAAGTCAACTAGACCTACTATAAACAAGGTTTTCATTACCTATTTTTCATATTCAACCTTGTTTTTGAACTAAAAACCTTTCAACTTTTTTGGCAACTTACAAATAGATGAAAGTGATTTTGCCATCAAAATGAGTCAAGTAATTGAAATCAGTTTTATTTTTCTTGAATATTATTTGAATCATATATCAAACAAGTAATCAACATTCAAATCATCTGTTAACTCTAATAATTTGGGTCAAATTTTAATTAGAATATCTTCATGTACCTTAATAAAGTATTTTCTAAAATGTTGACTGTGACCCATAGCAAGAAATACACTGAACAGCACAATAATACGTATACATAAATATAATGGAAAGAAAAATGTATGAAATAATACTTAACCTTACTATAAATTTGGGATATTATGATGCTTTCTACTACACTATATTGTTTGCTATTTAATCTATTTAATTGTTGGTTAAAATCTACTAGGCAGATTTCAGGATCCATTAATGGTTGTTAATCCACAATTTGAAAAACACGTCCCTAAAGAAGGTCAGAGCATTGCCATGTCTACATTGCCTTTTTTGGGGGGGTAGGGAGGGGCACTTTATTCAATGACTTAAAAGAAAGTAGAAACTCATTCTCAGAAGCAAGGTTTCTGGAAGGTTTTCACTAAATCAGTTACCTGACAAAGCAGAAAACAATGTTCAAAATACTGATTATGTTTTATGTTACCACACAGTTAATTCTTAGGATATCCTTTTATAAATTTTGTGTCCCTCTAATATTTGAAAAAAATATTTTTACCTCTTCTTTTCAGTCCCCTTTAATTTGTCTAGGCACACAAATTATTAAAGGAAAGACAATGAGTTGAAATTTGAGTCAACTTTTGATAAGCAACCAGTTATTTGACCAAATTTAAACTATTTCAAAATTACTAGGTTATTTGACAAATGCAATCTTAGTCTTTCTCTCTCTTGATTCCTATCTGTTTTTCGGCATATAGTGATGCCTTTTAAGTTTTCATGGCTTTATGTATTTATTTACTCAGGTACAGTTTTGATTTTATGATGAAATGGGTTTCTTGAGACTTTAAACCTCTGGAAGATAAGAATTATGTTTTGTCTCTTGCATAATTTCAGCAAAATAGCATGGTATTTGGTATCTGATACATGCTCAGTGTATACTTGAGGAAAAATGGAGAAAAGTTTTGTACTTATAGAAGAAGTGAGTATAGGAAAAACAACAACAAACTAGAGATCATTGAATCCAGAGACTACATGTTGGATTCTCACTGGGATTTTAAAAAATACACTAATTCCCTATGCCTCACCCCAGAAAATACAAATCAAAAAGTCTATGGTTTGGAGCTAGACATCAGTTTGTTTTTAAATGGAAGCTCCTATCTAATCTTAGTCTAAACTCCTCTTTACAGATTAAGAAACTGACCACCAGAGAAGTTCTCATAAAGATGAGCAAAAGAAGCGAGACAAAAGAGTACACACCAAGTGATGCCCAATTTATATGAAAGTCAAGATAAAAAAAACACTAAACATGAAAGCAGAAATTATAATAATAGTAAACGTTTTAGGAGTATAGCCTAGAAAGGGGCACAAGGGAAATAGGCATGCTGGAAGTGTTCTTTGTTTTGATCTGAGCAGTAATTACACAGGTGTATACATATAAAAATATCAGTCAGCTGTGTACTTAAAATTAGAGTACTCCATCCAATTTCTATGTATGTTTTACCTTAATTTCTACTATAATACTTTATACACCCTTTTATTTTATTTTTTTTCCTTTTTTATTTTTTTATTTTAGTGCATTATGGGGGTACAAATGTTAAGGTTACTTATATTGCCCATGCCCCACTCCCCCCTCAAGTTATACACCTTTTTACATATGGCACAATTTAAAAATAATAAGAAATTATTGATCTCTTGTTTTGTTGAAAATAGACTCTAGGCATTAAAGATAAAGGTACAGAACCCTGTTAGGTGGCTGCTGCATGTTATTAAAGTGAAAGCTGATGGTGTTTTAGACAAGGGTAATGGCAGTAAAGATGATGGGAAATGGTCAGATACTGGATATATTGTGCAGGGATTTCATGGGAAAATACAGCATTTAAGAGAAAGAGAAGAGTCAAGAATGACATTAAAGTTTTTGACCTCAGTCACAAGAAGGATGAAGTCTATCCACTGAGTTGGAAAAGACCATGAATGGATGTAGGGAATTTATTTTTGGACATGTTGCTAATCAGTAAAACATCCAAATGAAAATGTTGAGTACAAATTTGGACATACAATCTGAACTTCAATTGAGAGGTGTGAAGTGGAGATCTCTATTTGAAGAACATTTCTCAAATTTATAGTACATAAAGCCTTGTGGCTTAAATATATATCTTGCATAGCCATAAGATCCATGAAGGTTCTTTTCTGTTTTGTCTACTGCTCTCTCCCTAGTCTAGAAGTATAGTATAGGCAATCAAAACAATTGCTGAGGGAATAAATGAACTACAGCAAGGAACAAATAATGTTTTCATGCCTGACGCATCCAAATAAAAATAATCAAACCGTAATTTATGTATTTATTTTTTTTATTTTGGCATATTACGGGGGTACAAATGTTTAGGTTACATATTGCCTTTGCCCCACCTGAGTCAGGGCTTCAAGTGTGTCCATCCTCCAGATGGTACACACCACATTCACCTCTCCTCCCCTGCCACCTGCCCAACACCTGATGAATATTACTACTATCTGTGTACATAAATGTTGATCAGTTAATATCAATTTGATGGTGAGTACCTGTGGTGCTTGTTTTTCCATTCTTCAGATACTTCCCTTAGTAGAAGGGGCTCCAGCTCTATCCAGGATAATACAAGAGGTGCTAGATCACCATTGTTTTTTGTGGCTGAGTAGAATTCCATAGTATACATATAGTGAATTTTATTAATCCACTTATATATTGATGAGCATTTGGACTGTTTCCACATCTTTACAATTCTGAATTGTACTGCCATAAACATTCGAGTGCAAATGTCTTTTTTATAGAATGTCTTTTGTTCCTTTGGGTAGATGCCCAGTAATGGGATTGCTGGATCAAATGGTAGTTCTACTTGTAGCTCTTTAAGGTATCTCCATATTACTTTCCACAGAGGTTGAACTAGTTTGCAGTCCCACCAGCAGTGTATGAGTGTTCATATCTCTTGGCATCCATGCCAACATTTATTGCTTTGGGACTTCTTGATAAAGGCCATCCTCAATGGAGGTAAGTGATATTTCATTGTGGTTTTGATTTACATTTCCCTGATGATTAAAGATGTTAAGCATTTTTTCATGTTTCTTGGCCATTAGTCTATCTTCTTTTGAAAAGTTTCTGTTCATGTCCTTTGCCCACTTTTTGATATGATTGTTTGATTTTTTTCTTGCTGCTTTTCCTGAGTTCTATATAGAGTCTAGCTATGAGCCCTTTTTGGATGTGTAGTATACAAATATTTTCTCCCATTCTGTAGACTGTTTGCTCTGGTGATAGTTTCCTTGGCTGTGCAGAAGCTTTTTAATGTGATCAGGTCCCATTTATTTATTTTTGTTATTGCTGTGACTGTCTTTGGGGTCTTCTTCATAAATTCTCTGCGTAGGCCAATGTCTATTGAGTTGTTTAAACATTTTCTTCTAGAATTCTGATAGTGTCATGCCTTATGTTTAAGTCTGTTATCCACCATGAGTTGGTTTATGTGAGAAGTGAAAGGTGCCCTAATTTAAAATACTATTAGTAATCAGATCCATTGTATCTAGTGAATATTGACTCTTCCAAGCTGACTTAGTTCTATGGTGTCCTAAGCTTTTCCTTTTTAATACTTATGCTCATTTCTACTGGTGGGAACAAGCATGTCTCCTGTGAACTAAAATAAAATTTTAAGGCTCACCCTCCATTGGCTGACTAAATGGACCCTCTCGTGGTCAAAGGAATATCTTAAAACTAAACTGCCTGCCCGGAGGAAGGAGCTCATGCCCCCCCTCCATTCTTGGGGACATCCTTTATAACCCATTGACAGGCCTAAGAGTATGCAAGACAAACCTACAGGTCCTCAATTTATACAACAAATCTATGTCTGGTGGCTTATCTCTGATAACAGCTCCTTATGTTAAAACACTCCAAGCCTTTAGCCAAAGCTTCATGTCTTTAACCAATTACAAGCCAAAGAATCTTTAAACCCACCTATAACCTGTAAGCCTCCACTTCGAGGATGTCCCACCTTTTTGGGCCAAACCAATGTATGCCTTCCACGTATTGATTTATGGCTTTATCTGTAACCCTTGTCTCCCTGAAATGTATAAAACCAAACTGTTACCCAGCCACATCGAGTCCACTGCTCAAGGCTTCTTGAGCATGGCTCTGGGTCATGGTCCTCAAATTAGGCTCAGAATAAATGTCTTTAAAATTATTTTACAGAGTTTGGCTTTTTGTCCGTTGACACTCTTCTTACATTTACCCTGATATGCTCAGTACCTCATACCATGTGGGGCACAAAGTATTATAGATGCTTAATTCATTTTTGTTGACTAACTGGATGAATTAATAAAATAGCACATAGTATCAGCTATAAACTCTAACAGATTTAGCCTGGTATATGCCCCAAAGCTTAGTTTCTGGTCTTTTGCTTTTATAAGGTCAGGGAAGAAAATACTTTTTCTCTGGAGTAGAAAATATGTTGATGACAGTAGAAAACCAAAGCTGGAAAACTTGTGATAATTAGAAATGTCAAAGGATTACTCAAGTTTTAAGCTGCTAAGTAAATATGTAAAAATATCAATATTCCATAAATACTGAAATTATGTGTGGTAGAAACTTACCATTTGATGTTGAGGAAATATGATTGAGGAATTAATGAGATGTGGCTCATAAGAATTTATTGTATCTCCCGATATTGTTATGTTAAAACAGAAACAGGAATTTGCAGGGTTTTGTCCTGAAGGAATATGTGAACTCTTAGTTCGCCTATCAAGGGCTGCCTCGCCTTGGGAGGGCTTTCAAAGCTCTGGTGTGGAGGCATTCCAGGAGGCTTCTCGCTTATGTCAGGTCTGTGAGCCTTCCTGTTCTTGAAAGGCAAGACAGGTAAATATCTGGCTCACAGGATGGGAGCCAGAGACAATGAATGGCCTAGGCAAGAGACACACCCCTGCGGTTATGAGCAATTTAGAATGTAGAGATGGGCTTCCTGCTTTTTCCTGACTGTCTGCCTTAAGTCCACAACAACTAGATCAAAGAAATATAGAGCCACTATACCTCTTTGTTATTCCTCAGTTAATTGGTAGCTATCTCTTAGAACTTAGAAGTTAGTCCTTGAAAGACTTTGTAACTGTTTGTTCACCTAGATAGATTAGAGTTTGTTAGAAGCTCTTTGAAAGGAATTTTAACCCCAACCCACAACCTGTTACTATGTAATTGTGTTACCATGGCAACTGGTAATTGATATCTGTGATTATAAAAACCTATGTGATTCTAACCTCAATGTTGCACTACTGGCGGAGGGTGGTGCAGACTCCTGAGTACCGTTGATTTCTTTATATAAATCTATAAAACTTTACCTTCTTCTCTGTATATTCTTTTATTCTCTCTATTTCCTATTAATTTCTTACTCTCTGTGGCTATTACCACCTCAGGGACCTGGCTACCGTGGGGAGAAGTAGCTGATCTCCTCGCAGCCTGTGCACACCGCAATTTTATTTTGAAATGAATGGAAATAAATGATTTCAAAGAGTTCTCATGACTGTGGGGCCCATAAAAAATGATCTCACCTGACATTTTCAATTCTAGAAAATGATATGTGGGACAGACAATAATATGTTATTTCTTAGAAGATTCAGTGAAATTGTCCATATAAAGCACTTAGCACAATACACCAGACATAGTATAAATTCAATAGCCCAAGAAAAAAAAATCTATGATTATTATATAGGTTTTAATACTAATAGAGGCTGACAATGGCATAAAATGGTATCATAGCCTCTTTTGCTTTCCTAAGAATTACCCATATTATATTAAACTTGCTTCCCAAACTGTTAAAACAGTGGTTCCTAAAATTTGTTGCACATAAGAATCAACTGAGGAACTTTTTAAACCATAGATGCCCAGTTTACACCCCTATCAGTTAAATCAGACCATCAGTGGACAGGAGGCAGTTATCAGTACATTTTATAAATCCCCAGGTGATTCCAATTTGTAGCAAAGACTGGAAAGCACAACTTCAATCTATCTTCTTCAAAGAAAGTAACTGCATATAATTTCATTTTATTTCCATGTGGATGCAGGAATTGCACTGTTCAAATATATAGTAATATATTGTCTTTTGCATATTTGGACCATGATACTATATAATTCATGTGTTTTACATTTTATTCCTGTAATATTAAAATAAAAATCTCCCTTTATAGCAGTAATACAAAGAAATTCATTTTGTGTTCTGTGGGCACCCATTTCTCATTTGGCTCAGGAAATAGTCACATCTGCAGCTTATGGACAATCACTCCCAGGATTTTTACTTGTCTATTATTATATCAGGCACAATTTCTTGGTTCATTTTTTCTATTTGTGGTTTATATTTTATTGGCATGAAATACCTACTTTCCCCCTCTTCTCCATGCTAAAGTTAAGCATGGATAGATAACTACAAAAATATTGACCTTAAAATTAAAAAAAACCAAAAACAACAAAGTTTCTAAGCTGTTGATCCACTCATTATTTTTAGAAGTATAAAAACACATGGGTACATTGTGCTTTGCTTGAGGCTTTTGTATCTATCAAAATACTTGATGTTAACAAAAAGTTCTAAACAAAAACACAATTTTGTTAAAGTAGCTCTTTACTTTAAATGGAGTACTGTATATATTTTCTTTAAAGGAGAAACTCAACAAATTCAACAGAATTTGGTCCATATTTTTAGAACCAAGTAGTTTCTATTTGTATAATATGAGGTCATTAAATATGAAATGTCCATTTTCAAATCAAAAGTATCGTTTATTATATCTCAAACAACAAGCAGTTCAATTAATCAAAGTTTACAATTAAACTATTAACACATTTTGGCCTTCTTAATGGTAGCTTGTTTATGCCAGTAGCAAAGAAGCCTGGAGAGCGAGTGGCAATGAAATCACCAAGGGCATTTTCCACAGCTTGTGGAATATTGAATATTTTTCCTTAGAAGAAGTGGTCCAAAGCCTGGAAGAAGTGGGTGTTGTGGTTTGAGCACCACTGTGCGACATGTGCTTGAGTGTTGTCTTGCAAGGGGATTGGCCTGTCTCTATTGACCAATCTCAGCGGCTTAATCACAAGCATCCTCATCATTTGGCCTAACTGGTTGCAATAGACATCTGCTGTAATGGAATGACTAGGATTCATGATGCTGTAGTGATAATACCAGCATTGGACCACCAGACAGACACCATTAGATTCTTTTGATGAATATTCAGTTTTGGACTGTGTTTTGGCACTTCATCTTTATCTAACCATTGTGCTGAACACTTGTGATTGTCAAGAAGAATCCATTTTCCATCACTCGTAACAATACAGTGTAGAAATAATTCACCTTTATGTCATGACAGTAAGAAAGGCAAACTTTGAGAAGATTTCTCTTCTGATACTAGTTTAATTCATGTGGTACCCATCTATCCAGCTTCTTTATCTTACTGATTTGTTTCAAATGGTTCAATATTGTTGGCATAGTAACATCAAACCTTGCTGCTAATTCATGCATAGGTTGAGATGGATTAATTTCGACTACAGCTTTTATTTAGCTCATCATTATCTACCTTGGTCTCAGGTCGCCCACATGGCTCATTTTCATGATAAAAATCACCAGAACAGAACTTCTCAAAACATCAATGTATGGTGGTTCATTAGCCACATCCTTCCCAAACACTTCATTGGTATTTCAAGGTGTCTGCAGCTGCATTGGTTCCACAATGGTACTCATATTTGAAAATAAATGAATTTCTGACTTATCAATGGTTTCACAAAAATTGCTGTAAAAAATTGACACATAATCACAAGCCAAGACACACACAGTTTGAAAGACTGAGGATGTACCTTCACAATAAAAATAAAACAAGACATGTCGAAATAGAATGTCAGAAATATCAACTGTCAAACTTAGTACTTCAAGAAATCGGACATTTCATACTTAATATCCTAATAGCATTTTAAAACATTACTATTGTTGAGTACTATAAAATAATACTGTTTATTTATTCATTCTAACACTTATTATGCTTCTTTTAGGCCTGAAAATGTGCTCAGTGCTGCAAAGATACATTTTAAGATAGAGCCCTTATATAATATTGTCATGACTATTGACTGGTTTCCAGTATTTTTGACTACCCATGTGGCAGCCCATTTTTCAAAAATAGAAATTTATCTGTTTATTTAATTTTATAGTTGTCCATGTATCTTGACTCTTGCATACTTACTAAATCTGAGCATATCTATTAATAATTGCTAAATTACAAATTGGGTTTCAAATGAGGAAAGGAGGAGTTTTCTTTATCTAATGAAAAGTCAAGACAGACATCAGTATATTTGTACTATAAAATTTTTGTAAACATGAGGGTTAACATGTGTTCTTGACATATCAAGCACAGACCATGTATTAGAAATACTGGTATTTGTTTTCCAGGTTTGAATGAACTCTTCAAAAAATGTAGTGGTTTTAATTAGCACAACACTTTATTGAACTCATACACCTTAAGCTGTGTTTTATGACAGCCAACCTTTTAGCATTTTTTACTATAAAACTGATATAACCTGTTTCAGGAAATGTAACTGGATGCAAGTTTAATAATATTAACAAATTAATACTTTGTATATTCACAGACTTTTTTCATATTTACTTATGCATTATTTAATTAAAATTACAGTTAGGTACTAAATATCTTTCTATGATTAATATCTACCTTATAGTTTTGATTAAATCTAAACCATGGCACAACACTTAACATTGAGTGACTAATGCATTCAGTAACTACTGACTGTTTATTATGTGCAAAGCACCCGAGCGGATGGTAAAGGGATATAAAAATGAATTATAATGTTTTTGCCTTTATGAGTTTGTAAAATGGCTGAGGAGACAGAAAAGATTCATAAGTTGTCATAACACAAGGCATAATATAATAAATTTCAAAATACAATAACAATACCATATAGCAGCAAAGAGAATGAAGTTTTCAATTTTTACTACATATCTGGGAAGGCTTCACAGAAGTATGATTTAAATGTCAAAGCTAAGTTATATTTTGATAAGACTAGACAAGCATCAGGAGAAGGAGCAGGGCATGCCAACAAGAGCAACTACAGAGAACACTGTTCACAAGGATGCTTGAGAATAGATCATACCAGTTCTTACTTTCTGCAATTATGATTAGGAGCTGACTTTGACCTGGAATTTTAAAGACTGTTTTGCCCCTTGGACTCAACAACTGCTACAATATAAAAAGCTAAATAATCATAGACCAGCTAGCTGGAATAATACCTTAAAGACATTTCTTTCTATAGAATAAATGCATCTGAGTTAGAACATATCTGAAGTACTAGATACTGCTCTTGTGAATCATATATAGAGAATGTCTAGAAAAATATATCGACAACCTAATCCTAAAGTTTATATGGATAGGCAAAAGACCCAGAATTGCCAACAGAATGCTGAAGAACAAAATTGGAGGAACAACACTACACAACTTCAAGATTTACCATAAAACTACAGTAATTAAGACAGTATAGTATTGGCGAAAGACTACACAAATAGATTAATGGAACAGAATATAGAGTCCAGAAATAGACCCAGATAAATGCAGTTAATTAATCTTGACAAAGAAGCAAAGGCAATACAATGGAGCAAAGATAATCTTTTCAACAAATGGTACTGAAACAACTCGTCATTCACATGCAAAAAAATTTAGATACAACACCAAAGGTGTGACTCATGAAAGAAATAATCAACAAGCTGGACTTCATTAAAATTAACTTCTACACTGTGAACAATACTATCAAGAAAATGAGAATACAAGCCACAGACTAGGAGAAAATATTTGCAAGGGATACATCTGTTATTCAAAATGTACAAAGAACTCTTAAAGCTAAACAATAACAGAAAAACAACTTGATTTTTAAAAGTGAGGCCAAAGGCCTTAACATATACCTTACTCAAAAAATATACTGATGGCAAATAAACATGAAAAGATGCTACACCTCAGATGTCATCATAGAAATAAAAATTAAAGCCACAATGAGACACCATAATACATTTCTTAGAGTGGCCAAAATGCAGAACTCTGAGAACACTAAAGCTGGTGAGGATGTAGAGCAATAGGAACTCCTATTCATTGTGGGAATGCAAAATGATTTAATACTTTGAAAAACAGTTGGTAGTTTCTCACAAAACTAAATGAATACCATATGATCTAGCAATTGCACTCCTTAGTATTTATCCAATGGAGTTGAAAACTATGTTCACACAAGTACCTACACATGCATATTTATAGCAGTTTTGTCCATAACTGTCAAAACTTGGAAGCAACTAAAATATCCTTCAGTAAGTAAATGGATAAACTGTGGTATATCCAGACAATGGGATATTATTCAGCACTAAAAAGAAATGAGCTATCAAGCCATGAAAAAACATGGAGGGACCTTCAATTCATATTAGTAAGTGAAGTAAGCCAATCTGGAAAAGTATGATTGTACCTAAATGGCATCTGGAAAACAGCAAAGCTATGAAGATGGTAAAAAGATGAGTGATTACCATGGGTTGGGGAGAGGGAAGAATAGGTAGAGCACAGACGATTTTTAGGATAGTGAAACTACTCTCTATTATGCTATAATGCTGTATACATTTCATTATATATTCAACCCATAGATGTACAATATCATGATAATGATGTATCAATGTAGGTTAGGTTCATCAATTATAAAAAACATACCATTCTTTAGGGGATGTAGATATTGGGGGAAGCTAAGCATATGTGGGGGCAGAGACTATATAGGAAATCTCTGTACCTTTCTCTAAACTTGCTGTGAACTTCAACCTGCTCTAAAAAAATAAGGTTTTCAACAGAGGAGGAGGAGAAAGAAGAACTGAAATCCAATGATCTGAATTCCAGGCCTTACTCACTTGTTAATAAGTCTAAAAATAATCTGGCCTAGAATAAATAGACATGAGTTCAAACCCTAATTCTTCTACTAACTAAATAGTGGATGCAGGTAGACTCAATGCGGCACAGCTCCCTTGCAGGTTTGCTGCGATGACTGAATGAAAAGTACAAGGAAAACATCTAGCACTGTACTGTACATCTACATGTACCACATACATGTATAGTTGACATTCAATCAATAAGTGAAATCCATAACTGATGATGACATTGTTGAATTTTCATGTCCATCTCTGAAATTCTAAGTAATGGCTTACTAGTATTTCTTGTTATATTTGAAACATGTCTAATACAAGTAGGTGGACCATATGATTTTTCAAAATGTAAGGGATGTCAACTTTTTGTCTGTGTCTATCCACACAAGTCAGTTTAACTGCATTCATATTAAATCACTTAAATATAATTTCATGAAGCAATTAGCTTGGGAACATCAACTAAATTTCAAATAATTTATCTGATCAAAAATAGACTTCAAATGATGGTAACTGAGATCAAATGAATAAGAATTTTCCTATTTCATTTCCTTTTTCTCTTTTTATAGAAATAGTTTAAAAAATATAACTATTTAACATCATAGAGTTTTAAGCTGAGAGTATCGCAATTCATATTGAAAATAGCCTATCTTAATATATTACTTTATAAACTAGGATTACTAAAATTATTCTACTGTTAAATATTTTACCATTAATAATTATTATATAAGTGACAATTTTCTATTAAATTAGGGGGGGGGCATTGAAAAAGGTGAAGCAGTAAATTCTTAAAAATGCCAAATTATTCAGGGTAAGAAAACTCCTAAAATTATAAAAATATTGTTACAAAATATGTCTTCTAATAGTATGCATGATTGTATTTTGGTTTACTGGGATACTGGCCAGTAGAAAACAACTTATAGCATTTTAAAGAAAAAATTCAGGATAAAAAGCATGTTAAATAGTTAAGAAAATGGTCAACATTCAAATATGTAGTAGAAACATTAACTATATTTGCAATGGTTATATATCCATATATAAATCTTACTAATGTTCCTCAAAAATTTATATTCTCCACAAAAGTGAAGAAAAAATGTATAATCCAAATCAAAATAAGTTACTTTATTCTGATTTCTATTTATCATATAAATTATACAAACAAATTTAAATGTTGATAACAATAAGAACATTTAAACTACTTATTCATTAATATTAAGTTAATGCAACATTGCATCCTTATGTTTTTAACTGTTACTTAATTTCTGAATCCTAGGCCAAATAATTCCCATATCAAAATAAAGTCCATGTTGCTGTTGTTTTTCTTTGTAAATTGCACAACACATTTTAGGAAATATCTTTCCTCATACTGGCATAAAAACAGTTTCAAAAAACTATAAGAACTGAAAACTCAAATATATTCTAAGATAAAATACTGAAGAGAAATCACAGTCTTTGGAGTCTTTTAAAGTCAACGTAGCAAATCAGAGTTCCAACGGACTTCAGAGTCCATCAGTCAAATTTCTTCATTGCAGAAATGAGCAGATGCCTTGCACATTTACTAAATTATTTTTCCTAAGTCACACATTCAGAATTAGAATTCTAGTGACCACTGTACTTTCAATTGACAGACTGCCTCTATGCCTCTATGTTATTTCAATTATTGCATGTGAGCTTTATTAGTATATGAAGCAACTTGCAGAGACAAAATCAGTTTTAAAAATCAGGATGATATTTTAAGAACTTAAATATAAATTTCCTAATACTAACAGTTTATACTTATTCTTACAAAGTTTGAGCTTATATGAAAATAATAAAATCATTAAGACTAGACTCAAAGTAGAGATTTTCATTTAGTATTACTTTAGAGATCAGAGCTAAATTTGTAGTAAAGCATTTGTCTTCATTAAAGCTATCTTTTTCTAGCCATTCCAGAAGATGAACAGTTTCAAAAATGGCAGGGGATCATGTGAATGGACTAACTTAGCAATATTCCAGTCCTCTGAGTCATAGTGCTAGAATCCTGCAGTATGCCATGTATGAGATTTTATTAAACCTTCAAGAGCATTCCAATATTTTATCTCTTCCCTATTTGGTTAGGAACCTCATCTTCTTAACTTACCTAAAAAGATCCTTATAAAAGAGCTACAATTACCAGCAGTAGCTGAAAGAATTAAAACTTTAAAGGACAGAATATTGATAAAAGCACGGAACACTTTTACTATCAAGAATAGTTTCACTCTCCAGATAACTTTGAATTATAGATAAAGATGCCGCTGAAATCCATAACCGTAATTCTTTTGGAAGCTACAGCCTTGTGGTATATGCAATCATACAGGGAAGACTGGAACCTAATTTTTCAGCTACTAGTAATTAAATAAAACAATAAGAGGCACAAGCATTCCCAAAATCCTCATATCAGCACATGTTAAACAACATATATGATATGATAGAAAATAATGTTGAGGGTTGTGGCTGAAAAACAATTGAGATACCAGGGTGAAGGAGAGGAAAGAACTAGGAAAGAGGAAAGACAAGCTGTGAACCACATTTGCCAGCAACTTAGCTGTGCCATATAGTCTAATACTTGGTTTGCAATTATTTCACATAATCAAATGTCCTCATTCCTTTGTGCATCTGTGAAGATCCTTAAATATCATAGTCTATTTTAAAATAAAGAAAAAATTGCTTTCAAAACAACTTTTACCCTACATGTCTAACATTTTTATCTAAGAACCTTGTGCACTTGTGCCTTTGCATTTCAAATAAATGTTGGGCATTTTCTCCTGCTATTTTTAATCTGCTGGGGATTCTGGACATTCCTGGTATTTATAGTTTACTAATTTATTTCCTTATGTAAGCTCGCAAAAGTTGTGGCATGCAGCATATATTTTGAATCCTGATACCACCCACCTAGGAATTACTCAACAGGTGTCTTCCACATTAGTAACTTCTTCTTTGGATGTGGTTAAATATAGTATTGACTGAGCTCCTACAGACTAAGTTCTGTTTTTCAGGTCCAGTTTTGTCTAAAGCTCATTAAAGAAAAATAATCATGATTTTTAAATGCAGAATAAATATAAATCATAATATCTCAATAATTTTTCTGATAAAAGGACAGGTTCATATTTTTCTTCAATATGTGTTCTTTGGACCATGCTGGAAAAAATTATTGTTGCAATAAATACACACATATATACACTTGAATTTCATTTATTATAAGGTCTGATATATATGTTCAAATTTTCTTTATTATAAGGTAACAATTATAGAATCCATGGAAATAGCACATTAGTATTATATAAAATTCTAAAATTGTTACATTGATTTGAATCCCTTTAATTTCTATTTAATTCACTTTTAATTACCCACATTTCACCCAATCATTTCCCGTTCTGACATGACACAAAAGCATATATATTCCCATTCTTTTCCAATATTAAGTCTTCCACATGGACTTCAAAATTTCCTTCTCTTCTACTTCCTTTAGGGCTTGGTATTATCACCTCCCCATTCCCCTAGATCCTTTTCTCTCCCTCTATTACTTCCTCCTTCTCTCCTTACTTCCCCTATTGCAAAAACTCCCCGCTATCCTACCTTCTTTTTAAGCTATGTATTTTTTCTTCTCTGTTCAATGGGACACCATAAGAAAGATTATTCATGACTCAAGGAATATCTGCATTTCTCAGTTACTCTTTAACACGCTATCTCCCTATAGAAGACGTTCACATACAGGTCATCACTGTCTGTTTATTACCAGAACTAACTTCCTGATTGCAGTATGCTATTTGGCTACATAGCACGTGACAGCATCTGCCACTTTCTGCTCATCTTACTCATCTTACTTTGCCCTAACTTGCTGGGTTATTCTAAGTACCCTAGCTTCAACTATTATATCTACCCTAAGGAATAACAATCCACATCTGTGACCTACTTTCTTAATGATGGTCTCTTTCCGTTTCTGCCTCCTACCCCTCTATCACATAAATATTGATATTTCCCAGTATGAAAACCTCAGCTTTCTTCCCCTGTGACTTCACACAGAAACTTTTGTAGGATTTTATTCTTGTCTATGGCTTCAACCCTTATCCATGTACTAGGTATATTATAACCAATAATACCCTCCTCTGATCTTCAGAAACATATGTCTAATTGCCTTAAGTTACCTCCTACGTGATGTTTCATGTTAAAATATGAATTCATTACCTTCCCCCGTCCACATTTTTAAGCCTGTTTTCTCCCTGTATAATAATTATCTTGTTTAATGATAACTGCTCACCTATTCAGGCCAAAAAACTGGGACCATTTTAACCTCCCTATACACTCTATCTCCCACATCCAATTGCAGACCAACATTTACTTTCTCTATAATCCCCAGAAAGCATCTAGGGTGATCATTTTTAATATTTATATCAGATCATGCTCCAGCCCAGTTTAAAAGGCTTCCAAAAGCTCCCTATCTGATTTAGAATACCATACAAACTTCTTACTTTGGCTCTACGGTATCAGGCTTCCCTCCTCCTCTCCAAACACCTCCTCTTGTGCTCAAACCACAGTAGTCTTCTATCTTTTCCTGGAATACACCACACTCACTCCCTTCTCAGTCCTTTTATTTTTGCTTATTCAACTCTGTGGCTGTTAGTTATTTAAACATTTACTCCTCTGATCCTGATCAGAGGTGTTCATTTAAGTGTTCTTATACTTGATACCTTAAGTGCTTAGGAAATATTAGGTAAATATGAATTACCTGGCTGTTACAGAAATTCAGCAATATATTGCAGATTTATACCACAAAAGAGAACTTCTCAAAGTTGCAAAATTATTCAATAATGGTTATCAAGTTTGAAATTTAAGTAAAGATAATTTGTGATTAGAAATAGTAGCAGACATAGTGTTATCTTACCTTTTGTTATTAAACACAAACAGCAACCAAAGGCCACAAAAGATCAGATATACAAAAATGAGGTGGTCAGAGTGGTGCTATGAGTAAGGATAGCACTCACAGTTAGTAAAGCAGCACCTCCTGGTGTTATGCAACAAAGAAACTGGCAACATCCTGTTTGGAGTAGATACATGAAATTCATAAGCCTAGTCATGCTGTCATAATTCTTTTTCCTCCACTTTCTTGTCTCTGTTAAAGTCTGGAATTTGTATTCATTAATAACACAGTGCTAAAGTAAATTCTTAAGAACAGAGGCAAAATAATTAAACCCAGAAAGTTACATTTATTTTCTTATGTATTCTTCTGAATTAATATATTGAGGGCATGCCAATTGCAGAATCAAAATTCAACCACATCAGAAAAATGAGAATCCAAGTCATTCTTACTCAAAATTCAATGTGATTCCAACTCATACTTTTTGGCTGGATAAATTACCTTTTTCATAGCATTTGCATTTCTCAGGTTTTGGTCTATTTTTTATCAGAAGCAGAAATATCAATATAACATGCATACTAGCTATTACATGGTATTTGGAGGCTAACAGGATTAAGAAGTAATAAAAATTATCAGAGAATCACTCATGAGAATATTTTCACTGATTTTTAGAATCTCGAGGTACAGATTTTTCAGATAAATATCTAAGGATAGTGTCTCTGTTATCTACACTTATGAACTTTGGAGATTTTTTTTTTTTCTGTAATCAAGTACAAGCTTGTCTGTTTTTTGAATTCTCTGTAATCAGAATCAAATTGTAATGGTAGCAGAGCAGGTGAGAGTTTCTAGATTTAGTAATGTTTTATGGTATCCAACAACTCCCATGGTTAAAATAATGAAAGGCAAAACCAACAGTGTTGAGTTTATGAAACATAATATATGGTTTTCAGGGGCTATGGAGCTTTTTAATTTAAAGCCCCGAAAATATTTTAACAGGTGTTAATTCATGCATATGATCTTTATAAAGTTTGAAGTAATACTATTCTGTATTGCATTTCAGTTTTGTTGAAAAACATGGTCACATACATCTATCTCATTATGACATTTTAATAAGGATTCATTTTACAAATGAGAAACTAAGGCTCAGAGAAGCTACATATTTTTCCCTACATCACAGAGCTACTACTGTAGCAGGATCTGACCACATTCTAATTCAGCTTGCTCTCAGTAAAACTTCAGAATACAGCTGTAATTAATTCCAACAGAGTCATGTTTGTGCCTAGAGTAATTAGATCAGGAAGTTTCCTTAAAACTGAAATATTTTATAGAGAACCTTTCTCATACAGTGATTTTTTTTCACAACAGCTACAGAGTTCATGACATTATAATAGGTTCTAGGAGTGCTTATTGGGGGAAAAAAAACAGACATGCTAGTTAATCACTCTTTAAAAATAAATTCCTTTTATTATTTTGGATTTCATTCTTCTAACATTAAGTAAAGCAGGTCAGCAGATTTTAAAAGTTCATAGTTTTTTTTTTCTATTCTTCCAAGTTTCTGACAACTAAGAACTCATTAAGTTCATTTAAAATGCCTAGTCTGTGCTAAAAAGAGATTTTAGGGAAGCTTCATCTTGAGGAATTTGGCAATCATTCCTGATTATATCTCCTGATGGAACTTTAGTTAAGGCATTTTGTATTTCAGGTTGTCCAATAAAATTAAGTTGTGTCTTTTTAATTAAGAACGGGATTTTTTTTATCTCAGCAGTTTATCAATCTGTAATTTTATTATAAAACATAAAGCTTTACTAGTTGGTAAAGATAAGAGATGGCTGAGAGACAGGCAGACTTCCACATTGAGAGCTTTCTGGAAGAAGCTATAAATCATATCTCAAAATCAGTCACTGCTTAGCAAACTTAGAACAGCATGCCTTGAAAACTATTTCCAAAAGTGAAGAGTTCAAGTGTTTACACTGGACTTTGTTATGAACACAGAAAATACTATTGATATATTTTTAAAATGCACATGGCAAGTTTTGTTCTTCAAACCAGTTGTTCAGATAAAAATACTCCACTGAGAAGTGGAAATGGAATTTACTGCTATTAAGACTAGTGTTAAATTATCCAGAACATCACAACAATAATGAAAACAAGGGCAAGGATCTAATAAAACATCTGGAAATATGTTATATAGGAGTCACACTTATTCAACTGTATTGATACTATCACATGGATAAATTGCACCTACAGAAATACATATGAGAGAATGTGATCAAATGGTTAATTAAACAAGCAGGAAAACATGCAGAAAAAAATCTAATTTACAAATGCAGCTAATTCTGGAAGTGAAGATAAGCATTATATATTGAGAATAAATATGATTCTTACCATCTGAGACTGACTTCTAGGACATCCATTGATATCTTCAACTTTTTCATTTGCTAAAGCCAAGAAATAAAATAAAAGAGAGGAAAAAAGAATGACATGCTTAAGCAATGAAGTGAAACACACACACACACAAAAAAAAGACTTAAAAAAAAAATAAAAGAAAAGCAAGCAAAAATGCTGCTGCTACATTTACTCAGTCTCCCAAGCCATGTACACTTGTTAGCAGCCACCAATTCTATATGCACAAATCAGGCAAAAAAAAAAAAAAAAAAAGTGAATGAGAAGGAAGTTACTGCTAATTCTTTAGCCCGCACCAAATGACTGCTGACATGAAACCTTTCACAATTGTCCCTGCTGGATCAGGATACAGTTTCAAGGAATCTCAGAGTGTATGAGTTGTTCCAGCTAACGAAACGCACACATGGGAGACATATGGTTTAATGAAGCGCTCATTTCTGACTATTTAGTGTATGTAAAAATACAGTTATAAGTAGTAAAAGTATGGCCAAACTACCTTTTTCAAACACCCTCACATAAACATTTTAATTAAATCAGGGGAGAGACACATTAATCTCAGAGATACATGAACTAATTCAGTAGGCATTCCACTTAAACTGCATTTTACCAAAGAGAGAGGAGCAGAGACTTTCATGCTTTCTATCAGAAGGCAGGTCTTACCAATGATCTGGATGATTTCTGCTAGGAGTACTCCATCTGCAATGTCTTGTTGCAAATCCTTGATCAGCCGCTTGTGGCCCGATTTTGCTAGGTAGTGGTTGGCCCAGTCAGTGTAAATCTGTTGAACAGAGGGAGGGTAAAAGTGAGATGGGCTGAGAGAAAAGAGAGACAATAAAAATGCTTAAGACAAATGTTGGATTCAAAGGGAAGCTATTCTGGATCACATTCCAGTTTAAGAAGTCATAGCTCAAAAGGAAATAGTTGCAAAGTAATTTTTAAACAGCTTTCCCCACCACTTATCTCTCCTTTCAAAGGGGGATGATTCACTCTTTCAAAATCAAGGGCTAGTCATTTGTGACAAAGCAAAACTCCCTTCCCCGATGACTACTGAGGAAACTCCTGATGCAAATCAACTGGGGGTTTCTTTCTCTTTCCCCTGTTTCTATCATTTTGAAAATAATCCTGCCCATCCATTAAAAAGGAAGCCACCTGGAGTGATTTATACAGAAACTTTACTATAAAAATCTGTGTTTTTCTGAAAAGACTTTATTGAATTTGTCATATGAGATACAGTATCTGACAATATTTTGGCATCATTTTATGAAATAATTGCAAATGCCTTCCTGTCTGAGATATTTTATTTGGACTGTCATTTCCCATTTAAGCCTCTTGAAATGTGTTTATATGAGAAAATAGAGGCAGTAAATGGAGTTTTTACATAGAAATTACAATACAGAATTCAGAAGTGGATTGTAAACCACAGAGTTGACAATTTGACAAAGAATAGAAGTGACTCTTCAACAGCAGATAATGATATAAATAAAAGCTGAAACTATACAAACATTTTACAAAAATAAAATGCTATTAGTTTTTTGAATGTTATAGGAGACATACTAATGTAATGTGATGTTATGATAAGGTAAAAATAAGCACGAAGACTTTTCAATTTCATAGGTGGCATATACGGATATATTAGTTTATCAGAAAAGGCAGACTATGATGTGATATAATTTTTTATTTATACAAAATAAAAAAATTTGAAATGAGAATAGATGATGGGAAATAAATAAGAAATATGCAGGTAAAAATGTTATTAGAGGCACTGGAATTAGAATTAGGAATAAAGTAGAACCTGAACACGCAACTGATAGGAAGGACCGTCTTTGTACAGGACATGACTTACAGAAAGGCAGAAAGGCAAATAAATCTATGATACAGTTGTAAAATCTGAAATTAGGCTATGGTTGTAAGTATTTAACCTCTTAGCTTCAGCTGAATGAGTTGCAAAATGTGTGGAAATGTGATCTGTAGGATTATACTATGAATTAATTATAGGATTTTAGTGAAGAAATTAATGTAATTAAGAATGATATTAAATTAATCGTAATTTGATATTTGGTAATTTTTGTAAGAGGGTCATTGAAGATTTTAATAATGAACATTGTAGCCAAAGCTTCAAATATGATTTATTTCTGAACATCCAAAGCCAGTTTTCTTCAACTGTCTTTATGAACTGCAATGTTATGAACACAAATGTCATCCCATGTCATAATTATACTTCAGGAAAATCAGGATAATTAATGAGATTACATTTACCAAAGGACTACTTAGAAATTTCAGTACAATTATATTTATTCTTAATAATGCATTTATAATAATTTAAAATAATATAAATCAAAGATATCGTGTCATATTTCACATTTATCAATATTAATTTTATTGTCTATTATATAATAACATGTATTATTTGAGGAACACACTATAAGGTTGAAATTTCACTTGACCAAACATTTATCTTCTTTTGGTGCCAGAGTCTTTTCATCTGCAAAATGGCAATAGTATCACTGTCTACAGACGAGATTATTGTGAGGATTAAATGAATTTATACTTTGAATCAAGACCTTTCACTTAATATATATTTGTTAAATGTTAAGTATTACTATTAGCTCACCACTTTAATATAAAATATATTTACATTAAATGAAAAGTTTATGAATATTCTGAACCATTATAATTGTCAAATCATTAAATCTTAGCTATCCATCCAAATGTAGTTAACATAACTAATTAAGTAAAACTGCTGCAAGTTGTATTGATCCTTTAGCTTAGTCATTTGCCCTATGATATTTCTTTCATAGTGCTCATTTTTCATTATAAAATAAGAGGGTGAAATCAAAGGCAACATATACAGCATCACATTACTTTTTTGCAGTAACCATCATCATAATAAGATGTATTCTGATTCCACATAGAATCCTAAATTTTTGTTTTTGATTTTAACTATGGACAGTACAACATACTGCCTTTGTCTATCACAGTAAGCCACTCTTAAACTTTTAGCCATTATTTATTCTAGTATTTGATGAATGGTTTATAAGAAACTTACCACTCAGTTATATAATTTTTTAAATATTTTTGTTATTCTGTACACTACATTGAGGTACATATGTTTCGATGGGATAAAGAAACTTATCTTTAATAAGTACTAAATAATTAAAGAAATGGAGAGAATTAACAAGAAAAAAACAGCCTCTTCATTCAAGATAAGAGTCTATTTAAACAGAAAGACACTAAGCCATAGCCTGATTAGAAAATATTATAAATGTAATCAGATGTTTGCAAAACATTAGCTGAGCTGGCTTTAACCTTGCATCTATTGAAAACATTACATTTTCCCCAACATTCAGGCAGTAGCATTACATTTCTATAAGCACTACTCCCTGGTATATTCAAATTAATTAGCTTTGCAAAATCAAATAGGTTCTCCTAAGCCATAGAAGACAGAAATTGTGTTGAAAGCCAATGATTTCTATGGCAATAAGTAGGCTTCTACATCTTAGAAAGCAATAAAAGAATAAGCACATAAAGTTAAACCAGAAATCATATATTAGGGAAGAATGACCAGTGACGTTAGTATTTTCCCTGCAAAGAGGAAAACTAGTACTGGGAAGAAACTTGGAAGGAAGAGGAAGTCCTGAGAACAGACCTAATGAGTCACCTCTCCAGGCTGTTTCAAATTACATTTGGACCAGAGAAGGGAATCACAAAAGCACAACATCCAAAACAACAATATAGGAAAACACCCTATTTTTTCCCCTAATCCTCTGGGAGGTATATAGAATTACCAGAGAGAAAGCAGTGATCCTAGAGCACTTGAAATCAGGACAGGAAGGATGCACACACATGGTACAGAAAAGCAAAAAGGGCAGAGAAGATGTGGACAGGTTATGATAACTCAAGTCTGCCAGATATAAATTGCAACACTCATCAGACAGCAGTCTTGGTGGGTACTATTGACAATGAGCAAGATGTGTCACTCTTGGTGCCATGATATTTTATGTACACACCCGCCAACCTTCCCCAACCTATAACTGCCTGGGGAAAAGATGCACAAAGGAAAAGGAAGAATCTGGAACTGAGTCAGCTTTTACCTCAAAGACTAAGTTTTAAACCTGAAGTGTTTGAGTTACTTTGAATTATTACAGAAGAAATAAATTTTCTCCTACTGTATAAAAATAGATGCTTGAGAGGTAAACTTATACATGTTTTTCAAAGCTATAATTTTGTTCTCCTCAGTGTCATGACTCAAAATGTCAAGAATGGTAGGTAATATTGGACAAAGAAGATCAGAAAATGATGCTGTAGGATTAAACTATAATACATGCTACTTTTAGTCATTTCAAAAAGTTGATCACAGACTGAATCTTCATTTGCTTGCTGTTACAGAACTTGTATGACCAAGAGATCCCTGGAGTCCAATCCCATGACTCTTGCAGACCTTCTAGAAATCTCAATATTTGAGTGTCATGTCACACAATTATGAAACAAATCCACTAAAAGCTTTTGGTGCCATCAATATCATTAATATCATTACAATACATGTAATAAATCCACCAACTAGTTGGTTCACCTCAGTTAATATAGTTCTCAATTTTACATCAAGGTTAATGCTGTTTATGAAGTTTTTCAAAAATTTTGAGTTTGAAGGTTGATTTAAAACTGAATATTAATGAGTCAACAAACTCAGAAAATCAGTGGATATTCTATGAAGGCAGGTAAATTCTAAAGTAAACATCAAATGAAGTCAGATAATTTCCTTTTTTCTTTACTTCTCTTGTCCAAACTCTGGCCTAGTTCTGTTAATTCTGTCTCCTTAATACTTCTTGACCCTCTTAGTCCATTGCTGCTTTAATTGCTCTGACTCAGATTCTCATCATCTTTCACTCAAATTGCTCTAACAGTCCTAGAAACAGTCTCTGAGTGCAGGGAGGCTAAGAATTAAACTGTTCTATACATCTGTGGTCTCCAACATCTGGGAGGTGGACCGGTACCAGTTTGTGGCCTCTTAGCAACCAGGCCACACAGCAGGAGGTGAGTGAAGTTTCATTTGTATTTAGATGTTCCCCATCGCTGGCATCACTGCATAAGCTCCGCCTCCTGTCAGATCAGCAGTGGCATTAGATTCTCATAGGAGCACGAACCCTATAGTAAACTGTATCTGCAGGGGACCTAGGTGGCGCACTCCTTATCAGAATCTAATGCCTGATGCTCTGAGGTGGAGCTGAGGTGGTGATGCTAGCACTCGGGAGCAGCTGCAAATACACATTATCATTTCAGAGAGGTTTGACTGCACAATAAATATAATGTATTTGAATCACCTCCTCCCCACCCCTGGTCCATGGAAAAACTGTCTTCCATGAAACCTGTCCCTGGTGCCAAAAGGCTGGGGACCACTGTCATACACTACAGCTAGTGATTGCTTTAAAATGAAAATCTAATCAAATAATTTACTAAAAATCATATAATAACTCCCACTTAACTTCAGAAACAATTTTCTTATGATGTCAATTTGTTCCATTTTTAAAAGGGAATTGTTTTAAGGAAAAATGGCAAAAGAAAAAAAAAAGAAAAACATAGCTATGAATGTTATAGAAGAATGGCTAATGATTGAGGAATAACACATAAAAGCTTGAGTTCTGACAAGCAGAAAGCAGGGAAAAGCATATCCCATGCAGAATATACAGAGATAATGCAATCTACAGAGGAACAGAGGTATGAAATAGTGTGCTGAATTCAGAGAATTCTGAATAATTCTATTTGGCCAGAGCATGGGGAAGGGGCACATGGAAAAACTAGAAGGAAGAAGATAGGAGTCAGGTAAGGGTGAGGCATAGAGGAATCATATATAAAGCTAAGAGGGCTTTATTAAAATTTTAGGTGAAAATTTATTTTAAGGTAAGGGACATAAATATGATAGGTATGCCTCTGTTTCTAAATTCTATTTCAGGTGCAGCTATAAAGGATACTTTAGGGCAAAGAAAAACTGAATAAAAGGAGACTGCTTAAGAGGCTGCCATGTTGTAAATGATAAAATAAATATTTTCTGCTCTGTAATCTACTAGAAAATTATCCTCAGGACAACAGGAACAAAAAATCAAAACTCAAACTCTATCTTTCATGACCACAGTATATGAATATGGAAAGCAGATGAGAAAATGATACATGATTTGACAAAGACTAGTAAAGGAAGATTAACCCCACAGGAGCCTACAAAGGGACATATCAGAGCAATGTAAACAGATTTTCCCACAGAACCCCAGAACAGCTGAGACAGTGTGAGCGTCAGATCAAATCAAAGATGGGATGAACCAGACTCAAGAATTATGTGACTACTACTACTTCTCATCCCATCAAGAGCCATAAAATATAGACTCAAGCAAAAATCCAGATTTAGGATTACCAAGAAGACAAAAGGGAGAAGGCATGAGAATGAAAACAGAAGAATTAAATAAAATCATGAATACTGATGTTGAGAACCCAGCAGCTGACTTCTCTTTATAGTCACCTTCTCCTTCATCAATATAGGATTCTATATCCCCCACACTCATTCTAGCCAGAAAATT
The DNA here is from genome assembly GCF_040939455.1 of Microcebus murinus. NCBI lineage: Eukaryota > Metazoa > Chordata > Mammalia > Primates > Cheirogaleidae > Microcebus > Microcebus murinus. The sequence goes on from NC_134113.1 coordinate 38,911,533, forward strand.
AAAAAATCCATCTTTAACAGTGACAATCCCTAAGATCAACAGACATTGACATTCATGGCACCTGGTGAATCAACCAGCTGGCCATTGGATGGCCTGTAATGACAAACAGAGGACTAAGAATTATGCACACACACAAGCACACAAATAGTTTCCAAGTAGCTACTTATTCTCTCACACTTGATACACAGAGATATAAGGGTTACCAGACATTTGATGAAATTCTCAAATAAAATGCAAATACCAAAATGGAGAATTAGAACTCAGAATAAAGTATAGACAAAGCCAAGGGAAGAAGAGAACATTAAGAAAATTATAATTAATCCTCTAAGCTAAAAAGGAGATGTTGCATACAACAGAGGATGCAGAGAAAAAAGAAATCATAAATACCTGCATACAGACAATGCACATGTACACTTATCTCACACACACACACACACACACACACACACACACATACATATACATTTGAAGACCTAGGGAACAAGTAAGACATTTTACAAATTGAAAATATGATAACTGAAAGTTTTAAAGTTAAAAGACTGAAACATTAATTTGAAAGAATTTATGGGAAAGTAAAGCAAAATGCAAAAGGATGGGCAATAACAAAAAATAGCTGCATATTAGAGAATAGATTTAGTAAGCCAAATAACAAAGAAATGTGAGTTACAAAAATAAAGAGAAAAAACTATCAGAGAAAATTATCAAAGTGTTAGGCACAGTTAAAAAGATAACCATTGATAATAATAATAAGAGATAAAGAAAATATCCTAAAAGCTTCAGGAAGGTGTGGCCAAAAACATATCAAAACAGTACAAGGTAACTTCAAAGGATCTGAAATGATAATGACATCAAAAGTCTCTACAGCAACATTATAACCTGAGGATATGGAGAAATTCCTATAAAATTCTATAGGAAAATGATTTTCAATCTCAAACTCTATACTCAAACTATCAAACAAGTAGGAGAGTAAAATAAAGATATCTCATACAAAAACATTCTAAAAGAAAAAAAAAATACTTTCTATACCTCCCATATAAGGAAGCTGGTAGAAGTAAAAATAATAGAATACAACAAACAGGTGATAAAATGTAAGAGGGAGGCTAAAGTCTTTTTTCCAAGTTGATGACAAAGGAGGCTCCAATCTAACGACCATGTAGCAGACCTAGAAAACAACCGTTTTAAATGGAACAAAGAAAAATGATTCTAGGACTACTGATGCCAGGGAAAGACTAGAACTGATATATTAACTGACAGTTTTGACAATGACAAAAATTGTACTAGTATGTACTCTCTAGAGTTGTTGGAAAAGAAAAAAAATAATTTTTTAACTTAGATGAAAAATAAATTACGCAAATAAAAATGTGAGATAATTATTATTAGTTCTAGATGAAAGAAACACAACAAACTTTATTCAAGAAAGGGACAGCAATCATAAGATAGCACTTGGTCTGCCAGTGAACAACATTTACATGACAATAATTAAAACCATATGAATTTAACTGAAAATTATAAAATAAGTATATTGGAGGTAGAGTTAGGAGAAAGGACAATATTAGGAGCTGAGTCTTCATCTCTCATCCTAAAAAGTCAATAGACCATCTCAAAATTGTTAACTTAATATATTACACCATATTATTTAGAAATATAAAAATAATGACCATAAGAAACTGCTAAATGTGTGGAAATTAGTTTCTTCTATTGGAGAGAAGGTGCCCGGTGGGGAGATCAGAGGATTGCTCTTGTTTGTTTAGCTATAAAACTTCAGACATCATTTCACTTTAATAGTCCAATAACAAGATAAAATATTCTTTAAAAAATACAGTTATTGAAAGTCTGAGTGAAAGATGAAAAGGCCTTAAACCAAAGGTGTGGGGATATAAAAGAGGTCTATTTAGGGAGTAGCATCAGCAGGAATTGAAAGTAAAAGATTTGGTTCAGGGTGGAGAAATCCAAATTTCTTGCTTGGGTTAGCTAAATCTCAGTGTCTCCCACTTAGTAGATACTCACAAAAGTCTGGCATATAGCTTATAGGGTCATCAACACATAGTTCATATAAATGATGCATCCAGAGCTATGCAACATGGTAGCTTTAAGAGACTACTATGAGAGAACTCTAAAAATGCCTTTGTTTTTAGGTTTTCAAAAAAATACATATCTCCTTATTTTTTTTAAAATAAAAGATTTGATTTAGTTGCAAAGAATAAAATTTCTTAACTACCAACATATTAAAATTCTGGTCCATGTCATATATATTACTAATAGTACATTCCACATGAAGAGATTGTAAGTCTTAAGAAAAAACTACATTCACATGCATAACTACCATTTCTCAATATTACTACATTTAACTTTTCAAGTTCTTTGAGAGTTATTTTCTACCTGAGAAGGCAATAAACCTTGGCATGCTACAGTATTTATTTTGACCATAAAAATGGATGGGACATATAATCAACATCAACCTCCTAAACTGTCATGTATTCAATCCTACCCATCCCAGTGATCCTTCTTTGGGACACAGACACTAAATGCACCCCTTAAGTTTCAGATTTTGTTCAAACTGAAATTATATTATTTTCCTTTGCAACTACATTTATCTCTTTAAATTTGTAGCCACATTTCATCAGCTTGGAATATAATGACATTTCTCTATTTTCAGAATGGAATAGGAAATTTTTAGATGAACAGAAATGACATAGATATAAGCTGATGAGAAAAGAACAGGTAAGGTTTACTATGCTAACTGCAGTACATTCTGATTTTTTCACATGCAGTTTCTTTTTTTCTTCTTTCTTGTGACCTCATTTATTTTTTTATTTTATTTAATTTTTTCAGCATATTATGGGGGTACAAATGTTAAGGTTATGTATATTGCCCTTGCCCCCTCTCCTCCCTAGAGTCAGAGCTTCAAGCATGTCCATCCCCGAGATGGTGCGCATCACACTCATTATGTATGTATATACCCATCCCCTCCTCCCACTTCCCACCTGCCCGACACCTGATAAATGTTATTCCTATATGTCCACTTAGGTTTTGATCAGTTAATACCAATTTCCTGGTGAGTCCATGTGGTGCTTGTTTTTCCATTCTTGAGATACTTCACTTAGTAGAATGGGTTCTAGCTCTATCTGGGAAAATACAAGAGGTGCTATATCACTGTTGTTTCTTATAGCTGAGTAGTACTCCATGGCATACATATACCACATTTTATTAATCCACTCATGTATTGATGGACACTTGGGTTGTTTCCACATATTTTCAATTATGAATTGTGCTGCTATAAACATTCAGGTGCAAGTGTCTTTTTTATATAGTGTCTTTTGTTCTTTTGGGTAGATGCCCAGTAATGGGATTGCTGGATCAAATGGTAGATCGACTTGTATCGCTTTAAGGCATCTTTATATTGCCTTCCACAGAGGTTGAACTAGTTTGTAGTCCCACCAGCAGTGTAGCAGTGTTCCCCTCTCTCTGCATCCATGCCAGCATTTATTGTTTTGGGACTTTTTGATAAAGGCCATTTTTACTGGAGATAAGTGATATCTCATTGTGGTTTTGATTTGCATGTCCCTGATGATTAGAGATGTTGAGCATTTTTTCATATGTTTGTTATTCTGTATTCTTTTGAAAAGTGTCTGTTTATGTCCTTTGCCCACTTTTTGATAGGGTTGTTTGATTTTTCCTTTCTGATTTTCCTGAGTTCTACATAGATTCTAGTTATCAGCCCTTTATCGGTTGTGTAGCTTGTGAAAATTTTCTCCCATTCTGTAGGTTGTCTGTTTGATCTCGTGACAGTTTCCCTGGCCGTGCAGAAGCTTTTTAATTTGATTAGGTCCCATTTATTTATTTTTGTTGCTACTGTGATTACCTTTGGGGTCTTCTTCATAAATTCTTTGCCTAGGCCAATGTCTAGAAGAGTATTTCTAATGTTTTCCTCGAGAATTCTAATAGTTCACAGCTAAGGTTCAAGTCTGTTACCCAGGATATTTTGTGAGAGGTGAAAGGTGTGGGTCCTGTTTCAGTCTTCTACATGTGGCTATCCAGTTTTCCCAGCACAATTTATTGAATAAGGATTCTTTTCCCCAGTGTATTGTATGTTTTTGTCTGATTTGTTAAAGATTAGATGGCTATATGAATATAGTTATATATCTGGTTTCTCAGTTCTGTTCCACTGGTCAATGTCCCTGTTCTTGTGCCAGTAAAAAGCTTTTTTAATTACTATAGCCTTGTAGTACAGTTTGAAGTCTGATAAATTGATATCTTCTATTTTGTTTTTATTGCCTAGGATTGCTTTTGCTATATGGGGTCTTCTCTGATTCCCTACAAAGCGTAAACTTATTTTTTTTATATCTGTGAAAAATGATGATAGTATTTTAATAGGGATTGCATTGACTCTGCAGATCACTTTAGGTAGCACAGACATTTTAACAATGTTGATTCTGCCAATCCACGAGCATGGTATGGTCTTCTACCTGTTTACGTCCTCTGCTATTTCCTTCTTCAGTGTTTCACAGTTCTCCCTGTAGAGGTCTTTTACCTCTTTAGTTAAATATATTCCTAGGTACTTTATTTTCTTTGTTGCTATTTTGAAGGGAATTGAGTCTTTGATTTAGTTCTAACTTTGACTGTTCTTGGCATATATGAATGCCTCTGATTTGTGTGTATTGACTTTGTATCCTGAGACTTTACTGAATTCATTTATGAATTCAAGGAGTCTCTTGGTTGAATCCTTAGGGTTTTCTAGATATAATATCATATCATCAGCAAAGAGTGAGAGTTTGATCTCTTCTGCTCCCATTTGGATGCCCTTAATTCCACTCTCTTGTGTGATTGCTGTAGCGAGGACTTCCAGCACTATGTTGAACAGAAGTGGAGATAGTGGGCAACCTTGCCTTATTCCAGTTCTAAGTGGGAATGCTTTCAATTTTTCCCCATTCAGTATGATGTTGGCTGTGAGTTTGTCATATATGGCTTGTATCATTTTTAGGTAAGCCCCGTCTATGCCTATTTTGGTAAGTGTTCTTATCATAAAAGGGTGTTGATTTTTGTCAAATGCTTTTTCTGCGTCTATTGAGAGGATCATATGGTCTTTGTTTTTGCTTCTGTTTATGTGGTGACATGCAGTTTCTTTATAGAGAAAATAACTGAGGCCATAACACAAACAATGTCATCCATAATAAAATCAAACCACCCAACACTCATCAAGCAGTACTATGTTTAGCCCTGTGGGCAATACCAAAAAGGATAAGGCATGCAGTTTGTCCTTGAGGAGGAAGGGAAGGCTGGGGTGGAGAAGAGGTTAGCCAATTTTGAAAACCTGCTAGGCATTCTCTGCAATGGTGACTGTCTACTCTTTCCCCCTCTGGCATTCTAGCTCCCTAATTCTTGTGTAATCATCACTCTTCACACTCTTGTGAAGACTCCTCAGCATTCATTTGAAGCCATATGTGTTGTTCTCTAATCCTTGTTGTGATTGCAACGGTACTGAATGCTTTCGTACCCTGGTCAACAATTTTCTCCTCTAACTTTATGTGATATAATCATCCTGGGCAACCTCATGGTCATTGTGGACAATTAATCAAACACTCTGGCAGAAATTAAATAATCATCCTGGGCAACCTCATGGTCATTGTGGACAATTAATCAAACACTCTGGCAGAAATCAAATACATAATGAAAAAACATATATCCTGTCTTAAGCACATGGGCCTGATTAATGATCTTTTCTCCTACAAAGAATATGACATTATGTAAATTTTTGAAAAAGAAAGTTGGATATTACAGTGACAGGGCACAATTCTGGTAGTAATATAAATTTTCTTTCACTTAATTTCAATTACATTTCCATTGCTACCGGCAGCATAACAAGAAAGAGCTACATAACATTCTTTCTTCAAGATGTAGTATCTACTAACAATAGTGTTGAGAGTAAGGCACTATTTGTTTTTTTATTTTTTTATTATTTTTGAGACAGAGTCTCACTTTGTTGCCCAGGCTACAGTGAGTGCCATAGCGTCAGCCTATCTCACAACAACCTCAAACTCCTGGGCTCAAGCAATCCTTCTGCCTCAGCCTCCCAAGTAGCTGAGACTACAGGCATATGCCACCATGCCCGGCTCATTTTTTCTGTATAGATTAGTTAGCTGATTAATTTCTTTCTATTTATAGTAGAGACGGGGTCTTGCTCTTGCTCAGGCTGGTTTCGAACTCCTGACCTCAAGCAGTCCGCCCACCTTGGCCTACTAAGGCACTATTTTAAACACTTCTTATTCAATCTTCAAAGCTCACTCAGAAGAAGGTACCACTAATTCATTTTAAAGACAAGGATTCTACAACAGAGAAGTGAAGTATTTTTCCAATGTCACAACAGTAAGAACTTCATAGAACCCTTTCTGACTCAATATTTGCACTCTAACCCCTACAAATAGAAATACTTCCTTTATGAGCTTTCTACAACTCTAGCCTTCCACAAGCCTTGCCATTATCTCATACATACATCTCAAAATATGAGGAAAAGTCCCCTTTGACTGCTATGACATTTGGCAATTCTAGAGAGCTCTGTGGAGAATCCATCTTACCAGTTTGCAAATCTAATAATGCAGGTGACAATATGAGTTAACATCTGAATATTAAACTGTACCAAAGAGTATTTTAAAAATGTATCTACTTATTTCGAAAGAGGTAGCCAAGGGACTGTTTACATTTACTTGGGCTAAAAACATAGAACTTGGAAGCTGAGAAGGAATACACTGCCTGCTGTGCTAAAATGCCACAGTTAAAAGTAATAGAAATAAAAAGGCAGCACTCCAGGATTACTCATACATCCATCAGTTGTTGATGGACAGCAGTAGTGAAATTTCCAGAAAAAAAATGGAGGGGAGGGCTTTTAAAAAATGTTTGCTTTCTTGCTACCTTTCTTTCCTTCTTGTTACATTAACTTCATTAACTTTAAAATTTTTTAAACTACTATAAATATTAAGAAAACATATTGGTGAGATCTGTCATCTAGTTTGCTGTTTGCTAAGGACACTCTGATGGATGTTATTTTTATTCCAATCATACACAAATATGTATCAGTTCCCAGAGGGTGGTTTTTCTCCAATGACATGTTATAGCTCCAAATCACCACGGGTAGGGGCTAGATCCACATACCTGCAAGATCATCAGCCTACATTGGCTGAAATCGGGCAGCTTTGCACACTGCAAAGTGATCCTGCTTAAATAATGGGACACCCACATGATCACTAAGAGAGCACTCACACTTTTAGAAGTTATCATATTAACAGCCACCTTGAAAACCTTCCAATTTCATCCTGAAATCCTTTCATTTGAAATGTACCACAATTGCTAAATTGCACAATTGCTAGAATGCTAAGGATTTCATTTGAATTCCTTAAAAAGTATTGGAATAGTTTAGATAAATTAAAAATAAAAATAAAAATAAACGGACAGACTGCTCACCATATGATTTCATATGTTTATATGCAAATACAAGATAATAAATAAAAATCAAGGATTTTAAATCAATCAGCCAATGTTTCAACTTCAAGCCTCCAAACCAAATTTTACAGAATGTCTTTCCTTTTAAATTTATTCCTGTGATTGAAGTTATTTCTTAAAAGATATGTGAAACCTGGTCTAAAGCTCTAATTCAACATAGATGACTCAAGAAGTAAAAATTCTCATTAGGAAGGGAAACTGATGTAACTTGGTGTTTTTTCCCAACCTTCCACCCTCTGCAACCTCCTCTCATACCCCCAAAACATAAAGTTGAATTTTTGGAGGGTATCAGAAGTGGAAAGTATAGAGCCTGTAGTCATAATTCTGGGCTCTTTTCCCAGTTCTACCACTTACTCCTGGATCTTGAGTTCCCTTCTTTTTAATGCTGGCATCATATCCTTATCTCCCCCTGCCTATCTCATAGGATTATTGTGAGCATTAACTGTAATAGAAAACATTTGCAAAAGCAAAATGATTTAGATAAGTCATGTTTATTATAATCAATGGAATATACTACCCATGAATTACATCTAAAAGTGTATTTCTCCCAAACATTCAGGAATTTCAAATAACTACTGCACTTTCCAATATTGAGATCAACTACTTTTTGCTTTTTAATCACATTAATGAGAGACAGTAACTAACTTATTTCCATAGAATACCCTTATCTTGAATTTCTTCTGTGTCCATATATGATTTATACCTTTATACCATATATGATTTATATCATACCATATATGATTTATACCATATATGATTTATACATATATATCATACCATATATGATTTATACCTATATAATATATTCGAAGGAACATTATAATTTAGCTATATATATTGAAAATGGATAATTGTATAACTGCTTATTTTTTATAATGAGTTGATCCAACCAGGGGTGCACTTCCAACCACCTCATGATTGAAGGTCCCTTTATGACCAGCCCTTGTCAGAGAACCTATTACGTTTTAGCTTTTGTTCACCAAAATTTGTGCTCCACTTTCCATAGCATAGAATATCCTCTAGCATATCATTTCTAGCTCTCCTATCCTCTCCTTTCATTTAGGTAGAGAAACATGGACTAGTTCTTACCAATGGAGTAGGAAGTGAAATAATATGCACCTCTTCCAATCCTGGCCCATAAAAATATACTGTACCCTAGTCTCCATCCTTTTTGCCCATAAGCCAGCTGGAAGTTTATATCTAGGTGGTATAATGGGACCACATAATGAAAATGTATGCTTTCATCAGTTTCAGTTCTTGAGTGACTATACAAAAGACAGTATCCCAACTCCACACCCAAGAAACAGAAAACACTTTTGACTGTGTACCTGAGAAATGAAAGTCTATTACTGTGTAAAGCCATTGAAATCTGAGAGCTTGTTATGCCAGCTGGTGTTAATTTAAAATATGCAGACATTCTTGCAAAGACACTTAGAACAACTCTCTTATGTACAAGAATTCAATTATGACTCTGATAGCAAAGCTAAAATCCATTCCCAAAATTCTTATTTCCCTTGCAGAGACTATGGCCCTGTACCTACAATTTTTGCTGAAGACCCTCTCTTCATTCCTGCTTATCTTTTCATTAAGTCATTTAATTGCATCTTTTGTGCCCTTATTATGAGGTCTTTCTCACTAGAAACTCCTCTCTTTTCCTTTCGAGACTTGGAGCCTGGTTCACCAAAAGTTCCATTCAATTTGCTACTACTGGTTCTGGGGTGGGAGTATGGGCATAGGTTGGTCAAATTTCTACTTACTATAACTATTTTTTTTCTATAAACAATCATAAAATAGGACTAAGTACCAAATATATCTAATATCCTAATATTGCTTTATAATTTGCAAATGGGTTATCGCATTTTTTATAATACTCGTCTGAGTAGGTGTTACAGTCTTATTTTACAGACCTGCAGAAGAGGTAATATGGATTTATGTGGACTGTTCAGGAAAACTATCATTTATGACATTATTTCCATGGCACTGGTAGTTACAAGTTTCAGTAAAATATATTTTAAATAATTTGGAAGATCAGTTTCTAAATCCATCACTCCCTCTTTTCTATTTTAGCTCTGACATTTGTGAGTGCATGTTTATGAGTGTATCTGTAAAATTAAATTTAATCTCTTATAATGAATGTATAAACATAACCAATGGCATGTAAAACTCAGAATTCAAATACTTGTACCTGTCTGTCTGACAATTCTAATTTTAACACTATATATTTCCCTAACAAAGTAGTTTAATATTCTATAATAGCAAGTTGTTTTTCTAGAAAATTGCTATGGAGTATTTCTTGATAAAATTCATAAAATTTATAAGTTAAAATTTCAGTTAGGACAACTCATTTTATAGTTTTGGGGTTTTTATTGTGTGTTTTTAAAATCTATCTTTTCTATTTTCTTCATGTCCAATTTTAGACCACTGGTAATATAATATTCATTTTTTTTCCAATAAATGAAAGCTGCTTGGTTTGGATAAAATAACTGAGAAAATTAAGTACAACATATGGCATAATAGTTTTTATCAAAATAATCAATTATGGGTTTCAAAGTGCTAATTATATATAGCTAAGTAACAGTAATAGTAACATTTGAGATGTATGGAGTTCTTACCCTCTACTACACTACGCTATACTCTACATAGACACAACTAGTGCAATTCTCAAAGCTTCATGTTAAACAAAGTGTTATTATTACTCTATTTTACAGATGAGGAAACTAAGATCTCATAGGTAGTAGGTGGCAGAGCCTTACCTATTAACCAAACATATCAAACTCTAGACTTAACAGTATACTATATTTTAAATGCATTTGATGAATATTGCTTAAAATGGTGGTAAGTTTTAACCTGCCAAATTTATAGTGTCATGTGTAAAACTGAAATATAAATGATTACTCAGTACTCTGTAGAAATTATGGGTTGTTCACTTCAAATTCCACTCACAAATCCCCCACCATGACAAAAGGCCACCAGACAATCACAGCTCAATTAAATTTTCAATAGATTTGAATAAACAATGGCCCTTTAAGAGCCAGATTCTGTTAATCTGATTGACTATAAAGCAAAGGGAGTATAATTGCATTGAGAGCAATGTGCACACAGATTGTCTCAATGAAAACATGCCTATTCTCATAAGAAAACAGATGTTTGCTAAATTATTATGAGTTATTCTGCCTTGAAATATATAAAGATGTCCTTCAGTGGTTGCCAGGTGACATATTTGAGTTTAAGAAATAAGCTAAACTTCAGACTGTGGAATATTTTCCTTACTTATATATTTTGGTAAAAAAGGATTAAAAGGTAGATAAATACATAAGACAATCGGTTAATTTGACATCGTATCTTCCTTTTTATCCCAATGTAGAGTTTACAATAGTACCATGTGAGATTTTTCAGAATTTAAGCTGGATGTCCAACTCTTGCACCCCAATATTTGAAGTCCAATTTAGTAATAAAAAAGTGGCCATTCTGATAAGGAAGTTTTAAATATACCAATTCAGCTAAATTTACCTAATTTGGTATGACCAATGTTTCAATTCATGTGGACACCTTTGACCTTCACCTTAGATTAATCCATGCTTAAATGCCTGCTCTCTAAGCATCCAGTTCCCTGCTCATAGGCATCAAATAGTTGTTTTGCTTGCTCTCTTTCTATGGTATTCATACTCATTTCAAAACTTTAAATTAAAGTTTCTAAGTCTTCTTTTATCTTGCTGTCTGTGAAAATATTTTTTTCTCATATGGTCCCTTCAAACCATGTCTTTGGTTCATTGATTCTCCTTGCCTGAATGAAACACATGGCCAGTTGCATACATTCTCTGTGCTAGATTGTAAAAATGGTCACAATATCCACTCTTTCCATAATTATATGGACTGTATTTCCCCAACCTTGAATTGAGATTGGTCATTTGACTGGCTTTGCCCAATTTGCCCACAGCACATGAAACAAGCAGACTTTGGAAAAGCACTAGCACAATGTGTCTTGCCTGCTTACTGCTCCTAGAACTCTGAACTGTCATGTGAACAAACCTGGCCTATGATGAAAGACCATCATAGAAAGATGCTTCATCTCATCATGGAGAGATGCTTCAGTCACCCCAACTACATCAGATAAGATCATCACACACCAGCTTGCAAAGAACCACACAACCCCTAGACACAATCACCTAACTTACCAGTTAGAAGCTGACCACAAACATGAATGAGCCCATGGAGCAAAAGCAAAGAAAGACTTCCCTGATAAGGTTAGCCTAAATGAACAACCCACAAAGTTGTGAACTAAATAAATGGTTACTGTCTTAAAACATAGAAAGTCTCTTTTTTTTTTTTTTTTTTAAGCAAAAGCTACCTGATATATTTCCCAATAACTTAAATAGGTGTGAATGTGGTAACAGAATCAATAGCCAACAAAAGCTCTAGACTGACTGGCATAAAATGTCCCCAAAATACGGGCTGTAATGATACCCAGCCAAATGGCTTGTCTTTATGAATATTAACAGAATGTAGATGAAATATGCAAGCTAATACAGTTTCTAAAAGAAAATAGCCCCGACCATGGAAACTTGTCCAAAGGAAGAATCACAAGGTGGTGTTTAACATATTATATTTAGGAAGTACTCTAATTATGACAGCCAACAGAGCCCTTAGGGTTCAGACAGAAGAGGATAATATCACAATTAACCATTCCATATGGAAGGAGAGATGTCAAAATACTGTTCTTTAAGTATAAAAGTTTTAATGCTTGATTTTGATTAATTCAATCCAAACTTTATACAGTTTGTTGGCATTACTGCTAGAAAATAATGTTGCTGACTGTGGCAGGTGAATTAAAGTTTTTCTAAATGCCATGTCATTCTTTTACCTTTATGAATAAAAACTATCAATTATAAGAATCCACTTGATCACTGCCTTTGGATACAAAAAGTCATTGTATGAGTCAGGGTTCAGTCAGGAAAACAGAAACCTCTCTAGGTATTTTAAATAGAAAAAAAAAAATCAATTTGGGGCTATCGACTGAAATGATAGGACAGCCATGAAGACAATAGGGAACATCCAAATAACCCAGATTTTAGCAAGAACAGGAAACCACCATCACCTCTGCAGCAAGAGGAAAAAGTGGTGTGGTATTGCCAAATCCTAGAAGGTAGGTTTAAGTGATGGGAGGATATAAGACCACAGAAGAGGAGACATACTCAGTGTATAAAATGTCAAACCCACCAACAAAAGCAGAGAGAGTGAAAAAGTGAGAGGAAGAGAAAGAGAGTGTATCAAGAAATACTCTGGCCTTTCTCTGCTTCCTGCTCTTTGACCTTCCACTACTGCCTTCCACAAATGCAGACATTGGCAAGTAGGTTAAAATACAACTTTCAGGAAAAGGGTGGGAATGGAAAAGAGAACCAGGCAATATTCCAGCACCACAAGAAAGACAACAAAAGAAACTACAACCATTTAAACTTACAAAACATTAGTTATGTGGAACTATATCAATTTCAAGGAGACAAATAACCCTCAGTAATATATATAAATAATTGAACAAAATTGATGACATAAAAAGTGCATACTCAAACCTTGTTCATTGTATTTTCTTAATATCCTGATAGAAGTTATCAATAATATTTTAATTTAAAGTTAATACTGGAGACAGGTTACTTAGACTGCAATCCCTGTTTTGGCAGTTAATAACTTTATAATTTTGGTCAAGTTGGTTAACTACATCACAATTTCCTCATATGTAAAAATAGGTAATAATAGTATGTGTATCATTTAGTTATAGCCAAGGTTAAATTTTGATAACAAAAGTAAATCTCTTCCCATGGCATGGAATAGATGAACCATAGTTATTAGTTACATTATTAACAATTGTGTTTTGAAATAAAAAATTATATGCACTATTTAATCAAAGTTTTAAACTGTTAGTTTTATTTTTCATTATGATTTTCATATAATAATACTATGTTTATAAGAAAATTTAGACCTAACAGTAAATTAACAGTAAAGATCTTCTTGACTTGTAAAATTGCCAGGGATGTGACTAAATAATTTTGTTCTCCATATCTTCTAGCATTGGATTCTATCTTCCATGTCGTCAGTGTTTTTTAACATTATACATTGAAAACTTGACTCTGAAAAGACTAGGTTCTCTAACACTCATTGTAATAATAAAACAATGGTGTTCTTGTCATTGAGATGATATCAACATTTATATCATGATTTTTAATAATTTTTTTCTGCTGATCATAATGAAATCAGCATCGATGGTGACCCACCTCAAAAAACCAATGGAAGGATGCAACTTTAATCAACTGTGTCTTTGAAAATGCCTTGTCTTTGGATACTGCATGTAGAATGTCATTCATAGATTGGAATATCTTTTTATACAATAGAAAAATTATTATATATTATGTAGATTTGGGGTTTTGTTTAATTTTTTTTTTTTTTTAGACAGAATCTCACTCTGTCTCCCAGGCTAGAGTGCAGTGGTATCATCACAGCTCACTGCAATCTCAAACTGCTGGGCTCAAGAAATCCTCCTGCCTCAGCCTCTTCAGTAGCTGGGACCATAGGCATGCACCACTATGCTCAGCTAATATTTTTCTATTTTTAGTACAGATAGCATCTCACTCTTACTCAGGCTGGTCTTGAGAACTCCTGATCTCAAGTGATCCTCCCACCTCAGCCTCCCAGAATGGTAGGATTAGAGGCGTGAACCACTGAGTCAGCCAATTTTGTACTTTAGAGCTTTGTTGAAAATGCCTGCTAAAATCTATGGAAACCACTGCCCACCCCATTTCGGCTAATGCCTAATAGCCTTTACTCTGTTACATCTGTCCTTCTCTTGGTAGGATTATTCATTCTTTCCTCTTTTCTTCCATACCTTTTAGTTGAAGACCTGAAATATATAAGATACAACCAGAAAAGGCCTTTAGTCTTTCCTTTCAAAACAGCCTCTGGATTTGTTTTTCCTCTTCTCTGAATAAAATATTGGACCAGTTGTACATATTTTCCAATGTCTTTAAATAACAAATAGTCCCTTTTGTTATTTAAAAAAATTGTGGTGCAATCTGAATCCTATATATTAATAACTTCAGTGCAGCTTCAAGGCATTGCATCTCTGTTCTCTTTGCTCATAATGCTATTCTGATATCCAAATAGCTTACTTGCTCATATAAACCATGTATCTGCTCAAATTTCACCATCTCAGCTTAACTTTCCTTAAATTTTATGATCAAATAGTCTCTCCTTGCTGAAATTCCATCGCTGTCTAACCCTTTATATTGCTTTAGTTTCTTCAAGTGTTTATCATCACCTGATATACTATAGCTTTGTCTCCTAATTACCTCCACCTCCTCATTGGAAGGGAAGATTCATGTCATCCAGCACTCTATCTTACTCACTGCTATATCACCAGTGGCTTGGACAGGGTCTAGCTCAGAGGAAGTGCTCAATAAATACTGATGGGTTAAAATGAGTGATGAGTAATGCACGAGGCCACAGAGTACATAGATAGCAAAGGTCTTACTAATTTTACAACTCCCTTGTCTTTACAGCTCTACTTGAGAAGTACTAAAACAGTGAATTTAATTATTTTTCAGAAATAGAGTGACTGCCTTCAAGGATCATAGAAAATATACCCTCCCTATTCTGATAAAATTTTGCAAATATAAAATAGTAAAATTACATTAAAAGATGCAAATAACACACTATCTATATGAATTACTTGATTCTGGCTGGAAGATCTTTCCTTTTTTTTTTTTTTTTTTTCTTGTTAACATGAAGACATCCAGTGGGAAATCTCTGGCATGCATGTCTGTTTTTGTCAAACATTCAACAGTAACTGATAATCTCTACATCTGTTATTTATTTGATGAATTTCCAAAGGGCCATACAAGTAAAAATTTCAGAGAAGCCCTAAACAAACTCCGTACTTTTTTGCAATGCCAGGAACAATTTCTAACTGTTATATAAATGTTGGGCTTCATTTAATCATTCACACAATGACTACTGAAGCATTCTCCTGCATCAATCATATAAAGTGAAATATGTGATTTATCCACTATTGTATTTAAGAACAAAAATTAATTGCACACTAAAATTAGGCCACTTGACTCTGGGAGGAGGAAAAAGCCAAGGAAGATTTGCAGCTGGTCAGGAAGTAAATTTAGGGTGGAGAAATTTTTGCAGAAAAGGAAGAGAGGAAAATTATAAGGCATGAAGGAAGACACTTAGATTTTGTTAGTGTGTCTTCGAGGCTCTGATAACTGGAATGCAAAAGATGCAACATATCTCTTAAACCTACATAACTAAACAAAAAAATCTTCAGAAATTAATGGAGATGCATTTGGCTTAGATTTTTAAAAAACACTTAAATAGTTTATTTTACAAATAATATACATAATGAAACATAGGTGTTAGGCATAAAACTGAAAACACCAGATCATTAATATAAAGACAAGGTACCTATGCATTTCTCAACCTGGTAAAGGTTTTAGTTTATTGTTTCAAGTTTAAACTGTTTATTTTCTGAATAAAAATGGATATCTGAAAATTGGTTTAAACAAGTTATTCAATATTAACTTTATTTCACAATAGACTAGGCAAAATTCCATGTACTGTCACTCCATATTCATATGAGGCGGGGAAAAAGCAAGAAGTACAAGGTCATCCATTAGGGCATTAGCTAACCTTCTGAGGGAATTTGATCCATGCCTGTGACCATAATCTATTTTAATGAACTCCCCCAAACAAAAAGTTGCCCTTCAAATGTGATTTTTAGATAAAAGCAAAATTATTTATCTTGCAATTTCATGACATGAAAACATCTGCAGCAAAACACTAGAGAGCACCCCTCACTAAGATAACTGCTCAATGCAAAGTAACTGCTAAATGCAGAGTCCAGCTGAAGCACAAGCAGTATAAATCATGTGGGTACCTCCAAAAACATCTTACATATTCTGAAATTATGGACTGATTGAATGCTCGATGAGTGAATGAATGAATGAGGCTCCTGGCAGTGAATCAAAGGCATGGTCTCTTTATGTGCCAGTAAGACCAATGGTATTAGTCTGCAGAAGAGATTGTTAGATGGTTTTTTTCTTAAAGCAGTTTAAAAAGTTGGCATTCATTCAAAATGTAAAAATTATGGGAAACATTAACCAACTAAACATCTGCTGAAATTTTCATTCAATTAAAAGCAGAGCATCTCATAAAACCTCAACTTGGCTTCCTTAAAATGTCATGGCTCAGAGGTGGAAGGGGATTTCTACTCTGGATATGATTAAGATCCATAAAGAATTAAGAAAAAAAAAGAAAGAAAGTCAACATTCAATGAATCCATATACAGTAGGCACAGTGCTAAAAAAAATGTTTCATAAGAAATCCAAGATCCAGATCAGACTGAAAAAGGATATGCATAATCATCAGAAAGATGAAAGGAAATATAACTAAAGAAATATACTTTTAAAATATACTTTTAAAATATACTTTAAAATCCTATATAAAAAGGTCTGAAGCCCAGCACAAGCTAAGAAGTGTGTAAATGTTTTACTTAGTAATATGGTAAAGATAGAACTTAAGTGAGAGAGAATAAAAACACTCTTCTATTTTGCTTTCAGCCTCTCAACCAAGGATAATAGAGTAGCATTACTATCATTCATACACAATCCCTGAATTCAGGGTCCAATCTCCTAATAAACCATAAGCTTTCTAAGTCAAATTATCTTCATAATTTAAAATATTAAACTATTAATATAATACATATAAAATTCTTAGAACAATGCCTAGTGTATGATTAAATATTAGATAAATATTAGCTATGATCATTATAATCTTCATTCTTATTAAACAATATTAAATATATAGAAGTTTATTGAAAAGAGTAAATGTTGTAGGAACTACTTAGAGTTTTCTGTCCATGCCCCAAACATCACTAGTGACTTAACTACTATTAGACATACGGACTCTTCCTATTGTTCCTTCTTTCAGTCTAGCTACATGGCTTTCCTCTGAGCATAAGAATTGCTGTGTACATGAGATATAAAGTAAATGTGTATAGTTCAACCATATACACCATGTTTTGGGGCCAAGTATACTATTTTAAGAGGTTTTTTTTACCATGTACATTTTTACATGTCATCAACTGAGTTTGGAACCTGTTAAACAAAATCATGACTCCAATGTAACTGGTAACCTGAAAATAAAAAAACCTTATTAAGAGTCACTGAAATAACTGAAGAGAAAAGTAATTCAAAACATTATCAAAACACTTTAAGTGTACTGAAATCTTCAAGCACACATTGCTTATTTCCCAAAGTTCTTAGAAAATGCACATTTGCATGTTTTAAAACTAAAAACTACATAGATAATAATAATATTATAGGTTTTAAAACAAAAAAGACATCTGCACCCAAATGTTTATAGCAGTACAATTCACAATTGCAAAGGTACAGAAATAACCCAAGTGCTCATCAACACATGAGTGGATTAATAAAATGTGGTACATGTATACCATGGAGTACTATTCAGCTATAAGTAACAATGGTGATATAGCACCTCTTATATTTCCTTGGATAGAGCTGGAACCCATTCTACTAAGAGAAGTATCCCAAGAATGCAAAAATAAGCACCACATGTACTCACTAACAAATTGATCTCACATCTGATCAATATCTAAGTGCACATATAGGAATAATATTTATTGGGCATCAGGCAGATGGGACGGGGGAGGAGGGTATGAGCATATACATACATGAGTGCGATGTGCACCATCTGGGGGATGGGCACCCTTGAAGCTCTGTCTGGGGGCATGGGGCAAGGCAACATATGTAATCTAAACATTTGTATCTCCATAATATGCAGAAATAAAAAAAAGGATGCAAAGAAATCTACATAAAATGATTAAATGATTTAAAGAAAGTAGAGACTGATCCAATTTTTAAAACTGGGGAAAATGTGCATTTGCATATTGCTAGCTTAAAGCTGATTTATGGAAAAATTCTAGTGTGAATTACTGAGCAATTTATTCATGAGCATTTGCAAATTAAAAGATCATTTTAGCAATCAGACCTTGTTGACTAGGAAGGACTCAATTCAAATTAACACCATGTTATGTGACAGGATTATGAGGAGCTCCTTGGTTTGTAGGTAGGACTCTATTTTCTGCTTCCATGTTACATGGCATTTTTGTCTAGGTCTCTATGTCCAAATTTTCCTGTTCTTATAAGGACAACAGTCATTGCATTAGAGTCCATCCTAATCTAGTTTGATCCCATCTTAATTACATCTGCAAAGACCCATTTCCAAATAAGGTAACATTCATAGGTACCAGGGGTTGGGACTTCAACACATCTTTTTTGGGAGGCTCAATTCAGCCCCCAATAGTATTTGGAAATTTACATGACATTACTTCAAGTAATGCTTGCCATAAACTCAATAAAGCATTCCCTTTTAACTTGGTGGAAAAAAAAAAGTCTTACTAAAGTTAAGCTACTTTTTCAGTATGGCACAGCAAATCAGAGGCAAAATCTTGACTTAAACCTAGAACTGTTTGATTACAAGGCCTGTGTTTCTGAAACTGGGGTATGAACACCTTGGAGTTACAAAATGTGTGAATAGTGGTATAAGCATATTTTTGATAAGCATGGCCAAACTTTTTTGAAAATGATATAATGACAAGTGATTTAAACCATTAACTTTGTGTTAAACACATTTGCTAATAGAATGCAAAATTTACATAGGGTATTATAAGTAATTGACACTTCCAATACATTTTTCAAGTCTGGAAGACTGATTTTTGGTAAATTCTGATCAGTAATTTTTCACTCCATCAGGCTGCAGAAATTTTTAAGTTAGAAAAGATTAAAGAAGCATTGCCATTATGATAGGTGTTTTTGTATATAGAATAAACTGTCATTTGCCAGGATGCTATGGAAAAAGACCAGCATAGGATACAATTCTGAGTTTAAATTGACAATAAAACAAAATTTTCTATAATCTGCTTTATTAGTTGATCTTTTAATAGAAACAGAGGCACAAGATAGAGATAGAAAATCTTGAACAATTCTGGCATGAAGGATCAATTGTTTTATAAATTGATGGCAAAGTTTCATGTTCTTACTGCTCAACAGGTTAGATTAATTTTATGATAATGCCAGATTGTAATCCTATTTCCTCAAGGAAACTGTAGAATTTCCTAAAAGTAGAAGAGATCACCTGTTTCTGACCTTGTTTTACAAAAATAGCTTGAGGCATATGATCACTTTTTACATGGAGCTGGTTCTTTGCCCCTCCCCAAATACACTGCTACTTAGTTATTCTGAAGCTAATGTTTGGTTGAAATGACTGCCCCGAAGGCATTCATTTACTCTTCCATTGATATAAGATCTGTTTATTTTGCACATACTATTTCCCAGGCACTAAACTATACCGTCTGGTAGAAGTATAAAACTTCTAGCATGGAGTTCAGCCACTGTTTGAATGCATCACCCATCATCTATAATAAACCAGAAATGGAGAGTTTATGATTCTCACTTCTCTTCCAAATACAGAAATTTTGAAGGTTTTCCTTCCACTCTTCTGTTGTCTCTACTGATTAGCATATATACTACCTCAGTATTTTGCTCTTTCTTCATGTTTTACATTATTATTTGTGATCTTGTCTTTCACGCCTCAAATTTCAAGTGAAATGACTTTAGAGGCATACTACAAGGTTAACGATGCACACATTGTTCTCTGAGATCCAGTGGATCTCCTGAACATAAAATAGAGGGTGCAGCCTGTTTGCGTGACCAGGACTTGCCTTGTCATCAGTCTTAGGTGCGGAGTGAGTTGTTGAACTACGGTTTCTCACAGATAAGCAATGCCACTGGTGGCCAGACACCAGCCAGTTGCTAAAATGCAGGTCAAACTAAATTTAGACATAGGCAAAAGATTGCTTTAAAATAATGATACCTTTTTAACAATCTATTACACATAAGAATACTCCAATTTTCTGTCTAATTGAACTCCCTATGGGACATAATTTCAGTATGCCTTGAAAGTAAAATAGAGCTATTCTGACAAAAACCTTAATATAAAAAATATTAGGAACATTACAAAGATCTCTCAAGAATGACAGCAACAAAGAAATGTAAATGACTGGGTATATATGATGATACATCTTTCTCTAAAGGTTATCTATCCCACTGGGGAAAATGTATATTAAATCTCATTTTTAGATATTCATTTCTGTGTGTCTAAAGTAAATTTAGACCTTTACAAATTTACCTATAGACTCTGATACCAGTCCAGTCATTTCAAAAGAAACTTTGATAGTCATAAAGATTGAAGAGATTATTATACAATATATAAAGCACTCATGAAAAATATTTTGGATAGGAAAATCAAAAATAAATTCTCCATTTCCATTAGATCATGATAGATAATGGGCCATGCATTCAAAAGGTGGCTGAACTCCATACTAGTAGTTGATTTTAAAAAGCACAAGTATGTTGTATCATCTAATGTTTCAACAAGAAAGTAGTTCCACTCAAAAGAGAAATAACAAGCTAGTTTGCCTTTCTTCCATTATGACAAGCACTGGCATGTAGTGCTACAATTTCCTAATAACATATTATTTCTTTTTTTCTTTTTACAGATTTACAGTTGGAATCTCTTGTGCTTCTTCCTCTTAGAGAGTATTCGCTGTGATCGACTTTGACCAGGGTGGATGGGAGTTATTATCTGGATGCAAACAGCTCTACCTAAATTGAATTGAAGTTTTAGTAAGATCAGGGAGGAAAAAGGCTCCTGAAAAATTCTCAGCTACATAAGTTCAGACACATATCGTGACTTTTATTTCCTGTTTTAAAAAATTATGTCATCTTGGATTATCAAATTGTTGTGAAATCCTACACCCACAAATGTAACTCTAAAAATAACTGTAGCCACGTTTTGAGCACTTGCAACATTTAGTAAGAGGCTTTCTATCCAGTATATAATTTAATCCTTTGAAAAAACTATCAGGCAGATATTATTATTCTCAAGCTAATAGAAATTAAGTAGCTTGAGTGGGGTCAAACAACAAATGGAAGGGTCATGATTTGGATCCAGACTCTCTTTTTCCACATTTATGTTATTTTTACTGACCTACGGAATTTATGGTTTGTTTTTACTGTTAAATTCTTTAAATACAAACTATTCAATCTATTTTCATAGGCAAGAATCAAGTGACATTATTATACAAGAAGAGCAATCTGATCTATAAATTATGCAAAGAGAAAAATCTCTTAGAAGGGTATGCTGAATGTTCCTCCAAAATATTGTGAATAGTAATAGAGTGGAAAAATCCATCCATTAATCAGGGTATTTTAACAATATCTAAGCCAGTTATCAAAGAAAGTATGTGCTTTTTTTCATGAATAATATTTTCAGAAAAAATAGTGAAAAATCCAAACATTACTATAAAATGAAAATAATATAATCAACAAAAACTGCCTAGACATCAGAAACTAAAAAGTAACAAGGATATATTCTTTTTAAATTGCATTTTCTTCTCTTAAAAATATTTTCCTCTTTGTTTTTTCTTCTAATAAACACATTTATGTGCATTTTGGTAACTGATGCCCATTTGGAAACAATTTTATATTGCCTAAATAAATAAATAAAAGATTTCCAAGATTTCCAGTGAAGCGCAATATATTTAGTCCATAAGAAGTCATAAACCATATGTCAGCTCCAATACTTTCTTGAGGCATATGTTGTTGGCTTTATGTTATATTTACAATATAGTGATTTTAATATTTATGTTTATTTTCCAATATGCAATTAGTAGTCTATGTGGAAACAGGCAATTTTGAATATAAGTTGTTTTGGAACATCCTGCTAACAAATAAACATATAATTTGTGATTGCTACTTACATACAACAGCTTATTATGTTTTAAAATAATAAAATATAAGAAAATATGCTAAAAACCACTGTCAACCACAACTCTATAGTTTCTACATGGGAGTGGTTTATTTCTGGCCCTTCAGAATATTATGGGAGAAAATTATGTGGCAATCACTTTGTGTTTAATACACAGGCCACCAACTTTATTCAGCTACTCACAGTGAGAAAGAAAAGTTCATAAACATCCACATCTACTTACAAATATGTGACACACATATAATGTCATACAGACAACAAATGGTACATTCAGTTAACATTTATTGATCTTATTAACTTGCTCAGTATCATGCATGTATCTAATATATTGGTACATTAACTTCTGCTTAGGTGTTTATAGTTGTAGAAAATGATGCTACTACAGTCTTAGCTTTCTTAACTGAAAATTAGGTATAATAATATCTATTCTATAGGGTTGTTGTGAGGACTCTTACATAAAAAAAGATAAATAAAAATAATTGAAAATAATATAAAATATGATAGAGGTAACTAGTGACTTGTGTTACTAGTTATCCTAAAGGAAGAACCAGGAAGTCTGGAGTGTGTAAGTTTCATAGAAGAGATAGAATTGAACTCAATCTTGAGAGATGAGAGAGCTACCAACAGCTCTCACCTAATGGCTACCAGAAACTACTTCCACCAAAGCTCATCCTGTAGAAAGACAAGGAGAAAGGGCTTTTCACATGGATAGATAAAATTTGCAAAGACACTGACTTGGGGATAAATACATGTTACTTGAATGAACCATCCATCTGTCCTGATGCCAGGCCTTTGTGTATACTATTCCTCCTGATTTGAATGCCCTTTTACACATTTGTTTGGCTAAGAAGTTTTACTCATTCTTTAAGTCAGATCTTTTCAGGGAAAATTTTCATGTTTACTGAGCCCACACTCCCCAGCCCTCCTCCCAAATCGGGCATCCTATTTCTATGATCCCTTAGTAGCTTAACTATTAAATATGCCAATATACAGTACTGTCCATTCTTTCTCCACCCTGTAGAAGTCCATGTTGTTTACCGAATAGCAAGTATTAACAGAAGCCTGTCACACAGGACACTCGCAACAAGTTAACTGAAGTGAGAGATGGAAGACAGGTGCCTGGGACAAGAATAGCCTGAAGGGGACAGAGAAGAGGGTGGTAGAAAGCCAGATTGCAAAAGATCCAGAAAGTTGGACAAAGAACTTCACATTTGAATTCAGATTTTAGATTTTTTGATGGATGCAGGACAATCAAGATAACTTCTCAGAGAGTGGAGATGATGGCATCTGGGAAGCCTACTTGAAGCAGGCTGAAGCCATATAAATAGACCAGGATGGTGGTGAAGAAATGAAAAAAGCTGCAACTACTAAGTAATAAGGAGAGTTGGTAAATAAGGTTATAACTCTTCAGAGTTATATAGGCTTAGCTGTTTTATTCCTAGTTAATAAAAATGTAAGTATTAATAGTTCAATAGTAAACACATATAGATTTACTGTGTGCAAGTTATTCAACTGGATTTTCCTATGAACTAAGTCATTAACATACTATTATATTACTATTTTACTGAGAAAGGGAGATCAGGAAACTTGTCTAAATCACACAGCTAGTATGTAGCATGGCTGGGATTTGAACTTAGGCTGCCTGGCTCAGAGTAAGAGTTTTCTGCTACACTGCCCAGAGATTATTTTCTGATCCTCAAACCAAGTCCATTCCTACCAGTAATTTTTCATTCCCTGGTAGTCTTATTGATTGTCTCAATATGTCATTCAATATCAAAAGCAATATTTTTAGTGTTGATTGCAATAAACATAAACTCATGCAAAGATATGGCTAAAAAGGGGAGATTCTTATAAAGATTCAGAGGTTTGTCTGTCCTAAGGAGAGTCTACTGGATCTGGAAAAACTATAAGCAGGTAATTGAAAGTTAATAGGAAGGCTTGCCTGCTTTCTCTCATTTCTCTCTTTGTCTCTCTGTTTGCTTGACTGTGTTTATCTCTAATGTCTTTCATGCCTGATTTTCTCTGCTTCATTCTTCTCTTATTGTGGGTAAATTGTTTTTCTCTGCTTTGCAGGTCCATGGCAAGCCAAGTCTGATGTTTCTGAATTAATCAATCCAGAGCCTGCAGCTATCTACCTTGCACTCATGCTTCACAATTTTCAGGGAAAAGAAAGAGAATTGGTATAGCTTGGAACAGAAGTCCACCCTTTATCTAATCAGAAGTGACCAGAGGAAGCAAGGTCTCATGACATGTTAACTGCTCAGAAGATTGTGGGGAAAATACTCACAAGCAAAGGGAGCTTGCAGGCAACCATGCCATGTCCATCCAGTACTTAACAGCAATCTAAATGTTCTACGTAGCTCAGGAGGTTACCACTGTGATCAACACACAGAAATAAACTATTATAGTGATTTTTGTGTTAATATTTTATGTGTCTGCTCAGCCATATTTAATATGGCTTCTATTAAATGCTAAATAATTACTATCACAAAAGCTAACATATTATTTTTAGAATCTGAGTTGCATTGTAGTTAGTTACAAAAATTTCCAAGAGAAATGCATTAAATTTTGACATAAAATCAAGCAGATATAAATATTAATATATAACTGAATATATAAGCAGAAGATATAAACTAAATGTATTTGAAAGTAAATGTGAAAAAGAAAAAAAAAATACAAGAAGTTATGGCATCAAACTCCTATACCTGGACAAATCACACAAATCCTCTAGGTTCTTTACAGTCCTATAAGTTGAAGTCATTTCTCTAATACATTTTGAAGGTCTTCTCTACTTTTGAATTTATATGGCACTCTCTTCCCCCACAAGTAGAGTACTTAAGATAATGATCTAAAATCTAAAGAGAAATCCTTTCAAACAAAATGAACCACTATGATATAAAGAATGTATAGAAAAGAAAACTATTTTTCCCACTTGTATCTTACCAATAATAAATACTGAGACCCTATATTTTGGAGTTTTTCCCCCAAAGTAACCTCTATAACTTGTAATACATCTATTCATCTTGAATCTGGATTTTGAGATTCCACTTGGTATTTGAAAAGCAATAGGTCCCTGAAGATACAGATAACATTTTGCTATTCTAAAAGGTGAGTTTTTGATAAAAATATTTTGACATATACTCAAAAGGATTTGGAAGCTATGGGAAGAATGTATTGACTTTGCTATCACTGAGCAATAAGTTTGAGAATAACTTCATTCTCTCATTTGTTCATTTAATACATACTCATTTTGGATCTCTTAGTATTTTTTTAAATAAGGTACTTGCTGGAATTAAAGCAATCACATGGCATTATCAGCACAGCAGAAAGCAAACACTCTTGTGCAGATAAAGTGTAGAAAGAAAATTAGAGTAGACATAAATGTAATAAAATAGTCATGAAAACAACTTTTGGTCCTAAACCCAAAATAAGTTAGGATAGAATTAAGAATCTGGCAGTAATTCTAAAGTAAATTTAATAAGTATTGCTGTGCCTTTCTGTTCCCTGTTGGCTTAGTTTTCATGACCACCTACCTTTTAGGATAATTTTTACCATATTTTCCAGCATCTTACATTTTCAATATCAGGGTTTATTTATATAACATTCAAAACAACAAAATAGTTTATTCAATTAAATTGATGGTCAGTCAAACCCCCGGTTTTATGGGACTGACCAGTTCACTGACTGAAAACAGCAAGTCTGGAAACCAATTTCAGGTATGAAACTATCCTAATTAGTGATGATTAAATATGAGATAATTAAGAGAAGCTCCATTACCAACAAAATATCTAGTCAACTAAGGTTTCAGGAGATAATATTTAAAAACAATATGTAACAGCTAGAATAAACTGCCAGAAATAACAAGATTATATTATAAATCACTGATTTAAGAGATAAAGGTATAAACATTTATGATGAAGTTGCCTATTAAATTCCCATATATTCTTTCCCAAGTACTGTATGTATATACATATGGTGGACAGCTATTGCTAATTCCAAAGGGCACCTCTTCTGTGCCACTTAGAAAGACAGTACTTGGGGATCTCAGAGCTGCATATTCAAGCAAACTCTGGGACTGCAAACAGAAACTTAAAGAAGAGAGGTCTCCTCTTTAAGGACCCAAGGTAGATCAGCTGAGACTGTTATAAAAGGGTAGCCACAGCTCAGTCTGAATTTGAGGCACAGGAGAGGAATACAGAAAAAGAAAGAATATGGGTGATTCAAAGAACCAGAGAAGGAAGGATCTATAGCAAGGATCTGGGGAGTTATACAGAGTGAGCTATCTACAGAGCTTCATTTTCTGCATTTGACTTAGGTGAACTTTATAACTGCTGAAGTTACTTGTGTTAAATTTCCTTAATGCCCATAATTTGTGCGTTCTTTTGCCCTCGCTATGACTAGGCTGTGAATATACAGTTAAGGATAGCATATTGAAAAAAAGATTAAATAAATCAAGCAATAAACCTGCCAAGCTGTCTTTCCACAAAGCAGCAAAGAGGCAAACACCAGGCTCAACCTACACAGAAGTTTTAATGGGATTCTAATTTAGAAGAACTTGGATGAGAACAAAACAGTCTTTTCTACTCAGAAGTCTATTTACCAGGCTTGAAGGGCAAAAGAGCAAAAAGTGGGTCAAGATTTCAAAAGCATAGCCAAAGAAAAGAAGGGAAATTATTATACAATAGAAGAAACATTAGACCAAATAGAAGAAAAATAGGTATTAGGAATAGAAATTAAGTCTATTATATGATGGGTCTCTGGTAGCTAGTGAAAAAACAGTTTATTTTGAAAAGGGAATATAAAATTTTAAATTCTGAACACATAAATTATACCTCACTTTATGATTCAGATACAGGCACACTTCAATGATATTGTAGTTTTCCTTTCAAATTGCCACAATAAAGTGAATATTGCAATAAAACCAGTCACACAAAGTTTTGGTTTTCCACTGCATATAAAAGTTATGTTCATACTATACTGTAGTTTATTAAGTATAAATAGCATTATGCCCAAAATATACATACCTTAATTTAAAAATATTAATATTTTAATGTTTACTGCTAAAAAATTATAATGATCATCTGAGCTTTCAGGGAGTCATAATCTTTTAGCTGGTGGAGGGTCTTGCCTCAATGTTGATGGATTCTGACTGATAAGTGTGGTGGTTTTTGAAAATTAAGGTGGCTATAACAATTTCTTAAAATAAGACAACAATTAAGTTTGCTGCATCAATTAACTCTTCATTTCATAAAAGATTTCTCTGTCCCATGCAATGCTATTTGATAGCATTTTACCCTCAGTAGAACATCTTTCAAAATTGGACTCTATCCTTATCAACTAAGCTTATGTAATATTTTAAATCTTTTGTTGTCATTTGAACAGTTATCACAGCATTTT
Organism: Microcebus murinus; assembly: GCF_040939455.1. Classification (NCBI taxonomy): domain Eukaryota; kingdom Metazoa; phylum Chordata; class Mammalia; order Primates; family Cheirogaleidae; genus Microcebus; species Microcebus murinus. The sequence goes on from NC_134113.1 coordinate 38,939,325, forward strand.
CACCAGGAGTAGATTCCATCTCAAGAAACCACTTTCTTTGCTCATCAGTAAGAAGCAACTTCTAATCTTATTCAAGTTTTATCATGAGGTTGTGGCAACTCAGTCACATTTCAGGCTCCACTTTTAATTCTATTCTCTTGCTGTTTTGCTATTTCCACCACATCTGCAGTTACTTCCTCCACAGAAATCTTGAACCACTTCAAGTCAGCCATGAGAGTTGGAATCAACTTCTTCCAAACCTCTATTAATATTGATATTTTGATCTTTTCTTGTGAATCATGAATGTTCTTAATGTCATCTAGAATGGTGAACTCGTTGTAGATTTTCAACTTACTTTGCCCAGATTCCTCAGAGGATCTATGGCACCTAAAGCTTTCCAAAATGTATTTCTTAAATAATAAGAGTAGAAGATCCCGAAAGCTATATATAATAAGGTCACCTATGTTGTCCAAAATGTAGGAAATTATAGTGAATTTTACTTGTAGAAAAGATAACTATTTTGATAGGAAATTAAGCGGATTGTTTTTATCTCTCTTCCTCACTACACTGTAAGCCCTATGATGTCATGGTCCTCATGTTTGTCATCCCACTATGCAAATCCTATGACAGTGAGTGACCAGTACTGAGGAGATACAATAAATAGTTGTTGAAAGAATAATCACACTGTTTTATTCTTAAAATTATTTACTTAAAATTAAGCAACCTAAACCTACATCTTCAACCAGTTGATCTAGCTTTTCTGAAAAGCATCAAAGTACCTTATTTCAATTTTTGTATGTGTATATGTTTTCTCACTAGAATGTATTCATTTTCTGATTGTAAACATTGTAGGATCATGTAATATATATTACATTTCTGCTGATTTTAAATATTTTTTAGATATGCTTAAACCTATGATAAAAACATTCATTGTTTAACTAGCTTGATGAAAGTTGAAATGAAAATGAAATGAAATGCAAATGTATTATAAGAGGCTTTCTCATGTTTGGGAGAGGAATAATGATGCAGCATAAAAAATACCAAATGCCAGAAATGTAATATTTGTTCAAGTATATGTGGTATTATGCTAGTTAGCTATTTTCCATAATCATCTTATTCTCTTCTGTTAAATGGGAATACAAATACCTAATCTGTAATGGTTATTATAAGAAACAAATAAAATATAATTATTACAAGAAATAAATCATCAAATAAATACAGGTACTTATAATAAAAATAAAAATTATTAATGATATAAAGCCATTTATATCATTAATGATATAATGATATAAAGCCATTCAGTATGAGGATAGCAGAGAAGCAGACCATTTGGAGGCAGAGCTATGAAGAAACAAATGAACATGAGATTGGAAGTTGAGTTCAACAAGAGTAGAATCTTTAGGAAATACATAGATATCCTCTCTTGCAGCCTCATTATATTTGTAGCAATTCTTGCAATGCTTTAAATAGCAAGAATACCAATGAATAAAGACATATTATACATACATGCCCACCCACACATCTGCCAACAATCTCCAACCCTAAAAGTATAAAAGGACAAAATAAGAGACCAGGATTGGCTACAAAGATTATAGGTACAACTGATGGAGAAAAAAGGCTATAGCAGCCAGAGGAGTACTAAACCTAAGACAGCCTACCAACTTGCAATTCAAATCACTGCAACCAAGTGACATCAATTAATGAAAATGAAGCCAAAAGAAGTATAACCAAGGCCTAGATAGAAAAAGACCCCTTTGTTCATGGACATAGGAAATATGAGAGAGTGATGATGAGGAGAAAGAGCAGTAGAGAATGGGATCAAAGTTCTAGGATTATATGGAGAATACCAGTTAACACTCAAACTTCCTATCACATTAAAGGAGTAATGTGATATGCTAGAATGCACTAGTCATTTACTGAAAATGCCAGAAGTTGGTCCTAAAGATTTACTTACACGAGAGTTAAGAGGAGCTACTTTCTAGAACAGAGTAAGTATCCATGATATGGTCAATAGTGGATATGGAAAGCATGAGAAAAAAAAAGGGAAGAGCCAAAAATGCAAAGTCAAGGTCTTTGGAGAAAATAAATTTTTTCTTCCTGATGCCTTCTATACCAGTGTGTGCTTGTCAAATATAAGACTATAAACCATCTGAGGGCTTGTTGAACCGCAGATTGGTTTTAGAAGTCTGCAGCAGAGCCTGAGATTCTATATCTTTAACAAGCTCTCAGGTTCTCGGACTGCACTTCTATCCCAGAGGTACTGAAATGTGAGCAATTCAAGAGTCCACTGTGGATCTTCTGCAGCTGTTCATGGGCCTCTTTTAGTCCAGGATGTACAAGCTTTGCTCTGTTTGGCCCAGAAAGTTTAGATTCTACATTGAAAAAGCAGGAGCTTCACATCAAGGTTGGGTTTCCCAGTTCTCTTAAAATACTTATGACAGCTGCAATGAAGAGCCTAAAGTTTTACAGGGCAACCATCAACTGGAGCTGAGTGACAGTTACCCCTTTACAGGAGGCATGTTCCTTCCAATTCCCCACAGCCACCTTCACTACCAAGTGCATCCCTGGTGGAGGCAGAGACCATTAGCTATTCATCATGCATTTGTTATGTAGATTTGTTTACTAGAGAAATATTTGTTTGTACTCTCCCATGTCTCTGTCAAAATTAAAGAAAAACAATGTAGACCAAATTGTATCATCTTCTATACTTTTTCCACATCAATCATTTATATTACCTGTTCCTTTAAATTACCCCTTTAAATTTTTGACTTTGTGACACCTGGTCTTATTACATTAATTATATTATATGTATACATAATTATGTATAATAATATATTATTATGTATAATTATTTATACGCTATACATTATTAAATAAATTATAAAAAGTATAAATTATAATTTATACTTTTATATAAGTTCATTGCAAAGGAGTGGGAAACATGACTCTTTTTTATCAGATCTGTGTCTTTTGTTCAAAAAGGAACATTTGGGTAAATGTTTCCAGGGAGGATTTTTATAAAAATAAACAAATAAACAAGACGGTGTAAATACGTAGGGCAGTAAAGGATGGGGCGGCACAGAAGGAAGCAGATTCGAAACAGAATCATGATGCCTACTTTAAAAGCAGACACTTGTAAATATTTATGAAAATGTACAACTTACCATGTTTTATACATAGCTCAGGAGTAAAAGTTTCCACTGAGAAGAGAACTTCTGAGAACATTGACTATATAAAATCAAAGCCAAAAGAACACAAAGGCAGGTTCTAATCAAAATAGATATCTTGTATTTGGACAGCAGATTCGAAGTTTTATGTCTTACTTCACGCCCCCCAAATCAAAAAATGTTCTCTTTTTTATTTATCATGAGATAATTGACCAGCAAATTTCAAAAATTATATCATCCACAATCTACCATTCCTACCTCCCTCCTTTCCACATATTTATACATAACACACATGCCACCATTCCATTTCAAACTCGTTTTTAAAATCAAAGTGGCCTCGGAAAAACCAGTAAGTCTCTATTGACTTTTCGTCTTCCTTCATTGATTTCTTTATTCATATTGGATGCCCCACTTCTGTCACTAGTATGCTAAGCGTGCACATTAGATGAATCTGTGAAAATGTACATTTCCCAAGAAACGTTCCTGTCTTTTTTCTCTTTTTCTTCTATCAAAACTCATCATAACATATTCCTTTCAGATAAGCTTTAAGTTACTAATAGTTTAATGAGTTATTCCTCTGCAGGTGGGGAATTTGGTGTCAAGAACATAGGAATGTAGGAAGAATATCTGCTAGAGCAGGGTAGTAAGCTGGATGGAGCTTTCCAGAGATGCTGTGTGTTTGGCTAGCACACTGCCTTAAAAAGATTTCAGCCAGTTTTTAAAACTCCAAGTATCTTATATGAAATTCTAGGTTTCTGGCTTCTTTTTTGAGAAATAAGAAGATCTGGCTATAGCTGGGCCCACATTCTTGCATGTCAACAGTGAGCTGGAGCTGTCCCTTGAGTATGGAGCCTGCACTCTTCAGTTATCCAATTCTCCTCACCCCATTTTGTTGCTTCTTATACTCAGCATTTTGGGCTCATTTACTCTTTAAGATAAGGATCTTGTCTGATCTCAGTAGAGATTTATTTAAGTTTTCAACTCCTGTGGTAGTATGGCTAGTTCTTTCTAATTTTGCTGGCTGTAATGGGTAGTGTGGGTTAAAATAATAAAATCCCAATAATGTGTTTCTTTCTAATAAGCAAGCCCATTATGTTTTTACTAAGGGTAGAGTATTGTTTTCCAAACCCAATTTATTGAAATTTTATATTAAAATGAAATATCACTTAGAGCAAGATTTAAAGAAATATAACAGATGCATGTTTTCTCTAACCTTTTGCTTATAAACTTGGCTTATAAACTTTATTTTGAATCTTATTTTAGGGATAGAAACCTTTGTAGGCTGTGTTCATAACTGTTATGCTTGGAAGGGTGGTGACAATAGCATCTTGAATAGTCAATTGGAAAAATATCTGGGAAAGTGCTAGGCAAAGTTCCAGTGTCAACAAACCACAGTCAATCTGCTGTAGTTTCTAGAAGCCAAGAGGTGAGGAGGAAGTTGAAGCTCTGGAATCCAGTAGATCAAATCATGCATTTGAGAGGGGAAATCAGGTAAGGGTCAAGAAGTAGGAAAGTAGCCACACTGATGGGCAAAAATAACTGGTTTTATGTCATCCTTGGTATTTTCTTCTGAAAATAGGCTTTGGTCTTCAGTTTTCTTGGAATACATTAGTGTAACTAGATAGAGAAGGGCAATATTATGGTTACATCAGCTATTAAATGAAAATTCTTAAAACACCTGAAGATGTCCAGCTCTGACATCCTCACTTTGCTTTTAACACCACTGGAGAAATTCTGAAGGGAAGTTGCTGTAATTATTAACCCAAGCCTTATTTGAGCAAGGTATTGTTCTTGCCAACTAACTCTATTTATTACTTTTGATTTTGTTTTTGAGCAAAAGCCATTCTTCAAAAGTCAGATTAAACTTGCCTGCAATTTTAATCCCTCTCCCATATTTTTTTAGACTGGTTATCCTATTTTAAAAAATAAACTTTATGTTTTATCAATGCACTTTTAATAAGATGTTTTCTGTTAATATACACATAAGACAATGTCAGTGTAAGTACTCTATGCAGTTCAACTCTAATACAAATACATTATTATTATAGATTCAATTAGGTCTTTTTTAACATCAATCACTTAGTTTTATGCTTGAGAAAAAAGCTTCATATAGAGCATCAAAGAAAGTCTTGCTTAACAGTAAACTCTTAAGAAAATGTTTAATTTGAAAGTATGGGACCTCTATAAACTTTGAGATTAAAAAAATATGTAGTGTGATGTAAGCTGTAGGTGGTTATCTAGCTCATTTCTGGGGTTATTAAAAATTCCAACTTCCCTTCATTGGTCTCTTTATGTTCCTTTGCATCCCATTTTATATTTATAAAGACTCTTTCCACACCGTGCAAGGAAAAATTCTATACTTGGACAGAGAAGAAATTCTTATAACGAAGTCAGTACTTCTAAACCACTATTCATTAGAAAACTAACATCCAGTAAGATATTAATGGGTGTCACTCAATGACGCTGAATGACTATCATGAAACTCATTATTTATAGTCTTTGCTACTTCACTTACATAATATCAAAGTTTGTTACTTACTCAATAATCATTACCCCTATTTTTTCCTTTTAATAGCTAACATATATTTGTTACTTTTTACTAAGTACTGTACTAAGTACTTTATTTATATTTTATCATCATTAGCATCATTTTGAGACGAAGATAATAAAATTAATAGGTTTAAACAATTTTTTCAAAATCTACAGCTAGCAAATGATAAGGCTGAAATAAAATCCAGACAGCCTATAATAATTTTAGAGCATGACTCCTCCATGAACTTAGGGAAACCTTTGGTGATCACCTGATGCACAAAGAAATCATATTCCATCAGCAAGAAGATATAGACAACCCTTGCCAATTCACATGCATCAAATGCTTCTACTTAGTGATCACAGGTTATAGCTTGGGCTCTGTCTTATAACTTCAACATCTTTATTGTATATTAACCCAAATCAAGTTTTGTTCATATATTTTCATAATTATTTAATTTATGAGACCATTTGCCTTCTATTTTAATGTTAGTTTGAATACTTCTCCACATTATCTGTGAATATCTTTTCAATATGATAATCTGACAAAAATTATGCTTATGAAAGTATTTCCTGGTGAAATAAATTTCAGAAACTTCTGTGTAAATCAATTCCTCTAAACGTATGAAAATGACAAAGACTGGAAAAATGACTTGCCATCTCAGAGGCTTCTTCCGGACTAGTGGACGAGGAAAAACACATGCAAGGCTGTTGGTCACAGAGCAAGAGATGGGAGAGAATGCAGGGATCAATCATACTTTTGAAGTGGAGGAAAATAAATGGACAAGGGATACCAACACTCAAGATGAATGGTTCTTCTCTGCAAGGCAGCAGAGCACAACACAGAAGTGCATTAGACTGGAAAGCAGGACTTTAATGCCATCTCTATAGCTGTTGACTCTGGGAATCATGTACAGGTCCTTAAATTTGGTTTCACAAATTAATGTTATTAAATTGTTAGCTCTATTTATTATTTATATGATACAATGCATTATATTAAGTCACTTTAACTTCAGTTGTAACTGTTTTAAATAAAATGTAAAAAGTCACAAATAATAGGAGTAGAAATACATTAGAGTCCTGAAAAAAAAATTTAGATTTCAGAATAAGAGAAGAGAGATGGCCACTAGCCCAAATAGCCTACATATATTTATCTGCCAAGGATATAAACAGGGAAATATAAGACAAGGCACATTATGGAATATTTTGAGTTCAACAAAATATAAAAACAACGTTCACCACAGAAACATTTACTAAGTTAATATCAAAATAATCTGTGGTAGTAAATTTATATTGAATCAAAGCACAGATACAAATGATCATATCTAAATCATTGGTAAAAATATATTTAAGTTATTTTTATTTCAGTTTGTTTCACTCACCAATATTTAAGGCAGCAATCCAAGGAAAATTCTAATATTTCATCATGAACACTAAATTAACAGGGAGTCCTGCTTATGAAATGTGATAATCTTGCTTAAGAGAAAAAAGAGTGGAAAATATTTGACGAACCACAGGCTGCTTTGGAGAACTATCTTGTGTCTAAATTATTAAATCATTTATCATATTAGAATATTGGGCACGATTCCTGCCCTTTGAACGAGTTTCTGCAAAGTTATAGGCATTTCAGCTGTTGATGTGACTTGAAGCTGCTTTCAGGAGAACTTGTGCAGCTTTCCTACAAAGTTTAGAGATAGCTGGGTGAGAAACTTTTAGATATATTCAATTAATACTCACTGTGAAGTACCTACTTTGTGCAAGAAGTCATTGACATACTTTAAATTCTAACATTATAGTTATTATATTGAGATTTAGTGATATCTTTCTAAGTCAAAACAGAGAAGGCCTTTTACCCTATGGAAAATTATACAGATATCAAAGCAAAACAGGCATTATCACTAAATTAAAAAGGTAAGAAATAGACATGTTCTATAATTCTAACTGTGGATAACTAGATATAAAGTAGATACAAGTTACTGCATAAAATTTATATTTATCATATTTCTTTACTTCATAATTTCTTTAAAATTAAATAAATTGAGATGGGCTACAAATAGCGAAATACTCAGGCAAATAATTGATCAAAAAATTTAACTGAGAACTAAGATTTGATTGAATTTGAGTTATCATTTCTTTAGAAAAAGAATTCATAAAATAAAGACTTATGAGACTAACATAAGCTAAAATTCAAGGATTCATCACATCAAAAAAATTTGGTGGAAGTTAGAAAGAGGTTTATTATGGGATAGAAGCACTGTCCAACAAAGCAATGAAATTGATGTTATTATAAATTTGATAAATCATAAGCTATAATGATTATGCATTTAATTATCTCAGTTTTTAAGTGGTTAAATGGCAGGGAAGAGGTAATGGGAACCTCTGATGCGATGAGGTGTTTTATTTCTTTAAATGTTTACTATTTATTTTTAAAATAAATTAATTCATATATTGAATCAACATAAAATTATAAAACAATAATTTACAAGTTATAAAACATAAATTCAGAATTAAGGATCAAAAAAGTATTACAGCCGGGCGCGGTGGCTCACACCTGTAATCCTAGCTCTCTGGGAGGCCAAGGCGGGCGGATCGCTCGAGGTCAGGAGTTCAAAACCAGCCTGAGCAAGAGTGAGACCCCGTCTCTACTGTAAATAGAAAGAAATTAATTGGCCAACTAATACATATAGAAAAAATTAGCCGGGCATGGTGGCGCATGCCTGTAGTCCCAGCTACTTGGGAGGCTGAGGCAGCAGGATTGCTTGAGCCCAGAAGATTGAGGTTGCTGTGAGCTAGGCAGACGCCACGGCACTCACTCTAGCCTGGGTGACAAAGTGAGACTCTGTCTCAAAAAAAAAAAAAAATATTACAGCTATCTAAATAAGTCTTTAAAAGTAGAAAGTGAAGATTAACATGTAATGACTCCACTCATTGCTCTAACAAATATTTATTGAGTTTCCATTAAGTCTTGGGGCTTTCGCTGAATGCTAATCATATAAAAGTAAACAAAATAGATATGGTATTTGTTATAATGGAGTTAATAATCTAGTGGAGAAAAATAGGTATCACATAAACACACAAATATATACAGATTTTGATAAAAACTAAACACATTGTCATGATCTTTCCCTAGATACTTGTTTTAAAGTTACCACATAAGGTAAAAATTACTTATACTCAAATTTTCCCTTGAAAACCATTAAGTTCCCTATAAAGTAGAAGATACACAGCTTTAAATATATACCGCTATATAACTATGTAGAAATTGAAATCAGCTAAGGGATTCTCACAATCACTGAAGAAGATAACTGAATATAATGGTGGGCTTTTCCATAGCATTTGAATTATGCTCTTTCTCTACCCTCATTCTCTCCCTTTCTTACTAACTGCTATAATTGAATTCCTAATTAAATGCATCTATGATATGATACTACATGAGTTGTTCCTCTGTTTCACATAATGGGATCTTCTCTAATGTAAGATAATTTTTTTATTATTAGTTTATAACATTACACCTGGAACCTAATGCATATTTGTTTAGTGAGGATAGAAAACTGTTGTTAAAGTTCCATTAGCCTAGAAAAGCATGTTCCCTTCTCAGAGCTTGGAATCCATACTATGGTAAAAGAAAACAATTGAAAAATCTCATACAAAGGTATTTTAAGTTGATATGATGATTAACATCAATTGGGAGAGCTATAAATCATGGCAAAAAGTAACAATAGATTGGAACCACAATTACATAGCTCATAACAGGCCAATAATTATTTATTGCTAGGTACTGTTCTACATATTTATTTAGGAAGAAAGGATTTTTAAAAAAGCATCCCCAGGTCTGAAAAGATGAAGGAAATGACATAAAATGTATATCAAATTTAGCTGCTTTTATTCAGTAAGTCACCATTGTTAAAAGCAAGAATATCAAAAAATGGGGGATGCATTTATGTCTTTGAGAAAGAAGAGTTCACCAATGAATTGTCTTGTGGGAAAAAAACAAAATACTTATATGGCATCCAAGATCAATTAGAGAGATTTTAAAATTAAAATAAATTACATCCATTGAAAAAAATATGAATGATACATGGTCTCTCTCCATGAGGGACTTACAATCAGAGATGGATAATGCATATTCAGTATAACCTGTTAATTTTCAAATAGAGACATGTATAATAGTGGAGGAAGGTATGGGAGTTCAAAGGAGCTAGAGGGAAAGAACGTAACCACCAAACAGCAGGTTGTATGGGGAGAAGCCATTCCATGTTACTAGAGCAGAGAAATGAGGCCGTAAATGAATGCAGGGCCAGGTCATGGCATTTTTGTATGCCACGCTGTGTAGATGGAACTTCGCCCTGTGGCAATAGAGAGCATTCGTATGGATGTAGTTACTGTGAGATCTACATTTCTCAGGCAGCAGGTGAAAGATTGGTTGGGAGGCAGTACAACCAGATTGGGACTATCAACTATCAATGAGATACCTTTAGAGAGTACAACAGGAGATGATAATGATTGGAATTAGGGCAGTGATAACACAGATAGACAATGGGGGAATTGAATAAATATTTAACTCATAAAATAAACAAAACTTGGTAACTGACTTGATGTCAGGAATGAGGGATAAATATTTGGGTTAGTAAACAGATAAATGATGTTACTTTTAAGAGGGAAAAGGAATTACCCAAAAAAGTAGTATTTGTTTAAATAAAAGTGTTCTTTAATGGAAAGATTTAATTGCTGCCATTATCAAGAAAGGTGAGAAAGATAATAGAACTAAAACTATATCTCACTTTGGATTATAATTAGTCTTAAGCAAAAGGACAGCTAGGGAATGATTCAAACACCAAATGGATTATTTTGCTTTAGCAATGTTTTTTTTAAGAATACGGCCACTCCAATGTATTTAAGTGCATGTTAACAGATCAACTACTCAACACAGAAACTAAGAATTTATTGAGGATTTATTCTGTATAAAGTACTGCTATGAACTGCTATCAATTTCTTCTTCTGAAAATAAGATGCATATATACATATATAATTATAAAAAACAAGTAGCAGTCCAAACTGGCAAATTTTTTAGTTTCCATAGACTTTAGACTGATTATTTGTATAATTAGAACATTACATATTAAGAGTCTTTCTATTTTAAGTGTCTCTGTGACATAAATGGAGATGACCAATCACACTTCAGTGTATAAAATCACTTATTAACTCCTAGAAATATTAATATTTTATTTTTTTTACCTAAACTATATAGGAATAGCCTCATTTTCAGGAGCAATAATGGGATTGCTTCCTGGTTCTGAAGCCTCTGGACTTGGGCTGACCACACTACCAGCATCTTTGGGTCTCCAGCTTGTAGATGGCCTAGCATGGGACATCTCAGCCTCCATAATTGCATGAGCCAATGCTGATAATAAATCCCCTCTAATTAATCTATCTATCTATCTCATTTGTTCTGTCCCACTAGAGAACATTGAAAAATATACTATCTTTTATCAAGAATTAGCATTGCTTTTAGGCAACAGGCTAAAGATCACCTAGTTATTAAAAAAGCCAACTGGTCTTAGAAGCCAGGTCTGCTTCATTTAATTGAATGGGCTATAAACAAGTAGCGACGCTACAGTTGAGTGCTATGCCTCCCAGAAAGGTTACTGTTGCCTTTATTTTAAATTATTACAAGATAACATGAACAAGTATTTCAGGTGGCCAAACATAGATTGTTTTGTGCCTCATTTATAAAATAATATCAGGAAAGTACGTTCACTCTTTCATAGGAAAAATATCCATCTGAACGTGTGACTTCCAATTTCCCTGTAGTAAACTGAGAATTAAAAGAGAAACAGAAAAACCAATAAACACAGATCATAACAAAAACCCAATGCAGGATAGATCATCTTAAAGAGAAAGAAAATAGAACTCTATTGTGAAATCAGTCAGCACATATGTTCTGTCTCTCTCTCACTCTCTCTCTCTCACTCTCACAGTCTCTCTCTTAGTCAGTATGTCAGAAGAAAATAGCTTTTTAACCAAGTGTAATTTCAAATAATTTTGCTGACTAGTGGAAAAGCTGTAAAAGATTGGCTATTATCTATAAATGCCAATAAATAATATCTGGTCCTGATACACACTTCAAGGAAGAGTCCACCTGAGTTACTAACCATTTGCAAACACAATAACGACTTAAGATTTCACCTCCAAATAAAGTCGAGCATTAGAGTGGGGTATAGAGAGAGAGACCAATCTTAGGGCTACCTCCTAAGGTCAAAATCATTACAATATTTTTTTTTTAGAAAGCACTATGCTCATAATAAACTCTTATATTTATGCAGAGTTTAAGACCCACTAAGTTAGCCCAAAGGAAAGATGAAAGCATAGATATCTGGGCATTCTGCCTTAAAGATAAAGTCATGCGAGGCCAGCTACTCAAGAGGCTGAGGTGGGAGGATTTCTTGAGCCCAAGAGTTCTAGGCTGTAGTATACTATGATCATGCCTGTCAACAGCCACTGCACTCCAGCCTGAGCAACGTGGTGAGACCTCATCTCTACAATAAATAAACAAAAAATAACAATAAAAGAAATAAAGATAGTCATGTGTCACTTAGTGATGAGGATACATTCTAGAAATGCCTCCTTAGGCAATTTTGTTGCTGTGTGAACAACATAAAGCATAGATGGTATAGCCTATTATAGATCTAGGCTATATAGTATAGTCTATTAGTTCCAGGCCACAAACCTGTACAACACATTATTGTACTAAATATTGTAGGCAATGGTAACACAAGGTTAAGTATTTGTGTTTCTAAACTTATCTAAACTTAGAAAAGCTACAATAAAAATAAAGTACAGTATTACGACATTATGAGACCACAATCGTATATGTGGTACATCTCTGGCTAGAACATCATTAGACAGTACATGACTCTAATTATAAAATCTCTGTTCATTAATCAACAGGGTAGGTGGAGACAGCATCAATGCATAGTACAATTTCAGAGGAGGCTATTCACCTTTCAGTATCTACTGAAGTTTCCAGTGGTGAGTCTGAGCCGTGAAACACTGAGGCTCTGGATGGAGAGGTTTAAAAGATTTCTGCTTGCCTGTAGTTTTATCCCCTTCTACTTAATATGTAGTCTCTATAAAGTAACTGCATGCTAACAGAATTGTCCATTTTCCTGACAATTGCATTTTACATGATGTGATTCCACTATGAGACATAGCTGTTTGCCAAAGAAAGATTTTTCTCCCTCAGGCTTCCTGCTGGTGTCTTCCCAGAATGAGAAAGAAAATAAGAGGAACAGAATTATGTCACTCATTGCGTCTTTATTACTTACAAATGAAGATTCAGATATATTTTTATAACACTCCAATGAAAAGGTGGGAAGGCTTGGGGATCCTATTCACACTCACCTATTGTTGAATCATAAAAGGTAAATTCATGTTAATAATAACTTCTACCATTTATGAAACACTTAAGCAAGGCACATGTTTACAAATATGTTCATAGTAACAATATCTCTGTGAGGCATGAATTATCACCATTATGTATCAATGAAGAAAATTATAATAGAGAATTTAAATCATTTATCCAAGATCCTGGCTGATAAGTAGAATGACCAGCATTTTAACTCATCTATAGGACTTCATTATCACCTGCTTTGTGTTATAAAATTATAGAAAAGATGACTTTGGCTTCACATGAGAAAGTGCCCTTTAAAAAGTTATATTTAATCAAAAGTGAAACAGAGTAGCTTGTGAGGCAGTGAACTCTGATAACTATAAATAGTAATTATGTACATCTGTATGCAGATAACATTATAGCTGTAAAATAATTTTCACATGCATGATCCTCATTCATCCTATATCCCTGTGGATCAAATATTATTTTAATTCCCATTGAATATGAATTCTGTGAGCATAAATCTTGTACTATATAAAGAGTTGACTCAGATATCTACCAAAACAACTCGCTGCTCTAAAATACTATGGTTCCCTGAAGATGTGAAGGAGACATTTTTAAGCCTGGGGACTTTCCAGAACTACTTGCTTAATCTGGACTGTCGCAACTCCTCCTAACTCATAAATAGTTCTTCTAGCAGCAGCTGTATTTGGTGGCAGAGAGTTACCAACCTACAAACACTGTCGTGTTCCTTATATTTAGAGCTGCTTCCCCCTGTGAGGGTCAGTAAAAATAAATAGCTGTCTGGGACAAAGTGTGTGTAGGCAGCAGAAACAAATATATGCAACTGGGAACTGAAAATCCACAAATTTAATTCTCCTTCATATAAACATTTCACTGGACTGTAAGAGGCTGATGTAAAGGTTAATTTATTCAACCATTCTCAGAAAGCAATTCAGGTCAGCATTTGATGGTGAAATGCTGCTTCTAGAGCAAAGAGTAGATTTAATGAGAACTCTTAAAACCATCACAGAATTAAAACAGAGCAAATGTAATCAGCATGTATAGGTCCACCTGCCTCCAGAGACCTTACAATCAGATGGCATTAACTTTAAAAAAAAAAACAAAACTTATGTTTAGAATAATTTAATATTTATAAAAAAAAATCGAGTATGACAGATAGTTCCCATATACTCTGTACCCAGTTTCTTCCATTATTAACATCTAACATTAGTATGGTATATTTGTTAAAATTAATTAACTGCTGTTGATACATTATTAACTAAAGTCAATATTTCATTCACATATCTGTAGTTTTTAACTAATGTCCTTTTTCTTTTTCAGGTTCTATTTAGGATACCACGTTACATTTAGGTGACATATCTCCTTAGGCTTTCTATCAGTTTTTTAGACTCCCCTCATTTTTTAAGACCTCGATGATGTTGAGGAGCACTGGTTAGTTATTTTGTAGGATTCTCATTTACTGGAATTTGCCTAATGTTTTTCTCATGATTGTACTGAGGATATAAGCTTTTGGGGAGGAAGATCACAGAGGTAAAGTGCCATGTTTCTCACATCATATCAGAGGATGATACTTTCAACATGATGATGTTGACCTTGATCACCTGACTCAGGTAGTGTATGTCGGGTTTCTCCACCATAAAGGTGTTTCTCCCCCTGCCCCTGCTGTTTCCATTTTCTATACTGTATCTTTTGGAAGGTACTCACTATGTGCAGCCCTCACTTAGGGAGTGGCAAGTTATGCTTTCTTTCTGTAGGTGGAAAATCTACATCATTTCCTTGGAAGTCTTATACCCACTTATTAATACTTATTTGTTCAATCATTTATTTATATAAGCAAGGACTCATGGATATTTATTTTACAATTTGGGCTACAATCTAATCCAGCTTTGTTTTCTTACTCAAATTCTTCCAAGTTTGGCCTTTGGAAGGCCTTTCAATTGACTTGTGTATGTTGTTTGGACATATTCCCATCAATATGTTTTGTTTTTCTTTTTTGAGCACTTCCTTATTTTATGGTACTACAAGATGGTCTAGGATCATTTTGTACATTTCTTGTTCTAGAATCAGCCATTTTCCCCAGGAGCCCTGGTTTCTTTATTGGAAACCAAGATCTGGATTTTAGGTCTGCTCCTTGCTACTGGGGTATCTTGTTTTTAACCTTTATCAGCTGACAGAGAAAGGAAATATATATGTGTGTACACTATCCCATGTATCTACATGTATCTACAAATATTGACATACTTAATAATTTGTGTATATATTAAGCTGAACATGAGTTCATACTGATGTCTCCAACTTTAATCCATTACTATATGGATCATTCTATCCTCCTGCCCTTGCCTGTCTGTATATTTCCACTGCAAAAAGATCACATCTCAAATTTCAGTGCCACTTTCCCCACCACCTAACATGATCATGACCTCTTTGAAAGTATACTCAGGTTATTTTAGGGAGTCCCAAAGAATGCTTCCAAATGGGTATGTTAGATATAGCTACAATTGTGTATGGAATCTCCTCTGTTATTTCTTTTCCTTTTCAGGTTCTCTTTGCTGGTAGGGCACTTCCATAGGCAGGAAAACCATTTTCTTGATGCATTAGAAGTCTCATAGCTGACAAGTTTTAGGAAGTTATTTAGTCTGGCTTAGGCTCCGGGGTCATAACAACAGTGTCAGGTGCCACATAGAGATGTTTGGGACCTATTTTTAATAAATGGAGTATTAGATGGACTTAATTTATATTCCATGATAGTCACACCACCTGCAGTAGTTCTAGAAAGGGATTCATTCAAAGTAGCAAACACAATGACAACAATAAGACATATCCTTACAAAATGTACTAGGGAAAACTCTACATAGCCTTGTGGAAACACCACCAGTATTACCCAAATTAAAATAAAATAAAACATTAAACACACTGTATGAAAACAATGAAAAGAAACGTCAAAGATCCACAAAATATCTTGAAACTTCTGGAGAGAAAAGGTATATTATATTAATAGAAGCAAGAATCTGATGGTATCAGGATTCCCATCAGTAAATTGGACATAAGAAGACAATCAAGCAATGTCAACAAAGCTCTGAGAAAAACGTCTATAAACCTACTCTTTTAA
Source organism: Microcebus murinus (assembly GCF_040939455.1). Lineage (NCBI taxonomy): Eukaryota > Metazoa > Chordata > Mammalia > Primates > Cheirogaleidae > Microcebus > Microcebus murinus. Next base: position 38,955,523 of record NC_134113.1, read on the forward strand.
TATCCAGCCATGCTTGTAGCTTTGACTTGGGTGGGGCAAAGGCAATATATGTAACCCTAAACATTTGTAACCCCATAGAAGCTTCCAAAAGTTAAAAGTTCACAAAGGAGGGATATTACAATCTTGGCAAATATGATATAAGTAAAATGATTCAGCGCCACGGCTTCATCTGGAAGCAAATATGTCTTAATCCATTTTTCTCAGTACCCATGCCTCTAGTGGGCATTTCCTTGGTTCCCAGGATTGTAATGAACTAGTTGTTCTGTACTATAACTAGTCCTTGGGTCCTGGATTCTCCAACCAGAGCTTCACATAGTCTAAAGGTCTCTTCCCCAAGACCATGGTCTTTCTCAAAATACCAACACTTCAGTGTTCTATTTTAGCTCTAACTCTTGCATTTCTGCCAACTGCTACCCTCATTGGTTTCTTCTTTCTCTGAATGCTTTTGCATTTAAAAGTGTAGTATTTACATTAGAGTTGCAGTGTCTGTAAAGTCAACACAAATATCACTTTAGTTAGGCACCAGTATGTGTGGCATTTATTTTTTTCTATATTAGCTGGTCTTAAATAGAAGTCTACTTTGTTTCACACTCAATTAATATGATGCACAGTAGGTGGGCAGAGGGGACTTTAGATAGGAAAGGAGTTGCTTAGAATGTGAGCAGAGAACTCTATTGGAATACAGTTTGAGGGAAGGTTACTTCTATTCAGATTAGCCTCAAAATTTACATAATTTTTCTCATCCATTTCAGAAGCTCTGCCTCATTCTATCAAAGATCTATAAATTATCAGTATGTAGCATGGCATTTGGATGACAAGGCCCTATATCCTATTGCACTAAGGGAATTCTTACAGTGGACATATGCTAGTGTACATGTGATACTTTTAAAGGGGGTTTAAATAAGACTTATTTCACAGGAAAAGCACCCAAAGCCATATAATAACAAGGTATACTTTAACAAATTTCACTATCATAGTTAAATGCATTTGTGAACTATTGGTTCTACTGCTGAGAAAATATGAGTGCCTTAAAATAGTTAGGGAAAGTATAACTTGGAAGAATCCAAGAAAGTACTGAAAATGAAAGAAAAAGAAGATACGAATAATGGGTGCATGAAGAAGCTATAAAATGATGGAAGTACAAACCAAATTATAGGTGACCTAACACAGCATTTAAATGAGTCTTCACATTTATGTACTTTCTATGATATACCAAAAACATGCATGAGTCTTTTACTATATATATTATAAACTTTGCCATAAGAGACTTATTTTTACAGTTACAGCTGAATTAAAAAATATATCTTTGAGAATTTGGAGATCTCTTACTATTTTTTTGTCTCTTTTAAAAAAATTGTTTCCATATCTTCACTTGCCTTTAAGAGAGCTATTACTATTAATTACCCTGCATGACTCCCTTAAATGATTTTTTCCTGTTCTTGTATGCTGATTTGATAACCCTATAAAAATAAACACAAAACTTAATTGTGAATACACTGTCCGTATATTAGTTTTAGTCTTAACTTTAGATTTCCCTATTTTCAAATGTTTGTTTTGTCCTCAGTGTAGCATTAAAACATAACTCTTTCTCATTATAGAAATTTCTCTTTTCCCCAACGTAAGAAATTCAAACATTTTTACCTAAAAGGATACTTCAAAGGCTACAGAAATACCGCTAAGTGGAGGAATCCCTAAATGTTTACCATAAATATTTGTCAATAAATTCAAGAAATCATAGCAAAAAGAAAATTACAGAGTGAGACATATCGGAACCAAGCAAGTAGATTTTAAAGGTATCTTGCAAAAATGTCCAGTGAAAGGACCTTATGTTCTTATTAATTATAGGAAACAAATAGCTGAAATAATTATGAAGACTTCAAAAAGTTGTCTATCAAATAAACAGTGACTATAAAATCAGAAATACAAAGTGATCAAAAATACCTGGTAATCCATAAAAGTTCAACCAGTAGTCAGAGAATATTTTCCCAACATATCTCTGACATCTACTGAAGAGAATTAAACTTCTACAATTTTAAATATAGATGATTCATTTTAACATTACTTGAATGAATAAGTTAAAAATTAACTTTATCATATCAATATGTATTCTGATCTGTATATCTTTAGCAGAATTGTGTGTTTACACTTTGCATTTCCTTTCTGTAGTATTTGGACAATTGGCATTCCCAATCCTTTCATTTCAAAAGTAAACCTGTTGGATTTGGTATGAGCAGCTGCAAATATTTAACAAAGATTATCCAAGACATCAATTCCTTAAGTATATATATACAGTTCATCAAGTTATGAGCAAAAAGTTTTTATTAACCAAGAAGAAAGGGAACTCAGAATGGTAACTTGTAATGTTTAATATTATAGAAATAAAGAAAGGGCATACTTTATGCCTACTTTTCTAAGATGATAAGGAAAAAAAGGTGCAGCTTACATGGCCTTCTAAAATTGAGCCTGACAGTATCCTCCTTCATCCTGTCCCCATTCAGGTCCTAAAATAAATAGTTGCCTCATCCAAGAAACTTCTGCCTGATTAATATGGAAACATTAGATAAGCTATTGTTTAATCAAAATAATGTTTTTTAAGAAAGGTCACATATCACCAATGACATGATACTGTCCCTTTGGGCTTTCATTTATCGATGAATTCAAACAGAAAGAGAATAATGATGCTGCCTTTTTATAATTTTTTGTTATCATTTGCTTGGCACACCCATTGGACCTTGCTAGGAAGTATTATAGAAAGGATTATTGATTTAATAAATGTTTTCTCCTTTCGTTCCATCTCAGAACAAAACATCAAGCCAAAGTAAACAATCTCAATATTCAACAGATTCTACAGGCTTGCCACAGCGGATTCAGCATCAGTTATTGATGATCCTCTAACTTTCCCTTCACCTCCCCCCAGACTCCTTTGGCATTACAAAATGCAAAACAAATTCTTCTTGTTGACAAGCAGAACTGATTCAAGGAAGGCAAGATATCTCATTATCTTTGTCATTAGACTTCAGATAATTAAGATGTCACACCAAATTTCCCTTTGGACAAAAGACTCTTCAGAAATAAGTAATGAACTGCTCTCTGCTATACATTTAACTTAAAAGCATTAAAAAACCACAATATTTTATGATATAAAAAGAAAATTAGAGGACTGTTACATTATTCATTCCTCCTCCAAAGATTCATGACCACAGACAATTCATTTTAATGTGTGTCCCACTTCTACAGAAATCTCAGAAAAACTGCTTTTGCCTGTTATTTAAAAAAAATTATCACAATATTACCCACTGGGGGAGAAAAAAAAGAAAACATGGCAGAAATGAGACAGCAGAAAGGTATTTATTTTTGTGTGTGGAATTCCTTCTTGATATGTGATAGCATTTATTTTAAAGGCACTTTAGACAAATATAATTTATGTCAACTGACAAAAATGACTGAAACCCTAACTAATGTTTATTGACATTGATTTTAGCCTTGGGGAGGGTGTTCTATTTTTCTAATGACTCAAAAGAATGAACTTAATTTTTATAATTATGGAGTCTTAACACAATGAATGATAAAATATAGAATAGTGAACAACCTTCAGGATAATTACTTAAGATTTCAGGAAGTTTCTTTATGGCTGCCTCTACGATTTCTGTTTTTACCATAATCTACCCCCTCCCCAGTCTCGACAATTTAAAACCACATGGGCTTCCATGAATATCTGGACAAAAGGTAATAGCAACTCTAAGTTATGCATCCTATTGCTTATGTAGCAGATTGTAAATGTCCAGGGGATTCAGCAGGTCATAATTCATTTGTTATTTAACTGTCTCTGCTTCATGTTTTCACAATACAGCATGCAACTCTACATGCAATGTTGAAGTGTTGCTCAGTCCTTGTAAGAGAGATATATGAGCTGATTTTATTAGCTCAATCATTCCAGATTTCTTAGCATTTAACTAAATTGTCAATGGCATCAATTTAACTAATTAAATATCATCTTCTCTAATCATGACATGTGCCATAATGATAACAAAAAGAGTAGACAAAAGTCAAAAAACTTTTGGTTAGGTTTGATTAAGTAAAAGAGTTTCATGTGGACAGATACATATAATTGTCTACACAAATGGGAAAAGAAAAAGAAGAAAGATATACACTTCTTCTTTCTAAGCTGGCAAATATTTTAATCAATTATGACCCTACAAATACCACAGGACTATATGATATTATAATCATATGCTAACTTTATCTTTGCTATATGGGATACAATCATGGTTATGGCTTCAAACTGAACTCTCAGCTGAAGCACATGAATGCTCAGGACAAATGTCTCCATGATTAAGAAAAAAATCAATGAAATTTTCCAATGCTATGCTTTTAAATTACTCTTTTGCATTTCTTTACAAACACACATCAAATGAATATTGAGTATAGCCAAGTAATTCAGACTGAAATGATCATGTACCCACTCTACGAAGGAGAGTTTTGATCCTCAAGTCCCTTATTTCCCTTTTATAGGCCAATTAAAACAGCTTGACTAAGTATTACTTAAATGCTAAGTTCACTGCCATTCAAAATTGTATGAGGCACTGCCAGCAACCCTCCCCATTTGGTTTTAAAACCATATGGAGCTCTATTTAAAATCTTAGCCCTAACTTTAGACATTAACATCTGCATCTAATATTTTGACAGTAAAGGCTAACTTTATTCTATTTGAATGTCAAATGCAGACTTGGGAGTATTGTATTTTACTCACATAAAATAATGCAATTTATTCTAACCCCAAAGTAATAATACTGTATTGAATAATGGCAATTTGTGCCCTATACCCAGAAAACATTTAAGAAAAAAGAAATATTGTCTAGCATCTAGAAAAGTAAATACAAACTTTCTTTTTGTTTGCATACTTATGATTGTCTATTTTGGTATGGCATTGAGTTGGAAATGGCTATTTCTAAATCAAGGAAGAAAAGGATATAAGAGTTATTATTTAAGCCTCCTCAATATTTTAATAGAGGTTCTCCAATTTTCAAATTATGTACATGATGAAACATTTAAGCAATACAAAGTATATGTGTATATATATATGTATGTGTGGATATACATGTATATATGTTTGTTTCTATTCATACTTTATTTTTGCATATATAATGTATATATGCATATAATATACAAATTATATAACAATTATAAATATATAAATATTTATATATAAATATATATACATATATATATATATATATGTAAAGTAAGCTCATCTCTATCCTTTATCTCTAAGTTTTTCAGTTGCCTTTTCTTCCCTGGAGGCATTCATCATTACCATTGTCTTATGCATTCTACCAGAGATGACTTATGCATAAATAAGTACATATGTACACACACATACAAATATATATTTCATGTGTTTGATGACAAAAATAGAAGCATGCTGACAAGGTTCTGTACTTTGCTTTTTAACATACAGGGAAACGTTTTAAATGGGTCTTACTTTTTAGCAGAAGTTGATTCAATTTATGATGAAATAGAACTAGAATAATGCAAATTGTGACAATGTGGGCAGTAGAAGGCAAAGAAAATAGAAGAATTATAATGTGTGTCAGGGTACAAATTCAGGGCAAAATTATCATTTTAAGTATTTTCTTGAAAATCAGAAAGATACAGCAAAAATAAAAAAAAAAAAGATATCAACTTGGTCTTTGCATCAACTAAGAAACTGTTCTAAGAAAGCCACATGTGATGTTTTTTAAGCCTGAAAAATTACTCTATCATAAAGTCTTTGCCCTGGGGACCAAAAGCCATATCTGAAGGGGCTACATATTTCTCTGAGACAAAAACTGAATAATTTTAAGATAGGAGTTATATGTTAGATTGTTTCTGAGACAGGTTTGCAATATTAGTTTCCAGAGCCTTACAATATAGTTTCTAAGGTGGCAACTTGGAAACATAACTGAATACCAAAGGAAGTTTAGGAGTACGACAAAAATATGCTATGTGTTGCATGAATTAAAGATAGTCATACCCGAACTAAATTTTATTCCCCCCCCTCTATAACACTGAAATCTCAAAACCCGTGAAAGTGACTTAAACTTCTCATCCTTTGGTATGCTGACTGAACCTATTTTATTGGAATGACATACTATTATTCATTTAAAAATAGATTAAGGATTTACACTTTCTATAATTATAGTGAAAATAAATTAGAAGAAATAACCTGCCAACTTGTAATGTCAGTCAATCAACACAAAATTTTGTGAGCTTATATTGGGGTAAAAAATCCTTACATCTTCCTCAGTAGAAAACCATAGCAGTATTATTCAGGCAACTTCTCTGCTAAGTGCTGCATATCCAGTTGTACACTTAATAAGATCCTGTTAGATTTTCTTTGGATTGGGCTTTTGGTAAAACAGCTATTGTTATATGGATGAACATGCTTATGTAGCAAGATGTTCTCTTAAGATCTTTGTCTGGGGTTTAACGTGAGCAAACTTGATTTGTGAGCCTTTGCTTTCCCTGAAGAAAAGTGGTCAGACTGAAATGAAAGTGGAGAAGCTCCCCTAGTTCTGGAAGATGAATTCCCATGGTGTGAAAAACCACAATGAGATAGTACAATAAAATATGGCTGTGAATTCTGAACCTATCTTCAACAGAGCTATTTTCTCACCAGTTCTTCTGGTAAGCCTCTATTAAAATTTTGTATGAAAAACAGTTGGAGTCTTAAATGTTAACTTTAATATGGTAGCTACATGCATTATACTTCCTAAGAATCTGAGCTATTATTGAACCTTTGGAAATCTTAATTAACAACACAGTCCTCACTAAACATTTCCTGGAACATCTGTATTTTCAGTCAAATTCTTCATCCACATGGAGCCCAATTCCTCCTAAAACCCCCTGTCTCCCATTTTCATTTTCTTTTCATGTTTTCCACCTCCCATGAATAGTCAATTTTTCAAACCATACTCCAGAGCTTAAAATACTGCAATGTACTTTACAGTGTGGATGATGGATAACTTTTTGAAATATTATAAGCGATTGTGTTTTATTTCAGAAGCCACTGCCAAAAATAAAAATCACAGGCCAAATTCCTAACTCCCTTGGAACTCTCCTATAGAAGTGACCCCTTGAAATTCTTAAGCCCATGATATAAATATGGACTGTATTTTGTCGAAAATGCAAAAAGTATTTTTATTCTTGGCAAATTGCATGGATAGCTTTTGGTAGCTGAAGTGAATTTCCTTTTTACCCATGTACACTCTGGCCTTAAAAACATACTGATAACAAATAAGCAAACAAAACAACAACAAAACTTACCAATTTTTGTGATATAAAAGCTTAAGCAACTCCATGGCATTGCCTATACAAGGGTGTATGTGAGAAGTCATTTTTCATCCACACATTTCATCTACATAATGCAGTTATTTATTATCCCTAGTTTTCAGACATGATTTTATATACAAATATGTAATTAATTTTTTGCAAAAACTTTAAAATATGTTTAATTCCTTTGAGGACAAGAATACCAAAGGCAGACTTCTAAAATCCTGTTTCCTCTTGTTCATGAAAGAATCCAAAAATGCCAACTACAGATAATGGTTTAAAATTTAGAGAAAATGACCTATTAGGAACCAATATGATGATATTTTAACATTTCAAGTAAAAATATCTGAATATATTGCTGAACAGAATTGATTATATTCTTATTTTAGTTTCTAAATTTATGAAACTTTTAATAATTAAAAAGTTTTAACCTTTCTACTTCATGCAATCATGTTATCCTACTAAAAATAAAACAATAAAAATATCCTATAATTATGATTTCAAAGAAAATAAGAACCAATATGATGTGATAGTTATCATTTATTAAAGATCCATGTTATTCCAGGCACTGCAAAAACATATCTAACTTTTCAAAAAGTCTATGAAAGTTTTATTATAATCTTCATTTTAATGACAAAGGACCTAGAGCTCAGGGAGTTTAAGTAAAATTTACAAGTTTACTCCCTCACTAAATGGCAGGGCTGGCATCTGTATGTAAAATAGTTTGATTTCAACTTCCATAATTGAATTCTCCTCCACATTTATCAGAAATATGTAGGTTAAAGTTTCCCTTGACTGACATGTCATTTTTCAGATTACATGAATGAATGTATTTTATGTAAAAAAGAGCAAAGCCAATGCAAAGTAATAAACATAGTTTTAAATATTTGATACTGCCAAATGAAGTCTAAATAATTATCATTTAATCATTCTTATCCTTTCATTGTCAAAAGTCAGTACCAAAATTTAGAGCCACTCAAGATCTATAAAGCTTACTTTCAGAAAACATAACTGCTTATTTTCAATTCAAACTATTCCAACTTTGAAGTACATAATTCCACAATGTATATCTGGGGAAATTTTTTTTAAAAGCCATATCATAATATTTAAGTATTGTTTAGAAAATAGATGTGGATAATTAATCTTATTTTTCCTCTTTTCAACTTAACATTATAATGTTATATATTCACAATCATTGAAAACTAATTTAATATTAAGGGTGTTAGTTTTATTATTTTACTTTTTATTACATCAGTTTAAAACTCTATGGCATTCTTTCTACTAAAAAATATTGTAAAATATAATATTTTAAAATTATTTTTGGTGTTAACATTTTAATTCAAAGATTGAGTTAACCCAAATATATTCTTAATTCAAATAAATAGATATTTCCCATGTGTAATTTTACACATTAGAACAAGGGTAACAAATCTCAGTGGAATTCCTATATGAGGAAGGCCCAACAATCATCATGCAGAATTTATCAGTATTTCCTCCTAATTTCACCATGTCATTATCCTTTCATAAAGTGTTATATATTCTCAAACAGTTTCATGTTATTAGAACAAATAAATAATAAGAATACTCTAGTTTCTAGACAGCAAAGAGCTGCAAGCCCTACTTTTTCCTGAAAGAGAACAAGTAGCAGGAACTTTAAAGTTCTTAGTATATACATCCATTGGTAAATACAATCATATGGTGCTCCTTTTTATTCCATAGCACATGTACAAGGATAAAATGAATTTTTGAAAAAATTATATTGAAATGAAGACTATAATATACCAATGCTTATAGAAAAAGTGAATTTTAATAATAATTTTACATGTAAATAAACTTTGTATCCTTTATTATGAAAGTGGAATGCATATCTGTATCGGTTAGCACTTGCTATATAATATACCATCAAAAATTTAGTGAATTAAAATTAGAATCACTTTTTAGATCATAATACTGTGGGTTGACAATTTGGGTTAAGGGCACCTGGGTGGTTCTTCTGCTGATTTTGGCTAGGCTCACTCATGTGTCTGCAATGTGCTGTCAGTCAACAACTCACTCATATGTGTGGCATTAGCCGGCTGTTGGTTGGAACCCCTGATTGTGTGCCAGTCATTATCTAGTGGACTAGTCGATGGTTATTTATGTAAGGTTCCCAAGAGCAGCAAGTGGGAAAGCTGTGGACCTCTTGAACCCAGGCTCAAAATTCTCACAGTATCTCTTCAGCTGCATTCTATTGCTTAATGTAAATTCAAATGTCAGCCCAGATTCAAGATGGGAGGAAATAGACTCCTATACCCCACCTTGATGGGAGGAGCTACAAAGTATGATAGAATTTTTATAATATATCACAATCTCATCCTACAAGGACCTAATGAGAAATTAGAAAAATAATGTAATGCCCTTTAGAGATATCACATATTCACTAACAATAGAGTCTACCAAACTAACCTTCTTTCATTTTGTAACAGAGTTACTAAATTGGTAGCCAAGGGAAAAACAAAGACATAGAATTTTGATTACAGCTGATTTTTTGATCATGAGTTCACCAACTTTTCTGTTTCTTTTCTTTTCTTTCTTTCTTTCTTTTTTTTTTTTTTTTTTTTTTTGAGACAGTCTCACTCTCTTGCCTGGGCTAGAGTGCCATGGCATCAGCCTAGCTCACAGCAACCTCAAACTCCTGAGATCAAGTGATCCTCCTGCCTCAGCCTCCCGAGTAATGGGACTACAGGGATGCGCCAATGTACCTGGCTAATTTTTTTTTTATTTTTAGTTGTTTAGCTAATTTCTATTTATAGTAGAGATGGGGTCTCATTCTTGCTCAGGCTGGTCTCGAACTCCCGATCAAGCAATTCCCACCTTGGCCTTCCAGAGTGTTTGGATTACAGGCATGAACCCCTGGCCAATGATTTCACCAACTTTTTGCAAAACATATTGAAATTCAGGCTATACAATTGAACAGATGGATAATTTCACAAATATTTAGAAAATTACAATTAAAGAATGTTGATTAATGATCATTGTCTACCTGAATTTTTAAGACGATATCCAAAAGGATATACTAATCAGTATTCTAAGTAATAGATTCTTAGATTTAAGACATTTAGATTGTATCTCATCCTTTTTAAGGATTTAGGAAAGATAGTAGGAATAGATGGCATGACTGATAAGAAAACAAACTTGAAATTAGCATAGCTGGATTTTAAATAATAGTAAAACATATACAGGGTAAGTACCATAAATATTTTGGTGCGCTTACTTCCATTTACTGCAACACATACATGTACAACACACACACATGATTGGCTTATCATGATCACATAGCTTTATATCCCCCCTTTTTCAGTTACCTTTAAATCGAAAGCAGTTTTACATCATGAAATGTTCTTGGCAAACAAAGCTTCTAATGGTTAGCGATTTTTTTGTCTTCATAAATTAACTGAAAAAGTTGGAAGACATTTGGCTTGACAAAAATCGTAACAATAAGATCTAGGGGATTTGCTCAGATTTATACAAATTCAAGTTTAGTATGTGAAAATGGCATGAGGCACTGCCAAAAATGTGATAAAGCTGCTTGGGCTGAATCAAACAGGCTGCCTTCTAGTTGTAATAATGAATGGAAGCGTGGTGTCTTTGAACATCATATGGACTACTGATTTCTAGTAATTTTTAATTTTAATTTTAAAGTTGTCAATAACTAATTAGGCTATATCTAAAAAAGAATAACCAGATGATAAGGAATCTATAATCCATATCCTGGGTGGAATAGCTGACAGCCTCTACTGAGAGAACAGAACAATAAGGTGAGGTATTTTCATTTTCCTACCAACTAGTGGGTTCTAAAAAGATTATGTCTGCTGATACATCTACTTCTCAATGTCAACTCTGAGTTCTTTGAGGCTTTTATTCATTTTTGTATCCCTGGAACCTATGCAAGATTGTGGAGTGATAGGGCTCATATAATATCTGTTGAATAAATAAATGAGAGAATATATCAGTAAACTGTAACCAATAAGTTCCAGTTAGAGAGAGGCAATTTTTACATAAGCATAAGAAAAATTGTATACTTTGTGAAATACTAACTCCTGGCCATTAGAGTAAGTCTGTCAAACTGACTGTAAAAGGTATACGCACATTAAGGTAGAAGTTTTACTGGATTCAAAAGTCATCTAACACAAATAAAATCTGACATTTTCAAAAATATAGACAAGATTATCTTCATCCAATGGTCAATTTTGTATGTTTTAGCATATATATTAAAATGTAACTATCAAATATACACATTCAGTTTTATATCTCAAATAATTATTTTACATACAATAGTTTTTGTGGCCTTTAAACAGCAGAGTTTCATAAACAAGACAAAAAATTGACATATTGGATTATGTTAAAATTAAGATTTTTTTATGTTTTCCAAAAGACATCATTAAGGGAGTGAAAATGCAACCCACAGAGTGGGGAAAAGATATTCACAAAGTATGTATCCAATAAAAGGCTCATGTGTAGAAAATATAAGAAATTCCTATAAACCATTAAGGAAGGAGACTCACTTTTCATTAGAAAACTGAGCAAAAGACCTGGGCAAACACTTTCCAATAGAAGATATTCAAATGGTCAATTAAATACATGAAATGATGATCAATTCTATTAGTCCTAAGATACAGTAGATAAAAACTATAATGAAATCCCACTACACAGAAAATGCTAGGTATCTGTGGCCTTATAGCAATGGGGATACCTGGTAGGCAGAGGCATGGAGCAACCAGTGATACATTCAAGATGGAAAGAAAGTGATTTGGTACAATCACTTTGGAAAACTGACAGAATCCAGCAAAGCTGAGTATACTCATTGCAATAACCAAGCAATTTTATCCCTAGGTACCTACCCACCAGATATTGTTTCTTATGTTCACAAAAAGACATGTACAAGAATGTTAACAGCAACATTATTCCCCAAACTGCAACCCGTCCAAATGCCCAAATTAAAAGTAGAATGAAAAAATAAATTACAGGAAAATTCACACAGTAGAATAATATATATCCATGAGAATAAATAATCTAAATAGTAATTGTGAATGTCAGAAATTATAAATGTCTGTTTCTTCTTCTGTACTAGTGGCAAAAATGTGTCCTTTTTCTGAAAATTCATGAACTACACATTTATTAAATGTGTACTTTTTGGTTTGTATTTTTATATTTTATGTCAATAAAAATTTTAAGATAAAAGTTTTAAAATGTTTTCTCTCAAGTTAAATATTTTACTAAGTACTCTTCTTCACAGATTTATAGTAAATGATATGCTCTATTATGTTTTGTAAGCATGATAGAAATTTTTAGAATTTAAACTATGTTTAGAAAATCAGTTTTCCACTGTCACACGTGAACTTTGTGATGGGTAGGCCACATCTATCCATACTTTAACAAACAGCTTTTTATTTCTCAAAGGCTATCATTTATTTTATACTCTTGCTTTGATTTCCTAAATGAGGCTATTGCTCAATTCCTGCTATTGTAGTAATAGTTCTTCCTCTTCCAAGCTAAATCCATGGGCATTACATAATAGGCAGTAGCTAGATCATTTTTATCATGTTTCTTGGGTGCTTTATGCCTTAGTTTCCTTATCTGTAAAGTGGGGATAATAGTACTGCAAATGAAGACTAAATAAGAATGCATTTAAAGCAACAGGGTCTGGCAAGTACTGCTTAATGAATGATAGCCATTATTGTTAGTGGTCTTTTATGAGGTTGCAGTAATATGGAAATTGAGGCCAGTATTAGACAATGCATAAAATGGTCTAGAAAAAAACCCACAATTGTGAATTTCACCATATTATGATGTATATATTCATTATACTTAAGTAGGAGAGAGTATGTATTTTTGAGACAGTTAAATGGCATTCTTTTTGTTCCTCTTTACCTCTGTTTCTCAGTTGACCTATAGATTCTCCATCCATTGAAACAATGACATTTATTATTTTAAGAAGACAGAATAGAGTCTATAACAAAGAAGTCATTACTTAAGTTTATTTAAAATGTTTTTTAAGTCCATAGTGACAAAATAGTCTTAAAAGTCAGGTTTCATTGAATGTGAAAGTGTTTTCTGAATTCACAAACTTTCTTTTACTTATCAAATGCAAAAATCTTGGAGACCAGAGTCTGAAGTGGTATCCTAGAACACAGCGCAAAGGGTACAGGATATATTTTCAGAGAATCTAACTGTGACCATGAGGATAAATAAAAGTTAAAATAGCAGAAAGGAAGCAAGGAGATTCAAAAGAGGTATTTCTAAGAAAAGAAACCATTATAATCCCTAAGAAGGAATTTAGGTTCTCCATACGCCTGGGAATAGGCCCAGGGTTGACTATTGGGTAAGAAAATTTCCCAGATAGGTTGAAGAACAAGGTGAAAGCTGAGAGGACTTGTGCCCCACTTCCCATTTGGTAGTTGGTGGGGCCACAATGCAGGGTGCTTCTTGTCATTATGGAATAGCCACAGTAAAAGCAAAATGGCAACAATACAGTTAGGCAGATAGGGCTTGAGACAGTATTTCTGATATGCATGAATCCAGAAGTTGCTCTGTGTCCCGGTGGAGCTATGCAGGAATGCTGTGAGGACTAGTGTATCCAGAGACCTGGCATTAGGAGGAGGCAGAAGCAGAATATGAGCAATGGTTACCAGAAATAGGTGTCCACACAGAACCCAAAGCCCAAGTCTCACAGTACAGCATGGCCAGTGGCCAGGCTGGATGGGCTAACTCAGCAGAGACCAGCAAGGATGTAGATGTTAGCAAACAAACTGGAGACTTTTTATCACTGCATCCCCTGATACCCTGAGGACACAAATCCTTCCCTACATACACTGCATGCATCCATCTGAAGATGCTATAAGTGAGAGAGAAAGCTCATAGATAAAGGAAACAGAACACTGACAAGAAAATTTTATCTTCAAATTTATTAAATTTTTACTCTAATCAGACTTTCTTAAACCCAAAGAAAAGAGTCTAATTTAGGTTTCTCCCATCCTCATCAACCTTCTTTTCTAGCACCATCAACAGGAATGGGGATTTGAAAGCAAGAAGAAAAAATAGTGAGTTACATTTTCTTGTACACCTGAGAAATAGCATGTCTTAAATCCCTTTAAGGAAAACAAATATTACAATGCACTCAGACTTACAGTTACTTAGAGAAAGATCCATATCATACACTACTCTAGACAAGGAAAACTCTGTTAACATTAATAAACCTATCCTGGCAATAAAGAATGGACATTGTAACTGAATAGAGTGATCTCACCAGTTATGTTCTTACAAGGAAATCAAAGAATGCCAAGATACTTTTAGGTATTGGAGCTATTTCCCTACTGATTCTCTAGTACATGAATATGGCTTGCCTCTATAAGACTTTGAGGCTTTAATTTTATGTTCAAGTCATATTGATTTTCCTAAGTAGGTTTGTTAGAATAACCTAAGTAATAATTATCAACAAATGGGATACTCAGGATATAGGCATGTGTACTTTTAAAAATGACACAGCTATGAGATAGTCCATTTCATTTTGCTGAGTATTAATTTTACTCATGTAAAAAAGGAGACTCATATTAGAATATCCTCTACTCTCCCTTCCACTTTCAATATTCTATGTTTGATGATATAAATTTGGAGGTACCGGTGACCATCACTGGATTGGGGTAGCATTGCTCAAGATAGATATAGTATACTATACCAAGGCCAAAATTATAAAGGCTTGAACTTTGGATCACTGATACACACGTTGAGTATTTCTTATCAAAAATGTCTGTGAACAGAAGTGTTTCTAATTTAGGATTTTTTCAAATTCTGGAATATTTGCATATATGTAATTAGGTATCTTGAAGATGGGACCTAAGTCTAAACATGAAATTCATTTATGTTTCATAAATACTTATACATGTAGCCTGAAGATAATTTTATATGGTATATTTTTTACTAATTTGCACATGAAAGAAAGTTTTGACTGCATTTTGACTGCACCTCATCATGTGGTCAGGTGATGAATTTCTATTTGTGGCATTACATATGAAGTAAATCATGAGTCAAAAGAATAAAATTATAAAAATCACTATTTTTTATTCAACAAATATGTTTAAGTTACTACTATATGTAGGGCATTGCATTAGGGAATTTCAGGAGATATAAACATGAATCAAATCAGCCTTTAATTAAATATAGTTTAAATGAGAAATTTAATTTCAATTAGATTAGGGGAACCTTGAATGATTGCCAAAATTATGGTTATATTCAGGAAGATTAGTTTCTAACAGTGTCTAAGAAGGACTAGTCACCAAAATCAAAGAAAACATTACTATTACACAATCTTCACTGAGAGACTTAAAACTTTTGATCTACAAACCTCGAGTGATTGGCAAACAGCACAAATCTCTTGTCAAGTATATATCAAATTGAATGGTTTCACATTAAGTAGACTGATTGGGAGGGGTCTTTATTTAGGAGATTTCTCTCCTTTTCCTTGGGCTCTGCAATGGAATTTAAATCATCTAGTGTTCCAGAATATATGGCAAATGTAGTATATATTCTGATCAGTAGATAGTAAGGTAGGTACCTCTTTCTACTTTATGCCACTGCCAGGATAAACTGTTCTAAAGTTTAGTAAATTATACGCTGTAT
The DNA here is from genome assembly GCF_040939455.1 of Microcebus murinus. NCBI lineage: Eukaryota > Metazoa > Chordata > Mammalia > Primates > Cheirogaleidae > Microcebus > Microcebus murinus. The sequence continues at coordinate 38,971,489 of NC_134113.1, forward strand.
TAAAAATGGTGAGAGCATATCATTCAATATTTGTAGTGGAGGACAAAGTTCCTGTGTGTCTCCAACTTGACTATATCCAGCAGAGAAAAGGTTTTGATTTATTTGGACTAAAATTCTTGGAGTACAATAGAAAGGGTGTAAGAGTTTCAGTGATTTTTTCCATTAAGCATTTTTGGGCAAACCTAAGAAGTTACTCTGCAGGATGGTTCATTCAGTGGCCTAGCTTGACTGCTAGTAGCAAAATTCATTGGCTTAACCCAGAGCAGTCTTGTTATTTTAACATGGCTGTTTCTATTTATAAAGTTACACAATCCAGTTGGTTCCTTCTTCCTCCCTGTCTGAGACACAGTTTACAAAAAGAAACCACAGTCATTACATGAATACATTGCCAGGAAATCCAAGTGTTGTTTTCTGCTGGAAACTAAAAGACCCACACCTTGACTTATGTCTTACTCATCCTAAATCACATCTATGCGGCACTTTCTCTTAGCTAAAGAATGTGCTCTGAAGTTTTACCACACTCATTAGAAGGACAGCTTTGCTACTCTGACTATCCGTGTTGTGGTTTTATAGATGTCCTGCCTACTGCATAACAGGAAGCACCCTCTGGCAAGTCTTTTGGAGAGTAGCAACATATCCACGAGAGGATCCAGGTGGCAAGACATTGAACAAAAAGTTTATACAACAATGGAAAGGAAGAAAGGAAAAGATAGGCAGACACTGGGACACATTTCTAACTCCTTTCAATTTACTGGCTGCAGCACCAACTGGATATGTTCATGCTAGTCAATATTGTTCATGCAAGTCAATATTGGGGTGGTATATGTGGGAACTTTTCTTCAAAAGCTGAAATAAGCTACAGATGCAGCAGAATGAACATAAGGATAAGACATCAGAGATTTCCTTGCAACTCCTTGAAATATTAATTTTAATAAATATTTAATTGCTATGTGATCAAAGCTACAGAAGGGAAAGGAAAATATCAGTAATTGTGATACCCATACTTTGTGTAGCTTTATTTCTCAGGCAGAATGAATGAGAAAATATAATGCAGAGTAAACTGTAGATAAAATCAACACCTTGACCACTCCTCATTTATTCTTCCTATTAGGACTTCTAGCCTGTTGAATCCTCTGCGTCGTTACACTTCACAGTTAGATTTTTATCTTCCCATCCTTTTTAATTTTCTCAGATTAATTCACATAGACTATAAATAAGGGCTAAAGAAAATGTGTTTAGTGCCTGAGGAAACTCATTTTCTGCTGGGCTAACTAGACAAAATGTGATGCAATTCCTCCCCTGAATTTAAAATGCTTTGTTATCTTGAAGGCAATTTTCCTCATCCAATAAAAACAGAGATGGAAAACGGGTGACCTTAAAAAACATCTTTCTGAAATCTAAGATTTTCTCACACAGAGAAGGCTCTGATAATTTTGGGTGTAGACAGATGCTCTCTTCCTCTTTATACTCCCCAAACATTCTGTCAATGGTCTATTGTTAAAGTGTGGAATTTCTCCCAGACCACATCCTGTGTGTCTCATGAAGAATAAGCATGCTGTCGAAGTAAAATATATCCTGATCTCTGTGTGTAGTCTCTGAAGGTGAAGAGAAAACAAACTTACTGAAGTACCTCAAGATATCATTATATTTAACTCAGGGCCCATAAGAACTTATGTTGAAAATTGCCTGATAAACTCAGGGAACTAAGATACTTTTGTTTTATTGACCATTATAAGCTTTTTTCACAAATGGAAATAGCAGTATATTCATTGCCAACACTAGTTAAAATGGTGTGGATAAGGAATGAGGAACAGATGTATACAAGTGAATTTCATTAAAAAAATCATTCTTTGAATACTTAAAACCTCCAAAGAAGCTACTTCTAACTTGAATAATTGCTGTTAAAGAAAGGACATGACCTATAAAATCTGTTATAGAGAACTGACAGCATCAAACAAGGATTAATAAGGCAATAATATATTTTAAAATTGATAAATATAAAATACATTTCCAGCTACTATAAAATTAGAATAATCAGACTATTAGAAAAGCTAGAATAAAATCAAAGAGAAAAATCAAGAAAATTTGCTTCATAATTAGAGTAACTAATCATCCCAGTTTCCTGGGACTGAGGGATTCCCCAAATAGGAGACTTTCAGTGCTAACATAGGATAGTTTCAAGAAAACCAGTATAGTTGCACATTCTACATGACAACTCATTTCTTAATCAAACATTTTCTTATTTCTCTTTCAAGATATTTTTCTATCAGAATTACCCTACAATATTTAACATCCCCACTAATTCTAAATCTCTTGAGTTAATGCATTATGGAAAGACAAAATGGATAAAATTTTAGAGAATAAACTTCTTGACAATAGAATCTCAGGGAGTTCATAAATAAAGCAGTAAACACAAAATCTGAACCTCCACTACTAGGTTATAATGGAGGAGGATCTGACATTATAGAATCTCTAGTCACTTTGTATTGGATGGATTTGGGGTGCTTATCATCTCTTAAGTGAATCCACATTCTTAGCTACATAAACATATCCCTCTCTTTCCTTCCTAATTTCCATTCAACCAGAATTGGGCACCTGGTTCAAAGGTCAATAATCTTCAATGTGCTTTTCGGAGTGAAAATGCAGTGAATTTTTAAATCTAGCATTTTGGTACACTTAATACTAAAGAATTAGCCTAGTCAAATTTAAAAATGGCAAAATGAAAAAAATAGCAAACTCCTTTAAAACATATCAATTAATACCCAAAATGTCAATAGATAAGAAAAGTTTCTACCTATTCCATATTCTATTGTTTAATCTACTTAAATATAGGACAGGAAATCATTCAACAATGGTGATTTGGTATAGATTCCATCAATAAAGGAAGTAATTATAGTATTTAGGTTCTTTTAAGTACTATAGCAAAATCTAAAATAAATTCACTCAAGACTAGGATGATATAGGTCATTAGTCAAAGTTTAAGACCACATAGTCCTCTTTTCTAGGGACAGTCTCAGGCTTTACTGACCCTCTATCTAAGCATAAACAGATTTGAGCTCCAGCTGATAAACCATTACTGAGATTGTTTTTATTCAAAATAAGATTGCCTGAATTATGGAGTTGTATCCATTATTCCTCAAGAGCCACTATTAATTTCATTAAAGTGGATGGAGGCAGAAAATTTTAAATAATATATATTAACATATTTATACAAATTATATCTAAATTTCTCCTTAGATCTAAAATTATTAATATTCTTAAAAAAGAATAACCTTGCACTAAAAATTAAAAAATATTTATGTTTACAGTTTCACCTGCTTCCCCCCCCCCAATAAAAAGATAGGTAGTGGCTTAACATTGTTATGATGACATATTACTTTGAATAATATTTTATATGTAGAGCATTTTAAATATACACTATACTTTTAATTCTGACCAAAATTAGGTAAGGTCCATTTTCTTGTTCTAACCTTAAAATTGGGAGAATTGAATAAAAGCATATGAGATCATACAGGTGGAGTCCAAAAGAGCCAGGACCCCAATTGAGAATGCCTGTATAGAAGTTTAGTGATCTCTCATCATACTATTGCTTTCCTGATGCTGTATGCAATATACACTCTGAATAGGATGATTAACATGTGCATGTATCATATATATGTATATGAATATATTCATTCTTCCCAATGAATAAATATTCAATAGAACCATTAATGTGAAAATTAAAAATAAGTTCATATAAAACAGAAGAATAAGGGGAAAAAAAGGTAACTGAAATCTGGAATAAAAATGTTATTGAGAAAATTCTTATTTAAATTACACTGTACTATCTCTATAAATGCACCTAGGAAAAATTTATTGTACAGATACAGACAAAGATGTGGATCTTCTAAGCAAATATTAGCTCATGATTTGGGCACTGGTATGGTCTAAATGTGTCCCCCAAAATTCATATTTTGAAACTGAATCACCAATGAGGACAGTATTAAGAGGCAGGGCTTCTAAGAGCTGATTAAGTCATGAGAGTGAAGCCTTCAGAGATGGGATTAGGGCCATTATAAAAAGGCTTGAGAGAGTGGCTTCACTCTCTTCTACCTGTCCGCCAGGTGAGGATATGGCATTCCTCCCTTCTGGAGGACGCAGCAACAAGGCGTCATCTTGGAAGCAGAAACCAAACCTGCCTGCACCTTGACCTTGGATGTCCCGGCCACTAGAACTATCAGAAATAAATGTCTATTGTTTATCAGTTATCCAATCTCTGGTACTTTGTTGCAGCAGCACAAATGGACTAAGACAAGAGCTAATTAGGGCATCACTCATTTAACCTTCATGTAACAGCAGCTCGACAGCGGAGACCCAAATATGCAGACAACTTCTATCAACTGTATAGAATCTTACAGCACACACTTTCTACATCAGCCTTTCCTCTGGCTTTATTCTTTTCTTCTTATAGTCCCATTTTACTTGTATATGTTTTGAAACCTTATATATTGTGTATGTCTTTTTAATTTTACTAAATCTTTTTCTCAAACGAGATAGGATCTAAATCAGTGGTTGTAAACGAGAGACAACCTTTCCCCTCCAGGAGAAATTTGGCATCATCTGGGGGTATTTTTGATTGTCACAGCTGGAGAGGGGAAAGCAGTTCTAAATAACCATACCACAAACATATAATAAAAATTATGATTGTTGAATTATGTCTATATTATAATCATTTCTAATATTTCTAGGTAATATTAAATAGGAATTTAATGTTGCAAAAAATAAATATAGATACCTAAACAGAGCCCCAGTTGTTGTAAGTATAGGCATTCCATAATGCCTATAAGATAAGCTATTTTATATGAATATATACAGTGGATAAATAATAAGAAGAGAAAAGTTACCTAGGATCTACAATGTAGACCTAAAAGTGGTAACTGGAAGGGTTTACACTTACTAAAATAGGAGCCTTTCTTAGAGTACAATAGGTTTAGCTGGAATCAGAGGAAAATAACTGAGAGAACATATTGTTGGAGATAATGATAAAGTTTGTATTCAATAAAAGAAGGCAATGCACAAGTGTGGATATCAAAAAGCTAGCCAAAGGAAGAAAGACACAGCTATAAAAAGCAGATGGTTCGAAGAGAAAAGAAATGTGAAACAGAATCCAAAAAATATATGGGTCAAAATAATAACATAAAAAGTTCTGCAAAAATATCACTCTGTAGAAATTCAATAAATTGTCCAAAAAAGGCATGAGAAGATTATATTTAAAAAGTGAGCATTCAGGGAGAATAAAGAGAAATACATAATCTGAATATTTTTTAAAGTCTAAAAAGTAAGCAATTTAACTTGATTCAAGCTAAAACTAAATAGAAAACACTGTCAAAGAGAAGTAGAATCCTGAATTGAAATAGTTTTTTATGCTCACAACTAAATCTGAAGACCAATAAAGTCATTTAGAAATTCACCTTGAATTTGAAAAGAGGCTATTCTGTACATCCTTCTTGATATTTACTTACCATGATACGAAAGCATTATAAGATGAGTTGCTTCTCTCAATACTGGTGGTCAGGTTTTCAATAATCCATTCACATATTCCCACTCAGTCCCCTAGGAGCCAATTTACAATGTGCTAACAGAAGTAACAGGGCGTCTCCAGGCCAAAAGAGAGAACACTCTCATACACAACTAGGCAGCCACCCATTTGGCAACATCTAGAAGCCAGCAAATGCCATCTTCATGCAGTAACACCTGACTCCACCCTGATTGTCAAACTTCACTTCTAGAATTCAGATCTTACACTGCCTTGGCCTTTCTGGTTCCCAGCTCTGATGGAGAGTTTCCAGGTCTAGCAAGAGAAGAATGCTAAAAACAGACAACTGAAGAAAGTAGAAGCAAGGGCAGAGGACTGAGAGTTGCTTTCAGAATGTGAGTTTGGATGAGTAGGTTGGAACAGGATAAATTGAAGGTAGTTAGAAAAATCTTAAGGTTGGAAACATCCAGAAGAGTCATGAGATTATAGTATGCCTTTTATATTATATTTCTGTATAAATAGGCCTAGTCTACTTTTTAAAACCTAGGTTAACTGCAAGATTTCATTTCTGTATATCTAGTAACTTGAGTGCAGTTATGGTCTTTTTATTCAATGTTTTGCTATTCAAGATGCATCCCTATAATTCTGAACAATTTATTGATAATCTGGAAGATAACCCTGAGCACTTTAGAATAGTTTTAATATGGAAAATTTTTGCCTAATCTTGAACATCTGACTAATTAGCCAGTCTCTAGCTGACTAAATGCTGGCTAATAGCTCACCGAGCCATTTCTCTTAATTTCTGAGCACACAGCTAGACTACATTTCCTAGCATCTCTTGCAATTTGGTGTTGTCATCTGATTGAGTTCCAACCAATGGAACTGAGTGGAAGTGATATGTGGAATTTCTAAGCCTCCTAAGCAATCCTCAGTTTTCTCTCTTTCACTGACAGCTGGCTAGAGGAAACATGATGAAATGATAAACTGGAAGAAACCTGGTTTCCTGGTTACCATATGCATGTGTCCACAACTACTTTCTGTATAGGGCCAGGTAGTAAATATTTAGCCTTTGCAAGACATACAGTCTCCATTGTGACTATTCATTTCTACCATTATAGCACAAAATCAGCCATGGACAACACATAAACCAGTGTCATGGCTGTGTTAACAAAAACAATCAAAAAACTTTACTTTAGAAAAATGGGTGCAAAGGCAGATTTGCCCTATGAGATATAGTTTGTCAGTCTTTGAGAGCATTAAAGAAGTGAAGAATACATTCTTACTGTTTTAAGCTACCTAGGGTTTATCTAATATAGAATTTAGCATTACCTTAACTAGTAAAATGTTATTTTGATTACATATAAAATTTATTCTAACACATGTCATTATGAAAAATTGTGAACTTGCTCGTCCCAGGCATTCAGATTTATAAGAGTCCTTTATAATATCAAAATATCACAAAAAGAAGAGATATCCTATTTTTATTATTATTTTTTTTAAATGGGGACAGCATCATGCTATTTTACTGTGAAAATGGTAAATTTTTACATGGTTCTCTCATCTGGTGATGTTTCTTCGGCAGAATTGCAACACACTTTTATAAAACCATTCTATGATTTGCAGTGGGGAAGTCCTGTCATGTAACCAATTAACGAACCCTCCTATAGATATCAAATCTCTCTATTGGTCCCCGTGACTAGTAATCCAAAGACCACTTTTTAAAGCAAAAACAGAGCAACAGTGGAAATTAGGGAAAAGAAACAGTTCAAAGTGAAATTCATCAAGGATTAATTCAGCACTTCTGGCAAGAATCCATGATTTTGTTTTCTTATTATGTACTTACAAAGAAAGTAAGGAATAACCTTGATTTAGAATATTTTTTATACATTGTTGTGAGAAAAAGACACAGAGGGAGAGAGAGTAAGGACATAAAAGTCAAATAGAATTGGAGGATGGAATTCCAGCTCCACCCTAGCATCTCTTTGAGCTTAGTTTCTACAGCTCCTTAATTGGAATAATAAATTGGGTATGTAGTAGGTACTTAACTGTTAATAATTATCATTAGTTCTAATTGCTACTTGCTGCTAAGTTCACAAATTATAATTTCCAATTAAACATTTCCGCATGAAGAAAACATATTTATCCTTCAAAACTTAGAATTTTGTGGATTGTTGATAACTGACAAATTAACCCAAACATCCCTAGCTTTTTTACTAGACGTGTTTCTCTTGAGCTCCAGGTCATTGTTGTTTTTTGAACTTGGTACTTTAGTCAAAATTTTGCTCCATCACACTGTCCTTCGCTTCTATATTTAGAAGTTTTTCCCACTTACTGATCTTTCCATGTCTCATTTCACCATCTACTTTCTAAAATACCAACTTGTGTCATTTTGATACTTAAGCATCCTTCTCCCATTCTGTACAGAATAAGTCCTTTTCACTGTGGCATTTAATTAATGTCCATCTTCTCACTGCCTCGAATCAACTCTATCTTTCTTGGTTGCACCCTACATTCTAGGGTTGGTGGAAATCTGTAGTTTCATAGACACAGAATACTACTTCATACCATGGTAAAAGCTATTCTATCTAAAATATTATTTTCTCCACATTTAGTTGGCTAAATCAAATTCACTCTTTAAGACATATTTGAAATGTTACTTTCCCCATAAATGGAGAATTAAATCACTGCCTCCTCTGTTCTGCTACTAATTCTTAGTGTTATTAATTTCTATATTAAACTATTAGATACTTTTGTAATATTAGAATACTAATACATAATAAATGTTAACTACCAACTGTGCACTAGGCCTTGTGTTGACACATAGTTTATATGCAATATCTCATTTAATCTTCACAGCAATCTTGAGATAGTTTATATTATTGTCCTCATTTCATAGATGAAGAAACTAAGACTTAAATATTAATTGGCTTGTCAAGGTCACTTTCCTAGTAAATATTGGAACTTTCCAAAAAGAATATTGTGGTCAGCAGATGTCAAGCATTGCAGACAGGATAAAGATAGGAGGTAAAGTGTTAACCAAGATGAGATGTCTTTCCAGAAGCCATTGGTAACCTCTAGGAAAACAGAATAAAAGTCAGAGATCAGGAAAAATAAAGCAAATGCAAATCTTGTCACAGTGGAAACAAACATAAACTACACTTTCAAGAAACATCTCTGCCAAGTCAAAAATATGGAATGATTGTCTGAAATAGGGGGAAAATTATTATTGTAAATATTATATTATATTTTTATTTATTTCAGCATATTATGGGGATACAAATGTTTAGGATACATATATTGCCTCTGCCCCACCTGAGTTGGAGCTTCAAGCGTGTCCATCCCCCGGACAGTGCACACCATACCCATTAGGTGTGTATATGCTCATCCTCTCCCCCTCCCATCTGCCCAACACCTTATTACTATATGTGCACTTAAGTAAGTGTTGATTGGTTAATATCAATTTGATCATGAGTACATGTGGTGTTTGTTTTTCCATTCTTGGACTACTTCACTTAGTAGAATGGCTCCAGCTCTATCAGGATAATACAATGGTCCTAGATCACCATTGATTTTGTGGCTGAGTAGAACTCCATAGTATACATATACCTCATTTTGTTAATCCACTCATGTATTGATGGGCACTTGGCTTGTTTCCACATCTTTGTAATTGTGAGTGGTGCTGCTATAAACATTCTAGGGCAGATGTCTTTTGTTCCTTTGGGTAGATGCCCAGTAATGGATTGCTGGAACAAATGGTAGTTCTACTTGTAGCTCTTTAAGGTATCTCCATATTACTTTCCACAGAGGTTGTACTAGTTTGCAGTCCCACCAGCAGTGTGTGAGTGTTCCTATCTCTCTGCATCCATGCCAACATTTATCATTTCAGGACTTTTTAACAAAAGGCCATTCTCACTGGAGATAAGTGATACCTCATTGTGGTTTTGATTTGCATGTCCCTGATGATTAGACATGTTTTGCATTTTTTCATGTTTCTTGGCCATTAGTCTATCCTCTTTTGAAAAGTTTCTGTTCATGTCCTTTGCCCACTTTTTGATAGGGTTGTTTGATTTTTTCTTGCTGATTTTCCTGAGTTCTATATAGATTCTAGTTATCAGCCCTTTACTGGTTATATAGCATGCAAATATTTTCTCCTATACTGTAGGTTGGCTGTTTGCTCTTGTGACAGTTTCCTTGGCTGTGCAGAAGCTTTTGATCAGGTCCCATTTATTTATTTTTATTGTTGCTGTGACTGACTTTGGGGTCTTCTAGAAGAAAATGTTGGAAAAACTCTTATAGACATTGGCCTATGCAAAGAATTTATGTAATTACTATTATTTAAAATAGTAGAGACCTAAGCAAGTTGATTCTAAAATAATGTTTCTCAGCTTTGCCTCCCCCTCTGATATATTTCACAATGTCTGGAGGTATTTTTGGTTGTCACAACTGAAGAATCCACTGGTTAATAGTGGATAGAGGCAGGCATGTTACTAAACATCCTACAATGCTCAGAATGGTCCTCACTCCTACCTCCCAAACAGAATTATCAGATTTAAACATCACTAGTGCCAAGGTTGAAAAATTCTGATCCAAAGGATTCACTAGGAAAGAAGATATTGAATATATAAGAGAATGGTATAAAATCAGGAAGAAGGAGAAAGGGAGAAGATAAAAATGTTACCATTAGAAAAGCTTTATCAGAAACTATTATCCTTATTTCACTTAATTTTTTACAGAGGCAGAGACTGAAGTTCAGATTGCTTAAATGATTTATCCTTTTAGGATCTAGTAGAAATGGAATTCAAATCTTTGAGCTCTTACTACAATGTTCTTTTAATTATGTCACTTAATATTTCAAGTTCAAAATTGGCTCTGGGTAATTGTCAGTGATGTGATAGCATAAATACCAAACATATAGCAATTATTTTTATTAAAAATTAATAACATACCTATGGTTTTTATGTTTCCCTAAGCAATATATTTAGTGCCTTCTTTTTTTGTTAAAGGAAAGAAAGATGGCTATGACACTAGAAAGAAATAAACTAAGAAAATATGTTCAGCAAATTGGCATCAAATACACATACAATATTGACACTTGCAAAAGAACAATATAAAATTTGTATGAGATTTTCAGTTATAATTAATCACATATTTGACATGAAAATTTTCATTAATTTTACAGTTTAAAGCATAAAATATAAATCTTTTAAGACTTTGTCAAGTAAACTAAAATAATAGACAACAGTACCAGATTGCCATATTTCTACCAATTGTTACTCAGAGCAATAAATGTATAATAATGAATACCTGAGCCTTTTGCCAATACAGAAAATGTTAATATTCAAGCATCATTATAACATAGTCATACCATTGTTACCACAAAGGGAAAAGCAATTACAATGACCATAGCAGTTTAACTGTGAAAGTTGGAGCAAGAATTATAACTAGAAAAAGAAATGATCTTATTTCTTTAAATACAAATAACTAAATGTGCAAGCACAGCAGAAACAGGCGAGGAAGGCGAAATCATCTAGGGACCTGAGAGCTGACCTATGCAGCTGTAGGCCTGGCCAGCTCTGGAAATGCTACTATATGAGCAAGCCAACAGGAGCATTGACATCCTCAGCAATCAGGCAACTTCTCCAAGAAGGAAACAGCTGGAGGCCAGAGCCAGCAATCTACTCTTATTGACATCTGTTGCTATATTTCTATCATGGGGTTCCTTTTATTTATTTCTGTTATTGAAACAATTCAGTAGAGACCCTGTGTAAATTTAATTATCTTCTCCTGATAATTCTAGGCACTTCACACAATGAATAATTTATTTACAATTCACTACCAATGCTAATTTAGTACTTAAAACAAACCCTATTATTCTATATAGATATCAAGTCAATCAATAGCTCTCCTGCCCCACCCAACTTCAACAGATGTTTATTGTTACAGTTTAGTTTATTGCTTAAGAATATGTCTTCTGTATTATCACAGCCTTTGTTTGAATCCCTATTCTACCCACTCTAGCACTGAGATATTGGCAAGTAATTTAACCTATCAAGCCTCAGTTTCTTCATCTGTAACGTGGGGATAATAATAATGACTATATTATAAGGCTATTGTGAGGACTGACCAGGATACTTCACGAAGTGCTTGGCCCAGAACCTGGCATATAGCACATCTCTATAAACGTTAGTTTACGCCGGGCGCGGTGGCTCACGCCTGTAATCCTAGCTCTCTGGGAGGCCGAGGCGGGCGGATTGCTCGAGGTCAGGAGTTCGAAACCAGCCTGAGCAAGAGCGAGACCCGTCTCTACTATAAATAGAAAGAAATTAATTGGCCAACTAATATATATATATAAAAAAAATATTAGCCGGGCATGGTGGTGCATGCCTGTAGTCCCAGCTACTCGGGAGGCTGAGGCAGAAGGATTGCTTGAGCCCAGGAGTTTGAGGTTGCTGTGAGCTAGGCTGACGCCACGGCACTCACTCTAGCCTGGGCAACAAAGCGAGACTCTGTCTCAAAAAAAAAAAAAAACGTTAGTTTAGATTAAAATCTCTCTGCAGTGGTTTCTCCTAAATATCATCGCCAATATCATTTTGTCTCATTCTTATGTAAGAGGCTTCCACACTTTTACCTAACAAAGTCTGCCTACATTGATGATCTGACCCAACTTTCTACTTTCCACAAATAGTCTGCTCCAATTATTAACAGTTTACTTAGTGGGTAGTCTTGTTTGTAACCCTTTCCTCAAAAGAATGCTTTTCCTGCCCCTATCGGCCCATTAAATTCCAACAACTCAGCCTATTATGAAACGCTCCATTCAAGAAGATTTCTGTCAGCCCTAAAATTCTAAAGAAGAATTGAGCTTATTAGCAATACTACTCATATAATGCATTTGCTTGTCTATATTGCTATTTACATTTTTCTTAATATTCAATTTAAGTAATGCATTTGAGCATCTTCTGTTTTCAGAGCATTAGTGCTAGTCTTACTTGAACATGATACTAAAGAATAATCATTACCCTGATTGCCCTTCCAATTTATAAAATGAGTAGGGATATTAAACAAACACCCATGCTACCATGGACATAAATGCCACTACTCTTTCAAGAGATTTCTTTAGATTTCCCCAACTGTATCTAAACTCTCCTTCCTTTTAGCCTATATAACGATTTATTTATATTTGTCTTTGGTTTTTGAAATGAGTCTTAAAGAGTACTAAAATTTGGAAGATAGGGTAAACCTATAAACATATTGCAGTTATATCATGAAAAGAAAGTATAAATAAAGGAATAGAGAGAAAAAGCCTTTGTAAGGACAAATTTGGATTCCAATTCTGGATTTTGGTGCTAGTTACTGTCTGATTCTATAAGTGTCTCCCACTCTCTCTAATCCTCAGTTTATTTCTCTGTAAATGTAGATGATAATGCTTTCTTTGAAAATGTTATGAGAATAACAAAAAATCCCTATAAAGTATAGGAAGGTACTCAAAAATAATTTTCTATAATAATGTAAAACAAAATCTTGAGTTTGCATAAGGAATCTGAAAGGAAAAGAATGAGTGGGCCCAAGACTGGAAAGAAATTGGAAATGAGAATAGGGGTGAAAGAGAGGGGGCTAACCAAATTGTAAGGAGTCTGAGGATTAAGAAGTAAAGGCCAGGGAGGATTTCTCAGTAATAGCTATAGCCAAGAAACTTTCATGAACAGGGATGTCTAATGCTTAACTGTATATTGTTTTCTAGGCTGTGATGAAATAGAACACTCTTTCTTAATCTTAACCTCCAGATTCATAAGTAAAGGTTCCAAGGCAAAGTGACTCTGTTGCTCATTTGGGTGAATGCCCAGGAAGAATGGAAAAACAAATCCATATGAGCAGAGAGATTAGAAAATTCAAGATAAGTAAGAAATCAGAACAAGATATAGCTAAGGAAAACATAAGCCCTTGAAATATTGTGCTGGATTTTCTAGTGGAACTAAGCAATCTGAAGAAATTGGGACACCCAGGAAGACGACATCTGGGATACAGTAGCTAGATCAAGCTATGCCAGAAGAGGAGGTGACAACAATTAGGAGACTGGAATGCCTGAATGAAGATATTATAAGAAGGTATTATAATAAAGTTATTATTAAGCAAGGGTGAATGTGTTGGATGGATGACGGTAGAGAGACACAGAGAGGACACCAATTTGGAGCTATTAAAATAATTGATAGATAACAAGAGCCACAGGATGGGAATATGCAAAGGGGAATAAATCCAAACTATAATAGGGAATTAGAACCTAAAATTTATGGCAAGGCATGGGATATGAGATGGTGATGTACTTTACCTGATATTAGTCTAGGAATTCAAGATTAGATGAGTGGAATGATGGCATTTGCACTGCTGAACACAAGAATAGAACAAGGGAGTAATGGATTAAAGATACATTTCTGACATCATCTTATGTAGGTTTGTTTTCTCAAACCAGACTGCAAGATCATTTTGTGCAAGAACTAGCAGAGTGCTGCACATAAATGCTTCTTGATGGCAGTCATCTATTTTGGGTACTATCCATGGTCTCTTATTCCTTAGAAATTGAACCCATAATTTTTAGTTGGGCACATGGCTGCCTAGAATAAACACTACATTTTCCAGTCTCCGTTGCAGCTAGGTAAGGCTTTGGAACTATAAGTAGGCCAATGAGATGTAGAAGAATCTTTAATTAAACAGGTATGTCTTTTTAATTGAGTGGAGCTCAATTATTTCCTTAAGACTGTGAAATATAAGCCACAAATGGATAATGGTGGCCAAAATACAGAGAGTATGGTTCTCTGTCAACTTCATGAAGTCACCCTACCAGCCATGGATGGCTTAATTGTAGATTTCCTTTATATCAAATTGAAATAAACTCCTACATTGGTTATACTATTGTTATACTGAGTTTTCTACTATTTTGCAGCCAAGTCTAGTTCTCTCAAATATAAGTGCCTTGATCATTTTTTCTATTCGCTTCGGTTTGTTTTTTTTTCAAATGTTTTTTAAAGACCTCTAAATATACTTCTTTTTAACATTTAGAAATATTCTGAAATGCTGACCAGGCGTTCTTTACATTTGCTTGAAAGAGTTTTTAATCTGATAAGTGGCATGGTAAATACATCCCTATAAATACAACTTTTGTTACCACAGAGGCTTATTGGAATATCGGATGTTTGATTAATATGTTTGCTAACCAAAGAGATCAACCAAAATTCTAGTGAAAACAGTACTTACAGTGGTCAAGTCTTAAGCCAAGACCATTTAGCAAAGTGGAAGTTTGACTAAACCTGCGGAGAAGATGGCCATGGACAGCAAAGAGGAACGAGTCCGTCTATTCTTTCCATTGAATCCATATAAGTCATTGTGGGTACACAGAACATTAGAATGGAATTGTATGGAACTTGCTTTTAATTATGTGCAGAAAGTTAAACAGTTTAAGTCTTTTGTTGATGATTTACACTTCCCTACTTTTTACTCTGAATTGCTCACATTGGACTAAGAACTATACACCTCTAATAAAATATTTTCTTTTAATTGATTTTTCTCACTTAGACAAAACTTTGTTAGAAATAGTATTCCAAAAATCATCCATTCCAAATCCCTTGTTTTAAAGAAGAAATGATCCAAAGAGATTCACAGACTTATCTAAATCTTTCTCAGGATAGTTTTGTATTCATTCATTGATTCATTCATTCCTATGTTCATGCATTCAATTATTATTTAATTCTTATTAGGCATAAAGCATTGGGGTGGGGGAGGAATAGCTAGAGCACAGGATAAGATATAGACCTTGCCTTCTAAATATTTTCAATTTAGGTGGAGATAGAAAGAAATGATCCAGGTAATTATACAAAGTAATAAATAAAGATGCTACAAATGTTTCTACAGACAAAGAACCAGAAGAGAAGAAAAGAGGGGAAGAAGTAGCAAGCAATGACTATGAATAAAATTGCATTTGGGCTGAAGCTTAAAGGATCTGAACAGGTAAAGTGAGATGGAATGGGCACAGCAGATGAAAGGAATAGCTTCCTTTTTCACTTGTAGAGTCAATTTCTTTATAAAGTTTATCTTTTCCCTTAAATTATTTCTAACTTATATTTGGGGAAAGTCAAACCAAAACATTTCTTAAGAAGCCAGGGGTAAGAATGATGACTCTGGAAAGCATGACATCATAGTTAATATTGCATTAAAAAGTGATGCTTATCAAGGTACAAATGAATGCCCATGAAGTTCATCAGCTGCAGGATCATGCTAGCATTCAGTTTCAGGAGAAAACGATGGTAGTATGCCTTAGAAACCAAGAGCTATGAGCTACTACTCGCAAAATGTCATAAATTAAATGACTGAAAACGATGTCAGTAATAAGTAAAACAGTAGGGTTTCAATTTACAAGTGAAAATCCAGACAAATGTGCAGCATTAAGGAAAATAATATTTCATTTTCCTCATATTGCAATGAATGAAGCATCTAGGATATAAATATTCAAACAGAAATTGTTTAAAATGATGCAAATGGCATTTAGAGAAAGTGATGGTGACTTGACGATTATTACAAATAAATCTCCTTTTACATTGCAATATGTATAAACCTAGTCTTCTTTTTCTCACATTTGTGATTGATTTATCGTTCTCAGTGATAAAGTAATATCTAGGACTAACTAGGCATTCATCAGTAAGTAGCATTCAGTGATTACAATATATGCATATTCAGGAGAATTTGTTCATGACTTTTGTAACTATAAACTAAAAATACAGTTTATATAGGAGTTCCCATTTCATAACATATTTTATAGTCTACCTAAAAGGAAATTTGCATTTTAGCTATATAAATCTGCAGGTAACCTTCAGCCACTAACCTTGCTGTCTTCTTTCTCCTTGGCTTTTCCTTGGAGGAGTTTCTTCTCTCCAAATTCACAGGTTGATTTTAATGTGAGCTGACAAGAAAGCATTGAGCTCTCTGTTTCAGCAAGTTCCAAAGGTCTTGAAGAATAGTGATGTGACCCAGTAGTGCCAAGATTTGGTATCGGAAGAGCAGTATGAACAGGCTTTGACCCAACAGCTGGCTGCCTCAGTTTTGAGGCAACCCCAAGTACAGGCATGGCTTCTATAAAAGTATCTTCTTGCTGCCAAAGAAAATGCTTCTAACCTCAGTCTGGTAGACTCCAACTTTACTATTTCCAGAACAAATACTTTAAACAAAACTAGCAGTCATCCTGATTTTTTTAAAAACTAATAACATAACTTTCAGGAAGAGGCAAAACTTCCCTTCATCTTTAGTTATGTATCTTTCTTTCTTGCTGGCTGGGATTCTCATATTCTCATCCTCTCTCCCTCTTTCTCTTTCTTTCTCTTTCTCCTTCTCTCCACCCCACCCCCTTTCTGTTCAATGAGTCAGTGTCTATGTAATACTAAATACTCCTTTGGGGAGTAAACTTTTCTTGAAGGTAACTGCCACAAAGCTCCTTCTCTAAAATTGAAGAGCTCCTACATTTGCTTTTTCTTCTCACTAAAGCTGTCTGAGTCTGAGCTTTGAGAGTGAAAAAAAGGAAAAAAACAAAAGGAAGAGCCCTTCAGTCCAACTTTAAGAGCAGCCAAAAGACCACAATAGTGGAAGGACAGGAGTTCTTCCTGACTTCAGAAATAACCAGCCTGCATTCTCTTTTTAAAGAAAATCATATTTCCCCAGCTTAAAAAAAAAAAAAAAAAAAAAGAATGGACATGTTAATGGCCAAAACAAACAGCTGTTGGAAGAACTTTTAGCCCGGAAATAATCTCAGCAATAAAGTTGTTTGTCTGATTTCCAGCTATTTTTCACTACTGACAGCCATGAGCCACAGTGTTCATTCTGTTTCATCCCATGAAATCAGGTTAAATTCACGCAATAGTGCAACTAGCTAAAGCAGCTAAATCATTCAGCAGACTATGCCTGCCTGGGTTATGAAAATACAGTAAACACAGCATACTAGACACTAAATTATTCTAATTTTCATAATAATGATGATGCTGATAAAAATATTCACAGCTAATACTTATGTGGAATGTACTAAATAGCAGTTTATACATTTTCACATTTAATCTTTGTTATAACTCAAAGTATGGGCACATTTATTTTCTTCACTTTACAGAAAGGATAACTAGGACTCAGATATGTTGAATACTTTGACCAAAATCATGAAGCTAGAAAGTAGGGGAGGCCATACTATTTTAACTTTAAATATAATTTAAAATAGCGTTGTCATTCAAACTTGTTGAATCCAACTTAAAATCCTAAGCACCTAAGAAGTATCCAAACATATACCTAATGGCAATGAACAATGGTGCTTCTATTCATAATATCAGTTTATTATAACTGTATCACGTTCCATTTCTGTTAAAAGTCAGGAACTGTAACAACAGCTAGGAGTAAATTTTTAAGAAACATCTAATGGAGTATGCATTATTGTCCTGAAAGTGGTTGCACTTAGATAACAGGTACAGGAAAAAATTCCTCCAGCATTTAGTCAAAATCATATTTCTGTGAGAATATAGAGATTTCAATAGCAATTATTTGTCTAATAAGAATTTTGTTTCAACTCTGGTATTTCTGTGGGAGAATTCTGTAAGGCACAGATTTACTACTGTTTCTTTTCTTTATTTTCTTTAAAAATTTTTATATTCACTGAATATTGTAAGCAAATTTCTTCACAAAGTTAGCAGACATTCAATAAATTGTGGCAATTACTAGAATCATAACTATTTTATAGGAAATATTTCTCTTTAGTGAAAATGTCTCTCTTTAGTTAAGAAATGATAATCTTTGACCTACTGTTTCCAGGTCTATAAATTATTATGTACTTTTATGTAAGAAGGAACAATTTATAGATAAAAGACCCATTAACTAAAATAAAAAGTATATATTCTTGCTGATGCAGCATAGAAGAAACTGAAATGCAAGTTAGAAATCTTGCAGATGTTTAAAAAAGTAATTCAAGTGGGCTTTACACAGTAGGATAATAAGAAACAAATACAACACTAGTGGTGTCAAAGAAATGAAATAATCTCTCTAAGGAAGTAAATTACTTTATAATTTACAAACCATTCAACACACTAAAATTTCCAGAGACCAGAAGATACTGCAGAGCTGGAGATGTCCATGTTCTAAAATGAGATTTTTAGGTCATAACAAGATATATGCATCCTATGATTCTCACTTTGCTAACAAAATGGCACCTAAAATAACAGAACTTATTGGGAAAACAGATTTTAGAAAGATCATTCCTAACATGAAACTTTAGGAGTAGATGCCTAGGAAAAATAATATTGACACCTTAGAAGATAATTTGGACCACCTACAGAACTGGCTCAGCACAGAATAATTAAAAAAAAAATGAGTAGAAAGGCTGGCAACACTAATTAGAATTGGTGGGAAAAACCTAGTTGGGAGACAAACGCCAAGCCAATGGTCTTGCCATTGAAATGGAGACAGGGTCAGAATAAGCTCCAAATATATACTGTAAATATTTAAGAGCTACACATGGTCAGAAGTATCCCCCTTTGACAAGAGTGCCCCAGATACAAGCACTAAATTTTTTTTGTATTTTTAAAAGTTTTCTTAAAACTACTTCAAAAGAACTCCTGTTGACCATATGTCATTCAATATAAGGGCTTCTTTTCCTCCCCAAGGTTATAATTCTATTCTGATTATTCTGCTTCCCTTTGCCTAGAATAAATCATATATAAATTTCCAACATAAATGTCCTATTTATCAATCACAAATAATCTAATTGGTATTTTAGAAATGTATGTTGCAACAGAACACACTGTTTAATTTCTGGAAAAATGAAATTGAAAAAAAGTTTACATTCAACAGGATGTACTTTCACTTTGAAATACATTTTGAATATTAGACATTATCATTTTACTCAGTGAAGTACAGGGTTGAACATTAGTAGCCACTGTCAAAAAAATTTTTGCAATGACATCCACCACCAAAGGCAACAATAACAAATAAACCTATTAAAGAAGATTTACTGTGTGGCAGGAGACAGTCATCTCATTACATCCTAAAAGAACATCACTATTCTGAGGACTAGGAGACAAAGGGACTGACAGTAAATAGCTTAAGTAGCTTACGGTCATGGTTACCATAAACTCATGGTTACTTTACATAGTAACTGTGACCTTTGTATCCTGTGAAGTTTAAAATGGGTTTTTTCAAACTGAGTTCAATGAACCACCACCTGGAGTGCTTGCTGGATCCATCCCAAACCCTCTGTCTGAGCCCATTTTGTGCTGCTGTAACAGATACTTGAAACTGGATCATTCATTTCTTATAATACTGGAGGCTGAGTATTCTAAGGCTGGGGAGTCTACGGGTGGTAAGGGTCTTCTGCTGCATCACCCCAGAGTGGAAAGTGGAAGAACAAGAGAGAATGTGCATGAGAGAGACAGGGAGGGCTGAACTCACTTTTATAACAAACCAAGACCACGAGAACAACATTAAACCACTCATGAGAGTGGATTCTACATAACCTAATAACCTCTTAATGGTCTCACTTTTTAATTTCGTCACAATCACAACTCTTTCAACATGAGTTTAAAGCGGACACTCAAACCACAGCACCCACTAAGTAAGAATCACGAGGAGAGGGAAAGTTCTGAGAGTCATATTTAAATACATTGGCTCTTTTATACACGAGACTTTAATGTCTATGTATTATAGAATTTGTAGTTTGGCATTCAGAAATGGCACTAGCATGGGACTGCCTGCAAGCAAACCCCTGTTTCCTTAATAGCTGTGTGAATTTGGAAGCTATTGTGTCTCAGTGTCACCTATAAAATGGGAAAAAATAACTGTAATCACAGAGGTGTTGTGAGAATTAAAGGAATTAAATGTATGACATAATTAGAAAAGTCTTCCACATAGAAAGTGCTCAATAAATGTTAGCTATTACTATCACAGGAAATATTATAGTCTTAAGAATTGGAGAGATACAGCAAGAGGCAAAATATGACCAGGATCATAAGGATTAATAGGACTGAACTCAGAGAAGAAAATTCTGAAAATTCAAAGAAAGTAAATATTTGCCATATTTTCCCTATCAAATCTAACAGGAAAAGTAGCAATGATTCTAGAAGCACCTTCTAAAGCTAAGAGCTTAAGCAATTACAGAGCTCCAACCTGGCTACATTTTAATATCAGTGATTTTAAAAATAAATAAAATCACATAATATAGCAATTTGCTGACTATTATTTATAAGAAAGAGTAGCAGAGAAAAAATAACCAATTGCCAACATAAAAGCATGCTTGCTAAAAGGCAAAATATCATTGGTTTGTCAATTCTGATGTTTGCTAAAATAGAGGAGAGTCTCCTCCCTATTTTTAACAGCTTGATTGAACTGAGATTTACACATAATAAAATTCAATAAATATAAAAAATAATTCAATGTGACCAGCACCACTATCAAAATGTAGAATATTTGCTTCACCCCAAAATGTTCTTTAATGCCCCATCAGAGTTAACGTCTTACTCCTAACACAGACAATGACTAAAGTACTTTCTTCAACAAAACACTAGTTTTTTTTCTAGAATTTCATAGAAATGAAATCATAAAGTATATCTTCTATATGGCTTTATTCACCTAGCATATTGTTTTGTGATTTATCTATATGGTTTATGTATATGTATGGCTGAGATGTATTCCATTTTATAGATGTGGCACAATTTGTTTATGGATTTATCAGAAGAACCCTTGACTTGTTTCCAATTTGGGGATATTATGAATAAAGCTCTAAAAATATCTGTATATGTCTTGTGTTGCTATTTGGTTTTTTTCTCATGGATAAACAACTAGAAGGGGATTTCTGGGTCATTTGATAACTATATATTTAATTGTATAAGAAACTGCCAAACTGTTTCCTAAAATATACCATTTTGAACTCCTACTAGCAATGTATGAGAGTTCCAGTTGCTCCACATGCTGACCAACACTTCATATTGTCACCTTTAGTTTTAGTCATTCTAGTGAGGTGCAGTCACATACCATTGCAGTTTTAACCTGAATTTTTCTAATAACAATTGATGTTCAGTATCTTTCTATGTGTTTACTTGTCATCCATATATCATCTTTGGCAAAATACATGTTAAAAAATTTGTCCACTTTTTGCTTGTATTTTTTTTTCAGTTTTCTTATTTTTTATTTCAGCATATTATGGGGGTACAAATGTTTAGGTTCTGCATATTGCCCTTGCTCCCACACCCCCTGAGTCAGAGCCTCAAGCGTGTCCATCCCCCAGATGGTGCACATCATACTCATTATGTGTATATATACCCATCCCCCCTCGCCCCCCTCCTATCTGCCCGATGCCCAATAAATGTTATTCCTATATGTGCAATTAAGTGTTGATCAATGAAACCAATTTGATAGTGAATACATGTGGTGCTTATTTTTCCATTCTTGGGATACTTCACTTAGTAGAATGTGTTCCAGCTCCCTCTAGGATAATACAAGAAGTGTTATATCACTATTGTTTCTTATAGCTAAATAGTACTCCATGGTATACATATACCACATTTTATTAATCCACTAATGTATTCTGAGTTTGAACAGTTCTTTATAAACTTTGGATACAGATCCTATATTAAATAAATGTTTTAAAAACATTTTCTTCTAGTCCGTAGCTTGCCTTTTGTTAGGATTCAATTCTCCAGATATCTTTCACATTTTTGCATTCTTGTGAGCAGAGGCCCTAAATGTCCCTTTTATGTTCAGCTATAATATCTTTTCAAAGATTTGGAGTGGCAAATGACCACGGAAGATAGAGATGACGTTTCCTCTAAAACAAATAGTAGGTTTGTTTATTATTCATTATATTAATAATACAGGAAATGTCTACCTTTAAGAAAAAAAAAAAAAAGGTAAGGCAGGTTTTCTTGCAATTATTATAAAAGATTTCTGTTCCCTAAGCTCAAAGTTCCTCTCCTGCAACTCTTCTCACTGCTTGTGCAGC
Source organism: Microcebus murinus (assembly GCF_040939455.1). Classification (NCBI taxonomy): domain Eukaryota; kingdom Metazoa; phylum Chordata; class Mammalia; order Primates; family Cheirogaleidae; genus Microcebus; species Microcebus murinus. Next base: position 38,994,006 of record NC_134113.1, read on the forward strand.
CAAAACCTGATCGTTGTCACTAGCACTGCATAAATTAGGGATGGGGCAACCAGCACAGGAAAATGTTGATATTCTAGCTATTGTTATTGCTGTGAATAGTAAATTGTGAATTTACTAATAGTAAATAGTAAATTGTGAATAGTAAATAGTAAATTGTCATTGTTCTGTCACAGAGAAGTTTAATGTCTACAGTCAGTATCCATGAATGTGTGTCAAGTTAACTTGTTAGCTTACAAGCAGGGTACAATCTCAGACTTCTCTCACTTCTTGATACCATTTTGTCATCTTCCAACTGTCTTTGAACAATATTATCAGTTTTTGCTTTGTGTATTTTGAAGCTATATCATTGACATCAGACACATTTAGGATTGCTTTTCCTTTTAATAAATTGACTCTTTTAACACATATAATGAGAAGTCTTTTTTTATATTTGTTAATATTCCTTATTTGAAATTTTTGTAAGATTTTTCATTTCTTGGGATTAGTGTTTGGTGTCACTTAGGTTCTTTTTGTTTGTGCTTTCTCATGAAAAATTTTAATGAAGAAACACATGGAATAAAAAGAAAACATTTTCCTTCCACCTTCTTCTCCATACCCCATCAAACCCCCAGAAGTAACTGCTGTTAATAGTTTGAATCATATCCTTCCAGCCCTCTTCGTGTATTCATGGGCATTTTAGACATAAATTGAATTATACTGGAACATGCCTTTTTCATTTAACAGTGTCTTATGGATTTTTCTACTTCAGTACCTATAGGACCACTTTTTTTTCATCTCTATATTGTAATCCAAGGGACATACATACCATAATTTTTTTAACCCTTCTGTCTGTTTCTAATATTTTACTCATACAAATTAGTCTTCTGCAAACTATTTAAAATGAACACTCTTCTATATTTATTCTTGTCCACATATCTGGTTCAGTGTATGAATTTTTCTCTAAGATAGGTTCTTTTAAAAGGATTTTAAATACTAATAGCCCAAGTCAAGTTGAACTCCAAGAAGGACATGTACCAATTTTTACTTTTATAAACTATGTAAAAGATTCCAATTTCTCCCAAACTGTCACCATCTGATAGGCACTTCATTGCTGCTTCTAATTTACCTGAGTTGTTGCTTTTTTGTTCTTGTTGGTTTATAAGAGTTCTTTATTGTATCATTTCATTGTATTACATAAACAACCCTCTTGGGTTGTTGTGGTGTAGACATCTCAGTGCTGGATATTTCTTTTTGGTTTTCTGCAGAGGGAAGCCAGCTTGCCCTATGCCACCATTTTGGAACCAAAAGTCCTTTGGGATTTTTGTTGGGATTTTGAAGCTTACTTTGCAGAGAATAAATATCTATAAGGAGTGTTATCATCTGGAACTATATGTTTCTTCTTTTATTCACTTTGGATTAGTGTTTCCATACTTTCACTTTTATCTGTGTCTTGATAAAGTGAATTTCCTATAGGTGATGCATATTTCACCTTGTTCTTTGATTTTTGCTCTAGGGTCTACCGTATAAACCATTACGTTATTACAGTAGACCTTCAAATCATATTATATATCTTTAAACTTCAAAATATTTTACTTTTATGGTTCTCAGTACATTCTTGTGCTATTGTTGTCATACATTTTCTTTTACATATATTAAAATACCACATTATTATTTTCTATTTTCAATCATCTTTTAAAAAGAAATAAAATTTAAAAACATTATATTTATCCACACAATTGCCATTTCTAGTGGTCTTTCTTTTGTGTAGATGTAAATTTCCATGTGGTATCCTTTCCTTCCCCCTAAACAATCTCTTACATTTATTTTTTTATTGCAGATTTACTGGTGATTAACTGGCTCAGCTTTTGTTTAACTAAAAAAGCGTTTGCTTTGCCTCCATTTTTTAAAGGATTTTTTTCTGGGTATAGAATTCTAAGTTAATAACTTTCCTTCTTCACTAAAGATGCCAGCCACTCAGTTGTTTTTTCATTTGTATAGTTTTAAGGAGAAATCTGTTGTATGTCTGATCTTTGTCCTCTCTATATATCCTGGCTGGTTTTTTGTTTGTTTGTTTGTTTTTTCAAATTCTATTAAGATTTTTTCTTTATCACTCATTTTTAATAATTTTATTTTTGTTACTTTTTAGGTTCTGTTCATGTTGTATTACGTTCACTAGCCTTCATTATGTTTTCTTTTCAAATTTGAGAAACTTTTAGCAGTAATTTCTAAAGGTAATTTCTGCCTCCCCCTTTCCTTCTAGGGTTCAAATTCCACATATGCTTTTGTACCACAGGTACTTAATTTTTAAGTCTTTTAAAAAAATTCTCTGTGCTTAATTTGCATTCACTTAACTTTTATTGTTATGCTTTCAAATTCACTAATCTTCATTTCTATAGTATTTAATCTACTGTAGTCCTAGTTATTTCAGATACTGTACTTTTTAATATCTGGAAGTTTCATTTGGGTATCTTTTATATCTTCCATGTCTCTCCTCATCACATTTATGTTTTCTTCTACCTTCTTGAACATAGGAAGCATATTTATAATGTTGTTTGAACATCTTTGTCTGCTAATTTCATCATTGTGGCCATTCTTCAGGAATGTTTCTATTAATGATTTTTTTCTTTCCTCGATATGAGTCATGTTACTAGGCATGCTTTTTCACATACTCGGTAATCTTTTACTGGATGATAGACATTTGGAATTATGCATTGTTTTATTTTGAATTTCAAGTAGTGTTTGACTTTGTTATGGTGCAAAATTCATTTGCTTTTGAGGCTTTTTCATATGCTGTTAAAGAAGGTACAGACCAGATTTTTGTCAAGGGCTAATTCAGCCCTACACTCCTGTAGATCTAACAATTGCCCCATGGCTTCTTCACTATGGCTGGGGAAATATCAACTATCCCCAAACTTGTGTGAGCTCTAGTAATTATTTATCATACTGCTTTCTTTTGGTTCTTTCTTTGACCTTTGCTTATTTTCTCTCGTACATATACGTCCTCTGCCAAAGACTGGAAGGAACATCTCTGTAAGTCTCCAGTGTTCATCTTCATTCACTCTATTTTTCTGTACTCTCACACACTGTATCTCTGTGTGGGTGTTTCTCTTTCTCATTCTCTCTCTCTCTCTCTGCAGTTCTTTCCTTTCTAGTACTCTGCCCCCAAATTTAGCCTTCTCTATTTCTGAGACTCAGCACAATTTTTAGACAATATCTGAGTTCTCTGTCCCTACTCTGTAGTCTGGATATTGCCTTCAGGAAGTAAACAGGAATAATCATAAGCTTCTCCTTTGACTATTCTTCCAGGGACCATAAACCTGTGTTATCTGTTGTACAATGGATGAATACTTTTTTATAAACTTTTGTCCAGTTTTTAGTTATTTAAGGTGGGGGGAGGTATGTATGTATGATCCCTGATAGTCTATAATAGTTAGAAGCACAAGTAAAGAGTCAAATTCTTAATCCTGTTTTTTCCCAAGCCATCCTGAAATTGTATTGTGTGTTATCCGTTTCACATTACTGCTCAAGAAACTTCATTTTTTTATTATCCTTCATCTAGCTAATAATTTCCCTTAAACCTCACAGAAAAAATAGTTTGTCCTGACAGGTTGCAAAATGTTTCATTACATTAGATTATCTTTAGGCCTAATGATGAAGTTTAAATACTAAAAAATAAGATATAGTGAGCATGAAATGAAAACTATTCTCCAGATCAGGCTTCAAACACTTAGTACACTGAGTTTGTTTTGGAATGTTTCTTGCCAGAATTTCCACTGGCATCATTTTTTTTTCAGATATCCCAGAAAAATTCAATGCATAGAGATGTGTTAGGCATATAGTATATTTAAGAGGTGCAATAAGCCAAAATGCACCTTTATTGTGGTATTGAAGCAGGGAAAAGGGAGGTAAGCCAGCTGGCTAAAATATAAAGGCAGGTGAAGAGCACAAAGGATGCAATAACAAAACAGTTAATGGATTTTTCAGAATGCACATGATGTCCACTAAAATGAGGAACTTCTCAGGAGAGGTGGAACTGTTTATATGTACTATATGGCATATGTTTACCATCCTATAGGCTTCCTTACGATATGCTACTGATATAGTTAATTGAGCAAATAAAACTTATCAAATTCAGGAGGTCTCTTAACCATAAAGTATAATGAAAAGCAAATGTAGTAAGCTTTGGAATGGCATTGCATGTTGATTCTCTCTCTTTAAGGATATCAGCTCTCAGAGTAAAAAATATACACATCTGGAGAAATGGCTGCTGTTTTATTAAAACAAAATCACTTAGATAGTCTTGCCAGATAAATTTCAAGGCTCCAGTAAGACAGCAGACCTTACAAATCTCAATGAATATCAGAAAGGATATTTATAACTTTTAAAATAGCTATACTTGAAAGAACCATTCCTATTTCCATCCATGTATATAGATACACTGTGTTATAAAAGTAAAAAAAAAAAGGCACCTTAAACCAAGTTTTAACAGTTTGGTCCTGGGAAATGCAGTCAAATAATTTTAGATGCAACAATGTATAATAAAACGCTATTTTATAAAGGTATCTTTTTCACTGCTGTTCCCTTGCCAATTTTATTATTTTTAGATATTTTTAAAGATAATAAACAAATAAGAAAGAATTGGTTAAACAAAAAAGGTCACACGCTAAAGCACAGACATTTAAAAGGTATCAGTAAAGGTATCATTTACAAAGATTGTAATTTGTAGTTGTATAAGATTTATAGGCCTATCAGTTGTAACATTACATATTTTCACAACTCAAGGATCTTAGGACTTTATATATATTCATTGCTCTTTTCCTTTCAGACTCTAAATATTAACTATCCCTGCTTTATTTCAGATATTTTGAAGGTGCATTAAGGTTTCTTTCAGTAATTGAGGAGAAATCTTTTCTCAAGTTATCTTTTTAAACTTTATGTTTATGTTTTAACATGGGGTGGCAATATAATTAGCCTATGACTTTAACCCAAATCGTGGGTTAAAGTATTAGGTCATTAAGCATGAAGTGTCCAATTTCCTTAAGTATTAAGTTTGACAGTTGATATTGCTGACGTTTCACTTTGACACTTCTTGTTTTGTATTTACTGTGAAGGTATATCCTCATTTTTCAAACACATGTTTTGGCTGGTGATTATATTTCAAAGTTTTTTTAAGAGCAATTTTTGTGAAATCCTGGATAAGTTAAAAATTCAAGTTATTTTAGAATATGAGTTCCATCATGGAACCAATGCAGTACAGACAGCTCAAAATATCAACGAAGTGTTTGGGAAAGATGCGGCTAATGAACACATAGTATCTCAATGGTTTGAGAAGTTCTGTTGTGGTGATTTTAATCTTGAAAATGAGCCATGTGGGTGACCTGAGACCAAGATGGATATTAATGAAAGCTGTAGTGGAGGCAAATCTATCTCAATCTATGCGTGAATTAGCACCAAGATTTGACGCTATTATTCCAACAATACTGGACCATTTGAAACAAATGGGCAAGGTAAAGAAGCTGGATAGATGGGTACTGTATGAATTAAACAAATGCCAGAAGAGAAATCATCTCAAAGCCTGCCTTTCCTTGCTGTCACAACATAAAGGTGAACCAGTTCTACACTGTGTTGTTATGTACGATTAAAAATGGATTGTTTTTGACAAATGCAAACATTCAGCACAATGGGTGGGTAAAGAAGTGCTGAAACACAGTTCAAAACTGAATACTCATCACAAAAATCTACTGGTATCTGGTGGTCCAACACTGGTATTATCCACTACAGCTGCATGAAACCTAATCAACTGATTACAGCAGATGTCTACTGCAACAAATTGGATGACATGATGGGGATACTTACAATTAAGCAGCTGAGATTCGTTAACAGACACAAGCCAATCCTCTTGGAAGACCACATGGCCCCCAAAACAACAGTGTTCAAACTACAGCAGCTGGACTTGGAAACTCTCATCCACAGTATTCACCAAACCTTGCATCAACTACCACTTTTTCCAGGCTTTGGACCACTTCTTGCAAGGAAAACCATTATTCTAAACAAGCTGTGGAAAATGCCTTTTGCAATTTCATCACCACTTACTCTCCTGGCTTCTTTGTTGATGACATAAAAACACTACCCTTAAGATGGCAATGGCAAAACTGTGTCAATAGTTCAGGTGCAGACTTTGATTAATTGTACTGCTTCTTATTTGAGATATAATAAACTAAACTTTTGATTTAAAATCGGACATTTCATATTTAATGATGTAATACCTGCCTGTAATGAGAAGATATTGCCCTTAGTTCCAGCACAGGCTCTAAATTTCAGATATAACTAACATTCAGATCCATTAAAGAAGAATACACAAAAAAGCTACCTGATACTAGCTTGAAAGCTTTTTCTTTGTCAGATCATGCAAAATTTTATTAGGAATTATGGGATATTTCAACACACCTGTGTGTATGTGTACATGTGTGTGCATCACAGAGACAGACAGATGATGAGACAGAGAACAATATTGAGAGATTCAGCAAGCTACCCTATTATTCAACCTGCCTGAAGACATAAAAGTGAGAATGGAAAATTAGAAAGTGTAATAATGAAAACCTTGTGTCTGATGGTTACTCTCCTACTATTCTGAGTATTTTCTTCAATACTTAGTCTATTAAAGCAACTTAAGGAAATATCATGGCAATATTCATATACATAAAATTACATATACATTATGAGCACCTATTTATTCCACCGAACAAAAGTAGTGACTTGGAGGCAACTCTTACAGTAATGCCTTTCACATCTCAGTGGTACAGTGTACCATCTTCCCAGCTATATGCAATGGCCATATTCTCAATAGCCCAGAAATAAAATGAGATCAATAACTGGAAAATCATGTTTTTCTATCAGACATTGCTATGGTTTGAATGTTTTTGTCCTTTCCAAATTTCATATTGAAATGTAGTTCTCAATGCAACAATATTAAAAAGTAATTGAATCATGAGGGCTCTGACTTCATGAATGGGATTGGATGCTCGTATAAAAGGGCTCAAGGGGAAGTTCACCCTTTCTTCCACTTCCACTTCCCAACACCGTGAGGCTGCATCAAGAAGGCTCTCACTAGATACTCGTTCCTTGATCTTGGACTTTTTAGCCTCCAGAACTGTTCTTACAAATTACCCAGTCTGTGGTATTCCATTTTTGCATCCCAAAAGGACTAAGGCAGACATCCAATACATTAGATTCAGAAATATATGTTAATAGAAAACATATCATAAAAGATGTAACTTTCATGTACACTTTTTAAAAAATCTGAATGAACAATTCTAAGTTTTTCTTTTCCTTTTTATCTGCTTCTTACCAGATGGTGGTGTATTAACATTTTATTCATCTCTTGACCTCACTATCCATTTTCTTTGGTCAATCAGTCTTCTTGCTAAAATTTTAATTTCCAGATATGCATCCCCTTTACTTCCATATTATCTGAACCTCAAGGATTCCTTTCTTGAAATTTCATAGTGGATGAATGATTTCTGATGACAACAGAAGATGCTGCCTAACTCCTATATATTTATTGCTTATTGATTTTATTAACCATATATATGTTGCCCTAAAATGTTTTCTTTCTTGTTTCAAATTCTTGGACCATGAGAACAGCTGAATGAAAGAGCATAATGTTAAAAATGCACAACAGATTGCTACAAATATAACTTTTTATTCAGGAAATTTTTTATTACTAACATTTTATACACACACACACACACACACACACACACACATATATAAGCTTCTAATATTTAGCAAAGTTGAAAGTTTAGGCTAAGGCTGTTTTGTTTTCTTCATTTCCCCCCTGTATCCATATTTTCTTGCTAAATATTTTCATAAGATATTCTGTCTCTTATCCCCCCTTGATCCTTCTACAAACTATAAGATTTAGGGGGAGAGCAAAAACGAGAGGAGAAAAAATTGATGTTTAGCACCTAAAACTTCACTCTATTTTGCTTTATCCACTAGCTATATTTTTTATGAATTGCAGAGATTTTTTTCACAAATTAAAAAAAATAAAAATTTGCTAATAACTTTCTATTAAATAGCTACTGATAAATTAGATTTTCATCTAAAGAAGATACAGTTTGACCTTATCGATCTCAGCTTAAAATACTTATTATTAGCCAACTCTCATAATTTCAGATTGAGTAGCTTATTTACATTATAATTATGTTACACACAGCTCAGACAAAAAGGAAAAAGGAAAAGAGAGGAAAACACCAACTAAAGTCTTATAAGGTTCCTACTGGTCTCATAAAAAATTCCCAGAAACATTTATTGTAGCTACAAATTCTCTCTTTCCCAATCTCTCTAATAACAAGAGACTTTAAAATCAATTGATTTCAGTCTCACTGATGGATCCTTCTTAGTCACCGAAAATGTTTGCAATACATTTTAAGAATATAAAGGAAATTTGCATAGCCAAAATGTAATGGACTAACGTATATTAGATTTGTTAAAAATGGGATGGGCTGAAATCTATCAACAATAGGTATCATATATATTACATGTGAATTTGTAACATATAGAATCAGGAAAATGAGCTATTTGCTAACTTTTTAAAATAATCTAACTTTTTTTACTAATTAAACTTGGTATATTAGTTAATACATTTCTTTTCATTTTTTTTGTTATAAGTAAAATAAAATCCCCCACATATATTTCTGGAATAGACAGAGCAAAAGGTTTTTCCCTTACATGCAGACAAGCTGAAAGATGAAATGTTAAAGATGAAAGGTAATGTTACTTGTTTCCTCCTCTCTGAATACTTTTTCACAGAGACCATCAGATATAATACTATCCTGGATTCTTGTAAATGCTTCGATTTCTTATAAATGCTTCAATTTACTCCATACTTTTCTAACAGAAGTGCTAACTTATGCATGAGGTCATTGAAAACAAAGTGTGTTAGCAATCACACACTCTTCTTCCCTGAAAAGACATTGCCAACTTTTTATACCTTCTGACAAAAAACAGGCAAACCAAACCAATCAAAACAAAACAATAAACTTTGAACAAACACAAATGGAAAGTTTCATAATTCTAATGGGATGGGAGGAATTCTTCTCCCATAAAACCAATTTTCCTGTTTCCTATTAAACATTAAAATTGCTCATTAGAGACCATATCATTGTCATAGGACGATTTTAAAAACCATGCTTGAAAGCATGCAGATTCTACAAGTTTTATTTCTGCAATTCTTTCTGTAATAATGGAATATTTACGTTTTCTACCATACATATCTTAGCTTCTCATGAAACAAGATATTAGTATTTCTCTGAGAATAACATTAGGGAAAATAAATTATATGGCTTACTGGTATTTAAAGTATTACAACACTTTCATTTTCCTTAATTTTTTTTTGTTTATATTCATCAGGAAAAAAATCCTTACATTCCTCCCTTCCCTTACCCCACCCCCCAACAAAAAAAGCCTATTTTCTACATATATTTAAATCACATCTAAGCTTCTAATTCACTGGCTTTTTGTATCTTATCTCAAAAGTACTATCCCAGCAGCCCAAAGCTATTAGTGGTAAGGTCAGATTCCAAAGATGTAGGCCTCTTCCATCAAGCTGCTGGAAGAACTATACAAAAATATTCCTGACAGTTGAAAGCCCCTTAGGAACACATTTATTCAGATGACTTTACCTTTGAGGGTTAAAGGAGCTAAATGAGAGACCAGTAGTGATTTTCCCCACCAGCTTGCATCTATCAGCTGGATTTCAAAAGCTATCTTACATAACAAGCACATGGTGAGCATAACTGCTGCAGTGTACATACACAAGAAAAATAATCAAAATCGCATGCCACAAAAATGATAATAAAGGTGAAGTGACCACTTAATTGCACATCTGGCAATAGTAAGAGCTTTTGAAAAAGAGAAAACATTTTGCTGGAGAAACCTCAGGTGAGGTTAACATTTGCTTCAGCAATAGACAAAAGTAGAGTGTAGTCCTGAAAGAATCTCTAGAAGAACCTTGCATAGCATTTTAATCAACAAACAGTACCATCAAGGAAACTTTGCTTTAAAGAAAAAAAAAAAAAAAAAACTTTTTATATTAAGTAAACTCAGCAGCTTTTCCTCTTGGGTTTTTCTCCAGAGGATTTAATTTAAACAAAGCATCTCTGGCAAAGAGAAGGGCTTATTATTCCTTCACACGATATTCAACAAAAGTGTAAAATTACTAGTGAATCTTAAAGAGGGTGCAGCAATTCCAGGCAAATTTAAAATAGTCTGCTCCATTTAGATAAGCTTTAAATCTTGCTCACTCTCTTTCTCTCTCTTCCATTTCCATTTTATTGATGCCATTTCTTCCTCAGCATCTCAGCCCCTATAAGGATCCTTCTACAAATTGATCATGAAAGTGTATGTAGTAAATTAGGAATAAGGGTCAATAAATATCCACCCAGAATATAGGAAGAGTATTACAGATTAAAAAGGAAAATAAAAAAAAGCGAAAAGAGCAACCACAGTTTGATGGTAGCAGGTAAAATACCAGCTATAAAGGCACACCTTCTGCCAACTCAGTTTGTCAATAAGCAAGAATTCTTAGAGTTAACAAATATATGGCACTTTACTACTCTTTTGAAACTGTGAGCTTTAGGTGTTCCCTGGAAAACGTCTCTCTATATATTAAATATTAATAGTTAAGGGATCATAAAGATGTTTAGAATTGAACTGAGACAAAGTTCTAAACCCACATTATTTATTGCAAATAACTTTTGCATATTTGCCTATTGATAGAATAGGCTTGGAGTGGGGGTTAAAGGGGTGACAGACAATAAAAAGAAGTAAACATGGAGCTATACAGCACAAGACATTGTGTCCATAAGTGATGCCCAAAGCCTACTAAGTGCAAAGGAGTGGAGTCCACAACTAGGCACCATGGAAGACTGATGCAGATAGAAGCTACTTTGTGGTTTTACCTTACAATTGTCTAATCATTTGTGGTTACATTGAATAAAGAATTTCTGTATATTCCTTAATAATTAACTCAAAGTAAAAAAGTTAAACGCCATCATCTCTGAGACTACCTGAAAAAACTGACCCAATATCAATCCCACCCAAAAAGTAAGAACAGTGGTTTCCTATCATATCCACTTTGCAGGAGGCTGCTAAGTTCTTCTTTCTCTAAAAATGCAACTTCTCTTACTGAGCTAAATGCTTATTTATATATGAATCATATATACAGAGTAGCCAACAAGTCTGAAAATAATGATGAATACATTATATGATACATTGATAGTACAGTACAATCTGTCATGAGATCATGGTCTATGTTTCTAGATCTCCTGCTTCTAGTATTTTTAACAGTCTTCATCCTTAACTCCTTCCAATGCATACCAAGTTTCTCTACCCTCAGCATGCCTTGTAATTATCCATGAATTTCTACCAATTCATTCTTAATTATTCTCCCATCAGGCTTCTTCCTGCCTTTGAAATTCTATCTTATATTTCTCAATACTTCTGCTCTTAACTCCATGTCTTCTAAATCGTTTGATATATGAGGCCAGCTAGACACATAACATAATGCATTTCAATTTCTCTCCCTCCCCTGGTGCATATGCAAATGAAGTTCCAAAATATCATAAAATATTAATAGAAAATTATCCAGTTTTCTTTGGGTGTTAGATTATTATTTTACTGATATATCTAAAAGTTGCTAAGTACCACACCCAAGTTCTCATTTTGGTGGATCATACTTGGCATTCTAAAAATTACAGTGTATACTTTGGAAAGGATGTGGAGATGAGATGTGAGGGAAAAAGATTTGATGAATTATGACATCTCAGTAAGCCATGACCACAGTTTATATTAGAACTAAAATGTTCTAATATAAAGTGATAATTATATGAGACTGCAATGTAATTTTAAAAGCTGCAACTTATTGGAAAAGATATACATAATAATTTTGAAAGTCATTCATCAGGAGCTGTAGCAGAATTTTTTGATGCATTATATTTAAACTTATTTAATCATAGTAGAGATCCTTAGCCTGCCCAAATATTTAAAAGAAAAGGTCAGTATTTACTATGTGCTCCTGAAAATGTATATGCTGTAATTCTAGTAATGAGAAAATGGTAGCATAATCACATAACTTCATTTTCACAGGGCAAGATATTCAAGTTTCACCACTTGGATTTTTAAAGTAATTGCTTCGTTGCCCACTCTTGTAACCTTCCTGATCAAGGCAGACCTTCATTTGCTTCAGTAGAAACAATATAACTCACTGTAATCCCATCATTAAAAGATTGTACTAAGCTAAATAGTCAGTTATGATTAAAATTGCTGTCTGCAAACTATTTGCTCTTTATCTATTTATTCAGCCTAAAAATTTTACTTGGAAATAATGAAGAATGTCTGACTCAGTGAACAGAGCCAAAATTAAAATTCAAGAAACTTGTAACCCTTACAACATCGGGGCTTACCGATCTATCGCACTGCTGCTATATACTCTGAGGGTCAAGATGGCTCCATCCCTTGGCAGCTTTTAAGGACCCCTCCATTAACAGTACCAGTTTATAAGTGACAGCAAAGCCAGCATATCTTGCTGCATACTCTTGGAGAAAATAATTCTTTTTCTCCTGAAGTTGGGGATTCACATGCAAGATGATCTTGAATCCCCAACCTCACTGATTAGCAGCAGCATTCTAATCAGTGTTTCCAAACCATGTACAAGGTGACAAGCTTAGATGCAGTCTTAGCTTGCTTTAAAGTTGTCACATCCAGTATTTTCCTCTTTGGCTGTTGTTGGTTTTTAATCACAGGTGAGTCCCACTAATTGACAATTTCAGTTTAATTAAGGAGGAAAGTAGGCCTGTGCTACTGAGGACTCACTTTCTCAGTTTACAGACTGTCTCTACCCAGTCCCCTCTAAGGGGTCTTTTATTTTCCTTCCTTAACTGCCTTTGCTTACCACACATCAGTTGTTTTTATTGGCTCTAACTCAGTCACTCTCTTTGAATTCAACCTCCTCTTATTGTTGTTTTCTTGGTGTAACATTTCAAATAAGATCTCCATTGCTTTGGTGTTGCTTTATTTATTTCTCTTTTAATTTGCATGGTAGACAGTTTAGTGGAAGTAGAGTTCAAAGTCAAACCATGGCAGAGAAATCAGAATATCTGATTTGGAGGACACATCTCCCCAATTGATGCTTGAGAAATTCATCACAGGGCAGAAAATGTTAGGGGATGTAGGGGACGTTGAGTTTTCCCTCAACATATGTATGAAGGACCATGAGTCTTCTTGGGTATTGTACCTTACCCTCCTCTAGGAGATTAGACTTGTGTCTGACAACCTCCAGTAGGATCTTAGACCAGTGACTCTTCAATGTTAGTGTACCTCAGAATCACCTGGTGGGCTTTCCAAAGCACAGATAGCAGGGAACCATCCCTAAAGTCTCTGAAGTAGTAGATCTGGGGCAGGGCCTAAGAATTTGTTTTTCTATCAAGTTCCTAAATGCTGTTGTTGCTGTTGATCTGGTGACCCTACTCTGTGTGTCACTATTTTGTAGAATGCTGTAAGTAGAAGTACAAGAAAGAGGGTTTACTTTAAGGAATCACTGAGTTGTATTCACATTAGAAATAAGAGAAAATTATTACTGAAATAAATGAGGAAATTGAAGTTTTACAGTTTGCCACTCTTCACTGAAATATTTTGGATTAGTAACAGACTCTAAGCCCTTAAGTGCTTGCTATTAGTCATATGAACCAATCTACTACTGTCTGTGGTTGCTGGCCAGTCCTGGCCTTCTGCTTCTTTATGAACTCTCTCTTAGATACACATTTATTCTGTTTTTCCTAAGCTCTTTTATTTTGATTTTTTTTTTCTTTTTCTCAAGGAATTTTCAGTAAGGTAACTTTAGGATTTGGGCTAGTCTCTCAAGTGTCAATATACCTATTGCAAGGAGGAGGCAAAGTTGCATACAGAACTGCAGGAAATGCCAAATCAATGAGGTCTGGTAAGCTGAGTGGCAGGAACTAACGGGCAATTTCTTCAAGTCCTTCTACAATCAATTCCAGATTTGTTTGTTACTCTGCTCAAGGATCACATTCCTGGAAAAGCAATTCGATTCACATCTCTACCCAGCAGTCAGGAAAGGCAGAATACCTTGATATATAGCCCCACCAAGTCAGTATCTAGTTGCAGGATGGCGGGTCTCCCAAAGCAAAATGTGCTATCAGCAAAAGAATCAATGTTGGGCAGTGAAAAAAAAAAAAAAATGGTGTCCTCTGCACGTAGGCTCCTTGCTTGTATGTAAACTCTAACCAGGCACCAAGGTCTGAGAGTATTCTCATTACCTGTAAGAGTTTGGTGACTTTCTATTTACAAAGAAAGCCTCCCTGAAGTTTTCTCAATGATCAAATGTATTATAATTCTAATTGCATTAGAAATAAAATTCCTCCATCCTTCATTGGGACTAAATCTCTGCTTTCTGAAGTGATCATGAAAGTTGGGAGGGGGGAAATGAAAGTCATTTAGTAAACATTTCATTCTTTACTTATCTATATGTTTCATTAATTGACTTGATTTCCATCAGAATGAGATTTCTCAATATGTCCCGTCCAAGGAGGATATAAGGTAAGTTGAAGGAATAAAATTTGAAGTTAAAGTTTGTTCCAATTATAGAATTTGAATGGCATGGAGTTTAGCAAAGGATATGAGATGTTGTTTCAGAGTAGAGGCAGTAAAAGAATACAATCCAAAATAAAGAACATTTCCCTGAATGAAAGAATCCAAGGAGAATGGAACAAAATTATGTATTCTCATGTTTATCAATTTTCAGAATATGATGAAGAAACATCAAGGGTGAGGGTGAATAAAAATATGGTGATGATGAGGATGAATAAAAATATAAAAATCAGGGCTGACAATGGAATTAGCCAGCATCTCTTAAGTCAAGAATCACCTTAATAGGAGATTAACTGGGGGTATGAAAAAGATAAAAAGCTTAAGGGCTAAATTCAAAGTAAGAAGTAAAACTTCTATTTTAAACTCATATACTGTAAAAAATCATTGTAATGGGACATGGTCATGAATGAAACAATCATAAATGTGAAAATAAGTTTTCCACTGATACAAACAGTTAACAAACTAAATATAGGTTTAATATTTACAAAATTATCTCTTCTATCATCAAATAGATAGTAGGTCATAATTTTCTCTAAAATCACCATAATATACACTATTATGATGATTTTATATTATATTATACATAATATAAAATGTGATTCAGCAATTCTACATCTGGAAGACATTTATCCAAAAGAATTGAAAACAGGTACTCAAAAAATATGTGTACATGTCAGTTCATAGCAGTATTATTCATGAAAGCCAAAAGATGGAAACAGACCAAAGGTCCATCAATGGATGAATGGATAAACAAATCACAGTATATAGATGCAATGAATTATGTAGTGATAAAAGGAACAAAGTACGGATACAAACTACAGTGTAAGTGAAACTTGAAAACATTATGCTAATTGAAAGAAGCCAGACTCAATGGTTTACATATTGTATGACTCCAATTTACATGAAATATCCAGATAGGTAAATCCACAGAGACAGACTGGTGGTTGCGGGGGACTGTGGAGAGGGGAGGAAATGTGGGGTAACTGCTTATAGGTTACCAGGTTACCTTTTGAGGTGATGAAAATGTTTGGAAAGTAGACTGAGTTGGCGGTTGCCCAATATTGTGAATGTACTAAATGTCACTGAAGTTTTCACTTTAAAATGATTAATTTTATGTTATCTTATCTTGCACTACTCCCAAACAGTGAATGCCTAGCTTTCGTCTTTCTACCTATCCATTTCCTTCTTTTTGTTTTCTATGAACAACTCAAATGTCATTCACTTAAGGTCTTCCTTGACAATTCCAACCCCACGTTAACTTTCACACCTCTCTGAGTGCTTATGTTGGATTTCATATTCATTCAGTCAACAGATATTTTGTAAGCACCAACTATGTGTTGGGCACTGTGTTAGGTGCTGGAAAAGCTTAGGTTAGCCCCTTCCTACAACTGTGGAAGGTTATGTCATTATATAATCAAATTAAAGAAGGCCTAGTATCAAATTAAGGAAGTGCTTTGATGAAAATACACACACACACACACAAACACACACACACATTCCTTCAGAATGTACATCTACATTCTTTGACATAGACTGGGGATAGTGGTGGTGAGAAAAGGCTTCCTTTAACACATGTTTTATCATTTCATGCCTTCTTTTAATTATTAAGGCCTATAATTAGTTTTTCCAATTAGATTACAAGGGCAATTAGATTCCAATTCGATTCTAGAGGGCAGGGATTTTTGTATGATAGAAAACATGGCCAGATACTATGAAAATTATCATGCTCTTAAGTGATATTGAAAGAATAAAAGAATAGATGATAATGAATAGATATTCATATACATTGGGAGTAGAAAGTGAGGAATTCAATGTAGAGAAATTGGCACTGGCACCTAAAAACTATTAATGCTAATTATACATTTATACTTAAAATTTTAAAAATCCTTCTATTATGCATGTATAACTTATCATTTCTAGAGAAACATTTTGAAATTAAAAGGTTAAATGTTTCCATTTCAGAAATCTAATTGCCTTGTATATTTGTTATCAGTATTCACACCAGGGGAATCTAATTATACAGCTATTTGTTTTATTTTTTAAACTTCTGCAATGTTTTGAAATAAATAATTATTTTAATTAAAATAAGCCAACAATAAAGCTGATTTGACAGAAAGAAAACTTTTAAGTGGTAAAGTAAAAAAAAAGAAAACTTAATTTGAACATTTGTATATTTTATTTACAATGGTTAGGCAGGAATATTTTTTAAAGAGTAAAGAAAACATTATTGAATGAAGAGCTTCAATATTTGCCAGCCTTTTAACTGAAATTGCTTAGTTCTATTTTAATTATCATTTCCAAAAAGTATTTGATCCTGGAAAGGAAAATCTTTCCAATCCTTGCTGGTCTGTAAGATTACTCTAACTTTTAAAATATTTTCTGATCCTAAAGCAGTTATCAATCTACTAACGGGATCACATAATGTCAATTCAAAACAAAAAATTATTCACTAAATAATAAAAGGTCAGATTATTGGTATAAAAACACATTTCTTCTATAAAAATGTATAAAATTACAAGTTTAAAAAATTAACCAACAGAATCTGAAATTAAACTGAGAAAGAAGGCAAAACTTAGATCAATCCTGGGCAACACAGTTTGAATAGTTCAGGCACTTGAGAATCTGGTTTTAATAGATCCTTAATTTATTATTTTTACAACAGCAAAGGTGACAAGCCAATAAAAATATGTGGCAATTCAATTTTTGCTGCACTGGAGCAACCAGGAACCCAACCAAAAGCATATCTGATATACCAGCCAAGTGTGTATCTGCCAAACATTGAAACCAAACTGATTTGTAAATCACCATGGAAAAAGCCACACAATGGTGGTTCTGCTGTAAGATGGAAATTAGCAATTTAACCCAATTTAAAGGACAGAGTTCAAACATAAAGAAAGCAAAACACACAAAAAGGTATTTTTTATTTGAACTTTTTTCATTAGTAAAAATACAAGAAAAATAGTAACTTTAGGAACCTTAGTATCTCAGGTTCACTGGCTAAAATATAAAAAAATACAGCAAGAAAGAAAGCTGACCAAGGTGATTTTTGTTATTAAAACGTCACTGAATATAGGATATTATATGTTCCTCTTTAAATTATCTTAAGGTGTTTTCAAAGTATTGGGTATACAAGACAAGTGTTGTTCTTAAATTGTTTTGGCTTCATCAAGGTAGTTTACTTGAAATGCATTCACATTGCTCTAGAATCCATTTCTAGAAAAGAATTACTTGAATCTATGAGGGAAGAGGTCTGTTTTCCTTTCGACTACCTAGGAGTAGCAGAAAACCCATTTCTTAATTGTCTATTTTTCCTTCATAAAAATCACAAGTATTCTTGGTTGAGTTATAGATGTAAATCACATAATTAATCTAATATGAAATTCATGATACATCTAACTTTTCAAATCCCTTTATGTTTCTCTTTCCTAGAGTCAATTATAGTTGAAAGATAAATTTTATTTGCTACAGAACATTATTAGTATCTTTTTTTTTTCCTGATTCCTGTCCAGTGACATCTGAAAGTCTAGCCTAAGTTGTGAAAGGAGAGAATGGCAGAAATAGGTGACATAGGTATCATCAAATTATACCAAGCCCTCTGGGCTAGAGTGATTTCTAATATTCTTATATTTATGTGAACATTTGAAGGTCAAAGGCTCCTTTTTAAAAATGGCTTCTTTTAAATAGCAGTTTCACCCACTTTTTTTTTAATGTTTTAGATCTTAGGGTTTTTTTTCCCCACACCCAAGTAAGCCTGGGTAGCTCTTGTCGCTCCTCTATCTATCCCTGTCCCCTACCATTCACAAAAAGAAGAAATATTTACATTCACTCAACAGCTTAGAGAGCATATAAGCTTTGACAACTGACTTGTAGTGCGTTAGTATGCGGGCAGAAGTAACCCACTTTTATATCTACATGTATAATTCAAGGATGTTCAAAGTGGGAACCCTGAGAGATATGATCATTCATCAAATACTTCAGCAGCAGCAAATATAAGCACAAATGCTATAAAGAACAGAGAGATGTAAGACATTGTGTCTGTCACTCAGCAGCTTACTAACTGGAAAGGAAGCCAAGAGAAGAACCAAGTTGCTTAGAAATCGTTAAAGAATGAAGATGAATGTATGAATGAAGATGAATCAAGATGAATCTACAGATGCCAAAGTGTGTTTTAAAGGTATAGGTACATAATCAATTCTTAGTAAAACAATAAACTATAGACCAAAGTTCCCATTGTACTTAAAAACCACAAGAAAAATGTCCATTTTCTTATTTTCATTTGTTAGTAAATATTAGAAAACTGAGGCTAAAATAAGCCAAGTATTTTTATTAGGCAAATGCTCTAGTTATTTTATAAGTATTTAGTAACCATCAAAAATTTCACATTTACCAAGAATACGAGTCCTAAGAACACTGGGCCACTATACAGTCACTAGTATCCATTTACTTTACACTATAGCAGAAAACACTCCTACAACAACAGCCAAACTGAAGTTGGTGTGATTTATAGAGTTAAAAACCTGATGTTATTAGCTTTAGGAATTGAGTTCCAGGTTCCATTTCTGCATTAGAAATAGTTTAATTTCTAAAGCCCACCCATAAATACACAACCCCTCCTGCTCTTTCCTTCTCCCTTTGGCTTTTACCTAAGCTTAGCAAGCCAAATGGAATCTTCTCACTGGCTGCCAAATTCAAGGCCTCAAGAGCTATTTCATGATACCACCATTGATGTTCCATGAGAGTACCAGTCCATTATTACCAAACTATTATCCACCCATTAGTTGAATGTTTTAACTAAGTTATACTTCTATGAAAGCAAGTAAATGTGATGGTGAAATGATGTCTTTTAGAACATTCATCTAATCGTGTCAGTAATTTTTGTGGTACTGACTCCCAGTATTCACTGAGATTACTGCTGAGATTCTGGGAGAATCAAAAAATACAATAGCATTATAACTAATAAATAAGATAACATAAAATGTTGCAATTACATGTATTAATTTAATATTTAAGATATATACATATACAAAGATATATACCTGCATATATATGCATGTAACACTTGTGATACTGCACAGTACAATGCTCAAAAGGGGGTGTTCTGATATCAGACCAACAGACGTCAATTACCACCACCACTTGCCAGTATATGATGTTGAGGATATTAATTCATTAACCTCTTAATACATCACTTTCATGTTCAAATTTTTGAAGAAAGAAGACAGATTGTGGTGAGAATAGTATAAGATAATATGTAAAGAACTTAGCATAGTGTGTGACACACATTAAGGGCTCAAGTTGTCACCATCATTAGCATCATTATCATCAGGGAAGGAATAAACTTCCTTAGTACTTATTGCCAGTCATAGTCAAAAGGTTTCCTCAGTCACATTCTGACACAGCTAGAATTAGACAATAATTCTAAATATGAGATCATGTTGAATAAAATCTTCAAAATCAGGTTCAATGGCATGCCTACTTCATAAGCTTGAATATTAATCAAAGCATTTCACATAAAGTAAAAATCCAATAAAGCAAAGGAGGCTCAAAAGTTATATTTCTGGTAGGTTGCTACAATAAGGAACCCCAATGGATCATCTCTCCCATTATCTATGTCCTTGTTTTGTCTTCTCTCACAGTGACTCCTCCTACACTTGCTTTGGTCAATGGAAAATCAGCAAACGCTATAAGAACAGATGCATTAATGGCACTTGAACATCAGGGTGTGCCCTCTCTCTTGCTGCTCAGGCTCAGGGTAGGCTGCTATAGGTATGTGGCCCACATGAGAACCACCACCAACTGCCAAACGTGTGAGCTAGGTCACAGGGTCCAGCTGACTGCAAATGCACGAATGCAGCCAATACATATGGAGCAGAGAAGCGCCACCTCAGCTGAGCCACAGAACAGTGTGCTGCCAGATGATGGTTTGAGGATGTTTTGTTATGTAGCAAAGCTAGCTTACACAGTATCTCCCCTCCACAGAAATAATTTCTAAATTACTCATTTGAATGAAAGAATAGCTCCATTTCATTAATTCATTCATTGATACATATTTTGGGCACATCAACATAGATAATAAATACAGTGAAAGAAACAAAATCTAATCCTACATGACTCTTTCCCTCAAGAACCTCCTCCTAGTAACATGAAGTCAGAGGAAAGCAAGTTTCCCCCAACAATCATAGCAATTAGTATATTTTAAATAAAAATAATGATAAAAAACTAACATTTACATATTCAGGCACCCTACGTTATCTTATTTAATACTCACGGCAGCCTATAAAAGAGGTTTTATTCTTATCTTCATTCCTCAGATGAGAAAAGTGAGCCTCAATAGGATAATTTGTCTAAAGTCCCACAGCTATTAAATCAAATATGTTTTCCATAATTTCTAGTTGTACAACTGTATACTTATATAGTTATGCATTCTGCTATGTTTATAATCTTAAAATATTAATTTACATTTAATATTAAATGTACTTGTATATCACAACAATGAGTTTCAAAAATGAAAAATATGGAAATGCTTAATTTCAACTTGCCTTTACCAATATCCAGTTTGTTTTACCTACTTTGAACCTAATTTCTTCCTTAGTCATAAAAAAAGCTGTTTGAATAACTTATCTGTAAACTACTTTTTACCTTTAAAAAATTTTATGTTTAAGACTTAGGTACAGAAAAGTAAATCAGGAAACTAATGTTAAAAGTTATAAAACTAATACTAATTTATTTGCTTAAAATATATAATAATAAATTTTAGTAACTTTAACATATACATACATTAACATATTGAGGATGCACAAATGGGTTCTTTGATACAAGACCACATGTAGAAAGCAAACTATAAAAAAAACAAATAAGAGCCTAAAAACTTGATTAATACTTTTACTAGCTCTGCTACTTGGTAGCTGGGCAAGTTGAGTTCTCTGTGCTTAAGTTTTCTAATTAGTAAAATTGAAACAATAATGTTTATTCAATGAAGATTTTTGTGAGGAGTAAATGATATAAAAAAAAAAACCAAGAGACGTTGTTTATCCACCATTTAGGTCATTTGTACTAGGCATTGTACATATATTATCTCCATTCTGACAGCATGAAATAGGGCTTTTATTTTACAGGAACAGAAGTTGAAAATTTTTACCAATGTTACTCATCTTAGACAAAAGCAAGACACCACTCAAATCCAGATATAGGCATACCTCGGAGATATTGCCAATTCAGTTACAGAGCTCTACAATAAAGTGAATATTTCAAATAGCAATAAAGCGAGTCACATGAATTGTCTGGCTTCCCAGCCATATAAAAGTTATATTTATACTATATTAAGTAGTGTTCAACAGCATTATTTGTTGTGTCTCAGGGGTAGGGAGGCATGAGGAGAGGGAGACAGGAGAATGTACAGTAGGTGGAGCAGTCAGAACACATACAGTTAAGTTTATCATCTTATATGGGCATGGCTTGTGCTGCCCCAAATAATTACAATGGTAACATCAAAGGTCACAGATCACACATCACCACGACAGATATAATAATAATGAAAAAGTTTGAAATATTACAAGAATCACTAAAATGTGACACAGAAATATAAGTAAGCATATGCTGTTGGAGAAATGGCACCAACATACTTACTGGTTGCAGGGTTGCCACAAACCCTCATTTTGTAAAAAATGCAGTATCTATAAAGTGCAATAAAGCAAAGTACAATAAAATGAGGTAATCCTGTATCTCTGACTTCACTGCATTGTGCTCTGAAAAGTGGTAAAGTTAATGTTAAAATAACATGGTTTTTAGATAGATGGGTGGCTAGATGAATCTTTTATATCAATAGCCAGATAACTAGGATCTTGAAAACCATCTTATTTAAGTGCAATAAGGAAATGGACACCCTAAAAAGTTTATCTATTTGACCAAAATTTTACTGATAGCTAGAAAACAAGACTTGACTATGAATAGGTTTTAGAACTCAAATTTAGTGCTTTTCTTCACTAATATAGTAAGTTCAAAACCACAACTTACCTATACCTTAAACAAGAGATATTAAAAAATAACTGCCATTTCTTTTTCAAATGTTAAGCAAAATACCTTCTCAATGAAACCTTCCTAATCTCAATGTAACATTAACCAATTTTTTATATAATACCTCTATTATTGTTTTCTTCTAAGATTACTAGCCAAAATATTTTACTTATTTACTCATTCATGCATTTCATTATAGTCTATATTTCCCCACTAGAGTCTGAGCTCAGTGAGGGCTTCTTCATTTGGTATGTGGGTGGGGGCAGTTTGTTATTAACAAGGCCTAGAAAAGCTTTAGCTTCCTGGGGCAACTAGGCTCATAGGACCACAGGAACCTTAGAAGATTCATGCACTGAAAACATGAAATAAATCAGCCAAGACCCAGCAGCCTTGAAAGGCCACAGTAACCTGTCCACTGAGTGCTACGCCTCTAAGTAGCAATGGTGGAATGAAATTACTTCCTGATCAAATCCCACGAGTATTAGTATAGGTTTTATTGGAAACAGACAAAAGACAGGACTAACGGTACCAACTCTTTAAGGGAAACACCTACGAGAAAAAATAGGGTGATAGCATTAAAAGGCTGTGATTGCCTTCAGGTTATAATACAAGTCTGATTCCAATAGAGCAGAGTGGGAAGGAAAACTGGGATGGAAGTGTCTTAGGCTGCTGTATAATCTGAGGAAGGTTCAGCAAGGTTGTCTGTGAGTCACGGAACCAAAGTTGGCCATCAAAGACATCCCATGTCTTCCAGAAACAGGCTTGCCTTAATATGCCTGCCATACTTGATATGGGTGAGAACAGCCCCTAAGTGTGTAAGTGTGGCAATGGATTTCAGAGCAGGGCAGCATGGTTCCTGGGTGATTCTCTCTATAGCCTGTGGTCTGAAAGATGCATTCACATAGCCAGAAAAACCCATATCCAATGCCTTAGACCTACATGATATTTGGGTACTATGGTAGGTAGGTGTTCAAGGGAGCCCTAAGAAAAGGCTTAAGATTAATTTTTTGCCGGCCTGACAGATGTTGGTTAAAGTAGAAATTAAAATGAAAAAGATTGTTTTATTTCTTGCCCACCTGATTTTGTGGACTGAGTTTTATACTTGCTACATTGGGGAAGATAAAGCATTCCAGACAGGGTCAAAAGCAGATGGTCCAGAGATATAAAGAAAAAGAAAAGAAGATGACAATTTAAAGGAATTAAAGGAAAATAAGTCTGGCTGCAGCATACAGAGTGAGGGTGAGAAGAATAATAGATGATACTAATGAAAGAGTATAAGATGCCTTGTATTTAGCAGGCTTTTAGAGTAGTACAGTCTTCCCTTGTTTTCCACAGGGGATTTGTTCCAGTACTCCTGCAGATTCCCAAATCCACACATGCTCAAATCTCTGATTAAACCTACGCACATCCTCCCATATACTTTAAATCATCTCTAGATTACCTACCATATCTATTATGATGAAAATTCTATGTAAATATTTGTTATATTGCATTGTATAGGGAATAATGACAAGGAAAAAAAGTCCATACATGTTCAGTACAAACACAACCATCATAGGCCTAACTACATTTTCAATCTGTTGTTTGAATCCATGAATGCAAGACCTAAGAATATGGAGGGCTTACTTACTAAACACACAGCTGTTTGGGGCATTAGGCTTTGCCGTGTGTCTGATGTGAACAATGGGATAGTTACTACTCTTTGTGAGCCCCAGCTCTCCTTCTGTAAAATAGGAATAATGATAGCACCTATGCCAAAGGGGAGTTATAAGGATTGAATGACAGTATGTTTAAACCATATTCTAAGAGCTAAGCATATTAGATATTATCAGAGAATCTGTTCTGTAATGGAAAAAATAATACCTTTTTATCATTAGGGCCTACCCATAAGAATCAAGAAGGAAAAAATGACAAAGTGAAAGGGGAACTTTCTTATTGTCCTGCAGGCACAAAGAAAACAGCAAGTTGCAATCAAGCTTCTTGTTTTTTATTCCTCCTTCCTTTTCCTACTCCTTTGAGGGAAGACCCTAAACAAGTATATGTGGGGAAGGGGAGAGTGCAGAGGAATGCCTTCATAAACATGAGATAAGTAGAGAGAAGCATGAAGGTAAGATGGGCCTCAGTCAGCACAGGTTGCTCTGAGTGGCATGGTCAGGTAGAAAAAGCCTCTAGCTTGCACTCTAGAATGTTCTTATATTGTCTAGCCACTGAGTTGGGAGTCACTGGGCCTACCAAAGGGCCCCCTTGGTGGTATATGCCATGGGCTGGAGTAAATGCCCAGAGTCACAGAGGCAGATAGATGTTGTAAGTCTCAAAGGTTAGAGAGTCTCTAAAACAAGTAAGGGCTAGGAGAAGGCCTGGTCAACCAGGGTATAAAAGTGGGCCCTTACCAAACCATGGGGCCAGATGGCAGATTATTACATAAACAGCAGACCTCACCTTGCAAAGATCAACAGCCAGAAAGACAAGGATCATAATTCCAGGGATCATAGGAAATAGGTGCTACTGTATGAGAAAACTCTAATTATTTACTGACATGATTATGAAAATCACTCATTCCTCTGCACCTTATAACCAGACCAATCTGGGAAAGAAGCATAAAGCATATCTGGCAAAGAAGCATAGGCAGAGGACTAAGAAATCAGAGATTGAATGTTTTCTCCTAGAGATGCTGAGTATTACCTAAAGAGCTAGTCTAATATATCATTTCTATTTTTTTTTCTGGTGAGTCAGAGGATGTGGGTTTTTGTGAAGAAGACTAGGTCAGGTCAAGATAGCATGTGTCCACTGTGCAACTCAGTTGTCTTATGACTAAATTTGCTAACATTTTTTTTTAATGTTTGCATGTATTGCTAATGATAGAAGGGGCACCAGAGAGATGCTGATTTGGGATAGTGTAAGCTGGTATAGTGATAAGAGAAGTGTCACAGGGGTGGAATCTGCTAAACAGAGATTTGTTCTGTATTGAAAGGTTACTGAGTACTCAACTGGCAGCTACTGAGCAGATGAGGAAAAGAAAGGTATTCTAGGCTGTGGGAACAGATGGATAAAGCTAGACAGCAAGTACCAGCAAAGGGCACTGGGGAAAAGAAAGTAGGTTAGCAACAGCTGGAGTGCAGAGGGTCGGAGAAAGGACCAGCTAATGATGACTAAACCAAGCAACATAGGCTGGAGGCAACTGATGGAGGGTTGGTAAGAAACTGGACATAAAAATGAGACATACATTCCAGAAAACCCCACTCTAGCAGAGAAGTGGAGAATTTATTGGAGGGATTTGACATCTGAATAATGGAAATAGGTTAGCTGGAATAATCCAAGCCAAAAAGAACAAAAAAATTAATATAGCCTAATAAGGCCGTGGCAATGGAATAGAAAGGAGAGGATGAACTATTAGATGTGTTAGGTAAGTAGAACAGCTTCTGCTGAGTAAGCCGAATGGCTTTGCTTGAGAATATGGTAGGAGGTAAGAGGGACACATCTAGGTTAGTTGTCTGTACTCTGGCTGGGGGCTAGGAGGTAGAAAGGGAAAACATTCACGAGGTTAGAGAGAGCAGGGAAAGGAATGAGATTGAAGATCAACAACAGAATGGAGAAGACGTGAGTTCAGTTAGGAGGCAAAATTAAGTTTTTGCTTTTCATTTTTGTTTTGTTTTAACCTACCATAAGAAATTAATCTCTTAGAATCTCAATTAGTATGTCTTAGAAATGGAAATCCCATTATTTATCCAACTTGAGAGCAGTACTCTTGCCTGGAATCTCTACAAATTCTACATAATAGAAGGAAGGAGGAGGAAAAGAGGGGGTGGGAAGGAAGAGGAGGAGGAAACACCTGAAAAAGTCTTTGTTAAAAAAAAGAAAAATCTAAATGCTTTCAAGAGTATTCCATGTGCAAAACTCATTAAGTCAAAGTATATTGACAGATTCACAGACTCTTAGAGCTGAAAGACACCTTAGAGATCATGTAACCCAAGTTAGCATTTTTATGGATGAGGCAACAGGCACGGAGCAGGGTTTGAAAACTTGGCCAAGGTCACAAAAGGGAGCCCCCACGGGACTGTTGTCCCTGTGTGCTGTGCTGCTATGTCTGTGGAACACACTCAGTGCTGACCTAAGGCAAAGACTACCAGAGAAGAGAATTGACTGAAGCATATTTTTACCTGTTGCATTGTGATTCTAATTTTACTATGAACAACTTAACATCATTCTGAAAAATCTCTCATAATGAAAAGAAAAATTCATATATACTTTCATAAAATCCACAGTGAAGATGTTATTTGCTCTGTTGATATTCACTACAATCCCATAAGGACTAACTATATTTTATAGATGAGGGCACCAAGGCATGGAGATGTTAAAGGTCTTACCCATGGACACAGAGCTAATAACTTCTGAAGTCAGGACTTGAACACTGGTAATCTAGATCCAGTCTACATTCTTGACCACTATAATACTCTGTCTCCTACTCACTTTTTTTTTTGTTTCCAAATAACAGGTTCAATAAAACATTGTAATGATATTGAAAATACTGTCAAAGATGTTGCCATTTAAATACAGACCTCAGCATTATCAAGATAAGTCCATGAATAATTTTGAAATATATATATTTACAAAATTATCGAACAGTACACTCCACATAATTTTTGGTAATCTATAAAGCAAGCTAAGTAAGTCACATTTCCATGCAATAAGGAGTTTCCCCCCAAATTGCTAAATAACAAAAAAGACTGCTTTTAAAAACAACTTAGCTTAAGAAATTGCTACCTGGTGGGAGCTTATGAATTCAGATTCATTAAAAAAAATGAATGCATCATAAAGTAAGGAATGCCAGTGAAATGTGTTGGTCACATCAGTGTTTGTGCCTAGATTACCTTCTGGACATCTAAGGAGTAGCTGCTGGTCTTAAAGGACAAGTGGGACAGGTAAGCCACCAAGTACAAAAATAAGAACTTCTCTGCTTCTGCCCAGATGTCACTGACATTCATCTTTCAACCTTGGGATATTGTTGTTCAAACAGATAGGAGGTTAAAGAGAGTACTTTTCAACAAGCTTATAGTAAAAATAGTTCTTAAACAATAAAGCTCTTCTTGGATAGTGTTAAGTAACGGGGAACATGGAATCTAACCAGGGGATGGCATGACAGCACACGTGATTATGTGTGCAGAGAGAGACAGAGGCCAAGACGTTCTGTAGAAGTCCAAGGCCTTACCTACCCATGGTGGTAGGATTGGGAAGGAGAGACCGTGAGTTGTTAGAAATGATAAAAGCTGGAGACTATCTGGATGTAGGACCAGGAAAGAGGAAAGAGTTAAAGACTCAGCGATTTCTTCCATATAATCCTTCCATTTGTAACCCCAACTTTCAACATCAGTTTTAATAGCAATTTTTCAAGGGTCCACCTCCTAGGCTTCTTCCATATGAACTATTTCAAAATGCTAAGAGAAATTATGCTTATTGCTTGAGCTACATGGCTGTTGACATGCTGCCCAAATGAACAAAAATATTTTATTTGGCCCACCTTACCATGAAATAGAATAATGATGTTTCAAGAACATTCCCTTTAAATTATCCTAGTGTTATAAAGACAAAAAGTCTCTTCAGTTTTAACATATGAACAATATTGAAATAACATATGAAGAATATCAAAATACATATGTAACAGTCACCATTTGGAAATGATAGCAGGCAAAAGGGTGTATCATGAGCATGTATTCAAAAACATAAAGCTATAACTCAGGAAAAGCAAATGAAACAATATCAGTGTTCTCTTATTTCACTATAATCAGAATTACTTTCTACCATACTCCTTGAAAAGAAATAAATAGTACACATAGCAGTTAGTAGCATAACAAAATAGACACTTTCAGTTATTTTTGAGAAATGACTTAAATAGTGATTTTTTTAAAGAGGCACTATTTGACAAAAGTATCGACTGCAATGATTCTTACTGGAAAGACTTCATGGGTTCCCACAGCTTAGGTGAGAGAATTTGATCCCAAACCCATGCCAAAATTTTTATAAATCTATACTCATCAAATAAGATCACTCAGCTACTGCTAAGCCTTAATTTAAGGTTTAATATAGCAAACATTTCATCTCAGTATATGTAGGCTCTGTTACTATGAGATTTGTACCAGAATGGTACAAATGGGAAGAGGGATGACCACAGATTTCTTGGGTTTCTAATATATGCATTTTGCAAATTCTTCCTCATAAAATGCATCTTGAAATTAATATTGCAGCCCATCATTATTCCTTTCATCAGAAAGGCCATGAAGGAAGCAGCTGACATCTACCCACCACTCCAGGAATACTAACATGTTTACAAACAAGGTAGGAATTGTTATAAGACTTTGTGCTTCTATTTATACTAATATTTGTCCTGCTATAGGCAGTGTTCTTTTGCTTCTCTCTCAACCCTCAGAAATCAGCTCAGTTACCACCTTCTCCCTGAACCCAATCCCAAAACAGAATGTCTGATCAGTACTGGGATTTGTTTTCCAAAAGCTTACCTTCCTTCCCTGTCCCTTTATCTTCTTTCATTCCCTCCCTCGTCCTCCAACTTCACTTCAGTGCTCTTAGGAAGACATTTGTCTAACCTCTAAACTCTTTTCCAATTAGTGTCCCAATCTCTGTTTAGGAAACCTCCCTGCATTTTACATTGACTTGGGAAATAGTGACTACTTCCCACAAAGGAAGCCAAAGGAGTAGTATTTTCATTACCATATTCAGAACAGACAAAAGCCAAACATGGGCAGAGTCCAGGTCAATCTGAGGCTCTCAGAGCGTCTTTTTAAATATTGAGCAGATGATGCCATGATTAATATTTGGAAGTCAGAGTGGAAGCATGAAGACCACATGGCCTTCACTGTGGCTGCTCTCTGTTGTGCCTGTAGTTCCTGTAAATTGTCCAAGTCTGGACCTCCAGCTTCCCATTGATTCACTAATCTGCATTATTCTCATTAATTCCAATCTTGGTTTTGTGAGTCAGTTTCTACAGCTTAATGCTAAGATCCCTGATTGATATATCTCCAATGTCAACTATACCCCAAATGATCCTTCTAATTTATTACTCCTTCAACCACACAAGAACTATAGAAAACACAAGATTCTAATTCAGGGAACTATTTCAGTAACCAAATGGACTAAATCTGGCATGTGCTGACTTCTGTTGCTGACTCTTACCTATACCTCTAACCTTGACATGCCTTAGCAAGAAATTTACTGCTTTCAATGACAGGATTATTGGTTCTATTGTCCTTCCTTTGAGGTAATGTTGTAGTTTTGTGTTTGCTGAATTGTCCAACTTTCTGATAACTGTGTTTGCCCAGCTACTAATACTTTCAGATTCTGACTTTAATTAGGATATAGTCCTATCCTTTAATCATGATGTGAATCTTAACATGTCTATCGATCTTCAGTTCCTGCTTTTATTCAGAATAACAATCATAGGTTATTAGAAGAGATAAAGGTCCATCATTCCCTCCTCTCCAGGTCAGTGCCATAATAGATTTTTCCATGATTACCCAAAGCTACAGACTCCTGAAAAATCTCTCCCAGCGTTGTCACTTCAATGAATTCATTCTAGGCTCACTTCCACAGATTTTGAATTTTCTTTAGTTTCCCTTTGAATTTTTGTTGCTTTCTTTCTAAATTCTCTCCCTCTTCATTGATAATTCTGTTGCAAATTCTACAAGAATGTGATGTGAGTTTCTCTCCAAGATATCATTGGACTCCCTCTCAGTCTTAAGTGTTCTGCTCCAAATGGATCGGTTTCTCCATATCTAGGAGAGAGAGGATGTTATATCTGCAACTCAAATGAGTAGATGGGTTGAGGTTAGTGGAATTGCTGTCCTTCTCTTTAGCATGATCGTAGCTACTACTCACTGAATGTTGACCCTGAGGGGCAGGTACTAGTCTGAGACCTTTAGGTACATAATACTACTTGGCTGTCAGAACATCTCTCCTAAATTAATATTATTGTTCTTCATTTAGTGATTTAAAAAATGGACGGTCAGAGGCATTATGTATTCACACAAGTTCACATCACTAGTGGGTGGAAGAGTCATGATCGAAAGCCATGACTTTGATCCCAAATTCTATGTTTTTACCCACTACAACTTATCCTGCCCCCCTACACATACCTATGAAAAAATCACCATCTCTTATCCTGGTAACTGAGCTTTGCATGATTCGCCTCTATCTGCCTTTCTAGAGTCATCTCTCCCTTTGTCCCTATCTCCCTCTGCCACATAGAATTTGAACTCCAGGCAAATTCAGTTGTATGTATATTCAAAGAAGCCATACCCTTAGATGGCCATCCTTTTGTTTCAAATGCGTTTTCCTTTAAGTAAAATGTTCTCAACCTTGTAAACACAATTTTCAGGCTGATTCATTCCATGTGACCCAGATCAAATGTTTCCTTTTCCATGAAGCCTGCTCCATTCCCCCATTTGAAAACAGCTAATTGGCCCTATACTTTACTTATCATCTACATAACCCACGTCCTTCCCACCTCAACTACATACTGAGTTCCTTGGAGGCTATCATTGTGGTCTTCTCTTCTCCATATGCCCTCTGTGGACCATATCCTTTCATGGTAGGTTCAACTGTTGGATTCACTTAAGTGTACTTCTGCCTGGTCATATTCCAGGCACATTTTGTGGGAAGGAAACGTGACTGCCAGATAGTGGCAGTCAGAGGCCACCAAATCTGCACCTACTCCTCATCTTTCACAGTCACAGATCCATGCACTCCATCTGGGAGGTTCTCTCACTGGGCCTGAAAAGGTCATATGCTTACAATTTACAAATACACAGGAGAGTATTAGCAGTTCTAATAAGTAAAATATTAAACAGCAACTGGAATCTATAGCCAATAGTGATATTAACGTAGCACCTTCTAAAAACAGTATCCTTAATATTACAAATTTAAAAAATCATATATAGAGTTGATGGTACAAATGAATATAAAAAGTATGTTCCAAGGATGACTTATGATGGGATGCTTAACAACATAATGAGAAAAACAATTGCTAAGAAACTGTTTCTTCCCATACTCCCTCCCACATTCATCTCACCTCCAGAGAGCATGTAAACACAGCCTAGACATTGCATCAGCATATGTTTCATTTTCACACTGAGAAAATGGGAACGATAACTTTGCAAATGAAAAGAGAAAAATAATTTAAAGTATGCTTTCAAATATGGAAAGCACAAATAAGTAATCTTCTAAGAATGATAGAAACATGTTATTTTGTCCCTTCTCATATGTATACTACTTTAAATCCCACTAGGATTTATTTTAGACTTTCTCACTGCAAGTGAGATGATGCCTTTGGAGAAGGTACAGCTATGAAAGACTCAACACTATGTAAAGGATAAAAACTGTGTGGAAAAGTTTGACTGTATTACTGTCTATGTAGCTCTGCACAAAGTAAACTAGCAGCTTACAGGTTGTTTGCTCATGATAAGGAATCTAGCTTTTCCCTAAAACAAATCACATCATGACTATGTCTGGTCAAATTCATGAAATCATGAAATTAAGCTTTAATTCATGAAGCAAGATCTAATTTTAAAGTTTTATTTGAATCATAGTCTTTTCTATCTAATATGATCATAATTATTAATTACCTGCTCAATAGCATTCATTTTTAATATAATTTTTGTAAGGAAATGGAATACCTACATTGAGAAAGAAAGAGAGAAGGGAAAAGAAGGAAAAAAGGGAAAAAATATTCATAAGGATTCTCAACATTCTGCTTAGGTTGAAGGAGGGATAGCGACCCAGAGCTCCATATTATGAAGATGCCCACCTTCATCACTAAACTGCTTCAAAAGTGACTCTTGTCCGGGGACTCTTAGGGACCTAAGAAAATTATTACTAATGAAATTGCTTTGATTTTGCAAATCAAGAATGTGACACACAGATTCTTAGGGTGGCCCCAAATGATCTCCTTCCCCCGATGTTCATACCTTTATGTAAATGCCTTCCTTTGAGCATACTTGGGACACGTGGCTTGTTATTAAACAATAGCCTATTGCAAAAGTGATGGGGTATCAACCCTATGATCATGTTATAGTACATAAAACTTATCCTTGCTAGCTGACTTGCCCTAGTAACTCTCTCTCCCCTTTCTTTGAAGAAGCAAGATGCCATGAATCCACTGCATATTGCCAAGAGCCATGTAAGGGGGATGCAGATGCTTTCCTACTTCAACTTCCAGATGAAAATCCACTGCTAGTCAACACCTTGACTGCAGCCTTGTGAGATCCTTAGCAGACTTCTGACCCACAGAAACCACGAAGTAAATAATCATGTGTGGATTTAAGCTGCTAAGTGTGTGGTCATTGTTAGGCAGCACAGAAAACTAATACAAGGGAACCAACATTTAAGAAGTATACTTAAGCCAGAGCCAAGAATAAAACTTCTCACCATACAATTCTCTACTCCCATGCTGCGTCCCAGGAAACTGAATGTGACCAAGATGGCTTTAAGCATTCCCTTAGCTTGGCTAAATTTTAGACAAATTTCTTCCTGACTACAGGCCTAAGAGAATTCACTTAAGAAGATTTGCCCCTTTGAGATGTAAATCTTTCCTTGGACTCTAGCCAATTTTACAACCCAGGAATGTCTTTGTCAAGGACCTGGGAGCCATTCCTTTGAAATGCAATCATCAGGAAAGATAGGCCCCTTAACTCTGTCTCTTGGGGCTGGAGCAAGGGGAGAGGAGGGATAGGAGCCCAAGTTCAATAAATCGTTACATAGCAAACACACTGCCCAACTTCTCACTAACATCTTCCAAGACTTTCCACTAGCTTACCAAGCACTTAAAACCTCTCCTGATCACTTGAGCCCAGGAGTTTGAGGTTGCAGTGAGCTATGATGATGCCATTGCCCTCATGCCTAGACAAAAAAAGTGAGATTCTTTTTCAAAAACAAAACAAAACAAATCCTCTCCTGCCTTTTGTTTCAGTGGAGTTGAAACTATCTCTCTTCCCTATTGATTAATCTTGACCCTTACTGCAATCAATCTTGACCTCTATTGCAATAGTTTTGAATCAAGTCTTCCTTGCCTGTTTAATATTTTGACAAATGAAGTGGGCAAAACAATGAGATTTATAAGAAGATTTAAACATGCTGAGGTTCTTGAACAGAATGGTTCATTAAGGGCTCTCTCCCAATCTATGAGGGCACTGTATAAAGGGGTGCAGAAGTTCTCAGAAAAAGTGGCTTTGATTAAAGCCAGGGAAAGTGCCACAAGAAAACCATGACGACTTGGCAGGGACTACTGTGCAGACCAGATTCTGCCTGCACGCTCGCCTCACTCTGCTTCCTCTGCAACCATGTCTGAAAAACCTAGAAATCTGGAAATTTGATAAGTTGAAAATGAAAGAAGACAGTAACAGAAAGAAAGAAGACAGAAATCCAAGTGAAAAAAAATACTGTCTTCCAAAGAAACAATCCAACAGAAGCAAGCAGACATATCATTATGAGGCATGTGTCACCAATACACACTGTACATTCCACAAGTGTTAGCTGCTTAGCTTCATAAGATGCAAAGAGGTTAGATCAAGTTTAAATTGAGTGTGCTGCTCCTTTCACATCAAAGAATGGAGAACTATTGACAACCAAGGCCTCCTTGGCCTCCCCATCTGTCTGCCTGGCTGGCACAGAAGAAAAAGAACTTGCATGTTGGTGAAGAAGCTGAGGGGCATGGCAGTGAAATGTAAAGTAAAAACCAAGCTGGTCCAGGGTGTCTTGCAAACTGTAAAAGGCAGTTTAATCAGAGTGCCATTATTTGGGTTCAAATGATTTTAATTACTGATATGCTCATTTTTTTAAACTATGCAAATAAAAAGCTTTAAAACCTGAAGAAAAGAAATATGAAAATCAGGACACATAGCCCAATGTGTTTGCTCAATTCCAGGGGGTACCGTTCATACTTGATTCACACTGAACTTCATGGAGTTGTGCAACATGGTGGCCCAGCTGTACATATTAGTTCTTACTAACGAACAGTTTAAAATAGTTGAAGTTTCTATTCCTCAGCAGTCCTGATGATCCGAGTATATATAAGTAATTAACATATAGTACTCAGTTGCCAAATATGTCCATTTTACTGGAATGGTTAGTTTTATACCCCTTGAAATGTTATTTTAGTGTTGGTTTCACCCAACTCATGTGTAGAAGCCAAAATTTTAATCCATACCCTCTGGGTGAGATTTTTCAGTGTCATGACAAAATTTCAACCCTAAACCACAAATCTCAGTGGTTTCATGACATCTATCCCAAACTGATACTTGTAGCGGAAATAAGAAATATGACCAATTGCCACAAAAGTGACATTACAAAACAAAATTGAAATATGGGTGCCAATAACTTAGTATCACATTTACAAAGTGACACAAGGATTGTACCTAAAACACTTTTTAATTTACATTACTAAGATATATTTTCATTAATAATTTGAAAAAATTACAAATTCCAACACATACATTATATACCACAACCTAATTTAGTCATTTGAAACATTCAATCTCAATAATCATTAAACAAACTGATTCAGTGTCTCTTTGTCCTGAGGAGAATACTTGATGGTTCATAATTACAGGAACATTTATTAGTGAGGATTGAGAACTCTTTGCCTAAGGCCAATTTTTCCTTTCACTAATATATATAATTTCTGCTCTCATGCAAAGTCCTTTCTATATTTTTAAAATATTTTTCCTGTCATTAATATAAATATATGCTTATTATAACATTCTGGAAAACAGTGTAACGAAAAGAAAAGAAAGAAAAGAAAAGAAAAGAAAAGAGAAGAGAAGAGAAGAGAAGAGAAGAGAAGAGAAGAGAAGAGAAGAGAAGAGAAAAGAAAAGAAAAGAAAAGAAAAGAAAAGAAAAGAAAAGAAAAGAAAAGAAAAGAAAAGAAAAGAAAAGAAATAAAGCAGGGGAAGAAGGAAGGAAATAACTAATAATTTTACCAAAGAGGATCACTAATATTTTTGGTGAAGTATCTTCTAGTCTTTTTTCCCCATATGTAGTATTTTTGTAAGTTGCAATCATACTTATTGAGCTTTTTTGCAGTCTGCTTTATTATCTTAAAATACAGTAATACTCCTTATCTATGGTTCGCTTTCTGCAGTTTCAGTTACCCACAGTCAACTATGACCCAAAAATATTAAATAGAAAATTCCAGAAAATAAATAGTTTATAGGTTTTAAATTGCACATCATTCTGAATAGCATAATGAAATAGTACGGCTCTATCCTGCCCAAGACGTGACTCATCCATCCCTTTGTCCAGTGTATCTTCATGGTAGACATCATCCACCTATTAATTAGGTCAATAGTAGCCTAACACTATCACACAATGGCTACATCATTCACGTCCCTTTATCTCACACAGAGGTGTGGTATCATCTCACATCATCACAAGAAGGGTGAGTACAGTACAATAAGATATTTTGAGAGAGAGAGAGAGAGGCACCACATTCATATGACTTTTATTACAGTATGTTGTTATAATTGTTCTGTTTCTAGTTGTTGTTGTTAATCTCTCAGTGTACCTATGTACAATCGCTTACTAAAACCTTGCTTTCCTATTAAATATATGCTTAAGCATCAGAATACACTATGTAGAATCTGAGAGGCTAAATATTCTCCTTGGGACAAAGAGAAACTGAATCAGTTTGTTTAATAATTATTGAGATTGAATGTTTCAAATGAATAAATTAGGTTGTGGCATACAATGTGTGTGTTGGAATTTGTAATTTTCTCAAATTATTAATGAAAATACATCTTATTGGTAGGATTTGAAAATGTAAATTTAAAAAAATAAGATATTAGACTGGATAGATAAAAAAATAATCTGGAATCTGCACATTCATTCCTATTAATCACTGTTTAAATAGTGTAAAACTCTGCTCTTGTTTACATTTGTTCAGAAATCTTGCTTATTAATGGCACAATGACAGAGCATAGTTTTAGTGAGCCTAGATATTAATTTTTTTTGAGACACAGAGCAAGAGAAGTACAATACCTTCATAAGAAGGTCATCATCCTTTTACTAAACAAATGATTGACTAAATGAGCTCTCTATAATTAACAGCTGGAGTTTGTCACCAAAAATCTGGTAACTTATCAGAAGCTTCATTAAAAATATTGTATGTTTATGCCTTTGTGTGTTTTCCTATAGAGGGGCCATAGCTTTTATCAGATTCTCAAGTGGCCTATGACTTACTAAAAAGTATTTAGCTATTAAATACAAGAAGAGTTCAACACATATCAAAAAAATTAAGAATTTTTATGTGGCATATATCTATCCTATTATCTTACTTTCCTTTTCTGTGAGATTAGAGCTGCTTATTTTTGTTTACATGTTTCTAAAATATTGCCAACATAGAATTTATATATATCACTGGCTTTCAATTTTGTTTTCCTTGGTCAGACACATGTGGCCGATGAAATTCACAATGTACCACACCCAACTGGGCTTTTGTGAATGGTTGTGCAGGTTGTGCCTTCCCAAATACCTAGTAACTCCTCTGCTGAGGGAGATGGGGGCTATAATCTTTGTCATGCTCTAAGGACAAAAGCATGAGTCCTGACCTTGGACCATATCCTTCAGGAAGATAGAATGTCCTTTCTTAATTCATACAAACATATCACGTGGGCTAGTGGCAATCACACATACACATGAAGGGTAACCTTCTGTTTATTTGCTACTTCCAACTTTAGATGTAAATTTGCACCTTTTTTGTACTCAAGAAAGTAACTAACAGTCTCACTGAAGATGTCATTATAAGAACTATGTATTTATCATCAATTCACATAAAAATGTAAACACTTTGCTATTATTAGTTATATTTGGTAAAATTATTGGCATCTGTGGCTTACCTCATAATGCACTGATATGCAATGTCATTGTGAGAAAAAAAAAAAATTTGACCGCTATAGATTTTGGAAGTTGTTTATCCATTTATTTTCAATCTCACCAGTTCCCCAAATTTCTGAGGTGCTCTGCATGCTTATATACAATAAAACAAGATAAAATAACAAGATACTATAAAATTTAAAACAAATGGATCAAAGGGAAAATGAAAATAAAAAAGATAAAGTCAGGAATGAATTTCAAGCAAAAATATTGTAAGATGAGATACATTGGCTGGAGCTTGGCCATGAATTGAAATTAAGTTGCAACTCAAAGGGACAAAAAATGACACACTTTTGGCCGGGCGCGGTGGCTCACGCCTGTAATCCTAGCTCTCTGGGAGGCCGAGGCGGGCGGATTGCTCAAGGTCAGGAGTTCAAAACCAGCCTGAGCAAGAGTGAGACCCCGTCTCTACTATAAATAGAAAGAAACTAATTGGCCAACTGATATATATATAAAAAAAAAAAAAAAATTAGCCGGGCATGGTGGCGCATGCCTGTAATCCCAGCTACTTGGGAGGCTGAGACAGAAGGATCGCTCGAGCCCAGGAGTTTGAGGTTGCTGTGAGCTAGGCTGACGCCACGGCACTCACTCTAGCCTGGGCAACAAAGTGAGACTCTGTCTCAAAAAAAAAAAAAAAAAAAAAAAAAAAAAATGACACACTTTTTAGTGAAATATCCATATCTAAAGCTACCAGCTCCTGGTACAGAATAGTAGTTTCCACATCTATTTATTTATCTATAATATAAAATCAGCCATTTGTTCACAGTGGAAGCACAACTAAGGCTGGTTCTAAGACCAGACAGAAATTTTTCCCAGGTGTCCTCATAAGAGGACACTATGATATATAAATATACTCAATAGAACCATGTGTTTCATAAATCTTTATCTTTTAACTTCCTCCATATAGACTGTTGGATTCACAGTGCATTATAATTCAAAAAATTATATTTTAAGAGAGATTAGAATAAAGTGGTTTTGGTATATATTGTCTTTTGCCAGCCCATTTTAATCAGAGGAAGATAACAGTGTATTTAAATGCAGGCCTGAAAAATGGTCACCTCCAGTAATTAACCTGCAGGAGTGTTTTGTGGAGCTGAGGAATGATGGTCCCCTAGATAGGCACTTGCTCTCCACAGTGCCACAGGTCATGCAGATGCATTCATCATTCAATTGCACTGCTTTCTTGGCTTCTCTAGTTCTTTGAGTTTGTAATTCCCAATCTAGAGAGGTAATTTGCATTTCCTTCAAGATATGCTTTGAATGTAGCTATTATATGTTGCTGATTGAATAGATATTATTTAAAAAATCAAGCAGGGATATGATCTGCATCAAATTGTGAAGGATAATAAAGTCCACCTAATTTCTTCATGGAAATTGGATCAAAGGAAGGCAGTGATTGGATAACTATAGGAAGGCAGTGATTTCCTAGTTTGTAAGATTATAACCATCTCAGTTTCTGAGTAGAAGATGACATGCTTATTCTTTGTAATCTCTATAGCGGGGCAACAACACATGCACCTGAGCATGAAAATCACAACTAGAAATTGCTACTTAATCCTCAAGAAAACCATTTCATTCACATTGACTCAGTAATATTAAACCAAAAATCTTATGTGAAAAGAGGCATTCTTAATTTATGACCAATTTCTGATCATCAATTCAACAGGCAAGATGAGTACAAAAAACCCCAGAAATTTTGCCAAAATAATAAAAAGCATAATAATGATTAATAGTGAAATAACCTTACTAATGCCTACCCGCTCCTCAAGTAGAAGAGTAGTCTGTGAATCTCTCAAATACTACTGCTTTATTATTCATTAATATGACCACAGGGATTGGTTGATATAAATAAAAAAGTACAACATAATGTAATTACATAATTAAGTGGATGAATATATCAAAACTATGTATTATATACACTAGACAAAACTGCATATAAAGTTGTCAAAATACATATTTGAGGGTTAATCTATAAGATATATTTTATTACAATTGCAACCTCATACCCCTCAATAGCATTCTCTTTGTTTTGCCTTTCCTGTTTTATCTTTCTCCATAGCTCTTATCACCATCTAAAATATTATATATTTTACTTATTCATATTTTTTGTCTGACTCCCCCACTAGATTTTAAACTCCATTAGAACAAGAATTATTTTTCCGCTTCATTGAACTAGAGACTATATGTCTCCAGTATGAACTAAGTGCTAGTATTCCTGGCATTTAGTACAGACTCGAAAAATATCTGTGAATGTACAAACAGAATGATTTGCAGTCAATTTTCCTTAAAACGTATAACTATCTTTGCAAAAATCAAAGTCAAATAATAGAGACATTAGATAGAATTTTTCCAAGGGAAGATGTTGTGTATATTGTTGTGCTTTTCTTTTGGGATCTTGATGGTAATAATACTAGCCCTTTTGCTTTTGTTTATAATAATTTCAATATATTTCCATCTTTCAGAATTATCACGAGACAAATAACAAAAAACTAATCTTTTGGCAAAGGAAGTTCTGATAAGATGATTCACTAATGATCAACACTGGGGGAAATAGAAATCTCTGATTGCTTATAACTGCAGAGCATGCCAACCAGATAAATATCACAGAATGATGTCATATATGTGTTACTGGATGCCTTTGTAGTCAATGGGAGATCCCATCTGTTTTTGCCATTTAGGATGATTAAAAAATGGGCATGACAGAGTCTCAGACTCTAACCTATGTTTTCATTATGACAATCTCTTCATATAATATATATGCTATTAAAATATACAGATTTATCTGTTGTTCAGGACGAATCATAACACAAACAATGAAGGAGACAGGAACAGCTGGTAGGAAAGACAAGCAATCTGTTTAGTGCATTAAGTCAGGTCTGGGTGCTATCATGTAACATATGTGTCCCAAAAGCACATTTTGGCCATCAACAGTCATCCTAAACCTCAGTAAGAATTCAACACAGATTCCAACTGCTTGAACCATCAAGGATTTTCCTTTTAAAACAGATTCTCATGTGACTGTGAGTTTATCCATTGAAATGGAACCTCTCAAACCAATAAGAATTGAAATTTAAGTTAAAAGGATAGCCAAACAAAAACCTGAGTTTGGCCTTCAAGCAATATAAAAATCCTTACCTGCTAACTAATATCTCTTTACTAATTTTGTTAAGAAAGTCAGTGTCAGTGTTGACACTGGTTATCATTAGCGTAAGTATGAATTTGGTTCTGAGGTTTCCTTATAAAAAGACATATATTTATAAAAGGAGTAACAAGTAGAGTTGAAGTCAAAAGTTTATGAATAAAAACATTTAATTTGATGGCATGTCATTGCTTTTTCCTAATTACTAAAGATTTCAAAGTTTAAGTAATTCTCCCTTATTTTTCTTTTGGAATCATCTCAATGTTTTAGCATCTGTTGGTCATCCAAAGCACATACAATCAGTGTAATTTGAGATCAGATAGCCCTAAGTTTTAACACTGGTTTTACCCATCATTAGCTCTGTCACCTAGAAAAAGTTACATATCATCTCTGAGCCCCAGTGTCCTTCTCTGTAAAAGAAGCTGATGATGTTATCAAATTCAGAGTTGATGCAAGGTCTAAATGAGATCTTTTGCATAGTATCTAGTACATAATAAAACAATGATGACTATTGGCTATTATTAGTAGATATCAATGTTGAAGTTAGAGTATTAATTTTCATACTTGGTCATATTCTGGGCTAACTTAAAGCCAAATGGTAAGGTCTTAGACTTCATATAAAAGCAGGAAATGGCTGGACAGGCTCCACAAGCTATGGTATAGGTATGTGACCGCTAGTCTATTATGAACTATTCAGATCTGAAGCTTTTAGCAACTACAAGCTGCCTCTACATCAAGTTCAGCTTTGGGGGTCTATTTCTTAAAAGCTCTAAAGCAGTTTAGGCAAAAGTCCCTACTAAACAACACTCTTCTGGTTGCTCAGAAGGCCAGTTTTTTGACTGGCCTGGTACCATGACATGCTCAACCCAGTGACACCCATTTCCGAGGCCACTTTAGCAGTAAACCAATGGGAAGTCTTGAACCCAGATTCCTCTTCATTCAGAAGCACTCTACCTCTAAGACTGCAAAGGCACAATCTAATTTCCTACCACAGGCAATTTAACTTCCTCATTTCTGATTTCTTCACTCCTACAAATATTCTCCTCAGTTCCACTATTTCTTCTCATAAAGTAGAGAATCCCTCACCCAATACCTAGGTTTTTAATACTTCCAATGCCAAAAAACAAATAAACAAACAGAAAAAGTCTGTATATCTAGGCCCAGCCACTCTCTTGCTCTCTAATCTTATGTTTTCATATGCCTACTTGCATTTCAAATACAACATATCCAAATCAAATTCATTGTTTTCTCTAAAAGGGCAATTCCTCCTTATTTATTTCTGTAACTCTATAAACAGAAATGCCTGACCCATAAATTTAATATTCCTTTCATGTTTCTGAAAACAAAAACAAAATTAAATATCCTAGTTACCTAGTAAAATGTTCATTTCACTAGACACATTTGTAAGTTATCTCGTAATAGAAACTGATGGGCTTTTAATTTAACAATAATCCTCACTGATAGTTAACTAAGAAGTCAATACAGGGTATACTTAATTAATATTTAATAATAATAACAGTGATTATTCAACTTCATTATTGAGAAATCTATAATCAACAGTCTGACTTTCCATTATGGCAGTATATTCAAAACATCAGCATTCAAGACATTAATTTAATTATGAAAGAGAAACACTTAGATTATTACAAAATTATTATATTAATGATTTAAGTTTTACTTTACTAATTTATGGGAATATAATAACTTGTATTTATTAATCCATATCAGAATTATCTCTCCAAACATTCTTGCGACTTTAATAGCTTTACTATTTATTCCTATAGGACAAGAAAATGTATAGAGAAGGCTTTATCTGGCCAACTGTACAAAACACATCAACATTCCTCTTTTCAAATACAGTAACTTCTGTGCTATCAGAAAATGCTTCTGACAGATTGCATGACCATTCTGGGAGCTGTACTCTTCTGTTAGTTATTACTGATAAAATGGGCATTTTACATATGTCTAAAGTTATACCAGAAATTATATTTGAAAGCCATATATAGCTGAGCTTTGTATCACATGTAATTTATATCAAACACAGATTTGACTAGGAATTATTTCATAAATATGTAGCAACTATGATGTAGTAGTTAAAAGCACAGACCCTGTAACTGATTTGTCTGGATTTAAATGTGGGCTCAACTACTTTACTTACTATAAGAGTTACCTTGAGCAAATTACTGAACTTCTGCATGCTTCAGTTTCCCCAATTATAAGATAATAATGAAAAAAAAAAGGTACCTCCCAGAGTTCTTATGAGGATTAAATATGTTAATTCATGTAAAGGACTTAATGAATGGCTCACAGTAAAGGTTCACTAAATGTTTACTGTTGTTTTTTGAGGAAAGGCAACATCAATGAGCAAAATTCATTTGGGGAAGAAAACAGTCCTAAATAATCATTAAAAGCATCCATAATGTGCCACATTTGTGTTTGCTATTTTACACAGTCAGTCTCACATGGTGTTCACAACAATCCTGTAGGAAATCATAAACCTAACCCATTCTGGATTATAGATAAGACACTTAGTGAGTTCAAATATCTTAAGTAAGGATACAAAACTACCATACAAGTAGGCAAGATTTTAGACCTCCCTCTATGACCCCCTGACTTTCCATCACACCTTCCTAATTAGGCATTTCCCCTTTTAATAAAATTCTTAATTGTCTGATTGTTGAATCCCAGAATTTTTAACCTGAAATACATTTTAGATATCAACTAGTCAAGATCATGCTTAAAAATAGGAGACTAAAGCTCAAGTGTAAATATGACTTGTCTGATGCCATGTAACTATTCTATTTTTTTCTTCATCAATATATTTTTTTATGTTAAAACCATCCTCTTTGAAAATTGGACAGCAATTTGATGAATATATATTTAAGCTGTGATAACTGGGGGATAAAATGGGCCAGCCACTAGGGAAAGTATGAGCCAAGTTCTGAGACTGAGATATTATAAAAAGAATAGCTTTGCTGGTGAAGTAGAACTGTGCCAAAGGGGAAGTTTAAGTTTCACTTGGAGAGGAAATGAGAGAGAGAGAGAGGGAAAGGTGGTGTTGATGTGTGAAAGGAACTGACAGATTTTACACACTTTCTTTTAAAGTAATTATAATCTCTTCTATTTCCTCTATCTTCACTCT
The DNA here is from genome assembly GCF_040939455.1 of Microcebus murinus. Classification (NCBI taxonomy): domain Eukaryota; kingdom Metazoa; phylum Chordata; class Mammalia; order Primates; family Cheirogaleidae; genus Microcebus; species Microcebus murinus. The sequence continues at coordinate 39,037,880 of NC_134113.1, forward strand.
CTTCCTTTCCTCCAGCTCCTGCTTTTCCCTCATGAGATGATAAATGTGATCTAATATTTTCCAGCTGGGAGGGGGAAAAAATTGCCTGCCTGGGTAAATCTTCATTTGTCACCTCCTTTCTCTCTTTTTTTCTGTCGAGAAATTTAAATACTCAAAATCTCCTTTTATTTATATTCTTTAAATTTCTCAAATTATGGCAGTTTCTCTCTTCCCAACAGTCACCTGAAACCTTGCTTTGAAATTCAACAATCATTTCATATTTCTCATTTGGTTGCATGTCCCTCCTGAAAATTTCCACCACTGACTACTCCTTTCTTTATGACATTTTTTTCTTGTTTCTGTGTTATAATTTTCTCTTGGTTCTCCCTCTTTTCTCACTATGTGATCTCAGTATTCTTTCCTATCCAGACAGGCTCTTCAAGGTTTCTTTATCTGCCTTCTACTCCCAGTCTGCATGATTAACTTGAGTGATCTCTTTCATTTTCTTTTCTTAAACTGTATCTTCTCTACTTTTCAAGTCTCAGTTCTTACCATCCCCCATGCGGACTTTAGGTCCAGCCATACTGGTTCTCCAACACCTCATGTTCTTTCAGAATCAAATATCTTTGTCCACACTTTTTTTTTTTTTTTCATTTGGAGGCTCTTTTTATCTTTGGCTTCCTAGTAACTTAGCTTAAAAATCATCTTAACTGAATGCCTGAAATAGTCATCTGCTGCTGCTTTTGTGTTCTAATGAGTTTCTGCATCACCTATCATATTCTTTTGTAATTGGACTTCTCTTCCAGTAAACATACTTCTCAAAGGCACCTCCTTGAAATTGATCTTTCATTTTCATATCATACATAACTGGCCTGGTACCTAGAATTCAATAGATCTTTTCACAATTAGCGTTTGATTAGTGAACAAATTTGGAATTAAGGGGCAAGTAACCAACACTACTATTTAGACAGGCAATAGAACAGAGAAGTGAGGCCAAAGTGGTGGGGAAAATGGTCTCAAAGAGTTCAGAGGACCTTGAGGCTTGAGGAATTCAGGTCTGGCAATAAGACTGTAGTCAGAAGTCTCTGTTAGTCCAGGGTATGAAAACACTATGCTGTTCCAAAAAAATTTTAATAGAGAAGAAAATTGAAAAGATTAGGATTTCTGGGGACTTCCATTTTTTAAATTTAATGCCCTTCATAATGTTTTATGTTCATGAAACCTTTTAAGCAGGTTTCCTAACATAACATCACTGATAACACACCATTAAGGGATTTTACAAGAGGGCATGGGGAGGGCTGCCTTGCTGCTACATAGGCAAATATTTCCTAGATGGGATATATGTTACATGAACTGGGATTGTTTCCAAAACAATGACCTAGTCTTCCTGTTACAAATGTTACCTATACACTGAAGTGAATATACAAAAATTTATGTAACTAGTCACTTCATTTATAAATAAGAGGTCCTTTAGCTAATTCAAAGGCATAGATATCCTGCAATAGAGTAAAATAATTAAAGAAGAATAAAATGCAATGATGCTAACAACGAAACCTTTTATTGGATTTAAAACCACTAAAATCAATTTAATAAGTCTTTTTAAAAATCTTATGAAGTACTAAAGAAAATTAATTTCCTGTTTAAATCAATGATCTATCAACTTAAATGGGCTTGAATTCTATATTGGAACTTGATTAAAGAGATCTTGAAATGTTTCAAAATTAAATTTTTCTTTAAATCCCTAAGTCAAAATTGCACAACCCTAGTTCATTTTTATACTCCTTTTAAAATTCAACAATGACTGGTACCAATTACAAAATGGCCAGGGTCCTATGCATGAGCCTGAAAACATGCACCAAAATGACTATGATTGTCTATGTGGTAACATTTCCATTTGACAAGTGACAAGAAGGGTGATTTTACTGATTTTGAACACATTCTATTACTCACTATACGAATGCCAAGCAAACACATAAACAATGCAGATGATATGATGTACAAAATAATTAGAAAAGACACTGACTGTGCACAGATGGTCACACACATGAAAGAACTGCATCAAAGATGTTGTTATACTTCAGAAGACATTCATCCACTTGTGGGAACAGTTAAAGAAATTGAGGAGGATGAGATTAATAAAGACGAGATGACTTAGGACATAGAAGCAGACTGTTTTCACATAATTAAACATCTGTCGTGGTCAATGCCCCCTTTAAACTCAGGCAAGTAAGGACCTGTCCTGGCCCCAGGCCTCAGGGCATCTCATGCTTGAAGTGCCTTCCTTGAAATATTTAACATCCCTTTATACTCCCTGGACCTGCCAGGATCTGCAGCTATCTGGATGGGATGCCCTAAACCCAGACCAAAACTGCATGGGATCCATTCCTATTTCTTTTGTTTAGAGCCCTCTCCAATATTTTATCCCACCTATGAGGTCCACCAAATACTCTGAGAAGCTTAATGAGGTACATCTATCTCAGGATTTGGTGACCTTGTCCTAGTTCCAAGAGAGCATCCTGGCAAGGGATTCCTCCCAATGGTCAGTATAATATTTTTTCCCAGAGCATGCACAGGATTAGGCTGTAAAAATGGTGCATAAATAATTTTTAAGCGATGTTCAATTCTGGTTAGAGAGAAGGAGAGTTCAGGGTTCTGATCAACCAATGATCTACCACTGGTCTTAGGGTTTCAGCCTTTTAGGTTCATGCATCAGCTCTCACTTGGCCACGTTCTAACCATGGTGATGTTGCTAGAAGTTCAGGGTAGCAAGGGCAGCAGCAGGCATACTTTATCCTGTGAGCCTCTTGCCCACAAAAACCAGAGCTATTATTCCATGCTAAAAGTGAGGTTGTTTTCTGGTGGTGGCCATGTTTATCTCCTTCTCTAAGGCCTTTTGAAACCATTTTTCTCTAATGCCAATGGGTCCTTCTGGTCAATGTCCTTTCCTGCTTCCTATTGAAGTGATAATGCCATGCTTACCCGGACTGGTCCTAAGCTGTATGGTCAAGGGACAGATATTTCTTGCATGAATGAGACCACTCTTCCTCCATCTACCCAAGTTTGGGAGTTCTCACCTTCTCCCTACTGATGACAGTATGTAGAAGACAGGGGTACAAACTACATTTAAAAAGATCACATTCTATGGATGCAGTGATTACAACCAAAAAAGTCTAAGAAAGGATATCATTGGAAAATGTATTATTCTATGGTCATAATGCAAAATTCTGAGTGGAAAATTTAACATGACTAGAAAATAAATTATGGTTCATATTTCCTTCCATACTCTAAATATGTATGTTCATTTGTGGTGATAATTGTGCACTGGAGCAACCTCTCATGGGGCTGTCAGAGGCTTGACTGCAGAGGCAAGGTTTATATTGTTTCAATAAAAATAAGTTATGCAAATAAGTAGCACTAAGATTAATAATAGCATTACTGCCTGTTTCTTATAATGGAAAATAATCAACTAGCCAGATACTACACATTTAACAAAAAGAACATTAAGAGACTGGTAGAATTTTGAGGAGTTTGAGAATTGACTAAAAAGAACTCTGTAATAATCATCCCTGTTTATAAGTCTGATAGTTGTCTATTGAACATTTACCATGATAAGAGAGTTTAAACGATGCCAATAAAATGTCAAGAATGTTGAGAGATGATAGCTCAATCGTGTAGCAGGTTGAGATAGACGATTTTTAAGGTGCTTCTGAGGGTCTTAGATTTCTCCTTCTTTAGTAAGAGATAGTGGAATTCCCAAAGTGGCTTCCAACTAGCATTCTATATAACTCTAGGTTTCTATAAGGCATCACTTAGTGCTCCTCAAAATAAAAGTATGAACCTGATAGACATTAATGAATAAAAATGTTAATATCAGTTGGCAATTTTGAAAAACAAAATCCCCTGGAAGTAGAATTTTTAAATCTCATAATATGGATCTGTCATTATTCTGATACACTAACTAAACCACATGGCTTTCTGCAATGACTTTGAGTTTTCCTTCTGCAGTAACATTAAAAATTGTCCAGTGTAGTTTCTAGAGTTTTTGGCTTATTCTATTTCTGTCACTCTTCTTCCACCTGAACCACCTGGTTCCATCACCTCCTTCATGTAATTCTATCATTCTATAGGCAAAAGTATCAGTATTGTCAACAAAGCAAATAATAATAATAGGTTTAAGGTACTTTCAAATACTTCTGTTCTTCTTTTTTTCCCTTTAATTTCTGAGTGAATTTGAATTCAAATGGAATTATTAATATTAAAGGTGCCACTATGGATTGTTATCTTAACCTACAACAACCTGGCAAAGACCAGTACAGTAAAAGGGGGGAAGGCTAAAAGAGTGAACATGGAAGGCATTGTATTAATGTAATCTCTGATCAGCTGTTTTTTTTTTATGTGTCTTTAAGAGCTACTTGAGGGGATAATCTTTAGATATGTTCACTTTCTCCAGACTGGTTCTATTACAAAGCCAATATATCCCTTATGTCTACAGTCCCCACCCCCCCATACCATCCATGAACTGTTAGGGACTGGACTGCAGAGTGCCACCACCACTCCTCCATCCTGGTGGAAAAATTGTCTTCCATGAAACCCAGGAACCCAGGGTGGTAGGTTGGGGCTGGGGAAGCGCACAGCAGGAGGTGAGCGATAGGTGAGCTAGGGAGCAGTTGTGAAGCTTCATCCATTTTCACAGCTGCTCCCCATCCTTTGCGTCACTGCCTGAGCACCACCTGCACCACCATCCCCACCCCCTTAGTGGAAAAACTGTCTTCCATGAAACCGGTCCCTGGTGCCAAAAAGGTTGGAGACTGCTGCCTTATGTCACTAGTAACCAATCATAGCAGGGTTCACTGTTACCCCTGACTTGTAGGTTCTGCGTCTAGGTCAATCCTGGCTGACATTATCTCGTATGGTCTTATAGTCCATTTCCAGGTTACAGTGCTCCTTCTATCAGATGGAATCCAGAGTGGCCCATTATTTTCACTATCATCCAATGTCCATGCCTTGGGAGATAGATATTATTCCTGGCTTTCCCTATTGCTATCTGTACATAGAACTAGGCTATAATCTCATTTCTCCCTCATGTTCCCTTAACTCATTATCATGCCTAAGACATGATATCATGCCTAAGTCTGTTTCCTTCTAGCAAAAAAGACTCTATGTGAAAGTGCATCCAGTGCCGGGGACCCAGAATCCTCCCTACTGTCCGTGAAGTGCTCTCTTTGGAATAGCACTTTACTTCTCATGTGCTTCCCATCTCCACCCTACACTGGCAAAAATACCTGCCACCTGCTGGATACCTGTACTTTCCTCCTGATATGTCCAATGAGAAAAATTGACTTCTTACAGAGAAATGGCTAGCAATTTTGGCTTCTTGGGGAAGCCCACAGAATCAGTGGGGAGGATGTTGCATCTTCTTGGTTTGAAGTCTCTAGTTTCTTCTATCTTTGCTGATGCCATGAAGGCTGACCTGTATCCTGGAATGAACTTAAGAACTCAGTTGGTGAAACAACAATAACAAGGTAGGTTTTCCTTTGCTTTTAAATGGTCAGAGCTTAACTACTTAACTTTATTTCCTAAAAATCCAATTCTCTAGCAAAACCCTATCCCTCAAGAATAATTATGGTTCTGCCTCCTAGAACTCATAATTGCTTGAATTACACTTGAGCTTGGTAGACATCTGGTAGCTAGTGACCCAGGGCTATGATCTCCTACCTCCCTCCCTATTCTTTACATACTAAGTGTTGCTCTAGATACACACTAAACCTTATCCTATAATTCAACATTAAAAGAAAGTCACATAGTAAACCTTATATGACTGATATGTTTCTTTTGATTTATACCAAGAATTTCATGTAAAATGGAGTTCATTTTCAATGCAGTTTCTTCATAATGATGGCTTTGAAGTTCTACTTAACTGACAGCTACAGTAAAATTAAAAACAAGGCTACAGACGCCTTTTCAAAGTCCAACTGCTACTAGTACAAGTGTCACTAAACAATAGCCAAAATCAACAGTGAAGGCTTAGAGATGCTAATGAAGGTCAACATTTTACTTTGAAATCCACATGTATGGCAAGAAACCCTGTCTCCAAAGCAAACTTGCATGCTGCTCTGTGGTTCTCCAGAACTCTTTCTATTCCATCTAGGGTAGTGGTATCCTGCCCAAGATATTTCCTCAGCATAAAAATGATCTCCACCTGGATATGCAACCAAAATCCTGAGAAAAGAAAAATTATTTAGGAGTAAGATTCAAAAGTGTTTTACATGGCTACTCAGGGATTTAAAACGCACTGCTTTCCTTAAACACACAGATACTTCCTGCCATGTCTGAATGTTAGTTGAAAATTAGGTTCAAAATATCAAACATATTATACACCAGAGACATTCTGATGTTCACAATGTTCAAAAGTCTAGAAGATTGAAATCACCATGAAAAAGGTTCCAGTTTCCCTCAACTTTATAACTGATCCGCAGAAAGAAGCACATATACATGAACATATTATACAAAGAAGACACTTTCATATCACTCTTTGAGTATCTGTTGCAAGCAGAAACACATTGTATACTGAATCAAAACTTCACCCAGAAGCTGTGTTACAGATTTTAAGAATCTATGAAAGAGCAATAGTAGGCAGATTAACTACTTTACTAGGAAAAAGCTGTTAGTTCTTTTGAAGTCAAACTGTGGTATGGTCCAGAAATGTTTAAAAAAATCAGAGTATCTTCCTCAATGATTAACTTCATTTACCTCTTGCACATTTGTTACAAGAGTGCTGAATACCCATAACATGGTAATTAATATTTGTTCATTTGAACAAACATAGCAGATAGCTAAAATAATGAAATTTAATCCATTTAGAGTACATTTCTCAGGTTAACTTCAGCTACATTTGGCAGTGGAAATGGTTTTATTTGACAAGTTATCTAAGAGTCAGAAGACCAAATTTAGGAATTCACATTTATTTCAATTAACATAGTTTCATTATCTTCCAGATAAAGTTCAATTTGTAGCTTCCTCAGACCTACTGACCCTGAGATTGAATCACAGCTCCACCATTTTAAGCCATGTTAATTCAGGCAAATTTTGTAACCCTTCTGTATTCCATTTTACTTTTAACACTTTGTGTGTGTGTGTGTGGTGTGTGTGTGGTGTGTGTGTGTGTGTGTGTGTGTGTGTGAAGAGCTAAATAATATTTGTAAAGCAACAACTACAATCCTAGCACACAGGTAGCTCTCAGTAAATATTAGTTATGAAAAAATCTTCCTACTAATCAAAAATGCAAATTAAAAACAATGAAAGATTATATTTGTCTATTAAACTTGAAAAAATGACAAGATGGCGGTAAAGATGTCATGATAAAGCATCCTCATCACTGGTGTGGCAGGTTAGATTTGAACTGTACTATCCAATATGGCAGCTTCTAGTCACAAGTGGCAACTGATCACTTGGAATGTTGCCAATCCAAACTGAGATATATGATAAGTGTAAATACACATCAGTGTAAATATGCTAAAAGATCTCATTAACAATTTTATATTGAGGACATATTGAAATGATACTTCAGCTTACATGAAAAATCTTCTTTTAAATAAAAGATCTTAGATTCTTAAACTTTTCAAATATTGCAAAATTATTTTACTTCCTAACTATTGAATTCATTGCTCTGAGTTCAAAGTTTTATTTTTTTCTCTTCTTTATTTCCAGAGAAAGAAGTAATTTTACTGCTACCCTTAACCCATCTGTTAAGTGTAGTATACATTGTAAATAGACTAATTTTTACCTATAAGACAATGAAAAGAAATTCTTTTTAAAAGTAGTATAATCATGGATATTTAACACCTCTTTGTATTGTCAGGAATTTTGAGCTATTTAGACTGTTAGTGACTTGGGTGATAAATGTCTACTTTCAAAAATTACATATTAAGCAACTTTTCTACGATAGGTTTTATATATACAGTGATAAAAAGAAGATATGGGGCTCCTGTCTTGTTTTCTCTGGCCAAACATGTCATTTATTTTCTTGAGTGATGGACCATAAAATTCATTTATTTAGTTATCATTTGTTAAGCACCTACTATGGGACAGGTAACACTGTAGGTGTTAGAGTCTACAGTAAACAAAATAGTCTCTATTTATGGAGCTTAAATTCTAGAGGAAAGAAAATAAAAAACAAACAAATATACATTTCAGATGCTAAATCAAAATAGAAAAAAATCTGGCAACCTAACAGGAGAGAGTGATGGAAGGGTTGATACCTTAAACACAGTGGTCACAGGCCTCTCTGATGAGAAGACAGTTAAGTAGAATGAAATGATGAAGCAAGCCTCAAAGAACTTAAGGAAAGAACATTCTAGCGGGAACAGCAGTGGTAAAAGGACCAAGCCTGGTGTGCTTTGTGCATTTTGGATTATCAAGAAGCCCAAAGTATTTGAAGCAAAGTAAACAAGAGAAGTCACGGGGTCAGATCATGTTGAAGTTTGCAGGATATAAAAGGAACTCTGTTAATTTTGAGAGAAATGAAAAATCTTAGAGGGTTTTGATGGAAGTGAAGCAAGATACTACCTTCATGAGGATTTATAACACATCACGCATTGCACCAGGTGATTCACATATATTATGTAATTTAATCCCAGAGGTTGTAATATGTCCAATTTACTGTTGAAGAAACTAAAGATCAAAGAGAGTAAATAACTTGACCAAGATCACATAGCTAATAAATCACAGAAGTAGAATTCCAACCCTCTCTCTCTTTAAAAGACAAAGTCATCTGAAACTTGGCATCGTAAAATGTGAGGAAGGAGAAAGTTTCAAGGAAAAAATTATGAAAAGTATTCAATATGTGTAGACATACCAGGAAGAGAAGAGTAAATAAAGAATGTCAGTAGATTTTTCTTTTATGATCTTTGATATTAAGGTTTGTACAATTGCTAATTATAGGGCACCTATAATAGATATTCAGTATACCTTTAAGAAATAAATAATGATACTGTAAAGTTAGAGAGAGGAAGGCACATTTCCATGTGTAAAGACAGTAATATGAAGGTGGTGTGGCAGACTATGGTTTTGTCTAAACATTGGAGTGCGCACCTCCCACCAGGCTCATTGTTGCAGGAAGATTATACTTTCCCATCACATTGTCCTCAAGATCGACTATGTGACTTACTTTGGCTAATGAAATTTGAGTAGAAGAGACATGAGACATGTACCTCCTCTGAGCAGGAGGTGTAAAAACCAAAGCATAGTCTCACAACTTCTATTCATCTGCCATGATCTTGGTATGCCTCAGATAAAGGTTGTTCCTTAGCTTGAGACTCAGAATGAAGAGGACATTAAATAGAGGATCCTCGAACAATATTTGACACAAGCAGAAAATAAGGCTTTGGCTTAAGAGAGTTGTTTGTTACTGCAATATAACCTAGCAAAAGCCACCTAATCAAAGTAAAAGCTAAAAGTTGAATAAGTTGAAAACTGGAAGGTTTTCATCTTATGGAAGTAGTAACTAAAATCTTATGCTAAAGGTGATCTTATGAGTTTCTAGTAAGTTGAATGACTGAGAAGAGTTTTTTCAGGGATGTAATAAAATCTAATATATATAATTTTTTAAATGGCAGGAAACAGTTAATAGCCTAGCTAAAATGAACCAACTAAATGAAGATGGTAAGCATCTGTGGATATTGTATATCTCAAAGACTTCCAAAGTACATTCATATTTTAGTTATTAGAAACTCTTTACTTTTAAATAAGAAAAAAATAATTCAGAATATCATTTTAAACCATTACTGAAATACTCAATCTCAAAAGAAAGCCAACCAAGAATCTTTATATAACCTTTAGCCATAAAATATAGAGTTATGGATGTTTCTTTTTCATATGGCATTCCAGACTCATAAACTACACAGCTCCTGAAGGAGCTTGTCTTACTGACATCACTGAATGTAACAAGAGAATGACCAAAGTAATCTAGACATTTCCAAGCACTCCTTGATCTCCATGTCCAGAAGAATGAGTAGGACAACATACTGAGTGGAAAAATAAAAATATATGCTCTGTGAAGACAGAAGACGAATTGAAATTTTAAAAATAAATTTGACAGTTAAATCAGCGTGATATGCATAAACTGCAAAAGCCATCTGAACTAACATTCTGAAAGTTTATTCATTCCTATGATTTTCAAATTTTTATAACTCTATGTTACTTCCATAAGCTCTTGTTTTTAGTAATATGAATAACAATAATAAAATGCATATTGCATTAAGAACCTACTTGGTGGCAGTCTTTGTGCATATTATTTTACATAGTCCTCACTTATCTCTAGGAGGATGATACTTTTATTACCTTTAGTTTTTAGAGAGAACAAAATGAGAGCAGAAAAAGTGTAATTTGTGCCTTTTAAGTAGTAGGGAGAGGATTCAAAAGTTGATATTTCTATTCAGACCAGGCTAAGTTGGTATTTTAGGCTCTTTCCTGTGTTTTCCTATAGCATATTAAGATCTTTAAGATTTCATATTTAAATATTTCTGCAAATGATTTCTAATTTGACATTATTTTAACTATTAATGCTGTAAATAGTTCCTCAAAAAGGAAACTGTAGCCTCCACTAATTGTTAGCAAAGATCTGTGTGCCCCTTGTATCCCCAACAGACAGTTGATACAGAGTAGGTCTGAATGAGCAAAGAGGTCAAAGTATCTGTGGCCTCTATTAAATTAAAGCCATGTATTTCATTTGTATCTTAGAAGAGTCATGTTAGGAAACTCCAAACTGAAAATTGTTAATTGTGAGGTAAGAGATCTGCATCAACTTCAGAAATAGTATAGTTTAGAAAGGGTCTTGTTTTGTTTTTTTTTCCAGAAAAAAGACTTCAAGTATAATCAGTTTTGGAAACAAAAGAAGAGACTTGAAATATTAAGGTGGTGGGATTCGTGTTGTGTATGAAAATGTCCACCTGCTGGATTAGTTTCATAGTTAACTGGAAAGGAGAAAAAAAAAATATCAGTTTTTTTGTTTTACTTTTTTAATTCAGGAAAGAAATTTTCCCTGACATTGATAAAAAATGTTTAGAATATCATATTTAAATCTTCTGATAGAAGCTTCCCTATTCATGCCAGCAATTACAAGTTCATTTTCTTCTTTCACCAATCATTATCTGACTACATTCCTGGGTTTAGTATAAAATCAGGAGCTAAGTAACATTATTATAAGAGACATGCTCTCACAACACTCTGTCCCAAGGCAGGAGGAAACAAAAAACCTCACAGAATCACTGGTCTCCTGAGATTCAGGCAAAGGTTCACATAAACAGCCAAGCCATTGGAAGCACAGCCAAAAGGAACATTAACATTTCCCCTAGGATTTTCACAAAGTCTCACTAATGCTAGTCAACAGGGCTGCCATCCTGCCCTGTTTTAGTAGCAGCAAAAAACATAAAATTGTGATCAAGAAATATGCTTTCTGTGGCTGTCCAAGTTTTAATGGGTAAAAATAAGATATTCAATTAAACTAAAAGTCTGGTCTATACAGAAATAGAGAATTACAATTCTATGCTATAAATTGAAAATATGAAAGGGGAAGACGAGGTAAAGTAGTCCTTTAGGAGCAATGAAGATCACCACAATAATCCAATGTGGAAAAATGGTAATAGCCATAGCTTGCTTGTATTGGAGTATAGCTTGAAAAGGCCTTTCACATAAATTGTTATCCCTTTTCCATGTGAACATATATGGAGACTCTAGCCAATAGGTGATACAATTAATTTGACACTGGTTCCACATGACTAGGGTATTGTTATTCCTAATCTTATGGCAATATCAGCTTGACCAGAGTAGAACACCTCAGAGTAAATGGCCTGAAAAGGAGCTCTAAATGGATAAAGCTGGAAGAAAGGCATGGAGATATGAAGAGATGAGATGACTGCTATTTCTTTGAGGAAACTCATTCAGAATATTTATAAAATAATGTCAGTGAGAAACTTAATAATTAGAAAGTATTAATTGCTCTTGGAACAAACTCAGGTATACCTAGCCTACTTTTTTCCCCCTGTATGTGAAGACAAAATAGCAGACTCAGTTATGTGACATTTAATGGGACTAAAAGTGACAGTCTGACTAATGTGAAGAAATTTGAATCTGTTAGTAAACAAGTGGAAGGACAAAACATCTTTCATTCAATTCTTCTTTGAATATATTTCAATGCATTATTTCTTCTAAAAGCACCAATTATCCTCATCTGTAAAGCGATTTTGTGTTAGACAAGATTTTTTCTATAATGTGTACCACTTCTGTGCCATTTCTTAAAAATCAATGATTTCGGTGTTGTAGAATAATAGTGAGGAACCTCCCCACTGTGCCCTCCCTTTTCTACTAAACTGTGGCAAAGAATAAAAGAGAATGTAACACTTCATTTTTAATGCTATCATCATTCTCAAATATGACCTAACCAGTAAAAACTGCAAAATCAGCAGTGGATCCAAACCTAGGGATTGTCTTTAAAAAGAGAGAGACAGAAGAAACACACATGTGCTGCATCCAAGAAGCTGTCATTAAACTTAAGGATGAAGTTTGCTTTTGGCTACTGCCAAGTTCACAATTGCTACTGCTCCACTTTTGCTGGTTATCTACTTTTAAAATAAGTGATTTGGAGAATATTTTCAAAGGAACATTTACTGTGAAAATGTTGTCATAAATTTCAATTGAAAAAAATTTTTATTAAGTGCCTACAATGTGCAAGACAGGGTGCTCATGAGAATGATAAGTAGTTTTCTCCACTCCATAGGCTCTAGACACTCCATAAATATGAATAAATGGACTGAGATGACAGGTAAAGGTTGGTAGGAATTCCTTTTTACTTTCTACATGTTTTCAATTTCTTGCTGCACAGAGCTCTTACAGAAGATAGTTTGAAAAATTTCCAAAATATAGATAAACTGAGCTTATGAACCTAAATTATTCATAAAATATGATTGAAGGTTCACATCTTAGAGGTATATTAATGCCATCACTTTGCAGAGTTTCCATTCAGTTTGCCTTATACAAAGTATAAGACTGTGTCATTGGCTCAGTGAGTTAGAGCAGCATGGTAATGAACTTGGAATTCCCAAAGCTAACTCTTTAAAAAATACCCTAATCCAAAAGTCTCAACAAAAGGAATGTAATTTGTGCATTCAATTTTTGCTGATACATAATAGTTGTTTTGTGTGTGTGCATTCAATTTTGAGAGATGATGATGAGGAGGAGGATACTATGGATCAGTCACTGTACTAAGTCACTTACCTTATTTAATTTTCCCAAGAGCTCTATGAAGCCCAGACTTCTAAAATCTCATTTTACAGTTGTAAGAACAAAGGCTCAGTGGGGCTAAATAACTGGCCTAGGCATATAAGTGATAAAGCCAGTATTCAAACTCAGGTGGTCTGGATCTAAATCCCATACAGGGTCAGGGAAGTGACTCACACCAGTAATCTTAACCCATCAGGAGGTCATGGCAGGAGGAATGCTTGAGGCCAGGAGTTTGAAACCACCTTGGTCAAGAGAGACACCTCTGCCCCCACTTCTGCCACCCTTATCTCCACAAAAAAATTAAAAAAATAAAAAATTAGCCAGGCATGGTGGTGGTACACATCTATAGTCGCTTAGGAGGCTGAGGCAAGAGGATCACTTTGAGCTCAGGAGTTCGAGGTTGCAGTGAGCTGTGATCTTACAATCATTGCACTCTAGCATGAGTGACTGTGTGAAAACCTGTGTCTTTAAAAAAAAAAAACTGATATAAATAAATCCTATGCAGTACAGATTCAATCCTATAGAACTGCAGCAATGAAAAGCCATTGGGCTTGAGGCTAGTATCTGTCCCAGATTGCTCTGCATTCCATTAAACTGAGTCATGTTGACATGTCTTTATCTGTTTTTAGCTATAAACTAAGAAAGATGGACTCTTGGCTAGCTTTTTTTTTTTTTTAATAGCAGTGCCAATCCTGAACTTGTGGGTGCTGGCACATTCAGTAATAGTTCTGTCCCTACAAGAGCAACACAAACATCCTGTCTATATATTTCTTTAGAAAATGTCAAGCAAATAGTTTCCTCTCCAGCTTCCATGTCAAAATGGAGTATGTTTCATGTTTTACACCAAAGAAAGGATCTGTGCCAAGTTTAAATTAAGAACAAAAGTCGAAGTAATGGTGCATCAGTTGTGGGTTTGGCAATGGCAAGAGAAGATAGCCTCAAAGAAAACTCATACCTTTTATGGAAACCAAATATTGACCACAATTGGCACACAGAAAACTGCATGGACAAACAAAACTGCTGGATAAACAAATCAAAATTACATAGGAAGCTGACACCCATTCTTTACAGTGGAAAAACCAAAGATAAAAATGAGTCACCAATTTTAAATTCTTGGAAAGGATAAATGTTCACCCATCTGGTAATATGTTTTAAAAATATTTCCCTGAAGATGTCTAATATTTCCAATATTTTCTTAAATAACAAACTAAGAATAACTTCGATGTGTTAATGTTACAGAACAACTGACTTAAAACTCAGTTGTGAAAGAAAAAAAACTTCAGTTGAACAATGTGTGATTTGTACTGTGTAATTTAAGAATGCAAAATGTATTCTCACACTCAGATAATATTTCTAGATTATAGAAGATCAATATATGTATATTTGTGTATGTATCTAGGCAGGGATAGATACTGGATTGGAGGAGAAAAAAGTCCTTTCAAAGCTAGGTCTATGCAAGACTAGTATTTTTAAAGTAGAGAGTCCCATAAGAATATAACCTATTTGTCATCTTTTTTTGTATGTTTTGTTATCCAGTATTCTTATGCTTACCTTGCCTTGACCAACACCAAACTAAACTTTCATGTGCTTAACAGATTATAAAGAAATAATAGGGTAAATATGTTCAAACTAAGATCTATTGTATCTTTGTAAAACTCTACATAACAGAACCCTTTAGCCCATGATCCCTAAAATAAAATGAAAAGAGAAAAAGAAAATTCTCACAGTTAGCTATGAGACTGCAGGAATCTGTAACAAATAAGAGCAAGTCATGGAGCTAGAGGCACCCTTATTTTCAATTATAAGTGAACCATAGTTTTAAAACCTATAATCTTGTTATTATAGTTCCTAAAACCTTCAAGTGGATTTGCTATCACTTCTTCTGAACATGGTCTGTCTTTTTATGTGCCTGATTTGCGATAAAATATGGAATTATTTCTGTCATTCCCCTTTTTATGCTAATAGTATGCCTTTTGCTATATTATTATATCCCTTGTCAACTGTATAGCACAATTATTTAAGTCTACTTGAGTATGTAAATGGAGTCCAAAGTCCACCCAACATGCTTTACAAAGACCAGGAAGCCAATTGTGACAGTCATACCCCATCATGTACCATCCACCTCACTACTCAGTGCTTACCTGGGGTTATCTAGCTTGCTTTCTTTTTTTTAAGAGACAGCGTCTCGCTATGTTGCCCAGGCTGGAGTGCATTGGCTATTCACAGGCATAATCACAGCACACTGCAGCCTAAAACTGCTGGCCTCAAGTGTGCACCACCAGGGGTTGTCATTCTTTATGCCTTCTCATAATTTTCATTTATACTATATTAAAATAATTATGATACCTTTGACTTTCAAAAGAAAAGGGAAGTTATTCCACTTAATCTTTACTGAACTGAAGGACCCCCTTTGCTCTGTCTGTCTGGCAGCAGCTGCCCATGAATTCTCAGAAGAATAACTTCTTGAAGCCTTTACTTGAAAGCAAAGAATTCTAGCATCTCTTCCATTGGCCATTCAAATATTTGAAGAAAACTGGTCAGCCTCTTCTGGACCCACTGTGATATATCAGTCACCTCTCTTAAAACATGGCCCCAAAACAGCAGCACAACCCTCTGGATGTAGTCTAAACATCACAGATTGCAATGTGTCCATGAATTCTTTGATCTTTACTACATTTCTATCATGCCTAAGATTTTTATTTTGATTTTTAGCAACCACTTCATATTACTGGCTCATATTAAACTTATATATAAAAAAAAAACTTCAGCCCCAACTTTAAAAAAAATATTTTCCATCAATCTGTGTCTCCACTACCTCAACATTATCCAAGTTGATTTTTAAAAATAAATATTTACATTTAAATTTAACCCCATAATTTGATGCAATCTATCAGCTCAGCCTATTTACTTTATGCACAAGCTCTCCCATCCATCATATTAATAACACTCCCTCTCATCTTTTTATCATCTGTAACATATACTTTATGACTTCACCTAAGTTTTAGTATTTTTAGTATTTCTAAACGTCAAACCCAGTCACAGGGCTGAGCCCTTGTAGGTCTGACCCTCGAATGTCTCTTACCATAACAGAATTGTTAGAAACGTGGCATCACCCTTTCATTTACAGTGATAGTCCCTTCTCTGTACTCTTTAGAAATGTAGTTCATATAAAGTTTCCTGTATCATGCCTGTCATGGTTGAAGAATAACACTTCTTCCCAGTAGTTCTACATAAAATTCAGGTAGAAGAATCTTTCCCACTTTACTTGGTGGCATGGACAGTTCATTTTCAACAATGTGGATGGTTTCTAGTACAGATGTGCACATCACATTTGTCTTTATCACCCCAGATTTATTGAGGTGTAGTCAGCAAGTAAAATTGTATACATTTAAGGTGTACAATGTGATGATTTAATTTTTCTCTCTATAAATATAGAAAGAGAAATGATTATCATAATCAAGTTAGCTAACACATCTAACACTTCACCAAATTTTAATTTTTGTTTTAGTTTTGTGGTGAGAATATTTAAGATCTACTCTTTCAGCAAATTTCAAGTATACGACACAGTATTGTTCACTATAGTCACCAGGGTGTACATTAAATCCCCAGAGCTTATTCATATTGTAACTGAAAGTGTGCACCCTTTGACCAATATCTCATCCCCTCCCACGTCCTTTGCTACCATGATTCTACTCTCTGAGTTGGACTATTTTAGACTCCACACTAAGTGAGATCATGTACCATTTCATCTATCAAAACAAATCAGTATTTGTTTCCCTGATTTATTCCACTTAGAAGCATGCTCTCAAAGTTCACTTATGTTGTAACAAATGGCAGGATTTTCTTCTTTTTTATGGCTGAATAATATTCCAGTGTCTATGTATACCACAATTTCTTTATCCAATGAAAGACACTTCGATTATATCCATGTGTTGGCTACATTTATCTTAACTTAAAAGGCCAACTGGAATCTTATCTACAATCTTAGCAATTTGATATAGAAATTAATTTTTGTCATTTATGACAACAGAAATCTTGGATTGACAGTGAGGAAAGCAAAACACAAATGGAACATACACAATGAATATAGCAATCAAACTGCTCAGACAGCTTTATAAAGATACCACCGTGAAACTGAACAGCCAATGTTGCAATTTTCCATCTAAAATTCACAGATTATATTTTATTATAAAGTCACTAATAGGAGGTGATACTCTTGGGCTTTTCTAACATACTGTTATATGATATCAAAACGAAGCAAACTTTTACCATTGTTGTTATTTTATATGCTACTTTCTGATTACTTACAAAATATGATTTTTAAAAGTTTTTAAATATTATTTTAATCTGGCTAATAGCAAATAAAATTTATCCAGCATATTCTTAATTTTTTAGGTAAAACTTCACCAATATATATAATTTAGTAAAATGTTTACTTAAAAAGAAGAAAAAAGGGTCTACATCAAATACAGTAAGGCACTATTCACAAGGCCTCAAAAATTTTAGACCATTATCATACCTGTCCAAGTATGATTGAGTCTGAAAAGTGTCCATTTAATTTTTAGATTTTTTCCACTTTTAATAACTGTTCAGACTATATGACATTTAGCAGAACTAAGCAGTGCAGATAATAATCCTGGAAAAATGAGTCATTGTTTCATCTTTCCAAAGCAAGAGAGTAGCTGAAATGCTGTATGCAAGAAAAGTATTCCCACTTGGCTACCGTCTCAAATCATCTCAAGTCCAAGAGCAGAGAAATGCTCCCTCTCGATGTACAGGAATTCTATACTCAAAGTCATTAAATTACTTTTCAAATCAGTAATTCAATGTACAACTCTATCCTATTTTATAATTACTTCAATCCTTCAATCTTCCTTTCTCCATCTTTTTCTCCAAGTAGGCTGGCATTTCTTGGAAGACAGAGATTATTTCTTCAATTTCTACATATTTCTCATAGGACCTAACACAGTATTTCTTGGTTATGTAATGTAATATATACATACATTTATGTATAATTATATCTACGTTTATATATGCATATGGATATAGATAGATTGAAAAAAGCTCTTTAACAGCCCAGTAGGCCAGGAAGCCATTTTTACAAGGCCTTCATCCCAAACACCTGTTCATACCAAACAGGTGCAGCTTCTTTGTCTGTGTTGACTTTTGATGGGGATTTCCCACTCGTGTTTCTAGGCAGCCACCTGTGGTTTTCATGTGACTGCATTTATATATTGTCTCAAACTGTTTTTATGCCATGGCAATAGAGTTGAGTAGTTGTGATAGAGACTATATAGTTCACAAAGCCAAACATATTTACTATCTATCCTTGTCAGAAGATATTTGCCAACTCCTGGTGTAACTAAAAGACACAGCACAGAGTAGCCATCAACTAATGGGAGTAATGGCATAAATACTGTAACTGCTATTTTACTATTACTATCAGCTCACTGGGGTACCAACCTCTACTGATGGATCCTAGAATGGATTTATTACTATATTTTGACCTTAAATCTTTAGCTAATCTTGTAGGTCTGTCTGGATTTCCAGTCTAATTTTTTCATGGCCAGGCCTTCTTGATCTCGGTTCCATCATCTTTCCAGACAAATCCCCAGTCTCCTTGAGAATTCTCTGTCGTCGCAATTATTTGGAAAGTTTATTTTTCTTTGTTCCCCTCTGTCAAAGACTACCTGAAAGGTTACAAAACCATCCTGATTGGCTGAGAATACAAATGTAACCCCACTGAGACCTCACTGTTCTCAGCAAGCTTTTGATTCAGTCCTAATTGACTCCGTATTGCATTTTTCACCACGATTGACCCCAAGCTTTCTTACTATCATCAAATCTCCTCAGTCTTCCTCCCCTCTCTGGGTGCCCTCAACTTAATCTAGGAGTATTGACTAAGCAGATGGCCCTTAACTTCTTAATTTACAGAGGTTTTGGTCCCTGAACATGACATCTTGCAATCTCCTTTCTCTCCACCTGAAAATTCATATCTGGCTGGCTTCATATTCACTCATCCTCTCATTCAGTTCTGTTTGCCAAGGCAGTATGTTTTATCTGTGCTCCTGGGCTTATCCCCAAGCTTGTCCTAGGCTATCTGTTCCAAAAATTGTTCTTTGTTTCTTTATCATTGTCTCTTTCTCTTACCCAGCAAACTGAATCACATATTTCTGGTTTTCACAAGAACCAATGAATGCCACCTGGCTAAGTGATCCAAACTCCTACTGGGATAATAAGAGGACAAGAAAAAGCCTCAGCTGCAGGCAGAATGAATGATGCAGTATTTGCCACTAACAAACTGTGGGTTTTAGTTACTAACTCATTTGACAAAGACTAATGATATTAAAATCTGCAAAAATTACTGCACCACTAGGTTTTCACTAAAAGACAACATGTTCATCCTAGGTTGGTAATTTTTAAAATAAAGTAAGGCGTATGTATTAGAGAGTGTCTTATCACATGTAGTAGCACCTCACTGTCCAAAATGAAAGGCAGAGATATGATCATACAAATATTACATAGAAGGTTAAGTTGTATAGTATCAAATGACTTTCTTATGATCTATTTTAGGACTGCTGCATTCTTTTAAGTTTGTATCTTTTTAAAAAAGTCATTACTTCTGATTTTTAAATTAGATATTTTAAAATATTTTAAAAATTATTAGTTTTCTGACACAAGTTTTCCTAACTTTTTGTTAATATACTATTTAAAACACTAAAAATAAAAAAAAAATCACACAACCATCAAAAAGTAGGTATGACAAGGAACCTATCTAGAACCTTAGAGGAAGTTCTGTACTCTATAAGCTCCCTGAAATTAGATTGCAGGAAAGTATTCCATGTCCTATGTATGCTTTCACTCATTAAACAAAGAAGTTTGTTCCCTGAAAGAAGTTTATAACATATGAGGCCTGTGGTTTACTCCTTTACCCCTTATTCAGAAAACCTCCCAGAATTATTCACCCAGTTGTTCTATTTCTACTGTTTTACAGCCTACTGGTAAGGTCTCTCTTTCCCAGGGTAATTATAGCAGCTTATCCTCACTGGAAATAGATAAAGACTTCTTATCCTACCATTTATCCTCTTACAAAGTGGCTCCAAGACATGGATTCAGTAATTCAGATGTGGTTTGAACCAGAGAGTAGGATTTATCAGTACAGTGCCATGGGTGAAATTCCTTTTGTAAAGACTGCAATGTTGAACGTACTGTTTTAAAATTAATTTGTAATGGAGTAACTGCCCCCCACCACCACACACACAATGGCATACACATTTTCCTGCGGATTTTTTTTTTAAATCAGGTTTTCTCCAACCAATAACCAAGAAAGTTTTTTGACTTGTATAATTGCCCTTATCCTTTCATCACTTTCTAGATGGCTGTTTTTATAGTCTTTAAAGCATTCTGATACTTGGTACCAATTTTCCACGTATTAGAAATGTCACATTAAAGAGGAAAATGGCCACACATTCAATGAAGCATATTTAAGCTTTAAATTGAGTGTTATAGTGTTAATTTTCTCATGTCTACATAGGGATAATAATTATACTGCAAAAGTTTTAATAAGGGAAGGTTTATAAAATCTATCAAGTAAAGTAACTGAAAATTAGTAGGTATGAAATAAACAGTAATCATCAGTTCTCAATCCCAGAACTTGGAGTAAAGTGCCAAATTTTTTTCTTTATCGGATAGCCAATATTAAAACTGGAAGAATAGCCAATACTGTTATTTGATAATGTGCTCACTATCAATCTAATTGAAAAAAAATCAAAGCTTTTAAATTTTCTTTTAAAGCACTGATTATATTCTTCTAATCCATATAAATTGTTAAATCCAATTTTACACTTTGTATTAAAATTTAATTTAAATAATTTAAATTTATGATGACAAAATTACTGTGTGAGTCATTTTTAAAACCCTAGGACATTTGTCTTTTAGACTTGAATTTTTAAAGCTCCAGAACCATAGCCACTCTCTACTTATAAGAGACAATTATCCATGTGGATCTGAATTTTCCATCATCTGACATTATTCCAATTTATTATTACTGTAATTTTCTGGGATCTGAAAAGTTTAGTAGAATAGTTGAGGTTATAATGAAATCTGTTTACTTCTCACAAACTTATTTTCATATTTAAAAATTTGCTGCTAAAGAAATAGTTATGCTTTGAGTGGACTTGATTTAAATCAGTAATATGCAATTTTCACTACGAGTTAGGAATATACAATTTAATCAGTTTTTCCAATAAAAATTGTCTTCTTGTGATCTGGTATGATATTGCATCTAGTCAGTCAGTGAGTATTAATTTTGTTTTTATTAAGTGTGGCATCATGTTAAATGCTGGAGATATACAGAGGTAACAAAAAGGTATAAATCTTATTCTCTTAATGAAGAAGCGTACTACACTAAGTAAAGATATGGGATATATACAGAAAAGTATACATAGTCTAGAAATTTTTAGTGCCTTTAAGAAAAAATATATTATCTATTTTAAAGCAATGATGCATTCATCAAAGTAATGTTGCTGTTTATCAGGAAATATGATAATAAAAACAATATCTAACATATATATTATTTAAGATGTGTCATGAAGTATTTTAAATTTTATCTTTTAATCCTCACAACAACCCTTTGAGGTAGGTACTTTTATTCAGATTTAACTGGTGTAGAAACTGAGATGTACAAGTCTCAATTCCTTGGCTAAAATCACACAGCTAGGTAGCACTAGAACCAGGATTTGAACCTAAGTCTAGTTCCAGTACCCATAATCTTAACCACACTGCTATTCTGTTTCTAATCACACATTTCCCCCAAGTAATTTATTGAAGCATGATTTACATCCAGAAAATACATAAATCTTAAATAAACATTGTGATAAATTTTTGTGAATATATATGCCTTTGTAACCATCACTCAAATCAAGGTATGTATGGATGAGTAAGTGTGGATGTGTATGCTTGCACATTTTTGTGTCTACCTTGTGATAATTATACCTTGGTCAATTTAATAAATGAATTAAACTTTAGAAAAAAGAGAGGTGCCATAGCAAGTGGTAATAATAACTAATATTTATTGAGTACTCATTAAGTGGCTACTATTGTTCTAGGTGCTTTATATCTAGTTCATCCTATAACTCTATGAGGAAGAGGCTGCAGTTGTCTCCATTTTATAGATGAGGGACTGAAGCACAGACAGGTTAAGGAAGAAGTAGCAAGACTTGGCATTTTCATCCTATTAACTGATCAGTCAAATTTGTTAGGTAACAAGAGATGACAAGACAGATGGATATTAAGAGAGATTTTTAAAAGCCCAAGAAAGATTTCCATAATTACCAGTTTAAATTTGATTTGCCGTACAGAATACAATTAGACCTGGACTAGATGCATATGGTGAGTGATTCACCATAGAACAAGCTGAAGCTGAAGTTAAAGTAGACATCTAGGAATCCAGGGAGGAAAATGAGTTGAAGACAGAAAATGTTGTTGGAGGATGCTAAAATTAAGAAGGGTGGAGTGAGATCGCAACGGGGGGGTGGGGGGGACGGAGAAAAGGAAAGAGCAAAGGAAAAGCTGCAGAACTGCGGAGAGGTAGTAAAATTGTCACCAAAAGGGGAATAGAGAAGCACAGGAAAGCATGTTTGAACTTTCCCAAACCCTGGTCAAGTTTAGCCACCAGTTCAGCATGAAATACTGGAAACATTTATATCCATAGAAAAACAGTGGCTGTTGAATTCTTACATGATGGATGGTATACCAATTGTTGAAAAGCCCAATGAATGGCTATGAGTTCTTTCCAGAAATTACATGTATAAAGCTTACCTTTAATTTGTGACAACTCTTTCTTATTAATAGTTGTAGGTGCCACCTATAGATTGCATTATCAGGTTAGGTCTTGATCCTTTGACTTTTATTTCCCTAGATGGAACACTCACCCTTCTTTTCTTCCTCCTTCCTTCCTCTTTCCTTTTTTCCTTTTCTTTAGGGATTCTTAATCCTTGGTGTACATCAGAATCTTCTGGAGAGCTTTTAAAACAGTACCAATACCCATATCCCCTGGGAGAAAAAAACATATATAAAAGCAGCACCCAAGAGCTTTTTCAAAGTATATAAAGTGTAATGTCTATGCCTCCTATCACACCATCACACCCTTGCAATATTAAGGGCCAGAGCACAGTATTAGATGGAGAGTCTGTAACTCACCCTAATGGACCCTGATACATCCCATCCATTTGACAAAATATTGTTCTATGCATTTCTCGTGTGAATGCAACCTCTCCAAAGGCCTCAGATACTAATGCCCCTTAGTCTTCGTCTGCATCCTGGATCCCTTTCTTGTTCCAAACCCACATCACCATCTGACTGCTACGTAGTTCTACATGTACACCCAAAAAAACATTAACTTCAACAGGTCTCTTTATTAAAATGTTCCCTCTGCCTCCCTCATCTGAGAGAACAGTGTTAACCATCACAGAACCATGCTAAATTTCTCTTTTCCCCTATACCTTTATTTCTTCATCCTCTTCCAGAGTTAGAAGGATGGCAAAAGAAATATTAGGGGGAAAATTAGCATAAATTACTAATTTACCATACAACTTTTGAATTGGCTTCACTGACTCTAGTCTCATTGTCCTAAAACCCATTCTCCACAGTGCTGCCTAAAAGACCTACCTGATCATTTCACCCACTTATCTAAATTCATGCAATGGGTTCACCCACCCTCTTGGGCAAAATCCAAGATTCCTATGGTGACATACGATGCCCTTGCCAAGAGCAATCAGAACATATACTACATCTTGAATTTTGTTTTCTCTTTGCTTTACTTTCTTTCTTTTTTTTTTTTTTTTTTCCCCTTAGGGTCTTGCTCTGTCACCTGGCTAGAGTGCAATGGCATCATCACTGTAGCCTCAAACTCTTGGACTGGGCCTAAGGGATTCTCCTGCCTCAGCCCCCTAAGAGTAGCTGGGATGACAGACACATGCCACCACACCTGGTTGAGTTTTCTGTTTTCTGTAGAGATAGGGTCTTGCTATGTTTCTCAGATTGGTCTTGAACTCCTGACCTCAAGCATTCCTCCCACCTCAGCCTCCCAAAGTGCTGAGATTATAGGCATGGGTCACCATGCCTGGCTGAATTTTGTTCCTTTAGAACAGTATGATAGTGGTATCCACCAAGGAACCAGAGCCTCCAATATTGATGAACTTGTGTAGTTCTCTCCCCACAAACCTGTGTTTAATTTTAAGCATAACCAGTTCTAAGCCTAAATTTTTATACTCTTGGGGAGCTCTGAACTGACATGTAAGAAGTATATCTATCCCCTTCTGGAGTGGCCACATGGAAGGAAGAAGTCTTGAGATTACATAGAAAGAGAGAGAGAACCCATGGTTTCTCAGGCCCAGGTGATTCCTGTCCCCAATCTGTCAACTCAATACAACCACGTAAGTTACCACCAGTAACACCAGCAGAACCATTCAGCTGAGCCCAGACAAATTTGCAGAATCATGAGCAAATAAAATTATTGTTTATTGAAGACACCAAAACTTAACCCCCAAAACTTGGGTTATTTGTTACAATGTGATAGAAAGCTGAAACAGTTTGCTTCTGTCTCCAGGAAGAGTTTTCAAATCTATTCCACATGTAGATAGGTGTATACATTGATCGTTATTAGGATAAACTTGGTTTAATAGAACATGTCTGAGTATTTGATAAGATGAAACAAATAAGGTGATTTTGGTGTTTTTTTAAAGAAATAAATAGTTTTTTTAAAGAAATAAATAGTTTCTTGCCTACATAATCTGAAAGATGTGTTCTTGGATATATCACACAGAGAGTATCATAATGGTCAACAATTACTGATTTTTTTTTCAAGTCTTTATAAAACGTAATGAAGATACACTGTAAGAAGATATAAGTTAGCTGAATTTCTAACTAATTTGGTAAGTGCAGTTTAGGGTTTATTTTGGTGTAGTGGATGGGAAATGTCTACATCAGAATGATGTAGACAAACTAACTGAACCTATGAATAGTGGCATTAAAAATATTCTATTGTAGTTTTGGTAACTTTATTAAAGATTTTGGTTTTCTTTAAGCTCACGGAGTGGTATGCATTCATGTATTTCATATGGTACTCCATTCACTTTTGGAGGTATAACAGCAGATTCAAGTGATGAGTATTTCCAAGCTCCATGAAAAATCAAATTTTAAATTTCCCTTAAAGCCTACAAATGAGTTTTTATAATATGTATTTACAAAAACATTTTTCCTGATTACAAAGATACAATAATATTTAATAATGCAGAAACTTCAAGGAATATTGAAAAATTTAAAGAAGGAACAAAAATGACCCCAAAGCCTAAGACGTTCTTTCAATCAAGCTAAGAAAAAAATGGACTCCTTCCAGGGGCATCTTTTGTTTAAAGGAAGGTTTAACACATTTTTCCTCTTATTTTTATATCATTCAAATTCAGCTAACCATTTTTGAGCTCCTGTGAGCAATGACCTATACTCCTCTTTATGTTAACTCAGTTATTAATGATATTATTCACACATACTCACTTTTATCATGATTCAAATCTTGACTAAGAATAATTAAACCAAGCATTTATATGCAAAGGTAAATATTTTCTACTACTCTTATAACTAAAATGATATTATAAACAAATGATCAGTGCAGTCATTTTCAATATGTACCATATATATAACTTTAAAATGTACTGTCAAATTTTGTATAATTTCCCATTTTTTTGTTAAAATATCTTCTTCATTCTGTTGTCTAAATATTTGCAATTATGTGAATCATATCATGTTCTCAGTACCTGTGCAAAGAAAGACAATACTATCCAGGTGCATATACACAGTATATTCACTGACATTTATATATCAATCTGCATATTATTAGCTTTTTCAGAGGGGAAATTGATTCAACTTCATCTTTTACTTGGTAAAATGAATTATATCTGACTCTTCTTGTAAACATCAAGGCTATCCAAAAAAAATTAAAAAACCATAACAGATTTTCAAAAGTAAATGAAGGAAATAACCTTGTTCCTGCCCTTCAGTAGTAATTCTATTGTTTTTGTTTCCTAATGTTTACTTTCCCTTAACAGAAACCAGTCAAGGTTGAAACATTAGGCAGTCCTGCCTAGCAGAAAATATTTTTAATAGTAATTTGCTGGAGGCAACGGCTTTGGGTTGTGCAGTATCCCTGGAACTGGCCGTTCAAAATCCCAGATAGGCTGACTCATCCCTTCCACATTTGGAGGTTTACAAAAATAAATAAATAAATAAGGCACATCTTGCAATTTACTGCATGCAGATCGTTGAGGCCAGGTTGTAGATCATCTATTCAGGCTGTAAAATTATATCCAAATACGCAAATCTAAAACCTCAGTCTCAGTTGTTGGGACTATGTGACTTCTATAATGGTCATCAGCCAATGCTTCAAAACTCAGTTTAATTCTAGACTAGGTATCAATCGTGTGTAGGTTGAACTATCAGCAGAATTTTCTTTAAAGATGATCATGTGGCTAATGTACACACCAAATCTAGAATTAGAAAGACAAACAGGCATGGCCTGGATTTCAAGTTCACAGTTGTCATGAAGATTAAAAAGTATATAAATGAAAAAGACCATGAATACAACAAGAATTCAGAGGGGAAAAAAAATGATTGGTTCTTGGAAGACAGGATGTAACAAAAGTAGAATCCATGAAGTTGACAGATTGCTAAATTTTCTGCTTTAAGCTTTCACTCTGCTTTCATTCGTATAGCATTAATGATCAAAGATATCCTCACTCTTACCCAGGTCAAATCGCCCAGTTTGTACCCTTTATTCCTGTAACCAGGCTTTTCATGAACCTGGACAGTATCTACTCCCATTGAAATATTTCTTCACTATTTATTTTGTATTCAGGGACTTCTCTTTTAGTCTCTCTTTTCTAATCCTTTCTCTTAAGTCTTTCCCACCTTAAAATACAAAAATAAAAATCTCTTAACCTATCTTTCCTGGCTTTCTCTCCTGACTTATAAAACATCTAGTTCATACAAATTGAATTTTCTCCCTTACCTCTCATTTGTTTAAAAACTAAAAACAAGCTCTTATACCAACCTCTTCAAAAAATCTAATCTAAATCAAGTCATTAATGATTGCTAATTACTATACAGTTTAGTGACCTATTAGTGAAATTTGATCACTCTCTCCTTGAAACTACTCACAGTACTCTCTGCTTTGATGAAACCAATCTTTGTTGGTTTCTATCAGAACTCTAGCCCCTCTTCAATCTCCTCTGTGCTTTTTTGTTTCTAGTCACCATATAAATTTAATGTTTCCCCCCAAATTATAACCATACTTCTCTTCATTATTTACCTTACATTTATCAAGTGGTCACAGATGATGTTCTGGAACTCTGCTGTAACTCTCTGAGATGACTACAACCATGGAAAATTTATACAGGTAATTTATACAGGTGAAACCAGATCGATATATACACGTTATTCATATATTCTCTCTCTCCTCTCCTTTCTCTCCTCTCTTTCTCCTCTGTCTCCTTCTGCCTTTAAACCAGCTGCTCACCCCACATTTCCATCTAGACATTCCCCAGATCTCACACAAACTGAATATATCACAAAGTGAACTCATATTGTCCTTATCTCCCAAATGCTCTTCCTAATTTTCTCATATTGGTGAATGATGCTTCATCTACCTAGTTCCTCAAGCCACAAATAAAAGAATTATACCCTTTTCCCCACTTCCAATCTTTCAATAATTCTGATTAAATGTGCCTCCTTAACATCTCTCACATTTGGCTCCTCCTTTCTGTCCCTACTGGTACTTTTTGCCTCAATCAATGCCAGTCTCATAAATATCCTTATTGCTACATCCCCTTCTCTGAGATTTCCAATAAATCTTCTATGCTATTGCCATAGGGTGCTTTCTGAAACAAATGCAATCACATTATTTTCCCACTTTAAAATCCTTCAGTGGCTTCTTCTAGTCATCAGGCTAAAGCTCAGAGCCCTTCATAATGACAAGGCTCTTCATGAACCAGTTTCTCTTATGTCTCTAAACCCTTCCTCCTCCAGTTCACCACATGCACCCTTCATATGTGCATCACACATCCTATGCTTCATCCCTAATTACTTTCAATTCCCCACATATAATCTGTTCTCTCAACCTTAATGCCTTGTGTATTTTCTATTCCTCCATTTACAATGTAGTTACAGCAGACAGACAGGATAATGATTAACCAATAGGTTCAGGAGTCAGGCTACTTAGGCTCAAGTATCAGCTTTCCTGCTTACTTGCTTGGTGACTTTTGTGAATTAAACTCTATGTGCCTCATTTGTAAAATGGGGACGAAAACAATGTTTACCTCATAGAGGTGGTAAGGCTTAGATAAGACAATTCATATGATGCAATTAAATTAGGGCCAGCAATAACCTCTCCAATCATTACCAAACCTGTATGTAATAAATGTCTATAGGAAGCATGGAATTCTATCTAGTTTGGGAAGTGTTTCACAAAAATAATCAAGCTGCTTACATGCAATGTTGAGGTCCTGTAGCTTGGTACCACTCACCCAATAAAGGCACTTTTAGAAGCAGTGAGAAGAGCCTCTCTTCAAATCTCCTTCTGTATAGGAATATCCTCTCTGTGTGTATCAACTTTTTCTCAAGTTCAGTTAATGTCCGACTCCCTTCTTAAGTCTCTCCTAATCTGTTCTTTATTCCCTTTCGGTAACCCATTGCCATGACCTTTCTCTGAAATTCTCACCAACTGATACAACTCCACTTCATAACTTCTGCAAATGGGCTGCAGATTAGGCTATTAAATTCAGTGAGGAAAAGCCTCTAGGAATCCCTAATGAAGGAGAAGAACATAAATTAGCAGATTCCAATCTTTTTCAGCGATTCCAATCCATACTTTATAATTTGGGAAATTTAATTTATGAGTTCTTTTGTTTTTGCCTTGTTTTCAAACTCCACACCTCTACCGGCTCATTCTCTGTAGCTTAAAAACCAATTCAATGTCTCTAAGAGTTTTCCCAACATTTTCTTCTAGAATGCTCACAGTTTCATGCCTTAGGTTTAAGTCTGTTATCCACCGTGAGTTGATCTTTGTGAGAGGTGAAAGGTGTGGATTCTGTTTCTGTCTTCTACATGTGGCTATCCAACCATTTATATCACATTTATATCAAAAGTATGGAAAAACAGCACTACATGTACTCACCATCAAATTGGTATTAACTTAAGTGCACATGTAGTAGTGACATTCATTCAGTGTGGGGCAAATGAGGGGGGAGGAGTGGATGGGTATCTATACAACTAACAGGTGCAGAGAGCTCCCTCTGGGGAATGGACTAACTTGAAGCTCTGACTCAGGTGGAGCAAAGGCAATATATGTAACCTAAACATTTGTACCCTCATAATATGTTGAAATAAAAATAAAAATAAAGCACCTTAAAAAAAAGATCCCCATTTCTCAATGATTATCAAGAAAATGTTGACAAAAAGAAAAATGTTGGGAAAAAAAATTCAAACATCTCCCATGCATAAATTGCAATGCCCAATGCAGCAATATTTACACACTTCTCTTTATTCTGCCTGATAGCTGCAATTGTGCTACCTTTGCAGTATCCACTTCCTCATCACCTATCCACTAAATTTTAATTAAAACAACTTTATATTAAAATTTTTTCATATAAACCTTTATAAAGTTAAATAAAACTGGAAAGATTTTAACAAGAACAGCACTCCTCTGTCTCACCATCAAGTTCAATTCATGAAAAGCAACTATTTTAATTCATTTAGCTATTTCTTCTAGAATTTTTCTCAAATGGGCAAATGATATCCATGATATTTCCTATTATTTCAACAAACTCTTAAATGCTTACGTTGAAGATGAGGATTTTTTTTTTCTCTCTGAGTTTTAATTTCATTCCTTGACGAGATTTCCCCAGTCACAATTTAGATAAAAATTAACATTCAGTGTTTACATTATATGAACTAGGTAAATTTATTTAGTGCTGGGTCACGTATTGCATAAAAATATCATTTACTTTCTTACACAACTTCCTGTACTTTGTAGAATTAATTGCCTCGTCAAAAAATTTTGACAGTTTTCTATGTTCCTGTCACTATATCTTCTATAAATCTCTACAGTAGAGCACAAAGGATAATCCATCATTTTAACTTTTATTGTCCTCTTTGAAAAACCTTCCTCTGGAGTCTTCCTCCCTCCTTCAACAATCAAGACTGGCTACTCTATAGGCCATAGGCCTGGCATACAGGCCATCCATCTTTGTCTTCAATTTCATTTTTCTTGGAAATACCTTTGCCTCTCTTGTGTGTTGGATCCTCCAATTCCTGAATCTCAAGCTATCCTAATTCTTCATTTATTCCCTTGGATTGATAAACACAGGTGATGTGAGTGGAAAAATTTTGAGGCCATGTATATTCTGAAATACCTTCTTTTATTTTTCTGTTTTCTTTAATGTTTATATCACTCAGAAATTAGCTGAACATCAAATTCTAGGTTGGCAATCATTTTCCTTCTGAATATTACAGGCATTGTTCTATTTTTTTTTTCCCCTAGCTTCCAGTTTTCCTATCAAGAATATTTTTCTCAGCAGGTCACAGTGGCTCATGCTGGTAATCCCAGCACTTTGGGAAGTGAAGGCTGGAGGATCACTTGAGGCCAGGAGTTTGAGATTAGACTAGGTAACTTAGCAAGATCTCATCTCTAGAAAAAAATTTTTTTTTTTTTTTTTAAATTAGCCAGGCATAGTGATGTACACCTGTAGTCCTACACACTCATGGGGCTGAGGCAGGAGGATCCCTTGAGCCCAGGAGTTCAAGGTTACAGTGGGCTATGATCATGCCACTGCACTCCAGCCTGGACAACAAAGTGAGACCCTGTGTCTGAAAAATAATAATAATAATAAATTTTACAAAAGAATATTCTTCTTTAAATGTATCCTTTCTTAGTGAAAGCTTTTAAAATTTTCTCTTTATATAGAATGATGTGCCTTTCTGTTTTTTCTAAACAATTCATTATGCCATCCCATTTGATTGCACTTTTAATCTAGAACCTCAGTAATTCAGACCTGCTTTTTATTTTTTATTTTGGCATTACTTCATTTCTAATTTTTACAGATATATTTCCTTAATTCTATTTTGTTGGCACCAATTATAGGATTTTATTTTATTCCACTGTGATATTCTCAGCACATAGAACAATACAAGGCACATAACAGTGCTCAACAAACACGTATTGAATATATAAATTAGGATACTAAGCTCTTGGTTTACTTTCCTTGGCTATTTTTATCTATTAAGATTTTCCCTTGTCTTTTTTTAGCTGTTTCTAAGTGTTTTTCTCACTTTTAACTGTCAGTTTTTATATTACTTTTTAATTTCTGAAATTGTATATTTTCATTTCTAAATATCTTTTTGTTCACTAAATGTTCTTTTGAAATTTCACCTTTATCTTGTATTTTTTTTCTCTATGTATAACAATTCTTGCTTTTTATTTTTACCTTTTTTTTATTGGCTAACTATACTGTAAATGTTTCCATTTCTTCTGAGTTATTTTTCCTATGATCTTTGTCTCACATTAAAGGAATTTCTCAAATTCCCTGAGACACTTGGCAATCTATATGCTGAAGTGAGGCATAAAAAGTAGGTTGGAAAGTCTGTGTAAGAGGGTAGAGTTTATTGGATTATGGGTCTTATAGTAGAGGGATTGGGTAGAGCCTGCATGTTTTCAGCAAGTTTCAGAAGTCAATATGTAGACTCTCTTCTATCTCTCGTACCGGCCCCCACCTTCTTGAGAAAGGAATCTCCCACCTAGAGAGCTAAAAATGTGGCTGCAGCATTCTGGAAAAGAAGGATTTGATGGTTTCTCTATTTAGTATCTGTATCTTCAATCAATTATCTTGTTCTGAGGCCTTTCCTGAAGTCTAGATTTCTGGTGTAATTTTATCAGTGAATAAACCTCCTGCCTTCTATCAGGGTTTAGGAGGAGTTATCACTTGGCTATGGAGGAAATCTGGGAGACTAACTGCTGATTCAGAATTTTAACCATATCCTATCCCTGTTTTCAATGATTCCTGTTGTCTTCAATTCCTGAGCAATTCCAGGGCTTGAAGGCAATATGCTTATATCTTGTTGGCTCTTCTTTGTTTGGATAATTATGAGCTTCCTATACTGTGTTAGTCTTGTTCTTCGCATTTCATTTTCCAGCATGTCACAGACCTTATTTATCCCCCATTCCTTTTCCTGTTTTAATTCTTTGCTACATTTTACTGGGGTTTGAGAGGAAGTAAATATTAATACAAGCATGTGAACCCAGTCCTCCATGTTTAAGTAGAAGATTTCCCTGCACACGCCAATTATGAAATCAGGCTTCTATCCCTTTCTTGCCATTAAAACTGCTTTAGAATGGATCATTAACGAAATTCTACATTCTAAGACCAACACACTGATGATTGCCAAATCTATATATATCAAGCCTAGGCCTCTCTCCAACAATATACAGTTGACCCTTGAACAATGCAGCGGTTAGAGGCAATAATCCCCTGCAGAGTCAAAAATCCATGAATGACTTTTGATTCCCCCAAAACTTAACTGATAATAGCCCACTGTTAACCAGAAGCCTTACTGATAACATAAACAATAGATTAACACATATTTTGTATTGTATATGTATCATATATCATACATATTACATACCATTATACATATATATTATATACCATTACCATAAAGCTAGAGAAACCACAATGTTATTGAAAATCCTAAGAAAGAGAAAATATATTTACTATTAATTAAGTGGAAGCAGATCATCATAATAAATGTCTTCATCCTCATCATCTGTACATTGAGAATTCTGAGGAAGAGGAGGAGGAGGAAGAAGAGGAGGGGTTGGTCTTGCTGTCTCATGGGTGGCAGAGGTGGAAAGTGGAGGAGGTGGCAGGGGAGGCAGGAGAGAGAGGCACACTTGGTGTAACCTTCAGTGAAAAATATCTGCATGTAAGTAGGCCCCTCACAGTTCAAACCCATGTCATGTGAGGGTCAACTATTTACGACTGTGTTCTGGACATCACTTACAAAACTGGATTCGTTGTTTCCTCAAACAATCTCAAACTATTGCTATTTTAAATAACACCACCATCCACCTTACTAGTCAGACTAGAAACCGGGGCATTTCTTCCCTCAGCCTTATCCTTCCTATTCAGTAACAAAATTCAGTAAGTGTGACCGTACTGATGTGCTGCATATTATGGTTTCCTCTCTATCCCCAGTGCTAACGCTTTAGCCCACTTCTTCATTAATATTTACTTGGGTTATTGAAATAGTCCAATTATTCTGTCTCCAGTCTTGTACTTTCCACACTTTTGCAAGTGTGAATTTTCTTAAACACAATCTACCCATGTCAGTACCTGTTGAAAAGTAATAAATGGGCCCTTTATTAGTCAAAACACTTTTGATCACAAGTTATACTATAACCAACTCAAACAAACTTAGACACTTTGTGGTTCAAATAACTCAATTGCTAAAAAGGGAGGCTTTCCCCCACAGGACTGGAATGAATCAGGGATTTGAATACCATCAGGAAGCTCATAGGATCTCTTCTCTGCTTTTCTCAGTATGTTAAGTTTATGAACTCATATGGACTGTGTCCATGAGGCTGAACTCGTAGCCATTTGCAGTCTGGAGTACACATTTCACCAGCTTTGCTACCAGAGAAACAGGGGAAATTAGTCCTTTATTTCCAAATTGTAAATTTGGAAGAAATATACTGATGAAGCTAGCTTTCTCTGCTGACTCCCAAAGCTGGTGGGGATGGAGAATATGGACAGACCTCATTAGAATAAGGAGGGGAGCAGTTACCCACAAAAAGAGAATAATCAGAAGAGTGCTTGGCAATAGTTGTGATACAGATCACCTGCACTTGAATTCCAGACAACAATTCCCACCTGTGTGACTGGGACAAGTTACTTATCTTCTCCATGCCTTAACTAAGATGTAAGTCTCACACGTAAGATGAGGTAGTGATAATAATTAACTCATAAACTTGTGAATTTCATAAGTGTGAAATTTCTGAACAGAAATTTTGGAACCTGGCTTCTATCATGGTTGCAGACTATGCTAAACAATGTACATCTCCATGCCTCCTGGCCCTTGCCCATGTTGTTTTCTCTCCCTGGAATGCATGTCCCCTAATTTTGTCTCGCTATACGTCATTTAAGTTTTATTTCAAATATTAAAATATTTATGCCCTCCATTTAGGCATGTTAGTTCTAAATGATACAAAGTAGTCAAAGATTTATGCCAAAAAATTTTTTAATTGTTCCTCTTACGAGCTGAAATCGGAAGCAACCCTTTTCCTCTCTACTTCACTCCCATGCCTACAGTTGCTTGCTATAAAGACTCCCACAGATACAGCTCCAGCCCACACCAAACATTCAGGCCTTGAATATACTAATAAACTTCCCACTTGAACCTCCAAAGTTGTGACTCAAAGACTTCTCAAATACAATATCTCCAAAGATGAACTCAATATTCCTACTTTAACAGCTTTTTCTCTGCCTCTACTAGTCCTAGTAAGTGGAATGATGGAATGATCAGCCTTCTAGTGGCTTCTGCCACTCTCCCTATGCCCTGCATCAACAAAGCTGTGGACTTTTCTCAATGAAATCCCCCATCCCCTCCTCACTTCTGTTCCTTTCCATGAGTAGTGTTGTAGCCCAGAGAAGAAATCGTTTTGAATAAAACCTTACTGTGTTTCTCATTTGATTAAAATGCTCTGATAGCTTTCGTTGTTTTTAATATGAAGCCCAATATTGTTGTCTTGGAATATAGAGTCTTGCATGATCTTGACTCTGCTCATTTCTCCATCTCCATCTTGAGCCATTCTCCTCCAAGCACCTGCCAGGTTGTCTAACTTCACATTCCTACAATGTGCCATGCAGCTTCCTGACTTATGGTCTTTACCTCAGGTCTTCTTTTGCTTCAAACTTCCTTTCCTGCCTCCTCAAGTGAGTAAATCTACCCATCCTCCCTTCCCAGCTTAAATATCACTTTATCAGGGAAACCATGACTGACTCTCCATACAAGGAATGTTTTTTTCCATTTTTATGGCACCCTGTTCTTTCCTGCATGACCAGGTCAGAATTTTAATTAATTCATTCTGTGATTAATTTCTTTCTTTTCTTCTCCATTTTCCCATAAGTTCCCCAAAGGCAGAGGCTTTGTCTTGTAAATGCCTAAAACCCCATTTCTTTGCAGAGTATCTGTCACACAATGGGAACACAATAAATGTTTTTAAATAAATTAAGTGGCCAACATCAGGTGAGTGGGTAAGTAAATTATGGTAATGAAAACACCCTTTATAAAATTAATAAAGGGCCACCAGGTGGGAACCAGGTAAGGGTTTTATATATATATATGTATATATATAGAGAGAGATAGATAGATTGATAGATAGATAGATAGATAGATAGATAGATAGATAGATAGATAGATACACACACACACACACATATGGGTTTTATACACACACACACACACACACACCAGCCATTATCCCCTAGTTTGCTTTCCTATAATTGCTTACTACTCAGGAATCAAATAGCTGATGATCATAAAGATTCTTAGCTTTCTTCATTACTGCCATGAATAACATTACCCTTGTAAAACCTAAGGCTAGTTTTGAGATATCTTTCAGGCTCTGCACTCCACCAGAGGGGTTGACCCACACAGACCAGAGGCCCACACCAAGGAACTGACTCATCTGGTATTGTGCCTCCTCCCACCTAGGAATGAACTCAGCAAGACAACAATTTCCATATGCCTATGGTTCTGTCCCAAACCCAGCCAAGTAGCAGATCCAATTGCCTGGTCTTTTGCCCTCCAAACTATCTTTAAAAACCCTTTCTACCAAATTTTCAGAGAGATGGATTTGAGAAATTATTTCCATCTCCTCACCTGGTGCCTTGTGAAATAAAAACCCTTTCTCTGGTGTAACCCTTGCTGCCTCAGTGTAGTGGCTTTCTCGTTAGCAGAGGGCAATGAACCTGGTTGGGCTCTAACAAAAGTAAATATTTTCAATGCAGTATTCTGTGTCTGGGACATGTACCCTACAAAGATATACAACTATTGTGTACCTATAATAATTCAATTTTTAAAAAATATTTTAAAAGACATTTTCTAAAACATACTGGTGTGAGAAAATGCAAACCACTTTAGGTAAAAAAAATGCTAAACATAAATTATATACAAAGCATTTCAACTTTGCAGAAATGAATAGAAGATAGATGTGGTAGGCATAAAAATAATCCCCTCCCCAAAGATGTCCACATTCTAATCCTTGAAACCGGTAACATGTTATATTAGACGGAAAAGGGAAATTAAGGTTGCTAAACAGTTTACTTCAGAGTAAGTAGATTATTCAAGATTATCTGGTTTGGCCCAACACTTTAAAAAAGTGTCATTTAAATGTGGAAGATGAGGCAGAAGAGTCAGAGACAGAGACAGACTGATACAGCAAGAGAAAGACTCAATCAGCCATTACTGGCTTTGAAGATGGAAGGGACAGCCAAGAAATAGGGCAGCATTCGGACTGTAAAAGGCAAGGAAATGGAATTCTCCCAGAGAGCCTTCAGAAGAATGTAGCCCTGAAAACACCTTAATTTTACCTCAGTGAGACCCATTTTTGAATTCTGACCTCCAGAAAAGTGAGATAAACATTTTGTGGTCTTAAGAGAACAAGTTTGTAGTAATTTGTTACAGCAACAACAGATAACTTAATACAATAGGAAAAATGAGTAGAGAAGAGTTTACATGCTTTTCTTATTTTCCTTTCAAGTTTTGTATGGTTTTGCAAACAAGCTCTTTACAACCACCACTTTTCTCTGCTATTTTACCTATTTTACCAGTTTAGTTTGCTCCATTGGGCTTAATTAAGACTGCCATATTTCTATTGAGCACATGAAATAAAATTTAAAAAAAAATCTGGAGAAACTATCTGAGTCACAAAGGCATATTAAATGAAAATGAAGATGGCAAAGGTCCAGAAAAATATCCAGAGAAATTTCATATTTTTTCCTGCTAAAATGATGAAAATACTTTCATCAGTCACATTAATATTACAACAGAACTTTTAAAATGTCAAGATAGCTTGATGACTTTTAGCACTGAAAGACAGAAATAGTTCCCAGGATAATATTATTATCCTTTTACTATTTTGTCCTCTTTTCATCCTTTTATAGCACTCATAAAAATAAGCACTGGAATTTGGAATCTGGGAAGCATGTTGTGTTTCCTGAGTGGGGAAGCAAAGGGAAATCCTCAATGGAGAAAATTTCAATGCCAGTATCACCTAGATGTTTAAACTATCTTAAAATAAGCTATGGGAATAAAATATACATAGACACCTGATACTATTTTTCATTTAGAAAAGCTTGAAGACAGCAAACTCTTTAAGGTTAGTGAATTTACTTAAAAGATTAGAAAATGTCCTCACTCTAGAATTATACAATCAACAATATCATTGTCAGTTCTACCATGTTTTGAAGGGAGTACAAATTCACTTTTGACATATCTGAAATATAAACTAACATATAAGCTTTCTTTAAACAAGAATTTTATTTTTTATTTTATTAAATAAAAAATAAACTTAATTTCATAACATAAACTCCACTAAGTTCAAGATACGTTCATAGCCAATGATATCAGCCATTTAGTCCATCCCTTAAGAAATGAGGACCCTGGGGATTTAACCATGTCGATGAGTTATCTTTTTTTACATTATTAACTGAAGAAAAATGGGTGCCCTTTAAAGATTTTTTTAAGATTAGGAATTCTTTTTTTCCTTTTATTGGGAAATGAAATAGTTTATTTATTTCAGGATATTATGGGGTACAAACATTTTAGTTACAAGTTATGACTTTGTCTCACCCAAGGCAGGGCTGGAGGCGTGCCCTTCCCCCATACAATGCACATTGCATCCATTAGTTGTGAGTTTACCCACCCTCACACCCCCAACACCCAGTGAATATTACTACCATGTGAGCACCTTAGTGTTGAACAGCTAGTACCAATTTGATGGCGAGTACATGTGGTTCTTATTTTTCCATTCTTGTGATACCTCACTTTGAAGGATGGGTTCAAGTTCTATCCAGGATAATATAAGAGGTGCTATATCACCATGTTGTCTTTTGTAATTGAATAGTATTCCATAGTATACATACACCATATTAATCCACTCATGGATTGAAGGACACTTGGGTTGTTTCCACATCCTTGCAATAGTGAATTGTGCTGCCATAAACCTTTGAGTGCAGATGTCTTTATTATAGAATGTCTTTTGTTCCTTTTGGTAGATTCCAAGTAGTGAGATTGCTGGATCAAATGGTATTTCTATTTTTAGCTCTTTGAGGTATCTTCAAATTATTTTCCACAGAAGTTGTACTAATTTGCAGTCCCACAGCAGTGTAAGAGTGTTCCTGTCTCTCCACATCCTCACCAGCATTTGTTGTTTGGGGGTTTTAAAGCATAAAATATAGAGAGAATCTTTAATGATATAAATATTATGTTTTCTAATATTTCATATAATTTTGTTTCTAAACACTTTTCTAGTTATTATATTTCCTGGTGAACCGATTAAAAATAACTTTTGTTTTTTCACATGGTCAAATCCCTGAAACTTCATAGATATGATATTGGTTACCATATTTAAACCTATCAAAACTGGAGAAAATGATCTAGAGAGGATATCACCAAGAGTAAATGGGAAAAAACTAGCACAAGGCATTCATGTAAGCCAGGTTTTGTTTCCCTCTAGCACCTTCTGGTGGCAAACAGAGTGTGTTGCTGAATCCTATAGCACTGACAGGAAGAATTTACTGCAAACATTATTTAACATGAGGTATTATTTAATATCTTGATTTCCCCAAAGCAGCCTAAATACATTTAAAAATTTTTTTCTGCCCCTCCAGTTATATACTCATAATATGAGCATATTATCAGATAAGATAATTTATAAATTTCCTTCCAGAATTGAATACTTTTGACCTAACTTATATGTAGGAACTAAAAGTTTTTTTTCAATTTATGTTCTCAGAAGAAAAAATTAAAAAGGTAACATCAATGACAGGTCTGTAGACAAATACACAAATGTTTATATACGTTGATGTCTCATGCCAGATTTTATCGGAAAGAAGCAACTTTAAGAGAAATGTGCAATATTTTCATTCATTAGACTGAGACTGTGGTATTATTTAATATCAGTAACATCTGACATTTCTTGAGACTGCCCATGTATACTTGGAATAATATTAAAATTTGTTATATGTTATCTCATTTGGTCACACAATAAACTAGTTAAATAGGTATTATTCCCATTTGATCGACATAAAAAAGTAATAATTTATTTGGCATATTTTAGAATAAATAAAAAAATTAGAGGCAAAAAATTAAATGCACTTTCATATTCAAAGAATAAATGAATGGATATGAGTACTCACTACTTTATATACTACTGTATATATCAAGGAATTCAACACAAAAAAGGATTTTCACTATATTGAAGCCACTATATAAGTTACACAAGGTAGAAATGAAATAATTGGAATATCATGGGAACTATTATAGCAGAGGTATATGTAAAAAATGTCAGAATTGCCAAGA
Source organism: Microcebus murinus (assembly GCF_040939455.1). Taxonomy (NCBI): domain Eukaryota; kingdom Metazoa; phylum Chordata; class Mammalia; order Primates; family Cheirogaleidae; genus Microcebus; species Microcebus murinus. Next base: position 39,077,822 of record NC_134113.1, read on the forward strand.
CAATAAATGCCCTAAATCTGTGTGGAGATTGAGAAAGGGAATCAACTGACTACTGATCAGGATCTTCCAATGAATTCTTCTTTATGTCTATGATCATTAAGCAATCAAGGAATTGTGATTTGAACTTGCACCCAGATTTCCTGCAGAAAGAACATGAGTGAGCCAGAAGATTTAAGCCCTTCATGGCATCTACCATAATTTGAAATTTATTTGTATAAGCGGGCAGGGATCATGTCTATTTTGTTTATCATTGACTTCTTAATAGCAACAGAGTTCTGGGAACATAGGGTGACTTGCTAAATATCTGCTCAGTGGCTCTGCATGGCCTAAGAACCCTGCCAGCCTCTTCAAGGAACATATCATAACCCCTAATCATAACCCCTCTATAAATAAAAACTTTTTATTTTTACTATTCAATAACATTTAGTGTAACTAATTGTCATAGTTCTGCAAAACTTATAAGATTGTTAAGGCCTATCATGATCTACTCCTCAGTTATTTTATTGATAGTCACTCTAGTAAGAGGCAAGGCTCAGTAAAGAAAATGGTACTGAGAGGAATGTTTGGTATATCACACCATCTCCCAAGAGGGCAGAGGCTGTGTCATTGTCACTTGGCATCCTAGCACCCTGCTCTGTGCTTGGCACATAGTAGGCAGACAATCAGATATCTGTTGAAGAATGGGGGGAGTGCTCTCATGCATGATCTTTTCTCTCTCTCTGAATAGAGAAACTATGAATATATTTTATAGAGTTAATAAAATTGAAAAACACAGTAAAAATCTGAAAGGAAAAAAATTAGTTAAAATTACTAAAGCTGATCACATAAAAGCTATAATCATGCCCCTATAAACAGTCATACGCAGAAAGATACTCTGTATACATTCACCTGGACATAATATTATTGAAACTTATGCCAAGTATGTAAGGCAAAGAAAAAGAACAATCATGTCTAAAGTTGAAGAGCTCAACTTCATGAGTAATATTTTGGCTAAAAATTCGCTATCCCCATAAACACTGCATGATTGCCAAGGAGCAAGACAAAATTTCTATCAGTAATGCTATAAGATAAGCATTTGGCTTAATTCAAGAATAGTTCAGATCATTCCTTTATTCAAATCATTTCTGTATATAAACAAAGCATGGAAACAGCCTGGACATTCTTTAAAAGACTCCATAGAACTCAACGACCCATATAATTACGTTATTTAACAAAATTTCTCCCAGGCTATAGCAGAATATTTTTCATTTTTTCCATTACTGCAATTTATGTGTAATCTGAATGCTGCCCATTTTTTTAAAAAAGTCTTACAGCTAGCCCTGTAATAATCAAAAGTTATTGCTAAACAGCATTACCAGCATAATGCTTTGTAGAAGCAAAAGTTTAAATATCAAAAAGCTGAAAACTATCGCACACCACATCAACAAAATGTGTATACTACCTGGCACTTTAACATATAAATACACAACATGTACTTTTCTTGAAAAGGTACAAGTATACTGATTATAGGACGTCTTGAATTCTGTTTTTCCTGAACAAAGGGTGTTTATAATTCCTATCAAATGAAGTATGCTGGTCACAGCCCAGTACACAGTGTGGAAAAATACTACCAAACACAATGGGACTCATTTTCATGTCTTTCCTTGTCTACAGAAATCCCACTCTTATAATCAAACAAGAGGATAAACAAAAATATGCATCATGGTGAAAGGGTTGTTTGTGGGCTTCATCATTGCTTTATTCCATGAAAACATTTGTCCAACAATAAAAAAAAAAATGAGCTGGAGTTTTCAGTTCTATTAAATACACAAAGCCCACAGTTTCTGACAATTGGCTCAGTGTAAAATCACAATTCTCCCACGTGTGCTACTCTTGAATTTCCTGACAAGAGAAAACATTGAACAGTACAGTGATTTTCTGCCCAGGTTAGAGCTGGCCCTTCTGAATCAGAAAATTCTATAAAGAAACTTTTCCCTCAATCCATGGACATTAGGATTTTAAATAATAGCAAAAGTATTTTATCTCCCACAAATCAGATAATGGTCATAAACTGCTTTAAATTCCTTGGGGAAATGTGTAATGTAAATTGCTACATTCCCATAGTGCACTTTCAAAAAAAATGGCTGCTCAGGAGCTGATATGACTTTCAACAGCTCAGATCTTGAATTAATTTCTTAATTATTTCAAAATAAAGGATTAATAGTTACTGATTTAGAAAATATATACAATAACTAGAGGCTTCTCTCTTCACCTTTGATTCTGTGTTTCACATTTTTATACACATATGCTTTAATTATTTCTAGCACTAATTCAAGTATAAAATATCTACCTATTATTGAATATTTTCATTTTAGCACATCTTGAATGGGTATAAACTCATTCATATATATGAGGGAATTAAGTTAAATATAGAGAAGAGGTACAACTAAAGTTTAATTACTCAGAATTTTCAGTAGATTCAAATTTTTGGCTATACTTAGGAAAAAGAAACAAAAAATGAGCCATTTGTAGGAATTAGGTTGTAAAAGAAAAACATCAATACCTTCAGGATATATCGTGTGTATAGTCATTACATGTAATAAATAACAGTATTAAGTAACTTTAGTTTTTATAGCCTATAATGTACTTACAAAAGTCCTGATGAATATTTGACTATTATTCTTTCATTTAGAAAGAATCACATTTCAGAGAGATGTTAAATGATTGGCCCTAGCTCCCCAGCTTACAGTGAGTCCATTGGGTTTGGATGTGGACTATGGTCCTCTCAATCAATAGCACACTGAAAACTAAAACAAACCCCCAAATTATCTTAAGTCAGGCTCAGATCTCTTCCTATTACTGAAAACAAAAAAAAAACCCCAAATTATCTTAAGTCAGGCTCAGATCACATGACTAAGATTATGTCCATGGCCCTGAAGAATAAGAATTGATGTGAAAATATCTCTGTTGATTAACACTTTAGGAAACATAGACAGGAGTAGTGTTATCAGTAAGATGATGGAATGGGAAGCCACAGACCCTCCTTCTCCCCCACGGAAACACTGACTCAACAACAATACATGGACATTTTGAGGAATCCAGAAACCAGTTAAAGGCTCCTACATACCAGTGACCGTGACCAACTGCATCAAAGCTGGCAGGAACATTTACTTGCTGTTCTCACTGGCTGCAGTCCCTCCCCAGCTTAGCATGGAACAGTGGGATTAAAAATTCTCAGCTTCTTCCAGGGGAAGGAAAAAGTTGGAACTTTCATCTGACATTGTGGATTTGGGGGAAGCTATCCAAGGGTCTGGTTACTGTCTCACCTACTTGGAGTGCTGATGAAACCAGCATACTCGAGAACAATAAAGAGGCATCTTGTAGGAGCTCCAGAGAGCCAGCAGTACTTCAGACAGACACTGAAGAAACAAGAGATTATAATCTTCAGAAAAAAACGAAACAAAACAAAACAGAAAGTCCCCCAATTGGGAATTTACATGCACATGTCCAGAGAAGACAAATACACAGAAAAGGCTTGAGAGGCCCCCAGAATTTCTAGCCAGGGTGATTGGTGAAAGTCTTTCTCTGTACAGAGCCAGTTCATAAAGAATTAGAGAGAAAGCTATTATTTCAAATGTGCAAATCCCAACACAAAGTTAAAAGGTACATAAAAAAATAAGGAAACATTGGCCAATAATAACAAAAATATCATTGAAACTGAGAGCTTTTTTTTTGAAATGATCAACACAATTGACAAACCCTTAGTCAGACTAAGAAAAAAAAATTCAAATAATAAGAAATAAGAGACTTTATAGCTGATGCCAGAAATATAAAAATGTTAAAAGACTAGTATGAACAGTTATATGCCAAAAATTGGATAATCTAGAAGAAATGGATAAATTCATAGAAACATACAATCCATGAACCCTAATCATGGCAAAATATTTAATAGAAAATTGAATACCTATAACTAGTAAAGAGATCAAATCAGTAATCAAAACCTTCCCAACAAAGAAAAGCTAAAAACAAGATGGTTTCACTGAAATATTCCACCATAAATTTAAAGAATAAGAACGCCTATCCTTTCTAAATGCTTCCAAAAATTAAGAGGTGGAAACACTTCTCAACTCATTTAGGAAGCCAGTATTACTATGATACCAAAGCAAGACAAAGACATTACAAAAGAAGAAAACTACAGGTCAATATCTCATTTACGAATATAAATGCAAAAATTCCTCAACAAAATACTAGTATACTAAATTTAACCTATTAAAAGGATTATACACCAAAGATAAAGAAGATTTATCCCTGGGATACAATGACGGTTCAACAAATGTAAATAAATCCATGTAATACACCACTTTAACAGAATTTGAAGAATAAAAATCATATGATCATGTCAATAGATGCAGAGAAAGAATCTGATAAAATTTAACATCCTTTCTTGATAAAAACATATAAGAAACTAAGACTAGAGGAAAATTACCTGAAAATAATAAAAGACCACATATGAAACCCCACAGCTAGCATGATACTGAACTGCAAAAAATTAAAAATGTTCCTCTAAGATCAAGAACAAGGCAAGGCTTTCTACTCTCACATCTACTCAACATCACACTAGATTTTTTATCAGAGCAATTAGGCAAGAAAAAGAAACATCTAAGTCAAAAGGGAAAAATAAAATTATCTCTTTTTGCAGATGACATGATTAGAAATGCAAAAAACTCTAAAGATTTTACAAAAAAAAGTTGTAGGATACAAAATCAGCATGCAAAAATCATCTTCATTTCTATCCAGTGACAACTAACTATCCACAAAGGAAATTAAGAAAGTAATCCCATTTATAACAGCATCAAAAAGAATAAAATACTTAGAAATAAACTTCACAAAGCAGGAAAAAGACTTGCACACTGAATATACAAAGCATTGCTGAAAGAAATTTAAAAAGATACAAATAAATGGAAAGACACCCCATATTCATGAATAAGAAGATTTAATACTGTTGTATCCATGCTACCAAAAGTAACTGACAGATCTTTAAAAATCTATCAAAATCTAGTTGGTATTTTTTGCAGAAATATAAAAAACAATTTTTATATAACCACAAAGGATCTCAAATAGCAAAATCAGTGTTCAGCAAGAAGAACAAAGCTAGAGGCCTCATACTGTCGGACTTGAAAACATATTACAAAGCTACAGTAATCAAAACTATGTGGTATTGATATAAAGAGAAGCATACAGATCAAAGGAACAGAAAAGAGAGGCCAGAAATAAATGCATAAATGGCCAAATAATCTTTAACAAGAATGCTAAGACTACACAATGGGGAAAGGATAGCCTCTTCAACAAATGGTGATGGGAAAACTGGAAAACCCATATGCTAAAAAATGTAACTAGACCTTTACCTTATATAACAGCACAAAGATCAACTCACAATGGATGAAAGACTTAAACATAAGGCCTGAAACTATAAAACCCTTAGAAGAAAATACAGAATAAAAGTTTCATAACATTGGTCTTGGTAGTGATTTCTTGGATATGACACAAAAAGCACAGGATACAAAAGCAAAAATAAATAAGTGTGACTACATCAAACTAAGTCTTTTTCATAACAAAGAAAACAATGAAGAAAATAAAAAGGAAAGCATGAATGAAAGAAAATACTTGCAAACCATATATCTGACAAGGGGTTAATTCCCAAAATATGTAAGAAAATCCTAAACCCAGTGCCAAAATACTAGGCATTTAAAATAAGCAAAAGACTTTAACAAATGGCCAAAAGGTATAGGAAAAGGGGATCAACATGACCAATTACCAGGGAAATGCAATTCAAAGCAACAATGAGATATTACCTCACATCTGTTGAGATGGCTGTTATCAAAAAGTCAAAAGATAACACATGTTGGTAGGGATATTGTAAGGACATGGAGCAATGGGGCCCTGTGCACTACTGATGGTAATGCAAAATGGCACAGTGGCTATGGAAAACAGTATGGGAGTTCCTCAAAGAACTAAAAATAGAACTACCATATGATCTAGAAATTCACTTCTGGATAGTCATCCAAAGTAATTAAAAACAGAATCTTGAAGTGATATTTGTTCACTGCAACATTATTCACAATAGGCAAGATATGGAAACAACCTAAACGTCTATCAACAAAAATGAAGGGATAAAGAATATGTAGTATAAACATACAATGCAATATTATTCAGCTTTTCTTTTATTTTTTTTAAAAAAGCAGTCTTGTAATGTGCTATAACATGGATGACACTTGAGGACATTATGCTAAGTGAAATAAGCCAGTCACAGTAGGATAAATGCTGCATAATTCCACTTATATGAGGTATCTAAAGTGGACAAACACATAGAAGCAGAAAGTAGAATGGCTGAGGGGAGGAGGAAATGGGGAGTTGTTTCTCAAGGGGTATAGAATTTCACTCATACAAGATGAAAAGCCATAGAGATCTCCAGTACAACAATGTGTATATAGTTAATGGTACTGTGGTACATTTAAAATTTAAGAGGGTATATTTTATGTTGTGTTTTTTACCACAATACAAAAAAGAATCAGGGATGCTCAATAATTCTCTACACATATCTACACACATGCACACACCCAGGAAAACACATATCTTGAATTTTAAGTAAGCTGCAAAATACAATTGCTTATAACCGTGGTGCTCTCCTATAATAAACACAACAGGAAGTTTCCTAAAAGCTTTGTTCTATAAGATTTCTGCTGTCAAAACAAGGTGCCCAATTTGTTTCCCAGATGGAGTTTGCTTCAAGCATATCACATTTAATATTCATGACAGCCTTGCATGGTGGATATTAAATATCCCTTGTTATAGGTAAGAAAATTGAGGCATAGAAATATTAAGAGAGAACAGTGGTATCATTTACATTAAAATTAGATATGTCAAACTCTAATGTCTAGGATTTTACCTAGGATTTTAATTCAAGAGAAAAACTGGGAATTCAGACTATTGGTAGTCTGAGTAATTACTATGAGACCCTGGGCAAGAAAATAATTTCATTTTCATTTCTATACTGCCAGTTCATAAAACATAAATAATATATAAATCTAAAGAGTTATATAAGGGTAAGAATATAAAAAATAATTTTATTAGAATCAATTTAAACTTTAGAAAAATTACAGAAACACTAGGAATCAGTGATTAGTATTTTTGAACAATGTATCTGTACAACCTTATACCACTTATGTCACTTATTTTCAATAATTTCCCCTTCATGATACCATGATTTTCTTGAGAACAAAGCACATTCCTTACCCGTTTTACTATTATTTCTAGCACAAGTATAATGCAATAAATAATTTCCCAAAATGTAAAGGAAAGAAAGCCTCACTATTCCTCTTTTTGAAATGCAATTAGATTTCTTGAAGTCCAAAACTTATAAAAGATAAACTTAGCTATTATGATACTATTATTTTATATTTCAAAGTATTACGGGGATACAAATATTTTTGGTTACAAGGATGGCTTTTGTAATGCTTGAGTCAGGGTGATAAGTGTGCCCATCACCCAAATAGTGTTTACTGTACTCATTAGGTAGGTTTTCGCCCAGCCTCCCCTACCACTCCCTTCCTTATTTCCATTGAGTTATACTTCCCTCTATGAACATATGTGCTCATTGATTAGTTCCAATTTAATATTGAGTATATTTAGTGTTTTACCATTTTTTTAAATTTATTTCAGAATATTAGGAGGGTACAAATGTTTTGGTTACAGGGATTGCTTTTGTAATACTTGAGTCAAAGTTATAAGTGTGCTCATCACCCAGATAGTCTATACTGTACCCATTAGGTATAATTGTAGTTTCCATTCTTTAGATACTTCACTGAAAATAATGGTCTCCATTTCCATCCATATTGTTGCAAAAGGCGTTGCTTCTTCATGGTTGGATAGTATTCCATGTTATACATATACTACTTTTGTTAATCCAATACCCAACCAATTGATGAGCACGTCAGGTAATTCCAAATCTTTGCAATCGTGAATTGTGCTGCAATAAATATTCAAGTGCAAGTGTCATTCTAATAAAATGACTTCTTTTCCTTTGAGTAAATACCCAGTAGCAGGATGGCTGGATCAAATGGTAGGTCTACTTTTAGTTCTTTGAACAATCTCCATACTGTTTTCCATAGATGGTGTACTAATTTGTGGTCTCACTGACAATGTATAAGCATTCCTTTCTCTCTGTATCCACACCAGCATCTACTGTTTTTGGACTTTTTAATAAAAGCCATGCCAACTGGGGTAAGACAATATATCTAATTTTGTTTTTAATTTGCATTTCCCTGATGATTAGTGACATTGAGCATTTTTTGATATGTTTATTGATTATCTGCCTTTCTTCTTTTTGAAAGCTCTGTTCAAGTATTTTGCCTATATTTTAATGTGGGGTTGATTTTTTTCTTGCTGATTTGATTGAGTTCTTTATAGATTCTGGTTATTAGTCCTTTATTTGATACAAATATTTTCTCCCATTCTATAGGTAGTCTTTTTGCTCTGTTGATTATTTCCTTGGTTGTGAAGAGCTTTTTAATTTAATTAAGTTCCATTTATTAATTTTTCTTGTTGCTGTGATTGCCATTGGGAACTTCTTCATAAATTCTTTCCCTAGGCTGATATCTGGAAGAGTTTCTCCACCATTTTCTTCTAGAGTTCTTATGGTTTCATGCCTTACCTTTAAGTCTTTTATCCATCTTGAATTAATTCTTCTGAGTGGTGAGAGATATGGACCCTGTTTCATTCTTCTACATGTGGCCATCTAGTTGTCCTGGCACCATTTATTGAATATAGATTCTTTTCCCCAGTGTATATTATTATCTACTTTGTCAAAGATGAATTGGCTGTGTGTGGATGATTTCATGTCTGGGTTTTCTGTTCTTTTCCATTGATCCAAATCTCTATTTTTGTGTCATTACCATGCTGTTTTGGTTACCATAGCCTTGTAGTATAGTTTGACATTTGATAATATAAGACCTCCAGATTTGTTCCTTTTGCTTAAGATTGCATTGGCTATTTGGGCTCTTTTCTGGTTCCAAACTAAGCATAGAATTATTTTTTTTAATCTATGAAGTATGACATTGGTCTATTGATGGGGATTGCATTGAATCTGTAAGTCACTTACATGGCTCAACAAATTCAAAAAAATAGAAATCATGTCATGTATCTTCTCAGACCACCGTGGAATAAAACTAGAAATCAACACTAAGAGAAACATTCAAATCTACAAAAAGTCATAGAAATTAAACAAGCTGCTGCTAAATAATTATTGAATTATCAATGAAATCAAGATAGAAACCAAAAGATTCCTCAAACTGAATGACAAAGGGGACACAAGCTACTAAAATCTGTGGGATTCAGCAAAAGCAGTAGTAAGGGGGAAATTCATAGCTTTAAATGCCTTCATCAAAACGATACAAATATCACAAATTAACAATCTAATGACACATCTCAAAGAACTAGAAAAGGAAGAGAAAACCAGTCCCAAACCCAGGAGAAGAAAAGAAATAATTAAGGTCAGAGCAGAACTAAATGAAATTGAAAAGAAGAGAGTAATATACAAGATCAATTCAACAAAACTCTAATTCTTTGAAAAGATAAGCAAAATTGATACAACTCTTGCTAGAATAACCAGGAACAGAAGAGAAAGGACCCAAATAAGCTCAATTAGAAATGAAAAAGGAGATATTACAATTGATACCATAGAAATACAAAACATCATCTGTGAATAATATGAACATCTCTATGTACATAAATTCAAAAATATAGAGGAAATGGACAAATTTCTGAAAACACACAACCTCCCAAGACTCAATCAGGGAGAAATAGAATTCCTGAACAGATCAATTACAAGCAATGAGATTGAAGGAGCGATAAAAAATCTTCCAACCAAAAAAAAGCCCTGGACCAGATAAACTCATGAGACTACAAAGAAGAGTTGGTACCCATACTGCAGAAACTATTCTATAATAACATTGAGAAGGAGGAATCTTCCATAACTCATTCCATTAATACAAAGCCAGTATCACCTTGATACCAAAGCCAGGAAAGGACACAACAAAAAAAAGAAAACTATAGACAATATCCTTTACAAATATAGATGCAAAAATCCTGAATAAAATACTAACAAACTGAATTCAACAGCACATCAAAAAAATAATACACCGTAACCAAGTGGGCTTCACCCCAGGGATGCAAGGGTGGCCTAACATACATAAATCAATAAATGTGATTCACCACATAAAGCAGAAGTAAAAACAAAGATCATATGATCATCTCAATAAATATAGAAAAAACATTAGACAAGCACACTTTCATGATAAAAACCCTAACAAACTTGGCATATATGGAACATATCTCAAAATTATAAAAGCCATATATGAGAAACCCATAGCCAGAATCATACTGAATAAGGAAAAGTTGAATGCACCCACTAAGAACTGGAACAAGGGTGCCCACAATCATCACACCTATTCAACAGTCCTGGAAGTCCTAGCCAGACCAATCAGGCAACAGAAAGAAATTAAGGGTATCCAAATGGAGAAAGAGGAGGTCAAACTATTGGTTTTTGCTGACGATATGATCTCACATCTAGAAAACCCAAAGATTCTACCAAGAGACTCCTGGAATTGATAAATAAATTCAGCAAAGCCTCAGGTTACAAAAGCAATGTATACAAATTAGTAGCATTCCTGTACATCAATAACAGTCAAGCTAAGAGTCAAATCAGAGACTCAATACTATAAACAATAGCTACCAAGAAAATAAAATATCTAGAAATATACTTAACCAAAGAGGTGAAAGAGCTCTACAAAGAGAACAACAAAACACTGAGGAAAGAAAATGATGATGATACAAATAAATGGAAAAACACATCATGCTCATGGATTGGTAGAATCAACATTGTTAAAATATACATGATATAATTTTTAAATAAAAATGTTATGTAATGTACACATTTCTACAAAGCACATTGTATTGCCTAAATTAAAATGTCCTTGTCATGTGATAGAGAGGTGTCATTTTCCCAGTGAATCTCAGCCTGTATAAATCTTTCATTCTTTGTTTCTGGTAACTTATATATGAAAAATGATTTCAGTCAGTTAAGGTGCTTATAATTTCTATGTCATAACTGAACAATGTGCAAGAAAGCTAAAGGTTTTATTAATTTCTGCTACTTCTCAAAATCAATGGGTGCATTCTAGATTGGATAAGCACAATTGCCAGTAAATGTAAAGAAAGGAAAACCTAACTATTCCTTTTTTAGGAATGTAATTAGATTTCTTGAAGTCCAACATCTGCTTAAAAAATTATTAATAGCTATTATATATTTAAGCTCTTATTTAGAAAAAATATTTATGACTTCAGATTTATATAGGAAAGAAACTTGAAAACGACACTATTTAAATTTCATTACATGAAAAATTCTAAGAGCCTCAAAGTTAGTTGCAGATTTTACACATTGTAAATATAACTCACAGATATATGCTACAAGTGAAGTACAGTGATTTTCCTTTTGCCTTTAAATCTTAATAATGGCCTCAGCTCTACAGAGCTCTGAAAGTTTGACTCAAGCTATGAAGCAGTACCTGTATATACTGAAGGTATAATTTTATAAAAACTTCATGTTCTCACGATGTAAATAAATAGCATTCTGCAATAATGATTGAAGGCTATCATAACTTTTTCTTCACTCTGGGAAAAATGACACATTGTGAAGAAAAAATATACAACATGTAGTAAAAAGTGGCTAAATCAGCAAAGCTTTGATATTCAGCCAACAGGTAGCTCTTTATTAATGAAACATCCTACTGTACCACTACAAATGACATTAAAAAAATAACTTTACTTCAAAAATTGTGAATGGTTTAGTTTATCTAAAAAGGGTCTTCAGTAATGACAGATTTCATTTCACTGATAATATCATAATAATTTAATAACTGTTTATTTTTGGTAAAAATTACATTTAATTGATGATAAATTTTGAAAATATTTAATAATTTATTATGTGCATAAATCTGCATGTATATATACAAATACTTGTTTTAGATATGTGTTAAAATAGTGGACATCAATATTCAAAATCAATACAAATAGGATAGAGATACATTATGAAAAGAACAGAAAGCAAAGTTTAAAAGTTAATTTTGATACCTAAGATGTCTACATTTTTACTTAAGATTTGATTCCATTGCATAACAACATTGTATTATCTGACTAAAGATGTCATTTTCAATGTTATGATAAAGATAAGGTTCATTTTATTCAAATTTCAATATAGAATCATACTTTCTGTTAAATAGCTCTTCTTTACTCTATGGATTTAATATTACAATTCAGGATTACCAATACAAATATATTGACAGATAGGATCATATCTAATATTTTTATAGTTCCTGTGTTTACAAATTTAATTGGATAACCAAATCAATATTAAGTGTGACCTGCCATTTATCTGTACATCTATGGCACTTAATATTCTAGCATTAATCTAAATATTTATAGATGAAACAAATCAGGAAAAGTGAATATTATATTTTTAAGTAAAGATACATTGTAAACCTAAAATATATATATGTATTAAGATGTTTAACTTTATGCCAAGTGAAACTTTTAATAACATTTATATAAACTTTTTCTACAATGTATTAATATTTAAAATGGTAAAGATTTTCAAATTATTAGAAATATTTTATAAAAGGAATGGATTAAATGTCTTTGTTAATTTTGCTTCCAGTTAATATATAAAATTAGAAAGCAAAATCTTATAATCCCAAAATTTAAAATGAAATTCATAGATGTTTAGAAGTTTTATTATAAGCAAACTATAAATCATATGGAGTTAAACATATTTTAACAATTTTTTCAATATCTAATGGGCCTATTAAGTAAGTCACTAAAGGAACTAAGTTCTAAGGTAGCTGTCAGCCTTAATCAAATCTATATTGGACGAGTAAGATAAGAATGGAACCTATCCACTAGTGGGTCTGTGGCTATGATAAGATGTAAGACATGAAGCTGGATAAGGTCAGATAAGGAACTAGATCAATCAGTGTTTATGTACAAGGCTCAGAATAATTCAGCCCGTAAGTAGCAAACTAGCAATATAACAACAACAACAAAATAGCCTGAACTGGTGAATTTCCTAGGGTAAATCTGAGTATAGGGTACAGTCGCCTTGAACTCTCTTCCCTACCCATTCATGCAGTATTATTTTTGATATTTCTTCATAGTTTCACTTCTCAAATTTGTAAGTCACAGAGATTTAACATCTATATTCCTTATATCCCCTATATTAGAGTGAGATTTTGAGAAGCAGAGACTGTGACATCAATTTCTTTGGAATTTTTCTAAAATATAAGTCATAAACCATATATTATTCATACAATAAACTACATTCCCAGAAGAAATTAAAAGAATATTTTTATCTCCAGAAAACAGTGTGATATTTCTACCATGTAGAAAAAGATAAAGTATCCTCAATGCAATGATATTATTTTAAAAATGATAATGATAATATTAATATTAGCAACTAATGCTTATCAGGCACTTAATTTTGCTAGCAAACATTATGCTCCTCATTTTTGAAATGGTAAAAATGAATCTAAGAGATTATGTAGCCCACCAATAGTCAATGAACTGGTAAGTAGTATAGCTAGGATTCAGATCCAAAGAGTCTGATTATAAAGCCCATGCTTTGGCCACCACAAGGTATTAGATACATTTATTTCCAATTCTGGCTTGTACATTTTTATAATTAATATCAGACTGGAGAGAGATAAAAAGGGTACAGTAGGGGAAATAAAGACATCAAAAAGTCATATAGAAAAGATCTAAAGAAGATCATAAAAGGAAACTTGAAAAAATAAAGAGTAAAAAGAATAAGCAATAGTGCTTCCACTCAACATTTATGAACTTCATACCATCTACAGATTTCACAAAACACCATTTCTACTTCTGGGTTCTTTCACTTTTTGCTTAAATGTGTAATTAAGAATGGGCATATTATCAAAATCAAGTTTTAAAATAATATTTCATGATGGGAAAAATGTTCACTGTATAAGTCACAAATACTATCTAAAATTGAATATACATTAGAAACCCAAATTTTAAAACACTATCAATAAAGGGATAGACAGGTACAGATATATAGCATAGTTGGATAATTTCTACACCTACCATATTTTAGTCAGTGAAGAAATACTATTTTATAAATTGAGAGGAAAACAACCTAAAAAATCAGAGACCAGTGCACATGCATGTCAGCCTCTCTCTTTAATAAGACAAATTGCTTGTTTCTTCACACCTAAATAAATGTGCAAACACACGCATCAAGCATGGATAGGTGTGACCCTTAAGTCAAGTATAATCAATTGAAAATGCTATTTCTTGATCCTGGCAATGTCCCAGTTGGAAGCAGCTCAGCCACGCTAGCTGCAGAGGACTGGGCCTAAGCCAGCTTCAGTGGTGACCCAGGTACCACAGTCAACATCTGGGACCACAGAAAGATGCTGCAACCATCACTGACACAAAGGATTGAATCATTTGCTCACTTTTTGAGAAAATCAGCTATTTATTAGCCTTAGAGCACAATTTGTGAAATTTAACTGTGTGTAATTTTGTTAAGTGATTTCCTTCAATTTGTTTGCCTATGTATCAACAAGAAAAAACTGTGTGTATAAGTGTTTTTTGTTTCTATACAAAATCTGGTTTACAGAACCCTGAGGCAATGGCTCAGGGTTCTATAAAGAGAGAAGTGAATTGTTTGGCATTTTATATGCATTAAAATGAACCCCGTTTGAAAAGAAACATCAACAGCTGGGGACTTATTACAACCATCAGTTAATAAGAATACAACAGAGAAAACAGAATGCAAGCACCGTTGGGTCACTGTGAACATGTTCCGGTTAGGACACCAAGTTAACATTAATCTTCTTCGAATCTCAATTCTAATAAAGTGTGGCTTTCATTGACAAAATCAACTTTTGGGGCCCCAAAATATGCTGGTCCCTAACTCATTAAAAATCGGCCTCTTTCTTTTTCACAAGCTTTAAGAATAGTGTTTTCCATATATTTCACCATGGAGGGAGCCTGTGTATGTTAAAAGGATGCTTTCTAGAAACAGTGAGTATACTTACAAGAAGAATAAATTCATGAAAGAAAAATACTGTGTGATAAACCTAGAATGATATCCTCCCCTGTATGTAAATGGAAACATATCTCATTGGTCCAGTGATATTCTTTCTTCTTTCTCTCGGTTTCCCCTTAGAATCTGCTACTTATGTTCACAAAAATATATCCCCCTTCCCTCTGAAAGGGAGAGTGTGACTTAACAGGGGAACCAAAGTTAGACATGATAAAATGCAATAATGGAAAATAATACAGGACAACTAAAACTAGTGTTTGCTTTTAACAGGCTCAAGTTACAGGTGGCTTATATGTCCTGGGGTTTAAAGGATAGGGGCAGACATAATTTAAAAAAAATAAACGCTTTTTAATGGAGTTGTGAGTTTTGATAAAAAGAAGAGAGAAGGCAGAATGAGTTCACTGGAAGTAATGGGCTATAAAAAGAGCCCACCAGAGAAATGATAAAATGAAATAAAGGAGGCAATGAATAGGAAACAGGAAGATCAAGCCAAATGGGAAAGAAATGCAACTCTATAGATTGTCCTAGGGGATGGGTAGCAGAAGACAAATCAGAAAGTTATCATAAAAGGAGACTTAGTGGCTTCTTAGTGGCTAGTGGCATAGCAGCTTTTATCTTAAGCTAAAAGAAGATACCTTAGGCTAAAAATGAAGACTTCTCATCTCCCAAAACCTAAGGCTGGAAAATACTTTAGTCTAGGACCTGTATTAGATATGGGGGAAGAAAAGTTTTCAAGAGTGAGGGCCTAGAACTAATAAAAAGGGAATGACAACAGCAACCCTGAATAGTTTGTTAAACATTTCATGCCTGACAAATCAGGTACAGCCAAGCAACTATATATAATTTACTGCAAGCAAATACAGTTTTCCCTCTGAAATTTTCTCCCTCTGTAAGAATAATAAAGATACTTAAAGGATGGTATCAGATCCCTGATAGGGAAGGATACAAAGAGAAGCAATATAGGAGACATCAAGAAAGAGCTCAGAAGGACAAATGTCTTCTTTTGGCTCCTAGGTGATGGTGATAATAAAAAAATTATCAGCAGACTCACAGCAATGAGGATTGGAGCCCAAAGCTTTCGGTCTGTGTATGCTCTCCTCTATCACAGATACCCTGTTCCACTGACACCCTAGCTAACCTCCTGAGGCAGCTGAATGAACAAGAATGGCAGGCCATTGGGTGCCTGCCCTTCAGCTGCCCGGACACCACACTCCACATCATGACCACGAAAGGATCAGATCCTATTTGTGATTTACTCCAGTTTTTAAGGATAATTTTGAGATCAATTTGAAGTTCTTGCCCCTTCTCCCAGATTTCAAAAGCAAAAGAAATAGAAAAAAAGAAGAAGAAGAAGAAAATCAACCCAACAGTCTTTCAGCTTTGATCCTCCTAAAGTCAAGTAAAAAAAAATAATAACAATAGGAATAACAAAAAAAGGCTGGGAATTTCCCATGGAACCAGTGATGAACACACAGCAAAAGGCAGAGCAGAAGCCATAAGCAAAAATGCCTCCACTTCAGTCCAGAATCTTGGAGTTATGCCACATTAACAGGAGCAAAGACCACAAGAGTCTCTGAGGCTCACATTGGAAATTCTAATGTAAGGGAAGGAAAGGACTGCAGATCATTGGGACATTCTATTTGAGTTTGATGTTTCAGAAAATACAAAGCACTCAAATAATTTTGTGGTGTGCTGAGTCTATTCTATCAGTAAATATTTCCAAAATACATCATTTCCAGTTACTTCATTTCTTTGAGAAGTGCAAAGTGACATAGTATTTGAAGAGTGTTTTAATTCAGCTTGTTTTATAAGGTCATCAGTTTGGGATGGGATCAAGAAATATTATGGGACAAAAGTCCTAACCAACAAAAATTAAATAACTTAAAAATTCTTAGAAACAGTTTTTTAAAACTATGTTTAAAGGTAGCTGCCAAAAAAAAAAAATTCACAGAAATTTTGCCAAATGGATTAGTTCATTTAATCTACTGCCAAGAGCTAGAACATGAAAACATTCAAATTGTTTCAAGAAATATAAGTAATGTGAAGTGCTAGTTTTCTAATACGTCAGAATTATATAAAAATTCAAGAGAACAGAAACAAAGAACTCAAGCCCTTGTCTGTGTGAACATCTGAGATACTCTTCCAGTAGTTTGTTCTAGAAAAGTCATATAACAATATTTCTATTAATCTGATCATTAAATAATAATTGTGTAATATGTTATATTTCTAAGCACTTTCAAGTAATTGCTTCCAGCATCTACAGGAGGAAGGAACATAAATCACATTAATATCCATTTGCCAGATGAAGAAATTGGTATAAAGAAGACAAGTGAGTTTCAATGTCATACAGAACACTGGCAGATTCAAATTTAAACTTAGTTTTCCACTTCTGAGCTTAATCCACTGAGTCAGTAAGCTTCAGGGCATCCAAAATGATAGTTATTTGGCAAGAGCTCCAAACAGGTAACAGTTGCCCAGAATTAAGTCCAAGAAAACTCAACAGTTTCAGATTCACAAGCTAAGTCTATGCTCAGATTTGTAATTTTGCTTCATAATTGAGAGAGTCCATGCAAAAGCATTTCATTTCTAAAATGATTTAAGCGTTCTGGATTGAGAGCTGAATCTTTTAATGATTCAAAGTATGTTATGTTTGGAATACATTAATATATTTAAATAAAAAAGTACACATACTAATAAGAATAATTATTAGCATTTTTTGCTAGGATCTATTAAATACTGGCTTACAAAATGTGGATTTCTGAAACACAGACTACTATAACTTTTAAAAGTAATGCAATCTGACATTTGTCTCTATTGATACTCATATTAAATTCTATATTTAGAAGAGTTTATGATTCTATTATAACTCATATGGCATCATGTCATAACTGGGTCTGTAGGGTTTTGCTTAGTCTTCAATATTGGCAGACTCAACAAGAGATAGCTTAAAAGATACTTTGAAAATATGTGGAAGGCAAAAATAAACCTTTTTTTTCCTTATTTTTTTTTTATTAGATGATACATTGAAAGTATAAAAGTTGCCTTGGTACCAACAAGTTACAGAATAATACATACAAAAGCACCATGGACTACATGTGACAATTCTGTTTAACTTCCATTTTGATTTTATATCAGTATCCAAAATCATAAACTCTAGCATTTTTTCTTTTTTTTAAAATAAACCTTTTAATTAAATATCTATTTAGTATATACTTCATGCCAGGTGCAATGTTAATTCCTGGAATTACAAAATCAATAGTAAGAAGGTTCCAGTTTAATAAAAGAGTTGGACAAATGCAGTAGAAAGAGTACTTGTATTCAAAAGCCCTACCGGACTATGATGAGGGGCATGTTACCTAGTTTCTCAATATCTAAGTTTTTAAATTGTCAAACGAAGATATACCTAACTCACCATTTTTTATGTAAGCAGAGATTTTATATTTAAGGAACTTTTTGTACTTTAAATCACCATGTTGATATGATCCTTTACCTAGTAAGTATCTTCATGGCATCCAAAATACTTTGTTGTATTTATGTACATAATGTTCTCTTTACATTCTACTACATTTCTTAATGGCACAGGATGTTTATATAATCAATGCCCTGCAGAGTACGCACATAGTGGACACCTAGTTATTGCTAAATGAAACTTCTTTGAAATGCAAAAGAAAAGAAAATTAATACTAAATAGTAAAAGAAAAAAAAGGTACCAATTCAAGCTGGTTCTGAAGAGGGAGTAAGATTTTAACAGGTAGACGAGAACAAAGAAGGTACAAGTGGGAGAAATATACATGGACTCACTTAATATAAGTATGCAAAAAGGGCACATTTTTTCCTTCCATACATTTTAATTCTGGGTCTGTTTTATATTTTGGTTTTCTTTTTTTTTTATTTCAGGGAATTATGAGAGTACAAACATAGTGATTACCATTTATATCTTTGCCTCTCCCTAGCGAGGGTTAGAGGCATGCCTTTTCCCTGTACAATGCTCACCCGTGTCCTTTAGTTGTGAGTTGACCCACCCAACTCCCTAATGGTAGTAATATTTTTTGATTTTCAATGTGGGGCAACTGATCAGAACCAGTCAAGATAATCATGATAATTTACTATTTGGCAGGTATTAGTACATCCACATTAAAAGCAGAGTTTCAAAGTAGCTCTCAATAGTAGATTAAAGGTATAGATCAACATATTGAATTGGCTCTAATTTGAAGACAGCCTTTATACATGGAAAAGAGAAACCTACCTCACAGTCCTTGAATAATTATTGGGAAATATAGTATGTACCCCAAAAGTTTAATTTACTCATTAAAGTTACAGCATTATTTTTTCAGCATTCATAATAGAGATCCATTAATGTTAGTTTTACAAAATGATTAACTGGGCTCTCTGGAGTAGTTTGCACAGTGATAAGTAGACCTGAAATTTTACTAGCATTTTATTATTAATAATTCATATATCCTATCTACCCAATAAGGTAACCTTTTTTGGTTTGAGGTATGAGTCATAAAATTTATAAAAGAACTGCATTTCCTCAATATTAGCTATCACGGACTGTAAAATCACCATCTATAACAATAGCTTTGAAGGGGAGAACACAATTTCAATGGACAAACACATCAAAGATTTATTCCATTTTAAGAAACAATACATGTAAAATATAAAATTTACAATTAGAAATAAGATTTTTTTTGTAAAATATCTAAAAAATTATATAAGATAAAGAAAAAAAATACCTACTGTAACCCAGCTATAAGCAATTTCTATTAATAATAATCAAGAGTACGACATCCTTAATCTGTAGCTAGAATATAAACTCCATGATGGCATAAACTTGCACCATTTGTTATCAGCATTTAGAACAATACCAGTGATTTTGGAGGTGCTGAATCACAAATGATCCAGGAGAAACCAAGTAATGTGCCTCATCTGCCTGGAGCTAATGATAGGCCTATGTATCTTGTTTTCGAAAAGTGTGCCTAATGCAGTAACAGAGAGGAAAATAATGGCAAGAAATAGATAGTATCCTAATAGTGTAATTGGAAGACTTGATCTAAAGCTATTTCATAATTTTAAATGTCCCAGTTTTGTTAGTTAAAGAATTCTCTTTTCATTTCAAGCTTATTTGAGCTAGTTGGGTTTTTTAAAAAAATATTCTCTCATTGCCAAGAAAGAATCAGTCCTGATTAATTACAGTGCACAAATACCAAAGAGACACTTAGCTTTAAGATAACCTAGAAATAGAGTTAATGTAATCTCAGAGCAATGAGGTTCTTCTACTCTGTTTCTCGCTGTCTATTTAACATTAAAAAATGACCATTTCCTACAAAGTTTTAAAAATATAATGATATCATAAAATATTTCATTTCACAAATATAAACTAGATGTGGAATTCAAATATCATAGGAGAAAGTAATGCTATTCCAGAAACTCACATTGAAGTAGAAAACTACGAGATATGCTAAGGGTCTTTGATATGATAGGACAGGACAGAGAGAACCGATAGATGAATTAATACTCAAAATGTGGGGAAAAAACCTTCTTTATTTAGAATATTTTTTGTAATATACCTGTTAGCCCGTTTAGATTACTAATGTCCAGTTTGTTAAAATGGAGTTCATTTCACTCCTATTAGGAAACTATTAAAGACTGGCTTTTTAAATTATTACTTCTCTTAGCTATTAATGACTGTGGATAACCTGAAGACTCATTAACAAGAATATTTTCACCAGAAAAAAAAAGATTACATGCTTTGCTTTATCTGAGGCAATTTTAATGGAATGGCATAAAATTATTAAAGGTTTTAAGTGCAACAATTGCTGGATTATCATCATAAGGTTTCCAGAGCATGTGTGTACAATACTATTTTGGAAATCAAGCAAATAGGAATCAGGGATGCTTGACTGAATAGCACTTGGGATACAGAAGCTTCCATTTGTTCCTCAAAATGTAAGCTGCATTAATAATATCTTAAAAACTCCAGATTAGCACTACCTCTACAAGTCAAATCTATATGAATCACTTGCTAATTATTTTCAAGTGCTACACACAAACACACAAGCATACTTGTAACCTTATAGCTTTTTAATAACTTTAAATATTGAAACTGAAAGAGAGGAATGTACTTTATCCAATTTTAAAATGTCAATAAATAAAAGCCATGAAAATAAAAAAAGACCTTCAGCTGCACAGCCTTTTAAAAGTGTTTATTCAATACATGTTTAATTGATCTTCTGTGGTTCAGATTATTCACAGCAGTTCAAGATGGCAGCACTCTCCATAGGATCATCATCCCATTGCTCTAGCATTACAAGTGAGAGAAATGTTAGTCTAGCTAGTGGTTTCTCAATTTTGTTTAACTTTTTAAAGAACCAACTTTTCATTTCATTGATCCTTTGTATTTTTTTTAAGTCTCTATTTGATTTAGTTCTGCTCTGATATCTGTTATTTCTTTTCTTCTCCTAACTCTGGTTTGGTTTGTTCTTGTTTTTCTAGATCCTTGAGATGTGATGTAAGGCTGTTAATTTGTCATCTTTCTACTTTTTGATGAAGCACTTAGTGCTATATACTTCCCTTTTAGCACTGCTTTGTATCCCACAGGTTTTGGTATGTTGTGTTTCCATCTTCATTCATTTCAAAAAAATTTTAAATTTCTATCTTTATGTCTTCATTGACCCAGTTATCATTCAGGAACATGTTTAATTTCCAGGTATTTGAATAGTTTCTGAAGTTCCTTTTCAAAGTGATTTCTATCTTTATTCTATTGTGGTCTGAGAAGATGTCAGACAAAGTAAACTTCAAGAGAAAGTATTACCAGAGCTAAAGAGGGGCATTTTGTACTAATAAATAAGTAAATTTATCAGGAAGACAGACAAATTCCTAACTAGTGTATAGTCAACTAATGGTGAATTTCAAAATACACAAAGGAATAACTGACAAATAAAGTGAGAAACAAATAAATTCACAATCATGCTTGGAGATATTAATATCCCTTTCTTGGTAACTTAAATAACAACTGGAAAAATCAGTAAGGCTATAAGAAAAATGAACAAAATCATCAACCAACTTGACAATTGATGTTTATAAAACACGATACCCAATAACAATAGAGTTTGTATTTCACTCCCGGTACACATGGAGCATTCATCCAGGTATGTTATATACTGGGCCACAAATATATCTTACTGAATTTCAAAAAATTTAAATCCTGTATGTTCTCTGCCAACAAAATAACTGAATTTTAGAAATTAACAAAATATACAGCAAAGCCACCCAGATGTAGAATTAACACACTACTAAAAACTCTGTGTCTAAATGAAGAAATTACCATGGGTACTAAAAAATATTTTGGGCCAGGCACGGTGGCTCACACCTATAATCCTAGCACTCTGGGAGGCCGAGTCGGGCACATTGCTCGAGGTCAAGAGTTCGAAACCAGCTTGAGCAAAGCCAGATCCTATCTCTACTAAAAATAGAAAGAAATTAATTGGCCAACTAAAAATATATAGACAAAGTTAGCCAGGCATGGTGGTGCATGCCTTGTAGTCCCAGCTACCTAGTAGGTTGAGGCAGGAGGATCGCTTGAGCCCAGGAGTTTGAGGTTGCTGTGAGCTAGGCTGACATCATGGCACTCTAGCCTGGGCAACAGAGTGAGACTGTCTCAAAAAAAAAAATTTTTTTTTTGAACTTAAGGATAATGAAAATACAACATAGCAAAATTGATGACGTACAACTGAAATAGTGCTTGAGGAAAATTTATAACATTTAAATATTTATATTAGAAAAAATGAATTAAGTTAAATTCTGATTTAAGTTTCCAACATAAGCTTAAAAAATGAGCAAATTAAAGCAAAGTGCATGAAAAAATAATAAAAATAATTAATAAAATCAAAGTTGTTTTTTTGTAAACAAAAATACAACAGATAAGCTTTTAGTAAGACTAACCAAAGGGCAGGAGAGAGAGAACACACGTATCACAAACATCAGGAATTAAAGAAGAAATATTGCCAAAAATCTTTGTAGTATCCTACAGAGAATAGCATGACTAACATTATGCTAATAAATATGACAACTTTGATTACACAAATTCCCTGAAAACGCAACTACCAAAAGTGATACAATCCAAACACAAAATCTAAATAGGCTCACATCATTTAACAAAACTTAATTTCTACTCAAATGTTTCATAAGACAAATCCCAAATCCAGATGTTTTCATTGGTGAACTCCATCAAGATTATAACGAAACAGTATCAATCTTATACAAACTTTAAGAAATAGGGAAGGAGGGAATACTTCTAAATCATTTTAAGAATGAGTACAGTATAACCCTGATATCAAACCTCAAATGCAAAAAAACTTATAAGAAATTTTCAGACAATAAACATCCTCATCATTAATATAAAATTATTTAATAAAGTGTTAGAAAATTAAATCCAGAAATATAAAAGAGATTATAATGACTAAATTGGGTTTATTGCAGGAACACAAGGTTGGATTTAAAAACCAATATATGCAATTAATTATTTTAACAGAATAAAAAGAAAAGCCATATGATTATTTCCATAGATGTATGAAGGCATGTGACAAAATTAATTACTCATTCATAATAAATAATAAAAATTTTCAATGAAAACATTTTCAGTCTAATAAAGGGCATTCATTAAAAACCTACAGTTAAAATCATACTCAACAGCCAAAGACTTAATGCTTTCCCCTAATATCACAAATATGACAAGAATGTCTGCTCTTAATCTTCTATTTAATATTGTAATGGATATCTTCACCAGGACAGTAATGTAAGAAAAAAAAATTTAAAAATCACAAAGACTGGAAAGGAAGAATTTAAACTATCTTTATTCCCGAGCATGATTCTTTTTGTTGAAAATCTTAAGGTCATTCACACTTACACATACATACACATATACAACTTTAGAGCCAATTTTAATTTTTTATTAAATTGATGAACTGTCTCTCCCAATTGCCCACCGTCTCATTCATGCTGCCATTTATACTTAGCAGTGACAGCTCCAGTTTTGTTAACATAGCTCATGGTGCTGGCCCCCTCCAACTCCAAGTTCACTTCAAGGACTAGAGTTCTATATGCTACTTCCACACTACCTAAAAGTCATGCTTTGTCTACTTCTTACCCTTTCTTCAAAGTTTACTATTTTAAAAGTGGTAGTCAATTGTTTCAATACAAATTACCAATTGAGGTAACTACAAATTACCAAGTTGAGGTCTTGATCTCATTAGGTTTATATCTAAGCACAAAAATCAAGTCCCAGAATTTCAGAAAGAAAAGACCAAGGAATCCAAATGATGTGAAAATTTATATCCACAAATCGTACTGTAGGAACGTGCCAAACAGAACTGGTCAGGTCAGAAATTCATGAGTCCCCATACCAACAATTTTAAAAATGGTTGCAAATTCTTAGACATTTGTTCTATCTACAAGTGGGTTCTATATCCCTTCCCCCTAAATTTGGGCAGACTCCTTCAACCAACAGAATATTGTAGAGGTGTCATAGTGTGCTTCCAGAAGCTTGTTCATAAAAGGCCATTGCAGCTCTCACCCTTGGTACCTTGAGCCATCATGTAACAAGTCCAACTACCTTAAAGTCATTAAACTGTGATGAATGAAGCCTAAGTTACATATAGAAGTTACATATAGAAGCCACATGTAGGTGCTCTGGTTGAGTCCCAGGTGAGCCCAGCATTAAAGTCATCCCAGATATGTGCCAGATGTAGGAATAAAGAAGTTGCAGGTGACTGTAGCCACCAGCCAGTCAGGTAAACTGCTGCCTTTCTAGTCTTCTCAGCATAGAACCCAGATATCACGGGGTAGAGACAAGACATCCTTGCTGTATTCTGTCCAAATTCTCAATCACGGAATCCAAGAACATAATAAAATTAGTATTGTTTTTCTCTGTTATATTCCAGGTGGTTTGGTATATAGCAATTGATATTAGAACACTAGAAAACTACAAGATTTCATTGTGGCATCACATTAGAAGATGAAAGTATGCATAGGCAATTGTGAGAACCAGGGCATTGAAAATACTACACAAATAACATCTGCCCTTCATTCAGGCAGAAAAGACCCAGGATAGAATATAAGTTAAAGTCCAAACAACCCTGATAGTCATTTCCCTTGACAGCCATCATGCCTCCCTTTGTTTCATATGCTGTAAGATTCCTATGCAAAGAATAATTCTCTTTGTGTTCTGTGCCAGTTGAGTCTATCAAATAAAAGTAGATAAACAGGCCGGGCGCTGTGGCTCACGCCTGTAATCCTAGCTCTTGGGAGGCCGAGGCGGGCGGATCACTCAAGGTCAGGAGTTCAAAACCAGCCTGAGCAAGAGCGAGACCCCGTCTCTACTATAAATAGAAAGAAATTAATTGGCCAACTGATATATATATATATATAAAAAAATTAGCCGGGCATGGTGGCGCATGCCTGTAGTCCCAGCTACCCGGGAGGCTGAGGCAGAAGGATCACTTGAGCCCAGGAGTGTGAGGTTGCTGTGAGCTAGGCTGACGCCACGGCACTCACTCTAGCCTGGGCAACAAAGCAAGACTCTGTCTCAAAAAAAAAAAAAAAAAAAAAAAAAAAGTAGATAAACAAAAAATAAAATATACAACATCTAAGAATAAACAAGGCATTATATATAGAGAGTATGTATGTGTGCTACATAGTTAGGTTTATGATTTAAGTTAGAATAGTCTGACTACATGGAGAAGGAACATTCTGATATGGAACACGTAGAAGGAATTATTTAAAACCATGTTACAACAAAGAGTAAAAAATAAGAAATAAAAATAAGACTGCCGTTTCAGTCTCATTAGATAGGGCTGATGGATAGGTGGATCATTTTAAAATTACTTACTAGCATAGTAGCCATTCAGGTAGAGAGTTTTCTACCACCCTTCAGGAGGATACTTCAATTGTATTCTCATCTCTTAAATATTGATGATTTTGAGGGCCCTGTCTTTAATCCTTCTAAGCTCTCACCTCATACACATTCTGGGTGGACACATCTCTTCTCACAGCTTCAACTAATAACATTCCCACTTTGAATATACAAAACTATAGCTTCACCTCAGGCATTTCTCATCAATGCAGGTTTTTATCTCTAATTGCTTAGTTGACATATTCAGTTAGATATCCAGTGGATCCCTTCCCCCAAAGTCAACATAATCAAATCTTGTCCCCTATCTACACCCCTCCTCAGCCTCCAATGTGTTCCATCTGTAGCTTCTATTTGAATAGAAAGTATCAATTTTCCCTCAATAATAGATGACATAATTAGAATAGCTGGAGTCAAGAAAAATAAATGGAGAGATGACTTACAGGCAAGCAGGTGACAGCAAGATATACCCAACCAGGCCTCCCAAAGCCAAAAACATTTCCCAAGATGTTAAAACTGTAGTGGTTCCTCTAGGAGAAGAACGGAACAGGGTCAGAGGTGGTAAGGTGCAGCTAACTGACAGGCAGGTAAATTAAGAAATCAGCTACCAGTTGTTTAAGCTGAAACCTTTAATCATCCTCTACTTCTCTATCACCTTTAGTTACCACATCCTAGATTACTTGCAATCTGAGGCTATTTTACGTGTTATATTTAGTGTTACCTTTATCCCCTTGCTGCATAAAAATCATTCTCTTTCCAATCTTTTATCTAACATTCTGACTTGCCACATTCTGTATAATGCTGTGCCTTTTACAAATTCTGTTTTCTCTAACTAGACTATTATCTCCACTACTTTTTAATTTGTAAATTCCTGCTCATCTTTCAAGTTCCAGTTTAATTGTCATCTCTTTGGGGTAGTCCTGAAATCCTAGCTAATTGTTTCCACCTCTTTCTTCTCAGCCTCATGGCATATATTTCTTATGACACTGTTTATAATTTATTCCTTCCACTGGACGCTGTAAGTACTTTGAGGGCAGAAATGACATCTCATTAATCTTTTTATCCATGGTGTTTGTTATAGGATCTGCAATATATAGGCACTTACTAAATTTTATCTAATTTATGAGTGATTAAATAAGAGTGAAATTCAGAGCCATGAGTCTACACAATTATGAAACAATGTAAATGTGAAATTAATATTTCTGCTAGTTTAGTGTGAATGGGACTTGGGACAAAAACCACCCCACAAATATAAAGCATTAGGGTGTTTGTTTTAAAAATGAAAAAATTAAAAAATGAAAAAGAGATTAAGCAGTTTGTTTATGGTTATAACTCAAAAGGAATCAGGATTTATATCTAGGGCTCTCTGATTTGATAGGCCCTATTCTAAGCCCTATGCTTAGAAAGTTAGTTGAAGCCATTTTTACCTGCCCATCACGTTGGCAGACGCCCTAAGACAAGCTGGAGGACAGATGTAGGGAGAAGAAAGAGAAGGTGGATGATGACATAATGATACTGCATCTAGAGACCCAGGGAGAGTTGGGAGAGGGCTCAAGGAAGCCTGAAGAGACAAGTGACTGAAAGGTAACAGAGCTGAGGGAGTTAATTAGACATCCCAGGTTCCCCCAGGCCAGGAGAACTACACAAGATACCAAGATGTGCTGACTCCTCAGGTAGAAGGAAACTGGGTCAGAAGCAGAGAAATGCAGCTCTATAATAAGGTGAAGTGCCCAGCTGGCAGAGGGAAGAGGCCAGCAAGAGAAGGTTTTCAACTGTACAACCAAAAATGAAACGAATGAGATAAATATATGCTGCTATGTAAGCTTAAGATTTTGAACTGGCAGTAGTTGGAAATAGTTAGCAAATGCTCATGAGCCAAAATCTATAACCAAGCAGAGGTTAGCAATGAAGCACAATCACTTCCAGTACGTTTGTACTCAACCAGCATTAAATAGGTGAACAATGAGCGTAGGAAGTCTATGCATACATCACTCCATGTCATTATTTACACATTCTGCAAATGCATTTGCACCTTTCATGTCTCAGGCACAAAGGCAGTCATCAGAGATAATGACAAGAAGAGGCATGGCTCCTCAAGGAGCTCAACGTCTTGCCACATGTCAGAAAGAAGAATGAATAAGAGTATCATGTCATGTACATCCTAAAGAACCAGAAGAGTCTTACTCAGAAACATTAGAGAAAATCTGCTTTAGCTATGTTTAGGCATTCAAAAACTAATTTTCAGGACAAGGGCTGTAATTTGCCAGATTTCCCTCCTTAGGATGGAGCCAGTGCCTCTTGTTGGGAAGCCAGAGAAAATTTCTAAAATCAGGAAACAACTAGGTACAGGGTTTTCTGTGTTGGCCACAGTTCTTCAGAAAACTCAGAGTATGGATGACCCTCAAACCCTCATTTACTGCATTAGACCTTGAACTCTTTGATAGAAGATGCCCTGTCTCATGCCCCTGAGTAGACACAGAATCATGGGGAAATTCTCCTTTGTGTTCTTACTCTGTGAAAATGTTTGACAGCTCTATGAAAACTACCTACTCTCTACTATATGCCTATAGTTCCAAACCCAGGGCATGGCTATGTGGAGCCTCTTAGGGTAGATTTCATTCCAGGGATGAGAAGGCTGTCCCGGTGTATGTCACTGAAGGTACACAGCCATGGAGAACAGAGAACACAGAGGCAGGACAAAAGGGAGTAAAAGAGCATATAAGTAAAGACAACTTTGTCCTACTTATTTAACTTTCCAATTTTCCAAAGGGCTAGTCTGGTATATTAGTTTTGTATTGCTGCTTAACAAATAACTATAAACTCAGTGGCTTAAAGTTACACATGCTTATTATCTTATAATTGCTGTGGGACAAGAGACCATATTCAAATGATCTGCATCCTCTGCTTCAGGCTCTTTCAAAAGTCTGCAATGAAGGTGCAAGACAGGGTTATGGTCTCATTTGAGGGCTCAACTGGGGGGAAATCAGCTTCCAAACTCAACATGGTTGTTGGCAAAATTCAGTTCCTTGAAGTCTGTTAGACTGATGGCCTTTTTCTTGCTGGTGTTGGCCAGAATCCTCCCTTAGCTCCTCACCAAATGACTCTCTCCAGTATAGTAGTGTGTTTCATCAAAATCAACAAGGAAGAGGCTCTACAAGCAAGATGAAGGTCACAGTCTTATGCAACCTAATCATAGAAATGGCATTCTATTCCCTTCATTATATCCTATTGGTTAGAAGCAAGTTGCTAGGCCATTCCACACTCAAAGAGAGGGAATTATATAAAAGGATGGGTACCAAGAGGCAAAATTTTGGAGATCATCTTAGAAACTGCTGCACATGGTTTGATACATCCTGGTGTGGTAGAACTAAGTAAGATTTTTGAGGTGGTTTTTCTGCTGAACATTTTATTCTCTGTTCTTGCACTGATTTAGTGTCATCAGTATACTTATTAGTAAGAATGGCACTAAGGTAAGGGTGGACATAAAGAGATTTGTCCATATTTAGAACCAAGAACATGACAAATTTTAGCTTCAAAGTGCAGAGGGACCCCTTTCATAATCTTCTATGGGGCAGAAAATATAGGCCATATGATTATAAAATCCTGACTTTTCCTCATTTGAGGCACTGATGGGCCAAATTTTTAAAAATTCACTCTTTAATATATTAAAAATGGATAGATATATGATTTTTGCTCAGAGAGAAAAGTCTCACAAATTTTACAGAGCTTTAAACTTTCCTTCCAAATCTTGCAATGTGTGTGGGAAGGAGGGTGGGGAAGAAGGATATTTAGAATCTTGCATATGCTAATTTAGGAACAATACTTGGAAATTATTAATCATATTTTGTTTCATTTTAAACAAGTTCTGGCCAATAACAAACAATTTCTTAGAATGTCTTAGAACATCTTATAAAGTCCTTAGGATAGTTTCTGGCATTTAAGTACTGAGCATCACCTACGGTTGTCAGTATAAGTGTCATCCTCATCCAATGGGATGATACAGCTCCCAGCAGGCTGAACCTGGCTGTGTCCCTTAGTTCCTATACCTTAGCTGTTATCTCACAACTTGACACTCAAACTGTCCAAAAAAAGATAAATGCTTGCCTGCTATCCATTTAGAACTAACCGTTCTGGTTCTATTTTTGAGTCTAAAAGACACTTCTATCCCTGTTAATAATGCCTTGAAGGACTTCAGCCTTCAGGGAGACAATCAAGCTTGACATACAGACTTGACTTTACCCCCTAAATTCATTAGCATAACATCATCTTAATTCAAAACAATACCAATACTGGTGATATGTGGGCCAAGCATATCTAAAAAGACTACAAGACCCAGATTATCTAGAAGGGTAGTAGATCTTTTCAGAAAATAGTGGCCATGCCTTTTTCTCCTTTTATTTTCTATATTAATGAAATGTGAGTTTTTGAGTTTCATATCCATTCATTTAACTTTTTTTTTTTTTTTTTTTAGTTTTAAGTTCAGGAAATACATTACCATCTAAACAGAGAAGCTCCTATCTTTAGAGAGTTTATATTCCAGTTTGGAGGTTTTGATAAAAGGTTATATTTAATCTATGCTTACTGTGTACCAATGTAAGTGCTTTACATGCATTTTATCTTTAAATATCTTTTCCAATGAGTGCATTAAATAATTTAATACACTTGCATATTAAATACTATTTTATATCCAGTTTATAGTAACCTGTCTATGGTGGAATAAGTGGTGGGTATGTGTTCTGAACCCTGGTCTTTCTAATTCCAAAGTCTGTAATTTTAACACACCACATTTAGTTCAGAGAGCCATCAGTTACAAAAACATAAGAATAAGACTAGGAAAAAGGCCAAAGTACTAGGTCTTGACAAAAACTCCCTCCTTACCCAAACTTTAGATAGATTCCTTTCTCTTTTCAACTAGACCTCATGCTTGGGTCCTGTCTTTGGCCTATATAGTAGAGTTATAGCAACAATCCTGCTAAGTCAGTTTAGAGAGAAATCCCAGCCCTTGATATATGATTATCCTGACCTGCCTTTAGCGAAAATGCTGTTCACTTGGCTAAGCAAGAATAACCCAGCCTTGATGTCTCCTGCTAATTTTCCATCAACCAGTTGCCCCACTCTGCTCCTTGGCTATAAATTCCCACTTATCCTTGCTATCTTCAGTCTTGATAGCTATCACAATAGTTATGAATAAAGCCTCCCTTACTATGTTAACAAGCATCAGAATATTTTTTGATAACATTAAGTATCTTAAAGGGCTAGGCAGACTGGAGATAACTCAAGGAAGAATCAATCATATTACGAGTAGCCTGGCATTAGTCTTTCATCTATCTACACATGGTCCAGACACTGAACTCGGTTGTGAATGTTTGTGTGCGTGACATGTTATAGCTTCAAAGAAAGAAGGGATTCCTTTTATAACCAATCCTGGGATAGAAAATATTGGCCATGGTGACATCCAATCACAAATTTATATCACAGATTCTAGGATTATACCAGAGAATAAGCAGATAAACAAGAATCGAGATCATAGGTACCATAAAAGATGGAGTGGGGGATTGAATTACTGTATCAAAACTCTAGGAACCTACAAGGTATCCCAGTTATTAAGCATTTCTTGTATATCCTATTAGATCACTGTGCAGTTGGGATTAAAGACTGTAAACAGAGGCAGATATCTTTTTATGTGAAGGACATTAAAAACAACACACAGAAAAATAAAATGAACTGACTTTTGTGGTCCAGAATGTCATGGAGAATGTTGATCTTTTGAGAAAAGTTCAGACCAGAAGAAAAGGATGGGTCATTTTTGTGAGCATAGCTAGCAGCAAGAAAGCTATTAACTTAGCACCCCCAAAGACAATCAGGAATGGCAAATGGTAATAAGTGTTGCTTCATATCAGAACAACTGCTGAAACAATTTGTTCAGCCCCAAGATTTCACCAAAAAATATGAAAGTCTAACTGTAATATAAGTTACCAGAGTAACTAGAAGCCATAATGAGCAACAGGTTGTCAATAAAGGAACCTCACCTAGGGGCAATTCCATGGATGTCCTGAATGACAGCTTCACCAATGAGTCATGTGACTGACCCTAGATAAGAATGTTGGTGCAAAAAATTTCTAGATAATACACTGGATTACTAAATGCAGAAGTTTGCACATAGAAAGGACTATAGGGTTTTATCATGGGCTGGTATTTGCACTACTGGGTTGAGATATTGGTGTGGTGGTATTTGCTTATGGCCTATAAGTATCTAGGAGTCAAACCTCAGATTCTGCATGGATTGGCACTAATTACTCCTCTCTCCTTCCTTCTTTGTGCTCTGGACACTTTGGCTTTCTTTCTGGCTTTTGCAGGGTCTTTTTTTTTTTTTATAAAAGTTTATTTATTTTATTTACATATTTTTATTTCAGAATATTACAGTGGTACACACAATTTGGTTACATATATTGCCTTTGCACTGCCCGAGTCAGAGCCACAAGCCCATTCCTCCAAAAGTATGTACCACATGCATTAGGTGTGAATTTACCCATCCCCTCCACCCCCTCCCACCTGCCCAACACCTGATGAATGTTACTTCCATATGTGCACATAAGTATTGATCAGTTAGTGCCAATTTAATGGTGAGTATGCGTGGTGCTTGTTTTTCCATTCTTGTGATACTTCACTTTGAAGAATGGACTCCAGCTCCACCCAGGATAATACAGGAGGTATTAGATCACCATTGTTTTTTATGGCTGAGTAGTAATTCATGGTATACATATACCACATTTTATTAATCCACTCATGTATTGATGGGTGCTTGGGTTGTTTCCACATCTTTGCAATTGTAAATTGTGCTGCTATAAACATTCGAATACAGATGTCTTTTTTATAGAATGTCTTTTTTTCTTTGGGTAAATACCTAGTAGTGGGATTGCTGGATCAAATGGCAGTTCTATTTGTAGTTTTTTGAAGTATCTCCATGTTATTTTCCATGGAGGTAGCACAAGAACAGATATAGACCAAAATAACAGGACTGAGAATCCAGATATAAAACCATTCTCATATTGTCATTTGATCTTTGACAAAGCAAACAAAAATATACACTGGGTAAAGAATTTTTATTCAAAAAATTGTGCTGGGAAAACTGGATAGCTACATGCAGAACACTGAAACAGGATCTGCACTTCTCACAAAAATCAACTTACTATGGATAACAGACTTAAACCTAAAGCATGAAACCATAAGAATTGTAGAAGAAAATGTTGGAAAATATCTTACAGACATTGACCTAGACAAGAATTTATGAAGATCCCAAAAGCAATCACAGCAAAAACAAAAACAAATAAATGGGACCTGAACAAATTAAAAAGCTTCTTCATAGCCAAGGAAACTATCACTAGATT
Source organism: Microcebus murinus (assembly GCF_040939455.1). Classification (NCBI taxonomy): domain Eukaryota; kingdom Metazoa; phylum Chordata; class Mammalia; order Primates; family Cheirogaleidae; genus Microcebus; species Microcebus murinus. The sequence goes on from NC_134113.1 coordinate 39,111,276, forward strand.
GAATAGACAACCTACAGAATGGCAGAAAATATTTGCATGCTACACATATGATAAAGGGCTAATAACTAGAATCTGTATAGAACTTAGGAAAATTAACACAAAAAAATCAACCCCATTAAAAAGTGGACAAAGAACATGAACAGAAACTTTTTAAAGGAAGACAGACTAATGGCCAACAAACATGTGAAGGCCTGCTCAATGTCTCTAATCATCAGGGAAATGCAGATCAAAACCACAATGAGATATCACTTAACTCCAGTGAAAATGGCTTTTATTAAAAAGTCCCAAAATAACAAATGTTGGCATGGAAGCAGAGAGATAGGAACACTCATACACAGCTGGTGGGAGGGTCTTTATACAAGCTGCTTCTCTAATAAGAATGTCCCCATCCTTCTTCACCATATTTTTTAATTAGCTACTATTCTTCAGATTTTAACTCAAACATAACTTGCTCAGGGAAGCTTTCACTGATCTATATTTGGTCAGGTCTCCCTTTTGTTATATTTCTAAAATTATCTGTTTCTACTTCACAGGCTTATCATAGTTACAATTTCTGTGATTCTTTATTCATTATCATTCTCTATGAGTGGGCTATTAAGCTTTACAAGGGCAGAAATATATTCTTTTATTTTTAAAATATTATATACTTTTGCACACTATAATTTCTCTTGGACAATAATAGCACTCAACAAAAATGAATGACAATAATCTACTAAAACATAATTACTATACCTTTTATAAATAGCTAAACATGCATCTTTGCTCTAAGCAATGACAGTAGCTAAGAAGCACCACTAAATATTGGCACTGGATGGTGATTATGGGAAGGAGCCCTTAGATTCACTATGAGTCGCACACAGTGCCAAATGCAGTGTATAGTATGCTATGCTCAGTAGAGTGCTTTGACTTATTCAGTTCATCATTACCACAATCATATAAAGATTAGTAACGTAATTTCCATATTACAGATTGGTACACTGACGGTTAGAAAGGAAATGATTTCCTTAAGCCATATAGCTATTAAATGGTACAGCAATGCCCGTGATCCAAGATGAGTCCTGGTCTATTTCCCTTCAAAATAGTAATATTTATAAAATCCTTATATATTAAACCACAAATATAAATATATTATTGTGGATTTCTCATGTAACAATAAAATATAATCAGCATATTCCTATATAAAATAATATGCTCACTATAAACAGTTCTATTTCATACTTAGTATTCTCAGGACTTCTTATTTTTGTCTCTCATTTATATATTCCTACATTTAGTAAAACATAATCTTAACCATAGGAATTTCCTGGCTTGGTTGTGCACTAGAACACTAGAGGGAGCTTTATACAAATGTAGGGTTTCCTGTATTTGGCATCCATGGATAAGTATATGACATCATTGCTAACAGTGATACCATGGTGCAAAAAGTATAGTCACTACTTTAAATGAGCTTAGAGTTTCATAAGAAGGAATACATATACATACCCTATTTGACACAGGAAAGTGATGTGAGCAAGAGCCTCAGTGCTTTGATTTCTGACAGATCTTAGTTCAAATCCCAATTCCTCCATTTACTAGCTGTGTAACATTGGGCAACTTACTTTATGAGCTTTAATATATAAAAGATATATCATCACATATAAATGATCTAAAGAAACCAACTTCACAGCATGTCTAATATAAAGCAAATCATTCAAAAATGAATGAATGGACAATATTACATCTTAATAAAGGTACAACATTATATAAAAATACCAAAATGAAAAAAGTACGTTTGTCATAAATGTATGGCCATTCATTTCAAGTTATATTATTTAAACCTGACTATACTAATGAGGTTCACGTTATTCTTTAATTATGGACAGAAAGCATAAGATTGAGTAACCATAATAGGAATTACAAGAAATGACAAGAAAAAAAGGAAGGCATCTTTTATAATTGAGAAGTTTGGCCAGAAAACTGAGACTTAACACTTAACAAATAATAATTTATGTTTAAAGAAATAAAATTCCTGTTTGAGGAGAATAAAAGAGGTAAAATAATGGATATATGTACATATACGCATGTATGAATGACTATAGATATGCCTTTACTGTCACAGATAATTATTTGATATAAAAATTTGATAACAGAAAAAGTTCCAGAACTATATGTGAAAAAACATAAATATCACAAAATTTTTAATTAAAATTATGAGATTTGCATTTTCTTTTCAAAGACTCACTTCCAGTTTCACAATAGTGTCCTAAATATTCCAGCTTACAATTTTTGTAGGTACCTTCCCTTGTGGAAGCAATATTCAACCTTCAATACAAAAGATGCCAGATCCTGTGATCAGAATTGCCATTGTCATACCTAAACCATTAAATATGCAGTCTCAAATAAACAAATAAAAAATAAAAGATGCCATTTAAAAGGGAATGTCATACATTAATTGAATTCAGAAGCCAAGACTCAAGGTTTCTGAGTTACTAAGTTGTTAATGGCTCTAAAAGAACTTGCTCTGGAATAGTCAAATTTTTTTCTGACCAGCTTTTCCACCTGCTGCCCCATCTCATTATTTCTAAATATTTGGTTTCTTCTACTATTGTTGTATTTGTTTTTATTTCAAAATTGTAATTTGTATTTTAAGTGTGACTTTAAATGTTCTAAAAAAGATGTCATACAAAAGGAGGAAAGATGTTTACTCATATAATCTTTATCAAGATAATATTACATGTTTACTTTTAGTGCATGCATGACAGTAGCCAACTTTGTATTAATACTTTATTAATTGAAGTTTTCATTTAATCTGACTTTCCATTGACCAAGGCTTGATTGGCTGTCATTCCAATCATGTATCAAGTGATGCTGCAAGTGCTAGGAAAACAAAGAGTACCTTAGCTTTCTGAAATTTTGTTTATTTCTTGTCTGTCTAAAGAAAAGTGCAATTCGATTATATTTTTCTATTATTTCACCCAGAATATGTATTTCTTTTAATAATTCTATTATCAGTATAAAGATAATGTTATTTAGCTTGACTTAGAACTAAAAAATTAATGTAAGGAAAATAACAGATATAATAGCAAAAACATATAGGAGAAAACAAATTTAGAACATAATTTATTATTAATCCAGAGGTATGGTTTAAGACTTCAGCTTTAATTTTGGCAATCAGGACACAGAATCACACATTCAGATAATTGTTATTACTGGATAAGTGCTCCTTTTTTATATGAAGAAGGGATAGAAAAGAGGCACTTTTTAGATGGATATTATTCTAGACATGACATGTATATTTTATGATTCACAACCATCCACAGTTGTATTAATAGTTAAAATAATCTCTACTTTAACAGAGCAGAAAACTGAGGCTCTAGAAAATGACTATTCTATGATACTATATGACAGAGTTGTGGTTGGAATGCATAGATGTCTAGCTGCAAAAACCAGTCTTTCCATTCTATCATATTGCCCCATATAAGCAGAGATAAGATAAGAATGCCTTTGTCAGTAGAAAGAAATAAAAATCCAAGTTTTAGGAGTTTAAAATATATTTACATTAGAATGATGCTTACAAAGTACAAAACATATTAAATGATTAATTGCATTTTAATTACTTTGTTAGCAGTGACTATTAAACATTATCCTTTCTGAATAATGGATTTTCCATAAAATTTTAGTAGTCTTTTTATGTTCCAAGCTCACACCATCAACACTAAATTTATCTGCCTCATCTGGAGTCTTTCATTTGTCAAAGTGACCCAAGACTTCCCTAGTGTATCAAGCAGAGATAGTTTGTTTCTCAAGTGTTGTGTAAGAACCATCTGTATCAGAATATGTTGTGAAACTGAAAATATTCAGTGCCACTGAATCAGAATATTTGAGAAAAGGAACCTGAAAATCTGTATTTTATCAAGCATCATAAATCACTGTGATACAGATGGCACCTGATAAACCTGGTAAAGCTGAATGTTGTCATACATTAAAGCACAATGTATACTACTTACCTATGAGAGGGGGAAAATGGCTTAAAGTTGCTGATAATTCCATTTCATTTCAGAATGACAAATTGAAAAGTACTACTTGTGATCATATTTATTTTTTATATGATCATCACTCTTAGAGATGGGCGGCTGCAACTAATATTTAACATTCCATAATCAATTGCTAAATTTGCAATAATTATAGTACGATATTAAAATGTTCAAATTTACAATATTCTAGTAGTACAGAATATAGGCATTACTTAAAATGTTTACTCCCTATTTTAATTATTGCCTCAAGTAAAAATACCTAAAAACAAAACTCCACTTGAATAATAGTCATCCAGTGATGTCATCTTTATGATAAAACTTTACCTCAGTTTAGGTTCCTTTTTGTTTTTCTCTTTACTACATCTGAATGCCCGGATAATGTTTCTACAATCAGCTCTCAGAAAAAAACATCTAAGTATAGTGCATTGCTACAGTTGCTAAGGTAACCACCATCTGCCACTCCATTAAAAGTTTTGAGTTCACCAACATCTTAACACACCTTCCTGAAACATCCAACATAAAAGGCACTGCCTAAAGAAATTTGGGCCCTCTTGTACTAGTTTTACATCTCAGACTGGATAGTAGTGGATGGCATCAAAAGAAGCTGATATTTTTAGTTACAATTTTCAGTGCACTTCAACCACTGGTAGAAAACTAGATATGTTCTAAAATGGAATCTTGGATGAGCTCATCTTGATTCATTCAGTGATTTTAGTGCTGCTTTGTCTTGAACACTGGCCTATAATGTTGAGATTTCTGAGATTTTTTTCCCCTAGCAGCAGATGTTCAAGACATGAGAATAACATATTTTGCATTGGAAAAAAAGCAGCAGTTTCAGCAGGAAATGTTATCTCTTTTAGATTCATTAATGCTTGGAAATATCTGCTGAGTGTGTTGAGATCTTCCATATTCAGTCCTATTGATAAAGTCTTTAATAATGCTCTCAACTCCATAACCTCCTTGACCTTTCTTCTGTCTAGTCCTAAATCCTGGATTATACCCATTATCTACTTCCTATTTTCCTGGTTTCAACTGAACTGTTTCAAAGAAAGTTAAGGAACTTTGTAAATTTGGCCCCTGGTAATTCAGGTTTTCCAATCTCACTTGGCTTCTTAGCATTTCTTAATAATTCTTTGTGTAACCCTTATTTATCTTGCAGCACACTACTCAGAACACTTAGCCATAATCTTCCTTTTCCCCACACCCGCATACCCCTCATCCATTAAATTTTCCTCTCTTTTTTTTTTTACTACCTCTCCTTCATCGTCACCCACCAGTATTTAAGATCCACTACAATGTAACTCTCATTAACTCTATTCTACTAAAACTTTGTTCTCTAAAATCACCACTAATATGCGTATCACCAAGTGCAGATTATTCCTTATAATAACTGTGCTTTATCTGACCACTGGTTTTTGTACTACTCTGCTCCTCTAGTCATATTTCGGTCAGCACTTCCTCTGTCTCATTCACTTACTGATTCATCAATCTAAACCAACTGAACAAATATTCATAGTGCATCTACTATTATTCAGTCCCTAGATTAGTCCTGGGAGATAAAAACAGTGAACAAGAAGGTATTTTTTTCTTAGGGTTCCTACAGCCAACTGAGAAAAACAGTTAATAAAAAAGTACTCAAATATGAAGAAAGTAGTAGTACAGAGTACAATGAACGCATATAGCAAGTGGGTCTAACTTAGAGTGTTAGGAATAGTCTTTGTGAAGTATCTGTGTCCTTCCTATCAAACACCATTTGACCATCTCTTCATCACATTAAAAGATATGTTTCAAATAAATTTTGTAAAATGATACAAAATTTTAATATATATTTAAATGTGTGTATTAATGATAATGTGGAGGAAGTAGATTGGAATAAAAAATTCAAGAAGGAAATAGAATAATTTAAAAAGACATCTGCACTTGAATGTTTATAGCAGCACAATTCACAACTGTAAAGATGTAGAAACAACCCAAGTGTCCACCAATACATGAGTGGATTGATAAAATATGGTATATGTATACCATGGAGTACTACTCGGCTATAAGAAACAATGGGGATATAGCACCTCTTGTATTTTCTTGGATAGAGCTGGAACCCATTCTACTAAGTGAATTATTCCAAGAATGGAAAAATAAGCACCACATGTACTCACCAGCAAATTGGTTTCACTGATCAACACCTAAGTGGGCATATAGGAATAACATTTATCCGTGTTGGGCAGATGGGAGGGGAGAGGAGAGATGGGTATATACATACATAATGAGTACGAAGCGCACAATCTGGGGGATGGACACATTTGAAGCTCTGACTCCGGCAGGGCGGGGAGGGAAGGCAACACACATAACCTAAACATTTGTACCCCCATAATATGCTGAAATAAAAAAAAAATTCTATCTGTTAAAATTGAGCTTCTACATATATTTAAAAGGATGCCTATGGGTTTCAATTAGCTATAATACTTATAGTCCATTAGGTACAATTAAAAGCTTAATAAAAGTTTTATGTAAAATTAATATTTTAAAAATGCTAAAAATATTATCCTTATGAAGCCACAATGAAAAAAATCAAGACATGGATTAGAATAAATTTTTTATAAAAATATTTTGAGTGACTATTCCAAGGAAGGAGAACCTACAGCCTTAAGGCCACATTTTATTCTTTAGTATAAAGAATAAAAGAAAAGATAAAGATAAAGACTAAAATAAGTTTCAATGAAATAATCTTCCCAGATCAACTGGCACAGTTAGAACATCAGTAAGCCATAAGGGCTAAATTGACAGGCTGATACAGTCATGATTTGTTTCTAACTTCCCCCGCCTGACTGGTGCTACTGCCTCATGAGGCTGACTGGTGAGAGTTTATGGGGGTTGAGTATGCCAGTCTGTTATCCACTCTTAACAACAGTGCACTGTGTTTCTGTTTGAAGTAGAATTTGGGAATAGTTACATCGCTCGACAGTATTTTTTAATTCTGTGTGCTTAACAGCCCATAATGTCAAAAATGACCAAGAGAACACTGAAGGAAGGAAACAGATTTTTTAATGAGGACTGGCGATTGTAATGATATCTTGTTTCTGCTAAAGATAAGATGATTTGCTTGCTTTGTGATACTGCAATATCAACATTAAAGAAATTCACTGCTCATCAGCATTATAACACTCACAAGGATCACAAATATTTAGAGGGAGAGATGTCAAAGGTTGTACTGCAGAAATTAAAAGATGAAAACAAAAGCAAAGACAAATATTTCAAGCAGCAATAAGACCTGGAAATAATGCCACTGAAGCAACTTATAAAGTTGCTTATAAGGAAAAAAGGGAAGCCATTCGGGATGTAGAAATTGTGAAAGAATGCATTGTCAAAGTTGTAGGATGCTTAGACCTCAATAATATTTCAAAGTACAAACAACTGCCTCTTTTAAGGAGAACCATAACTGATCAGCAGAACGAATTAGCCTCCAACTTAACAGAACAACTTCATGCAGTACTTCAAAAGGAAAATATATACTATTCAATCACTTTGGATGTATCAATTGATACTACTGACTCAGCATAGATTTTACACTTCATTTGTGTCATAACAGAAGATTTTCTTTGCTACAAATAGTTATTTGCTTTGGTCACTCTTGCAAACTGAACACGTGGAATAGATATCTTCAACAACTTTCAAGATAAATGTCATGAAGTTGGACTACGGTTGGTAAATTTAGTGAGGTATGTATAGATGATGCACCTTCCATGACAGGAAAACATAAAGGGTTTATTGCACAGATAAAAAATTATCAACGGATCCAGATGCTCTCATTTCTTTTCCTTGTATCTTGCATCAGCAAAATTTCTGTGCTAAAGCTACTATTTTAAGTGACACTTTGCAATAAGTTGTATCATTAACTATATCCATGCAAATGCAGCACAGCATCCCCAGTTTCGTAACATTCTAAAGTTGAACGATGAGGTAATTCAGTGTGGATTTGCCATATCATTCTAAAGTGCATTGGTTATCACAGGGACAGGTGTTAGCCAAAATTTTACCTCTGGGAGAACATATAGTTACATTTTATGAAGAATGGAATAACAATGTGAATTATTGAAAGAATATATCTATAGGAATGCACCATTTCTGTGTGATATCATGTCAAATCAAAATGACTTAGATATTTCTTTTTTTTTCTTTAATGTTGGGAATGTACTTTATATTTTTTTCCATTTTTTTTAAATTTCAGCATATTATGGGGGTACAAATGTTAAGGTTATGTATATTGCCCATGCCCCCCTTCCCCCTCAAGTCAGAGCTTCAAGCGTGACCATCCCCAGACGTTGCATATCTCACTCATTATGTTTGTATATACCCATCCCCTCCCCCCCCAACACCCGATAAATGTTATTCCTATATGTCCACTTAGGTGTTGATCCATTCTTTATAAGGAAAAACTAAGTCTATACATGATATGTGGCAAAAATCCAAGCATTTTGAAAAATCTATCTTTTTTCAAAACACTTCAAAAGAAAATTTTGGATGAACATTTCCCGCAGTTAGCAAAGGTCACTGATGAGCAGGATGATAGACGCAAATCATTTGAAGAATATGCAGCTGTTACAGACCTATTAATTGAAGAATACAATGAAAGGTTCACTAACTTTGAGAATCATGACATCACACTCAAATTAGCATTTCAGCCTCATCTAGTTGATATCACCAAGGCAGCTAAAGAAATATAGATAGAATTGATTGAGCTCTCAGTAGATGACATTTTAAAGTCATTGTTTGATGCTAAGAAAGATCCAACTGAAATATGGAAAGATGCAGAATACCCATGCCTTTGGCAACATGCCCAAAAAATGCTTTCTTGATTTTCTACCACTTATTGCTATGAATCTACATTCTCCTACCTAACCCAAATCAAGATGCCATTAAGGTTACAAAATGACTGATACAAATCTAGAGCATCAACTGAAACTGTGGATCTCCATGCTGCAACCATATATTCAAATGCTTTCCAATGAAAAGCAGACACAACAAAGTGATTAAAAGGTTCACTTTAAAATTAATAAAGTTTTAATTTTTGAAATTATTAAGTGCAGTTAGACTTTTACAAAATAATGTACATTTTTAAGTATATCTAATTGAAGTTTCTTTCACGTGGCCTTATTTGATTACAGCTAAATCAATGTGGCCTTCCAACATGAAAAGTTACCCCACCCCTGGACTATTCTGTCAAAAGCTTGAAACCCCTATATTATCTACTAATTTATTTAAAAGTTGTTATTAATCATTAAAACAATGTATAAGATTCTATCCTGATCCTCAAATGGCCTACATTCAAGAAAGGTATTAGAATTTCTTTGTTAAAGAGAGCTTATGGAACATAAGTTCATATTACTTATAAACACTCTAACAATTCGGTTTTTCTCATGTATTTTTCTTTTTACTATACTAAAATGTTTCCATATGCTGTTCTTTTTTTCTCAAATTTGTTCTGTTATTGAGCAACTCAATAGTCCATTTAAAATTCTGGCAGATATAAGCTGGATTAATTAAGTCTCTTTCATTATCTCCAGGCATTTTCTGGGTCCATTTCCAAATTTTAGATTTTCCACAGATTCAGGAATTTAAGGTGTTTTTAGGTCGTGGGTTCTCAGAAATGAGTTTGGACGGACCCAGAGTAGAAGGATAAAGGGTACACTTAATAATTTACTAATGAATAGGGCTCCAGCATGGCTTTCTTCCTTACATATACACACATGCACACACACATACTGTCAAACATGAACACATAGTGTGTTCAAATAATGAAAAAGCATCCTAATAAAATTCAAGTATCAGACCTAAGGCGATAAAATGTGCCGGACTACTTTCTGTTTTATAATTGATTATCTGTCACACAAACAAAGAGAGAACACTGCACATCTGCTGCTCACATTCCTTTAGCCTCGAAGTATGGAAGAAGTAGAAAAACAGATTGAGCAGGGATAAGACATTAAAAATGTTAGTAAGAAAAATCAAATTTTGTAACCAGGGAGAAATGAACATATGCTAATACTTGCAGGAAATTACAGATTTCCTTAAATAAGATCCACAGAGGGTAATGAGATAGTGAAGATGTAAAGATTGTTATAGATAAAAGACCCCACCGAGAGGCAGCATTGAGTCATGAACATGCACACATGCTTAGGGTTTTTTTTTTTTTTTAATTCCCCCACAATGTATGTTTGTATATTATAACATAAATCTTAATCAGAAAAGAAAAGCTATGATTTGAAAGCTTCATCAGAGCTTTTATATAGAAGATGTTTTAAGAGAGTAAAAGTCTGAAATAGAGAACTAGGCAATAGTGTGTATTAAACCTTGTCCTGTAAAGTAGGATGGACCCAGGTAAAATCCTGGCTTTACTGACCACATACTGATGATCTGCATAAGTTACTTCACCAATTTAAGCTTGGTGTCCTCATGTATAGAGATAATAATAAAATGAAATAATACGTGCAAAGTACTCAGCATCTAAGGATGCTGTGCAACATGGATGCATCATTGATTTTAAGGCTTAAAATATTCTTACAAGTCAAAGTCTGATAATTCAAATATTATATGTATAAAAAAAGGTATAAAACAAATTTGTTAAAAACAGTCAAACTACAAACCCAACTTCAAAACAAAGTCTCTGATGTTAACGAAAAAAACCAAATCCCTATAGCTAGGCTCTGGATATTCACATATCAAGACTGTTAAAATTAAGTATGATGGATAAAGAGGAATTCCATATCTAGATATCTAAATCAATCAATCCCACTCCAGTTAAACACTGAATTTCAAGAACTAGACAATTTTGGTTAGCTGACAAAGATAAAAAGACACTACTATACTGGCTAAAAATAGCTCTGTGCCTATAGTAAAAAATTTCAAAGTTTTGGCAAGATTCTTAAACACTCTAAATGGCAAGAATATAGTGAGGCAAATGCATTTATTCAATATATTTAAATTATTCTATTTATAATTATTATGTATAAAACAAATTTGAAAGTTGTTAATGGACCCCATTAGGCTTAGACACTACATAGAGTAGTTTAATAAACACTAAAATTAATTATCTTTAATGAGGTTTGAAACAGACTGGCAATGACCTGACAAACAGCCATTCTTACAGTTCTCAGAAGCTTACTGAGTGAAGATCCAAATCTGCAGGGCCAGTTATTTCAAAAAGCTCTCGATAAGGGAAAAATGGTAAAATCGGTAATTAGTATAAATGATAAAAGTGGATAGGAAACAAAGATATAAGATATAGAAACCGTGGCATGTGTGTACGTGTGTGTGTGTGTGTGTGTGCGCACGTTTGTGGAGTATCTTAAAGAGTGGGCTGGAGAATCTATAATTGAAGACAGTGAATGAACAAGGAAAAAAGAAAGTTAGTTCTTCACCATGATACAATGCCATCAGAAATTCCAATCAGCAGATGGCACACATGTCAGAAACCAGTTTCATTCCACAAAAAAATGGCTCTCAGGTGCTTTCCAAATTTCATGGCATGTCACACACTGATTATAGGAAGTATGGTATGTGCATATTTACATATGTTATTTCTTCAATAACCCATTCATAAAAATAGCCCTTTTTCAAGGAGAATGCAGGTAGTAGATTCTATATAAGTACACAGTAACTCATTAAAAAATTAAAAATTTAGCTTCAGAATCTTGAAAAGACTGAAATTAGAGGATTATCATTACCTGACTTTACGACTTTACTATAAAGCTAAAATAATCACCATAGTGCAGTACTGATATACCCGATATTAGCATACTGATAGACAAATAGATCAATAGAACAGAGCAGAGTCCTTAAATGCCCCAAATGATTTTTGACAAGGGTTTCAGAAAAGGGGAATTCAATGGGCGGGTTGAGAGGCAGGGGAACTCTTTTCAAAATATTTTGCTGGATTAAATATATATCTGCATAAAAAAGAACCTTAATTCATACCTCAGGCCCTATGTAAAATTGACTTAGGGTAGATTACAGACCTAACTATAAAAGCCAAACTATAAAGCTCATTGAATATTACATAGGAAAATATCTTTGTGACTAGTTACAAAAAGATTTCTTAGAACAGAAAAAGGAATAATCATAAAATTATAATAAATCTGATTTCTTCAAATTTAATACTTCTACTCATCAAAAGATATCATTAAGAATATAAAAAGGCAAATCACAAAGTGAGAAAATATCTGAATCCATAAATTGTACACTTATATCCAGATTATCTAGATAATACCAATAGATAACAATAATAATAATAAAATAAGCCAGTTAAAAATAGGCAAGAGACTTGGATAGCTATTTCAGAAAAGAGTATATGTGAAGGTCAATATACACATGAAAATATGCTCAACACAGTCATCATGAAAATGAAAATTCAATCCTCAACAAGATATCACTTCACACTCATTAGAATGGTTAAAATTAAGAAGAGTAATAATTCCTAATGTAAGAGAATATGCACATCAATGGGATTACTCAGATACTGCTGTTGAGAAGTATAAATTGTTCAACATCTGCAGGAAATCATCATATTTTTTTAAAGTTATACTTACCTTATGATCCAGCAATCCAGCAATTTTACTCCTATATATTTAGCCAAGAAATAAAAAATACTTCCCTCAAAATATTACTATGAACAATAATGTTCATAGTAAGCTTACTCATAATAATCTAAAACTGGAAGCAACCTAAATGTCCATTAGCAGGAGAAGGGATATACAACTGTAAGATATCCATACAATGGAACAATATTCAATTTAAAAAAAGGATGAATTTCTGATACATAGTATATGGATGAATCTCAGAAACATTATGCTTAGCAGACAAAGTCAGGCATGAAACCATACTTACTATATACCCCATTGTTTCAAGTTCAAGAACAAAATAATAATGTAAAATATTATTTATTATTAAAATTTTTATAAAATGTCCATACTACTCAATCTACAGATACAGTGCAATCCCTATCAAAATTCCAATGACATTTTCACAAAAATAGAAAAAAGTCCTATAATTTGTATGGAACCAAAAATACCCCAAATAGCCAACAAAATCTTGAGCAAAAGGAATAAAGCTAGAAACATCACACCACTTGATTTCAAAATCTACTACAATGCTATAGTAATCAAAATAGCATGGTACTGGTATAGAAACAGACGTGTAAACCAATTCAACAGAATAGAGAATCCAGAAATAAATCCACGCATTTACATTCAATTGATTTTCGCCACAGATGCCAAGAACACACAATGGGGAGAAGACAGTAAGGAGAGAAGGGAGAAGAAAGGCAAAGATATGGAATCAACCTAAATGCACAACAAGTGTATAGACAAATAAAATGTGGTATATATGCACAGTGGAGTATTATTTAGCCTTTAAAAAGATAAGGAAATTCTGTCATTTGTGACAATATGGATGAACTTGGGGGACATTCTGTTAAGTGAAATAATCTAGGCACAGAAAGACAAACACCACATGATCTCTCTTATATGTGGCATCTAAAAGGTCAAATTCATAGAAAGAGAGTACAAGGGTGGTGCCTGGAGGCTACAGATTGGAGAGATGTCGGTCAAAGAATACAAAATTTTAATAATGCAGAAGAAATAAGTTCAAGAGCTCTATTATATAGCATGTGACTGTAGTTAATAGCAATAAATTATATACCTGAAAATTGCTGAGAGAGCAGAGTTTAAGTGTTCTCACCACAAAAGTGCATAAGCCTAATGATTGAATCATTCAACCATGTATACATATATCAAAACATCATGTTGTACACCATAAAAGAAAAAATAACAATAATCTATAAAGACATAAATCAGAACACTCACTGCCTCCAAGGGAGAGTAGTATAAATTGGAAAGACAGCAATTCTGAACAGGGTGTTGGTTACATGGGTTTATACTTTCATCAAAACTCATCAAACTATACACTTAAAATTTGTGAATCTCGCTCTTGAAAATTATACCAGAGAAAAGGGAAAAAATGATTTTACAGAATACCTGGAATCAGAAACATATTGAAGGAAAAAGTTGATTATTTAACATATTACACTGTTTGCTCTTACCTCCTGCCAAACTGTAAATGTCATTCACATGCAGATGTTTCAACCAATTGTGATTCCTTTTTGAATTAAATTTGAAAACAACCATTTCTGCCATAAAGCAAGCCTTCACCTTAGTGAAAATACTTACTGGCTACTGTTCTTATGCTTGGATGCTCTCTTACCATGGACTCATAGGACATAAAAGGAATATTAAAGACTTCCTGGGACAGAATTTCTATTCACAAAAAATTTTGATATAGTTTACATTACCAATATAAATGACTGTTACCTACCTGACTTTCACTAAATACACATTCAAACCATGTTTATTGAATTGAATGTTATTCTTAACAAGGCTTTCAATTTCATTGCTCACCAGGGAGATGAAGTAAGTTGAGGAACCACTATTCTGGACTGAATCTTTCCAAAATTAAAAGGTGTAAAGGATAAAAAGCTTATCACAGAAGAGATCATGCCATCTTAGAGCTACTAACCATAAAGATTAAAAAATACTAGGTATGTTGAGATATGCAACATCAACCTCAGAAAAAGTTTAAAAAAAAAAGAACAAGATTCTAGAGCTAGAAATCTAACAAAGAATGTGACTCCCTCGACTCAAGAAAAAATTCTGATCACATAATCAAAGTCAACTTTAATGAGGAATAAAAGGGAAAACTCTTTTAATAGATTCTCATCCCTACTGGGTGAAAAATGCCAATCAGTGCTCTTTCTTGTAGTACACATTTGACTGTCTTCAGATTTTATTCCACTCCTTACCTCTTCTCTCAGCATTGGTTCTTAGCTTCTACGTGAAACCAAAACTCTGTTAATTTTCCATTTGTACATGTATAGAGATATATTTTTTCTTCTTTTTTCACCCATGTTCCAGACACTGGAACTCTGTATCCTATTATTTCCTTTGTCTCTCCACTAGTCAATTCCCCTTTCCCCTGTACTTTCTAACATCCTTTCTCCTTCATTTTGTAATAGCATGCAATCTCTACCGTTAAAAAGCATTAGCTCCACCTGTGCATCCTCTTATCTTATAAATCCACTTCTTCCATTCAGTTCAGCTTCTGAAGGGCAAATACATGATACCCACCACATTGCCTATTACTACTGGACCCACAGTAAACTGGCCTTCCTCCCAGTCCACTGACAGTACTGCATCTAAAGTCAGCAATTGTTTCTGAGTCATCAAAGATTTGTAAGCATATATCACTTCTAATCCAACTTGACTTTTCTGTGACAAGTGACACTGGTGACCATTCTTTTCTTCCCGAATGCATCTCTTCATTGTCTTTTCTGACACTGTCTTTTCCTGCTTCCTTTCACACCTCTCAGGCTGGTGCTACTGGATTTTCCTAGCAGTTTGCCCTCTTCTTCCACTAGTTAGTGTTCCTCCCACCTCTAGCCTTCTCTTTTCATGCTACACACCTTTTCTGAGTAGGCTCTTTCAACATCCCGGAGTGAACTATCACTTAAAAATAAGTAACTCACAGATATTTTTAGCTGTCCTCTAGGCCTTGCTTTTGAGCTACAGCCCAAATATTTCCCTCCTACAAGAGAAGCAAACTGCACATGACCAGAAGGGAACTTATCTTCCCTTTCACTACTTTCTATGTGTTCTATTTCAGTTAATGGAATCAAACTGTGCCCATTCATTTATAAGTTCCCCTAATGATTCTACTTCTCATCCATCTCATCACATCCAGTCAACACCAATTCCTATCAAACCTCTTCTTAAGATCATCCTGTCCTTCATCAAGTTTCCCCATAATTTCTATCCGTGCCTTAATAGAAGCGTTCATTATCTCCTATTTAGGCTATTATGATATTAGAATGTTTTAACTCAATAATATTGCAATTGAATACAGCTAAGTGTAAAGTACTGAATTTGGGTTAAAAACAAGGAAAAGATCCAGAGTTAGTGAATTGCAAATTCAAAATGAGTTAACATTGAATAGTAACTACTCAGATGTCTATTATAGACATGGTCATATTTAAGATGCTTTTGTTCACAAGTAAAAGAACACAAATTCAAACTGTGTTTTTTAAAGTTTTGGTACTACTTAAAGAATCTCAAAGTATAATGAGATACTTAAAGATTATCTTAAAAGCTCTAGAAACAGAAGCCAGAAAACCTTCAGGAATCTGGGCACACTCTTCATCTCTTCTTTCTTTCCTCTCTATCCTTCTGTTTACTTTTGATCCCTCTGGGACTTCATTTCTCTACTTCTTAGGGCACCATATGGTATAAGATGGCTAAGATACTGCTCTTGAGTTTTTACAGATGTATTGATTCTAACCACATAAAGAGACTGACAAGAATCAAATATACAAAAATCCTGAGAAGGAGTAAGCAGCAGAAACAGCCTATGTATTAATACAAATCAGAGGGTCAAAAGAAAATTTAGGTTGTGCCAACAAATCAAATAAGCACCAGCTATCATTCTGCTGGGGCTTGAGGAAATTTCTTTAAAAGGAATGGAGAACTACTATGCCCCTTTAAAGTCCCCAAAGAAAAAACACTGTGAAGACAATATTCCAAGTGAAGAACTTGAGTCATTACTAAAAGGTAAAGAGTGCTTAATATGTTCTATTTTCTGAATCTGATGCCTGCAATTTCTAAGATTCCCATAAAAACAATGCTTTCCATTAAGATATGTTGAAGTAAACATTAGGACTTTAAATGCTTAAGCTTCAGTTATGAAAAGGGTCCTTAATCCATCCCCTGGTGATGCTGAATGGGTAAAGTATTCTACCTCCAATCTTTTCTCCAATAAAGTTGGTTATACAATTTTACATTATTACATGACTATATTAAATCTTTGCTTCCTCGTAATCTACCACTCTCATTTGTCCCCAGACCCATGTTATATTATTTATTGGAATTTATGTGTACTTCATTTATTTATAAATCTATATTAAATATTAATTCCTTAGAAGTTAAATTGTCAAACTCCTAATAGCAAACCAATGCTAATGAGGCACATCAGAGCCTGCTCTCTCTCCTTTAGAAAAATCATACTATTTAGGAGTCATAAAGTTGTGAAGAAAAAAATTATTCCAGATTTCAATTTATGGGGAAAAAAGGAAATGTGCCTATTTACTGTTAAAAAAAAATAGTCACAGTAAAATAAAAAGGCTAGTAGGGTTAGAGCAATTCCTCAAAATATTTAAAACGACTTTATATTGCTTTTATTTTAGAACAGTGAAATTTATTTGCTACGTTAGTAGGTTGTTCAGATCTAAAACGTAGTTTGGCTCCAAAACACATTCATTTATGTAGTAGTAACAGCAGTAGCAGCTGCCAACATTTGCAGCATGCTTGCTTGCAAATTGCAAAGCAATGCACTAATTACTCCACTCACACATCTCATTTTATCTTCTCGGTAATTCTATGTAAGCACTGGGACGTACCCATTTTACAGAGAAGGCAATGAGATTTAGAGTGGCTGAGTAATTTACCTAAGAGCTAGTAAGTGAAACCAGGATTAGAAGACAAATCTCTCTGCTCAGGACTAGCTACACAATTTGCTGGGCTCAGCACAAGATGAAAATGTGCAGGTACCCTTCTTCAAAAATTAATAATTCTAAGATGGCAACACCAGGGCATTAAACCAAGTATAGGGCCCTTCTAAACACAACCATGGAACCATCAGGTCATAAATTGTGTGAAATTCTGTTTTTTCATCTATCCAAATTATATGTTTCAAAAAATAAGTCTTTGCCATGGCTAATTAGCCAATTATAAACAGAGACTCAGATTTCATATTACAGGCTGTGCCTAGATACACTCAATAAATATTTGTTGAATAAATGAGCTTACTTCTTGGCCTCAAACTCAAACCCCTTTTTCAATAACTCATGCTGAACATGCCTCTGGTTAAATGTGGGGATGGGTTAAAAAAAAAGATAAATGGATCATCAGGAATCCATCCACACCACTGGTGGAAACACTTTATGCTCCTTTGTGCTGGTTTGGGAGTTTTTATGACTATGAGAAACCGTTTTTTTAAATCTAATTATCATTTCTATCTAGAGTTGACATTTAAATTCTGGGGCTCTAAGCAAAGCTTAAAGAATGCACTCCTTAGGTCCCTCTCCCCCTGGCACACCGCACCCTCACCTCGTGCCTAAGTCCTTAACTTTACCTAATAAAGAATTTGCCAGCAGAGGGGGGAAAGGTCTTCTCTCCTTAGTCCATGCCTGGTGAAGGACAGCATGACTGATATTTAAAAGGAGTTAATAAAGAGCCATTAAAGGCATAGGCTTGCAGGCCACACAGGATGAGTTCTGCAAAAAGAGAAGAAAGCCTATTATTTTCTAACTCTGGGGAATTGTGGGAAGGAAAAATAAAAATAGCGACCATCGTAAGACATGTTTGTCAGCTATGCTGGAGGAGCACTGAAGACAGCAAATCATCTGCCTGGCAGAGGCCATGGGAGGAGACCAGCTTGCAAGCCACCTCTGTCAAACTAGAGAACAGTGATATCAAGGTGGTACAGCCCCACAGGCAGAGAGTAGCCTTAAAGTTAACATTCTAAAGCCGGTGCTGTGTGATGTAAATATGATCATGATGCCTGGAGAGCCAGAGAACCTTCCTGGAAAGTGAGGGACTGAGGAAATTTCCAGGCGGGGGGCCCCGATGGAGGGGAATGCATCCAGAGGTCTGCATTACTGAGCACTGCGGGGAGATGGGCAGTGCTGGCCAGGACCCAAGCACAGGACAGCAAGCATAGATTGAACAGGTAGTTCAGGGACAGGAGTCCACAAACACACAAGGACCAAAACAGGAGCGAGCCCAGAAATCTCCCATGACCCCAGATCTCACAAGGCACAACTTTCCTAGAACAAAACCCTGACACCTGGGACACCATCGTTGAGGGAAGTAGGTTGAAAGCGAATGGTCTGAGGAGCATATTTTTATCTAAATGAGAGTCTGACTGAGGTTTACCTAAAATGACTGCTTAAATTTCAAATTCAACAAACTTAAACTATATTGGTATGATGGTCAGTTATACATGTTAACTTATTTAAGCTACAGCCCCCAGTTATCCAGTCAAATATTAATCTAGGTGTTGCTGTGAAGGTATTTTATGAATAGGATTAAAATCCATAATAATTAGCCTTTAAGTAGGGGAGATCATCCTAGGCATTTTGGGTGGAACTTTTAGTTGAAAGGCCTTAAAAACAGAGCTGAGGGAAATTTTGCCTTTGGACAGCAGCTTCAGCTCCTAAGAGTTCCAGCCTATCTTTCTTGAAGGCCTGCCCTGTAAACTTGCCTAGCCAGTCCCCACAACTAGGTAAGCCAATCTCTTGTAATAAATATCTTGTAATAAATGTCTTGTAATAAAGCAATCTCTTGTAATAAATATATATATTATTTCTGTTTTTCTGGCTGAAACCTGACTGATACAATTGAATATTCACAAAAAAGACTGAATTAACAATGAATGATATAAAATAGTACATTTTTTGTTACATCTGGTTTGTTGCATAGGTCATTTAGTATGTGTAAATAAGCCCTATGTACCTCAAGGACTCCATGCATGGTCCCTGCCTCTGCCTGAAATTCATTTACCCTCTGCTCTATCCTTCCAGGTCCAACCTAAAGATCTACTTCCTCGGGAATGCTTTCTCCAACCACCGATCGATCAATTCAGATTGTGCTGTTAGGTACACTCATGATACTTGATCTTTTCTTGTAGCATTTATTACAGTTAAAATGAATATTTAATTATTTGGCACTCATCTGTCTTCTCCTCTAGAGTTTATGTTCCATGAAGACAGAAGCCAAGTTGATTTGGTCACAAATACATTCTCACTATTCAAGAGTATTGCCTAGGGGACGTACTATATAGTGATCCTCAATAAACATTAAGTTAATGCATAAATATAAATGGATATACAATTTAACAAAAACCTTGAGTTTAAAATTTGAGTATAATTTGAAAATATGACCATTTGGTAGTTGACCTTTATCTATATCTTCCAAAGAACACTTGGGTATAATTCAGAATACAGAATTTAGTGGTAAGAAATACAGGTGCTGTTTAGCTGCGTATAGGTAGCCCACTGAATATCATGAATTTCTTTTTAATTAATATGACCCATATTACATGAGCTAAGGATGGCCCAAATCCAGTGTTGCATGAAGAAAACCTAATAAAGCTGTACACTAATTTTACATTTACGCAAAAACATAGATTTTATGGCTCTTGGAGACAGCGAAATGGCATGACATTTTATGATATTCTTAATAGTCTTTTAAGATCCCTTTGGAAATAATGACCCACCTCATGACTTGGGATGTTAATTTGGAAGTTAAATTAGGTAATAAGGACACAAGGAGTTGTAAATATTTTTAATAGCATATATAGTGTATTAAGCCCCTGAAGGCTAACCAAAGTCTCATTATTTTGGTGAAATAAAGTGGAATCTAAACATCAATTACCACTTTTAAAAGCACAAGTACATTGTGTATTCATCATAACATATTACAATAGATATGCAATAGAACCTGCTCATATAATAGAATTACTATATGTATTTCATAGTTTAAGAAATAAAATCTTTCCTATCGAATATCCTTGCCATGAGAGAAGGATATACAACTACCTCCTCATTTGTTTCTTTTTAAAATGAGTAAATCTTAGGAAAGTCTGAAATCAAATACACCATACAAAAATTTAGGAATATTTACTTTCAGATGAATTTGATGCCATTTATGCATCAGATTACTTGGATGGATACTCAAAAAATTATTGCGTCTTTTCTTATTTCTCAAGATAAATACTTTCATTGGTTCAAGAAAGATTTCTTTTTTTTTCTTTTTTTATTTCAGCATATTATGGGGGTACAGATTTTAAGGTTTCAATAAATGCCCTTTCTCTCCCTCCCCCCACAAGTCTGAGTTTCCAGCATGACCATCCCCCAGATGGTGCACATCTCACTCAAGAAAGATTTCATGCTGAAAAGTAGATTTAGAAACTTGAAAGTGTGTGTTAAACTTTGGGTATAACATTAAAAGAAAAAAATCTTTTTAACAGTTATCACTAATGTTTACTAATGCTACTTCTGTGGAATCATAAGAAATTATTGTGATGGCCATTAAGCTCTATTAAATCATGCATAGAACATACTAAATAATAGTCTACTACTGCAATACAATCTGATCATAAAAGAGGAAATTTTAAATACATGTATGAACAGTGAAACCAAATTCATTGTTAATAGAGTTTGGAGAGAAATGTTATTAAACAAAAAAGATGAGTGAAAAAGTTGATATTTCTATAAGTTTATATCCTGGTTTAATAATTGTGAACATTTAAAAAAAATAAAAATTTATATGGCAAAATATACTTAATTACTTCTAAATACAAACATGCACAAAAGTACTAAATATTGATTTTTACAAAATTAAGAGTCATGAATGTGCAAATGTATATCAAGAAAAAAAGTGGGGAAAAAGAAAAAGAACAAAAGGCAAGCATATTTTACCTGGAAACCCTTATTATTTTTTTCCTCTCTATGCTTCATAATTTTATGTCAAAAAATTTGTCATAAAATCTTTAAATCTATTTTCACATTGACTAAAACTAGTAGTTTCATTCCCACAAAATTCCCTGTATTCACTCTACACATCCTCCACAATTAGGAATATATTTT
The DNA here is from genome assembly GCF_040939455.1 of Microcebus murinus. Classification (NCBI taxonomy): domain Eukaryota; kingdom Metazoa; phylum Chordata; class Mammalia; order Primates; family Cheirogaleidae; genus Microcebus; species Microcebus murinus. The sequence goes on from NC_134113.1 coordinate 39,133,032, forward strand.
TTAGGATTTGGACACAAGACTGATAAATCTAAAAAAAAAAAGAAAGAAAGAAAAAGGAAAAAACTCCCTGCATTCTGAAAATTAATCTTTAAGCTATTATTTCAGCATAAATTAGTACTCAATATACACAAAATCCATAATATTTCATAAAATTTTTGCTAACAAACTCTTCATTTTGGGGATACACTTGTTTTAAGATCACCATTAAATTTTTCAGCTTCTCTATGAAATTAAATATAAAACACCAGGAAAACAAATCTACATCCCAAAGAAACCCATTGTTACCCAACATAAGCAGCACACAGAAAATGTTCAGTAGAAGTATGATGAATCAAATCAACCTTACAAGAATTTCTTTCAAGCACATTGTATCCTCCTATCTGATGTGAATATCAAAGCAAAATTCTAAATCAAACAAAAGTACTTAATCTGGCTAGAATAAATCACAAAGAAGCATAATACATCCCTTTAAATAAGAGGATTTAATTCATAATTCAATTTAATACCTTTAGCAGAATATTTAGACTTACTTAGCACAAGCCAATTGCTTTACAATCTTTGAGTTCATTCTCAAAATGCATTAAATTAAAACTGCCATATTCTTGTGGAATTCCTTTTCTGTAATAGACAACACTTGTGAAACAGACATCAAATTAAATACTGCGTCTCTTCATATAATTCAAATAATCTTTTTTTTGGTAGTCTAGCCATTATAAAATCATTCATTCTACAAATATTTGTTGCTTATCTGCCAGGTACAAGGCATTTGGTTCAAAATGAAAAGTTACTGAAACCAAGACCTACTGCCCTGCATAATTAGAGAAGATACTGTTAATAGGTGATTTGAAACACTCAGTAGAGGAGTCTCTAAATAGATATCAAACTGAAAACATGCAGTTATCACAACCACTTAGGGCTGGGTGTTATCTACATGAATACATGTGAAAGAATTGTCAATGGAATTCTGTAAAAACATAAATTATTATAAAATAGAAATAAACATAAAAGTTAAGGTTAATGGACAATAAACTAATTAAAAGCATAATTATACAGGTTCCTCATTTTTTTCATTTGTCAAATAAGGATAAAGGAGTAATCTAAGCACTAAATAATGATTTACTGAGTAAATACATTAAAATAAAATGTATATAAAGATTTTGAAACGCCATATGATACATACTTTTTTAATTAGAAAAGTTATCTCATATTGGATTAGAGCCTATTAACAAAAAGAAGGAAAGTTATCAAAATAACATTTCTTTTGTGGTTCCAGGCAAACTATTTTAGCTTGCACATGATCAGAGGTTGTAAAGTAAAGATAGGTTGGCAGGGATCCCCATGTGCCCTCTTTGAGTAATTGAATAATTACTGAATGAGCCTCAGTTAACTTCAACTGTAAAATAGGAATAATAATGTATACTTCTAGGGTGTTTATGAGGATGAAATGATGTTGATAATGTGCCAGATATAAGCCTTGCATACAGTAGATGTTTAATAGTTAGTGTCTATTTTAAAACTCAAAATCAGTCTACCAAAAAGGGTGAAGATAATGTGAGATAACAGAATATTTTACCAAAAAGAGAGATTTCTTCACAACATCCTGATAGAAAAGAATATTATCATTTTCAGATAAGAAAAACATGATTCAGAGTGAATTCTCATTTTTATCAGAGTACTATGTAACTTTTTAAAAATTTTTAATCATTACACAGAAGTTAATATGAAATAAGACCACAAGACCCATAATGATTTGGTACATGGTACTGAGCATGTAAAAGAAAAAAAGCAATACAATTTCTGTGGTGCTGACTAAATATAAGAAATTGTAGATTATTGATAATCTCTGTTTTACAAGGAAATATTAGAGTTACATTTCTTTAATAAGTATTATAATATAGAGTATGTCCTTGATTAACCTTAGGGGATGCAGTGATTCAATAAAACTGTGTACAAATTATAATTGCATTTGTGCCTACATACTTTTTTCAGAGGCAAGTGTCCAGGGTTTTATAGATTCTCAAAAGGGCCCATAAACCACAAAAGGTCAAGTATCTCCACTCCATAAATTATATAAATTATTACTCTTTAATGTATAACAAGAGATCACTGTAAGCTTGTTTACAGAAATGTCACTCAATAAGTATTTTTACTGTACAAAGATAATGTGTTGTCAGAGAAGAATCTACATAGATTAACAAAATTTTAAGGTGTTTTCAGTTTGTTTTTGTTTTTTAATGTGAACAAATATAAATTGGTGGAAGGGCAGTTACGATATCACATATTAACTGAAAAAGAAGTTTAAACAAAGATTTATAGACTAATATAGCACTTTAATTTTGAAGTTCAACAAAATTTATCACTTAAGGATTATAATAGTGCTGTAAGTGAAAACTTTATCATCTATGACTTTAGCAGAGTACTATTAAAATAATATATTTTCACTAGAACATGTTTGTCATTATTAATGATACTGTCAAATTATCTATTACTTTAATATAATTACAAGTGCACATTAAAAAAGTCAAAAAGAAAAAGTATTTAAATATCCTCAAGCATTGTGAGGAAGCACTGGATACTGATCTACTGAATATTTAGCCAACTCTTCCAGGAAATAAAACTAATAATATGTTAAATAGAACTTCATTCTTCATTGAATATCACAATTATTTGGTATAGGACTAGAAAACTGTTTTGGAATATAGCAGGATGATTTTCATGGATATTTAAAAAATTTTTCAGTTCTTGTAGAATTGCTATAATTTGTATTCAAACATCTTCATTAAAATTAAAAACATTATTAGCTATTTTATGTATGAATTTCACCACTGGTGCATGGCAAAATCTGAATAATTTCATAGTTCTTTATTTTTATTAATTTTATGTTTACCATCTTGTTTATCTTCATCAAACTCTGTATGCTAAAGGGTTAATACTAAGAAATGGTTCACATGCCATCAGCTCTGAGAAATATTACACCTGAGCTTTTCAACCAGATTTAATAGTAATAGCTAAAATAATATAGATTGTTTATTATATACCAGGCACTATTGTTCAAAACAATATATATATACATATATGTCTGCAGACAGATAGATACATGACACAGACACATATATAGATAGGCTCGCCCTGACACATTTAAAAAAATATTGCTTTACATGTAGTATAATCCTCACTCATAGTTGAAAAAGTTACTTTTGTATATTGCATTTTTTATACTTATTTTATGGAATACTTTTTTGTGTCCTTAGTCTCCAAACTGCACTCTGTTTCAGAACTGACAAATTGAGAACTCCATAAACCTGTCTTTGGCTTGAAAAGTGAGGTATGTTTTGACATACCTCCCACAGTAGTCAGAATATGATATATGTTTATCATTATACAAGTTATTACAGTGGGGAAAACATGTGTTTTATATAGCTAAAAATCTTCCCTCAAAAATTATTTAAGAAAAAAGATTTTCTTAGTTAAGTGTAAGATGTCTAAAATGATTCAGATTGTTAGTTAAAAAACCTTAAGTGAATAAAAAAGATTTGTGCTTAATGTATTCTTAAAGAGTATAATTTACAACATTTAAGTGAAAATTAAATAGATGCATTGTTGCTGTAAATTGCAAATTATGCAATAAACATGATAAGGCCTAAGCATTTTTCTTTAATGAAATCAAAGCCTGACAGTTAAAAATGCATCCTTAATGCATTTAGTATTGATCACATATGCACTTAAACTACTTATCCTTTGAAAACAAAGAAAAAGGTGAATTTCATCACCGAAACAAATCTATTTAATTAACAATTTCTGGTTTTTTTCTTGTTTTCTTTTTCTCCATATTAATTTATGTAGCCTAGGAATAGAGTTTAAAGCATAAAACATTTACAATTTTAGTTCTCAGGAAATGTAAACATATAATCATCAAACCTATGTGTAAAGTCACATTTTCATAAAGTTAAAATACCTATTAATGATAGTTAGGAAAAAGCACAATACTTTGGATAAATATATACAAAAATCCATTCTATCATCCAACAAGCATTTATTAAACACCCACTACTCTGCTAGACACAGATAATCTGCTCCCTAGTAGTATATAGTCTGTTTCTGAGAGACTTTAAGAATGAGATGTATTTTAAAAAGCCCTAAGGGTTTCCGAAAAATCTGTAAGAACTAATAAACAAATATAGCAATTTTATAAGATATAAGATTAATATAAAAGTCAACTGTATTTGTACATACTTTGAACAATGTGAAAATGGAACTGAGAAACAAATTATAATTGAAAAGAATATTTAAAAATAAATTCAACTGAATTACAAATAAATTTAACAGAAGTACAAGACATTTAAACAGAAAATTATAAAGTACTGCTGAGTGAAATTAAAAAAGATTTAAAATAAGATGAGGTATCCCATATTCATGGACTGGAAGACTCAATATCAGTAAGATGTCAATCCTCCCCAAATTGATCTAAAAATTCAACAGAATCTCTATTAAAATCCAAGCAAATGTTATTATAGAAATTGAAAAGCTAATTCTAAACCTTACGGGGAATGGCAAAGAATCTAGAACAGCTAAAATAATTTTGAAGAAAAGATCAAACTTATAAGATTTTAAAAGTTCAAATGAAGCTAGAGTACATATGAAAATAATGTACTATTTTTATAAAGACAGACACATGTGAATGTGTGTGTTTACACATATGAAACAGAATATAAAGTCTAAGAATATACCCTCACATTATATCAATACATCTTTGATAATGGTACCAAGACAACTCAATGGGGGAAAAGAATGCCTTTCACTAAATGATGTTAGGATAACTGGAAAAAAGAGGAAAAAAGGATGTGAAATGTAGCCTTATACCATGGATTATATCTCTAAATGTAAAAGCTAGGACTATGAAACACCTAGAAGAAATAGGGGAAAAATCCTTGTGGCCTGGCATTTAAGTAAAGATTTCTTACATACTAAACCAAAGGAATGATTGATCAAAGAAACAAATGATTAAACTGAACTTCAACAAAATTAGAAACCTTTGTCTTCAAAAATCACCATTAAGAAAGTGAGAGTAAACATCTGCAACTCATATATCTAATAAAGGTCTTCTATCTACAACACATCAATAACTCTTAATTCAAAATGGCAAAATATCTGAACAGACTATTCATTGAAGACAATTGTCTTGTACTAGACAATGGCTAGTACAAGAAACCATTTTCAACATCTTTAGTCATTATGAAATGCAAATTAAAAGTACAAGATACTACCACATGCTAGAAAGGCTAAAATAAAAGAGATTGCCAAACCTAAGTTTGTTGAATATATGCAAAATCAGAATTTTCATATATTGCTGGTTGGGAGGTAAAATGGTATGCCCACTTTGGAAAACAGTTTGCCATCTGCTCAAAAAGTTAAACATAAACTTATCATTTGCCAAGAAAAATAAAAACATATATTCACATAAAGACTTAAATGCAAATATTTATAGCAGCATTATTCATAATATCTTCAAATGAATGAACATTAGCTGGTGAATGGATAAACAAAATAGAATATTCAGACAATGGAACACTATTCCACAAAAAAGGAAATAATGATATACTGATCCATGTGCAACATAGATGAACATTTATATCATCATGCTGAGTGTAAGCAGCCACTCAAAAGACTATATATTGTGTGATTTTTATTTTTTGAAATTTCTAGAAAAGGCAAAACTATAGAGAAAAAGTGAATCATTGGTTGGCTGGCATGAGAAAAAGATTGACTGAAAATCTGCATTGAGAAATATTTGGTTAAGTTGGACATGTTCTAAAATTGGAATGAAGTAATGGTATATATATATATGTACATATATTTATATGCATATATATACACAAACACAATATATGGACATATACATATACAATGGTATATACATAGTATATATTTCCTCAAAATTATCAAACTGTAAACTTACAATGGTAAATTTTAAGATATGTAAATTATACTTCAATATAACTGTTAAAAATAAAATGGATACATATACTGGAGAAAGGACACCTTATTTAATAAATGGTGCTGCGAAAACTGTATATGGATAGCCATATACAGAAGAATGAAACTGGATCCCTGTCTCTGACCATATCCAAAAATTAACTCAATATGGATTAAAGGCTTAAATGTAAGACCTGAAACTATAAAAATTCTAGAAGAAAACCTACGAAAAACTCTTCTGAACATTGGCCTAGGCAAAGAATTCATGAATAAGGTCTAAAAGCAAAAGCAGCAAAAATAAAAACAGATAAAAGGGACTTAATTAAACTAAAAAGCTTTTGCATAGCAAAAGAAATAACAGAGTTAACAGATAACCTACAGAATGGGAGAAAATATTCACAAATTATGCATTTGACAAAGGACTAATATTCATAATCTACAAGAAACTCAACAACTCCATTAAAAAATGGGCAAAAGACACAAACAAACATTTTTCAAAAGAAGACATACAAATGGCCAAGAAACATATAAAAAATGATCAACATCAGTAAGCATCAGAGAAATACAAATTAAAACCACAATGAGACACCACTGTACACCAGTCAGAATGGCTATTATTCTAAAAAGTCAAAAAATAACAGACATTGGTGAGGATGTGGAGGAAAAAAAAATGCTTATACACTGTTGGTGGGAATGTAAATTAGTACAATGTTGATGGAAAACAATATGTATATTTCTCAAAGAACTAAAAATAGAAGTAGCATTCAATCCCGTAATCCCACTAATGGTTGTATACTCAAAGGAAAAGAAATCCATACATCAAAAACATACCTTCACTCATATGTTTTTCGTAGCACTATTCACAGTAGCAAAGATACAAAATCAATCAAAGTGTCATGATCAAATGATTAGATAAAAATGTGGTATATGTATATACCCCCCATGGAATACTACTCAGTCATAAAAAATAATGAAATCACAACTTTGGTAGCAACATAAATGGACCTGAAGGCTATCATCTTAAGCAAAATAACTCAGAAACAAAAAGTTAAATATATCGCATGTTCTCACTTATAAGTGGGAGATAATAAATGTGTACACGTGGACAAAGAGTGGAATAATAGACATTGGGGACTTGGAAGGGTAAGCATATGGAAGGATGGGACAGGGCAAGGGATGAAAAATTACTGAAACTGTACAGTATAGACTACGGGGGTGATGGCCACAGACTTCACAACTATATACTATATCCATGTAAAAAAACTATATTTGTACCCCCTAAATCTATAAAAATAACAATAAATAAAATGTATAACTTTAGACAATTTACATGGAAACATTTGTAGTATGAAAATGAGGAAGTACGTTTAATCAATTTGGAGACACAGAATTTGATCACAGAAGTGAATCTTTCTGACTTTTCTCAGCTGCAATAATTTAGTTGATGACGCCACAATACTTGACTTAAATTCTGAGATAAAACAAATTTGATTCAAAATGGAAATAAGATCTGCTTGGTAAAATTTTTCTGTTCAATGTAATAAACCATATCTTTAAAATTATGGTGGTAGCTGAATTAAAGTACTTCAGTTAGTCTTTTCTCCACCCACTATAAGTAATTTCTGATACATTAATTTTATATATGTAATTACCATAAAATAAGATGGCTATCTCATATTTGTTACTTCAGGGGATATCTGTATGCTTTTTTCTCAGTTTAGGGAACCAGAATTTTTCCAATACTCTTCTCATGTATACATATTTGTTTGTCCAAACATAAAAGTATATGTGTATAGAGCTGTAATTCATCAATGTATATTATATGTGTATACATATACATATATATATATCCATGTGTGTATAAATATAGATGTAGAGCTTTATTTTCTATTCACACAAAAGTACTGCACTATACTTTTGGCAATAGTGCCTTAGGGAAACTCTTCCCAACAAAACTCCATTCCAAGAGTAAACTCAAGAAAAATGATGCTACACTCTTTTTTGCACATATCAATAGAGTTACACAGCTATAAAAAAGTGTTCCTTAAAATATTTCTAACACATGATAATATCAAGAAATTCATTAATTTGCAGTTAATTTAAATTTCATTATCAAATCTAATTAGAAAAATAGGGACTTCCCCTTCTCAAATCAAAAAGAATAATTAAAAAGCAAGGGTAATTTTAAGTTAGTTTTGAGTCAGGCTCCCCTTTTCAAATACATATTTAATCATATCAAGATATTAATCTATAATTCTCTTTAGGATTATACTCAATATTTATTTATTTATTTATTTATTCATTTGGTCAACAAATACTCAATGAGTACCTGCCTGTATCAGGCGCTCTGCTAGTTACCAGTGATAAAAAGGTGAACAGCCACATATTATTCTACTGCATATAACTGAAGTAGTCTAAAATATAATAAACACCAGATCAGCTAAAATTCCAATTCCAGCCTATGGAGCCTCAAAATACAAAAGGATCATCGGCCACGTGATGAAGTAGTCACCTACATAATCTCCATGAACACAAACATGGGTTCAGTAAGTTAAGGGCAGGAACAAGGGCTGTACAAATAATGTACAAGATTTAGAAGGTTTCATTTTGCTTTGTCTTAAGGTATTTCAACATCCCTGTGGCTTGTTAAATAATCTACTCAAACCATCAGTCATATAAGCAGCAAGAACTGTTGAAGAAAAAAAAAGCATAGGAAAATAGTTTGGGAGTAACAAACTAAATCACCCACAAAATGGAGAAAAAAGACTGGATCAGTCCACATAAGTCTAAAAGGATTAAGAGCTCAAAAAGAAAACACAGTTGAAATTTTACTTCAGTAGTTTTATAGTCAGAATAAATAAGGTAAAAAACTCTCTTGGGTTTTAAAGGCCAAAATTTTCTAAGAAATTGATAAAGTTATGTTTTCCAAATAGGTAATTATGCAAGCAGCTGGGCTGAAACTTAGAAACTTTTTCAATTCATTTGACTAAAACGGATCACATAATCCCGAACATTCTTCATGAAACTGTATCAGCAATGTCTAATGTATTTGTACTTTGATGAATCTAAAATGATGGCCAGCCATTTGTAATAAACATCTGAGTCATTATCTGGATGAGTTTATCTAGATTTAAAATAGTTGCTATAAATCCATTAAAAATTGAATTTTTGATTCTCAGTGCTCAATGAGATAAAATCTTTTGGAAAAAAAATGGAGACTATCGTGGCTGTTGATATTATTATCCGTACATTAATTTTGATTCTTAATCCTATCACTGACCTAATAATAGATACTAATAAGACTATCTGATCTTCACTAGTCTGCTATTAAATAATACCATAAATGGGATATTTGTTATTAACTAATGTTTACCTACAACTGATTTCAGGCCCCAAGAACATTTTTCAGGTTTATAACCTCCACAAAACAAAAATCCTTTTACAACACTAAATTATAATACACGTAATTTTTAAATTGAAGTATAAAGCACACGAAGTAACTTGTCAAAGAAATATACAAATGTTACAATGGCTCATAATGAATAATAAAATGCTCTTTTCTCCATCAGATTTTTTCACTTCAACCTTTCACTTAAAGTTCTGCATTAGATTAATTAAATATATCTAATATCAAGGCTTCCAACTGTACCTTCTTGAAACTCAGTATCAGATGAAACTAACTCCTGAAAGCAGAAAAGTAGCTACTAGAGATTCTTCTCAAGTTGTTTGCTGGTCTCTCCAACTACAAATTACTCATGGTTCAGTTTCAATATTGATATTCAGGGAGGACTTTCTTGATCGATCCCCTCATCAACATTAGAGTGTTAAGTTCCCCTAGTTATATATCTGAAAACACCTCCTACTTCTTTAAAGATATTAAAACAAGAAATTAAATTGCTGTGTGTATTTGTGTAATTTGCAAAGTTATATGTCAAAATCTTTGGTCATACATACAAAATAGAGCAGAAGGGAAGTGATATAAGCAAAATGATTTTGTACATGACATAATACAGAATATTAACTGCTCATACTTAAGCCACTATAACAAAATCATATTAAAATAAGATATAATATGAAGGCCACAATAATACATAGTTACTGTACACATGAGTTTCATTTTTTATTTTAAAATTAAAGTTGCAAGTCTTTCAATTTCTGATTTACTCTTCCTGTTAGAATTGTACTTTGTGAATCAAAGATAATTTAAGAATTCAATTGTATAATTAGATACAAACAACATGATGTGTTAATTTATGCCTTTTAATTAAACAAAATATTAAAATTTGAAATAAGTATCAGTGGAACAAAAAATAATATAATGTATAATGTATTACTTCATAGGTTTGCATTTAGCCAATTATCTCTATATCTTATTAATAATAATCCATATAGAAATAGAAATACAAAAATACCATCGGACTGTGAACATCTGAAGATCAATAACAACCTATGTTCTAGTCACTAAATTATTCCCACTGCCTAGTAGAATGCCCACCGTACAATAGGTGCTCAATAAATATTTGTTGATGGAATAAATGAATGAATATTTCATTTCCAATCCAGGTCCATCTGTGAGTAGTGGTCCCTCTGTAAAGCTTTTGACTTGATAAAGGTTTAATCCAAACCGTATTCTGAAATTTATTTAACAAAGCAAAGACAGAACAGCATTGAAGCAGCCCAGATATTGGGAATAATCTATAACTATGGCAGATCTTCTGCAGCTGATTCTCACTGGATCACCTTCCTACTGCTTTCCTAATTCCCAAATGGCTCACTTTATGACTTGCTAGAAGAATGAGTGATGTCAGAAACAACATGTGGTCCAGTCAGAGGATTTCTAATAAGCTCCAAAAGAAAAACCATATTTCCTCAATAGACACTCTAACCAATGAAAGCAAAAAGTAGAAGATTCAGGATGCTAGAATAATATGAATCAAAGTTGAAAGATACTTTAAAGCCCTCATCAGGTCTACCTGATGTGCAAGTGGCAAACATGAGATAGTAGTTATTAAAAGCAAATAAATTGTCACCAAATGTTTACATTAGGTACCTCACTGGTTACAGGTTTCTTTATAGATTTCTCCATAACTGGATGAACAATAACTTCAGGATATCTCTCCTACTGAGTGTTAACCTCATAAGCAGGAAGCAGACATACTTGAATAATCAGGTTGGCCTTGATTCAACTACTACCTTTTAATAACCAATCAGTAATATATTCTAAGACTCTGCAATTTGTGAGATATATTACTGCTATTAAACTACTTGTCTGCAATGTTCACTACCTTTGATGATTTTGACTTAACACACCCTACATGACTTAAAGTCTCCAACCAAGATCCCAATTAAGCAAAATTAGGGGTGTCTATGTGTGTGTGTGCATGTGTGTGCATGTGTGTGTGTGTGTGTGTGTGTGTGTGTGTTTCTAAAAAGATAATAAAGATCAGGTCTCTAACTACAGCTGAATTATAGCATAATTCAGGATCAGACCTGTTTGACAATAAATTCTAGCAGCTTCTTGGCTTTTATACTCCCCCAAAGAAATTCCTTTGAAACCAGGCCTTTACTTTTACTGGATGAAACTGAAATACTCAATTTTATTTTGTATGCCTTTCCAAATAAGCATGGCATTTCAAATAGACCAAATCTCTGTTTGGCCAATGACAGAGTGTCCAACATCAGGGAGAAATCAGGATCTGTTTTCTTCTCTCTGTTATGTCATTATTTTTGAACTGCTGCCAGGTTCTTCCTTGGTCTTAAGGGCCCAAAATGTAATATTATTGCTTTCCCCATCTGTTTTAGGAGAAGTTGAGATGTACACTGTAAATTAAGGTACAGAAAACCACATTTTTCTTTTATATGTTATAGGAATGGTAGACCTGTGCTTTTAAATCAAGCAATTTCCTGAGTGGCAGGATTTATTTTCCTAAGGTTGTACAGTAAAACACAATACAGTAGTAATATCAGTAGGAAGAATGGTGCATCTATATTACATTGTTCCATACCTTTGAGCTGGTATAGCATAACAACAGTACTGACTGTAAAATATTAACAAATGATTTTATGTCAAATAGAGTAGGAAAAGAAACAGCAGTAAACTAAAGGTGACTTGATTCTGATAATATGCCTTTTCAAGTGTTTCTAGAAGGATATAAGGAGGGTAACATGGACATAATATCTCAAGTCCTAAACTGTCTCAAATTTATGAGATTTTTAAAAAGTCCTTCTAGTTTCAGCAAAAAAAAATTCTACAAATCTGTAGCTGGTTGCAACACAGAACTGTTTCAAAAGATGAGTGATTTGAGATTATTGTGATTGTTAGCTTATGAAGAAACAGAATAAAATATAATTTCATGTACTAGCTAAGATGTTTAAAGCCTCTCTAATGCATAGAAAACTGTTCTCCCTTTGCCAATGAATAAGTCATCCCTGAACCCCTTGTGTTCACCTGGTTTTGAGAGCACTGTCAAGTATAAAAATGAATCCCCCTTAATGGTGAACTCCTTACACTTTGGTAAGGTGAGCTGTTCTTTCAAACCCTCCCTTTCTAGAACAGAGGCTTCTGTCCCTCTCTACAGGCAGGAGACGTGGTTTATAAATATACATACATATACATACACCATTGAGTTTCAGGAAAAATAAAAAATTGCCTTTGCCATCTCTGCTTCAGTACAGAGGTTTGGATCACTGCTGGGCAAAGAGCTCTGCAGACAACTTTTGCCTTCTCTGCTCCACCTCTGTATCACAGCAGGACGTCCGGGCTATGGTATTGGCAGACTAGCTCTGGTGGTTTCACTTCTTTTGGCCTAAAATTACACAGCAGGCTTTTAAAATTGCAGTTGCTTCCTATTGCTTGCAATTCAGACTTGTCATTTCATTTGTGCCCAATTTTTGTTAGTTTCAAATGAAAAGATAGATGAGGGTGAATTCTCACACCCTGAAGTTAAGAAACACTCCCTTTGATCCATTAGGGTGTTCTAGGCCACTGCAGACTTGGAAGAAGTATCGAAACATTTGTCCATAACATGTAGTAGTCTCACAGGGCCTCCTTCAAGGACTTTCAGTTCAGCTGGAAAGCGCACATAGGGTTGTCACCTGGCACATTGAGCACTCTGACACCGCAAGGTGATCAGACATTCCAAGACACTTAAGAGAATAATTCATGACTCATTGGTGAGTCTGTAAGGAGTGATGCTCACAAATTAGCACACTTTAACCCAATACACTGTACCAGCCTTGGTCACTTCTCAAAAGGAATTTCTAAAATTATGGGAAACTGCTCATCAAAACTGAGCTTTCCCTTATGCTACAACACCTTTGAAACTGCAAGCCGGATTAATGTATAATACCTATGGAGTTCCATCTTGTAAATACCTAGGTAAATAGACCATGTGACTGGACAAAACCCCAAAACACAATAGCCAAAATGGGGCTCTTGAAATTTCTAAATTAATATATTTGCGTGCACAATTTGAAAAAGTAGTTTTAAAACTGTCAGGTCTGGCCTCTTGGCGGACTGTTGTCCTGGCTCTTTGGCTCCTGGCTTGGAAGAATCACAAGCAGGCCAGTGTGACAGAGTCATCTCAAACAGGAAGTAATTGCACACAAACAGCTTTTATGGCTGAAAAGAAGGAAGCTACAGAAAGCGAGAATACATTCCAGAAAGAGGAATGGGTCAGTCTCTAGCAGTGGAGAAATGAGTTAAGGATCCCCTGGTGGTTTCCTTTTATTGGCCTGGTTACAGGAGGTGTGGGATATTGCCAGACGATTGATATACGTGATTATCAGGTGTTCTGCATTTTCCTGCAGTCTCCTCCCCTGGTTGGTCCCCCAGTTTCTCCACCCCTAGGAACCCCCCTCCTGTCCTGTATCTGCCACCTGCAGATTTGGTCCCTTCCTAACAAAACTAGACAAATTGAATGGGAGGCTTACTTTCTGTATGTCCTGGCTGAAATCTGATAGTAAGAGATTTGAAAGCATTTTTTTTTTAAAGCTCTCCTTTAACTCTGCCAGAAAACTCTTTAAATGTTCAGACTGCCTCCCTGACTGCTGAGGATTTACGAAAGGCACACCAGCCTTCTTCAGGCCTTTCTCAGTCCCTGGGAGATGCAAATGTTACCATTTATTTGAAATGTTAACATACAGGGAATTAGCTCAGCAACATTCCAGCTGAGATCAGATTTGAAACAGAGTTCAAGTTTTTGGACCCACCACAAAATTCCCAGAGAATACCTTTAGCTCAGAAGAGAAACATTTATAAGAATTACTTTGAATTAATTGTTTTGAATTAGTTGTATGACTCTTGGTCTTTTGGAATAACCATTTGTTCCACTCCCAAAGGGCATCTTTTGTTTTCCTGTTTTACCAACTGCTTCTTTTACTCTTTCCTCTGGCCTTTGTGAGTAGATGGTAGCTGACAAGAAGCTAAGACCATAGAAAATACGGCCTGACAGATGTGAGTTGCACTCCAACCCAACTAGGAAACTTTCTTTTTTGTAAAACTGTTCTTGGGAGGAATTTGGATCTTGGAAGGGCTGCAAATTGTTGTTTCCTCTTTGAAGACCCTGGGTAAAGCCATACAAGGCTTCTTAGTTTTGGTCTCTTATGTGTTTATTTGTACTGGTTCTGAGTCATTTGTTTAGGTATTCCTTTCATTTCAATTTTTGGTTTATATTTTAAAAATGATAGGAACTTTTTGTTGTTTTGTTTAACCTACTGTCCTAAGCTAAATGAAACCATATACTCAGAAAGAAAGGATACAGTTTATTGAGAAAAATTTCACAGACAGCCTTAAATCATGCCACTCTAGACTTCTAGGAAACAAACAAGCTCTACCTCTAAATCTCCTTCTTGGTATAAATCTCAGAAAGGAAAAGCCAAGAAACATGAATGTTTGCTATCTGCCCAGCTAACATCTGATAAAAAAGATTTTTTTTAGAGCTCTATAGTGAAAAGTTGACTAAATTAAAAGTTGATATTTAGGCTATATTGGTATATATTAATATATATATATATATACACATACATACATACACACACACCCCTATACTCTGAGACTTCTGCTCTCTCTATAAAAGCTTCTCACTAAACTGAATTCCTCTCTTTGTAAACCCCTGCTAACTATTCCATCTCTGTTTTTCTTCTTGCTGGCATGATTTTCACCAAGTATAATGTGAAACTTCATTGGGCTTTTGGAAAGCAAAATCTCCTCAGACTCAGCCCTTTATTAAGGCATGTTCTTCCATTTACTTCTGTCTGTCCCTCCTTCCTCTTGCCACCTTTGATACCACGTGAGGGAACCTGAAGAAAATTTCTAATAGCCCTGGGATCTCTGGAGGAAAACAGAAAAGTTAAGTTGCCACAGAATCCTCTTTTTGCGGGGAAAATTCTGTTTATCCTCATGGAACCCCAAGCGTTGTGAGTGGATAGGTTTTCCTCAGGTCTAACGGTCTACTCTCTTCTACATTTAATTTCTTTTTTTTTTTTTTTTTTTTTTTGAGACAGAGTCTCACTTTGTTGCCCAGGCTAGAGTGAGTGCCCTGGCGTCAGCCTAGCTCACAGCAACCTCAAACTCCTGGGCTCAAGCGATCCTACTGCCTCAGCCTCCCAAATAGCTGGAACTACAGACATATGCCACCATGCCCGGCTAATTTTTTCTGTATATATTAGTTGGCCAATTAATTTCTTTCTATTTTTAGTAGAGACGGGGTCTCACTCTTGCTCAGGCTGGTTTCAAACTCCTGACTTCAAACAATATGCCCGCCTTGGCCTCCCAGAGTGCTAGGATTACAGGCGTGAGCCACCGCGCCCAGCCTACATTTAATTTCTTGATCTCTTTGGCTTTTAGACATATACATGTTTTCATGTCTATTTTATATGTGTATGTCTGTATGTATGTTTGTATATTGTCTATGGGGTACCAAATTAACTTACAGATAAATAAGTGATCATAAATTAAATAAATAAACCCAACTATTTTTCAAGTTCACATGACTTCAACATATTTTGGTAAATAAAATTAGTTCAATATTGTTGTTTTAATAAAAATGACTATGCCTGAGTTATATGTAAAATACACACGTATTTAAGGTTCTTGCTTTTGAAATACTTGACTAACATACAGTAATATAAAAATAGTTAATAGACAATTTAACTTGAGACAATGGCTAGATGTGTCTAATGTCTCATGAAATTCTCCCAACATAATTGTTAAGAGTGAATAAATTAAATAGATGTAAATGGGATAAAAGTAAACTTTTAATAATTTATCTTATATGTCAATTTTAAAAAGTTTTTCAAATATTTTTGGTAACTATGCCCTTAGAGTTTTGCTAAGCTAAATTGTTAATGGATATTCATTGAATATCAAAATCATTTCCAAATAAGATATAATGCTAAGGCAGTATTACTAAATATGAGTTTAAGCTTATTTATTTTGGCCTTTTATTTCAGAGAAACCAAAGCTATTTAGATGTGTCTATATAATCAATAAGTCCTGTTCCACACTGAGAAATTGTTCCATTAGAAAGCCTATGTTCCTAAAAATTATAAAATATATATTCATAAATTGTTAGTACATGACTGACAATTAAAATTCTTAGGTTTTCAATTTGAATTAAGGTTAGAGAGTTAAAATTCTGACTAATATATGGTAACTAAAACTAGAAATAAGTGAAATGATTCTGTATACAGAATATGGAGGAAAGTAAAACATGTTTTATCAAGGTTATAGAATATGAGAACATGTTTTTTTGAGAAAAAGTGATTTTGTCTAGTTTATACGTTATTTGAAGGTTGTTTCAGAAGAAATGAAAGAAGAAAAAGAATGATAGATAAAACTGAATGGATATAAAAAGTTAGAAAGAGAATGAGAAAAATTATGAGGTTACAAAAGATTTATGGATATCTCATCTTGGGTGGTCAAGGCTGATTGAGATTGGATGGATTTATTTATAAGGTTTTGTTAAAATTATCTTTAGTATTAATAATATAAGGGGGAAATTTGGTTTTCTCTTTTCAATATGATTTTTATGAATTAAGAGATAATAAAAGACAACTTCACCTTTTTAATAAACTGTAATAAAAAAAGAAAGAAAAAGAAAATGACTAAATTTCCTTGTCATTACATCTTTAACCATGGTCATTTTAAGTCTTGTCTTATTCCTTCTTGGGGAGTTCCATCCAGGCTTCACAGTGACCAAGAAATACATTTCACTGGTTGAGTAATTTAGTTCATTTGTTATCAGAATTTCCATTGTGCGTACGATCCTCCATGTTCCAGACTGATGGAATGTACAAATAGGATAATAAAAAATCAATTGGCAAAGTTTACAGATACTCTTAACCCTCCCCAGTTAAAAGATGTGATAGCAGTCACATCTCACTTCTTTCCTTGAGCTAAGTAATCGTCTCATGAAGTTGTTTATGTGGACTCTATACTGACTGCCACCTCAAGTAGCTATAAATTAATCTAAAAATGCCACATGCCAGATACTGTAACTCAGATCTTAAAGTTCAAAAATGTACAGCCAATCACTAATCAATGTTATTTTTGTAAACCAATGAGACTTCCTTACAAACAACTTTGTATTAGCCCACTCTTTGTTCCACTTTTGCTTTTAAAAACCTACTTATAACAAAGGCTGATTAGAATTCTTATCCCACGTTACTTGGGTTTGAGTCTTCCAGGCAGCTGCCTTTATTTTGGCTCAAGTTAACTCTTTAAAATTCTATTTTGTGTCTCAGCTCCTTTAGTAGACACAGTCAAACAAATTAACCTATATATCGCCTTCCATAGTTAATATTTTTTTGTGATAAGAGCACATAAAATCTTTCTTACCAAATTTTTAGTATACAATATTATTTATTATAGCACTCATGCTATTCTTTAGATCTCTAAACTTATTCATTCTATCTAACTGCCATTTGTGACAACCTGAATGAAACTAGTGCAACTTATGCTAAATAAATTAAGCCAGATACAGAGAGAAAAAATACTTACATGCAGAATCTTAAAAAAAAAAAAAACAGAAAAGTCAAATAAATAGAAACAGAGTAGCATGGTGGTTACCAGGGGCAGGTAGGGGGTGGAAATGGGTAGCAGTTGGTCAAGGGTCACAAATTTATATTTAATCTATATTTTTAAGAAAGTTTTGCCTTACTCCAGTCTTCTCTGCAATGATTACCCGTCACTTCACCAAAGAATTGCTTCTTCCTGTGTGTTGCACTGTAACTTTCTCTCTGCTCTGTGTCTCTGATTAGTATACTTGGCAATTATAATCTTCTACTTTTCTGGAACAGTTTAATAGCATAACTTAAAGGCAACAAACAAAAGGATATCTGTACAATGGGGAAGGTGCCTGATATAAGAATGATCAGCAAGCCTGAATCTCTAAAAGCTGGACCTAAGAATTCAGATGATGGTCAGAAAGATTGTATACAAGTACTTTTGCCTGGGGATATTCCTTCAGCCATGGAGGCTATTCTCAACTCTTTTCTACAACCAGTGTCCCCCCGCTTTTGAAAGGGTCCAATGTTCCTTTTTGTCAAAGTGGGTTTTTTTTGTTGTTGTTGTTGTTGTTTTAGTTCTCTAACCAGACATGAATCTCTGTTTCCTGTGTGCTCCCAGAGCAATTGTGCATGTTCTACATTTCTGTCTGTGAATTTTTTTTTGTGGGATGTGTGCAGGAGAGGAAGGGATTAACACTAAATTCCTAGAATCTCGGGTTTTTAAGGCTGATGATCATTTTGGGTGATCAGATATATTTCCTTTAGAGGCTGTTCCTCAACTTTGAAGTTTGAGGTTATTCCTCCTTTGTGCTTCTCCAAAAACCTAGTGTCTGTCTCTGCCACCTCTCAGTAGGCTGCATGTTCCCACATCAGCTTCCCTTCACCTCATGGTTACTATTTGTCTTTCTACAGCCAGCACCAAGCACCCTCATACAAAATAGATGAATAAGAAATTATTCATCCTTCAACATTGACTCCATACCATGAACCAACCACTGTTTCAACACTGAAATTTCAGCAGTAAACAATGTAGATGAATCTCTGTCCTCATGAAACCACATTCTGGTTAGAGGAGATTGCCAACAGACAAATAAACCATTAAATATATAATGTGTCAGATCCTAATGAGCGTTATAGAGAAAAATGAATTGTGTTAAATAAAGTTTCTGCTTCAATGTTCCACTATAGATTATAGATTACAAAAGAGCAGAGAATGGGTCTATCTTGTTCATTTCTGAGTCACTTGTCTTCAGATAAGTGCCTGGCACCTGACTAAATTGTTAACTAAGTTGATGAATAAAGAAATCTCATGTCTTCCTTTAAACATATAAGAGGGAGGGGAAAAATAAAACCAACTTGTTTATCAATCAAGTGATCTAGATTGATAACTTCTAGATCTACTGGAAATACAAATCCAAATGGAGATAGTCCAGCTACCCCAAACTATATCTCAACAGGCATTTTGCTGCATATATTAATAGTTCAGTGGTTCGAAATCATTATGTTGTATGTCCATCACTAATTAGTTCCCAATGTGTACAATTTTGTGACTGAATATACAGACTGTTACCCTTATGTCTTTTAAATAGAGCCTTAAGCATGCTATGTGAAATAGAATGGAGGTAAAAAATCATAGCATGGTTCCAAATAAATACTGCATCCTTCCTAGAGTGTGTTTAAACATTATCTTCTAAGTACATTGGAAAGCTGGTTCAAGGTAATAGTTCTACTCCAATAGTGACACAACATAAAAAATGAAAAAAATTATATATCTGTGATCTGGCCATTGAGATAATGCAATGTTACTATGGTAAAAACATATATGGTGTTAGAATAGAATATATACATTTTTGAAAAAATATATATGATTTTATTGTTGTTTGGAGAGTTTTAATCTATTCAAATGTGACAGTATAATTATTAGTATATAAAATGTCACAAATTCATAAAATAGTATAAGAATCCTCTATTCTCCAATCAATATTTGGATTAGGTGCTTAGTAAATGAGAGTAAGTGCGCCTCATGCAGTATGGTCTCTAGGTTCCTTTGAAAGACTATGTATACTCATTACCCACATAAGACCATGACTTCTCATAGAAAGCAGATGCCCACACTGGATGGGGCAGTGGAGAGGAGAAGATGCAAAGAACAAAAGAGATATGAGATAGTGATAAGCTGACAGACAACAAGCACACTGTATATTTCTCATCTTTAGTGATAAGCTGACAGACAATAACCACACTGCATATTTCTCATCTTTAATGAAAACAATGATGAAGTAGAGCAAAAGTCAATTATTTGTTGAAGCTGGTAAAATTCATGAACCGAAATTCCAAGATTGTATCCTCTTTTTTCAAACAAAGGAGGGGAAAGCAATTCCCCATTATTCCTAGAATGAGATTGCGTTATGAAGTTTGACAATTCATAAAAATCATTCAAAAATTCTTTTTTAATTAATGCATTTAATTAGGACAAGACATTACTTTCTCTCAAAAGACTTAGCTACATTATGTTTTTCAATTAATGATCAATTGCTAAAAAAATCCCTATAGACAAGAAACATTATGTTCTATGCTCTAGTGCACAAATAAGATGACAAATGTCATCAAAGCACACCACAAAGGTTGCTTTACGATGCATCAAATAGTGTCTGTTGAGAACCTTTGACTTGTTAATTAAAATGTCAATTAATTTAGAAATTTTCTACGACACTAGTCAAATAAGGAAATAGAGAAGTACTATTTAAAGGCACGATTCTGCCATATCACAGCACAATTTAAAAAGTAATTACCTTCTTTGGAATTATGGCTAGCATACATCAGTTTCTTAACAGAAGACAGAATATTGTCAAATATATGCAATACATTTAAAATAAGAACATTGAATGAACAATTAAATTAGGTATTTAGATGATATCTGTGAGAGGCAGCATTTAGCATAGATTCTAGAATTACCTGAGATTTAAATCCAGCAGCCATACTTACTAGCTATTTAAATATGAGCAAGTTATTATGCCTCATTTCCAATTCTGTCAAATGGGGATGATAAAATCATGCCTGCCTCATGGGGTGAATATGAGGATTAAATAAGGTAATATTTATAAAAAGAGTTTAGGATAGTCCTTTGCACATAGTAGCTACATATATATCTATAAACAACATTATAATACATGTCTTTAAAAAATATGTATTTTGAACCAATATTGGAAATTACTTTGAGTCTGTTCTTAAATATCAAAAACTGTAAAAATTCTATAATTTTCTGATCATGGGAATTTTTTTTCCCTAACAGTCTAATAAATACTTAATCTTTACAATTACAAGTAAAGTTTCATAAATAATTTTTACATCTCAGTGATGGTTTAAATATTACAAATTCTGTGGTCAATTTTTTGTCATAAGCAGTAATAATCTTACAAAGTCAAACATTTATGGAGTTGATTTATTTTACATACTAAAGCTGTTAAGTACCCCTATATGCTTATAAAGTAGATGAATTTTTTTTTGCTTTTTTTTTCCTTTTATTTCATCATATTATGGAGGTACAAATATTGTTAGGGTTACAAATATTGCTCCTGCCCCCTCCCTCCCCCCGAAATGTCCAATCCCCTGGTGGTGTATTTTTAATGAAAAATTCATTATGCCACTATTTCTGTTCTAATACAGTTGTAGAATATAAAGGCTAAGAGGCTGACTTTAAAATTCAACTAAGAGTTAAGTATTGTACTAGCTTTATATTAATTCCATAACTTTGGGAAGTTTTTTAAATCTCATAGACCTATAATTTCTTCATCTTCAAAACAGTTTTTCCTGCCTCACAGTGTTTCTATTGAGAAGATTAAGTAATTCAAGGACTCAGAGTCTGACCATAGCAAGTGCTCGATAAATGTTAGCTGCTATTATTAGTTGTTATAGTAAAATTATTTTAATCATTTTTAAGATGTCTCTTCAGTAAGCCACAGAAATTAACCAGTCCCAACTTATTAGGAGGTTTCAAGTCACTGTTATAAAGACAAGACATTTGAGAACATCTCCAGTATGTTATATGTTAATCTAATATATGACTAACTCAAAACATACATCTTTAAGCACTTACATATAAAATTTCAGGAGAAAATTATATCTACAAATATTTTCCCAATTTAAGTGACATTTCTCATCTTACATAACCATTCTCCTCATGTAGATGGCAAAATTGTCCTTAAAAGAACATTTGCTAGGGTTATAATGATGACTATTTATACATTTTTTAGATATAAATAATTTATGTTATTATTTTTCTTTTAGACTTTTACTGTCTTAGTAAATTCAGTCATATAGATAAAATATACTTTTAAAAAACTACTACTAAAAATAACTTTTTTTAAAAATAAAATTACCACCACAATCTCAGAATACATAAGAAGTGAACACAGAATTGCAATCATTAACATACACAAATAATATTTTTAAGGCAAATTCTAAATGGAAAAATGGTGGTACCTATTCTAAAGTTTTATAGCATTAATTCGGGTTTTGTATGTTAAAACACATATATTTTTGGGTTTGAGGTGCAAAAGTTATCAACTAGTAAAGGTGAAAATGCTGCAAGGTAAAGAGAATCTTTCCTTACCATTTTTCATAACCATCTGACTTATATTAGTTGTAGTCTCAAACTAAGACTAATTTGCAGTTGGTCCTTTGTATTAAATAGTAATGTTTATATGACAGCATTTAGAACAAAGAAATTATTGCACAGGCTGCTTCACAAAATCATCAAAAACCTATGTAAAAGCAGCTAGCATAATTGTAGATGATCAATAAATGCTATTTATAATTAAGATGATTTGATCAAACCATAAAATTACAAAGTATACAATTATCACTGGAGAGGATGTCTTATAGATGAGGACCATGCAGTCTGAAAGTGCAATCTGAAATTATTAGAAGAGCCACTGTTTACTAAGGATTTGCATAGTCTAAGCTCTTTCACAGTATATTTCATTTTAATCTTCTCAAAAACCCAAGTGACTTATGTAAAACAACAGTAAATGAAAGATTTGCCAACATGATTGGAAACAAGATTAAAATATACAAAAGTGAGATATGGAAAGAAATATTCTATTTACATCAGCAAATTGATTAAATATTTATAAACAAGAGAGACTAGAATTATAGGAAGAAAACACCAAAATATTTTTGAAGAATATGAAATAATATCTGAACAATTAGAAACTCATTTTATAATTCTGAGATGGAAAAACTCATCATAAAAATGTTACATCTACCAAAATAAATATATAAATTCAATGCAATTTCAATTACCATTCCAACAATACATTTTTCCAATATAATAAAACGAGTATATTTTAACATTCTTACCCATAAGAAGTAAAGTGGTAAAGGAAAAAATTGATCTTGCAAACTACTCTGTCAGCAAAATTGTAGTGTATAATTGAAATATTTCTTGATGTTGAATTTGATATTTATAAAAACTACCTATCACCTTAACAATAACTCCACTACTAACAATTATTTACTATTCTCGACTTCAACACTAACACAAAATATTATTTTTGAATTTAAACTGATTTAGTTTCTCCTGTAAAATTTTAAGTCAATTATTTAATATTTGGAAAATGCCTTGAAATCTTTCAGATTTTATTTCTGGAAAAGTGTCAAAAACAATATATAGTTTTCTTTGACAAATATCTTTATGAATCTCATCAGAATTCTCATTTCTAAGGAAAAATGCCTATTTTATTATCATTCTAATTTCTTCATCAAGAACAATGCTTTATACACAACAATGATAGATTAGCTTCAGCAAAAGAATATTATTTCATATTAGGTACACATTTGCTTCAACAATGAGTATTAGGAAAATAAGAAGCATTTAATAGTCTCATGTCTGTAATGGGGATTAATCTTTACAACTCTTTATTCTGCTAAAGGGAAAAAATATAGTGAAGTATTCCCTTAAAAGCATTATAATTGCAATCTAACTTAAGATACCAAATAGAGGTAATAATAGAACTTATAACTCCTAGGACTATGGTGAGAATAAAATGAGATCATACTTATAAAGCATTTAATGCACATATAGTATATATAATGTGCCTAGTATATTATTTTTAAAAATCAATAAAATTCACCCAATTACATTTTTTTCAATTCGATCTGAATGTGAACCACTAAATCAAAATTGCAGATATCTAGAAATATAACTTTGTTCAAATTAGTATCATTATATAAAAGAGGAGAGAAGACCAGTTGCAATTGTAGTTAACATTTCTAGGCACTTACTAGGCACAATGCTAAACATTATTAAAGATTATGAGATATGTTTTTCCTAAGATACAATCAATATATAATTATTAAAAAACATTTATACATGTGTCTTATTCAAAATCACTTAGGAGTGTGTAACAACTCAGCTGCCAGAAAAATATGAAAAATAAAAAAAATCAACATATGTGTAGCTTTATAAAATGGGGGGGAAAACCCTTAATATATTGTTTTTTAAAGTCTCTTGATTACTGGTAGTATAAGAGATAGATATCAGAATTTTTTCTTTGACATATCCAGTAAAGATAATAGAGATGATAAACATTTGACAGTGATATACATGAATATATTGATAGTAGATTATGACTAACTTTTTTACAAAGAACATCAAAAGCATGCTTCATTTCTTATCACACCCACATGGGAAAAACACGTAAACTTCCCACTCTTATTTTAGCTAGATAAGCAGAGGAGTAGTATGGTTAATTTTCCAAGTTGTCCCTGTAAATGGAATGAATAGGACACAAAACAATATACTCGATTTCCCACCTCTTCTCAATCCTTTCACAAAGCTCTGAATCAAGAAAGCAAGACCAGCCTCACTGCCCATAACTCTGCCTTGCTGTACACTCCACCCATTACCTTGTCAATGACTAGAAATCAAAATGGTACTAACGATTTCTAGGTACCTACAGAGTGTCAGGTGACATTATTTATTCGACCAAACATTACATTTTGGTGATTTAGGAGAATGGAATTGGCCCTGGACACACCACTGACTGATCCTGTGACATGAGATGCCTTCCTTGACCACTCTGTGCCACAGGGCTGCTCCCTTCTATAAAGCTGATGTATATAAAATTACTTTTTTAAGGTCAAATGGTTGCTGAAAATTTAATAAGGTTCTATGCCTCTGACATCCATGTAAAGGAATGGTGTACCCACTCAAGGTCAGTATCATTATCATCCCCACAATGGGAGAACCTGGTGTTGCCAGTCTCAGCCTTTATTTTTTTATTTTTATTTCTTTGAGACAGAGTCTTGCTCTGTTGCCCCAGCTAGAGTGCCATGGTGTCAGCATAGTTCACAGCAACCTCAAACTCCTGGGCTCAAGCAATCCTTCTGCCTCAGCCTCCCGAGTAGCTGGGACTACAGGCATGTGCCACCATGCCCAGCTAATTTTTTCTATGTATCTTTAGTTGGCCAATTAATTTCTTTCTATTTTTAGTAGAGACGGGGGTCTCACTCTTGTTCAGGCTGGTTTCGAACTCCTGACCTTGAGTGATCCACCCACCTCGGCCTCCCAGAATGCTAGGATTACAGGCATGAGCCACTGCGCCGGCCTAGTCTCAGCCTTTATATACAATGGCTTCAGAATCTGAACTCGGATCTCTGACTCCAAAGTCACTGATGTCTCCTCTACACTAGCCACAGTTTCCGAGACTCTGCTAATGATATCTAAGCTCTTCTTTCCAGAAAAATTAACATAATGCCAAATCTTTTTTCCAGGGACATTTTATAAATTAAAGCAACACTGATTTAATAGCTATGAAATGGCCTTTGTTTCTTTTCTTTTTTTTTCTCTTTTCCCCATGATTGATTTGTTCCCTGGAGTAGCTACTTGCCAAATGGTACCCTGGTGTCCTGAAAGAGTTAAGGCAGCTTGTACATTTGCATAATTTACAACCAGGGAGTAGCTGAGTGACTGGGAGAATCTGGTTCAGTAGGCCATTTAGAAATTCATTAAAATTTATTCACTCCTTATGTTAATTCCTGGTTATGTTCAGAACCTGAAAATATCAAAAATGTGTTTCCAAAAGAAAAGTAGAAAATAAGGTAAAATTGACATGCTTACATTTGTAAGCATAAACTCTTAAATCACCCCACCGTTTGGAGGGCTTTTTCCTCAAAACACAGAAACTTATTCATATATTCACATTAGGCAGTTAATTGAACAGAATAGAAGTTGCTATGGAAACAGTGTGGTATGCCCTAGTACTTAGTGAGGAAACGAACACTACTAATTATCACCAAACGTATGATATTTTTGCTTTTGTACTCTATAGTTTTTAATGTACAATCTGTTTAATGAGCAGTAAGTTGTTCACCCAGCATGCAGAGGGTGGAAAGAGGTCTAAAAATAGATGATTAAATCCTCAGGTGTGAATCTGCAAATTTTATTGAAATAAAGTAATAAAAGAATTGTCTTTCTCCCATCTATCTTGGCAAAAATGGGAGACTTACTGGAGCCTAAAACCTTAAATATAAGCAGTTAAGACAATAGGCAAATACTGCTAAGAAAAAAAACATCCTATTCTTCCCTCACTTCTTTAAAATATTTCACAAAGCCCATTAAACTAAAAAGGCATGTGTGGCATGCCAACTATGAGCAAGGTATTGGGAGGAATAGAGGCTGGTCTGAAGGTACATGACTTATTCTGTTACAAAGCTAACCCTATGAAAGGCAGCTATGCTCACCACTATACCACCACTGCCTTTATTCATTAATGTTATTAATGGATATAAGTTTATATTAATGTAAGAAGATAATATATTTAGGAGAAATATTAAAAAAAAAAAACAGCTAACCCATTTAGGTTCCATTAAAGAGTTACCAAAAAAAAACAAAACATTCTATTGGAAGCATAGAAGATAAGTATATTAAACCCAAGAATCTGAAAGAAACAGTTTTCAGCTGATATCCTTGAAGGATGATGTAACTGCTGGCTGAGTGAGGTGCTCATATGTGCCAGAAGTAATTGCTAATCTGTAGGCATAGTCTGCTCCTGAACTCACCCAGCAAGATATATGGACAGACACTATTCCCTAGACTTTTGGAAAGAGAATCTGACTACCGTTTCCCTATCTAACTTTTACCCTAGTCAGTTGAGTCCTAGAGTCCATAGTCTAGTTCCTGATAGTTGTTTTTCTCCCTCCTTGCTTCTTATAGCCTCTTGTGCTAAATCTATGAGACCTCCTTCAAAAACTACATCTGCAACCACTGTTGCCCTACATTGGCCCCAGCACAGACTCCCTTAAAACAGCTTTGCTTCTGCTGTAATGGAAATTTTGAAGCCACTGGTCTTAGTAGTTCTATTGTTTGTAATACCCTATTTTCAACATATGAGGCACTTTCGGCATACCCAAAAGGCAGAAGTAACAAACAGAATGTCACTTCAATTAAAAAGGAAAGATTTAACAAATGTACAGAAATTATATTTAAGAAAAATAGTACATCATGACAGTAATATAGGGTATTACTACATAAAACATCATTGTTGGAAAGGTACGTTGGTACCACATTGCAGAAAACATTTAAAGTTTTGGACTTTATTCTAGGGAAAATTTAGAGTAAAATGTATTGCAATAGTATAGGCCAAGTAAGAGATAAAGAGAACCAGAGAGAAAAAAAAATCATATTACCTATAACTTTAATAGTAAATTTCCAAGCTTTAATCATAATGCACTTTAAATAACAGACACTAGATATTAATAAATATTCATGGATGATCCCAATGTTGCCAGGTCAGCTTCAAAATGCCAAACTAAAGGCCACTTATCACAATTACACTTTAAAAGCCATATTATTTTCTGCTCTGTTTGTGTGATTGATACAGCATTCTCAGAATTTCTATTTCACTCCAGTTAGCACATAAAATTTATAAGTAGACATTAATCAAGGTGCAAATATTTATTGAATACTTATCTCCAAGCCAATTGGAATCTTGTAACTATACTCCAAAGACAGATAATATTTATGGCCTTGAAAATAAACCAACCCTCATTTTTTATAACTATAATATTTTCATACCAATATAACATTGTTATGAACTATTATAGTCAACATCTGAAAAACTGTGTTTTAGGCATTCGTAAGAACTTTATTCAACATGAAATTATTTAAAAATATATGAAGAGTTAAGGTTTACCTACTATGCACATTCAATTTTATATCTTCAAATGTATTGAGACTGCTATTAAGAAATTAAAAAACGTCTGTGGAAAAGAATTTGGAGATACCTCAAAGAACTACAAGTAGAACTACCATTCAGGCTCCTAGGTGGCACATACAGGTTGTGGTAGTGGTAGTTCAGGACGGGTATGGCAGTCCTCAGGCCCCTCGGCATCATGTGGTGGGGCCAGCAGTGGTAGCAGCAGGTTAAACAGATGGATACTTGGGTCCCTGGGTGATGTGCATGGCATTAGCAGTGGTAGTTGTGATGGGAGGCCAACTCTTGGGCCCCTGAGTGGCTAAGAAAGGTGGTAGCAGTGGGATGGACTGATCGGTCACCAGGTCTCCAAGTGGGAGCCAGCACTGGTGGCAGGGGCAGGTTGGACAGGCCAGTCCCTACATTCCCAACAGGTGTGCGGGCACTGTTAGCAGGTGAGGTAGGTTTATCCTTACGCCCTTGGACATACACACATGTGGTGGTAGCGGTGGGCAGGGCACGTCTATCCCCATGCCTCTGGACAGCATGCAAGAGAAGCAGCATGAGCAGGTGAGCACACCCATTGTCAGACCCCTAGAAACTGGACATGAGTGCCATCGGTGGCGGGTGAAGCAGTTCAGTCTCCAGGCCCCCAGAGAACATCATGAATTCAAGCAGTGGTGGAGGTGGATGGGGCAAGCCTTCCCTGCCTCTTTGTTTAATTTAAATCACTATATATCTGTTCTTATTAGCAATGGTATTAATGAAAAATAAAAATCATTAACACCTGCTAAGAACCTTCTATGTGCCAAGCATGCTCAGAACATTTTACAATAGTAAGTCATTAAGTACTTACAAAGATCCTCTGAAATAGGCAATATTAATATTCCTAATTTAAGGATGAGGAAAAAGAGCATAACTAACTAGCTTAAAATTACAGAGGTTATTAATGGTAATGCCAGTATTTAAACCCATACAGTCTACTTCTAGAATTCACACTCTTAACAAACTTGCCATTATTTATACTGCATTCCTCCACGAAGAATATTTATACACATTTTTGAACTTCATTGTATATGTTGACTATTTTACAACAAAACTATGGAAGGGCAAAAATCAAAGGTTGAAAAAGTCTATAATCTAGAATAACCCACTGAAACACTAAGAATTAGGAATGACTGCTTTGAATGACACTGTAGTATTTGAAAAGGCTTAAAGAGATTAAATCTAATAGATGGGAATTTTAATTTTGGGATAAAATACCACTTTCTCAGTTAACATCCCATAAACAGATGGTAATTTATTAACCTTGGAGTCACCTTTGATTCTTTTTCTCTCAACCTGCATTCCACCCATCAGCATCCTATAACCTCTACCTTCAACAACCACTTCATACCTTCTACTTATCCAGCCCTTGGTCCAAGTCCAACTTCATCATTCATAGACTAAGATACTAGCCTCCCTACTTTCACTCTTGCCAGACCACAGGCTTTTCTATGTAGAGTACAGAGTGTTTCTTTTGAAACATTTGTCAGATTGTATCTTTTTTATACTCAGGATATCCGCATGGCTTCTGAGGTGACTCTGAGCAAAAGCGGTTCTTATGTGTTTGGCACTTGGGCTACCTCTCATTTTATTTCCTATAACTTTCCCCTTGTTCTCTGGTCTCCTACTGTTCCTCACAAGGACAATTATGTTTAGAGCTTCTGAAATGGGTGATTGCTTTGCTGAATTGCTTTTCCCCTAGATAGTCCCATGCTTGCATCTGCCCTTTATTTAGTTTCTACTCAAAATGTCACCTCCTCAGACAATCCTTTCCGGGCCAGCCCTTCTAAAATAACACTCTATGTCATTCTTGACCCACTTACCCTGCTTTTCTAGTACTTATCGTACTACCTGACATTATTTTCTGTCTGCATTTTATTATGTAGTTTCCCTAAGGTATTATTGTATGCTTGATTCCTAGAGCAGTGCCTGACAAAGGATGCTCAGAAAACATCTGTTGAAAGAAAGGATAAATTTAGATATAGAATTTCTTCCTATTACCGTTTTACTTGTGTAGTAGGGAATGAAACTATTTCTTTGTAATTTTATTTTATCTAAGGAGATTGATTCTTAAATTCATGCTTGGAGTTTTGGGGTTTTTTTAAACAGTTATTTTCATCTAAGTTCTTCCCTGGGAAATACTGTCAATAGTTTCAAAGTTGAAATATGTCTCTATGCTACTGGTAAGAATGATCTCCCTCGTTGTTTTCAACATAAAACTCATGGAAAATCCTGGCATTTGAACATGCTTTGAGACAAGAACAGGAAGTGCCTAAAGACATGTCTCTCCCAGAGAACACAGTAGATCCTAACAATGGTGAGCAGGAATAAGACAGATTTCCTGAAGTTTCTCATCCCTAAGTACCGTGCCTGTTAGATGACACTCCTCCAAACTCCCACTGACTATTACACCATCTACACAAGGGCTGTGCTGGCACTTTGGATGGCAAATCCTCTGCTGTACAGGAGATCTCTCATAATGCAAGATGTTTCATTTACATGACTCTCATCAGAGGCATCCTCCAGGCATTGCAAAAACTAAAGATATCTCTACGCATTTCCACAACCCCAGTTAAGAACCTGTGGTAGACTATAAGCCCTTGGGTTCACTCTTGGTATTCTGTAATCCACTTCTCCCAATATGACCTAATTCGATTTCCTTCTAGTCCACTGAATATATTATTGTTAGATTAACCTTCCTGAAGCACATCTCTAATCAAGATGTTCCCAAGACTCTCACATACTTTACTTGTCTGGCACCTAAGAAACACTGGTTAAAAGCAAGCCCTGCTTATTTTTTAATTATTTTTTATTTTTTTATTTGGGGTCTTATAGAATTTTAATATAAAATAAATCTGTTTTCAACAAAAAATGCTATATTTTAATTTGAAGAGAACATATTCATGCTCATACAAATGTGTTCTAGCCTCAAAGCCCACCATCGTGTACCAAGACATCCAAAGTTGGCACTTTGATGAATCACTTCTATCACTGCCCTAATGTTTGCCAAGTCACACTTCTGTCAACATGGTTTAGCATCCATCAATTTCTAATATAACATTGTCTAATATAAAATTGTACTACATATGTTACTGACTGAAAATCACTGTGTGTATGCCACATTCTCTGGGCATACACAAATATGCATTTTATACACCTCTCCAATGACAATAGAATTGCTCTCCCCTTCTAATCTCAATACTGTTTTAGATACAACATAATATGATTAAAGATAAAATTTCTAAACTATATAAGTTATATATATATATATATATTCATATATTTCATCCAACTTTGTTTCATAAATTCTCCACATCAAAATTAATTAGTAAATGGAACACAAGATGACCAATATAACATAATGTGTTAAAGCCGGGAATTAAAATATGAGGACTTCATTGCTTTTCTAAATATTCTGGAACAAGTACAGATAGTTTATACCCCATGATTTCTTGGGCCTTACATAATCACTTCTCCTTCAACTTCTAATAAAATACTGTAGAGCACAAGGGACCTTGATCAATATGGTGTGATGTGGTAGAAAAATACTGAAGGTTTGGAATTATAGGCTGTGGGTCTCCTGCCTCCTCTACTCAATTTTCTCATCTATATAATGAAACAATAACTGGGATAAGTACTATGCTAGAAAGATAAGAGAGTCAAAACATTATTATCAGAAAATCATGAACCTTTCATTTGAATGTGTCGACCATCCCTCCCATCCCCATCATAGAGCCTATATACTGCACCCAAAACATATTATTTCTCTGGTTCTAAGATATAAAATGATAAACTCTTGGGTAATAAAATAAATTATATTATTGTCATTGGAGGAGTCATCTTCCTTTGCTAGGACTTTTTGGGAACAAAGAGGGTATGAAATAATTCTTTGTGGTTAAGAGCTAGAGTTCATTGACTATTGTGTTAGCTTCTGGATTATTCCTCAGAATTGAAACAAAATGCATGCCAGATTTTACCCTGAGGCAATAGTGGTTTATTTCTCAGGTCTGATTGGTTATCGAGGGGTCTATTGGGTAGGAGGGTATTACTTACATGTGTGTTAGTATCTGTAACCACAACAGTAAAATAGGAACCAGCAGCTGCAGAGAAGTTCTGATATTAACCACATCTAGGATTTCATGATGATTGATCCAGAAAATATAGGGGAAATAATTTTATCAATGGTAAACTTGTAAATAATAAACATGACTGTTAGCTTATCATTTTTAATGCACATCACAGACATTCTGAGATTTTCAGAATGAACTCAAACACATAAAACACCCAATCCTTCTTCAAGAATAGTTTATCTAATGCACGGAACACTTGAGTCATTTGTTTTGCTCTTTCTCAGTTTCCCCATCTTCTCTACCACTCATGCTGCCACATCTGCTTGTTGTTTCGAAGTTTTACCACAATGTCTCCTGTGTTTCTGAACTCTTTTAATTAATCCCAAATACTTTAATTCTATTGGTGTTCATAATTGCCTAAATCATCAGCTTTTCATTCATTCTTTCATTTAAATGCCAAAATAATTTTTTTTGTTTGTACTCTTTCAGCAGCCAACTATCTTGGTCCCTTTTACCTAATGGCTATTCAAAAATCAAACGAGCTAATTTGAAGAGTGGGCACAAGCACAAGTAAGCTTTTGCATAAATGGATTTCACTGAGATATCTGCATTTTTGACTCCACAACACCTGCCAACATGATGATTAATGAAAACTACTACATTTATTAAACAATTACTATAAATGAAATAGCATGTGATAAGTAGTTTTCATCATCTATAATCTCTATAAAAACCTATTATAAAAATGAGGAAGCTGAGGCACAGAGTGATAATTTGCTCAAGGTCTCCTAGCTACCTAGTGAGTGGCAAAGTTGGGGACAGAAGGAAGGAAAAACTGAATATCAGGAGTGTGACTGCAACATCTGTAGTCTCTCCAAAAATTACATTTATTTTTGTTACTTATTCTAGAAGGTACTCTCCAAATGAAAAGATTCCATAATTGTACAATGAAGAAAATTTAGTTGTTTATAATCTTGGCCATAGAAGCAAATTCAGAATTCTCTACCATTCACATCCTTTCATATCCCCTCTACCCAAATAGGATATTTAAACATTTGAAAACTTCCAAACCAGGTGTGTGTGTGTGTGTTTGTGTGTGAGAGAGAAAGTGAGAGAGTACCCATGAGCACGCAAGAGAGAAAGGGAGGCAGGAAGGGAGAGAGAATTGGGACTTTTTTTGTTATCCTAACTTGCAAACCCTCTCTCCCAAGGAAAAACCCCCGTCTACTCCAAAGTCACTTTGAGGATGAAATGTTAGTAGCCTAGCTGTTCATGTTTCTTTGAAAAAGAGGAAGGGAGAGAGAGATACACATGAAGAAAAATGATAATTTAAAGAAAGTAATTCACACCATAACAACTCTACTTATTCATTTTTCTTTCCCATGTGTCCCCCATGATAGCAAAAGCATTTATTCCTTCAACAGTCCAAAAACAATTAATGCCATACATCATGTGTGAATGGAACTGACAGGGCACACCATCTGCAGCAACCATGGAATGCCTGCTTAGAAGGCCACACACACCTGCAATCAAAGCTCAAAGCCAAGGAAGTGTGCTAAGATTCACAACACCTAGACTTTTTAATATATATGTTTTATTTACTTTAACAACAGAGGAAATTGTGAGAGCAAGGGGAAAATGAAATACAATTGCTCTGGTCAGAACAAAGGGACAAAGAAAAGACTCAGAGTGTCTGATTTCTGGATCTGTCTGACAGTTTCTGGCCTAAACAGTATTATTGATGGACACAGATTCTTTTTAAATATTTCAGGAAGCTATGTGGCTTCTGAAAGCATTAATAAACTTAAGGGGTTTATGAGAACAGAGCTCTATTTTCTGAGGCCGCACAAAATGAATCACAATTGACAGTGATAATATGTTATGTGAATGTAAGAAACACTTTTTCAAAATATGGCAAAGGACAATAAAATGTTTTTATGAAGAATATTACGCTAAGTGTTCAATATATTACTAACCTGGTTTATGAAAGCATATTCTTTTCAATGATTATGACAACAAGATTCTTATTTTGAAGCAAATCTCTTCGAGCAGCTCTTATGTCCCTGAGATTTCAAAGCTATAGTTTCTGGTTGTATAATACAAAGCTTACTCTCACAATGAAGGAAAAAGAAACAAAGGTCCCATGGATGCTATTAGTAGAAAGAACTTCAGCTAGGCTACTAACAGTCAGTTTATTTAGACTTTGTGTGCTTTCAATTCTTGTAGATGTGGGCTAAGAATATTTACTGCCTTATCTTCCTTCCTTTCTTCTGTCTCTATTTCACTGAGACATTACAAAAATCAATGAATAAATTTTATAAAATACTGACATAAAAGCAATATTCAAGGATTACTGCCATTTTTTATTAAAGTTGAAATTCTTCAAGCTGTTTTGTTAATATGAGAAGTTATACATACATACATATATAGGTATTATGTGTGTGTATATATATTTATATATATATTTAATATATATATATATATATATTAAATGGGATCTTGCTCTGTTGCCCAAGCTGGAGTGCAGTGGTATGATCATAGTTCACTGTAGCCTCCAACTCCTGGGCTCAAGCAATCCTCCTGCCACAGCCTCCTGTCATGAGTTTTCTATTATTATTAAATAATAATTATTTAATTATTAAATAACTATTATTATTAAATATTTATGTGATTTTTAAAATGAAAAAATCTGTAATTCCAAGTGTAACAAACACTAAATGTCCCTTGATTTAGGTCAGCTAAGTCATAATTGCACTAGGATGCTCTTTCCCCACTTTTCCTAGCTCTCTCTTAGATGACCTAGTCCTCTAGGGCTCAGCTCATTTTTTCCAGAAAGCCTCCAGATGTAGCTAACACCTCTCCACTCAGGATTAGCTGCTGCTTTCCTGAAGAATCACATTCCTTGATGATCACACTAGTGATAAAAATAATGGTGACATCTACTCTAACATTCTTAAGCACTTACTATATATACACCAAGCATTGTGCTAAGTATTTTACATCTTTGATTTTTTAAAATTCTAACAAGTGTGTGAAAGTGAATAGTTTTATATGATGAAACTAAGGCCCTCATTGTAGAAGAGCTCACAGCCAGAAAGGCAAGAACTAGTCTTTGAACTTAGGCAGTCTGACTCTAGAACTCATAGTCTTAACTGCTAAGTGAATGCAACCTCCTCTTATTCATTTATAAATACTGACTGCAAAGGATAGTGCCTGGTCAATAAAGGAGCACAATTCCATTTTTCAATAAATAAATGATAAGTTATTTAAAATATATTACATTATACAATAATAATGAATATTTAAAATATTAGTAAAAAGTGTCTTCTCATAAGTATACTCAGATTGAGTACAAAAGGGTCTTAGAAGACAGACATGTGCATTATGAAAGGCTGAACATTTAAGAGATATCATTGCCCAGACTGCTCTTCCCTAAAGTCCACGTATGAAAAACCAATGCTTCCCTTCTCCTTGATCACTCTTCATGCTATGGGGCAGGGAGAGGGAGGGTGACACCCAGCATGGGAAGAGAGAACCAGGATCCCATAGGTTCATCATCACTATGTGTCAAATCAACAAACAGATATCGGATAAACTTGGTTTGTAATCAAATAAATGGTTTTGTTGGAAAAAAACTTGGGGTACTTCATGGGCAAAAAAAGATAACCCTATAGCAATAGAGAAGTAACAAAACTTCAGTAAACTGCCATATGAAACATAAAAACAAATAGCAGTGTGTGGGGGTTTATCCTATGAAGAGGCTATTTATTCTCCACATATTATTCCCCTATCATCACTCCCAAACACTGAGAACAATATCCTCTATTCTAACTCAACAGGCGCAAGTGCTGGAAGAATACAGGCTACCTTGAATACCAAGAATTCCCCTTTACTTTGTAAAGCAGACATCAAATAATGGTAAGAGAGAATAATGGTAACCCAGAAGACATACTTCAAGGACAGAGGACACCCTGAGTCATTGAAATACGATTTTCATGTAAAAAAGCTGTTTACTCCTCACTGATATTAAATGCTGCTAACTGTTCATTCCCCACATCTTCTTCACAGCAATGCTCCACTGCCCCCAAACTATGCACCAATATGATCAGCTTACTTAGACACTAGAAACTCTAATAAATAGAAATGAAAATTATTGGGTTCTTTTTTAAACAAAGAATATATTAAAATGGAGGAATTATATGTGCATAAAATCCACTAATTGCAATGTTTAGAATTCTATTCTAAGCAAAGTATGCAAACAAATAGCTGATAAACAAATAAAATTTTGTATATTCTGCTTCCATGGCAAAATGTGCCTAGAAGTCAATGAGAGAATGATAATTGCTGCTAACGGAGACTCTCCTCACACTGCAGGGGGTGGCATTTTAAAATTGACAAGAAAGAACAGGTCATCAGAATATTTCCAGAAAACTAATTCTATAAAATAAACAAACAACATTGGATAAAAATATCTCTGTTTTAAAATCTGTTGTGGTGCTTTATGAATCTACGAGTAGTAGTGATAACATTAGACACATGAATACCCTCACTCACTAAGCCAAATGTTGTAGGGAAAGTGGCGCTGATGCCACCAAAGTGTCACATGGTCTCTCCTGCTACCTCTCCTGCTACCTACCTGTCACCTTGCTACCAAAGGCAAGGTGACAAGCCTTCCGTCTGTGATAACACACCATTTGCCTTCACATAACAACCTCAGCCAGGACAAAAGACAGGATTATAGAAAATTACAAATACATCCAACAGTGGATCAACTAGTTAAGTAAGCTTCACTCTTCAAAAACTCAAACTTGGCCAGGTAGGGTGGCTCACACCTGTAGTCCCAGCTTCTGGAGACTGAGCTGGGAGGATCGCTTGAGCCCAGGAGGTGGAGGCTGCAGTGAGCTATGATCTTGCCACTGCACTCCAGCCTAGGCAGCAGAGTGAGATCCCATTTAAAAATAAAACACCTCAAAAACTCAAAATTGTGTATTTCCTACAAGTGCAGATCACGACTGGAGACATATATGAGGAATGATGGAGTCAATTACTTGACTCCAACCTGAGTCAAGTAACAGCTCTAGTTCCATGTAAGCCACATAGTAGAGTATATGTAAAATAATATTGCAATATAAAATGATTTCTCCAGCCATTATGCTATACTTCAAAAAGTCTGTTCACACTTTCTACTATGGGATTCTGGCATTGTAAGACCTAGTCTTTTCTGGAAAATAACTGAAAATAACTTCTCCTAATAGTTTCTTAAGCATCAAAATTCGACTTGTATAGTAAAATTGTATCAAAAAATACCTCCCAAATGACTGGTACAGTATCTCCAGAATCATTATCTTCTTCCTCTTGTTTTTTTTTTAAGCCTCTTCCCAGAAGAAGGGAAACATTATCTTCTTAGCTCATTAACAACATTTACAGGATAACAAAGAGCAATGAGTGGTAGTAAACATCTTTGAATAAATGAATACCATCTTCTTGAATCAACATATTAAAATATGAAGAGAAGCTTGGGTGCCTTTTCTCCCAACAGGTAAAGTACTGTTAATTTGTTTGAGGTAAAAAAAAAAAAAAAGTATACTTGATAATCTATCCTCAATTATTTATTTCTCCTTTGTTTTTATTATAGCACTTTTTGCTCATTAAAGTACACACTTTAAACATGTTTCATGAAAAATAAGTCTCTGTATCATACATAGAGCATTATTCAATTGCTGATATATGTGTATATATATAAAAAGATATTATTTTATTTATAAAAATAATTATATATGTATCTACATATTGAAATGATACACAAAAACTTATTAACTGTGGTTGCTTCTAGGGAGTAGAAATGATGGTTAAGAAGGGATTTCTGGAAAACTTTTTATTTTATATGTTTTATGTATTTGAATTTTCTACTATGAGCATATATTTCTTTTAAAATAAAAACTGGTTTAAAGATTTTGAAGAAAGTACTATTTTATAAAAATAGCTAGTATTTACACTTAGCATTTTATTCTTTTACCCATGCTCACCAAACTCAATTGAAATTATAATTTCATTTTCCCAGAAAGTAAAGGCATAAAAATCTAGGTCTTGCAAATAATTTTCTCCAATTCAAGGAAAAAGCTTTCTAACAGGAGGAAAAGATAAACAAAATGGTCCATTAAAAAAATAGAAAATTAACAAACAAAATTGCTGTGCAGACAGATTTTGCTGGGAAGCACTGCCTTGCAGACTGCCTTAGTTCAAGTACTTTGTTTTCATTCTCCAATGTGGGTTATGAGGCACAGACTAAACTCTTCTCTTTTCATGCTGGTATTTCAAATGAAAAACAATATATTGTTAAACACTTAAAATTAGCAAACATGAATATTACTATTAAGCCAAGCTAAAGACTTCCCCGCCCCCATGGGCTCTGTAAATATTATCTGAAGATTGGACTTCCTGCATTCTCAAAGTTCTTCTCTCTTACTTTATTTTCTTATTTCTATTTAAAAGTTTACAGATCACACAATCTTGATCAAATATACACAGGCTCTTAAAATATCTCACTTTCCAAATAAAAAGGCAGAAAAA
This sequence comes from Microcebus murinus, assembly GCF_040939455.1. Taxonomy (NCBI): domain Eukaryota; kingdom Metazoa; phylum Chordata; class Mammalia; order Primates; family Cheirogaleidae; genus Microcebus; species Microcebus murinus. The sequence goes on from NC_134113.1 coordinate 39,171,895, forward strand.
ATATGTGCTTTGCTTGTCTCTGTACATGGGGACTAGGCTTACATTCTCAAGCCATTCAGCAGAATTTGTCTCTTTTAGTTCTATAGGGAGGCAGAAAGCCCTATAGTTCAAGCACATATGCGAGGTTCTTTGAACCTCTCTTCTGAGTGTCGATAAATGGAGTCTAGCTGATTTCAGATCTCCAGGGTGAGATCTTAACCACAGAATTACAGCTCCATTCCCAGATCCATCTGTCTGTGACCAGTACAACTCTTTGCTTGTATCTGGCTTCAGTCTATGTATCTATAAATGTGAAATGAAATGGACTCCATAAACTCACAGATCTGTTTCAACATTAAAATTCTGCTTCTGAGTGAACCAGAGTGGCTGTTTCCTGTTTATTTACCCATTAGCAAACAAACTGAACAAAATGCCATACAACACCAAAGACACTTATTTACAGATACCTGACAAGGAGGACTTGGAGATTAAATGAAAGATGTACTTTAAAAACATAAAAAATAAAAGAAAATAATATCAGAAGCATAGCAGGAAGATAATTTCAGACAAACGTTTTCTGAGTGACAGCACTTGAGGTTAAGAGTAACTAGGGGAAGCACATTCTCTAAAGAATGTAGGCAGGTATTAGCAGATGTTAGAAACCAGTAATTCAATGGCATAGTTTATCCTCCTGAAAATAGTACTCAACAGAACCTTTTAAAATTTTAAGCAGAATTATTACTCAAGAATGCCTTGTGAGATTTTAAAAAATAGATTTAAGAAGGGAAATACAAAGCCATGATTTAAAATGTAGAAAAATATTATGGAGGAAGAAATTTCATTCAAAAATATATATTGAACTTCCCTCTCTTGTACCAATCACTGAACAAATCACTGAACCAATCACTGATATGGGATATGATGTTGTACAGGAAATAAAGCCTCAAGGAGCTTAAAATCTAATTTTGATTAAAGTTAGCGATAACGTGATAAGAGAGGCAGAAATTAAGTGTTGGGCATACTGAGAAGAGAGATTCTTCCATTTGAGACCTCGACAATCACTCTATGAAGGCAGTATCTGAAGGATAGTTAACATATTGGTAGATGAAGATGGCAGAAAAGTGTCACTCTAGTGCAAGCTGCTAGCATAAACCAGTGGTTCCTAAAGTGTGTTCCCCAGATCAACAGATTCAGAGTCACCTGGAAAGTTGTTCAACATGCAAATTATCAGGCCCTACCCCTAACCTACTGAATCAGCAACTCAGGGACTGGGCCCTATAATCTAACTCTTAATCTTCCAGGTAACTGCGATGTGGACTAAAGTGTGAGCATCACTCAAAGTCATAATGAGGTAAATGCAATGGTCTTTAAACATTTAACAGTGGTTAGCAGCATCAGAATAAACTAGAAAGGAAAAAAAAAAAAAACCCTTGCAGTTCCACATTTGAAGTTTCTCAATCTACAGAGAAAATTCTCTAGGTAATATTGCTATGTAGCCAGGTTTGGAACTACTGAAGTAACAGGAGCTTCAAAGGGAACTTAACTTGATGCCAAGCTGTGGATGGGTGCTAAATGCAGGTTTGATGAGTCCGACATGAGGGGGAGGTCACAGAGACCATGTAAGTGTTTGGGGTTTTGTTCTTAACATTTCTATTGAAATTGTACACCCATGTATAGAAATGTGCACCAATGCACAAATCATATGCATAAAACTCAACGAGTTATCACAAAATAAATAGTAAAGCAGGTTTTATGAGCAGATAAAGCAATACTTCAAAAAGATTTATGTCAGTGGTCAGCAGGCCTGTATTAGGAGGAAGAGATTCAGGCAGAGGCACCAGATAAAAGGTAGTTACCACTTACAAGTATGATATATCAAAAGGACAGGTAGATATTTTCAAGGGAATCACAGAATTTGATGAGAAGACCTTGAAAGTGGGGAAACTGAGGTCAAGAAATGTTCGATGACTTGACTGAGGTCATGCAAGTGGCTGGAGAAAGAGCCAAGCCAGACTTTCTGACTCCCAGTCCAGGGATATTTCTCCTATATCACACTGTAAGCCAAAAAAAGATACAGCCAAGATTTTTAAAGGGAAGATTGATGAGACTCAAAAAACGATTAGATGAGGAGAATGAAATAGAAAATTCTCAGTTCATTCTTGAATCCTTGGATCAATTTGACTAGGAAAATATTGCTACCAGCCTGCACAAATTGGGGTACAGACGTAGCAAATATTTTTACTACAAATAAGAGGTTGTGACTTAGTATTTTGAGCCTCAGTAAAGATCAAAAGATTTTCTTTCTCTTGTTAGCATCTTGTTATGGCCCAACTCCACATCTTAAATAAAGCAAATATTTTGCACATAGGATATAACAGTCTGCTTAAATTACATGGAAAGGATAATACTGTCTCAACTGACACTTGTGATTAATTCTAATAAGGACTTGCTTTAGAAGGTTTTTGGCACAACGTTATAAGCTGACAGTTCACAAAAGACAAAAACTTCGTTGTTTACAACAACAAATATGGGAACAATAATGAGATTGCACCATCTTTCCTCATTTTCCTGGATCTGCTTGAGAAGAAGAATGTTTGAATAACAATATAGTATGTTCATATCTTGACAATTTTATGGATTTTATGGAAGTAACATAAATGCAGTGACATATCCATAAAGTTTCTTTCTTGTGGATGTTTGAAAATCATTAGAAACCTGGCATCAGAAAGGCAAGGAAAACAATTTCAAATGGTTCCATTCCCTTTGAAAGTCTTTCAACAGTTTCATTTCTTATTGGATCTTTTTCTTTGTATATCCATATTGAAGTTTTAATATGAGTTTCTCAGTAAAAAAAATGTTAAGCAAACACTTTCACATCACTGTAGGTAAGCACCTTTGCCCAAATCACTGTGAAATATATCATTTAATTCCTACAAGCATTTATTCAGCACCAATTACTTACTGGGCAACTCTATAAAATACTGGAGGAGTTAAATTCCAGGGAAGGATAAGGATGTCTTTCTTACTCTCAAAATGTTTACATTTTGTGGAAGGAAACAAGACATGCAAATGAAAACAGTTATATGATATTGCAAGGCAGTATGGGATTAAGAGGAGAATGGATCAGACAATAAAATTTGTATGGAGCTAACACAGAAGAAAATGGCACTGCTATGGAAGTGAATGCTTGATAATTAGACATTCTACAAGAAGATAACTTAAGTTTTATACATAATCAGCACCACCCTCACCATGCTGGTTTTGGATACCTTGCTATAATCCCTTCTCTTAAGCACTTCAAGAGACTTCTATCTCCTTTCAAAATGTAAAAATATACACAAAATCAAATTTTTAAGAAGCCAAGAACATCAGGAATAGCTCTAGGTGCAAATTGTGAGTCTGCATATTTTGGTTCCCTTCATTTTCCCTTTTCCATGTTTGCTTTCCCTCATCTAGTTATTCCGTCATCTTCCCATTATCCAAAAAAAAACCACATCCCTTATTGAAGAGTAAAATTCCTCATCAATGTAAGAGGATAGCCTTGTGGGAGTTGGAATGGTAAAAGATTCTTCTTAAATTACAGCATGGAGATAATTACCCACTGCAACTTTTGCCAAGGTAACCTTTGGACTTTAGCTAATTGTATGCAGCCAATATTATTACTAACAGATTTGTAAATGTTTATGTAAACAAACACGTGTGAAAATATTTTTGAGCTATTAAAGAGTAATACTTTTCAGATGTCTTTAAGAAAACTGATAAAAAATATAGTCTCATTCCCTACACTTTATTAAAATGTATTAGAGACTTGGAATTCCATTCAGTAATTGCAGTGATATTTTTTATTGCTTCCTTTCATTCATTTGTCTCTTGAATCCAGTTTTGGGGGGTATAACACATAATTCCAGCAAAGCCAATCAGTATATTCTATGTCTGAGCACAGTTATTGGTTCAAGGATGGCTTATGACCTAAAATATTCCAATGAAAGTAGTTTCAGGACTGTTCTAGCAGTTTGGGACACAGACTCTTTCCCTTGCCCTAACATGCTGCAGTCATTTTGTTCCCTTAAGGGAAACCAGCACAAGTGTGAAGTTTTAACATGTGATATAAAGAACTAAAGGAATTTCAGAGCAGAGCTATGTGATGAGAGTCTTGATCAAATCAAGCCTAATACATTAAGTCAAATTCTTTTATTGTTCAAAGCATTTTTCATGGGGTGTTACCTGCAACTAAGATACATACAAACATATTACAACAAATGAGCTCAGTAAATATTTATTGAACACGTGCTACATGCTAGGTTCCAGGACTGCAGCAAAGAATAATTTCTTCCCCATAGTTACTCACATTCTAGTAGAAAAGTAAAACAAAAATAGACAGATCAAATCAATATAGTTTGATAATTAACTAAGAAGAGTAAACAGAAGATAATGAAACACAATTAAAGATGGGCACCTAACTTAGCACTCATACAATAAAAACAAGTTTAAAAACATTAAAAAATCACACTAACCCACCTGTTTACATATAACCATCTGCCAGTTAATAGCATGGCTAGTTCTTTCATATTCAGTAGAAAATGCCTATGAGCTTAAATGGCAAATACTAATATTCTCACCAAACATTGAGCCCCTTGAGATCACTAACTTATTTCTGAAACAAATTATCATCAATTGTAAGTAATGATAAAGACATTCCAGTAGACAAAATACTTTGGTATTAACTCTTAAGCCACTACCAGGTAACTAATTTTACCCATGCTGTTTTTCAGACGAAATCCCTGGAGATCAGAAACTCAATACATTCCGAGAGGCAAAAATTAACTGTTGATTTTAAAAGCCAGAATACTTAAAATAGTGATTGGATGTTAAAATATATTCCTATATAAACAAAATATTCCCCGTTGAATCACATGCAATGAAGCATATCAAAGTAAGCCAAAGATTATAAAGAACTTCAGTCAAATGCCAGTTACTTCCATTCTTCTGGATGCAGGAAGTATGATTATTTCATGTACTTACCTCCAAGAAAAGATTATATCTTTAATCTTAGAGGACAAAAATGAACAAGTTGAAGAATTCCCAATACAAATTATCTTTAATCTTAAAGGGCAAAATAAGCAAGTTAAAGAAGTCCCAATATAAATTAATATTCTGAAATAAAGAATTGTTATCCTTTTATTCTTATCTGGGTTTGTACAAATACAACTAAATGATCTGGAGCTTTGTTTCCTGACTGCCATTAAGAAAAGAACATAGTAATAACCAATTAGTTGAATCTTCTCATCCAAAGGGAAGTGGGCAAAAGAATGAATGTTTATAAGTAGTTAGAGGTTATTAGCATAGGAAAAGTGCTATTGATTTTATTCTCATAAGTACCTTGTTGGGATGATTATTCCCATTTTATAGATGAAGAAACAAAATATGGAATCTTTAATGACACAACTGAATCAACGAGCATAAGGGACTTTGCTAGGCATGATTTTAATTTATCTCATAATCATATTATTTAGAATTGCTGTAGCTAAGGGACATTGCTACAGCATAGAAAATTAAACTGCTTTTGGAATGATTCATCATTAATCAAGATATAGTCCCTTCTCTCCTATCCCCTTTGTATAGAATCTTCAATCCACCCTTCATAATTTAATCTTGATTCAAAGACCAGTCTCTCAATAAATGTTGAAGGAAGAATGGCAACATAAGGTCAACTCCTAAAGCAAATAACCATTTCTAAATATTCCATTCATTTTTGTCTAGAGTTTAAAGGAACAAAGTTTATTTCTGCAAACAGTGTAGTATTAATACAAAACTATAGTTCTGTAAAGGTGAGCAAATCTTCTTAATAAGCTACTTAAACATCCCCAAGCTAATTGGCATTTTACCAAAACGTGTTCTTATATACAAAATTTAAACCTGGCTGTCTAAATTAGAGTATAAGAAACAGAAATGAACTGAGGGACTACATCAGCACAAGCTAAACAGCTTCTTAAATACTCAAAGGAAGGAAAGTCATCAAAGAAAAAGCAAAAGACAACCCAATGCCCAACTGCATCTCAACTGCATTCTAAAGAAATATTTTTTCCCAAGGTGTACCCCCCCAAAACTACAGAAAAATTAATTTACAGTTCCTAAAGGGAAAAATAATACCGATTTAAAGAATATTTATCTGTGGCTATTCTTCACAAGGCCCTGTTCTAGAGCCTTTGTTCATAATTTTATTAAGGTGTCTGTATGCATGATTTTCAGTGTTCTTCATCTCAGAATGCTAGCCTTTTTTTGTCCTGTTATTTTTACATTTCCATTTCAAACTGCACTTACTTTCTGGCCAATTCTTTCAGCATTCTTGATTCATGTTTCTATTGTCCTATTACACCCACTGACCGCTTCGCCTTGGGAAAATTAAGTATCCAGTCTGTCTGAAATGTTTGTAATTTCAAGTGCAGCTGAAGAAAATTGTCTATGCAGATTGGTTGTACAATTGATGGTTTCTGACTCCATCTGGGCCTTGGCACTACTCTGCCCTTCTCGTATTTATCTTAGTGAGGTTCTCCTCATGTTTCTTCCTATAACCTATCATTCTCCCTAAGCCTTTCACTTCACCAATTCCTTTATACTGATAAATCAGCTTTCTAATTGATAAAGAAAAAATAAAATATCAAACATGAATTCTCCAAAGCTGTCTCCTCACATACATCTCTAAACTCACCCAATACAGACTCTTACACCCTCTTCTGCTACTATCTGTTGTATGAACGACTTCCTTCACATATTAAGCACCTCCCTCCTGTACTTTTAAGTATCTCCCTTTGTACTGACTTCATCCCCTCAGCCTATAAGCACACTTAAAACTCTCATGTGGAAGAAAGGAAAAGAGGGAGGAAGGCAAGAAGGAAGGAGAGAGGGAAGAAGGGTATATATAACTCATTACAAATCCACCCTCAAACCAAGGCTCTATCCTTCATCTCTTTCTCTCCATCATGACCCAGCTTCAGCTCACCATCAAAGTCTCTGAAAGCAGAGTCCACATGTTTGTTCTGTTTTCACTTGCTCAGTTTTCACTAATCCACAGATCATTGTGTACTACACCACAAGTTGTGATCCTCTGGCTTCTACTCATACCAATGTACTAAAATGCCTTGTGCAGCAATCACCAAAGAGTCAGTTAAAGTCATAGTGCATGCTCTGGTTTTAGTTCTCATTTTACTTGACCTCTTTAGTGCTTGCTACATTTCAATACTCCTTTCTTAGCTTCCACATACCAATGAGCATGAATTTCTGTGCTTACAGGTAAACCTAAGGGCATATTTTTCAGTCAATTCTAAAGTCTCCCATCCTTGAAAGCCAACATGTACAGCACCAGAAGGTTCAGGATGCCCATAGGATTGTTTTTTACCATTTCTCTCATTACGACAAATAGGAAGAAAAATAACAGGTGGTAATATCAAGATAATGTGTACACTCCCCCACCAGGATTGACTATGTTTAGAGAGGCTAAGTGATGAATTATTGCAAGAAATCGAGGGACAGTATATAACTTAATTCTCTGAATTGAGGGCCAGGAGCTTCAAAATGTCTTAGAATCCCCCTGTTGCACTGGCCTTTGCTCCCATGAATAAAGTGAGGAGTAGATAGAGGCCATGTTTGAAAACTATTGTGACTAGACACTTGGGGAATTTGGAAACTGCTTTCTGATAGGTAAGAGGCCACAGAGTGTACTCACTTTTATGGGTGTGGTAATCTGTGCAATGAAGTTGGAGACTGTTGCCCTGGGAGCACTGAAATGGGGTCCATGACACAGGAGAACCCTAGTTCTGCCCCATTTCTCAGATCATCTCCCCCTCTACTCTCTTTATAACATTTCTGACTGGTTTCTGCTCCTATTAAGATCTCCTATCCATCCTTCCCAATGTTGTCCTTTAGATTCTGCTCTCTTGTCTTCAACCTTCCCTATTAATTCTCCCCCCCTCCAGTTCATTTGACACTGCTTCAAATTGCTGACAGTTGTCAAATATCTGTCATGATGAAAATCCTTTTTATTTTTTTTTTTGTTTTTTACCAGCTATTAGGTGGTCTCACAGACATCTAAAACTTATTATATCCAAAATGAAACTCATTCTATCACTATGTCTCTATAAATCTGTTCTATTTCCTCCATTTCAAATCTCTATTGGTATGGTCATCAGACCCTCTGGGGCTGAACTGCTACCTTAATATACATTCTCCCTCTCTTCTTTTAATAACTTAACCCTCAAGTTTTAGCTGGGTACATAGCCAGAATACAGCCTACAATTCCCAAACTTCCTTACTTCTAGAAAGGGCTGTTTGACTAGGTTGTGGCCAGTGGACTGTAAGCAGACTACCAGATCATGTTTCTTCCCCTTTTGTCCTTTCCTAATTGATTAACTGTGGAGTGATAATCTCAGTGACGAAACCTCTTCAATCAGATGCATGAGGAGAGGTAGAGCAACAAGGAAAAAATATATGTATATCCGCAACACTGCAGAACCTCATATCCCTAGATTGCTAAACCTGGATGGTTTAACTGGCAGAGAAAAAAACTTCTGCCTTGTTTAACCTTCTGTTGTTAAATTGGATCTTTGATATAGCAGCTAAACCAGTATCCAGAATAATACACAACCCATCTCACAAGTTAGAAACTTCAAAAGCACTGCTTTTCACTATATCCCATCTCCCGCCTTCAATCATTTATCGAACTTTGATTCTACCCAAGGAAAATTCCTCAAATTCAATTCCTCTTCTCCAATTGCACAGACCCTGCTCAAGCCCTGGCTATTGAAACCCCTGGCTTAGAATTTTCTAAGTCTTATAACCAATGCTTCTCACACTGCCATCTATTCTCTAACACCTACAGCATAGTCTTCCTATCAAACACATCTCTTGACTCTTCTGTATTAAAACTTCTGAAAGTTTTCCACTATCTATCTACCACATGCAATCCAAATCCCTTAGCCTGGCAAAAATGAATCTTTGAAATCTTTCTCACTTCTTACCACTCCTCACTACACACCACTTGCTCAGACTACACGGAAGTCCCATTACTTCTGAAATGATCTCAGCCTTTTGACACTATGCTTTTCCTCATAGGTTCTCTTCAGTTAAAATTCCCTTTTCCCTCTTATTGGCCAGGAGACTACCTCCTTAACCCTTAAGTCCCACTATAAACATTCTCAGTGAAGTCTCTTAGAAATCTCCCAGTACAGGTTATTACTCTATTATCTGGGCTCAATTATATGAGTTTGTTCACACTTTTGTAACAGCAGTAATAAATTACATGTTAACTTATCTGTTTCCAAGTCTGACTCATGCTGGATTTCTGAAGGATAAATATCATTTCTTTTTTTTTTTTTTTTTTTTTTTTTGAGACAGAGTCTCACTTTGTTGCCCAGGCTAGAGTGAGTGCCGTGGCGTCAGCCTGGCTCACAGCAACCTCAATCTCCAGGGCTCAGCGATCCTACTGCCTCAGCCTCCCGAGTAGCTGGGACTACAGGCATGCGCCACCATGCCCGGCTAATTTTTTTTTTTGTATATATATTTTTAGTTGGTCAATTAATTTATTTCTATTTTTGGTAGAGACGGGGTCTCGCTCAGGCTGGTTTCGAACTCGTGACCTTGAGCAATCCGCCCGCCTCGGCCTCCCAAAGTGCTAGGATTACAAGCGTGAGCCACCACGCCCGGCCTAAATATCATTTCTTAATCATCTTTGTGTCTCTATCACCTTGGCATATATTAGACAATAGTAAACATTAATATTTGTTGAATGAATGGATCCTTTAAAAGTTTAAGTAGTCCTACAAAGTTTGCTTTAATGCATGAAAGTAAGCATCCTGCAGTATGAACATATAAAATGGTGATAGCTTTCCCTTATATTCAGCCTCAAATTCCCCCATCATGAACCCATTTTTTGGTTATAAAAAGGAAAAGCATTAGTTGAGACAGTAGGCTGGCAGTCCTAAAAAGTACAAGAGCTTTGAAGCCACACACCAGGTTTCAAATCCTAACTTCACCACTGATCAGCTATATGACCCTGGGCATGTCACTAATCCTGTCAGCATGTCAGTTACCTCATCTGAAATGGTGACACACCATCTGACATGTTCCTACATCACTGGGTAATTGTGGGATAAAAATTAATCAATATATATAAACCACTTAAACAGGCACTGCCATACTGAGCACTAAATAAGAGCCAGCTGTTACCATAATTTCAAAAAGGAAATGGTACAAGGAAGACCCAGGAGGATCCTGGGAGACTTGAGTGAACATTAGAGATGGCTGATTATTTGCATCTCTTCCCATCATTATCCAGTAGGGATACATTTCTAAAACTAGCTAATTATAACATAGCTTATTTACTGAGTTTTAAGCAAAAGTCTACCATTTTAAGGCCCAGAACACATAAATATACCTGTAAAGATACTGGGACCCAGAGCTGAATGTCTAACAATATGGTCTTAAACTGGACTTTCATTCCTATCAGAGGTCATCCATCATCACTTGTCCTGGGACAAACCCAACTTCTCTAACCATGTTTCTGTACAATTCTTTCCAGCTCTGCCATCCCAAACGGATGCTTTTCCTTTAGCTCCCAGTGCACACACTTAGCCCATGATTTATAATGTGTTTTACCCCCTTCTAAGATAATGCATTTGCCAGTTGTATTTCTGGTAAGTTCTCTACTCTCCTGGTCTGATTTTAAGACAATATCTACATCGTGGCCTTTCTCCATGGTCAGAACAGTCCATACCCAATTGCCCTACCCACTTCCTCCATCAGAGGTGCTAAAGCTTGGGAAACACTGAAAGGTGGTAAGAATGGCCTGGAGAGAAGATTCAGTCAAAGAGGACAAAAGCACCTGGGTTGGAAAATTTAGGAAAAGAGAGAGTTGAGATGTCCCAGACCAGTGGTTGGGACTAGATCACAGGCCAAGGCTTAGCTCATCAGTAGTCTTACAGAGAAAGGAGCTGAAAGAACATAAGAACACCAAAGATATGTTGTACCAATTCTGCCTAGAGCTGGCCCAGGTACTAAATATTTAAGCATAAACATCAAAACTCTAGTTTTGCATTCCCTGAGGTAAACTTACATTTACGCTGCATTACTTTGACCACATGTATTACACATTTGCTTAAGCATCAACATTTCTAAATATATTCTGACAGCAAACACAGCTACAAAGGAGAAGAAAATCTGTGATGTTATGTAGTTCTTCAAAGATCTGACAGGCTTCTTTAATAATTAAAGAGCAGCTATACTGCCCTAATGGCAAAATTTTTCCGCAAATTGACTTTCTATTCACGGTGTGAGAGGATTGTACGAAAAAACTGGATAATCATTAATGTGCCTTCCTGCTCTGTATTTCTTGGTGTTTGTGTTTGGCTTTCTATAAACTGGAAACTGAGCCAGATAGAAAATGTACAATGTTTCAAATGCAACTCACAGCATTTTATTACAGGAGAAAAACGATTTTGAGTCTTCTTTTAATAATAGTATACATTTAAAGAAATAAGAAAACGAAGAAAATATTGAGACTTTGTAAATTATAACTGTTAAGAATAGAACAATGATAACTAATGTTAAAAACTACTGTTTGAAAATACTTGAACACATACATATCATTACTATCCAAAAATTAAAAACCCTGTCTTGAAATTTTTTTCAGCCTGCAGAATTTTATCTTTCACTAGTGAGAAGTTTATGGTATGCAAATTATATTTTAATAAATAGAGTCAGCATTACGCTTATAAGTAACTTAATTGGTAAGTGTACCAGATAAAAAGTCTAGAGTCAAACATTCAAAAGTAATGCTTAAATCCTACTTTCAAGTATATATCCAAAATAATTAAATCAGGATCTCAAAGATATATTTTTACTTCCATGTTCACTGTAGGATTATGCACGATATCCAACATATGGAAACAACCTAAGTGTCCATGATGAATGAATAAAGAAAACCTGGAATATATATGTGTGTGTATGCTTGTGTGTGTGTGTGTAATGGAATATTGCTCAGAATTTAAAAAAAAAAAAAGAATCCTGTCATATATGATGATATGGATGAACATGGAACACATTATGCTAAGTGAAATAAGCCAGTCACTAAAGGACAAATACTGCATCATTCCACTCACATGAGGTATCTAAAATAATTAAATTCAGACAAGCAGAAAGTAAAATGGTGGTTTTGTGGGGGACATATGGAGGGATGAAATGAGGAGTTGCTAATTAATGGGTATAAAGTTTCATTTATGCAAGATGAATCAGTTCTAGAGATCTTCATTACAACACAGTGCCTAAAATTAATAATGCTATATATTAATATTATACTATAATTTTAAAAAATTGTTAAGAAGGTAGATAAAATGTTAAATGTTCTTATCACAAAAACAAACACCCAAAGGAGCACTAGTAATTAGTAACTAGTCCATCTAATGTGGACAACTTTCTCGTATGCAAATCATACCTTTATAAATAGAATAATCATGAGCATTATCCTTGTAAGTCACATTACAGGTAAGTAAGTAAAGGTGTACTTTTATTACCTTGGTTGTGGCAATGGTTTCATTGTTTCATATGTCCAAATTCATCAAATTGTGTATAGTACAAATGTGCAGATTTTTGCATATCAATTATACCTCAATAAAGCTGTTTGAAAATAAATAAGTGGTGTCATGCTTTAAAGTGTTAGAAAGTTTCTAAAGGACAATGAGGCACTACTACAAAAAGCTTCAAATATATGCATGTACAAAAAATTCTATTTCTTCAAATGTATTCTTAAAAATAAATGATATGTTGAAGGATTTAACAAATGTTTAGTTATTAAGAATGTCAATGGTGTGACATTGTTCTCTGTATATAACTATCACAAATAAACATGGAAGCAATTCCCAACAATGAAATGTTTAATAGATTGGAATACATCCAAAGAAGACTAGTTAGCTGTTTAAAATGATGTTGTAGACTAATATTTATTATAAATATGGACATTTATCATGAAATGAGAATTCTCAGTGACAAAATACCACAAATTTGCTGAAAATATACATGTAAATTTATGCAAAGTTAACATTCTGAAAAGAATGTTCTCTCTATAAAAATATATATGGCTTTTTTAAAAATTCAAAATATTAAGGGATTACAAATGTTTTTGTCACAGGGATACCTTTTACAATGCTTAAGTTAGGGCTTTTAGTGTGCCCATCAACCAGACAGTGTTCATTGTACCTGTTAGGTCGGTTTTTAGTTCTCCCTCATCTCCACTTCCCTCTTCTTGATTTCCAACAACCTGTACATCTCTTTGTGTGTGCCCATCGATTAGCTCCCAGTTATTAGAGAGAACATATGGTGTTTCTTTTTCCATTCCTGAGATACTTCATTTGGGATAATGGTTTCCAGTTCCATCCAAGTTATTGCAAAAGACATTAATTCATTCCTTTTCATGGCTGAGTAGTATTCCATGCAGCACACATGTGTGTGTGTATGTGTGTGTGTGTGTGTATACATATATATATACATATACATATATCACGTTTTCTTAATCCATTCATGAATTGATGGGCACTTAGGTTGATTCCACATCTTTGCAATTGTGAATTGTGCTGCAAGAAACATTTGAGTGCAAGTATCTTCTTGATAAAATGACTTATTTTCCTTTGGGTAGATACCCAGTAGTGGGACTGCCTGGTCAAATGGTAGCTCTATGTTAATTTCTCTGAGGAATTTCCATACAGTTTTCCATAGAAGTTATGCTAATTTGCAGTCCCACAAACAGTATATAAGCATTCCTTTCTCTCTACATACATGCCAGCATCTACTGTTTTTTGACTTTTTAAAATGGCTATTCTGACAAGAATAAAGTGATATCTCATGGTGGTTTTAATTTGCATTTCTTTGATGATTAGTGATGTTGAGCATTTTTTTCCTATGTTTATTGGCCATTTGTATACCTTCTTTTGAAAAACTTCTGTTCATGTCTTTTGCACTCTTTTTAATGAGGTTGTTTGTTTTGATTTTCAACTATTTATAGGAAGATGGCATACATTTTTTTAAACAATTGAAATAAAGTGATTGCCAGGCATATAATTCTTCAGTGCCCAGAGCCTTCCTCACAGATTTATTTATCTCATCTGCAACTGTCTTGTTTCCACGATTCCCCTTTTTCCTTCTTCCACCTGGCCAGAGATGTACAGAGGCTTTCCTTCTCTTTTCTAAGACTATCTCCACCATAAAATTGTATGCTTATTGAAAATTATTATCTTGCTACCATGTCAAATGTTACTTTCTCTGTCAAAGTTTTCTGATCATCTCAAGCTGACTTAGGTTCTGTTTTATCTTATTGCCCTTTGTACAACCCTCTGTTTTCTTATAGCATTTCAATTGTTTGCATATATGAGAGGGCATAAATTAGAAGCTATTGCATATCAGAAAACATATATTTACATGTTTATATCCCTGGCACCCAACATTATCCCTGATACTCAACATTCAACATTCAATATTCAATATCAATACTCAACATTCAATATTCAATGAATTTTGAAAATTATAGTAAAATTCCTGCTTGAAAATATAATTGAATAGCTTAAGATCCATTAAATTCTAATCACATACATAATCACTATGCTTGCAAAAATATTATTCAATTGATGAATGATATTTTTCTTAGTGGCTCTGAAAATTAGGAAAACTATAAAGAGCTTCAATATTTATTGAATATTCCTAGTGCTCTGTGCACTATGGATATCAAGGCTCAATGGCTTAGTCGAGATGACAGGCATAGAAACAGATCATATCTATGAGTAGTATAGAATAGAGGGAGTGCAAAGCAATACAGGAATACATAGAAGTGAGCAAGAACATACAGTATCTTGGTGGTGCCAAGATTATCCCAACAAAGAGAAAACAGATTGAAGAAAGGAGTTGTTACTTTAGACCCTAAGTACCATTAAGTTCTTTTTGTCACCTTAAAACAGTCCTTCAGGGTTTCTACACTGCATGTTAGACATCACCATATACCTAGAACCCAGATAATGCTCACCAGTTTTAGAATAATAATGAACATAGGTCTTTAGCAGTATGTTGCTCTTTGGGTTAAAGAAACAGATTATGATTTCATTCTCTTGAATTGGCAAAGAATGGAATCAATGGATGCACAAAGAAGTACTCAAGACTTGACTATTAAGACCCATCATATACTCACTTTACCAAC
Organism: Microcebus murinus; assembly: GCF_040939455.1. Classification (NCBI taxonomy): domain Eukaryota; kingdom Metazoa; phylum Chordata; class Mammalia; order Primates; family Cheirogaleidae; genus Microcebus; species Microcebus murinus. The sequence continues at coordinate 39,187,103 of NC_134113.1, forward strand.
AACTTTTATTTTACCTCTCTCCATCCCACTTATTTGCTTTGCTTCCTGGCAAAGCCTAACTGAATATAGGCACCCAAACACATCAACCTAGTTTAGGTCTCTATACCTTCAAACACAACCACAACTTTGCTTCTCACAAAAATCCACCTAATCCACTCCTTCATATTTAATTACTACTTCCTCTAGGTTACTTCTGTGCATTATGCAAACTTCTTATTTCACTGATTACTCTGTGTTAACTATTAAAATGTTGTTCTTTCTTAAAGTTTGAGTGCCTTGAAAGCTGAGACAATGTAATTTACATTCTCTATTCTTAGCACCTAGTATAGCATCTGAAAATAAATGATTATTTCATGAATGAAGTGTATAACTAAACTTTAATTTAAAAATAAAAGGATGTGCTAAAATATTCTGACTCACCCTGCATAATATGTAAAACTGGTTTGATATGATTATCAGAAATACATCTAGGAATAAAATGTTATGCAATTTTACTTGATTATAAAACTGAAATGTGACAGTATTACATTTAAATTTTTGTTTTACTGTTAAAGAATAAAATATTTATGTTCTAATATATCAACAAATATTAAGATGGATTTTATAAAAGGCTAAACTTTGATTAAATCAGTATCTGTAAAATACGAAGCCAGTTAATTTGATCTGCTCTAATAATCAGAAACTAACATTTTTTGAGTTCTTACCATGCGTTTTGCACTTGCTTGAGGTTTTATAATATACTGCCTAATTTATCCTCCAAGCAATTGATATTGTTATCCTCACTGAATGCCAAAGATTCAGAGAGATCAAGCCTCTTGCCCAAGGTCAGGAATCTGGTAGAGCAGAGATTTGGACACAGATTTCATTGGCTCCAAAGCCAATCTCTTGGTCACTATTAGTTATCTGACTAAAATGATATGTTGCTCACAGCTTGCCAGAATGAACCAGAAAAATCAAGTAAAATTCCAATAAATCCTCCATGTTCTCAAGGTAAGTCTCTTCCTACTTAAGATGTACAATTTAAAAATTCCTCTGTTGTATTATTTATCTGTCCAAATGTATCTGCCAGAGTTCATTAGAACTATCTGAATATAAGAAATATTCAAGTTAAATATACATATGGAAAGAAAATACACGTCACATTTTATATTATGGTTTATTTCTTCCAAAAACTTTGGTTTGCCACTATAAATGATATGTCAAAAATCAGTAAAAAATTATAGGGGGATTTGATCAATAAGTAGTCACTTAATATCTACTATATTTAAGTAGCTAGTGTAGAATATAAAAATTCGTAGAATTTTCTTTTGCAGTAACACTTGTATATATTTAGAACTTATAATATGAAGTTTTGATAGTCATATAAATAGTAAAATGTTTACTACAATAAAGCTAATTAACATATTCATCTCCTCAAAGTTATTTATTTTGTTTAGCCTTCTATCAAATCCATCTTAATATTTATTTTATGTGTATGGTGAGAATAACTGAAATCTACTCTCTTAGTAAATTCCCAGTATACAATACAGTATTAATTATATTCATAATTCTTACATTAGATCTATAGACATATTCATCCTAGATAACAGCAACTCTGTGTCCTTTGACCACTATCAACCCATTTCTTTCACTTCCCCACCCCTAGTAACCCACCTTTCTACTCTCTGCCTCTATATATTTGATTTTTCTAGATTAAACATATAAATGAGATCATGTAGTATTTGTCTTTCTGTGTCTGGCTTATTTCACTTAACGTAATGTCTTTCAGTTTTACCCATGTTGTCCCAAATGGCAGGATCTCCTTTTTTCAAAAGCTAAATAATATTCCATAATATAATACACACACACCACAATTTCTTTATCCAGTCATCCATCAATGGACACTTAGATTGTTTCCATAACCTGGCTAATGTGAATAATACTGTAAACAGCATGGGAGTTCAGATATCTCTTTGAGGTACTGATTTCATTTCCTTTGGCTATTAATATATACCCAGGGATTACTAGATCATATGGCAGTTCTATTTTTAATTTTCTCAGGAACCTCTATACTTTTTTCCATAATAGCTGCACCAAGTTACATTCTCACCAACAGTGTACGAGGGGTCCCTTTCCTCTATACCCTCACCAACATTTGATATATTGAGCCTTCTTGATAGTAACCAGCAGTTCTAACAGGTGTGAGGTGGTATTTCATTGAGGTTTTGACTTCCACTTTCTTGATAATTAGTGGTTTTCCAGCACCTTTTTAATAATTGCTGGACATTTGTATGTTTTCTTTGGAAATCTGTCTATTTAGGTCTGTTGTCCACTTTTAATCAGGTTATTTGGGTTGTCACTTGCTATTGAGCTCCATGAATTCCTTATCAGATATGGCTTGCAAATAATTTCTCCCAGTTCATATGCAGATGCTTTTTAATGGTAAGATATATTCTTACCAAAAGGCACTCTCAGTCTATTGAGAAATCTATCTTATTAGGTATAATGAATTAAATGCTATAATTTTAAGAATATAAATAAGGAGATCATGACAACACATGCAATCATTACCACTTAGTACAACTATTTTCTTAGAAAACTTTTTTGCTAATGTTCCATAAGAAAGCATATGCTACCACAAGATTTTTTGAATTCAATAAACAACAAAAATATTCACAGAAATATATTATGCTCCTAACCACAGTCTCTAACTTATAGTCCACTTAGAGAAATCAATCAGGGTGAGAGAAAACACAGCTTTTCATTAGTGTTAAAACCACACATTTATGAGAAAAACAACTAAATCACCCAACCTACCAATACATGTGCCAGACATGTGAGACAAAAAACAAGCCAAATGACAGTATTTAACATAATCAGTACTGAATTCCAATCAGTAGGATTTTGTACCACAGAAGCACTTTGTAGGCATTATAGATTGGTAATGAATTCTTTTCTTCTCATAATGTGGTCTTACTTACTGACATTTATTAAAGCAAAACCCCATTTAAGAGAAAGAATACCTAATTACAAATCATATGAAGTAAAATGATTATTCTACTGTACATTGCCTGGTTTCCATTTTAAACTTCAATAAGGAGATCCTGGGGGGAAAAATGGTCTCTAACCTTCAGTGTGTGTGTGAAAAGCTTCTCATCTCTTTCTCATTTTCTTCTATTGACTCACTTGCAAGTTGCCATCTATGTGTTTTATGCCCAGCACACCCTGATCTGGCACGTACATTAATGCTCTAAAACCCAGTAGCAAACTTACTCCAGTTAGGGAACATTCCTTCCAAGTATTAATACATATCCAGGCTGTTCTGCCAGATGTTCAACTAACAAAATCAATTACTGTACAGTATTTCTGTCCAGTCTTGCTCCTGGCAGACTACTATACACAAGGATTTTGACAAGTCAGTGGAAACTGGTTGCAATGATTGGGCACATTTATTGAAAAACTAGAAGAAGGGCTACAAACTGTTTTTTTTTTTCTTTTTTTCTTAGCACAGATACATGATTATAGAAGTTTGAGTGGATATTCTTTTCTCTGTGACAAAACTTTCACAATAGCAGACCACATACTTCCCTCCCCATCTTCACCTCCCCTCTGAGCAATAAGAATTATTAAATAAAGTATCTGCAATTATAAATATGCAAGACAATATCCATAATTCCTCTGCTAAAAGATGTTAAATGTATTAGTGTTTCTGTTGTTGCTCCAAGAAGAATAAGGACTTGGTAAGATTTTCCTTTTATGACTTTTTTAAATCATTGGCATTAAGTAGACCTGCTGAAATATAAACAAATATATGAAAAATGTGTCCAAAAATTAGTACATCAATATCATGTGACAGAAACTGGGCCAGTATATATGTTAAGTCTCATAGGCTCAAGGTTTCTAAGGTAGAAGTATCATGTAACATTAGAGAAAAGAGGAAATAATGAGGAGAGAGCATTAGGACACTTGACAAATTAGCAAGCTCTAAATACTTAATTTCTCTTCCTTCCACCTAAAACAAATCTCCCCTCCCACCACTACCTCCCAAAAAATCACAAAGAAAATCAACACTTTGGCTGTTTGGAAGAAAAAAAATATAGGGAAATGGGGGAGAGAAGAGGAGAGGAGAGAGAGCAGTTGGGGGAGGAGAGGGCAGGCAAATGTGTTGAAATAAGATGTAATCAGCTTTATATTATTTAAATCCTAAGGGATTGAAATACACACATACCTTAGAGTCCTGTGTTAATATTCTTGGTGTAACAGTAGCATTCCTTTTCAACAGACACATTATTCTTTAAACTATGATCATTTCTAGACACCCAAGTGTTGATTTGGGTTTCTTTTTTCTCTGAGAGGCCCAGACTTCTCTGAAAGCTGGCTTCCATCCTTATTACAGGCTGGAAAAAAGCAGGGCTGTTTGCATGGCACAGCACCAAGCCCTTTAACTTAGAGACTCATGCCATTTAGAAGCTCAGTTTTTACCACCTCCATCTGCTGCACAAGAAGAATTAGATCCCAATTGTCCAGGCCACTGAGAAAGGATATTTGTAGAATTCCTCTGGCATTTCCTAAGGCCTCTGGCCTTTCCATTCAAATGTCAGCATTTTCTTTTCATTCAATAGGCTTTGCTAAACAAAAATATGGCACTGTATAAAATGGTCTGATAAAAGCAGGAGAAATTCAAAATACCTAGTGAACATACAACCGGGGTAATCAACTGACAGAAGAAATAGTTCAGCCAAAACATTTAGAGAAATCTAGGAAAATTTAGCAATTTAGCAGTTCAGCATATGTGAACGAGTATAACATATGCAGAGGCACTGACCAAGATATCACACAAATGACTAGTAACAACTGCCAGGCCACAGGGCATAATGTGATTATCTTCATTAATGGAGGTTAAAAAACAAATCACCCCTTGAGGTTTTAATATATTATAAAAAGAATTGGGTGAGCACGATTAGACCTCTGTAGGAAAAGTAAAGGGCAGAGAGTTACCTCTATTAAAGCTTCAGAGTGGCACAAATAGTCCCTCAATTTGGCCATAAAAAGGCTTACGTGAAGCCAAAGAATGACCATCCTCCTATTCTGAACACTGTTCAAAAAGTCCGCAGATGTAACATGGACCAAAAAATATACAATATTCTAAAATTGATATATTTCTTCTTTGCTTTAGAGCAATAACTTCATGTACCAAGTTTCAAGCAGAATTAGCAAAGCCCTCTCTAGGTGACCCTTTAGCCAGAGTGGGGACAGTGCCCCATCGGCCTCCAGCCAGCTATCAGCCCCATGTTGACTTTCACAAAGCTTCCTAATGACAGGCAGCAGCTGGCCTTCAATTTTCTGATCAAGAAACCTGGGAGGGAAGCCGAATGAGCTAGCCAGAATCCAAAGCTGGTTTTGGAGACAGACACCATGCAAAGCAATTGCAGTTCCTGTCCATCGAGTGGCCCAGAATTTCTAGTTTGTAACAACAGTGAAGTAAGCTACCACTGAATTCTATTTCAGATGCCTTACTTCAACAGAATGAAAAATGTATTTTACAATTCACAAACCATCTCAGAAATTTGGAACATTTAGTTTCATCAAAAATTAGGTAGACTTTCTAATTAATCCATAATAAATAGGACAGATGGACTTATATGTATACACTAAGATATAAAGATACATATACATACATATATAAAAACACATAACCATATACATACACAAATCCAAGCTTAATATAAATATATATGCATATATATTTACATGGGATTGCCTCATGGGCATACTCATTCTTAAGATATGCAAATCTAGAATAATTTGCTATGTGTTTAAATGATTTTGAAATCAACTGACACCCTTGAATATGGCTGTGTCAAATTGATATGCATAATGTTTCCTGATCAATTTATCTACAATGGCTTATTAAACAGACCAGAAATGAGTCTCCAAGCACAAGCTTCTTCTTTGTAGAAGTAACACTATTGACTGTACATTTTATAAACTTTCCAGAAATATCTTCAACTTTGGAGTTTGTACAAAATAATTAAATAAGGAACATCATCACAGGCATTTCCTATGCTGCAAACTTTCCCACAGGGAATAATCCTGAAAATCTACAAAGGAAATTTGGCTGATAAGATTCATCCTATCAACCATTAGAATAAATAAAACAGGCAAATATCAATGTATTCGAGATGATAGTAACAGATTTTTAAAATAAATCATTACTTTCCTTTTAAACTTTCAAATTGAAAATGATTCATTGAGGGATTTTATCAAGTAGACAGAAATTTTATTGAGCAGTAAACTTATGTAAAATAACTATACATAAGGAAAACAGTATTTATCTCACATACTTCCTGCTTTCTCCCCAAATTTTCCAGTTGAATGACTTTTAGCAGCATTCAGGCACACCAATTCAGTGAAAAGACAAGATAGGCTGTCCATCTGAAAACAGTATTTCCTCCTCCTCTATTTCTTGAGCCATTCCTATAGGTACTAGGCAATAGAATTTATATGGTTTATCACCTTTGTTATGACAACCACCTAATGAAGTGGGCATTATTATTATCCCCATCTTTCAAATGAATAAACTGAAGCTAACAGGGCTATGACCACATGAAAATGAAGGAATAATCTTGGTACTCATGCCCAGATCTGTAGGACTCTGCAACCTGCCCTCTTGAGCTCTATAAAAACCAGTGTCTATGCAGAAAATTACATCTAAGCTTGTATGTGCAAACCCTTGATTTTAAATCTATGAATGAGCATATTTATGTGAATAATGAAAACCACAAGTGTGGGGTCTTAACTTCATTCCTTCTGCTGGGAAATCTGCTCTTGAGTCTTTTCATCTTAATCAAGCTTTTGCCTGAGCAAAAGGCAGACTAGGAGCTTAGCCCATCATTAATGAAGCATCTACATTTCTGTCCTCCACCCATCCAAGTTCTGTCATCCTAAATCCTGACGTGCCAAATGCAAATGTATGAGCATAGCCTCTGCTGGTGATCCTTTGTCATTTACACTATGGTATTATGACTTATACACAAGTTTTTCCTCCCTTTAGAGCCTTAAGGTTGTGTTTTAGTTTTGCATCATGCAAGAGTTATAGTAGCCAATAAATCTAATTTTTACTAGAGGCTTACTCCGTCCCAAGTTTACATAAGTTATTTCCCTTAGCAATCTCAATAATCCTCTAAGAAAAGACTATTATTGCCCTATTTTACAACTGGAGAAACCAGATTAAGCACATTGATCAAGAAGATACAGCTAGGAGAGAGTAGAAATGGTGTTCAAACCCAGTCTAACACCAGAGCCTACACTCTTAACCTTTATTTTTCGTAAAATAAATTTTGTGGACAATTAAATTCAAGGTCAATTGAAGATGTCCCAGATTGTGATTCTTCATACTATTTCTATGTAAAAAAAAAAAGTAAATTGTTTTAAACTAAGTATTTAGCATGGGACTTACAAACTTACTTTGATGGTAAAGTTTAAATAAGTCAAATATGAGTTAAAATTTTATTCCCCAGAGTCCACTGACATCTTTGCCAGGCTTTTGAGGCCCTTCTCAGTGGCCTGTGGACAATTATCCTCCTCCACAGTTACAAGACTTCAGCAGCAGCAATCCGTCACCAACCTCTGTGCCACACAACTGAGTGCTTATGTGAATCTGGAAACAGGAAGAAGTAACTTTTTTCTATAGGAACACTGGGAAATGATTTTCAAAATGAGTATTATTTAAGTATTTTTAAAGTATAACCTAAATATAAAATACTTGTATATCTTAGGTGAATTGATTTTGTTTTAACACATGATACAAGAGGCCTGTCCAGAAAATATCCAGCCACTACTAATATAACAGTTTGGGTGACAGCGATGTAACCCGGCAACCAAGGGGTGTGGACTGTAATGCGCATGCGTAAACAATGATGACTTCACTGTACTAGTCAGTGGGGCACTAGATGCCGTTGAGTGAGCATGTGATTGTGTGGCCCTTGCATTCAAAATTACTGAGCAAGTAGAACAACAAATCTGCATCAAATTTTGTGCTAAGTTTGAACAATACTCCTTGGAAACTATCTGGATGATTCAGGTTTTTGGAAATGATGCATTAGTGCAGTGCAAATAAAAATGTGGCACAAACGCTTCAAAGATGGTTGAAGATCTGTTTAAAGGGATCATAATTTGGAAGGCCTACAACAAGCAGAACACCTGAGAATGTTCAACATGTATGGGTGAGGTTAAGAGACACTGGGAGAACTGTGTAAGTTCCCAAGGTCCCTCCTTCAAAGGGGATTGAGGCATCATCGTCCTATGTACAGTGCTTCTTGTATCTTGTATCTTCTTCAATCAATGTCTCCATTTTTTATATTACCTGGCTGGATGCTTTCTGGACAGACCTCAAAATCTGGCTGTCATTATCAGATAATCACATTTATTTGCCTAGAGTAGATACATTCATACATATACAGATATGTATGCATATATATACTTTGTTTTGCATGCGAGCACAGTGTTGTGGCAAAAAAACAGTGATGATCCAAATACAGACAAATAGTCTTTGTAAACTTTCTTGTAAGAAAGTGTACTTTTGCATGTATCTTTTTACTAAGAAAATACCCATATATTTATTGGAACCTTAATGTTATTTCTGCCATCTACAAAATAGAGATAACAAGAGTGATTTTAAAAAAGCATCCACATTTTTCCTGTCAGAGTATGCTGACTAATAGTCTCTGAGTGGGCCATGTTCTGGAAAGAAGATCTTACAAACCCACTTTACAGATGAGGAAAGTTGAGGCTCAATGTGATTTAAGTTACTAAAAAAAAAATCACAGCAGTATTAAGTGATAGAGCTGGGATTTGAACTACTGTCTGTCTCTTTCCAAGGCCTGTGTCTTGAAAGGCCTGTGTCTACTATTTCATGCTGCCAGTCCCTTGCTACAGGGGAAAAAGTATAATGTGTTTCCTTCCTGAAGTAATCATTGTCTCAGTATGTAGATCCTTTAACTCCAGCCTCTGTTAGTCCCAGCTGCTTTGCCTTTAATGGAGCTTGAAGGTCCCATCAACATGTGTAGAAACCCAGGCTCCAGGCTGTGGGACTCTACTGGTCCTTCCTAAGTCTTGCTCTGCTGTGCCCAGTCCTAACTTACTGCCCATTGCCTCCATCCCCTGCTGCACAACACCCAGAGAAACAGCTAAATCCCTTTTAGTCCAAAAGGGCTTTAAAATTTTAAAAGGAGAATTATTTAATTTTGCTCTTCTCAAACAAAAACCTATATTATAGTAAAATCATAATTTTTTCTTTTAGAAAAAGAGAAAAAAATAAGAATGTTTACAATTCAGACCTAACCTTTCATGTGACTTTCTTTCTTTGTAAGTACTTGCCAAAATAAGATCTTTATTGAATAAGAGAGTATAATCATTCATTCATTCAAGACACAATAGGTATTCTGCACCAGGCCCCATTCCAGGTACTGGGAATACAGAGAAGCTTTAGGCCTGGGACTGACGGGGCCTAAAATCTTGTGATTACAAACAAAGGTTTCCATGAAGAACAGCAACACCAGTATCTGAAAGTGTCAAGGAAATGGCAAATGAAGCTCAATTCATCAAGTGCTCTTTGTGGTTGTTCCTTCCCTATTACTGGTCAAACATAACAGTAAACATTTATTTATTTGCTCATAACATTACGACAAGCTTTTCTGAGAGTGTTAAATTTGGGAATCATTGGTGTATACAAATTAATGTTTTAAAAACATGTAGAATAAGAATAAATATTATAATGGACAGCCAGATTTAAAAATAATAAAATCTACTAGAATTGGAAACCATTATACATTTGTTACTGGTTACAGCTCTGACATCATGCAGCAATTGACTTTGGGAAAGTTACATAGCAATGCTGAGCCTCAAATTTCTCATTTGTAGAGTGATCTATATAATCTCTAAGGTTCTCTGGCTTTAAAATTCTGTAACTGTTACAGGGAACACTTATATTTCAGTCTAACAAAACTTAATATTCCTGGCAAATTAAATATTCACGCATCTTATTTGTAATATTTAAAGTCCATGCTACTCTTTAAAATTCTCAGTGAATATAATGGTTTTACCAAGCTTCCTGGGGCTGCTTTGCTTTTGCATTTTGTACCTAACGTGTTCTGTTATTAACTCAATGAAGATGGGCTTCTATAATATATTTGGACCAACACTGTCTAAAACATAAATTTAACTAATGATGCCTTTTCTTATTAACATTTTACTTATTCTAGCTTTAGGAAAAATTTCTATCCAAAAAGAACTTAGGGACATATGGCTCTGTTGATCTTATCATTTGGCAAGAAGACAATAAGTATATGTGACAGATGAGCTGCACTATAATATAAATGGATACAATCATGACTTTAAATCGTTTGCTTAAATGATGGAAAATATTATGCATGTATTTTTGTAAGTACTTTATGATTCCTTTTGACCTTAATACATTTGCTCTGATACTAATTTGTTGGCTGACCTTAGTGTATTCTAAGATTTGAAACAGCATTCAGTTTCCCATGAGATCATGGGAAGCATTTTTGGAAAATATGAATGTTGGTTCAACAGTGAAAATGTATTATCAAATAAGTTATTATAGATAATTTGTGATAATCATTTTTATGTCATATACATAAAAATTATCTCATTCATTGCTCATGTATATTGCTTCCTAAAGTAGGGAGTATCTGGTTACTCTGTGTAAGCAAAAATAAGCAATGTAAATAATATTAATTGGTCTGACCTCTAAAATTCTTTCTTTGATGAAGCATAGAATTGTTTTTTGTAGATCTAGAAAAATGATGTTGGTATTTTAACAGGAATTGCACTGAATCTTAGATCACTTTGGGTAGGTAGTATAGACATTTTAACAATGTTGATTCTGGCGACCCATGAGCATAGTATGGTTTTCCACCTGTTTACGTCTTCTGCTATTTCCTTCCTCAGAGTTTCATAGATCTCCCTGTAGAGATCTTTTATCTCCTTAGTTAAATGTATTCCTAGGTATAGTAAAAGCAATCTTAAGCAAAAAGAACAAATTGGGAGGCATCAATTTATCAGACATCAAGCTATACTACAAGGCTATTATAACTAAAACAGCATGGTATTACCACAGGAACAGAGACATAGACCAATGGAACAGAACTGAGAACCCAAATATAAAACCATTCTCATATAGCCATCTCATCTTGGACAAAGCAGACAAAAACATACACTGGGGAAAAGAATCCTTATTCAATAAAAGGTGCTGGGAACACTGGCCGCATGTAGAAGACTGAAATAGAATCCACGCCTCTCATCTCTCACAAAAATCAACTCATAATGGATAACAGACTTAAACCTAAGGCGTGAAAATATAAGAATTCTAGAAAAAAATGTTGGAAAAACTCTTATAAATATTGGCCTAGGCAAAGGATTTATGAAGAAGACCCCAAAGGCAATCAACAACAATAAAAATAAGTAAATGGGACCTGATCAAATTAAAAAGCTTCTGCACAGCCAAGGAAACTATCATGAGACCAAACAGACAATTTACAGAATGGGAGAAAAATTTCGCAAGCTACACATCTGATAAAGGGTTGATAACTAGAATCTATATAGAACTCAGGAAAATCAGCAAGAAAAACTCAAACAACCCTATCAAAAAGTAGGCAAAGGACACGAACAAAAACTTTTCAAAAGAAGATAGACTAATGGCCAAAAAACATGAAAAAATGCTCAACATCTCTAATCATTAGGAAAATTCAAATCAAAACCATATGAGGTATCACTTATCTCCAGTGAGAATGGCTTTTATCAAAAAGTCCCTAAACAACAAATGTTGGTATGGATACAGAGAGATAGGAACACACATACACTGCTGGTGGGACTGCAAACTAGTACTACCCCTGTGAAAAGTAATTTGGAGATACCTCAAAGAGCTAGCTACAAGTAGAACTACCATTTGATCCAGCAATCTGATTACTGGGCATCTACCAAAAAGAACAAAGGACATTCTATAAAAAAGACATCTGTACTCAAATGTATATAGCAGCACAATTCACAATTGCAAAGATATGGAAACAACCCAAGTGCCCATTAATACATTAGTGGATTAATAAAATGTGGTATATGTATACCATGAAGTTCTACTCAGCCACAAAAATAATAGTGATCTAGCACCTCTTGTATTATCCTGGATAGAGCTGGAGCCCATTCTACTAAGTGAAGTACCATAAGAATGGAAACACAAGTACCACATGTACTCACCATCAAATTGGTTAACTGATCAATACTCAAGTGCACATATGGTAATAATATTCATCGGGTGTCAGGCAGATAAGAGGAGGGAAGAGGGGCTGGGTACATACACACCTAAAGGGTGTTGTATGAACTCTCTGGGGGATGGGCATGCATGAAGATTTGACTCAGGTGGGGCAAAGGCAATATATGTAACCTAAACATTTGTACCCCTGCAATATGCAGAAATAAAAAAATAAAATGAGTAAATAAAATTCTTTCTTTCAAATACTCCGTAACTTTCTTGTTCCTTTGACTTTCATTGGTCTAACTCTGACCCTGATTCTTCTAACTTCATATTCTACCCAGGAAATTTTTGAGGCATTATTCTATAGAACTTTCTGCAATGATAAAAATGTTCTACATGTCTGCCATCCAATATGGTAGCCATGAGCTGCATGTCATGACCAAACACTTGAAATATGCCTAGTGCAACAGAAAATCTTAATTTTTAGATTAATTTAAATCTTAACAGTCACATGTGCCTAGTGGATACTATTATCAGTTAGTGCAGACAGACTTTTCAAGCTCTGGTTTCTACTTTGCAAGAGTTAGTTGTTCTAGCTTCTAGGTTCACTTTCTCTTAAAAATAATCCTAAATTTCTATTAGGTGGTTTCTAAGACTTAAAAAAAAAAAAAAAACCTAAATAACACTTCAGTTAATCAACATTCTATTAGAATTAAGTTCCTCTCTACAAAAACCTACTTTTAATTATGTTTGTAAACAAGAGTATGAAAAGCCCATTATCTGTGAGAAAAAATAAGACAACAGTGTACGCTAATGGAACCCTCATCTTCCTGAATATTTGAAAAAATCTGCCATATAAAACAAGCATATAAAAAGCTGATTACAATTTTCATTTCCTTATCTGGGAAAGTACTCTCCTAAGCAACAAAAATAGCTTTCTTCCAGGGAAAAAAAACTCTCAGCCAATCGGTATTATAAGACACCAAGTTCATGTACAAGGAGCTGGTCATCAGTATAAAATATAACACTACTGCAAGTTTTGGAGAATGGACATTTACAATATTTCAGAGACAAGGAAATAACAAACCTTTTGACACCATATATTTTATATAATTTATGACTCATCAAAGAATAATTTTCATTTTTGTGTTTTCTCTTTCCTATCAAGGAAGTAATTAGAAATTTCTCTTGGAGTCATTCGCACTTCCCAGGTTCCTAGAAAACTGTACTAGACGCCCACTACCCAGGGAAAGGGCGTGTAATCAAGCACATTGTGTTTAAGAGTAGGAAAAAAATGGTGGCTGAAATTTAGGGATGAAGCCTGGGAAGCAAGACCCTGGAAAACAGATCTGATGCAGTGTCCCTGGTGCCAGCTAATACCTCGGAGGTAGTTACATATGTGACCTGAAATGAACAAACATTGAGTACTACAGCTACAGTTGCTGGAGTACACTCCAGCTTAGCCCTAGGAAGCAGGATCATTTCTCTGAGAACATCCTGGACCAGAAATAGATGGGCATCACCAGACAGGCAATGCAGAAACACCTGCCAGCACCATCTGCCAGCAAAAAACAACGGCATGGACTTGTGAGATTAGGGGGTCTATCGTGACCTGAATGTTGTAGCAGGGCTGACCCCGCCCCTCTCTACTTTCAAGAGTATCATCTCCCAGGTTCTTGAACACCACTCAAGAAGCAGACACTAGAGTCTGTGCTAACATGGTAGGTGGGGACACTCATAATTATTTCAAAACCTAAACAAAATTATAGCATCCTTTTCTTCTACATTTGTGGAGGAAAAAAGCAAATACTAAATGTTAACGTTAATTTTTGATACAAACTATATAATAAAGTGCAAGTATCACATAAATATCTCTGTCAGTATCCATAATTCTAAATCCTAAGTATGCCATCACTTCTGCCTATAAAATATCATGGATGAATTTATAATTAAATAGCTAGGTAATTTGTAATGGAAATTGTAAAACGTTTAAACCTGTCATTTCTCTCACTTGGGAGAGCTGGAAGGCTCCAGTCAGTGGAAAATGCAGGAATCTGCGTAGATAGTCAAGCTTTGAAAGTCCTGCTCTTTCCTCATAAGAAGAAATAAAGGCCCAAGGGTACATATAGACAGAATACCCATGAGCATTTACTGTAGCCAAAAATACACTGTTTTGAATTAAGGTTTTCTTATTTTCTTATTTTTTGGTATACTAGTTTGAGAGCTCTTTGGAGCAAGATTAGTTGTTAATTTTTTATCTTTTTTGTTAAGCTTTTTATCAAAAATCATACTCCAATTTGATAAGTGCTCATTAAACATTTGCTGAATGAATGGGAGTTTATGGACCCACGTAGGCTTTCTTCTTTGTGCCATTGCAATAATTCTTGAGTACATATGCAAATTATTCAATATGAGGATGACCAATATAGGCTGTATCCCTGACCTAGTAGAAGCTGACTGCAAACAGGCAAATACATGAGTAATGGTACAAATTGAAATGATTGTTCAGAGGACAACCAATAGGGTGCTGTAATAGAACATAATGATAGAGTGGGTGGGAGAGCACTTTATTGAGGAAATTGCACTAATACCAGATACCTGAATGATGAGAAACAGCCACTCTTGCAAAAAGTAGAGTAATGAGTACTCCAGGCAGAAAGAGCACTCAGTACAAAGGTGTTAATGTGGGAAAGTAAGTAGCTCTGTACTTGTTTTTTTCAAGGAATTTAGAGATGGATTGCTAATACGTCTGGAAGAGAATGAATCAAAGAAAGAATGGTAGGAGATGAAATTGGCAGGGCAATGGGATAAGATTATGCAGGGTTCTATGGGCCATGTTAAGGAGTTCAGATTATACTAAAAACATCACTGAAGAGTTTTAGGAAGGCGAGTGAGAAATCTGGATGTCATGGGCATTTTAAAAGGTCATTGTTACATTCACATTTACTTTTAATGTCATGTATTTGGCTATACCACTAATTTAGTACCTGCTGATGGATACAGAAGAAAATTCATAAAATGGCAAGCGGTACAGAAATGTTAGGGTACATTTTTATTTATCATTATTTGGGGTTTTCCCCAAAGCAATGTGGTAATCACTATATAAATTCATAATCACATAAAAATATTTTACAGAGTAAAGCAGATTAAGACATTAATTATGAAGTTCACATTGTTTTTAAAGTATAACCCTAAATCCTTTCCCAACGCTAATTAGAAAATAACATGTACATACAAGGTGTTATTTATCTGTTATTTACAAACATTTCAATTTGCCAATACCAGCAACTGTTAAAAGATAGAGGCCTTACTTACTGAGATAGTATGAGGTAAAACGACTATGGCACACCTAACAATGTTGTCTAATCAAGCAGCTGCTAAGAGTTTAAAGGAAAAAATCTTATTTTAATGAAAAACATAAAGTGGGAAATTAACTACAAGCAGCAAAATTTGAAAAGCAGGCAGAAGCCTCTATGTGGTTTCAGTGACATTCTTAAAAGGAGGCCACCTTACCTTAGAACTGAACGTGTACATTTTGATGAGTAACCCACAGCTGTAAGCATTTGTGAAAAGATGGTTAGAAAAATGTAATGCTTGCAACTGTAGCTCCATTTAAAAATATTTATCAAAGTAGAAAAGCAAAAGGGTCATTTATATAGAACACAATTCTCACCCTCATTTTGTATCTGACAAATCAAGAACATTATAAATCAGGCCCCAAATGGGCATGTCTCATTTTTTTTTTTTTAACCATCTCTCAAAAATGAAGTGGAGATGCCTTGATATGGCTACCAATCTCACCTTGATGACAGGCCCTATTTCCCATTGATTTCCACCATGGTGAGCAAATACTGAACATGAATGTGGTCCAATAGAACATCCTGCTTCACTACAGGAGAGCAAGGTGGCTCACACATATGCATGTACTCACATGTGTCACTGGCACCGCTAGGAGACCAGGGAGCCAAGCCTTGTAGAATACGTGGTGGCTGATGGGCTGGCAAAACTGAGAAGCCTAGACTATGGCCCTACCTATGTGCACTGATGATGAGTTTTCTTTGTAGATCCTATCAAATACAACCGTAACTTGTGTTCCTCACAGCATGTTTTTCTAGGCATTAAATGAAGTTTGCAAGTGTAATTTTTATGAAATTAGTCACCTTTCACTAGAAGGTGAACCTCAAATCTAACTTCCCAGGTATGACAAGTGTAATGTGATCAAATCAGATTTAATGCCAATAAAATGTTGTCTCTAAAATCTAGACTCATTTTTCACCCCCCTCTTTTTGCAAAGTCACTTCGGGAATAGCTTTTGGAAAAACATTTGTTCAAATAAAGTATACTTTACATCAAGTCATGTAGCATAAAAGTTTAATAGAAAACCTAGGAAAGCTTCTATAGATTTACATCCTTTAAACAGATTTTTAACAACACAATAAATTAGACGTCATTGAGGAATAAATGATTTGATATGAAACTGCCGCACACATAGAAATGTGCTAAACATAAGTGAATAAAAAAGAATAAAACTATAGACCAATAAGCAAAATAAAAAGATGCAATCTAATAAGTTCTATGACCTTGGGCAAGTGCCCGTTCCTAATATGGATGTAAAGAATATCTGACCTACAGTTTCATAGAATTGTAGAGATGGAAGGAAATGTAAGGAAAAGTGCTTTTGATTAGTAATTACAGGTTGCTGTTCACAGGTTAGGAGCCTAATCCACTCAGTTATGCAGGGTAGAGGGGTTGGGTATAAATGAATAAAACCGATAGTAATGCAGTTAACATAATAAAGTAGTTTTACTGTTATCTACCACAGAGCACCAATGGCACTACATAAATGCAAAAAAACACAATGAATTCAGCCAAAATTTTTAAAATTTGTGCTAAGTTCTGCAGCTGATTTCCTTCTTGAAACAAAATATGCTAAAATACAATATATAAAACACATCATAAGAGCAGAATTACTAACTTGAGTGAGTCAAAACTCTATCTCTACCCCCAAAACAATGACTTAAAAAAAACCTGACTAGTTTGCCAGAAGACAATAAGCAATATGTAGAGCCTTTTGAATCTGATGTAGAGCCTTCTGAATATGATGTGGAACATTCTTAGCCAAGAGTCCATTACGCATTGAGGAACTACTTTACCATGATGCAAAAATATACATGAGAAACAGATTCCAAACAGGGGATACGGCATATCACACTTTTAATTTTGAACTACACTATCCAGCATATGTGCCAGGGAGCATTTATGAAGATAGTTACCTCTATGATACATAAAAAATTGATCAGAGAGAATTATTGCAAAAACTACAAAAAGTTTATATTGACTTAAAGCTTGGATCCAACATCCCCAGATTCAAATTAGAGCACAATAAAAGTGTTCTTTGATGGAATGTGCAAAATGATTGAATGCACAAAATTTATTTTTTAGAAAAAAAAATCAATAGACATGGGATGCAGTCCTAAAATTAATTTTTAAGTTAGTTATTGAAAATTTTTATTCTCCATATACATCATGTAACAAGGGCAGTTTAGGATCTGAGGCCAATAGAGAAAACCACCTTTATAGCTAAAAGGCTAGCAATAGCAGTCCTGAGTCAGCCTCTCTTAACTCTCATAAATCCTCTAAGCCCACTTGATTCCCAAGTTACACAGAGGGGGAGAATCAAGCTTGGAGAAGGAGGGCAAGGAAACTATAAATATGCTACTAGGCTACCTTGAAAGCAGCATCACAGCTTATTAACATATTCCTCCATGCTGTTTTGTAAATATTTTTAAATACACAGAAAAGTTACTAGAATTTTTACAGTGAACACCTATATGCCCAACACTACCATCTATGCTTAACATTTTATTATTTTATCAGGAGAAGGCCCTCAACAGATAATACCTTGATAATGGACTTCCAAGCCTCCAGAAGTGTGAACCAATACATTTCTGTTTATAAAATAATTTTATTATTTTATTATTTTCTGTTTATTTTATCACATATTATTGTTAGACATTTTTCACACATTCTCCCTCACTTGGGGAGTAGAAGAGATAAAGCCATGAGTTAGTTGATATATGGAAAATCTTCCCCATGTTCAGTGTTTTTTCACTCCTCTTGAAAATAAACAAAACTCATACTAATATTTAGGATTTAGGGAGTACATTTTTATTTAAAATGCATGACAGTGCATTTATTTAAAATGGATCATGAATTTTTATTTAAAATGCCTTGTTCTTGTCAACATGCCATGGCCAGAAAGTATTTTGGTTTATAAAATGTGCCATCCTAAGAGAAATAAAGTCTGAACCGACGGATTCTTCTGACTAGCTCTAGGGTTGAGATCTAGTCACATGTGGTTGACATTGTATCCATATATTAGGATGAAATATCTTTAGCACTAATTCTCCTCTGGTTCTCTCCAGGGAACCAGCAGGCTGTGCCAGGGCCTAAAATGAACCAGTAACACCCAGGCCAATATGAAGAATGCCCAGACCCACAAGGAAATTCTGTCCTGGGGCGGCTAGGGTGGAGAACTGAGAGTTGGTTAATTAGTTCCATTTCTATTTTTTATTTTGTGCACATGCACACACACGTGTGTGTGTGTGTGTGTGTGTGTGTGTGTGTGTGTCCCCACTCCCAAGTAAAGAAGCCCTTCGCTTTTTGGGGAGCTTACTATTAGCTTTTTATATGCAGAGGGAAGAGAGAAATCTAAGCAGGGGTGCTGTAGCTGGAGCCAACCAGGAAGTCATGCAGCACTAGCACTTCTGGGAACTCATAGGAAGTTAGTGACGAAGGGAGTAACACTTCTGCCCCCAGAAGAGAGAACATGATCAACTCCTTTGTCTACCTCCAAAGTTCCCATTCATTAACTGTTTTCCAGGTGTGAGGTATTATTCCAAATGCTTTAAATATGATTTTAGGAAATAACACAATTGAGAAAACTGGGAGAAGAAAGAGGTTGAGTTAATTGACAAAGTACCAGAGTCAGGAATCAAACTCAGGTAGTCTTATCCTAGACCTTTTGCTCTTTGCTACTATCCCGTGTTTTCACTAGATCCTCCCAAAGACAAGGCTAGTCTGATGAGTCAGGTCTTGCACAAAATAGTGAGCTGTTTTATTAGTGGTCAGTGTTTATTTCTGCTAGAGGTAGTGCCATGGTTTGAATGTCCCTTCCAAAACTCATTTAAATCTGTCATTTTAATAGTATTAAGAAGTGGGACACTTAAGAGGTGACAAGTCAATGAACGTTTCACCTCTATGGGTGAGATTAGTGCCAATATAAAGGGACGAGTTTGGCTGCCTCTTGCTCTCTCATTTTGTCTATGTGATGATGCAGCAACAAGGCCCTCAACAGATAATACCTTGATAATGGACTTCCAAGCCTCCAGAAGTGTGAACCAATACATTTCTGTTCATTACAGATTACCAAGTTTGTGTATTCTGTTATAGCAACACAAACAGACTAAGGTAGGGTCATGAGCATCATGGTTTCTTTTCATTGTATTGCTCATTTGTGATAAACTCACCTAATAGGGTCCTCCTCTTCAAGAAAGCTCTGTCCATCTTCATCCCTACAACTAACTTGGTTAGTATTAATGGTTCTGCTCAGTAAAGCAGTGAATCCAGCTTTGAAGGAGTCAAAAATCCAGATTTGGCTTCTGGACCCAAGGCACTACAGCTTCTTAGAGATAACGCCCTTTTAGGAGAGCTTGGGGGCATTTATACATATAGTCCTTTTACAATTTTAGTTATTTGATCCCATTTAGACACTGTGTATGTGTGTATCCCTAGAGGAAGAGAGGAATGAACCTCACTCCAAATCCCAAACACCAAGCATCTGATTCAATAAGTGTCTCATAATTACGAATTTTATAATGAAGAAGATGAAGGTAGAAGATGGGAAGAGATGCTGGTAGCTCCTTCAGCAACTGTGTGGGGCAATGTCAGCTGCAGAGGCCATTAACAATGGGGAGGCAGTGGGTGATGGCAGCAGATGTTCTTTGTAAGGGTCACCTGTCCACTCAGTGCTTATAATAAAGGGCTAGCCACACTGAACAAGCGCTGATATTATCATTGGTCTGGGCATGCACTGGGATATTCATGAATAAAATAGGAATGAATAAGAAGGGTGGAAGAATTCTTAAAAAGTTTAAATTCCAAACATCTGTGTTAACAGAGTCCAACACTAGCTGACTGAAGCTAGTGAAGTATGAATACAAGATTTCTAGGTATATAATGTCTTAGCTTATGTTTCCCCAGAGCAGATGCTAAAACAATGATCCAAGTGCAAGTAATTTATTTGGCTGATAATTTCAGGAAACACCAGGAGGGGAGTCAGGAAGGGATATAGGAACCAGAAGATAGAAAATAAAGGGCATCTTACTGAACACATCACAATGGTAGGTAACTTAATCCTCCGAAGAAGCTATCAGAAATGGTCTGTAGGACAGTGCTTCTTAAATATTACCATACATTAGAATGACCTGGGGGAATCTTAAAATGCACATTCTTACTTAGAAGGTTTGGAGCAGGGCCTGAGACTCTAATTCTTATAATTCTTACAATCCCCCAGATAATAGTGATGCTACAGTGAGAATCAAAGATTTTGATGGTTTTCCACTTATTTTTCAGTCAAATTTTTAAAAATATGTATACAAAACATGCAGAATTTCTCATGTCCACTGCTTTCGTAACATATCATTAAATCTATTTTGTAACTCTTATCTCAAGCATTGCATATTCACTGAATATCAGATATCTTGGAGACATTTTGTCAGTCCCTGTATAAGAAAACAATTCTGTTCATCCTATCCTACTGCTATAAACTTAGATGGCCCAGATCACCAGTAGACAGCCTGCTGTCCATAGAAGCAAATCAGCATGGCAACCACTCCCAACTTATCTCTCTTTTTCCTTGCTTCTACCCCTTGTTCTTGCTCCTCACTTTATTCTAGTGCCAGATCATGTTGTTTTCCAATTAGTCTCAAATATTTGGCACTTGGAAATGAGAAGTCTACTTTCCTGATCATCACACTCAGACTCTTTTGTAGTACATTCACATGCATTCCTGGATTCTTCCCACTTGGCTACCTCCCGGTAAGCTTTCTGGATTCTCAGTCCACCTGGTTATACTCATCTGGAGCCTCAAGAGGGGCAATTAGACAGGGCTGAACTACTGTTTTTTAAATGACTGTGTTATGTTCAAACATGTACATTTTTGATAGTCAAATGGAGAAAATTTCCAGCCACTTTAAAATACGCAGTCTCAAAGAGAAATTGGCAATGATATGATTGGCCATTCAAAACAGGTTTAAAATAATATAACATTTGCTTTAAAAAGTTATGTGAATATATACTAGATGTAAATATATACAATTTAATGATGTGTATATAGGAAGGTGAGAGCAAACTGGTGCATTATTGTATTCTAAGTTTTCTGCACTGGTATATACATATTTTTCAATATATTTTAGCAAAAAAATTAGTGTCATATATTCATACCTATATGAAATGATAAAAGCCAGAAGAAAATACATGTTAGACTCAAGACAGAGAAAGGGATTTATGAAGAAACAGAAATTAAAATTCAACAAACCTTATATGTTAGTAGTCATTACTATCAGTATCATTGAGATCATAATGACAATCAATACTCATAAATTTACATATAATTCTGTTTTCAAAATGTTCAGATTGTATAGCCTATCTGATCATAGTATATAGTATATATTATAATATATATCTCAGGACTATTTTCTCTACCTATATGAAAATATGGGGTCATTATATCTCTTAACACCTTAAATCCACCAATCACGAAAAAGCACATGGTCTAGTTTAGAACAAAATGGTAGGACCATGGAGTATGCTTACATATCATTCCCTTTTATCTATTTCCAGGGTTTTCTTTTTGTTCCTGTCATCCCAAGTCTGTTTACACATCAAAAATGTATAGTGCCAGGAGCAAAAAGGTAGGTGGCTATATACATCCTCAGAAGTCTATTTGAGGACTATCTATGTGGTACAATAGAGGGGGTTTTAAAGGAGGTTCCATTCAAGTTCAGATCTGAGAGAGAAGTTTGTTAGAATAACTTCTGAGCTGAAAAAGAGTCATTTTAATGCACTCTTAGAGAACTTCAGGTGAAATAGCTGAGACAGCTGTTTGTGGCATCACTTTACAGATGATGATGAGGCAGAGGTAGAAATTAAGGAGAGTCTTAATTGACATCACAGTATGATACAATTCCAGTATGAGTTTCTTTGTGAACTTGACATTCATTTTTATATCTGTACATTAACTCCAGATTTGTATAACATTGTAAAATGGCTCCTCAAACTATTTCAAAATGAAAAGTGTGGATAATCAGAAATTGGATGACTAACCAATTTGGTTGAAAACCCCACCATAATCCATTCATAATAGCAGCCATGCTTCAGAATTGGATGATTAATAAATGAGGTGATTTTGTTTCAGAAACCTCATCATTCTTCCTGGTTCCTTTAACCTATCTAATACACACTAAATAAATAAATAAATAAATAAATAAATAAATAAATAAATAAATAAATAAATAAATAAATAAATAAATAAAGTCAGGTAGATTTATAAAAACAAAGGACCATTTAATGAATCTATTTTTTAAGAAGATCAAAGAATGAAGGTCTAGATCTATCCTCACTAAGCTCTCTCTTCTTCTTTAGGGACTTATCTTTATGCTTTCTCTTAAGACAGGTCTTTAATCAGTTTCCAACATCAACAATTTCAAGTAGTCCACAACACCTGTGAGAATAAGCCAGTAACACTTCTTTGACACTTATGTATATTATTTTACCATCACTGCAAGAAAATGCAACAATATAGTCGATGTTAAAAGAATCACCACAATAAAAAAATGATAAAATAAGAATTAGGCTAGCTTTAAATTGATAAAGTATTATACTTCTACTCTGTAAAGCACTGGCAATCATAAGTGAGTGAAGTTTCTGGTAAAACTATTAGAGTAACCTCACATAGTTACATGCAAATATGTGTGCCTGGACTAAACTTCTGTTTGATGTCAAATAAAAACAAAACAAAAACAAAAACCTGTCTATGTGAATAAACATTGATAAAACACTCGTTACTTGCCAATTATGCTTTCTCTAATCCCCTGCTTAAAACCAATTTTAAGTCCAATAAATCACAGAGGCAGGCCTTAAGAGACTTCTTCTATGTCAGCATGTCTCCTTTCTATCAAATAATACAATAATTTCTCTCATTTTACATAGTTCTCCACATTTCAAACACTATACCTGAATATGCTACTTCTCAAATAAACTGCCATCTCTTAGAAAGACAAACATGCTGGAATTTATCTTGAACTTTTTTCACAGCAGGGTAAAAATAATGCTGACTAACCTAATATATAAATGTATGATTTTAAGTAGTGAAAAAGTAAGATGACATTAATCATATACATTTCCATAAAGGTAAACACCTTTGCATATGCCATAATACTGCTCATCCTTTTCTGGTTTAGAGTAGAGCAACAACATAAGTCCAACAGGACACTGAATATTTATTACATTTCCTTGCCATGATTTTGAAGTGTATATCCTGCTACCTTTTTTATCACTACCTAGTAAATTACTATTATAAATGCTTTGGTTTAATACACAAAATCTTCATGGAGCAATAAACCAGCATCCCAGGGTTGTGTGAATTTCAAACTGCTGCAATTAGACTGACAGTAAAATCCACTGGGCTCTGCTTTTCAGTTCAAGGTCACAGTTTATTATATAGCAGTGACATTTGTACCCATTGAGCTTTCACTATGCTTGGGCTTGGGTTTTTGTAAAAATAATCCCAGTGGGCAATAAAATTAAAAGAAAGAAATATACCAACCTCACTGGCATCAATGTGCAAAGGTCAAAAGGTCAGTTTTCAAAAATAAAACACCTCATTATAGGCATTAAGGAGAACTGAGATGCCTTGATAATTTTCCCTTCTGGGGCAGTCCAGAAACTGAATGCCAAGAGCTGGATTATGGGCCAATACTAACTGAAAGTTTTGCTGATAAAAATCACACAAATCAAAAAGGCCATTGAATGCTAGCTAGTCCTATGCTAATCCAAGTTGGTTTGAGATACTTAAAAGCATTCTCTTCACCTCCTGTAAGATTCTTAGAATTATTTTCTTTAACTCCAAGAAGATCCACACCTCTGTTTATTCATAATGAAGAGCATTTCAGATAGGACTTGTGGATATGCTGTCTTAGAACTTTCATCCTCTGTTCAAATTTAGTAAGGTGATGAGGCATTATTTAAAAGAAACCCCAAAAGTCACACACTTTTAAATAACAGTATATAAATTCCAGAGGAATTGATAATTATTTTTACAGCATTCAAACCTTAAAGAGGTAAAAGTGGTTTTTATCTTTGCAGGAAGATACTTTCTTAATAAACTAGAAGGGATCAAGCCAGTTCCTGGCATTATAATATGCACTTCATAAATGACCTCTTCCCTGACATTCACCTAGTCACTTGGTAGAATATATACTCTTACAGTCAGTATCCTGACAGTTTCTACTTGGAAGTAGATCATAGTAAGTACAAAGCCACATATCTTAAATTAAGAACCAAAGCTAATAAGCTATATATATAGACTGAACAAGAGATCAGTTATGTAGTGCTTAGAACAGGTGCCTATATTCCATCCAGGTTAATGCATCTTGCTTTGAATATGTACAATATACCAAATACAGTGACACTTTTTCAGTAATACCAAAAAGATCCTTCATCCCTTCATGGAGGCAGGAGTCAAGATAAATGCATTTTATTTCACCAATGTGGAACACTGTGCCTGCTAAATTAATTCATCATGAAGGACTATAAGCACTTGAAGCAATTACAAAAATGACCTTCTCATCTCTACTAGCAATTATGTGGTGGCAGGAAAGCGGCCATAGCTTTGTCTGCAAAGATTTATGATGTTACATTTCATTTTTCTTCTTAATATAAATTCAAAACAGTATGTCATTATGACTAGGTATTTCTGCTGACACTTAACAAGTTTGAAGCTAACAAAATATTTAGCTTTAAATTTGTTAAGTTACATATATACATAAAAATAAACATATATGTGTATATATCTGGGTTTCTGGCTTATTTGCAGATCTTACATATCACAGCTTGTTTTGGAAAGCCCACATTGGTAGGGTGGCCAAAAAGTCATTAGAACCCCATTTTCCATTCTTCATACTGCTCATTGAAAATGTTCACTCTTCCCCCAGCTCCTTACTGAATAGAAGGTAAGGCTACAGTGAGATGAAAATCCTCTTGAACCACATCAGCAAGCTGGTATTTTTTTTATTTTTCCACAGAATTATGGTTCCCCATGGTTTGTCTAAACTCTATCACCATTAGTATATTACGTATGAGCTGAACAACACTTTGTGAATTGGCCTAGGAAACAAACCATCACCCAAGAGCATTGTTTAAATTTCCACAAAAGGAATTCAAAGAATGACTTTAAGAATCAGTTTCATTCTTCAGCCAGCAATCCTACTTGTGTTTGCAGACAATATTTCTTAGTCAAGAAATGAAGGGATAGCACCTGCAGAGGTAATTTTCTTTCATGTCAGAAAAGCAGGACCTCTATCCAAAGTTGTAACTCTGTAATATTAACTGCTTACTTATCACTCACCTCTCTATCCATCTGCCCGATATAGTAGGCAAATTACCACCAGAGTTCAGGACATTTAAAGAGTAGATAGAGAAAAATGATTAAAAGACTCCTTAGTAGTTAAGAAATTACCAAGCATGGTTTAGATTGAAATTTACCTCTTTATTTCTTCTGAGTTAACACCCTAGTGCCAGGAAGAAAAAACAAATGCTGACCATTTGTAATAACAATGGAATTCTTGGTAACACACTTATTCGTACAGAAATTTATACCCATATTGAGGTGAAAATTGATTCCCAGTATCTTGACTTTTTACAGTATTTATTATTTTCTGAGATTTACTTATACTGCCGGTAAACCCAGTGAATGGACCAAACTGGGCATAATCCATGTATTTCTGTCTCTATTAACGACAAAAGGATTACTGTAGCCCCATGTTTGATGAACAAAATTAATAAGCCACTGACTCAGCTTAGCCTCTTCTAAACTTCTTCCAAAGCTGTCAAAAAGCTAGTTGTTTTCTGGGATATGCACAGTGACTAGCAAACAAAATTTCTAAGATAGATGCACATACAAACCTTAATCATGCCTCTTGCATCCACATTTAACTAAAAGTTTTCTTTCTATTGTCTCAATTTGCCTTAGCCACTGGGTCCCCACACACCTCTCCTGTACTAACATAGTCAATGAGAGTACCACAAAAGATAATATATTTCATTATGAATGGGGCTTTCTCTCCTGGGCACCATCTCTGACCCTTCTGATTAATAAGAACCATCAAGAGAGCACTTTAGTGCAGCAGTGGAGCAGGTAACAGTTTCTAAAAGGCTAAAAAATTGAGACTTAAGTGCAACCTTCAGTATTCAATTCCTAACTTCTTACTCAGCAGCTCTCTAAATCTGTTTAAAAAAAAAAAACCAAAAAGTTAGCATAGTCCTTTCTTGATGTTTTCCACTAGTTCCTTGAACGTCACACATAAAGAGTCAAACCAAAGCTCACAGTTGCCTCATGACTTTCTTTCCAGGCAGCTATAAAAGTGAGATGGCCTCAGCTGACATGTCACAAGTACATGAAATTGTAGAAATTCCAATGCACCTGTGCCTTATAATGGCAGGAAGACAGGTGTTCTCTTCTAGGAGAACTCTAACTTGCTCCATTAATCCAGAGATGCCTGTGACTCATGCCTCACCTTGGATCTCAGAGAACTGTTCATATGACGTCTGGTCAGCAGGCCACTAGCATAAAGTTAAGAGTGAGAGAACACATTGGAATCCCTGCTGACCCAATGGATGGATAAATTCAGAAGACTTTAGAAACAAAATCACCAACTGGTAATGAAATCCAGACCCACGGCAACAGTCTCCTAGATAATCTAGCAGGATTTATGTCCATGAAATAGCATGCTATTTTATCTTATAAGGCACATTCATTTTCAATTTATAAAATTCTTTTTAAGCATAAACAAAAAGAACTAAGCAAAAAGAAATTTATTTGTTTTACCTTCTTCTGATCTTCTAGCTTGTGACTCACTGGATTCTTCCCATGTCTGTTCATTTCTGAAGATAAATCCATCACATTAGGTTCTTGCCCTTCAAAATGGAATCTCTTCAAAATTGCAGCAAACTAATCCAAGATGCAATCACTAGGAAAACACTGGCCAGCCACATTTCCCATCACACACTGTCTCCAAACTTCATCAACTCCAAGGAATGATTAAAAAATCCATTGATTGAATGAAAAAAATAAAGTTTGCAATTTACTCCCAGGACCTTCCAAATCAGCATATCGTTTTTAAATGCTGAACCCTCGGAAGTGAAATATTCATCTGGGAATTTTAACTCCAACTGCTATCTTTTTCTTTCTTCATAGTTTTCCATTTTAACAAAAGTTTACAGATTTCCTATAAACCTGTGATTAAAAAAAAAAAAAGCACACAGTTAATTCCTTCCTACCATTTAGAGTACAAATAATGAAATAAAATTTTATCTAAAGTTTTCAATTTATACAAATATTTTAGGCATGAATGATATTTGGCTTAAAAATAATAGCTAGTGTTCTTTCTCCACCTTTGCCATGAACAACAAAAAATGATAATAATAGCTAGTGAAAGGCATTATTCTTCATGCCTATGGTCTTTAAAATACCAATTATATACCTAAACCAAAATTGAATATTAAAAAAAGTGCTCCATAAAAACACTGAAACTAAAAAGCAACAAGGGAAACACACACCCATCAAGCATGTGTATGTGCTCCACTGTTCCACTAATTTCAGCATTCATAGAACCACAGATTTTTAGAAAAGAACCCAATATGACCAGACACTGTACCAGATACTTTCTTTTCATAAACAAGTTTATTTAAGCTTCAAAATGAATCTCTGAAATAGTTATTATCACCCCATGTTAAGATAAGAAAATTAAGGTTGAGACAGTAAATTTTTGAAAATCTAGTACGAGGTAATAGAACTAGAATCAGAATTCAAATCACTTTGACTATCAAACTGATTCTTAGTCCTGGATGTGCTATTCTTAACTCATATTACATATTTTGTTCAGAAAGATACCATAAATAAATCTGTCAAGTGCCTTGCTTGATTGCAGATAACACTGTACACAAGACTTTACCTTAAAAGGGTAATATAAACTAGTGGTTTCCAAACCCAGCTATAAAAGGGAATCACCTGGGAATAATCTTAAACATATAGATTCCTGATATACACCCCCATCTCTGCTCATTTGGAAGCTAGAGAGTAGTTGTTGGGCACCTGTATTCTTTTCCTCTCTTCCAGATGGTCATGATACAGGAAACTACTGAGGAACTGCAACCTCCCCCAAGGCAGGGCTTCCCAAACTTGTCTGCCTATTAGACTCACTCAGCTTCCAAAACTACTGATTCTTTTGTCCAAGCCCCAGAGAGTGTGTTTTAGAATCACTGCCCTAATATATAAATTTCCCTTATGTAACTGACCAATCACTACCTAAATATATGAGGCAAGAGGAAACTTACTGTCTCAGGAGTCTAGTCTTTAGATAGTTCTTCCTAATTTGAAGACAAAGTCTGCATTTTTATACTTCTGCCCATTTGTAGTTGTTCATAATTTCTATAGTCATCCACGTACATAGAATACCTTTCATTTCTCTTTTACGTGAAAGTTCTTCAAGTATCTCCTTAGCCAAGTTAACCATCCCTAGTACCTTCCAAAATTCCTCACCTCCCTTGTAACTTTTTTCAGAAGATGTCATGCTTTGTACATGGCCCATAAACTATGCTATCCAGAATCCATAAGCATTAAGTACAGCTTGACTACTTTAATAACTCACCTCCAGGACCCACAAAACATGTTAGGACAAGTAGAAATTAAACAATAGACAGTGTGTGAAAAATCAGCTTCTAAACTGCCTTTTGCACCTCTCCATACATTGTTCCCTGTGTGGCATCCTTTTGTCAGCTCTTGCCCCTTTATCAGCTTCCCTGCTCTGCCACATAAATATTATAGTTTGTATACTATCGTGAATGTTTCCAGGAAACAACATGAGCAATGGCTTGCACATAAGAGAGAACATGGCCAAGTTGAGAAGCTGAAATAAATCCAATGAGGAGCCACTAAAAAAATTTTAAGACGACATGCAGCATAATAGGGTGTGTGATTTTAAAAGTTCATCTTAACTGCAAAATGGAAAAATATGGGAGCCAAACCTATGGCAGAGAAATCTTATAGGCATTATCAGAGTAATCCAAGAAACACAATAGCATTCTGTTGTAGTGTAGGAGCTGATGAAATGGAGAGAATGATGAAACCTGGTGATATATTATTTATAAGGTGGACTTAACAGAATTGGTAATTGACTGAACATGACTATGAGTCTGTTGTTTAAGGGTATATGAACATATAAATGATGTTATCATTATTTAATATAGCAAACTCATAAGAGAAGCACTTCGGACAAGAGAAGATTAAAGACTGTGAAACAAAAAATAATTTCTAAAATGCAGAAAATTATCTGCTGATATCACTGATTAACATAGACTCCAAAATCCTAAACAAATGTTAGCACACTGAATCCAGCAATATATAGGATGAATCACACATCAATTCCAAGTTACTATTAATATTATACCAGGAATAAAAGGCTAGCTTAAGATTTGAAAATATTAGTAAGTCATTGTAATTTAGCACATTGACAAATATGAAAAAAAATTATATGCTCATCTCTACTGGTGCATAAATAAAGTTTGATAATTAAACATTAATTCATGACCAAAAAAAAAAAAATCTCTTGGCAAATGAAGAATCAAGGGAACTTCCATAATCTTATTTTGTCTGAGGAAGATCTATAGCAAACATTACACATATTGGTGAAAAGTCAAAAACTTCCCACTTAATCAGTAACAACACATGAATACCTGTTAATATCAGTTCTATTCAACATTCCACTTAAAATTCTAGCCATGCATTAAGACAAGAAAATATGAGGAGGGGAGAATGAAAGAGGCAAGATGGAAGTGTCAGGCAAGCAGTATAAGCACTTGAAAAGAATAAATAAAATTATATTTATAAATATTATGATGTATATAAAAAATATTAAAGAATCAAGAGATAAACTCATAGGATCAAAAAGTGAGTTTAGCAACTTTCCCAGATACAAAGTCAATATGTAAAAATCCTTTATATTTCTTTATAATAGTAACAAACATTAAGAAAACTTTAAAAAGATACTATTTATGATAGCATTAAAAATATCAAATATCCTGTAATAAATCTCACAGAAGATAGCGAAAACTTTATCATCAAGCAATAAAACATCAAAATAAAGAACTAAATAAAGAGAAGGTTCACCATATTTATAAATTGTAAGACTCAATACTACAGAAATGACAATTCATACCTAAAATTTCATAGATTCAGTGAATTAACAATCAAAATCCCCAGATATGGCTTCAGAAGATGCTTCTAAAATGTATACGGAAATGCAAAAGACCAAGAAAATCCAAGACACTAATGAAAAACAAGTTGAAACTACGTGCAGTACCAGATATTAAAAAAAATTTAAATCAACAGTAAATAAAATGGTAAATCAACAGTAAATAACCAATGCAAGGGTAAACAAACCCACCAATGTAACAAACACAGAAATTCCCAAAATAGACTTAAACTGATATGGCCACTGGATTTATTATAAAGATAGAATGGCAAAGCTGTGGGAAAATGTCTTTTCAACAAAGAGTACTGGGTCAATGTTATATCCACATGGAAGAAAGTTACAGTTGACCTCTACTTTACACTAATTATAATTCCAGTTAGATTGTACATCTAAATGTGACAAAACAATAAAACTTCTGGGAGAATACCTCCATGATCTGAGGGTAGGGAAAGATTTCTTACACAAGAGCTCAGAAGCATTGAACATCAAGAAAAAAATAATCAATATGATTATATTAGAACTAAGAACTTTTATTCACCAGATTATAGCATTATAAAAAATTATATAGCATTATATAAAAATATAGGCACAACCCATAGAGGAGGAAAAGGTGCCTGTCATACATATATTTACATGTAAAAATATCTAAACATCAATAAGAAAAAGGCAACAGACAAAAATATTTAAATAGGCACTTTAAAAAAATCATACAAGTAGAGAATAGATTAGTAGTTACCGTGGGTTAGGGATAGGAATGAGGTGTGTCCCAAAGGAAGAGCACAAGGGACCCTTGTAGTGATGGAACAACATTATATCTTGGCTGCGGAATGATTACATGCATCTATGAATGTGATAAAGATGCACAGAACACCCATACACAGATAACTGTCTATACAACTGGTGAAATACAAATATTTCATTGGATTTCTGTGGATTATATGAAGACCAAATTCCTGGTTTTGACATAAAAAAGTGAATACTCTATTAAGAAACAGGAGAAGGCTAATTAAAACTGCTCATTCTTCTCATTCACCTAAGGAGTGAAAAAGAATGACAATATCAACTATTGGCAAAGACATGAAACAACAAGAACACTGCTGGTCAAAGTGTAAACTAGTACAACTATTTTAGGAAAAAGAGTATAGTATTATCTACTAAGTTGAAAGATACACATATTTTATGACCCAGTAGTAATACTGCTAGGCAAGAACTCTTCAGAAATATATGCACCTGTGCATCAAGAAATACGTGCAAGAAAGTGTCTTCAGAATGGCAAAAAAAGACTAGAAACATAAAAGTTGATCAACATTATAAAGGACAAATAACTTTTGGTCTGTTTATATAACAAATAATTAAACATTAAATAATAGTAACACACTATAGACATACATTAATATGTATGAATCTCACAAATATTAAGAGTTTAAAGAGGCCAAAGCCAAAAGTATACATACTATATTATTCCCTTTACATAAAGTTTCCCAAACTGGCAAAACTAACTGATAGTATTAGAAGTCAAGATAGTGATTACCTTTGGTGAGTGGTAGGGAAGGATGTTTTGATTGGAATTTGACTAGAGTACTACTCATATTCTATTTTTTGGCTTGAATAGGCATTATATGAATATTAGCTATGTAGTAATTCATCGAGATGTAAATTAACATTCTGTGTAGTTTTCTAACATGCTTCATGATAAAAAAAAATAGCTATGAAAAACTTCAGATATATTCATGCCTTTAGTAGTCCCACTAATGATCTCTCTAATAAGCAACAAAAAAATACATATATTAGACTGATTAAAGTTGTTATTAGTGGGCACCATCCATGTTTTTAAGGTTATGGACCAGCTTTGATCATGGCACAGAATTGTGCCTGAGCACAATGTTAACCAATACCATTATATGTCAAATATCAGAAAATGTGTTCAAAATACCTTCCCCTCTCTTTAGAGGAGATATTATACTCTACTGGCCGTACCTATTACACACATTTCTTTTTATATGTTTGACACATGATAATTGTGCATATTTATGAGATATATGGTAGTATTTCAATACATATAATGTATAGGGTTCAGAGGGGATAATTAGTCTATCCATCATCTCAAACCATTATCATTTGCGCTGAGAACATTCAATAATCTCCTTCTAGCTATTTGAAACCATATAATGTTATCTTTTTAATATATTGTTGGATTTAGTCTATTAGTGTTTTGTTGAGGATTTTTGCATCTATGTTCTTCAGGGATATTGGCCTGTAGTTTTCTTTTTTTATTGTATTCTTGTCTGGTTTTACTATCCGAGTTATGCTGGCCTTGTAGTATGAGTGAGGAAAATTTTTGTCTACTTCAATTTTTTGGAATAGTTTGAGAAGGACTGTTTCATTGTTAACTGTACTCATCTTACATCTAGTGGTGTAGAACACTAGAAGTTATTCCTCTTACTTAGCTCTAATTTTGTATGCTTTAACAAATCTCCACTTTGCCTTCCCAGCCTCTAGTATCCTGTATTCCACTTTTTACTTCTAGATCAACATTTTTATTAATAGCTTCCACATATGATAACATGCAGAGTTTAATGTTCTATCTCTGATTTATTTTACTTAACAAAACATCCTTCAGTTCCATCTATGTTGCCACTAATGGCAGAATTTCATTCTTTTTTATGGCTGAACGCTATTCCTTGTGCTACAATGCCACATTTTCTTTATGCATTCATCTGTTTTTAGACACCAAAATTGATTCTACATCCTGGCTATTGTGAAAAGTGTGGTAATAAACATGGGGGTGCAGAAATCTCTTCGATATACAAACAAAAATCAACAAACCATTAGCTAAAATAACTAAGAAAAAAAGAGAAGATCCAAATAAATAAAATCAGAAATGAAAAGGAAAATGCCAAAATGGATACCACTGAAACATAAATAATCATTAGAGACTACTATGAACTATACATCAATAAATTCAAAGACCTAGGGAAAAAAAATGGATAAATGCCCAGATACATACAACCCACCAAGATTTAACTAAGAAGAAATATAAAACCTGAATATACCAACAACACATAATGACATTAAATCCATAATAAAAAATCTCCCAACAAAGAAAAGTCCAGGACGCAATGGCTTCACCACTCAATTCTACTAAAGCTTTAAAGAATTAATACCAGTCCTTCTCAAACTATTCCAAAAAATTGAAGTAGACAAAAATTTTCCTCACTCATACTATAAGGCCAGCATAACTCTGATAGTAAAACCAGACAAGAATACAATAAAAAAAGAAAACTATAGGCCAATATCCCTGAAGAACATAGATGCAAAAATCCTCAACAAAATACTAACAGACTAAATCCAACAATATATCAAAAAGATAATACAGCATGATCAAGTGGGATTCACTCCAGGAATGCAAAGGATGGTTCAACATATGCAAATCAACATCACATCAATAGAATAAAGGACAAAAACTATATTATCATCTCAATAGATACAGAAAAGCATTTGATAAAATTCAACATCCCTACATTATATAAACTCTCAAAAAATTAGGCATAGAAGAAACATACCTCAACATAATAAAGGTTATATATGACAAACCCACAGCTAACATAACACTGAAAGCGGAAAAGCTGAAAACATTTCTCTAAGAACTGGCACTACACAAGGATGCCCACTCTCATCACTCTTATTCAACACAGTACTGGAAGTCTTAGCCAGAGCAATTAGGCAAGAGAAAGAAATAAAGGACATCAAAATTGGAAAGGAAAAAATCAAATCATCACTGTTTGCAGATGACATGATCATATATATAAAAACAAAACCCTAACAGCTCCACCAAAAACTCTTAGAACTGATAAACAAATTCATTAAAGT
This sequence comes from Microcebus murinus, assembly GCF_040939455.1. Lineage (NCBI taxonomy): Eukaryota > Metazoa > Chordata > Mammalia > Primates > Cheirogaleidae > Microcebus > Microcebus murinus. Next base: position 39,221,813 of record NC_134113.1, read on the forward strand.
TGCAGATACCAAATCAATATACAACAGTTAGTAATATTTCTATGCACAAATTAGCTGAAAAATAAAGAAGGCAATTCCATTTACAATAGCTACAAAAAATCAAATACCTAGGAATACATTTAACCAAGGAAGTGAAAGACCTCTACACGCAAAACTACAAAACACTGATAAAAGAAACTGAAGAGGATACAAACAAATGGAAAGATATCCCATACTCATGGATTAGAAGAATTGTGGATCAGAAGAATTTTTCTAAGAGAGAGAGTTCTGCTATGTTGCCCAGGCTGGTCTTAAACTCCTGGCCTCAAGTGATAATCCTGCCTCACACTCCCAAGTAGCTGGAATTACAGATGCAAGGCACAGGGGCTGGTGGAAGAATTAATATTGTTACAATGACCATATCACCCAAAAGAATCTACAGATCCAATGCAATCCCTATCCAGATACCAATGACATTCAACCCAGAAATAGAAAAAAAAAACTGTAAATTTTTTTTACCACAAAAGAGCCTGAATAAACAAAGCAATCCTGTGCAAAAAGAACGTATTTCTTTATATTATCATGAAATGTTTCCAAAACTACCATCAATGCTCTAAATTATTCAAATTTACCCACCTAACCTAACACCTTCCTTACAGTGCAAAAAGAGATAGAAAAGGCACACAGCACTGCATGCCTAATATGTGTTCAGTACAATGCAGGCCTAAAATATCAAATTTAAAATCTCAGCCCTTGTCTTTATTATACAGTGTACAGTCCAGTAAGGAGGCAGCTATAGCAAAGAAGCAGAAGCATACTCTTTGCAACTTTGTCCAATACCAAAACCTTAGAATACCCATGAGTTTATATCAATGATAAAAGGTGATTTCATATGTTTAGAATTAATAAATTATGCACATAAAATTATATATGATTTGTGTTTACTCTAAATTAATAAAGAATCAAATATGACATGTTTACTTTTGCAGAATGAAAAAAATTATGATACAACTGCAAAGCAGCTGGAAAAGTGGATTTGTGTACATGAAGAAGATTTTGAAAGCTTGTTCTCTCATATGAAAGTAATTATCAATATGTCATATTAATTATCTGTCACTTTTATTTAACAGAATGGAGTGGTTGGGTTTGGTAGTGAAATTCAATAACTTTATGCATAAATATAAATAGTTTCATGTTTCTAGAGTTTAAAAGAAAGTTTCCACATTGCTCAGACTCAAGCAGAAGTCCCTCACTCAGATTAAGGATAAAAACAATTAAGTGAGATTCTGGAAGGACTTGTGCAGATTACTTTGGAGAGCGATTGGGGCGTGTGCTACTTCCTATCTCAGCCTCTGACAGGTATTCTAAGAAGATTGTTTACAGAGATTAATCCCTGCAGTTGAGAGGACATAGCTAATACCTGGGTAAGGTGTAGTGACCACAAGGTAGAGTGATAACTGAGAAGTGACTAATAGTCCTCTGATCACAGATCAAAGATATGCAAATCTTATGGATAAGATATGGAATTTGTTATAGAAATATCTGCTGAATTCATTTAATAAAAGAGATTCTACTCAAAAGAGTAACTCTCCTGGGTAAGGGCAGGCCTTACGGAGGACACTGTAGGTACCAGGGCTGGGAATTGAAGCTGAGGAGAGATATGGAATGTTTAACTCAAGGAGAGGCCACTACCCAGGTCAAGAGAGGTAAGATTGGGGGTGCCTAGCAGTATGGTTTTCAAAAATCTCAGACAAATAACCATGAGAGTCTGTTTTAAACCTTCCCAAGGCCTACAGTGATGGAGTCATCTACATTAAGACTCCTCTCCACTCTCCCCACCTCCCTTACAAAAACCTGAGTGGGTAGTTGGGGGTGAAAGAAGAAAGTCCTTTCCAAAGGGCAGAAATGTGGTACAGAGGCTTTGCTGCTCTCCAGTCTTGGCTTGGACAAGGGAAGAAGCTTTTCAATAAAGACGAGTTTATAAAAACTGGAATAAATATTCCAACTGAATATTCAAATTATGATGGAAACTTGTTTTGTGACCTACAGTGATCATAAAGCTTATAATATCTCAAAGTGAACAAAAGCACAATGATATAAACAAACTTTGCATCCAGGAATAGAGAAGCAGCTACTTCTACTAAGAAGTTTAAAGAAACAGGAGACAAGTTTGGAACAGAGATTTAGATTTGTGATTCGTCAGTCTAAAAAGATCATTCAATGAAGTTGAGAAAAGCATCAAGAACAGGCCTCTTAGAAAGATCCAAATTGTCTTATTGTACTACTTGCAAAATTAGCTCTTAATCATACCACTTAGGAAATGTGATCATACCACTTAACTAAAAATCCATAAATGGTTCCCTAATACCTAAAGCCAAAAAGAAAACAAAAATCAAACTTTCTCAGTATGATATTCAACACTGTACCTATCCTGATCCCTCTTTTAACTGTCTAGCTCCATATCTTACCAATTCACAGCTTCCATATTCTGTTATAGCCACACTAAACAACTTATTGTTCCTAAGTATAACTTGTCATTTCATACCACAGACATTTGTAGATCCATGTGTCACACGATCCACTTGGAAAATTCCTATTTATCCTTAAAATGTGTTTTCAACTCTAGTTTCTTCCTGAAAGCTTCATTTTATGCACTCACTCCACCCTCGCCTCAGACAAGTTAGACCCTTCTTCCCCATGTTCTACTAATACACTAGTATATAGCTATCCACACACTCACACACACACGCAATAATTTTATATAAAGCTGAAAATGCTGTGCTAAAATTTTCTCATTCTACCAAAAATACATTTTTAGAAAAGCCATAGGGGCCTTCTTATTCATTATTTTAGCCATATTCTTTTTAACTGAGATGTTACATATATGCAATAAAGTGTAAAAATAAATATTTAATGTACAGTCAGCCTATGATATACTCATATACCAGGTTAACCACCACCCATATCAAGATACAGAACATTTCCCAAACTCCAGAAGACTCCCAGATTCACTCTCACATAATAACTCTAAAGGTAACTATTCTGGGCAGTCGTCCTCAAAGTATGGCCCACAGGCCACATGCGGGTGTTTTTGCTCATTTGTTTTTTTACTTTAAAATAAGGTATGTGCAGTGTGCACAGGAATTTGTTCACAGTTTCTTTTAAACTATAGTACAGCCCTTCAACAGTCTGAGGGACAGTAAACTGGCCCCCTGTTTAAAAAGTTTGAGGACCCCTGATTCTGTGTTTTATCAACATGAATTTATTTTCCCTGTTCTTGAAACTTCAAACAAGTGAAATCATACAGGGTGTACTCATTTGTTTCTTTTCTTTGCTTCTTTTCAACAGTAAATCTGAAGGCTTCATCTCCATTGTTGTAAACAGGAGTAGCTCATTCCTTTTTACTGGTACATGGAGAGGCTGGTTGGCTGGTTGTGCTCATGTGTCCCAATTCATGTAATCAACCAAAAGAGAGCTCAATTAGACATTGGGATTTTTAATCGTCCTGGATTCTATATCCTAATTCAGGCTTTTTGGACTCTTCATGCTTACAAATAAGAAAACAAAAAAGTTCACTTTCTTTCCCATATTTTTCCCAGGCTCTTTGACCTCTATTCATATCAGGAGAACGCAAAGGAATCAACAATTCACAACCAACTGTTAACAACAGAGTAACAAATCACAGATCCAGAAACCATTAAAAGATGATGGGAAATTTCTTTAGGAATTCTAACTATTAGCCAGAGGTGAAATGGTCATTTTTTTGTCCTTTAAATTCTCATAATGAATTGTTTCTTCATTTCTATGTGGCTAAATCGGTATGTCTGGAGTGCAAAGAAAAGGAACCAAGCCCAAAAGTAAAGGGTTAGGAAGCTGTTGTAGAAGAGGGCTTTGGGGCCAGAAGTTCCACTTGACCTCCCACCATGTCCCAGATCCACGACTTAGTTGTTACATATAGAAAAGTACTCTACCACTGTAAAAATATTAGAAAACTACTGAAATAATATTATTATTCCAAAAATATTTTAATACTTAAAAACTATTTTTAAAAAGTGATTTTTAGAAAGATTTTACAAACATCAACACCCATTTATCATTTATGCATAAAAAGAAAGCTTAAAAAATAAAAAAGAAATCAAGTAGCTACAGAAAATATACTTACTGATAAACTATCAAAAAAATATGTAGAGTATGATACCATTTATATTAAGTTTAAAGATATGTAAATCATTACTATTTACAGATACAGATACAGTAAAAGTATAAAAATGTATGAAAATGATAAATCCCTTAAAAGTCAGAAATAAGTTAAAGATGTATACTATCATCATTTAAATGAACCATTATATTATAGCTCCTTTTGACCATGGTAAGAAAACCAATAAAAGGTGTAAGGATATGAAAGGTAGAAAAATTATTTGTATATATTATTATTGATTATACAGAAGAGTACAAGAACATTTATAAATTAAATATTTATAAGTAATAAGCAAGGTTATCTTATACAAGACCCCAGAAAAATATATATTTGTATTAGCAATAAAAACAGTGAAAGAAAATTTCATTAAAAATATCCATGAGTAAGAGAAACATAGAATATAATGTCCTTAGAGATAATGCTAGAAAAATATACGACCTTTACAGAGAAACAACTTTTTTTTAATTGAAAGATATGAACAGTGTTTATTCAAATGGAGATAGGAAGATTCAATATCATAAAGGTGTCAGTTGTCTTCCATTATTCCATAAGCTTAATTCTAATCAAAATCTCAATATATAACTTTTTATGTAACTTAAAAAGCTGTTTATAAAATTTGTTTGTAGGAACAAAGGAATAAGAATAGCCAAGACAATTTTGAAAACTGCATGCTTTCATAGATAACAAGATTTATATAAAACAATGATATTTAAGATAGTGATGATATTGGACAAAGGGAAAAACAGATTAGAACAGACTATATTGCTCAGCAACAGAAACACATCCACATAGAGAGGAGACCATTAATATGCAGTTTTATGAGGAAAGAACTGACAGTTTTAAAAAATGATTCTGTGACAATTGGTTATACACATGGGAAAAAAGACTAATATAAACATATTTCTTAAACAAGATATAAAAATACAAACTTCAATGACTGATGAAATTGACTACAGCCATCTGTAACTACCAACAATCAGCATATAAAAAAGCCAGAGATTAAGAAAATATATCCATAGTATATGTATATGTGTACATACTAAAAAGGAAATTCCTACAAAGTAACTAAGAACAAGGAAGACAAATAACCTAGTAGAAAGAGAGTATATGATTAGGCAATTCATATAAGAAGAAACATGGATTGCCAATAAGCACTTGAAAAGCAGTAATTGGCAAATTTCAAAACTTTTAAAAAGACACTAGCAGAGTCCCATCTGACAGAGTATTTAAAAAGTTTAAATGTTACTGATATTAACTGTTGGAAAAGATAGGATAGTACTAAAATTTTCATAAACTTCTGGGGTATGTGTAACTGGCACAAGCCCTTAGTGAGTTATTTGGCAAAATCCAGTAAAGTTGAATGTCAACATACCCTCTGATGTATCAATTCAATTCCTTGCAAGAAATTTATACACTAAAAGACATGTATGAGAATACTCATCATAGCCTCCCTGACACTGATTTTAAAAGTTAGAAATACTCTAAATATTCATTATCAGAAATTTAGATCGGTAAAGCATGGACTATATCTATATAATGGCATGTTTTATAGCATTTAAAATAAATGAAATAAAGTTTTACATATCCAAACAAATCTTAATAATGTAATCATGCAAAGAAGTTACACAATAATAGAGTATGTCATTTATAAGTTTCAAAACAATTCTAAATACTATTTAGAAATGAATACAAATATGATAAAACATAAAAATACATAAGAAACGATAAATCCTAAACCAGGATAGTAGTTTTTTTCTGGGATGAGGATATGTATATAAGGGAAAGTTACAAAAGGAGTTTTTAGCAATTCCAGTATTCCATTTAGGAAGTACAGTATTCTGTTTAAAAAATTTCTGAAGCAAAATGTTAAAATGTGGCAAAGCTAGATGCTGAATACACAAAAGTTAATCATTTTTAACTCTGCTTTTCCTAACACCTAAATAGTTCACAATAAAATAAGAAATGTTTTTAAAATGTAGAGAATGTAAAAATATTTTTAATAGATAAATTAATCAAATAATCAACTGTTGGACTATATAATATGTGGTCATCTATAGGGGCAAGAACTCTTCATGTGGCATTTGGCCATGTGTTGGGGGACTCTTTCTGACTGTACCATTAACTGTAGAATACTGCTGGCATTTACTGGGGGAAGGGGATGACAAATGCTCTACAATGCATTGGTAAAACCCAACACAAGGAAATACTGTCTACAGATCTGTTGATGGACACAGGCACCATACCAATCTGCCTCAGAACACACCTGACTTGAACACAGTGTTAGCACAAGCCATCCTTGTGATCTTTCCTGTAATAACATTTTTTCCCAGAGCCTCCTATGTGTCAGAGATTGTTCTAGGACCATAAAGAGAAAAGATGCATAAAGTTTGGCCCCAGCCCCACCTCCTAAGCTGAATTCCCAGCTCACTCCCTCAGCCAGGAATTTGGGCTCCATCAAGTCAACCCCAGGAAACCTTTATGCTTCACCTGATTCAGCTGCATGTGATTAAACAGAGCCTGCGTGCTACTGATTGCCACCCAACAAATGTATCCCTTTTTGTGGCATCATAGAGAACCTGGCAACAAAAAGTCCACACTAATATAACACAATTCTGTGGGTTACTTTTCAGAAAACTGTAACCCAATTATGTAAGACAAAACAAGCTTTTTTCTTGTGTACCAAGTATTGAGAAAAGGTCTTTAAAAATCTACCTTGCATTGTGCTTTACAAACTAAGCTCTCGTAAAATTCCATCTTTCCCACTTGTGATACACAGGAGAAATAAAACCAGCAGGGGAAAACATTATGTTCCTTGTAACATGGCTGCAGCCTGGAAATGGTAGGTTATTTGCCTTTATCAGATAAATTGGCCCAGCAGCCTACATTTAAAACAACATACTCTGGTTTTCAGCAGGAAGTTTGGACTTGATTAGTTCAAGATAAAAGGACACAAGGAGGGTTGAATATCATTCTAAGCCAATAATTGTATGTGTAATAAAGATTGAACAGTATAAAACATCCATATTCTTAGGTACTAATGATAAGTAGAAAAAAAGCTTGCATCTTTCAGCTAAATTTCTTTATTGCTTAAAAATGCAATGTAGTAATTCAGGGCCAAGTGACAGGAAATTACAGTTTCCTGGCTGACATCAATTCGATCTTCAGTAATAGTTCTAAAATGGAGTTTCTAAGCTCAGAAGAGAAGGAAACACACACACACACACACACACACACACACAATATTTCTCATAACTCAAATCACAACCCAGATGATATGGCACATTATGTGAATAAAATTATGATGCATGCTTACAAGCATGCTGTGCCTAATTTTAATCAAACCTTTTATTTGATCAGGTTCTTACATTTAGTGTGTACATGGACTCAGTTATTTAGAGAATACAGGTCCCCATAAGGAAGATTTGAAACACATGGCTGTTTCTTATAGCAATAACAAATAGACAATCATTTTATCTAGGTACTCATAAAGTAAACATATTGAGAACTGGTGAACTAGGAAACAATTTTTTTAATTAAATTAAAAACAAAAATTGATTTCTAGTGTCCTTGCTGGTGTGCTATCTACAGTTTCCCCTAGGGGAAAGGTGCATTTCCTACCTTTTCTGCCATGCTCACATCATCATATATATCATCTGTTCAAACTCTCCTGAAAGCAGGGGCCACTAATTGCCACCCAATATCCATTCTCCATTAACCCTCAAAGTTTTAGCTGTATATAGGGACTCAAAATGAGAGACATTTTCCAGTTTCCCCATTTTCAAGATCTGATCTGGCCATTTGATGATACTGTAGCTAATAGAATGCAAGCACAAATGTCACAAGCCACTTTCAATGACATAATTTAAAAGGAAATTGCTCACACAGAAATTTTCTCTTTTACCCCTTCCCATGGGCTAGAATGTAATATTGTGTTCATAAGACAGCTTCAACCATGTGACTAGGAAAACACCTTAGGGGAATGACAGAGCCATGAGATGGAAGGAACCTGGGTTGCTGGGACAGACATTTTATCTGGCCTGGAACATCTTTCTCCCTCTAAATTCTTACAAGAAAAACTTTAATCTTGCTTGAACTGTACCATTCTTTTTGTTACAGAAGATTCACCTTTGCCCCAAACAATACAGCAATCATGGCCTGATAGAGAATGTGATAGACAAGATTGATTTTAGTAAATGTTCTCTACCCTCCCCTGCTCTAATGACTTAGGAATTACCCAAGTGATTTGTTTTGTCCAGTGGAACAGGAGCACATTAATGCAAGCAGAGGTTTGAAAGTGGCCTGCCTCTTGCCCTCCTGTGATCCTCCAGAAGAAGCATGCCTCAGGTAGCAACTGGTCCACAAAGAAAGGGGAAATGTATGGAGAAGACCTAAATCCAACCCACAGTGTGACGCTAAGCCCAGCTGAGGCATAGCTGATCCATGAACAAGAAAATCAATGCTTACTGCTATAAACCCCTAAATTTAAGGGAGTAGATGGACGATAGGGAAGAATAGGTAACATTATTGAAGCAAATCTAACAAATATCGAAAAGAAAGAAAATCTAATGGCATATTAAAGAAAATTTGGACTTTATGAATTTGGAATTAAAAGCTTTGAAAACTTCCATTTGTGACTCATCGTGGTTTCAATTCAATTTCTTGACTTTCAAAATAAAAGGGTAAAATATACAATTTCCAAAGGTCCTTCCAACTTTAATATTCTAAGATTTTATTAACTGCCTCCTGATTTCTACCACTTTCTTACCCAAAGCCCTTAATTACCTTAATCAGGGGACTTCAACCTATAGACACTCTGAATTCTTTTTAAGAAATGTTCTCAGGCCTCCTTGATTTTGTATCTTCACCAACCATGATTTGTGGCCATTTTATAACCCAATGATCTACATTTTACTTTATATTATGTCTAACTCTTGGATGCTAGTCCAACAAAAATAAAGAAGCAAATGCCATTTATTAAATATTAAAAGCCCCATATCAAGTAGAGAATAGGAAGTCTGAACAACATATAAAACTGTAGACAATTTGCTACTGGAGGGATCAATGGTATGTTTTGGAGAGAGAGATCAAAGAGAAATCAGCACTCAATGGAGAGTCATTCCTTTACACAGTATGATTTGTAAAAGGATGGTAAGGGTTGAGAAAGCCCTTTAGGGGAACAGTGAGTAGTATTTTGTATCCCATATAAACACTGCTTTGTGCATCTTTTCTTCTTGATACAGCAGAGTATTTTTACATTTAACTATTCACAGCATTTTCTCCTCCTGTGGATCCAGGGAGACCACATTTAAGCAGGTGATAAATTATGTTACTAAGGCCCATGAGTCTGAGAACCCAAAGCTGTGGCTAATCCAAGGCATTTGTTGGTTAGTAAACCTGATACCTCTGGCAGAGACCACTGGTTTTCCATGAATATACATCATCCTCTTATTCATTTAATTGTGGATATTCCAAATTCAAAGTTTCAAAATAAATATGCAAACAACTGCCCAGCTAGATACACTTCCCCAGCTGGAGAGACTTCCCAGTCTTCCTTGCAGCTAAGTATGACCATATGACACATTTTTGGTTAGCAGGACCTAGGAAGAATTAATATGTACCACTGCTTATAGAGGAAATGGATGCTCAAATGTAAATCCTACAGCAGGAGCTAAAGCAGCCACCTTGGACCCTGTCATGAAAGCTGCATGTTGAGGAGGACATACCAATAAGATTGAATGGGTCTGAGTCCCTGGGTGACTATGTGAACAATGACATACTATGAGCCCTGGACTATCACTGGATTGCAACGTAAGAATGAAGCACACAAACAAAAACACTTCTCTTATTTTAACTATGTTATCAAAGGTGGGGAGGATTATTTATAACAGTAACTTGGCCTGTATCTTAACTGATACCCACCCTAAGGGTATCATCACTCTATGCATATCCCAGTGGCTGTCCTGACCTCTTCAGGGATTTGGTTCTGCTCTACTCCCAGTAGTCACCTCTTACAGAAAGTTTAACCTTGTTCCTTCTGTACCAGTTTTACTTGGATAAATTTTTTAGCATTTTTTTTTCAGTTTAGAATCCTGATTTGGCCTTATATTCTGTCTCATTATCCTCAGTTACCCCTGGATCATGCTGGCTGGATGTGTACTTGAACCACTCACCAACATCCCAATCTGAATATGGTTGTGAAGCTCTCATATCCTTCGCTTAAGGGAAGGAGTTTGTCCCATTTTTCTAGGCCATATGATCCCACATTTTCCCTAACTCTTCTTCCACTGAAACTCTTTTCATAGCATACATGCAAAGAAAAGAATTACAACCATAGAAGAAAATTACTACATTAAGAGAAAATAGACTCTAGGCAGTCTCATGTTTAATATTTCTAGTTTCAACATCTGCTTTCAACTCTTTGCGGTAACTTTAAGGGGCACTGGCATTTAAAGATGTGAATTTTTACATCAACTTTGTTTGTCATTGTTGTCATGGAATTGTGCACTGTAGGACAGAGGGGAAACAGAGGTAAAGGGAAGAGAGGGAGAAAAAGGGAGATGGCCAGAGAAAGGAAGAGAGGAATAAAAGAAAAGAGAGAAAAGGGAGCAAGGAATTGGAGAGACCAGGAAGGAGCAGGTGATGAGACAAAGGAGAAAGTGGAGAAGAATGGAAGGATGAGAACTCTCAGTCAAGGCTTCTCATAACTTTGAAGCTTAGAAAATAAATATAACTAGATGATGTGTTAACAAGGCAGGTAAATAGTTAAACGGATCTATGCTTCTGTTGCCACAGCCAGAGAGGGAAAAACTCACACACTTCACAAATCCTTACCTTTCCAAAGAAAATCAAAGCAACTTTAAGAAACAAATGGTGTGCTTTTCGCCATCTCAGAAAATACTTCTTATCAGTACCTGGTCTGAGTAAGTTAAAAAGAATTGACTCCTAAGAGTCAGAGGAGAAGTGATTCCTCAGTAAATGAGAATCCTCAATTTTATATAAAAGAAACAAAATACTTCATTGTCCTAAAGATGGGAAAATAAAGTTATTTTGGCCATGTTGGAGGAATACAAGAGTTTATTCCTTTATCATTCTGGTTTCCAGATTAACTTTTACTTTTTACTTCTAAAAATAAATGTACTTCCCTTGGTTAAAATTTAATTCAGAAAGGAGGGATATTTTAAAAGAAACTGGATCTGAGAAACATAACCCAGGGAAATCAAGTACAGAATCCAGAAAATGTTTTTAAGAATCTGACTTTGATTAAAAATCAGCTCTCTGAAATAATGGGAATTCCTATTTCCAAAGGAGAATTTTAATCGAACGTGTAATCTTAGGAAGCTACCAACTAAATGTTGGGACTGGTCTAGGTCTGTTGGCCTGATAGGAGCTAGATAAAGAGTGCCTCACTTTGGTTTGGCAATATTTTTTAAAAATTATGGCTATATTGGAAGTGAGTCCAGAAATAAATGAAAATGTAAAAAAATGTATTTATTGTATAACAGCTAAAATTTTGAAGCATATAATAATTTACTAATTTCTTACAGGGTTTGAGTTGGAGAATTAAAATATAAATAAACACATTAAATAATAATTGAATAAAAATTAAGATTCTTAATAAATTTTGAGATATGTTCTGATAATGGAAAACACTTCTGGAATTATAGCAATATAAAATATGACAATATAAAAATACTAAAAATGTAATGCCACTTAGTTATAGACAACCAAGTACAAGTTTTTAAACATTAATGGAAAAAAATCAGTCACAAATGCCCAGTGATATCATTTAATAGTCCCATCCAAATAAAATCAAACAAGCAACTAACCTGGGCAATACAATTCATGACAAATCTAAATTTTAAAATACAAGGCTTTCTAAAACTCAGGTTAGACATTAAAATATTCTGTTATTATTTAAAATATTTGAAATCCCTGGCCTATATCAATAAATAGAAATAGGCCACTGACTTTGTTAGGAACACACACAAATCTGTTTGCTCCAAGGTTCTACACACAACTCACTGCAGCTTTTGCAGAGTAGACTATTTTTGCTTAGTATCATATTTCCCTTTTTTCTTGTATCTTGTTCAGAATTGCTTTACAGGTGGTGTATCAAGTTTTATTCTTGTTACAGTATAGTAAAAATAAAAGAACATAAATGTTAACAGAGAATGGGCATAAAGAAAATATATGATTATGTAAAAAGGTACACTTCAGTGCTGAAAACTTTGTATTTATCTAATGCATTGGAAAAACTACTCAAGAATAACTATCTCTGCAAAGGAAGGCTAGTCTCAGGGACATGGGTTGTACTAAGAAAAAGATTTTAAAATTATACAGTCAATTGATTCATGAATCTAAACGTATTTAGTATGATTGTTTTTCATATCTAAACCTATATCTTCCTGTAGTTTTCTGAAAACTAGTAAAGAAGTGTTAAGGTCCCATTTTACCAAGAATGTTTCTCATAGACTTCCAAGGAATAAAGTCATTTATGCAAAGGTGAAGTCATGTGCATTTCTACCAAGGACCTAGGTGAAAAAATACTTTTGAAGCAAATAATAAATTTATAATTAAATATGTGCACAGGAATTATCATTCTAGAAGGCTTATTAGCACCTGGAGGATCCCTTGAGTCATGTCACCAAAGAATCTACACTGGAAGTTTTATTTTTAAGAAAAGTATTTTGTTTTCTGCCTGGGGTATGGAAAGGAACATGTACATATGCAACTGACACGTGCTTGGGTTTAGATGGTTAGAGTGCATGGGGAAAAGAAAAGTAGGAAGCAATCCACTTCTTTCATTCTTCATTCTCTCAATAAAACCATTCTGAGGTTCTGCTCAATTTTCTCTAGATTTCTTTTGTCATATGAAGGGGGAGCAAACAGTACAAAGCGAATATGAGAATGAGGTAGCTTCCCCTACTCTTCTATTTTTCCCCACATTGCATCATATAGAAGATGCTAAAGTTGTGTCTAAAAACAGTACCAAACACAAGTGAATCCTAAGGTTTTGGCATAGCTTAGTGTCAATATACATAAGAGTTAATTGTGTTTTGAAACCCCAAAATTGAGTACATAGGGGCTTTACTTACTTACCAAACCTGAGCATCCAATGAAGAGTCAACAAACTCCAAAAGGACACTGCACATTAGCCTATCCAGGGCACTTCAGAAGAGCAACCCAAGTCTCTATTTAACAACTGTGGAGTAGTCCAACTGTGTTTAAATTAAAAAGTGTGGGTACGTACAAGGGTAGGTGTTTTGTGCATATTATATGCACAGAAGAAGAAACAGTTATCTTAAATAGGACTACAGGGGGTTTTTTTGGTCTTTCTCCTTTTATTTATAGATATTTTTAAAAGTATATACAGGCCGGGCGCTGTGGCTCACGCCTGTAATCCTAGCTCTTGGGAGGCCGAGGCGGGCGGATTGCTCAAGGTCAGGAGTTCAAAACCAGCCTGAGCAAGAGCGAGACCCCGTCTCTACTATAAATAGAAAGAAATTAATTGGCCAACTGATATATATATAAAAAAAAAAATTAGCCGGGCATGGTGGTGCATGCCTGTAGTCCCAGCTACTCAGGAGGCTGAGGCAGGAGGATCGCTTGAGCCCAGGAGTTTGAGGTTGCTGTGAGCTAGGCTGACGCCATGGCACTCACTCTAGCCTGGACAACAAAGCGAGACTCTGTCTCAAAAAAAAAAAAAAAAAAAAGTATATACAAGTAAAGAGAACAGCATAATGAACCCCTATGTACCAACTACCTAGCTTTAATCCTTATCACAGCCAATAGTTTCATTTTAGACCCCACTTCCTCTCCACTAGAAATTGTTCTGAAGTAACCCATTATATATCATTACAAATACTTTTCATTAAGTTCTTACTTTACATATTTTCCAATATTTTAATACAAAAATTATATATTATTATTTATATTAGCCAAAATAACCGCTATCAAATAAAAGGATGGAATGCAAGGCAGGACCAAGAGATCATTATGAGCTAAATAGGAAGATGGCAGACTAGAAGCAGCCACAGGTGCTGCTCTCAAGGAAAGGATCAAAAGTTACAGACCAATGCCTACCTATGGATGGCTCTTCTTAGAAAAACACTGTAAAACTCTGGAGAAGTGACAGGGGACAAAGTGAAGGAGAAGGTGACAAGGCAATTCATTCTAAGATCAAGGGAACTTTGGGGAGGCATCCACAGGTGGGAAGGTCAGGAGGAGAGAGCCCTGGGGCTCCACATTCACCCCACAGGCACTGCAGCCTGAGCTGTGAGAGGTCCCCAACCACCACCACAGAACTCTGCACTTATCAGGGAGCTGCTTGGAGTCTGTGCAAAGACACTGCACCAGACAGTGGGTGCAGTGGGGATTTGGTGGCTACCAATCCAGGTTAATGCTGTTGACCTCATACTGAGCTCTCAGGTGCAGAGTACCAGGTCTGCACAGGGCTGGGCTTTGCAACAGCACCATTGCATCAATGCTGCTGGGCCAGGGAGGGAGCAGGCAGAGCGGATGCTTCCCTGTGCTGTGCCCTGTGACTAGGAGTCAATCGCCCCTACCTCCAGCACAGGCTCTGAGCAAAGGGGGCATCTCAGGGGCTAAGGATACACAGCAACAACAAAAATAAAGAAATGGAACTTGATTAAATTAAAAAGCTTTTGCACAGCTAAGGAAATAATCAACAGAGCAAATAGACAATCTACAGAATGGGAGAAAATATTTGCAAACTGTATACACAATAAAGGGCCAATATCTACAATCAACAAAGAATTCAAACAAATCAACAAGAAAAAAAAGAGCACCCCAATGAAAAGTGAATAAAAGACATGAATGGAATTTTTTCAAAAGAAGACAGAGAAATGGCCAACATATGAAAAAATGCTCAACATCACTAATTGTCATGGAAATACAAACTAAAACCACAATGAGATATTACCTTATCCCTATAAGAATGGCTATTACTAAAAAGTCAAAAAACAATAGATGCTGGCATGCATGCAGAGAGAAAGGAACACTAATACACTGCTACTGGGACTGCAAATCATTATAGTACAACCTCTGTGGAAAACAGCCTGGAGAATCCACAAATAAATAAATACAGACTTACCATGCAACCCAGCAATTCTACTACTGGGTCTCTACCCCCAAAAAAGAAGTCATTTTATCAAAAAGACATCTGCACTCGAATGTTTGTCATAGCACAATTCACAATCACAAACATGGGGTCAACCTAAGTGCTCATATGTTCATGAGTGGATTAGGAAAATGTGGTGTATGTGTACATACGCACACGCACACACACACACACAATGGAGTACTACTCTGCCCTATAAAGGAATGAATTAATGTCTTCTGCAGCAATTTGGATGGAACTGGAAACTATTATCCTAAGTGAAGGGTCTCAAGAATGGAAAAACACCACCACGTGTACTTTCTAATAATTGAGAACTAATCACTGGGCACACATTGTCACAGGCAGAAGTAAAAGTCATTGGAAATCAAGGAAGGAGGAGTAAAAACCTACCTATCAAGTACAATGAACCTGGGTGATGGGCACAGGAACAGCCTTCACTTAAGCATTATAAAAAATATCCACGTAACAAAAACATTTGTACCCCTTAATATTTTGAAATAAAGAGATCTAAATAGAAATTATGAATTAATAAGTAATATGGCTTATGGTTATAACATTTACACTGTCTTGGTGTTGGGGACCTGTTATTAAAATTTCCTATTTCCATTATCTTTTATCTCTTAGTATTTTCATAGTTTGGGTAGATTTACAGGGTTTTAAGCTGAACATATAAATATTCACAGCAATAACAATGACTTCTTCCTCTATATAAGGAAGTATATTTACCTTCTGCCCTCTCTGCTTCACATTACCAATATCTGCATGTTTTAGCATCTATTTACACATCCTTTATGCAATCCATAGAAGAATTCAAACATTGAAGGAGCCATGACCTAAAGTATTTGTGTATTTAAAATCTACTGAGAATTATGCACAATTCACTATGTAGCTTCAAAACATATGCCCTGTTCAAAAGTGCTATTTATGGATTAAAATAAACATTTTTCAAAAGGCATAATGCCATGGCCCTTTTAAAAATCATGATAAATTGAGATCTAAAATAGGAACTAAAATGAGCTTTTATCTAAAGCTACTACCTGAATCCAACATTGGCTGCTTGTTGGGAAATGAATGGTGATCTGTAATAAATAAGCTATTGTAGAGGCTCTTATTACAAATGCACACCATTAAAGGAATGCCTGTACACTGTCATTCATATTTCATTCAGATACATTCACATATACTCAATCCCATTCTTCTGGCTTGGGCCAAGGTATATTAGGTGTCAAGTACAGACTACAATAAATTGAGTTCTTGTAAAAGTGGTAGGGAAGGACCAAGTGGGATACTAAGAATATAAATGAACATATCCTCTCTAAAAAGTTCTTAGGTGACAGCAAAAATCTAACTTCTAGTTTGATGCAGTCAATGTAACACCACTCACATCCTCCTCTCCATAATCCACACTTATCTGAAGGCAGGCTTGACACAAGGGGATTGTAATAGCCAACACGAGAAAGGAAGGACACTTCTCATTTCAATTAATTTCCATCTGGCAGTTCCACTGTAGAGCATAGCAGTTTCGCAGAAGAATGAATTTCAGGAAATAACAAAAGATGATTTCTGATTTAATCCTATGAGTTCAATTACATAACCACAGAAATCCTACTATGTACTGTCTTGAAATTGTACATTCTTCTTTCTTTATTAGGCCTAGAACAATCAAAAAGCCATGTTACTAGTATTTCTGATTAAAGCCAAAAGGAACCATTGATGAAAGCTATAAATTAACCTTCTCTGGAAAAGCCTTTGTCTCGTAATTTGTTTTCCTTATTGTGAAAATATGGCTTGTGTCACAACCATGCTCCCTGCTGAATCAGACCATGAAATGAACATCTAACTTGCAATGTTTCTCTTACATCTGGCTGTTGTCTCACAGGCCTGGCTACTGATCATCATTCAGAGGTGTATTTAATTAATCACTTACCATGGACACACAAAAGGCAGGGGTCAGACGCTATCATCAACCATGGGCAATAAGAGGCACACATGTCTATAACATGATAACAGAATAATGGACATTCAGCTGGTAATCACATACTACTGCTGATATCACAACCTAAATTTACATCACATAAAATAATTAGGAAGACCAATCCTTACAGCTATAATGCAAAACACAGAAGCCAAACTGTGAGCTGTGAAAGCACCCGGCTTATTTTTGAGCTAAACAATTTCTTAGGTGGCAACATGTAGAAGAGAGAATGTATTATTTATTGAACATTCATACTATAAGAGAGCAAGAGGGCAAATGATGTTTCAAATGAAATAGCAAATCAATAAAGATTCACTCCATCCTACTTCAAATAAGAATCTCAGAGGATTATTCCCTGATTCTGCAATAAAAAAAAAGTATATCACTCTT
This sequence comes from Microcebus murinus, assembly GCF_040939455.1. NCBI lineage: Eukaryota > Metazoa > Chordata > Mammalia > Primates > Cheirogaleidae > Microcebus > Microcebus murinus. The sequence goes on from NC_134113.1 coordinate 39,239,495, forward strand.
GGGCTAGCACTGCAATAAATAGTTCATCCCCTATACTTCTTGCAATTTCAGTGTAAGGCAAAGGATGCTTAACACTTTAAAATGAAGATGACTCATGATGTTGCAGTTAGCAATGTAAATAGAATGCTCACAGTTCACACATTCTCAGGTTTTAATATAAATTTATAACAGACATTAGATCTTGCTATACCTTTGCAGATCTCTCTTCAAATACTGTCATATTTTTCAAAAATCCTGCACTCAAACAGCATTACAATCACAAAATTTCTAGCATACTAAAATAGTCATAAAAGTAAAACATTCAGAATAATATGCATGACTGCTCATACACACTAATTTGGTTTTTTTTTGTTGTTGTTGTTTTTTATTTAAGGAAATTACGAGAGTACAAACATTTTGGTTACATTTTATATCTTTGCCTCTCCCTAGCAAGGGTTAGAGGTATGCCCTTCCCCTCTACAATTCTTAGCGCCTCCCTCAGTTGTGAGTCAACCCCCGAACCCCCGAATCCCTGGAGAACACCACCACCATTTGAGCACCATAGTGTTAATCAGTCAGTACCAATTTGATGGTGAATACATGTGGAGCCCATTTGTTTTTGATAAATTTCTATCTTTTGGTTAAAACATTCACAACCTACAAGTTTATTTTCACTGAAGACGAGTCCTTACAGACTTAGTGTTGAGCTTCACTATGAAGAACAATGCTTTAGCAGCAGGGGCAGGGTCACCTCTCCCTGTTGGGGGTTGGAGACTCATTCCCTGACAGGAATTTTAATGTTTCTTCAAGAATCTCAAATGATTTAATCTCAATGACCTCACACATCACATCAAATACACTGACAGTTCATCCACCCTAAAAGCCAACACCAGAATTATTCTGCCTACATTCACACATGACTTTTGTCCTCCTATGTTAACAACTGTGTTTGTTTTTATATAATATTGTCAAAAACCTCACATTTCTTCTGTATTTCAGCATGTTTTTAATTTACTTTATAGTTTTAAAAACACTAAGATAAAACTTAGTACATATCAGTAATCATACTAAGATCTTCCCAAATACTAATTCATCTCATAGTCATAATCTTTTCATGTAGATGTCATTAGTATCCCCATTTTACAGATGAGGTGATTAAGACACAGAGCCTAATAGTTTTGCAAGAGTCATACCACTACTAAGTGGCAAAGTTGATACTGGAACCCAGGAATCTGACTCCACAAAGAGTAATTCTAAGGCTTTCTACTAATCATGCATAACATAGATGAGGTTAAGCCACTTCTTATACTTTTCCAGAAATCTTAATTTAGACTTATGAATAATTCTAAAATTTACTTGAATGTTAAATACATATGAATAGTAAAGAAAACCAGAAAAGGTAATGCTTTATCAGTTACCTAAAAGACATGAGAATTTAGTATAGAAAGATTATAATTCAAATCAGCAACGAGAAGAAGCACTCATTAAATGGTAGGGGGGCAAGTGGTTAGTGTTCAATCTGGGAAAACAACTTAAGATGCTTATATAAATAACATTTATATAATATAAATTTTTATATAAATTCCCTTGTTTTAGTATATTAAAATACATTAATTACAATTAATGTATAATATTCTGATGCTCTGAATTCCGGATTATGAAACCAAAGGAAGAAAACAATCATACATTTGAAAAAGTTTTATCAAAGACACAGGTAGAATTTAGATAGTATTGTCTTTAAACATTCAAGACAGTTTTAAAATATAACTACTGACATCATAAATCCTCCAGTAGAGACTTCCAATGCTCACCTGAGGTTCTCTTCTCCTTCCAAGAATATACATTTTGGTGGGCTAAGTAACTCCTTCAGGCAAATCAGCTGAAAATGTGACACATTCCAGATGGTGTGGTTAAAAGAGGGTGGTGCTCTATCAGCTTGAATCACTAAGTGATTGTGTGAAACAAAGCACTCTATCACCTTAAGTTGAATGTGTAGCATGAGAAGAAATATACTTTTGTTTCATTGAACCAAAGAGATTTCAAGGTTGATTGTTGTGACATCATAAAAAATATATATATTTGATCTCTGCCCCCATTCCTCATTCCCTGGCACAGATCTCCTAAAACTCTTATAATTTCATAGGAGATAGGAGTGTCTTTTGTTCTAATGAGGTAATTCCTGGCGGGCTTCTGGACAGCTTCAGGACAGGGTCTGGCAGCTATCAGAGAGACCAAGCTGTGATTAGAAGCTTGGAACTTTCATCTCCTCTCCCGTGCCCTAAGAAGGGGAGAAGGACTGGACAATAAGTTAATAATCAATCATGCCTATATGATAACATCTCCATAGAAATCCTTAAGTATGGGGATCAGAAAGCTTCTAGGTTGGCAACACATCTACTTGCTAGGAAGGTAGTGCACCCCAACTCCATGATAGCAGGAGCTCCTATGCTTAGGACCCTTCTGAAATCCACCCTAAGTACCTCTCCACCTGGGTGTTTATCTGTATCCTATGCAATATCCTTTATAATAAACTGGTAAATGTGTTTCCCTGAGTTCTGTGAGTCACTCTAGCAAATGATCTAACCTGAGGATGGGGTTGTGGGAATATCTAATTTATAGCTAAATTAGAAGTTGTAGGTAATCTGGGGACCGATCACTTGCAATCAGCATGTGAAGTAGAGGGCAGTCCTGTGGGACTGAGCCTTTAACCTATGAGGTCTGTGCAAACTCCAGGTAGACAGAATTGAATTGAATTGTAGGACACCCAGTTGATGTCTGCAGAGAATTGGAGAATTGCTTGGTATAGGGAAAATCTCCACAGATCGGGTGTCAGAAGTGTTGTGAATATAAGGGGAAAATTTATTTTTTCCTATACAATTGCTTACTTCTGAAGCATAGGCTAGTCCATCTTGATTAGCACAAGTGCTAGCATGGCAAAACAACATATCAAGGAGGCTATATAAAAGAATGACAGGTCATTTATAAATCCACAGTGGAATTTAAAACAACATTAGAGATGGTAAGTAATAAACAACATAAAATTCAAAGTGGGAATTACAAGTCAAATTTGACCAGCTTTCCAAATATGGAAAGAAAAAACCCAAAAGTTGCTACAATAAGAGAGTTCATGATAAAATTAGATAATTGGTTTTCAACATACGCATGACAAGTATTTTCTTGAAGAGACTAAGTAAAACAAATATTACCCAATATATTGAGAGTTAAATAATGATCTGTATAATCAGATGGAAAAATCTCAGCACGTATAATTCAAAATTAATAAAAAGATAATTCAGCTGAATTGGGCTAAAAAAACATTCCAGTAATAATACAGGCAGAGAGAGAAAGAGACAGAGAATGAGAGAATGAGAAAGAGAAAATCAAGGAGGCCACAAATATTTGAATTAGTACATTACAAAATGTGAGAAATAAAAGGGATATCAACTATTACCTTGCACTTCAAAATTTTAAATACTAAGGCAATCTTTATCCATAAAACAAGTTTGCCTAAACATGAAATAAATGCTCATAGGATTTATCTGAAAGCAATAGTTTAGTTTCTTTCCTTATTTGTTGCCAAAACCCTTAAAGACTACAAACTACAGTGGAATACCAGGTTCTCTATGAAAATATGAATGGAAAAGAGACCCTTTAAGGAAAAATGATTGCAGAAATTGAGAGCACACATCTACTTTAGAGTGTTTAACTACTAAATCAGACATGTTTGCATCTAAGAGTTTGTGTATATAAGACTATCCGCTCTGTCAACATTTATGCCTAACTAAGAAAACTGAAGAAATCATATATTTTCATAGTTTTCTTCATGCTACAGCAAAATATTTTTGCAGCTGGCAAAGAATTCAAGATCACCATCAGCAATAGGAAACGCTTAAGTGAGAAGACTCTGATTGGTTTGTATTTATTGATGGAGACTTGATTATGTTTTATTTCACAAGCTCTATCTGTTGCAGTAATGAGAAAATAATTATTGTGTAAAAGCTTTTATCACCAAATACTTTCTTCATTTATTGGTCCTCTATGCATAGAGTTGATATATAACAATAAATACAAATGTAGCTTCATGATTTTTTTTAACATTAATGATGAAAATAGAAATAATTTCCAGCACATTTAACCTTCTAGGCCTAAAGTATGTATTTGTTGTTTTAACTTTACATAACATTTATCCTTGCTAGCATCCACATTTATATCTTATTTTAATCAGTCAAAACCTTTGTTAAGGCAGGGCGAGGTGGCTCAGTCCTGTAATCCTAGCACTCTGGGAGGCCAAGGCAGGCGGATTGCTCCAGGTCAGGAGTTCAAAAACAGCCTGAGCAAGAGTAAGACCCCGTCTCTACTATAAATAGAAAGAAATTAATTGGCCAACTAATATATATAGAAAAAATTAGCCAGGCATGGTGGCACATGCCTGTAGTCCCAGCTACTCGGGAGGCTGAGGCAGCAGGATTGCTTGAGCACAGGAGTTTGAGGTTGCTGTGAGCTAGGCTGACACCATGGCACTCACTCTAGCCTGGGCAACAAAGCGAAACTCTGTCTCAAAAAAAACCAAAAAAACCTTTGTTAAATCAACACACTCAGATATCTTAATACAAAAGAGACAAAAGATAAGATACTCCCAAGTGTTTAAGAATAAAGGTAATGAGGATAAACCAAAAACAAAGACAGATGAAAACATAAGCAAAATCCCTATATGATTCAAAGCCAATGTAACCGTGTGGTAATCTATGTTTAAGTGAGACAGAGAAAGTCAATCATCTTTAAAATGACAACAGTCAGAAGGGCTTCAAGGAAGAGTTAAAAAGATATGAACACATTTTCTTAAATGTTTAAATCCATTAGCAATGTTGAGAAAACATAAATAAAATAGGAATAAAAGAGTTCATAATGTAAAATGTATCACTTTTCCAGGCTCAAGATGTTTACCTTTATCTCCTAAGAGATGCTGTTGGATTGGGAAGGGTCCATTAGCATTACTCAATTTATGGCCGTCACAGTGGCTGGCACCACCAACAGGTCAGTTTTCCAAGTCACAAACTTATGCATTAATTTTAAAAGTCTCCCTCTTCCTAAAGTATTACATTCATTTAATCACAAATCCCTACTGATTCAACATCCTAAATTCCTCTTCAAACTGACTTCTTCATTGATCTGCTGTCTCAACCTGACTTCAGGCCTCCTACATACTTCACTTGGATCACCAAGGACTTTGGTGTCAATGGTATACCTTCCCCAGCCTTGTGATTCTGTAATTCACTATTTATAAAAAATGAAGAGTGACCCTTTGACAGTATGGATTCCATATTGGCCAACTCTGCGGTAAAACTTACAAATGCTCTTAAGAGTCTGGACTGGGCATCTCTCCACTCTCCTCACAGACTACTCTACACCCACCTACTCACCTCTGCTCTAAGCACACGGAAATACTAAATGCCTGGTTCCCTCAACCAAGTCATATTCTTTCATTTTTCAGGAAACTTTCTTTCCCATCCTTTGTACCTAATGTCTGCCCCAAGTTCAGGCCTCAGCTTAAATGTTACTTCCTCTAGGTTCTTGCCACTGACCTCCCATTCTTGGTTAGGTGTTCCTCACAACCGGGCTTCCACTGCTTCTTACTTTTATTCCTACCACAGCACAGACCACACTATATTTGCTACGAATTTCATGTGTTTGTCTCCCCCAAATTCATAAGTTGAAGCCCTCCCCACCCCCCCGAGTGTAACAGTATTTGGAGGTTAAGCCTTTTGGAATGGTCATTAGGTTTAGATGAGGTTATGAGGGTAAGTGCCTCATAAGGAGGAAGAGACACAAGATTTCTTTCTGCCTCCATGCACCAAAAAAGGCCGTATGAAGACATAACCAGGAGAAGAGCCATCACCAAGAACTAGACCATGCTTGGTAGCGTGATCTTGAACTTCCAGCCTCCATCACAGAAATGTGTGTTTTTTTTAAACCACTCAGTCTATAGAGAGTTGGTTATAGCAAATTGACTAAGACAATACTGTAATCATTTGCATATATGTCAAAATCCACAGCTGGAATGCACGCTTCACAGGCACAGGGACTTATCTAGCCTCAACACCATAAAACTGACACAGTCTCTGACACAAGCAGTATATAATCAGTAATAAACCTTGCGCAAGCTGAGTTTGCCACAAATGTGACAATTAAATATCCTAATAGAACACTCATTAAATAATATATTAATAAAAATTTGCTAGTGCTTTCTTAAATATTAAAAATGTTTTAAGTCTAGAATTTATAGTGTTATCCTAGGATAAGGTTACTATGCAAAATGTTTGGAAAAGGAAATAAAAATGATACCAGAAAGGGTTTGCAAGCAAAGACACATAACTTTCCTCTACATAATTTAATTCAAAAATTAAATTCAAGATAATTCTTCCTTTCTTAAACAAGGGAGTGTAGCGTTCAAATTCCACATATATTCTACCTTTGTCCACTGAGCAGTAGTAAGGCAAATCATGGATTTGACCTCAGCTCCAAGGATAAGAATTACTCTACATCAATCACAGTCATTCCATTTCCTCTGCTGGTAATTATTTTAGAGATGGACCTGTGACCCATCTTAGGCCACTGAGATGTGAAACTTCAGGAAGGATTAAAGTAGGCACAAGAAGTGGCTGCAGAATATGAACGAGAAGCATGCAGTTCCAATATCCATTGCAACCACCATCTTGCCACCACACAAGAAATGATCATGTAGCATGTCACATAAGAGTTCAGTGACCAAAAAAAACTCACAGCTGAAGCTCACTTTACCCCTAGACTTCATCCTGCATGAGCCAGTAAAATTTCTTATTTAGAATCGTGTGAGCTGTATTTTTGTTACATATAGCCTTCCTGATGGAGTCATTTACTTTGCCTGGTCTACAGTTGAATCGTCTGTTAAATATGTGTTTGAACGAGACTAACTCTAAGGTGATGTTTTTTAATATGGTATGAAACCACATGCATCAAAATCACCTGGGCCATGGTTAAAAATACAAATTTAGTAGACCTCACATCTGAATACTAAGCCAGCTTCTTCAAGAGTAGTCAAGAATCTCCAACTGAAGAAGCACCCCTATGTATACAACAAAATTTGAAACTTGACCTGATATATACTGAGAGGTATGAGTACTTTAAACATTTATAGGACCTTTTGACCTATACAGAAAAATAATTTCTTTTAAAATGAGTATTAAGGATGTATGAATATACATGCAATAACTGATATGTTAAAGAAATTAAAAATTAACTAATCCTGAGGAAGCAACAGTCAAGTTTAGGAAAAGGCCTTGTGAAATTGCTCTTATGAGGCAAGCAACATAAAAATGTGAAACTGACACTCTTTACTTTCTTAACAGCTTGACAAGAGATCATCTTAGCCCCTTAGTCCTGTCACTAACAGGACATTAACTTAGAGTTGCTCTGATAGACTTACAGACCCACCACACCTGACTTATGTTTTTAGTTTTCTGTTTTATGCTTTTCACATCTCCTTGAATAAATAAATATAATGTAATATATGTAAATATATAGGAAATATATATTCATCTAATAGGAATATATCTTTCCTATTTAACATGCATTTAACATGTACCAGAACTTTGCTAAGAATTTATGTATGTATGTGTGTGAGAAAGAGAAAGAAACAGAAGGTACTATAGAAAAGCAAATTGTTCTGTTATGGTGGCAGAACAATGAAACTTTGTCTTAAAACACCTTTTTTATTGCTATATCATTTCAATCAAAAATGTAAAAAATAAAAAGATCTATACATTGAAGTATGGTCTTCAAGTTGCACTTCTTAATGTTTGATATTGATATTCTTTTTCCCTCTGGTATGTAATTGACAGAATCAAGGCTAATACCTCTGGAAATGAGAAGAGGAAGAAACATGAAAACAACCAAAAAAACTGTAACAGCTTCATTTTGTAAGTTACATGTTGAAAAAAATTTACTTGATGTCAAATACATGCATTTGAAGAACCTTGGAAGTTCCACCTTTATTTCCTACTCTCTGTGTCCTTTATATTTATCCCTTGACCAAAACCCACATACCAAACAAAGAAAAAGAAAAACCTTAAAAACAAAAGGTCATTATAAAGGAACTTGATAACTTTTTTTTTAAAACTCCCAACATAGACTCAGCTAGGTTCAATGTGCTCTTGATTTAATGCCATTATTGGATTTCTTCTTTTTGGTACCTGCCTAGACAATCTCTGAGAAACACACAAAAAACTCATCCTCACATTTTTTAAGGAAAACAGAACCAAGTGCCACCATATGTACATTATCAGTTAAAATTTTTTAAAACTCTAAAATTTCACACCCAATGCACTTTTTTATTATATGGAATTTATTCTAGAGATAGGTTCTTATATTCCTAAAATTGTCATAATTGCCTAAGTTTCAGAATAAAAGGAGGGTTCCTTGGTTTTCTACTGAGCACTAATAAGTATTTCTTAGAATCTTTCAAAATATAAAAGAAACAGGATTCTTTTCAAACATAATTTACTGGCACTCAAACTAAGATGACACATACCAGGACCATCACTTGAATAATCCACAAGGATTTGTTTAAGAAATAGCATTGAAAATGAATTTTACAGGCAATTTGGCCTCAACAACTGATCAATTCTGTTCACTTATGCAGACATTCTAAGCTTGTGACAGGTTGATTCCAATGTCTTATAAAAGGTGTAAAAATTCTGTTCACTTTCAATCAGTTTAACCCTTTGCACTCACTTGCTTTTTTCTCATTATCCACTCGACATTATCCACACTCGACATCCGAGTGCAAAGGGTTAAATAATGCATTGTTGGGAAACTATGTTCCATGAATATTTTCATGTTTCTGCACAGTCAGAACTTACTGGGCAAAAGTTACTGGTAACCTGGGTTAAAAAAAGATCAAATGATAACCACACATTCAAATTTAGAGGTAGTGAATTTCTATACAGATTTAAACACTTATCTTGCTCAGAGGTGTTTGCTTAGGTTCTAAGAGTAGTACAAATCTAAGGACCTTCTCCTCTTCTCAGACAGGATTTGTCTTTCCACGAGGGAAAAGCAGCAAATATACCTGTTGCCCTACATAAACTCTGAATTTCATAATTTTGGGGTCCCTCTCCTATGGTGCAACCCCAGGATGCACAGACATATCTGGCCTTCATTATACTGCTCCTGGGAAACTGAATCATGGGGAACCAGAGATGCTAAGATGCTCTGTGAACAAATGGCCTGCTCTCTGATCCAGAAACTAATGTTTCTATTACTGTATACTCACAGGTTGTGGTAGGCTAGCTTTTTAGCTTGCAAGAAGAGTGACATGTTAAATCTGTATAGTTTCAGATTCAATAACTTCTCACTAAGACTTTTCATTCAGACTCATAATTTTCCACCTGCACTGTTGCTATAGTCTACCTTTCCTCTGGGGGCTTCTTCCACATTATTATTTTAGTATCTTCCTAAAACATCTCACACTGACTTTTATTGCGCATCTTTTAAAACTGCCATGAAAGACAATAAAGTACTATATTGCTTAAGAGAAGCAACTTTGGAATCTGACAGTGTGTGGCTCCAAATCTGACTCTGAAGTTATCCATGATATGACCTAGTTTACTTAGCCTCTGTGAGCCTCAGTTTGTTTCCTTGTCTCCAAAATAGGAATAATATATGTAAATAAACAATTCTTTGGCTATGGTTAGATGCTAGTAAACTATGACTAAGATCCTCACAATAAGGTCAGAAATGCATAGGATTTCCCATTGGAGGGCATTATAATCTGGCTCCTAATGTTCTCACCTACTCACCCCAAACTGCAGACATGCTGCTCTTTTCATCATCCTCAAGGTGTGCTCTACATTCACAAGTCCAGGGCTTTGCTTGTGTTCTTTTACCTAGAAGCATTCTTCTCCACTATGGAAGTGACTGCTCATCCTTTACATCCCTGCTTGGAGGAGAGAGACTCCTTTATCAGCCTGGAGAAGAGTCAGTCACTCCATCCTCTGAGCCCCAGCAGTACATCTCTAGCTGAGCTCTCCTTGCACTGGCTGCAGTCACCAGGATTTATTTAGACATTGTTCTTCCACACTAAATGGTATGTTACCCAAGATGGGGTCAGTGTGGAATTCTTCCTGTCTGTCCATATCCAAATTTTTAATACAGATATTACTTATTGATCAGATTTTGATCATAGAAAAATTTCCTGGAGAAAAACTACATAGCAACTTTTACTTTTTGGTCATTACTCCAACAAGTGAAGTTTTTCCAGTTCAAAATTTGCAGTTCTAAGTTTTCATGATATGGTTTGATTCATGTATCATTTGTTTACCTCTAAAATATGTAATTTTATCCAAGTTTCTGGAGAAAATTACCATAGCATCCACCTCTATCCACCTGCAGGATAATGGCTGATAAACACCATGTCACACCACTTCTGTATGGCCCATGCATGTGTGTGGACTTGTGTATATATATTTAGCGGGGAGAGTTAGAGTATAAAACACATAAAATTTACCATCTTAACCTTTTTTTAAGTATACAGTAGTGTTAACTATATGCTTATTGTTGTCAATAGATCTCTAGAAATTTTTCAGCCTGTAAAACTAAAACTCTATACCTATTGAACAACTTCCCACCCCCTAGTAACCACATTCTATTTTCTGTTTCTATGGGTTTACTACTCTAGATATCTAATGGAATTATGCAGGATTTTTCTTTTTATGACTGCTTATTTTACTTAGCATAATGTCCTCAGGGGTCATCCATGTGATGAGACTTTTTTTAAAAGCTGAATACTATCCATTGTGTGGGTATACCATCTTTTATTTACCCATTAATCTACTGATAGACATTTAGGTTGCTTCCACCTCTGGCCTACTGTGAATAATGTTGTAGCAAACATGGGTAGCAAACATCTCTTTGAGAACCTGTTTTCAATTCTTTTGCATTTTTAATAAATCTCAAGTGTATAAATGGCAGTTTAGTAATACATTACAGAGTGATTGGAAATTTTACAATATTGATGTTTCTAGCTGAAATTATCATGCAGATTTGTGGCACAGATATGTATTGAGTTAGCCTGGTATGAATTTTTAAGTATCAGGCAGTGAAATAGGTCATGTTGTGCCTTCCTTTTCCTATCAATAATCTTCCAATTTCTTGTTAAAGAAAACAAAAATGTAAGACTAGACTAGCCTCCCTTTTTAAAAAATATTTGTATCATTGAACATAAATGTTGAACATAGCTGGTTAGACTATTTTGGAGGGGCTTATAGTGAACGTACCAGAAATAATGTTTTTAAAGATATATTAAACCTTATAGCCTCATGTTGAAAAGTATATATTAAACTAAAATGCAGATTAGGAAAATCTTTCTTCCTCCTTTTTCTTCTTCTCCCTTTCCCCTGTCTCTCCCTCTCAATCATATGTATATACAGTGTATTGAAAAATATTAAATATAATTTTGATCCTAACTATTCTCTAGAAAACATTGTGATATTTTATTGCTATGATCAGAATCCAAGAAATTATATAACACATGAATTAAAAATATTTAGAATGATATTTGAATCCTTCTCAAAACACTGAGATATATCTGCCTTTAAACTCTCCTTAAATAGACTCTCGAGCTTGGGGCATTTATTATTGGTCACATTTCGTGTAATATCATAAAGAAATGTCACAATGTTATAAATAGAATAAAATAAACCTTTCAGAATGTTTCAAAAACCACCAACCTGTTTTCCAAAACGACTCTACCATTTTATAATCCCATGAGCAGTGCATCAGGATTCTATTTCCACCTCCTCACAACACTTGTTATTGTTTTTATTTTAGCCATGGGCAGTGGTATCTCACCGTTGTTGTGATTTGTTATTCTCTAATTACTAATAATGCTTTCAGGTGCTTACTGAATATTTATATATCTTCTATGTTACAGAAATGTCTATTAAAATATTGTGCTTATTTTTTAATTATTTTTTTTTTTAGCTGTGAGAGTTCTTTATATAATCTGTACAAATTCCTTATCATATAAACTGCAAATAATTTCTCTGATTCTGTGGGTTGTTGATTTACTTTCTTGATGTTACCTTTTGAAACATGAAAGTTTTTAATTTTAATAAAGTACAATTTATCTATTTTCCCTTTTTTTACTTGTGCTTTTTCATGTCATATTTAAAGAAACCATTGCTTAACCAAGATCATGAAAATCTATTTCTTGATTTATAATTTTAACTTTTATATTAAGATGTATAATCCATTAGGAGTTAATTTCTGAATATTTCATAATTACTGTATTCAGTAGGGTCTAAATTCCTTCTTTGCATGCGAATATCCAATAGCCCCAGCACCATTTGTTGACAACTATTCTTTCCCCATTGAATTATGTTGGCACCCTTGTGGAACACTGTCTTCTTAATGGCAAACGCATTATCTGAGATTATAACTCAATTTTCTAATTATTCTCTTAGATTATTTTAAGATTGTAGTTCATTTTTGTAAGATTTGCTTGTGGTTCTAACCCTAAGTTCTGTTAAACTGGTATTGATCCCAAAAAATTTTCATTTCTAAGATAATACCTTTTTAGATCAAATCTTTATTTGCTAAGTATTGTGCTAATCATATCACATTGACTCTTCACATAACTGTGAAGGCAGTTCTAAAACACATTTAATTTGTTATAATCTCTCCTTATGGTTGTTCAGTCACTGGAAGAGGCTCTATGAGCAAGAGTAGGCCTAATTATGCAAAATTAGACTGCTTTTCAGCCCTTAAATTTACAAAGACAAACAACCAGTGTAGTGGACAAGTCTTGCCTGGGCTGATAGGCATTTGCTTTGCTAATAACATGGTTTCATTTCAGGAAATGATTTTCCCTCCTTGTGTGATATCTTGGTGGAGCAGTAAATCAAGGGCTCTACCCTTCTGCTACAGAGCTCCAAGGGGTTTCTGAAGGTTCCAGGAATTTTCATGGAAAAGTTCTTCCTTTATGGATTCTTTCTTCTTGCCATCTATATGCAGCTAAGCTGTGGGGGCAACTTGAAATATTGGCTCTTAGAAACTCAAGCAGGATAAGGCAAGGACAGAATAAACAACTTAAGTTCATTCATCCCCATAAAGTTGTCAGGGAAAGACGATTAAAATTTTTCTTCTCCCAAAAGCAACATGGATATACTTGGTTCCTGTCTATTTGAAGCCTGGTTTGTAGTATTCCTTTTCATCTTTAGAACTACACCCTAAGCTTCAAATAAATTTATTTGCTTAAACTAACCACAGTAATTCATTGCTTGACAAAAAAAAGAACCCCAGTCAATTCCAAAGACATCACTAAAGATTTTGATCTTTTTTCTAGTATGACTTCTCCTTGGATGAAAAATGAGAAGCTTTCTCAGACACTCTGTTTAAATAGCTGGATCAACACAAATTACATAGTTGCTTGATTTATTGGACTTATTTTAGCAGGTGGATTTTATCATTACTCGTCGCCTTGCCTGGGAAACAACATCCTGCTAACTTGCATAGAGCTGTATACACATATATATGTTCTTTATATGCTTTTGACTAAAGTTAGCCAAGCTGCTTTCTGAGAACTTTCAAGGGAATATTAATTAGTAGAAGATGCCAAAACCAGGGGAAAAAACTGAACTTTGACATGTGTTTTCAATTTAAAGATAAAGAAAGTGAAGAGTTACAAGATTTTTTTCTCTGCACAAACATTTGTGATGGAGGCTCAGTATGTGAGAATGACCACATTAACCTGCTGAAGTGACCTGCTGCTGGATGATTAAGAGCCCACTGGCATCCACAATGCAAAGTTCCCCACTTTCCTAGAGCCACATTTCCTATTTTCCCCAGAGAAGAGGAAACGAACACTGCCATGTAAGAGCCTGTGTGTATAATCATCTGTTAATGAAGTCCTAGACATTGACCTAATCCTTTGGAAAGTTTAACTCAAGCCATTCGTCTATTTGTTGAGCACATTGTTTTAGTCTGCTTGAGCTGTCTTAACAAAATACCACAGATTGGGTGGCTTAAAAAACAAATTTATTTTTTCAGTTGTGAAGCCTAGAAGTTCATGCTCAGGGTACTGTCAAGGTTGATTTCTGATGAGGCCTTTCTTCCAAGCTTGCAGATGGCTGCGTTCTCACTATGACATCACACGGTCTTCCTCTGCACATTTAGAGAGAAAGATCCGTCTCCGGTGTCTCTCTTCTTATAAGGACATCAAGTACAATCTGATCAGGGACCCACCCTCATGGCTTGGTTTAACCTTAATTATCTCTCCAAAGGCTCCATCCAAATACATTCACATTGGAAAGTTATAGCTTTAATATATACATTTGGGGGTGGGAGTGGGAGTGTTTCAATTCAGTCCATAACACACCCTACTTTGAAACTTTCATTCTGTTTATGGTCACTCTGGTTCCTCTCTCTTCATCTTTTCCATAATCGTGTATTTGTTATATTCATCATACATTCCCTCATACATGTTATTTTCTTCAGTTTTTTATAGCCTAGAGATATCACAACATATAAATAAGCACACCTCCCTGTGTTCACAATACTAATATGGACACATCAGTACTTCTCATTAGTAATTACCTGTTTAGATAGAGAGCTAGCAACCAAAAATTTGTATTTTTTCAGATGTACATACTTCATTTTAGCATCTCATTTGTTTATAATCTTCATACTATATTTCTTTTGGTGCTCCTCCATTATATTTGACATTATTCACATGTTTGTATAAATCATTACATAAGCATTCATTAAGTAAATTGAATTCATGGAGTACTTACTATTTATCAATGAGCCAGAAATATATAGTGATACAAGCAAAATATATATGATGGTTTTAAAACATGGCTACAAACTGTTTGTCTCCCCACCAAGAGGTAGGGTATACATTTCTCTTGCCTTGTCCAATGTCAGGGACGATCCTGTCTGGAGCTCTGGTCTTTTCATGGTGATGATTTGGTCTTTGTGTAGGTAAGAAGTTTGAGTCCATGCATTTGAGGGCTTTCTGTCCAGATTTAAGTTTCAGAACTTAGTTCCTGTTGTCAAAGTCACCTTGAATCTGGGTAGGATTGACTGCAATGGTCCCCAAAGATGTCCAAGCTCTAATAACTGAAACCTGGAAATATGTTTTGTTACATGATAAGAGAAAATTAAGACTGTGGATGGTTAAGGTTGCTAATCAGCTGATCCTGAGATTAGAAAATATCCTGGATTATCTGAGTGAGCCAATAATCACAAAGGTCCCTATAGAGAGAGGCAGGAAAGTCAGAAAGAGATTTGAAGATGCTATGCTGATGACTACAAAGCTGGAAGAAGGAGCCGTGAGTAAAGGAATACAGGTAACCTCGAGCAGCTGGAAAACAGATTCTCTCCTAGAAGCCCCAAAACGAACACACCCTTGCTGACATCTTAATTTTAATTCCTTAAGAACCTTTTGGATTTCTGGTCTCCAGAACAGCAAGATAATAAATTTGCGTCATCTTAAACAAGTTTCTGGTAATTTGTAATGACAGTTATAAGTAACTAATCCAACTACTTTGACCAATAGAGTACACTAGAAGTAACACCACATGACTTCCCATACTGGACCATAAAAGCCTATGTGGCTTCTGCTTTCTTTTGACTTGCTCTTGGAGCCCTGAGCTGTCATGTGAAATGTCTAGACATTCCAATTCTACCATACCAGGTGTCCTCAAACTACAGCCCGCAGACCACATGCAGGTGTTTTTGCCCGTTTGTTTTTTTACTTCAAAATAAGATATGTGCGGTGTGCATAGGAATTTGTTCATAGTTTTTTTTTTTTAAATTATAGTCTGGCCCTCCAATGGTCTTAGGGACAGTGAACTGGCCCCCTGTTTAAAACGTTTGAGGACCCCTGTACCATACTATCAATAATTGCAGGCCTTATAGATAGACCATATGTAGGCAATCAGGTTGATAGGCCCAGCTGGGCTAGGCTTCAAGTCATCCCAGCCCAGGCATCAGACATGTGAGTACAGAAGCCACATGTACTCACTATTAAATTGGAACTAACTGATGAGCACACATATGCACAGAGGGAAGTAAATCTCAGTGGAAATCAAGCAGGGGGGAGGGCTGTGGAGAGGATGGGCAAAACCTATCTAACAGGTACAATGAACAGTATCTGGATGACAGGCACACTTTTAATTCTGACTCAAGCATTACAAAAGTGATCCACATAACCAAAAACCTTTGTATCCCCATAATACTTTGAAATAAACTTATTTTTCATTTAAAAAAAAAGTTACAGAATGAAATGTTATGGAATGCAATATTGCAAAATGCAGTGAAATAAAATGGAATAGAATTAAAAATTCTTTTATTTCAGTACCTTTTAGAAAATGTGAGACTCTTTATCTAAACAAAAAAAAAATCAACAGCAAACAAAACAAACAAAACAAAACAAAACAAAACAAGGAAGCCTTCATAGTACTGTATCCCCTAGCCATTAAAATAGGCCCCTGCCTTTCTAGTCTTTCCAGGTAATGCCTTAGACACCATGGAGCATAGACAAGCCATGTCTACATTTGGACAATGCCCTCTACATTTCTGACCTACATAATCCATAAGCATACAAAATGATGGTACTTTTATACTACTAAGTTTTGAGATGTTTCTTTAAACAGTAACCACAGCAGACTTGGGTTCCTAGAAGTAGGGTGCTTCTATAAACCTAAAGCATGTAGCAACAGATAATCAGAACAACAGATGTGGTCTTGTCCCTAATGAAATTTACACTCCATTGGGAGGTATACATGAGTAAATAAGCAACAGCAATCAAAAATAAAAAGAACCACGATATAGGTGAAATGGCTGCATTGAGTATAGTAGCAGGAGTATCCCACCTTGTCTCTGGTGCTCAAGGAAGATGTCCTCTGAGTAGTAACAACTCAATTAAGGAGTAGAAGGGAGAGGATGTTCTAAACCAAAGGAAGGCCATGTGTGAAGGCTTGGGGGCCACACAGGCTTGTAATATTTGAGAATATAAATTAAGTTTCTGTGTGCCTGGAGCTGAGAATGTGAGGAAATTAGAGTCGATTCTAAAGCTGAAGAAATAAGAGGTCAAGCCTTAAAACACTGTATACAACATGCCAACCAGTTTGTTTTTATCCTAAGGGCAAGACCTCTGATGTTTTAAGCATGGATATGGCATGACTATATCTTAAGCCTTGTATATGCTTTGACTAAAGTAGGAAGAATGGGGTAAAAGGTGGTGGCAGAGAGAATGCAGAAAGCCATTACAACTATCTAGGGCAGAGAGTTAGTGGGCTAAGTAATGGCTATGGAGACAGAGAATACTAAACAGATTCTAGAACAAGTTAAACAGTAAGAAAGAGAAAAGTAGAAATAAAAACTGAAACGTAGTTTTCCAGCACAGGCGAGTGATTGAATGGTGGCACCAGACCCTGACAAAGAAAACCAAAAAGAGGAACAGCTGGTGGGAGAATATGGTAAATCAAAAAAAAAAAAAAAAAGTTTGTTTCCTTCCAAATATAAAATGAATAAAGTTATATGCATGTGAAATTAGCATATTTCTCATATATGATAATATTTCTTCAGGGATGTTCTTAAAAATAGATGCTTCAAGAAAAACATTAATAAGAATCAAATGTATTTTTGTACATTAAAGATGAAAGCATTTAAGAAATTCACTATGTGGGAAAGTGGTCAGGCCAAAATAAAAGAAAATCAAATTAAAGCTATTTCTAGCTTTAATATTCAATATATAAATATTCCCATCAGAAAAAAGAAAGTATCCTTTAAGGGAGTGCCTCCTCAAAAGAAAAAATATCCAGATTCAGCTTTCTAATCTTTTTGGGAAATGGGAAATCAATGAGAATCTCCAGTCTGGCGTGTTAGAAATTACTTAACAAGTCATCATGTGGCCAGTTAGCCAAATTATCTCTCATATCACAACACAACACCCCTAAACTGAGAAGGCCAGATTAGCTACACTCACTCCTAAAAATAAACACTTCCCTCCTTACCACAATTTCCCACTTAACTCAGCTGGGTGGTGAAACAACACAATATTCATTTTGATTGACAGAATATTTTCAGATCTAATTATAATTTCTACCAGTTTCTGAGCATGTTGTGTTTTGAACATGAATTCCAACACAACTGAGTGATTCACACATCAATATGAATGTGGGGCACCGGTGACATCAAATGTCCGTATTGTTGCACATGCAGATGATAAATTGGTAGGATCAGAGTTTGCTTATTTTGTTACAGAATATTGTTAATAAAGCCAGGATCAAAAGCTTAGTTCCTTTGTAGGGAATTTAAAGTTGCTTTCTTTAGCCTAGTGCTAACACAGGCCAATACATTCATAAATGCAAATCATTGATTACAAGGACATCCTTGCATCAAGGCTGCATTATGAAAAGTCCATTGACACTTCCAGAAAATCAAGATGGATTTATACCTGGCTGTTGGCCCATAGATGATTTTGTCAGCACCACACAGAAATGGTGTTCTAATATCTGGCATTTTTCAGTCTTACCATTGAAGCATTTACCTTAATCTTGCCACATTTCATAACCTCCTAATTCTGTACACTTGTGATTTTTTTTAAGTTTTGCCCATAAAGCTCCACCTTGGCACTTGCACCTGACAATCAGCACCATTTCTCCAACTATAGTTTTCTGCTTCCTTACTCGAGCATGCTTCAGACTCTGCCTTTCACCACATCACCTTCAGCCCTCATGACTCCATGTTCTATATACTCTAGCCTAGCACCTGGGCCACATTATCTTAGTTCAAGCCTTGGTCACATTCACTTCTGGCGGATTAAGCAAAGCTTAGCCAAGACTGTTCTAAATTGTAGGGCTACAGAGCCAATGGCCTATTTAATATGCTACTTCAATATCTTTCAGGCTTCTTATTACTTAAACACTACATTCCCATCTTCCCACTCATCTTGATAAATAATTCCTTTTTCCTATGATTGCTTACACCAGAAATATGGGAGATATATTCAGGACTCTCCTTTCCCTCCAAGCCCTGTCAATTCTATGTCCAAAAACTGGTAAAGGCACTTGTAACTATTCTCTAGTTATCTGGCTGCTAAATTAACTGCTACTCTCCATTTTCTCTATTAAAAAAACATTGACTTGTAACCATGGAACACTGAATGCTTGCAGCTAATATGAAGCTAATGTCTAGTATCACTCTACCTATATTTTCACTCCCTCCAGTTAAACAATATGCTTACAAGAAGTCAGTTGTATTTGTTTCCAAATCTGCTTATACCAGTTGTTACTTGTTATGGAAATTATATATTTCAATTAACTATTACATACACTGGTAAAATTCAAATTTTCAAAAGTTTGGTTCTACAGATACCAGGTAGAATGTTTTGGTTAACTTCCAAGAAAAATTGCTAAATGACTTATGTGAAAAATTGGAAAAAATAAAATAGAAGGTTCCTTGCTCTCATTCTCATTCCAATCTCATAAAAACATTTACAGATGCCTTTAAATTTTTGTTTTACTTTAACAGAATAAAACCTGGAAATCATAGAGGTCATTAGGATGGTTCATACACAACCAAACAGAACCAAATCAATTCAGAATTCCAATTCACATTCAACAAATAATCCAGACAATGCACCAAAACACTATCAATAGATGTCTATATGCTTTAAGTTAAAATAAAATATTGAAGTATATATTGTTTAGTATTTCCTCTCTTTTACCAGCTTTTTCAGTTAACTAGTACAAATTTTTTGGATAATATAAATAATAATAGCTAACATTTACTGATATCAACACTACCAAATACAGCAACTGTTCCCACATTACAGATAAGGAAACTGAGGGCTTGGCCTGGATGTCTTGGCTCTATCCACTTATGTCCATCACCACCTTTACCACCCTTAACTGTATCACTTCAATAGCTTCATAGTGCATCTCCATACTTCCACCCTCACTCCTCCTCTAACTTCATAAATAAATAAATAGTGAAAAGAATATTTTTTAGAACTCAACTATGATTCTGCCATTTCCTTACTTAAAACTTTCCTGTGTCTTCATATTTGAAAAAATACTAAAATACACAGGCCTTTTGATTGTGTATTAGAATAGTGTACCAAAAATCAAAAACAGTTCCTATAGCCAGTAGCCCATCTATATACATTAACATCTCCCTCATCCCATGAACTACACTTGAGGAAAAAATATCAAGTCCTCACTCAAGCTCTATCCTAGTGCTATTTTAGACACAATTCTGGCAAGCAAGTCTTGCAGTCAGAATCAGTAAATAAAGATTGGCTTTCTAGAAGCAGGCACATTGCCAGTGGTGAGGAATAACAGTAGACATGAGAATTCAAAAAAAGATAGCTGTCTGGATCCATTTAGTACATGGTAGAGTAGGGATACATATTTTAATATACCCTGAGGACAGAGTTGTGTCACTCACTGGACAGTGCAATAAAAATTCCTAATGATGACCCTGCATTATAAACATTTATATTATATTTATTATGTACTTCTTTAGAAGACAAGGATGAGAGTGACACATTGTAGGGAAATAATCACCTGAAAACATGCATTTATCTGTAAATACATCATTTCCTGACAACATGTCATAAAATCAAAGTATTACCACATCTTGAAGTTTTGCATTCCATGTCTTATTAAAATAAAAGATAGGTTCTATAATGTTTGCAACATAAAACTTACTTTTCTAATTTTTCCCTAAATACTAGATGGAAATATGAAAATAAATTGCCATATTGAAAGATTCATTGCTCTAATTCAGTGATTTTATAATTATGAAGTGCCCGTCTATTGAGAGCATGGCTTAGATTAATAAGGACCATTAGAAAATGGTACAGGATACAGTTTTAGTAAGATTTTCCAAGACAGTAAAGCACTTTAACTTGACAATCCTCCAAATAGGAAGTAGGCTGAAACACTCTAACATTTCAAATTACAAATTGCTAAATGCTAAATTTTACATATATATGATTCCTATGTACAATATCTTTAGTTTCTCTCAAAGTATATTCTTTAAAAATTGTTCAAACAAGAGCCCAAAGTAAATACAGTAAATGGAAATCTGCTTGATCAAGAATGAGACTAATTTAAATGATTTGATTACTAGAAATTTAATCACCAATCAAAACTACACAGATTATCAAATTTCAAAGACAGAAATTATAATAAAATAATGTTTATTATGTTCCAGACATCGTTCTAAGTATGAACTTTGTCAGAAGGATCTCATTTAATCTTCAGAACAAACCAAGACTAGCAGGTAGATATTATTGTAATCTCCATTTAAAGCTGAAAAAGCAAAGGCACAGAATGGTTTGCAAGTTGCTTACAATTACACAGCTGATAAGTGGCAAGGATGGGATGAGAATCCTGAAAACCTATCTTCAGAGCCTACTTTCAACCACTATTAAACCACCACTAATGATGACTGCAACTGTGCCGATAAAACAAATAGATTTTTATAATGTTATTAAGTTGAATAGAAGAAAAATGATACAAAAATTTAGAGAATGCTTCTTCTGGAGTGTTATTATATTAGAAAAAGAGAAGCACAATGATTTAACACAAAATAAGGTATATTCGATGATCTTCAAAAAACCCTACCTCAGCAAACTATAAATATATACTGACTGTTTTAAAAAAAGAAGTTGTAGAAAGAATAGCAGTATGGTATTCTTCATACTGTCTCACATATCAGCTGAGTCGGTGGTCTATAAACAAGTGTACTACTGTATAAATTAACAATATAACACAGTCATAACCAATGTTTTAGAATCAGCACAGTCAAAAGGCATGCATTATAGATGTAAATGAGGATCAGCTGAATTAAATTTTCTCAAAATCTAAGATAAATGCATATAAAAGCATTATTACTTATGACAGACATCTTTTCCCTAGCAACTATAATACTATATTTCCAACTAAACAACCACAACTCTCTTAAACAAATGGATAGTAATATTAGATACACCTTGTTAGCAATATAACTATTTGGAAATTTTGCAAGACTCTGATAGACACAAAAGCCTGCCTTTTGCTAAACAGATTATTCAAAAGCATTCTTATGGTATTGTTGGCTACTGCACATTGTTTCCATATTTTAATCCATCTAAATACCTAATATTTTAAACAAATTTCAGGTTCAAATATGAGTTATCAAACTTGAAGATGATTTTCCCTTTTCCCTTCTCCCTACTTTCTAGGTAATACTCTTAGCAATTTCTAGAGCAGAAGTAGAAAGGGAAAATAAGAAGATCAAAATTTTAAGTTGCCCACATATAGTAATGAACACATTCTTCTCTTTGCATGAATGTCTTTGCCCTCCATCCTTGCCCATCTCAGTCTTTTGCTCCAACTCACCATATTACGGATTTCACTCTGATTTCAGTACCTGCCTGGAAGTGAATTTAAACAGGCTACTCTTCTTGGACACTGATTGTTTTGATTTGTGACCTCCCAGGTTTGAACAGTTAATCAGATTCTAGGCCAGGCAGGGCACAGAACAGAGTTATGTAAGTACAATGCATTTGGAACCTAAACTCACAAGGCCCAAAGAATGAGGTGGGCACCTGGAAGAACGATCATTCATCACATGCTCGTCCTTGATGATAGCATGCTCCTAAGCACCTTAGCCACAAGCTCTTGTGCCTTGCAGTGAAGGAAGCCTCAGAGACCTGCAGCAGTCCAGGCACGCTGGCCACCATAGTATGAATACATCTGGGAATTGGAATTCAGTGATGTCATTGGCTCTTCACGACCTTCATAGATTTTGGATCTTGAGAACAGAGCAGCAAAATTCAAAGCCACCTTTTCCCCAGTGACAAGTGCAATCATATCATTCTAACTGAAGGAACCGTATCTCAGAGACAAGGTAGCTTAAAGATGGCTGAGTAACAGACACAAATAGATATTTGTATCTGTTCATTTACTCACCCACCCACCTACTCACCATGATGGTATAGTGGAAACATTGCTAGCTTTGAAGCTATGTATATACTTCAGTTCAAATTTGGCTCTACCAAGCACTAATAAAATGGCCTTGTACTAGTTACTTAATTGTAAGCATCAGTTTTAGTAGAAGAGAAATAATGATAGAACTGTTCAGGATTGTTCTGAAGATGAGAACAATTAATTTTTTTAATAACTGCTTCTTAACAGCCTTCTATGTGCCAGTGACTCTGTTAAGGGTTGGGGATACAGCAGTGAATAAGAGCAACATGGTCCCTGACTTCAGAAGATATGCAAAATGTCTGCATGACTTTAGTAAGCATGTGGTACGTGATCAATGAATGGTTACTACTACTGTCACTATTACTAATATTTATTATTCTGGGCCCAGCCAAATGCTGACAATACTGAGCTGAGAGTTAGGAACCTGTCTCCATTGAGAGTACCATTGCTCTCTATAATGTAAATAGAAATAAAAGAAGTTTAAATGATGATGTAATTATGAGAGAAGGAAGATAATCACTGAGCACACCCACTGGGACCCCAGAAACATTCAACTCCATTGTGAAGAGCACTTTGGCTTGATATAAAGGTACAGAATTGTCCTCTGTGTTTCTTGTTTGGGGGCTGGGAAAAGATTTTTCAAGTTAAAGGTTGACCAGCGAGAGATTTACATTGCTTAAAAACCCTTGGCCATTATGGTTTGTTACTTTTTCTGCCTTTG
The DNA here is from genome assembly GCF_040939455.1 of Microcebus murinus. Taxonomy (NCBI): domain Eukaryota; kingdom Metazoa; phylum Chordata; class Mammalia; order Primates; family Cheirogaleidae; genus Microcebus; species Microcebus murinus. The sequence goes on from NC_134113.1 coordinate 39,263,219, forward strand.
TGACCTGTCTTTCTTTACCTACACTAAATGACCAGGGACTAGCATTAGTCCCTCTTTTTTAAGCTCAGGTGACCAGCTGATATTACTCAGGAAAGAGAACAAGTAACCTACTATGGGAGGTAGTACTCCTCTTGGTCTAATTATCCATTGCCCAGAGCAATCACAAATCTACCCTTAGGGACACAAAGGGTAGAGTGGAAATGGGTATTGTGGTTGGAAAAGAGAAGGTCACAGGCTGACCAAACAGCCCCAAACCAGTTACTAAAATTGTTAAGGTAGAATTAAAATTAGATAGTAATCAAATATAAGTTGCAAAAACGATTACATTATCTAACCGTACCAAACACTCCTGCTCCATTCAGATGCGTAAGTTACCACAAAATAGAAAGGAAAACATCACTAGTTACAGTAAATAAAACAAATTAAGAAAGTACTATATTGTGAAAGGTATTTTTATATATCTCAGTATTTCATTGAGTATACAAAGTTCCTTCAACATTCCATCAACTAATATTTACCAAATACACATTGTATGTCAGCTGTCAAGCTCCAGTAGGAGAAAGAGTCCATGTAACTTGAAAATTAGAGATCACTGGTGACAAAGACAAACAGTTTCAGTAGAGAGACAATGATAGAAGTCTGAAAGAAATTGGGTGGGTTAAAGAGAAAATGGCAAATGAGGACAGGGAAGAGGTAAATGTAGCATCTTCTTTTAAGAGATTTAGGGGGAAAATGAGAGACTTAAGAGACATGGACAGAGAAAGAGAGAGAGGCAGGCAGAACATGAGCCTGTGAGCCTAGAGCAACTTGGGTGCATTTGCCGAGGGTGCAAGAATATGCAGGTGTGTGCACACTTATGGGTGCCATAGCACATGTCTACTTTAATCCTAAGCAAGAAAATCCATCTTTATCCTTGGTGAACAAACCCATAATAATGGAGAGGTGGAAGATTATATAAAAAGAGGAACCAATAGATGAGATAGGTTCTTAGAGGAGAAATAAGGGAAGTGCACCAAGAGGAATTAGCCCAGGATAAGAGAAGCCTTGACGGAAATTAAACCAAAAGTCTCAGGGGGGTAAAAAATCCACAATTTTTGATGTAAGACTTATTAAGTGTATGGAATGAATAAAAATGAAATCCCCATATTTCTAAGAATAGAACTTTTTAAGTGGAAAGACAAACACATGAAAAGTACAGCCACATATCTTCCCAGATACAACACAAAATGCCATTTATGGCATAGTATTTCCCTTTATTGTTTATACAAAACAACATTCAACTCATAAAAGAGCTTTTTATTGGATTTCCTGAAAATCATGTTCTCTTTGGTATGAGAATTCTCATCTTAACGTTAACCTCTTCAGCAACACTAGTAAAAAACTGTTTTATTGTGAAATTTTTGGTCTGTTATGAAAATCAAAATTCACTTGATTAAGAAGCATAATAATTTATCACTAGGAAGAGAAGATATTTTAGTTAAAGATAAAAAAAGGCTTCTCTACTGCACAGATTCAAAAGAGATACTTGGAGCCTGAGCAAGAGCGAGACCCCGTCTCTACTATAAATAGAAACAAATTAATTGGCCAACTGATATATATATAAAAAAAAAATTAGCCGGGCATGGTGGCGCATGCCTGTAGTCCCAGCTACTCGGGAGGCTGAGGCAGAAGGATCACTCAAGCCCAGGAGTTTGAGGTTGCTGTGAGCTAGGCTGACGCCACGGCACTCACTCTAGCCTGGACAACAAAGTGAGACTCTGTCTCAAAAAAAAAAAAAAAAAAAAAAAGAGATACTTGGGCTTAAATAAGGGACAGAAAAATCAAAATGTGGCATGTAAAATATTCACTGAAGAATATGATAAGGAAAGGGAAAAATAATTTTTCAGTGAAGAAATCTGGCAAACACTGTCCTTAGCCAAGTGATCAAGGTGAACATCACCAGGAGTAACTCAAGTTGATACCATGTACCTCCTGCTACGAAGTAAGCAGGAGGGAATTTCACTTCTGAGGCTTTCCTCCCCAAACCCCAGAACTGAAACCTAATAATGATAAAAGAAAAAAAAAACCAGACAACCCTAAATTGAGGAATATTCTTAAAATATAACTAATACTGCTGAAAACTGTTAAGGTTTACAAAAAATAAAAACTAAGAAAATTGACACAGCAGAGGAGACTAAGACAATGCGATGACTAAATGCAGTATAGTAACCTAGTTTGGATCGCCAAACAGAAAAAAAGCACTTAGTGGAAAAATTTGTGGAAATCCAAATAAAGTGTGGAGTTTAATCAATATTAATGTATTAATACTAATATGGGCTTCTTAGTTTTGACAATTATATCATGGCTAACCTTAGGGAGAAATGGGTAAAGGAAGTAATGAAAACTTTCTATTATCTTCATAATATTTCTATATATATAAAATTACTCTAAAATACAATAAAAACCCAAAACAAATATTAATAAAAATCCTGGTATCTACTTCTGAATCACCTCATATTACAATTAAATTACCACTGAAACAAAAGCAATCATGCCCCCAGTCAAATTATGATAAAATAAAAGGTTAGTTTCGAAGTGTAGTAATAAAAATATTGAATCAAAATTAGTAATATGATTACTATAAGCCTTGTAATATAGTTTGAAGCCTGATAGAGTGATGCCTCCAGATTTGTTCCTTTTGCTTAAGATTGCTTTGGCTATTAGGGCTCTTTCTGGTTCCAAATGAAATGTAGAATTATTACTTTTCTAGATCTGTGAAATATGATGTTGATATTTTGGTGGGGATTGCAGTGAATCTATAAATCACTTTGGGTGGTATAGACATTTTAATAATGTTGATTCTACCAATCCATGAGCATGATATGTTTTCCCATTTGTTTGTGTCATCTGTGATTTCTTTACTCAGTATTTCATAGTTCTCTTTGTAGAGATCTTTCATCTCCTTAGTTAGGTATATTACTAGTATGTTATTTTCTTTTTAGCTATTATGAATAGTATTGAGTCTTTATTTGACTCTGAGCTTGACTATTACTGGTATATAGGAATGCTACTGATTTGTGTACATTGATTTTGTAACCTGACACTATGCTGAATTACTTATCATCCATTCTAGGAGTCTCTTGCTGGAGTCTTTGTGATTTTCTAGATATAAGGTCATATCTTCAGGAACAAATAATTTTACTTCCTCTTTCCTGATTTGGATACCCTTTATTTCTTTCTCTTGCCTGATTGCTCTGGCTAGGACTACCAGCACTATGTTGAATAGAAGTGGTGAGAGTGGGCACCCTTATCTTGTTCCAGTTCTTAGTATGCTTTCCACTTTTCCTCAGTCAGTATGATGTTGGCTGTGGGTTTGTCATAAATGGTTTTTATAATCTTGAGATATGTTCCTTCTATGCCAAGTTTGTTAAAGAGTTTTCATCATGAAAGGGTGCTGGATTTCATCAAATGCTTTTTCTACATCTATAGCGACGATCGTATGCTCTTCGTTTTTGCTTCTGTTCATGCGGTGAATCCCATTTATTGATTTTCATATGTTGAACCATCCTTGCATCCCTGGATGAAGGCTACTTGCTCATGGTGGATTATTTTTCCAATGTGCTATTGAATTCTGTTTGCTAGGATCTTTAGCATTTATATTCATAAGGGATAAAGGCCTGTAGTTTTCTTTTTTCGTTGTTGTGTCTTCCTAGCTTTGATATCAAGGTGATACTGGCCTTGTAGAATGAGTTGGGGAGGATTCCCTCCTTCTCAATGTTATGGAATAGTTTCTGCAGTATGGGTACCAGCTCTTCTTTGTAGGTCTGATAAAATTTAGCTGTGAATCCTTCTGATTCTGGGGTTTATGTTGGAAGATTTTTTTTATTACTGCTTCAATCTCATTGCTTGTTATTGGTCTGTTCAGGAGTTCTATTTCTTCCTGACTGACTCTTGGGAGATTGTGAGTTTCCAGGAATTTATCCATATCCTCTATATTTTAAAATTATGCACATAGAGATTTTCATAGTATTATTCATAGATGATATTTTGTATTTCTGATGTATCAATTGTAATATCTCCTTTTTCATTTCTTATTGAGCTTATTTCGGTCCTTTCCCTTCTATTCTTGGTGAATCTAGCAAGAGGTCTATCAATTTTGTTTATCTTTTCAAAGGATCAACTTTTTTTTCATTGATCCTTTATATTGTTTTCTGTTTTCCATTTTGTTTAGTTTTGCTCTGACCTTAGTTATTTCTTTTTTTCTGATGGCTTTGGGTTTGGTTTGCATTTCTGGTTCCTTGAGCTGTGTCATTAGATTATTAATTTGTGAAATTTCTGTCTTTTTGATGTAGGCATTTAAAGCTATGAATTCTCCCCTTAGCACTGCTTTTGTTGAATCCCACAGATTTTGATGGCTTGTGTCTCCTTTATGGTTCAGTTTTAGGAATGTTATGATTTACATCTTAATTTCATTATTGACCCAATTATCGTTTAGTAGCAGGTTGTTTCATTTCCATGACTTTGTGTAGACTTGAGTGTCTCTCTTGAAATTGATTTCTAGTTTTACTCCACTGTGGTTTGAGAAGATATATGGTATGATTTCTATTTATTTGAATTTGTTAAGACATGTTTTGTGGCCTAAGATATTATCAATCTTGGAGATGTTCCATGTGCCCATGAGAAGAGTGTGTAGTCAGTAGTTTCTGGGTAAAATGTTCTGTAAATGTTTGTCAGGCCCATTTGTTCTAGACTACCATTTATGTCCAATATTTCTTTACTTTCTGCTGGGTGATCTGTCCAGTTCTATCAGCGGGGTGTTAAAGCTGCCAGTAATTATGATGCTACTGTTTGTCACTTTGCTTAGATACAGTATGGTTTGCTTTATGAATCTGGCACTCCTATGCTGGGTGCATAAATATTTAGGATTGTTATGTCTTCTAGCTGAATTGTTCCCTTTACCATTATATAATGACCACCTTTGTCTTTCTTGACTATTGTTGATTTAAAGTCAATTTTATCTAAGAATGGCTACACCTGCTTTATTTTGGTTACCATTTGCATGTAATATACTCTTCCATCCCTTCACCTTGAGTCAGTTTGAGTTCTTGTAGGTTAGATGTGTTTACTGGAGACAGCAGATAATTGGCACAAAAATAGAGATATAGATCAATGGAACAGAAGAGAGAACCCAAATATAAAACCATCCACATACAGCCAACTGTTGTTTGACAAAGCAGGCAACAATATACATTGGGGAAAAGAAGTCCTATTCAATAATTGGTGCTGGGAAAACTGGATAGCCACATGCAGAAGAATGAAACAGGATCCATCTCTCACAGTACTTATAAAAATTAATTAAAGATGGATAAAAGACTTAACTGTAAGGCATGAAATCATAAGAACTCTAGAAGAAAATGTTGAAAAAAGTCTTCTTGATATAGTCCTAGGCAAAGAATTTATGAAGAAGAATTTAATGAAAATTATTACAGCAACAAAAATAATTAATGGGAATTGATTAACTTAAAAAGCTTCTACACAGCCAAAAAAAAAAAAAAAATCAACAGAGCAAATAGACAACCTACATAATGGGAGAAAATAATCACAAGCTATTCATCCAATAAAACCAGAATAAAACCATCCAATAATAACCAGAATCTACAAAGAACTCAAGGAGATCAGCAAGAAAAAAAAGCATAGAGATTCATCGAAGAACTAAAAGTCAACCCACCATTTAACCAGCAATCCCACTACTGGGTATTTACCTGGAAAAAAAGAAATTATTTTATCAAAAAGACACCTGCATAGATATGTTTATTGCTACACAATTTACAACTGCAAAGATATGGAATCAGCCTGAGTGCCCATCAATTTATGAGTGGATTAACTAAATGTGCTATAATGGTGCACATATACTATGGAATGCTACACAACCATGAAGAAGGATGAAGAAGGCTTTTTGTAATAATTTGGATGGAAATGGAGACCATAGATACTTCACCATAAGTGATGTATCTGAAAAACAAACACCACATGTACTCACTATTAAATTAGATGAGCACACACGCACAGAGGGAAGTAAAACTCGGTGGAAATCAGCAGTGGGGAGGAGGGAGTGGGCAAAAACCTACGTAACAGGTACAATGAACACTATGGGGGTGATGGACACATAGTACCCTGACTCAAGCAACACGAAATTCATAAATGTAACCAACCCCATAATATTTTGAAATAATAAAAAATAAAAATTAAATTAACATTTTAGCTTAGAAAATTAACAACATGAAATCTATAGCCTACATTATAAAAACTATTTTGTTTATGGTTTCTTTCCTCCTGTTCTTCAGTTATTTTTGGCCCTTTATTGGACTTCTAGATGTCTTTCTGAAATTGCCATTTTTACTAATTGAGTATATTCTTACTGACCCAGATTTTATACAGACGTGAGCCAAACTGCTACGTTACTTTTGTATTTTAGAATGTGAAGGCATCTTGGGAAAGGACTTCAATATTAGAAGTAAATATGTATAGTATATCCAAAATACAAAGTTCAAATAAAATTTGTTTAATATTCCACTCAGTTCTAAAACATGTTTTTCAAACAGCTTTGAAATAATGTGTATACTACAAAATTCACCTGCTCAAAATGTACAAATTCAATGGGTTCTGGTATATTCACAGAACTGTACAGGTGTCATCATAATTTTAGAATATGTTTATCACCCCAAAAAGAAAACTCACACCTATCAACATTCACTCCTCATTCCCCATTCCATCCCCAGCACTTGGCAACCATTAACCTATTCTCTATCTGTATAAATTTGCTTATTCTGGATATTTCATATTAATGAACTTACACAATATGTGGTTGTTTGTGACTGGCTACTTTCAGATAGCATGTTTTTAAAATCATGAATCAGCACTTCCATTCATTTTATTGCTGAATTCCACTGAATGAATATATATATTTTATTTATCGATTATCAGGTCATGGACTTTTGTCTATCGTGAATAATACTGCTAAGAGCATTCATTTGTGTACAAGTTTTTGCATGGACACATTTTTTGTGCTCTTGGATGTATACCTAGGAATGGAATTACTGCATCACATGGTAACCATGTTTAGCATTTTAGGGAGCTGCCAAACTATTTTCTTCCATGGTGGCTATGCCATCTTATATTCCCACCAGCAATACATGAGGGTTTGCAAATTGTCCACATCCTCACCAACATTTGTCATTGTCTGTTTCAAAACATGTATTTCTAAAACCTATAATTTCCCTGGTTACATTATTCCCTATTAAAATCATTGTTGTGCTCTGTTCTTTCCAAGTGAAATTCCTATGTTGTCAAGTAATTCTACAAACTAATTAAATTTAAATGAAACAAAATATACAGAATCCATGGTTATCTTGAAAGTGTTTTAATTCATTCCCCCTCTGACCTAATTACTAACCTTTCATTATTACTTTAGTATGACATTTTGCAATATAAACTGCCACTAAGGTAATTCTTAGCAATTAATGTGACATGCATTTAAGTAATAAGAATAAAATTATAGGCTGGGCGTGGTGGCTCACGCCTGTAATCCCAGCACTTTGGGAGGCCGAGGCAGGCGGATTGCTCAAGGTCAGGAGTTCGAAACCAGCCTGAGCGAGACCCCGTCTCTACCAAAAATAGAAATAAATTAATTGACCAACTAAAAATATATATACAAAAAATTAGCCGGGCATGGTGGCGCATGCCTGTAGTCCCAGCTACTCAGGAGGCTGAGGCAGTAGGATTGCTGAGGCCCGGAGATTGAGGTTGCTGTGAGCTAGGCTGACGCCACGGCACTCACTCTAGCCTGGGCAACAAAGTGAGACTCTGTCTCAAAAAAAAAAAGAATAAAATTATAAATTTTTCCATGTTCAAAGACTTCCCTCTTTCTCCAACCTATTATAGATAGTTCTGTAACTCAGAGTTTCTTACTGCTACCCAGGACCCATCAGTAAATCATAAAATCAACTAGGTAACTCAAAATCAAAATTTCTAAATGCAAGATGATAGAATAGAAATGTTAGCCCACCACATTATCTTTTAGCACTTTTCACTTATGTGTTTTTCTGAATTGAAAAGTGTAATTCATTTCTTTCTGTAGGTGATGATCAAGGAAGTTTGAAAACCAGTAGTGAAACTACAAATTTGATTTCTCTTTACTTCTTTTCTAACTAGGAAGAATTCTTTCCTAAATTACAAGAAGCAAAAAAGAAAGAAAAGATGATTTTTAAAAAGGCAGATTATAAAAAAGAATTAGGGGAATTAATTTGAAAAGAGAAGAGCTGTGAGTTAGAAAAGTTTAATAAATGCTGATTTTGAGGTACACATTTACATTTTTAAAATATCTTTTGAAGGTCAAAACAAGTCAAGAATATTTTTAATTATTTGGGTGATACACTTTTCCTCTTACATGCCTTAATGCTCTGATCATCAATAAAGGGTTTCTAGGTTATTAAAAGCACATATTTGTGCATACTTAACAAATATACGCTCACGTATATAAACAAGCATTTACCATGATCATAAAGATTACTTAATATCTCCCTATGGAAAGAAAATTTGTGGGGTTTTTTTGAGAGATTAATAGTAGCTCATATTTAAGAGCATAAGCTTTGGAGTTGGGCAGATTTCAGTTAATCCCAACTTTATTTCTAATGATATATGGTACACAGGGCAAATTATTCAACCTATATGAGACTCAATTTTCTTCTGGAAGCCCACTAAGGATGCTTCAAAAATCAAATCATATAAGACATTTAAAAACTTAGTACAGTGTCCTAGAACTCAAAACATAGTAAATAACAAATGATTTTATAAGCCATAAAAATATTTTAAAGCAGATAACACAAATATATCGTCAATCACAATCAAGAGGAAATGAGCAGATACAAAAGAAAATTTTGTTGCGGTAAACAATTAAACAAGGACCAGTACCATTCAGTAATTTCCTCATTACTGCTAGTTCATATAACCACTATATTCACAAAAATTCTTAAAACTGACATATAAGTTAAAAAGCTAGATTGTTTCTTGTATTCCAATTTCCAATACTAAAAGGTGATTAAAGCTGTAATGAATTATATAACCTTTCACTGACAGCACAGGAAAACTCCAAGTGTGCATCAATCAAGTAAAAATATATGACAGCAAGACATACACATGGATAGGATATCAAAAATTCAATTCTAACTTATGTATTTTATATAACTTTCATTAAACTACACCACACCTCAGAAAGACAAGCAGACTGGCATGCACACCATTTGTTACATGTGATACAATCAGGGAAACTGGAGGTTGAAAGATCTGATCAAGGATAGTCTAAGAAACTAATTACAAAACAAAAATTGTAATAACTATTTAGACTCGTAGTCCTATTTTAATTAGCTTAAGTCTTTTCTAATTGGCTTATGTAGAAAATGTTTCTGTCCAAGGACTTCTAATGCTTGCTCACATAAAGGGTCTGTATACATGTTAGAGAGGTTTCATGATGACCCCATTCTACCTATTCTTCCTGAAAAGGGTGAGGTTTCTGAAACATCTGTATGTTATTCAGTAAGTTGCATGTTCCTATGGTCTCTGATTCTAAATAACTCATAGATATTATAAGCAAAAGAAAAATCTGTGACAAAAATACTGCCTAGCCTGGTACCTTACACACAGTATGTACTCAACAATGGTCTGTTGGAAGGAGGCAGTAAAACAGGCACAATAATAGTCTTTTAGTCTTTTTTACAACACCAACTATTCTGTTGCATTCTGTAATAGAATTTCCCCAAATTTCGAAAGAAAGTTTTGTTTTAATTATCAGAAAATAAAGTACAAGCACTTATTGCCTGTATACGAAAGTGTATACTAAATATTAGAGCCTCTTCATTTAAAAGAGCTAACAGGCATAAAAGGACCATTACTTTACAATAATACTTACAGGGTTGCAATAAAGGAGGAGGATAAAGAGAAAAACAAAATAAAACTAACTGGATACCACTGAAGAGTGTTCAAGCACTGACTTATTTCTCTAAAAATTAATCATTAAAGAGAAAAAAGATTTATGCTTCTGTTCCAATTTAAACTATATTTCACAACAACTCTGAGGCACACTCTATCTAAAGGAATTCCATCCAATAAGACAGAATGAAAGCATCAGACTGCCACCATTTTTCAACATCTAATAAAATAACTGATTCAAGCAACAGTCATCAATGAGTGGTAAAACCACTAAGTGTACAGCTGATGAGAATGTTAACAATGAAGAGATCACGCTGTTACCTGTCACCATCTGAACTAAATCTAAGCATTACTAAAAGTCATGGATACTGCTTACCACCAATATAATGAAATGTAAAATATATATCACTTATAAATTATTTTTGCAAAACATATATATAAATCTAGTTAAGCTTTTCTAACTTCTAATCTATATGGGAAATAGGGAAATGAGTTAAACACCTCAACAAAGAAGCAATCAGAAAATTCTAAACTCTGAAATGTGGGACTTTCTATAGAAAATCTGACCTGTTGCTTCTACAAGTCAACGGAATGGGAGAAAGGGAAGAAGGGGTGGCAGAAGGAAGAGAAAGAAGAAGGGAAGGAAGGGGAGAGAAAGGGAGGGAGGAAGGAATAAAGGAGGTTCTCACATTAAAAGAATCCAAGAAACTTAAAAGACATGACCAAACATAATGAATGGATCTTGTTTGGATCCCTATTTGAAGAAATCAACTGCTTAAAACATGCATTTCTTAGAAAATCAAGTAAATGTGAATTTGAATATAAACTGAAAATGGCCTTAAGTAAATATGGTTCATCTTACTTGAAGTGATAACTGAATCATGATTTTGTATTTGGAGCCCAATAATGACAAAGTGACAGCTCTAAGTGTTCTAAGAGGAGAAGATCTAACTAGCATAGGTAAAGAGGGAAAGAAGGGAAGGGCCGTATTTATTTTATTCGCAGCTGTATCCTCAGTGCCTACCAGCGCCTACACACACACACACACACACACACACACACACGCACGCACGAGTCTCACTAAATATTTATTGAATGACTGTCTAGGATAGTCTGAAAGGACATCTCAGAAGATTGCATGAGGGTTTTAACAAGTGAACAACAGGAAATAAAGCATTTGAGAGCATGCAAATTGCCCAAAGTGTATGGAATTTCATTCACATTTGGAAGAAAAGCAAGAGAAGTATTTAAAATAGTAAAGAGGCAGCAAGTCATGATGTACTCAACATGCTATGCTATGAACTTTGTATTTTACCCTACTGGCCGAGGGCAGCCTGGAAAGGTTCTGATGACACATAAGAAAGAGTGAGATTATGGAAAGCTTTCGCTAGAACAATTTTTCAATATCAACACTATTGGCATTTTGGCTAGGTAATCCTTTGTTTTGGGGGGCTGTCTTGCTCATCTTAGGATGTACAGCTGCATGCCTAGCTTCACCCTACTCTCAGTTGTGCCAACCAAAATGCCTCCAGACACTGCTAACTTTCACCTGAGGAGGCAGAATTTCCTCCAGTTGACTGCACTAGAAGTTTTGTGAATCAGAGGAGGAGGAAATTCAAGGCAGGGAGATGGATTAGAATGCTACTACACAAACAGAAGTGAAAAACCCCTGAACTTAATGCCGTAGCATGGGGAATGGGGGAAAAATAGATTTGAGAGATATTTGAGAAATAAACATAACCAGACCAATTACAGGTGGTGAGTGAGGTGAACAATGGACCAAAGATAATGTTCAGCTGTCTTGATTGAGCAGTGGATGGTGAGGCTGATCATTCAAATAAAGGCTAAAGTTGAAAGAGGGCCCACTTATTCATCCAACAAGTACTTAACAGATACCTAACCACTCTCTAACTGCTAATGTGGCAAACAAAACAAACACCTCTTTTCTCATAGAATTTGTATTCTAATAGAAAGGCAGAAAAGTCAAAAATGCAGAAATAACTTCTGAGAGTCCTAACTGCTAGTTATCACTAGGATGTTTAAGGAATCTGAAGCTGAAGACATAGAAAGAGGAGTTATTAGTATTGTATAACAGCTTTACCATGCTGGCTTGGAACTGGAAGACCTAATCTTTGATGCCAATTCTGCTATTAACTGGCTGTGTTACTTTAGAAATGTTACTTGACCTCTTTTAAGATTCAGTTTCCTCAATTACAACATGAGAATAATAATAGTACTTAATAGCATTGTTACGAGTTTTAAGTGAAGAGTGTATTTGTGTTTATGTGTGCATCTGTGTATGTATGTCCATGTATATATCTGTGTAATCTTAGTGCAATGTCTGGCACAAGTAAGCACTCTGTAAATTATTATAATCATTCAGCTCTGTGAGGGAGGGGAGAGTGCTAGAATTTAAAGGCCATTCCCAAAGCCATTCAACACTTACATTTTTCATGCTTACGCCTTCATTCAACACGTTTTTATCATGTGCCCACTCTGTGGCCGATAGTGTTCTAGGAGGCAGGGATCCAGCAGCGAACAACACAGACAAGGTTCCAGGCTTCAACACCAAAGCTGCTACTGGCAGCTTTATCATTCTCAGCAGCTGGGTGTCTTCACTTTCCAGCCTGTCCGGGTGGCTCCTTGATGTAAAATCAGCAAAATTCTCAACATGACCTCATATTGGTTGGTCCATTTCAAGGGCAAGATATAATAGCTAAAATCTTCACCAGGATCTGAGGGTATAGAGAAAATCAGACAACTGGCATGCCCTTGCCAATCCACGATGATATTAAATTGAAAGTTGCTTGAGAGAAAACAGCTTAGCTGTACAGAAAGCGATTCCACTCAACAATGGTAGCAAAGCTGGAATCTTGCTAAAACTGCACCCTAGGGCCAGTTGTGCTGTAAATAATGATGCTATCTCCCAAGTAAGAGGAATGGGAGGAAAAGTTGAGAGTGGAGAAGTGAACAATGGCACAGAAATTTTGAATCAATGAGTTTCAGGAGATGGAGCGATGCTAATTATCATCCCATATCCACCTTTGAGTGACTGCTTTGTGAAGATCTGAGCCAGTGTTTCTCAACCTTGTTCATATTTTACAGTCACTTGGCATGTTTTAAAATGAACCAAGCCCGGGTCCTGGACCCAGAGATGCTAATTTAACTGGACTGGGGTGGAGCCTGGGTATCAGTACTTTACAAAGTACCCCAGGTGATTATAAACTTTGTATTAACCATTGATCAGAGTGGACAGAAATCAAAGTGCTGTTTAAACCACAATGTTTGGGACAAGGAAAAGGTATGAGAAAGTGAAATCAATTAGAAGAAAAACTAAAAGTTATGTTTTATCCATTCCTCCCTGGTCTTTTTCAAGTTATCATAACTTCTTTTAAATTCCAAGTCTCCATAGAAGAATATAGATTACTGAATAATAATCTAAATTATTTAACAATAGTTCATATTAAATGACTATTTTTAAGAAACTGTCTTTTTTGGTATATGGTATAAATACAAAATGTAGAAACCCATTTTTTTAATTCCTGAAAATAACTTCAACCATCAAAAATTTAATTTCGTTTCTTGATCTCTGTAATCTTTCCACCACACTTTCTGTTAAATTGATACAGGCTCTAATTTAATATACAGCAGGTACTCTGTATTGTAGGATAATTGGTACCAAAAAGCAGCCAATTAAAAGAAGACTATAATCTCAAAATAAATTCTTGATAAAGATCGGATTGATAGCATTCCTTGAAAACAAAACTGTAAGTAAGGAAAATAAGTTATTTTAGCAATATTTCAAATGGACTAAAAGAAATCAAATATAAATTTTAAGGCATTTTTAAATAAAATTGCACAAAAACACTGTAATATATTATTCATTCTACTTCTGAATCACTTAAAAAGAGATCATTTCATTTTCCAACGATTTATAGTTGTATTTGCATTGTATTTCAGCATGCCCATTGTGGAAGCTCATACCACATCTAGAAGAGTACACCATTAAGCATAAAAATGTTTGAATAGACTACTTTTTCAGGCAAGTATCAGTAAATAGCTTCACATTATAATAATTTTTGCTCTCTACCCAACTGTATAAGTGGATAACAAGGGCTCCATGTGTATCGCTCTAAAATTATCATCATAGAGTAGACTAAGCTGATTAGTCACTAAAACTGTAAGTGATCAAATTAGTAAATTACTCTAAGTACCCCATAAAAAGTGGTCTCACATCCAAATACCCACAAGCCCTAACACAACAACTGATCTCAGGTCCAATATTATTTTGAAATCAAATATTGATCTAAAGTAGATACATATGAGTAACAAAAGCTTTTGTCTAAGCTAGATGCATAATAGTCTGCTGTCCCGATTCATGACAGGTAATATTAAATGATAATTCTCAGGGGACACTGTAATGCTTTACATAGTGTTTTGTAGTTTACATAACAAGAAAGCATCATTACCCTACCTTCCAGATGTGGAAATTAAGGCTTAAAAGTGCTAAGTAACTCAAAGATGCTTGATTAGTAAAAGGTAGAGATGAAATTCAAAGTCAGATCTTCCTAACTCCAAGTATAAAGGTTTTGGTTTCCTAAACCATACCACAAAGACTTTTAAAGCATATTAATAAGTATTTTTTAGCAAAAAAAAGACTACAGAATTGTCTTTCATTACTTCAGAGGGATGGTAGCATTTCTAATTTATGGAACCAGAAAGACAACTTTATCTTTTATTCTCTAGGAGGGGAAAGTGAGCAGTTTTATCATAAAAATATCAGAATTTACTATGAATCACTCTTTTAAGCAATTTCAATCATTCCTCAGTTATAACTGTCCATTCAAATTAAAACCACAGGAAGAAACTCTTCAAAAGCACTTGAAGAAACATCATCATCAAATCTGCATTTCAGCTCCTTTTCAAATTTTACTTAGCCAGAGGCTTACAATTATTCAGATCACTCCAAAACCCCTAAACCACCCAATAAGTAATGATCTTTACACATCATCTATAGTGGGAACTATCCTCTACTGATTTAAAGTATCCCATGTCTGACACAATGTAGATATTTTGTATATATCTTCATTAAACTAAGATGTTGTTCTCCCCATTATATGTTTTGTGTCCAAAGTGTAAATTTCTATTTTTGTATCTTGTATTTAATGACTAATCCCTCCTTTAAACTAAAAACCCATGAGGGCAGTACTGTACATTTTTCTTTTCTTTTCTTTCTTTCTTTTTTTTTTTTTTTTTTTTTTTTTTTTGAGGCAGAATCTCCCTCTGTCACCGCAGGTAGAGTACAGTGGTGTCATCATAGCTCACAGCAACCTCAAACTCCTGGGCTCAAGTGATCCTCCTGCCTCAGCTTCCCAAATAGCTGGGCCTACAGGTACATGACACCATGCTCAACTAATTTTTCTAGTTTTGTAGAGGTAGGGCCTCACTCTTACTGAGGCTGGTCTCAAACTCCTGAGCTCAAGTGATCCCCACTCCTCGGCCTCCCAGAGTGCTAGAATTATAGGCATGAACCACTACACCAAACCCTGTATGCCTTTTTCTATAGTATTTACATTCTCAGAACATAGCATGCTGCCTGGCAAAAAGCTAGCCTTTTTCCTGTTATGAGGACTTAATATATAGTCCTTTAGAATGGTGGGATAGTTTCAGGTATATACTAAGCACCCTAAGCATTGCTGTCATTCTTACTGTTTGCTGAATAAATAAATAAATCATTATCATTGACTATCTTACCACAACCTAATGCAGCAAATCAGGCACTTTTTACAGTCTGTATTTTAATAGATTTTTTTAAAACTGAGACTTAGAGAAATAAGGTAAGCTGACCAAAATTACTTGGCAATGATGTATTATATAATGCCATCGCACAGAAATTAAATGAATCAGAGTAAGGCCTGATTAAGAGAAGGGAGACACATGTAATCTTGGCAGCTCCTCAAATATGAACCAAATCAGAAGCTTGAGACATAAGAAGCAGACAAACCAGTCTTCCTGAGTGTATCTCAGTTCTGAATAGCATCCAATACCTTTATTCAGCATGGCAGAGGTGTTTTCTAAACATGGTGGCAACAATATATTCCTTCTGGATGTTCTTCTGCAATGTGACCTACCAACTCTCAAACCAAGAGGTGAAGTCTATTTCTCTTCCTCTTGAATCTGGGCTGACTTTATTAATTTTTTGACAAACAGAATATGGAAAAAGTGAAATTCTCAGACTTACAAGAGCAGATCATAAGCCTTTTCAGCTTCAATTTGGGCTTCTTGGAACCACCCAGCTGAGCCTAGTCAACTCACAGAACCATGAGAGATAATGAATAAGTGCTGATTTGTCACTAATGATAGGGATCGTTTTCTACACAGAACTTGATAACTTGAAAATTCAGCAAAAACACATATGTTCCCTACTACTATTGTAAATACTGTGCTAACTTTGTGTTATGTGTTACAAAACTGTTTAGAGTTAAGATGGGATTCAGAGTAACTGCAGTATTGACTGAAAGTGTCTGATGGCCCCAGATAATCACAATCCTCTTACTCTGTTCTACTGCACCCAACAGATGGGTTGCTTACTTTCATGTGATTAGTTTATAACCTATCTGGACCCTCTGTCCAGAATGCTAAGCCCATCCCACCCCCTGTGTTTAGCTGTCCACTATTCAGCCTCACTGGTTTGTTCTCCTTTTCACATACTCATAATAGCCTGTACTTCTCCATAAAAATATTTAACACAATTCTAATAATTATTTGTGCGATTAGCTTACTATAATTTCTCCCAGTAAACAATGAGCTCCATGAAAAAATGAGACCATGTGCTTTTTGTTTATTATAGTACAGTATCCTTAGGATGGCAAAGTACTCTACACATAGTAAGAATTTTTATTCTTTGGTCAAATGAATGAATGAAATCTCACAGCTATAGGTCACTGGATGGGAGGAAAGTGCCTTCTCTAAAATTTGAGGCATCCCAACTTTGTTTTTAATCAAATAAAACAATTATGGTTTCCAGTGAACTCAGAAAGTTCTAGGAAGATGACTCTGGTAGGAAAATCTTTGCACAGCAAGGTACAGCTTAGTGATAACAGATCAGCAATGCAATGACCAATATGATCAACTTCCAAGTGCCCTCCTTGCAAGCAGCCCAAAGGCCTCTGGTATCCAACCCAAGAGTGTGGTAAGCAAAGAGGCAAAATTTTTGGAATCAGACAGACCTACAGTCATACACTGGTTCTGCAAATTACTAGCTGTGTACTATCAAGCAATTTACTTCTCTAAATCTCATTTTCCTGACACATATTTAAAAATGGGTAAATACTTTTTCATGAAGTTATTATGAAACAAATAAAATAATGTATGCGCAGTTCTTGACATGGGTTTCAATGAAGTTAGTTCCCCTCTTTTTGGTGTATATAACCACCATTCCACAATATTTCCTAATATTAATAATAATAGGTATCATACTCTAATCCACTATGAAAATAAAAGTAAAAACATGCATCAGATTCTCTTTAAGAATACAAAGTGCTGCTTCCTGAATTTTGATCTAATTAACTATAAGTTACTGATTAAACAAATGAAATCATTTTTAATGCTGTATCTTCAAGATTCAGGTAAGTGAGGTAATACAGGCTAACTGGAAGCTCCCTTCTGTAATATTCCAAAAACGCATGAATTTTGTCCACGTATTTCCAGGCTGAATCCAGGATTATTTTTCATGTTTGAAATTGCAATTGAGAAAAAGCTTATGTTCCCGAAAAAAAAATAATACTTCATACTGACTACAAAGCTGAGGATAAGGAATCATAGGCTCATTGTCAATGTCCTAGAACCTGAAATTGACACATACGTCAAGAAACTAAGTCATCCTCATCTTCCTTCTATTAGTGCCAACTGGCAAGATTATATAAGAAAATGCAAATGTGGCAGATACAGAAGGTATCAAAGGAAGAAAAGCATGTACTTTGATTTGAATATTACCACTTCCAGGTGATAAAGCTCTACAAGCTCATCAAAACATTTCTCTATACACACAGCTCTTGTCACTCAGTATTTAGTATTTTTGACATTTACAACATGTAGTAAACCTAATGCTTAAAACAGATTTGAAAATTTCTAAATACAATAAGAACATTTAAAACAGTAAGAGGAGTTAAAATACAAATTTTTCAAAGAGAGATCAGAAACCATTTAAGAGAATGGGAAGAGAGATCCTAGGGAAATGGTGTATAACAGTTCCACAACTAAAGATCAAATTTAGCACTCAGCTAAATTTCATGATGTATTTTACAGTTCTCTTTGTCTGCAGGCAAGCTCATTTGAGAGGCAGATTTTGTTGGCATTAAATCCTATGAAGAATATATTTTGTAGATCTTTGTATGTAAGTGGGATGCTGAAAATGGGATGAAAAATACCTCTGGAACATAGGATAGCAACACTATCCTATGACCGTTTCTTTGAACAACTTTTGATAAACACGAAGGACATAAAAAATAACTTCATGAAGTTTAAACAATACATTGTGGAAGATACTACTTGAGAAAGAATTTAGGAAAGCAATGAAACCGATTCTGAATGGGTGCCTTATACCTATATACTCTAATGCCTCGAATGAGGCATTAGAAATTTCTGATGAATAAAATTGGGGATAGAGGAGAGAAGAGAACACAAGGACAAGGAGTTGTCAACTGTCACTTTTGTCAGATAAGGCTATCTTTTGTTGTTGTTGTTGTTTTATTTTGGCATATTATGGGGGTGCAGATTTTAAGGTTTCAATAAATGCACATTCCCCCTCCCCCCACAAGTCCGAGTCTCCAGCATGACCATCCCCCAGATAGTGCACATCTCACTCATTATGTATATACCCGCCCCCCACCCCCCCTCCCCCTGCCCAATACCCTATTACTGTAGTACCTATGTGTCCACTTAGGTGCTGCTCAGTTAATACCAGTTTGCTGGTGAGTATATGTGGTGCTTGTTTTTCCATTCTTGGGATACTTCACTTAGTAGTATGGGTTACAGCTCTAACCAGGAAAATATAAGATGTGCTATATCACCGTTGTTTCTTAGAGCTGAGTAGTACTCCATGGTATACATATTCCACATTTTATTAATCCATTCTTGGATTGATGGGCACTTGGGCTAGTCAGGTTCATGGCTAGTAAGAGAAGGCCTCTCACCTAAGGTTTAATGCTCTTTGGTCATCATCTTGAATTATTAATAATTTTTTAACAAAGCACCCAATGTTTTCATTTTGTACTGGGCCCACAAATTACGTAGCCAATCCTGACTAAAAAACTGTGGACCTCATATTGTTGCATAGGAACTTACCTAGTAGCCATTTCAGGATTTAGTTTATAGTGAGTGTCCAAAGTACAAACATGACAGTGTCCGTTGACAGGACAGTGAAAGCCTTCAGAAACAAGAGACGGAAGTGGCAAATAGACATTTTACAGTGAAACTGTGGGCTCTGATCCACCCACATGGAAGGTTATTTTAGCTCTCAATAGGTAGCATAAATGCTTTGGGAGAAAAAGGCCAAAATTTTCCTAAAGCAATAAAACTTTGAATTGCTCAAGTTATGGGACCAATACTAAACCAAGACTACATAGTTCTCTATCAGAGAACATACACACACAAAAAAAAACAATTAGTTGGGCCTGAAAAACGTTAATATCCTTTATTATCACTCCTCAAGCACAAAATACCACCTCTTGATGAGGCTGCCAGAATAAATTAACCCTAAAAGCTACACTCAAGTTGTTTTCTCAGCTGTGCTGTTGAAAAGAATTATTTAATCTTATCCATGTAAATTTGGATAATTTATGCCAAAAACAATAAACTACACTTGGCATAGCTGAAGTAAAAATTGTTTTCCCTGACAATCAGGCAAAGTGTAGTACAGCTTTGGAGAAAAATCAATAGGGAATTAAGCCCAGCTGGCTCTGACACTTCAGCACTGCATGACCCTGAGCAAGCTACTTAACGTCTCTAAAAGTCAGTTTCCTCTACCTGTAAAATGGGTGCAGGATTACTATATAGTGACTAAATAGACAGTTTAATATAATGGTTAACAATATTGTAGTGGCTCTGCCACTTATTGGTTGTATAACCAATAAGTCTCTTATTAGTTGTATAACCAATAAGTCACTTAATGTGTCAGGGGTGCCTATCAGTTCTGAATCCAAAAAGACCTGGTAGGTAGATAACCCATTATAACCCTGATTCTCCCTGCACTGGGAACGAACCTCAAAGTTGTCCTTGTTCCAAGTCTACAGGGTGCCTCCCTGCCTAAACTCTGCATTTTCAACCCTTTGGCAGATGTCAAAAAACACATCTGCACTCAGTCCTCCCACTTTCTCATTCTCTAGCAACAAATAATAGAATATACCTTGAGACACTGACCTCAGGCAAGTTATTTAGCCCCATTCACATCCATCCTGATGAAACAAGGTGTCCCTGACTGGGCCTGGGCTGAGAGTCAAGTGTGTCTTGCATGTATCTTACCTTCCCTTCATATATCTATAGGTATGTAATATGGTCTTATAATATGGCGGTTTGTATCCCACCAAAATTCATATGTTGGAAACTTAATCACCAAGATGATGATATTAGGAAGTGGAGCCTTTGGGAGGTGATTACATCATGAGGGTACAACTCTCAGGAATGGGATTAGTGCCCTTATAAAATAGGCCCCAGAGAGCCACCTGACCGTTTACCATGTGAGGACTCAGGGAAAAGGCACAATCTACGAACCAGGAAATGGGTCCACTCCAGACAGTGAATCTGCTGGTGCCTTGATCTTGGACTTCCCAACCTCAAGAACTGTAAGCAATAAATTCCAGTTGTTTATAATCTTCCCAGTTTATGGTATTTTGTTATAACAGCCTGAACAGACTAAAACAGTATAAATTAATATTTTGGGGAGACCTTGCCCAAACCCCACTAAAGTTATAAATTCTTTGAGGACACGGGCAGTGACTTGATCATCATCTTTGTTTCACCAGTGTTCATCATACAATACATCTACCTCCCATGGACTATACATTAAATGAAAAAATGTCTAAATATTAACTAGGAAAGAGCTCAGCATAAAACAGACCATCAGTAACTATTAATGCCTCTCAAATGATATCTTCCTTTTCTTTATCACATAGTAAGGCTGGACTAAGCTTTTAGCCATTTATTTTTAGGTTAAGTATTTTACTTGATTCTTACTCCTTGAACATAGGTAAATCATGTATGACACATACAGGAATTGAGTTTTACAGTATTTTTTTTAATTCTAACCCAAATGTTACCACTAACACAATGCTTTCCAAATACTGGTTGTTTGATAAATATTTGATGAATAACTGAGGACTTTTCAATCTGATTTACTATCTCTTCTCCCATCCACTGTGGATGTGGCCAAGAATTTATAGTAATCTAGCAGTTCCAAATTCAGAAAGACCAGAGCATATATGCAGATCAATAAGAGAGACATGCTTAACTCCAACACTTATTCAGATGCCCACCCTTGAAGGCAAGTGTCCTTTGTTTAGAGCAGACAACCTAGACAATTCCTCAAGGGTTTACACAAATTAAAAGATTTAGCATCTAAGCTGCAATTAATGAGGGAATTTACAGACTACAACATAGAAAGTTAAAAAGTCTCTAGCACACCATCATCTTCATTTAAAAGATCATCTGAACACATCTCCCATCCATTTGGTATATTTTAACTATGGTAAGTTACAAAGTCCTATGAATGAAAACATATTCATGTGAGTAACAATCACAAAGGAGCCATGTGCTAATGGTTGTTCATGGTTTCTATGTTGGTTTTCTATTATTTTTTCCTGAGCTTCCAAAAGGTGGAAAGTGTCTCTAGAGGAAGCTATGGTAAAATAGTGGAGTACTGCATAGGGAAGTGTGTCTCAACTTCTCAACCTTCCAAGGCTTCAGGATCACCTGGAGGGCTTGTTAAACACAGATTTCTGCACTCTTCCCCTGAGTTTCTAATTCAGTAGATCTGGGGTAGTGCCCAAGAATTTACATTTCTGTAAGTTTTCAAGTGATACTGATGCTGCTAGTCCAAGAACCACACTTCAAGAAGCACTAGCATAAAGAAAGGCAGTACTGAGGGTGCATAGCATTGTGGTTAAGAGCACAGTCTTCGGACCAGACACATAGGTTAGAATTATAGTTGCCCAACTACATGCAATAGTTGGCATATTAGTGGTCACCTATTTTTCTTTAAACAACTTTTCCATATTTGGGGAAACTGCCACGTAATCAGTCCCATGTCCCCTGTGATGAAATCAAACTCAAATTGCAGCCAGATACCAGATATGTGACCTATGCTCCACTAACAAGATTCATCTACTGAGCCATCAATCTAGAAGTGAGCAATGCGTGGAAACAGTCTCTGTGGGCAGCTTCCACTTTGCTGCTATTGGGAATGGCAGTCATCCAGTTTCTAGGGCCTCCAGTGGTTGCAAGGTCAAGTTTTTGACATCCAAGAAGCATCAGTGCAACAAGGTCAAGTTTCTGGCATTTATCGCTTGGTGTGGCAGCTTCCTCAGCAGGTCAGTTAAGCAGCCTGACTTCAGTCACTGTTCCAGGAAGTATAGCCTTGACTTCTATCTCCAGCTGCTCAAAAGGGCCACCTAATATTCTACAATAAATTCCTTTCTGCCAGAATAGATTCTGAGATTCGTCCCTAGGAATCCTGCCTAATAATACTCACATTCTAGTACTGTCAACCAATAAATGTCATCAGAGCCTCAATTTCCTTCTTTGTAAAATTAAAATACTATACAACAGAGAGTGGTTCAAAAATTTTTGTATGTAGTATGGATTAACACATGTGTTTTCTGAAAGATAATTTTAATCTCAAATGTATTCTGTTGTGCCACAAAGCTCCACTTTTATAATACTTAATAACCTTATAAAATATAGTAATGGGGGTCATTTTTCACAAGCAAAATATTTCTTTTAACTGACATCAACTATAAAGAAAAATAAATTTATATCTGAAGTATTTTTCTCTCTCAACTTTTCTCCTCTTAGAATCTTGGATATTTTCAAATAAAATATTCAATCTTTCAAAATGAAAAACAGCTATTAGTACATTGCCTGGAAGAAACAGAAAACAGTATTAGAGGTGATGTTTCTAACATAAAGACTTTCCCTAGGCTATGCCTAAAAGAGAGGGAGAGAACCCAAAATGTGTTTTTCTGCTTCTACTTTTTCCACAGCCTCAAGAAGACCTCCTAGCAAAGCTGTCATGTCTAATCTTATCTTACATTCCTGGATGCAGTTTACTAGCCTCTTATTTGTTTTGCAGCTTACAAGCTAAAGAGCATGATGGCAGTTTCCAGTTTTGATTGCAATTTTCTTTTAATGTCCAATCTTCACTATAGATTCTGTTGTCAGACAATCTCTCTAATTGAACTCTGACTCATGCAGAGTGCACAGTAGAAAGCTGGACCACACTTTCACCACTCACCTCCAGGCCCTTCTTCTCTCTTTTCATTAACATGCTAAGTTCCTGGGGGCAATGGCAGTTTCAATTAAGAGCCAGAGACACAGAGTCATATTGTCATAGGCCTAAATTTTAAGAAAACTCAAGCCAGGAGAGATTTTGTACATTCGCCCATGATCACACAACTCACAAGTACTGGAAAGAGGATTTGATCTCAGATATCCCAGACTGCAGTAGTCCCCACTCATTTCACAATACTTCCTGTACCTTTAAATGCATGTAAAATAGGAATTACACTTATCCTGTATACCTCTTGAGAGCCTGACTTCTTAACCATTAAAACTGTTTTTTAAAATACAGTAAGTACTTACTCAAGTGGAAGCCACCTGACCATCTATTAGAATTCCTGTTTTGATGAGAGATGTTATCTTAGTTTTGATTCCTTAAAAATCCAAGACTGAGGCAAATCTTACATGTTAAGGCTCTAACGGGAAGTGCAATTCCAAGGTAGTAAAAGTGATGTGGAAAAGAGAAGCAGCAAGGCAAGGGGAAAGAAAATACAAAATCATGAAGCTTCACAAGAAAATGCAATCAGTTGCTCAGGCATATGGGGTTATCTTCAAATAGGCCACGTGGAACCACTGTACCTTGGAACAATCAGTTAGGAGAGAAATTTATCTACATGCTTCTTGCACTCACCTCCTTTTCATTGATCAGAGACAGTTCCATGGCATGGCAACCCTCTAACATTTACTGTTTGCATTATCCTGTCCTCTGCGTATCTGCTGGGACAGAAGACAGACTCTACATCCTGTGTGAGCAGAACCGCATTGTAAGCCTGGGAACAGTAAGAGGACCCTCTGTGAGTCCTGCCAGTTTAGACCTAGAGGTTGAACTTGGGTTGGAAAAATGCTGGGTCTAAGTACACATCTCCGTAGTTTGACAGAGATCCTTATGGTCCTCCCAATTCTAATAGCCTGTGATCTAAATATTCCCAGTGGGGTTAATGACCTATCAAAGAACAGACCAAAGTTAGCAGCAGAGGACTGAAACCCCAAACTCCCAAGAATCAGTCTGGTGTCCTCCCCACATTAACATAGCTTCCTTAGGATTGCTCCCAAATCATTTTGTGTCCACAGAGTCCTTTAAGCCACAAACAGCAAACAAATACCTACATGAGTCCAGATAGATACCACAAATTAGCAAATTGTGCCAGCTCTTTGCATATTAGACCACAAGAAAAAAATCTTCCCATTTGTCTTCAGACATGTGGTCTTTTGTTCTTTATAGTTCTAATTTTTGTAGAGCAAAGAAAGATGAATATTTTCTTCTTCAACAGAAGAAAAATTATAAAAGCACAATGATAGGTGACAACTGCCAGTGGTGTGCTAGAACTAGCTCATCATAGGCTGCCTGAGTGTCCTCTCTACTCCTTGTTCAATGACATCTTTTTGGTAATTTGCAATTGGCCATGGTGAAAAGTCAACAAATGCTACAAATCAGGATTTTTATTTTCTAGAGAGCCACGCAGTAAACATCAACTAGCACACCACTGCATGGGGCCTCAGTAAGTTAACAGGGCCTGTACCAAACTGGAGAAAATAAACTCCTTGTAAAGATAACAGTAAAACTGAGCCTTAAAAATAAACATTGCCATGTAAGAATGTATGCTCAGCATGGCTGATCTCCAAAAGGCTTCCAGGAAGTCAGAAATACAAGTATTTAAGTTAAACCTCCAGTTTTTAAATATCAGCTTAATTTTCTCTAAACATCTTCCTGAGACAAACTGGAGCTCCTGGCCTGAAGTTTACAAATCCTAGTTTGCAGCAAGTACGATCCCAAAGAGTAGCAGCCTACACATCTCCAACTAGACATCAATATGAAAGATTTGGTCTGATTTTTTTTTTTTCAGAAAAAGGCAAAAAAAGACACCCCTTGAACTATATCTCTTATAAGACAGCCCTTTATTTAGCATAGCAACACCATCATTCAGTATTTAGCTGGCTGAAATACACTGACCTATCGGGAGTACACTGATAGTCAGTGTATCAGGAAATACACTGACCTATATCAGTGGGATATAAAGTCTTACATTCTCTCTTCCAAATTTCTTTGTTGGACAAACTTTATTTATAATTCTTTACAAAGTTCCAAATGACTTCCAGGCTGCTGATTTTAATATTCACCTCTACTTGAGCAGGCTCCCTGTGGGATAATTGGCAACATATGAAAATATTTCTTTATCCTATTCTAGTAAATATCTTTATTACCTAAAAATGACAATATATGAAAAATACAGAAAAAAAAACCTTGATTCCAAACTCTAAATTATATTTCTATTGGAAAAGATTCTATTACTTGCAAGAATTCAGTGAAGTCCAAGAATCTCTTACATTACCCACAGATACATCTACAAGAAAGACACCTGAGGTGGCCCCTTGCCTTGTGGCTGGAGCTGCAATTTGCATAGTTCACTATTGTTTGCAATTTTGCTTTGCTGACTTCTATGAACTTGAAGCTTTGGCACAAAAAGTGACCCTAATCCTTCAATTTATATTCATTCATCCTATTCCTTTAATTTCTGAGTATATTCTTTTTCTGAATTCTCTCTGGATCCAAAAAAGCTGCCTGGCTAGATGTCTTGCTATCAGGTGTTCTGTGTACATTTCTCATCCAGAGTTTCATTAGTTAGCACAGCTGGGGAATTTGGAATCATCCCATTGTAGGGAGTTCCACAGTGCTGAGTAGAGCACTCAGGAAACATGAATGTAACTATGAGCAGTTGGATGCAAGAGAAACATTCCTCTAGATTATATCCTAACCTTATATAACATTAGTCTAAATCTAAATTTACTCCTATACCATATTCTGTCTTCTAGACCATAATATCTTTGGAGCTAATTTTTAAAATGTATAGTTACCATTCACATGCTATATAAATATTAATAGAATTTAGTAGTATCTTTCAACTTTCCAGTGAAAATCAACATAGTTGTATGTATGTACAGGGTATCTGAAAGGTCTGAAAACATAGGAAAAACTGATTTTTATTTTATTTATTTATTTATTTAGAGACAGAATCTCACTCTGTTGCTTGGGCTAGAGTGCCGTGGTATCAGCCTAGTTCACAGCAACTTCTGCCTCAGCCTCCAGAGTAGCTGGGACGATGGGCATGTGCCAGTATGCCCGGCTAATTTTTTCTATATATTTTTAGCTGTCCAATTAACTTCTTTCTATGTTTTGGTAGAAACGGGGTCTGCCTCTTGCTCAGGCTGGTCTCGAACTCCTGAGCTCAAACGATACACCAGCCTTGGCCTCCCAGAGTGCTAGGATTACCGGAGTGAGCCACCGCACCCAGCCAAAAAAACTTATTTTTAAATGGGTTGTTAGTTACATTTTAAAATATAACATGTTCAATTCTTTTTTCTTTAATTCCTCAAAATCATTTTGGGTATATTATCTCTAAATTTAAAACTGAACACAACTGTTAATATATTATGCAGTATCCCAAAAAGTCTGAAAATACAAAGGAAAATGTGAATTTATTTTACTTTTTGTGATTAATAATTGTTCAGACCATGAGTATATTCAATGTCATCCCCTTGTTGAGAGAAAGAAAAATTGTACAAGTAATCACATACTTTTTAGTCTCAGAAGAAAATGATGCTATCCAAATTTAAAATTCTTTTCAGTACTTTCTTTACAATTAGACATGCAAAAAATATGTCTTAAAAATTGCAAAATAGATACAAGTCCAATTGGCTTGAGTAAATACATTTAAGACCTTAGCACCGTTACTTTTTTTTTCCCTGAGCTTGTGAATAACCAAACACAGGAAGAAATGGGAGACAATAAATAAAACAAATGGCCTATTTCTCAAGTGCAAATATTTTGGCTCAAGTTGAAAGATTATGTTGTTTATAGACACAATATTTTTAAATATTTCAAACCAATATTCTCTTAAAATCTACCACATGCTGAGCAGAAAATATGTAATCTATTGCAGTATTGAACAGAAAATCTTTTCCCATAGCACACAACCATGGGTATGAGGAAGGTTAATAAATATTAGTTTGACAAGGTTACTGGAGAGACAATTTCCAACTGGCAAACATTATTAACCAAAATAAGATACACTGATTACTAACGTTCACTAATCTTATTTATCATGAGCATTTTATATTCTGTTCAGGTTCCATTTGTCAAGTAAAAAGAAAGGAAATGAATTCACATTGCATTGACCAACTCAGTATCCTAAACATTAAAGACTGTGTGGACAGGTTTTGCATTTTATGACTTAGAGGACTAAAGATTATGCACATTCCCTGGTGACATCATGCTTTGTGACCAGAGAAAATAAATAGCTTTCTGCTGCTCTGTCAGGTCAATCCATGTCCGTGTGCCAGAAAATCTGAACCTGTTCACCTTTGTTACTATGAACAGAAGCTTATTTTGTTATAATGTTCTTAAAATGTATAGACTTCATCTACACATTTCTTTTCTTGAAAAACTACATAGTAGCTGAAAATAAAACACTGCTCTACCACCCATCCCTGGGGGTATGATCAGACAAATATATAAATGGTAGCTAGGATGATTGACATGTCCATATAAGTTAATTCAATAAGCCTCCATCTTCCAGAATATGCTAAGAATCTATATCCCAAAAAATTTGCAGTTAGAAGTATTAAAACAAATGACTGAAGAAATAATCCCAGATTTACTGGTGTACTGCCATCAAATCTAATGGGCATAAGTGCCTCTAGAAACTTCTGGATATAAAACAGCTGGGTTAATTAATGCTAAAGAACATTGTAACAGATTGTCCACATACCTTGTCTCTCAGAACCTTATTGTTGGAGTTTTAATGGTGCCATGAGTTTGAGAAGAATTTCACAGTGGGGAGAGAGGGTTAAACTAGGGTTTTGTTGAGAACCTTTAGGACAGAGTGGCAAAAGAATCTATTCAGATTCCTGACGGATTCTTATATCATAATACAATAAACCAGTGTTTGAGGGGTAGACACAAGGTTAGCACAATGCTACCAGGGCTATTACCAGCAGCCCTCCCTTCTACCTGCCCTGAAGCAAGGGGCACCAATTTCTGAAGGCTCTTGCAGAAACTACCTGGATTCAGACTTCCCTGGCTATAATTCTAATAGATCAATATTTGCTATAAAAAAATATTAGTGCCTGACCTATTAAACTCCTCCTAATAAATCAGTATGCAAACTGTCCATCTGTCTAAGTGCTGGTTTATTTCACATGCAGCTTTCCTTTCTCTTTTCTTAGCCATTATTTACATATCCACACAGGAAGGCTCAGCAGGGGAGAGACTATAAGGGTGTCAATGACATTTAACAATCAACCAAACCCATCTCCTTGTTAATAATTCTGACCACCTCACAGCTAAAAAATTTTCTATCCATAACTCATGTTCCCCAAATCAGTCTTCACATGTCATAGGAATGGCCCTGCCACGTGGGCTCCTGGACTCCATCGACCTCTGTCAGATTCAGGCATGACGGCGCTGCTTCCAAATCCATTCAACCCCAGAAAATCTCAGCACTTGTGCAGATACACATGTGTGAGTTCCTGTTTTCAACATGATTTTCAAAGTTAACCCCTCTAGTAGAATTATAGGGGAGAAAAACAGCTAATACTACTTGAAATCCATTTCTTGTGATCACACTGTGACTTCAGCCTCTGTCTCTCAGAGGAAGTTTGCAGACACATGCCATTTGAAGAGAGCCTCACGGAAACCTTGTGAGAGCTCTGCTTCAGCATAGCCAGCTTTTCCAGGCTGTGGTTCTTAGCTCTGATTTCTTGAATTTTCTCTTCTTTTATTCTGTGTAATTTCCTTTCTTCTGTATTACAATTATCTTTGCTACATTCTAATCCTTTCCAAATGGCTTTGTATTAGACCTGACTTTTCACCCTCTGATCCACTAACTAGGTTTTCACTTTCCTCTATCTTCTTTGTGGTCTTTTCATACCATCTGACCCTTTCTCTCCTCATTCCACTCATTCTTCACGTGTATATTACCAATCCTTTCTACTTTACTTTTCATCTTTCTTTGCATGTGAGATTATCTACTTCTATTCTCCCTGAAACCTTTGTTCTCATTTTGTATTTTTCAGAGGAAATGTCACCTCTAATCTTATTTTAAGCTATTCAAATATCTCATATTTTGTCTCCTGATTAATTTATGTTAATACTGGGATTTATTACAGTTGTCCCCAGCCAAGTCACTAGGGATTTTGTATCACATAAAGATAATCAATTAAGAAACACAAGTTGTTAAAAAATGTTTTCCAATCTCTTCAATTCAAATGCACTTATAAATGGAGGCTTATTTAAAAAAGGAAAATGGAAATAAGGCTACTTCATCACCTGGTACTTCCTATATACAAATAATGGAATATAGCCTTCTCATCACCCCTAAATACATCAAGATGGGGTGATATGGTAATTCTGATCTCTTTAAACAAAGAAAATGTCTCTTTGAAAACATGATAACATGGATTTCAGAGCATAGATCATAGTACTAGAAAACTCCTCTCTCTCCCCCAAAAAAAGTTAGATTGAAAAAATCATAGTATAAGCTATAGTAATTAACCAAAGATGAAGCATCCTGGATGGACTAAAGTTATTTTCAACACACTTTTTGAATAGGTAGCCTGCCCAGAAATGTATCATTAAAGAACAAAACCGTGGAGCCCTCAGACAAGTTATAATAATATGTCATTTGCAAGTTATATAAATACCTCATTAAAAACTGTGAAAAATTAAACAATTACTTGTCATATTTTCATAATGAATACAATATTGTAGAATCTGATAATTTAATTCATTTTATGCATCAGGAACACAGATTCCTAATTACATATTTGCTACAGCATATATTTAAGTCATCACGGTAGGCTTTCCAGCCAATTTTAACTGCACTCCTGATTTCCATTTTGCCAACTTAATTTTAATATTTAGGCTCTTCACATAAAAGAAGAAGTAAACACTGGAAAAAGTTTTTAACTTTTATGGGGTAGAGGTGTCATGACCTCTGTAAGAATTAGATAAAAGGCTTTTAATTATCTTCCCAAAGAAGCATATGAGAACTTAACCATCTATACATCATACATCCACACAAACACAGAAATTCACCTGTGATTTCAGGTATTTCCTAGAGCTAATTATCCATGGCTAGGGTAAGAACTCAAGACCACAGTGTGACCTTAACACTGGGACTGTTTTGTTAAGTTTCTAAACACCTTTTTATGCTGTACGTGGAGTCCTTCTAAGATTATAAATGGCAAAATACAAATGTGAGAAATGCCCAGAAACTGTGTGCATCTCCATTTTTAAAAGATAGGAAAAATACTTTTTATTTAAAAAATCTGTACCTTCACTGTTCCAATACAGTTGATACTAGCTATGTGGCGATATTGAGCACTTTGAAATATAACTAGTCTAAACTGAGATATGCATTGTGTCATCCAAATTTCTAAAACTTAGTACTAAAAAATAAAGTATATCATTAATCATTTTCATTTGATTACATGCTAAAAATGATATTTTGAAAATTTCTTATACAATAAACTATATGGCAAATTAATTTCTTCTGCTTTTTACATTTTAGATATAGTTACTAGAAATTTTAAAATTATTTATGTGGCTTGTAATATTGCTATTCGAAAGTGTTCGTCTAGATGATATAAATCAACAGTTATTTATTATATACCTAATCCCGCAGTAGGATTTGAAAATCCACCTAGAGGGAATATTACATACCAGACTCATAATGCATTTCTTATGTGTGGACCTGAAAAACTGCTATCATTCACTGCCTTGTTTGCTTTCTCCTGCATTACTACCACTCACACTGCCCTTCTGCATTCTTTCTCTGTCATCTTTGTTTCTTCCATCACTATCTTCTCCTCGCCATGTTTCCCCATCAGTCACTGATGCTGCTGTCTAGCACGAGAAGACCAGAATACCCTCTGCCCTCAGATCACTCTACATCCTGGCCATGTGGCCTCCTAACATTGTTGGGCTTTGTATGGTTTGGTTGTTGTTTTTTTTTTTTATTTTTGCTAAGGATGACATAATAATTTGTCTTATAGAGCACTGGCATCAGAAAAGCTAATAATTCTGGTGATTTTCCATATTCCCTGCCCCAAAGAAGTTTATGATTATATGCTAGACAAGACATCTAAACATAAAATAAGATGACAGAATTAAAAGGAAGAATGCAATTGTGTGGGATGAACCATAACCACAGCTCATAAAGATGTTTCTTTAAAAAAAAAAAAAAAAAAAGCATAAATCATTGTCTAATGTCACTGATAGGACCACAGTCAACAAGGTTATATCTACATGGTTCCAAAGGAATTGACTAAAATGTAACAATTTGGGAAAAAGTTTATTTATAAGAAAAAAAAAATTTAACATTTCGAAGATTGCAAGCAATGACTTGGCTATTACCTCAGATGCCATATACTCATATACAAGTTCCATAATTTCTTATTTCTTTCAAGCAATTGGGATGTTTACATATGAAGAATTCAGGTCCCTGAAAACTGAAAGAAAATAATTCTGAGGAAACTTCAAGAAAGGAAATAAGAAAAACTTTAAATTTAGAAGCATATAAGCCAGAGTTTCAATTGCTATTGATCTAAGTGATGAAATATTTTCCCAGTGTCTTGTTTAGTATATCTTAAAATTGGTTAACTTATATAGGTTTACAAACTTCTGTCAATGGTAGGTATTAATCACTGTGATTTCTTTTTAGATAATAATTTTTCAACCACCTTGTTTACAATTCAAAGTGTAATATTGAATAGGGAGATATGTCGGCCTGTTACAACAGGTGTTTAATCCTAGTCAAACAAATGCGTGTACCGCACAGCAGGACAGAATTCACAATCTGCCCGGGTCTTAAATCGCCACCTTTCTAGAGAATCCATGTCTTGTGTAATATTCTGATCACAACTCACCTTCTGGCTGGCCTTTGCCTATAATTATTACAAGACAGGGATAACAGCAGCAATTTGGTTTGTTTCTGTTCATGTGGGCAAGGCAATCGATACTGCTGCAGCATTTTACACATCTGCTCCTATTTTCACCATTTCCCTTTTGAAGTATCTATACAATACTCTGTGTAAATCTGTATCTACAAACTTCGAAATATAGCAGCAGTTGTTAAGAAGTACACACTCAATACAAAAGGTATTGCAATGAAACCAACCAAAAAATTACAAATAGTAATACTACAAGACAAATAAAAACATGACAGGGAAGAATAAAAGTACAAGATAAATTATTTCCAGTTTCTGTAATCTATAAATGTGAGATTTTTACATCAATCACAGCAATATCCTATATGTACATAGAAAATTGTTGAACAAGAAAATATGAGAATACTGTATTATTATTACCATACTCAAAGTCTGTATTTTTGTATATTCTCTATTTCTATCCTATATTAGAATTCCTGTATTTTTTCTATATCAGAATGTATCTAAAAGTATATGTTGTATATAAATTAAATCTATAATGAACATACCAAAATGACTTTTGAGCAAACTGTTCAGTAGCCATGTTCCATAAACATTTTACCTACGTGATGCCTGGACACAGTTATGCAATTGTTGAATATATGAATAAATGATGAATAAATATAAAGTAAAGAATCTTGGAGGTCTTTTCTCAAAGAGTGTTTATTAAAAACTAGTGATCAATTGTACTGTTCTCACATATTACTTTCCCCCTAGACAATGAAGTACAAAAATTTCCCAAGACATACTCTCAATGGGTATAAAGAGGGCTGGAAGCTGGGAGGGTGGAAGACTGATCAAGTTAATTGTATAATCTGTTCTCTATGCCAAAAATTATCTCACCAATAAATCAGCTTTAGGTCTGTTTCATATTTTTAATGATTGGAAAGGAAAGCAAATTTAGTATAAGACACTTTCTAGATATACTACTGCAAACATCACTGAGATCACAAAAATGAAAATAATAGAGTCAGATATCAATAGGAAACTGAGATACATAAACCTCCTCCCTCAGTTGAATTGTGATTGAGGAGAGGAAGCCAAAGTGACAAAGGTAACATAAACACACATTCATGCCATGGTAGGAAGGTAAAATTAGAAGTAAATACACGTATAGCCATATAATCTTTGTCCTAATAGTGGATATGGCTTACTGAGGTATTCTCCACAATTTCATTTAGTACTTTATGATATTTCAAAATTAAGAATATATTTACAAATTTCTAATTGATAAGAACAATATTTCTGAAGAGTTTATGTGTCCATAATTCAAGTTGAATTTCTTTACAAAAATAGTTAATAAAATACATGACAATCCTTTACAAGCTTTCTTCTTTGGCTATCCATAACAAATATCATTTATTTCCCAAAGCTTCTTGGATTCTCTAGTTTAAAAAATGTATTATTACTGTTTATTGTAACATCATGGTCTCAAATTATTTCTCTAGTGCTTATTCACTAGAAATGTCCTTATGACCTTTGCTTTAGAAAATTAAAATGAACAATTGGAGAATTATATAATTGAAACTCATAGCATGTGTATTGGCAGCTTAATACCAGATAATTTTACCTTTAATCAATATTTTGCAAATGCTCTAATGAGTATTACCATCAAATGAATCAAATCACAATGATACATGGTTTCATAAAATTTTCAATAATGGCACTAAGCACTTTCCAGTATAGAAAACAAAATTCACAGGGGAATAATTTGACTACAATGAATGAATGACTGAATTTCTGGTTTTGCACTTACTCTAGTAAAAATCATATACAAGAAAATAGGCCTCAATTTCTTCACTGTTATTTATCAGCAGGTACAATGGGCAGAAGAACAATATGAAATGATTTTTTTTTACCAGGATGGTTCCAACCTTTAACTGGACATTAATCGAGATTTAGGATCTCAGAGTATCTGCTTTTCTACTCTTTCTTTTAGATATGGAATAAGATTACTAACAATCATGTATCTGGCTTGCCTTCTTGCCTTTTACAACTTGATCTATGATTACTCTTTACATTTTCCTTGCTCCTGT
The DNA here is from genome assembly GCF_040939455.1 of Microcebus murinus. NCBI lineage: Eukaryota > Metazoa > Chordata > Mammalia > Primates > Cheirogaleidae > Microcebus > Microcebus murinus. The sequence goes on from NC_134113.1 coordinate 39,297,754, forward strand.
TATTTCATACTAAAATATGTCCTTTTCTGAAGAAATAAAAATTGGTCATTGATTCACCAACCATGCTTATTCACGCAACATAGCTGAACAGATTAACAAATTATTCATAATCAGATGTAAAGACAGCAGAAGAGATCAGGACAATTCTTAGCTGTGGGGAGGTGGCAGGCTAGGAGCAGGAAGCTGTTGGTGTGTCCCACAGAATGGGCATTGCACCTGTTTCAGTCTGGGGCTGGCCTTAGGGCACTTCGCACATGTGGCTCGAAAGAAACTTCACCAAGTGCTACAATCAGAAGTAGAGCTATAGTGTGAAAAGCTTGTCAGGATCTTGGCAAGCAACTACCATAAAGAATATTTCTGGGTTAATAATAACAGTGATAACTTATTAGGATTGTATATGAGGTACATCATATTCAATAAATCTTAGCCACACTCCTACAATGTAGATACCATTTTTATCCTTATTTTGTAGATTAACAAACAACCTCAGAAAGATAAAGTTATTTGATTAAAATCACACAACTTACAAGTGATATGAGCAACCAAAGAGATGTCCTTTCAATACCTGAAAGACCATCCAAAGCTAAAATTATACCAGTAAAATAATAGTTGAGATGATTTAGGAAGGCAGCCTACATACTTCCAACATTTCCAGTATAAACATATTTGGTTCATGCTCAAGCAAGAGCAGTCTTCCTATTCCATAAAGTGAATACAAATGTATACACTTACATTACTTATAGGTATCTTAAAGATTTGGTGGAATTTCCCAGGAAAGAATGGAAAGAAACTAGATACAGCACGATATTTCAAAAGAAAGGAAAGAGATTCAGCTAGAATGAATGGCAATAGGAGATATGTCATTATGGAGCAACAATCTGCTTTTAAAAGGCCACTCTTGGGAAAATGGAAACCAGGATTTTGCAATAACAAATGTTAACATTTATAGGGTGCTTACCATGTGCCAAGTATTGCTCTGAGAGATTTAAGTAAATTAAGTCAATTCATCCTTACATCAACTCCAGAGGTATGTAAAAATATTAGCCCCATTTCTTAAAAGAGAAAACTGAGACACAAAGTCACATAACAACTGATTGAGGTAGAGATTAAAACCCAGGCAGCCAGGATTCTAAGCACATGCTAAAAATTCCAAAGACATTCCCATATAGCAGCCCCTCGGTCATATGAGATGTTTTCAGGTATAGAACACAGAGGCCTAATTCTTAATATTGTCTATTCTGTCATCCATTGTAAGCTGTCTAAAGAAACCAAATGAACCTCCTACTTTCCAGCAAGTCAAATATCTATGTGTTACTAAAAATTACTGATGATCATTTGAGTCATTTCCTGTACAGAACCATCAAGTAGTACGATATCTATAAGTGTGCAAATCAAGTAGATGTATATCTCAAAGAGATATACATATATCTCTTTGTATATCTGTAGTAGTGTATATCTCAAAGAGAAGGGAATATAGGGAAGGGAATATAGGACTGAGAAATAAAAATGGAAAATTAGGAACATTACTGCTTCTTTGCCTTGCATTTTAAGAGGCCTTTCCCTTCAAATAATTGTAAAGGCACTTTTTTGGTACAATACCATCTATTCTTTCAAATATTTAAGGCCAGAAATAAAGCAGTGTAGAAACTACAGCGCAGTTGTCTTAATTACACAGGAGTTTTACAAATGTTTAAATGGAATCCAAACTAATTTTAAGGAACAGTATACAGGTAAAATCCTGTTTGAATATTTTGAGCTATGCCCTAACCTCATCTTGAAGTTTTTAGAGAACTAAAATGCGGGTGAATTCTAGGTGTAGCTAACACCAAGGAAAATAGAAGAAAAACAATCAAATCCCTAAGACAAGAGTGTAGAACTCTCATCACACAAAGCCACCATCTAAAAAGCATAATGAAGCATTCACATTTCTCACAGAAGGCTTTAATTGCTCCAGCTTCATTATGTTTAACATTTTTCTAACTCAGATCACAGCAATGAATCTTGCCACTGATCCTGGCTCAATATTCTCACAGTAGATCATTGCTAGTCAGGTTTGCACCTGCTTTCTGATTGCCTGCACCCATTTCCAAGTTGAAATCAATGAAATCTATTAGCGTGTTCTCTACTCTGCACTTTAATTTTGGATAGCAATGTATTATTAATGTAATCATCCCGACAAGCCTTGTTCAGCATCAGAAGTAAAATTGAAGGGTTTGCAATAGAGAACTTTAATAAGAATACTTATTAAATTGTATTGAAATCTAAATAATTGAATGCATATTTGATATGAATTTTAAATTGAAATGGATCACACCAGGGTAGAGGGCCTTCAATGGAGAACAGAGATCCTTTATACCCTTGAAAGACAAAACATGATTCCACCATGTATCAATGTATTCATGGCAAGAAACCAAGATCATTTATTTCCACATTTGAAGATAATTGCTCCTTTTTTGTTTTAATGTTTTATGTTATGCTGAGCATTTTCTATGGGGCAAAAAAAAAAAGCCTCCTCTGCAAATAAGCTAACTATTATATAGTATCTCTAGTGTGTTTACCTTGAAATTTGAATCACTAGATACAAGGTATTAACTTTATTTGGTAAAATATAAAGACCGTCAAGAGAAAATTTAGTGAAGGTGTTGATGAACTCATGCATGACCAAAGAGGAGGGGAATTTTAATGCAGAATTAACAATTAAAATAAAACATTGGATTAATTTGTTATTTAATGTGTCTCACCAAGAACCTTCTACTATTTGAAGATTAATATTCACTTTCTTTAGCACTTGCCTTCATAAATAAGAACTAATCATAATTAAAAATAAACTTATTATTTTCAAACATGTACCAGGTTGTTTAAGCAAATTATTTTCTATACTCTAGGCACTAACAATCTAAAATAGTCACCAAAACAGACATAATAAAAAAGTAACAACAAAGGAATGTTAAGGCAATGGTTGTCATATACATAAATAGCTGCCTACTTAACTGTGAGCATGTCAAATAGAATAGGAAAATGAAGGGGGAAAAAAAAAACAACTAAGATCATTGTGACCACCCAAATTCTCTGAATTCAAAGTCACTTTACCGAAGTGGAACTTGAGAAACCTGCATATCTTCAGATGGCCTCGGCGGTTTGGGGCTAGTGACTGACAATGTGATAAAACAATCCACCCCACATATATAAGGCATTTGCTTTACGCCTAAAAGAGTGTACTTTCCCCACTCCTAAAGTTAGAGCAACATCTCCAGATAAGCCACCTGTTTGGGGTTGATTTTATTTTAAAGCCTGCCTATGTTTCCTGTCATATATCAACTATAATTTACAGAGAATATATTTGAGGGGTATCAAATGGGAAAAAATACTTAGAAGCTTCTTACAGTAGTTCAAGCAAGAAATTATGAGAGCCCAAACCAATTTAATTCAGTGAGGATGAATACCTGAAATATAATTATGAGATCAAATGGGGTTTGTGATCACTTAGTTATATGCACAAGCAAGAAGGTGGAATCCAGTATGATATGCAGGTTGCGTGAACTGAAAGATAGTGGATTACTCCAATTGAGACAAACAGAAGTAATAATTGATTAAGGAAATGATGGGGTCAGTCCAAGAGGCTAATGAGATGCCCACATAGAGATATCCAGCAGGATTTCCATGTTTGAAATTCCAGTGAAGGGTCTGGGCTAGAAAGAGATTTGGGATCTCTTTCTATCAACATCTTTTAGTGCTGCAGAATAGAAATATAATGCAATTCACATAAGAAGTTTATATTTTCTAGTAGTCACATTTTAAAAAGGAACAAATGGAGTTATATTTTATTGTACTCAATTCATCCAAAATTTTTTTCCAGCACATGGCACTAGCCACATTTCAAGTGCTACATAACCATATGTGGCTAGTGGCTACTGTACTACACAGCAAAGACGCAGGGAAAGTTGAAGACTATTCAATAACCATAGAAAGAATAAGTAGAATAAGAAGGGAAGTCTAAGAATTGAACCCTGGATAACACCAACAAAAGATGATGGAAAAACAGCTTACAGAGGAGAGAAAGAACTTTGAAAAAAACAAGAGAAAATAGGAAAAACAAACCAAAGAAAATAGATTTTCATGAAAACAGGATTAACAAGTAGTGTTTGTACAAAGAAGTTCAATTAGTCAGAACTTAAAATTTTATAAATATAGATAATTTTGACCCTAACAACAACATTTCAGTAGTCTCCAGCAACAGAAATTTGGGTGAATCCAGGTGTTATGGGACCTAAAAATTAACCAATTTCAGAGTCTCTTTTAAAGGACCAAATTATGAATCCAAATTTGAGTAGGCCCTTACAAAAGCATTAGGAAAGGGTCTTGCAAATGAGGAAGGGGCCCCGAAGTTTAAGTTTCAGTAGCTTCATGGAAAATCTGCTTCCAAATGGGTACAAGATTTCAGTGGAAGATATGAATGTGGAAACCTTCAGGCAAGTTTAAAATAGATGAAAGACCATATGGTAACCATAGGCATATTAAGTAAGGTGAGGGTTAAGGTAGAGCACCAAGCTTTGTATGATTTAGCTGGGTTAGAAGGTAAGAGAGTAGGGACTCCATTGAGGCAAGAATGGAGCTAAAGATGTAGTTTAATGTCATTAAAAAGCAGTCCATGGTATAACATTTACAGATTAGACCTCCTACTGGGTATGCTAAACAAAAGATCTCTAAGAAGTTTTAAGCTCCTCTTACCAAATAATTCAGATTATTAAAAAGTCAAATAATTTCATTTTTAACTGACAAACAACTATGTATTTTATATTTATGGGGTATACTGTGATATTTTGATATATGTTTACATTGTGGAATGATTAAATAAAGCTGACAAACCCATTACCTCCCATACTTACCACCTTTTGGGGTGAAAACATTTAAAATCTACTGTTTTCTTAGTTGTGAAATATACATTACTATTTATTAAAGTCATCATTATATGCAATAGATCACTGAAGCTTATTCTTCCTGCATAAAAAACTTTGTGTTCTTTGATCAACATCTTCCTTTCCCTATCCTTTAGTAACCACCATTTTATTCTCTATTTCTATGAGTTTGACTTTGAGATTCAACATATAAGTGAGATCATGCAGTATTTGTCTTTCTGTGTCTGGCTTATTTCATTTAGCATAATGTCCTCCAGGTGACCCATGTTGCTGCAAATGTCAGAATATCCTCCTTTTTTTAAGGTTGAATAGTTTTCCATTGTATGTATATATATCACATTTTCTTTAGCCATTCATTCAATGATGGATACCTAGATTGCTTCCCTATCTTGCTATTGCGATTAATGCTGCAATAAACATGGGAGTACAGATACCTTTTCGGCATACTGATTTCAATTCCTTTGTATATATACCCAGAAATGGGACTGCTGGATCATATGGTAATTCTGATTCTAGTTTTCTAAGGAAACTTCATACTGTTTTCCATAATGTCCATATTAATTTATAATACATTCCCATCAACAGCACACCAGGGTTTCCTTTTCTCCACACCCTTGCCAACACTTGTTATCTTTTGTTTTTGATAATAGTCATTCTAACAGATTTGAGGGGGCATCGCATTGTGATTTTAATTTGCATTTCCCTGATTAGTGAGGTTGAGCAATTTTTTTCATTGGCATATTATGGTATTTGTATGTTTTTGAAAAATGTTTAACTAGGTCCTTTGTCCACTTTTCAGTTGGGTTCTTCACTTTCTTGTCATTGGGTTGAGTCTTTTATATATTTTGGATATTAGCCCCTTATTAGATATATGGTTTACAAATATTTTCTCCCAATCCATGAGTTATCACTCTACCCTGTTGTTTTCTTTTCTGTGCAAGTGGTTTTAAATTTGATACAGTCCCATTTGTTTATTTTTGCTTTTGTTGTCTGTACTTTTGGGGTCATATGCAAGAAATCTTTGCCCCTACCAATGAATGCCATGCACCATTTCCCCTATATATCTTTATAATAGTTTTAAAATTTCAAGTGTTATGTTTAAATCTTTGATCCATTTTTCATTGATTTCTGTATACAGCATGAGATATGGGTCCAATTTAACTCTTCTACATATGGATATTCAGTTTTCACAACACTGTGAAAACTGCCCTTTCTCCACTGTGTGCTCTTCAAACCGTTGTCAAAAACAAGTTGACCGTAAGTTCATGGGTCCACTTCTGGGCTCTCTATCCTGTTCCATTGGTAAATATGTCTGTTTGTATGCCAATGCCATGCTGTTTTGGTTACTATAGCTTTGTAATGAATTTTGGAGTCAGATAGTATAATGCCTCCAGTCTTGTTCTTTTTGCTCAAGATTGCTTTGGCTATTCAGAGTCTTTTGTGGTTCCATACAAATTTTAAGATTGTTTTTCTATCAATATTTCAATGAAAAATGATATTGGTATTTTGATAGGGATTACATTGAACTTATAGATCACTTTGGGCAGTTTGGACATTTTAACAATACTAATTCTTCCAATCCCTGAACACTGATACCTTTCTATTTATTTATGTTGTCTACCATTTCTTTCGTCAATGTTATAGTTTCAGTATATATATTTTTTACCTCCTTGGTTAAATTTCTTTGTAAGTATTTTATTTTCTTGAGGCTATTATGAATGAAATTGATTTAATTTCTTTTTCAGGTAGTTTGTGATTAGTGTAAAGAAACACTACTGAGTTTTGCATATTGCTTTTATATCCTGCAACTTTACTCAATTGCTTTAATTTTCAGTAATTAAATATGAAATGTCTGACTTTTGAAACAAAAGTTTAGTTTATTATATCTCAAAGAAGTAGTACAAATGATCAAAGTATATGCCTAAACTATTGACACAGTTTTGCCATCTTAATGGTAGCTTGCTTATGCCAGCAAGCGAAGAAGCCTAGAGAGCGAGTGGTGATACAACCTCAAAAGGTGTTTTCCATGGCTTGTTGAGAACTGAATATTTTTCCTTGCAAGAAGCAGTCAAAAATTTGGAAGAAGTGGTTGTCAGTTGGTGCAAGGTCTGGTTTCCAAGTCAACCTTCTGTAGTTTGAGCAGCATTGTTTTTTGCATCATGTGGTCTTGAAAGTGGATTGGCCTGTCTCTATTGGCCAATCTTAGCTACTTAATCACAAGCATCCTCATCATTTCATCCAATTGGTTCCAGTAGACATCCGCTGTAACAGACTGACCAGGTTTCACAAACTCCTTTCTCTTTGGATGCCAAATGACTTCTTTAAATTAGACATTAAACCACAGATAAAGATTGTGTCAGGTTTTTCCTCACACTCCTCCTAAACACTTCTTGCCCATGTAACTCTTCTATCATCTTTTTGCTTTTGCTTAGGGTTCATAAAAATAAAATTTTAAAAATCCTTCAGCGTTCCTGAAACAGTAAATACAGGCTTACATCATATAACTCATTTGCCATATTTATTCTCAAAATGAAGCTACATATTATAATTTTGTACAATAGAAATCCAGCCAAGCATAGACATCTACAAATTTTTGAGTAATGCTTTTGGGAACTCACATGATAAAATGAATGAAAGATTAAAATAAAGATTCCTTGCAGTTTCAAAAATAAAGCTTTCATTTAGAGTGGTCCTCTGCCATATGGGACCACCTGGCTGCTTAGAGCAAAATCCCATCACCATGACAACTGAGCTCAAACTTTCCATAATGTCTTTGGAATTCTTATAATATACTTTTTCCTCCAATCTACTTTTTTCCCATAAAATAAATTATTAAAGCTATCTTTCACAATAAATTATTCCTATACAAAAATGGAAAAGGCAGTTATCAGATTCTCCTTTGATGAATTCAAAGAGTAACCAAACACATGAAACAAAACCTCAACACAACTCCCTCGATTGAATCAGAATGGCTATGGACTTCTGGGAAATTGCAACAGTATTCATACAACCCAAATGGGAAGGAAAAAATCCTAATACTGCAGAGCACTTTAGAATGTATATAGCAATTATATGCATATCTCAACCTATGTGGACCTCAAACAACCACTAGAAGAATCATTTTCCTTATTTTATAAATGAGGAAATGGTGATTCAGAGAAGTAAAGGACTTGCCCTACTTTGGGGACCAGGAGGAGAATTTAAGATTTCTGACATTGCTGCTCATGATCTTCCTTAGAATCATAGGTTTTAATCAGTCAAAGAGTGAGTTACAGCCACAGAATTAAAAGGACTTACTGGCTCATTCATTTATTCATCTGCCAGTTACCACACACGGAATTCCAATGAGTAGTCTAGGTCTGTTTTTGCAGGATAGCTATAACAGTGCACATGACTTTTTAACCACAGACAGAAAATGATACTGATTAATAGCAAGAGTGTTCTTTATCCCTAAAAGTGGTCAACTGTCTAATTAAAAAAAAAAAAAAGTAAATGGCTATACCATACTAATGTATTTTATTCTATTCTTTATGTGCATTTTCTAGTTTTCAGGTTTTTTCATTCTCCTTTTTCAAACATTCAGGCATTTGGTCTTCAGAATGTTTCAGCTCATTAACACAGAATTTCAGAAATCCCAAGAGAATAATTAACTGGGATAGGATCCTTAACTATCTCATATACATTTTTAATTTGACATTCAGTGAACAGAAAAATTATTATAGTCCCACCAGTTGTGACATGCAATACCTATGTAGGTTTAATCAAGAAAAACATATCAAAGTCAGTTGCACTGGGTAAATTATAGTATTCAGTCAACAGAGAAGGCCTCAGATCAAAGCAAAATTAATTCCATTATCATGTGCTTTTCAAAGTAAAATTAGAAATAAGGCTTAAATAACAGTTGAAGCAAGGCAAGAAAATTATCACAAGTAAACAATGTGAATGACACTTATTCTTATCCAAATGCCAAACATCTGAAAACATTCACAATGACAGTGACAAAAAAGAAGAGGGAAAGATATTTTTCTAACAAATTGTACATGAACGCCAATAGAAAGCCTTCTTTCAAGATCTGTTTCATATTTGTCTATGGCCAGCTAGTCTTTGTGGTACTATAATGGTCAAATTTCCATAAGCCTTGCCTTTTAATCCTTCCAAATGGAGGAAATGCTCCTCTAAAAAAGTGCTAAAAGGTGTGTTGAGGGGCTCTTGCCTCCTATCTCACCAACCCAGCTGCCCTGATTACATGTCCATGAGTTCTATAATTTAGTATCAGTAAGGAATGTTAACCACTTTGAGTTCCTTAGCTGTCTCTGCTCATTCACAGAAAGGAGGATTGGTTAAAATAGTATAAGATCCATAAAGGCCTGCTGGGTAAAAACTTGTACTCTTTTTAATTTGTTTATTTGCTTTTTGGTATTACCCAATATAATATATTTTCTCATGATGAAATACAACAGTATTTTTCAAGAGGGTCTCTTGAAACCTGCTCCCAACAAATTTAGCTAAGAATTTAATATGACCCCCAACCTGCGTATCACATTAGATGACATTACCTTAAACTAGACTTTCAAAACAGCTCTTCAATTACATAAAGGGAATGGACATAAGTCAAGCTGTTTCCTAGGATTTGTCTTCTAAAAGGTTTTCATTTTACTGTGATAAACTAATCTGTTGAAATATTGTTTGTCTTTCCCTATAATTTCTTATTTAAGAAATTTGGACCGGCCCACTGAAAGTAATTTTGAGAAGCTGTGAGGTAGGGAAGGAAGAATGCCTGACTAAGACAGACAGTCAGGTGTGGGGATGGGTACCTGCTCTGCATTAGAGAGGTGGCGGTGCCCAGTAGGGGAACTTCTTCAAGATACATAAGGGAGAGGAGGCCCTAGTTACTATTGCTCCCAAATTTCAACTTTGCCTAAGATTCCTGAGCCCAAATTATAGCATGGAATTAGTGGAGTAAGGGCCCAAAGGAAACATTTGGTTTGGAAACAATGGTATCCCTCAGTAGTCACCACCACATACTAATGACCAATGGCCTAAGGATGCACCATTATCTTACTGGGTACATGTCAGCCTGGGACCTCTGTACAGCTCTAAAGGAAAGAGAATACATAAAATTTTAAAATGAGCTTGAATTTCCCACCATACCATTGGGATGTGCAAGTTAGAATTCAGTTAATTATGTAGAACATGAAGAAAGAAATGCAGTATTTTCAGTACACTTAAGTTTGTGGACTGAGATTCAAACTAGCTACCTGGTTTGATATGTTTCTGAAGAGTCTGTCAAAATCAAACACTTGCCATGCAAAGGTCTCTCATCACCCTAGCTTCACAGAAGGTTAGGGTGTTAGATGATTTTGTGGGTCAACCAAGGGACATTTTTCATTTCACACTGTCACTCAAATGCAGTCACCACTCTGACACACTACTGCTTATATATGACACAAACATGGCTAACATCTCAACATTGACATTTGAGCAATTTCAAACAGAATATGTTACCTTTGATTTGGTTATATGTGGAGATCACAGGTAAACTCTTCCTAAATCCCCCAACTGAACCACATTTGATAGTTATAATAACTAAAAAGCAGCTTCTAGCCAACAAAATCACACTAGTATATGCCTGAAAAAGGAGAATCTTATATAAATAACTGATATTTATGTAAGCAGAAAATTTTGCCAATAGACAACAGAATACAAGAAACATTTGTTTCATCATATGCCTTGAACAATAAATATTACCATTTGCAAAGCCCGCAAAAGGTTAATAATATGGAATGTAGTCTGTATGGGGAAAAAGAACGTTAGAGATTTTGTCATTCAATATAGCCCCAAATGTAACTCCTGAACTATCATAGCAGATCACACTGCCAAACATCAAGTATTATTAATTACTCATATGAAAGAAAAACTCAGAGACTATCATGTTCCAGAGAAAAATGTCTCAGAACCTGAAGTACACAGTTAGCTGCAAAGAATTTATAACCAGATTGTCTGAATTTTAATACTAGCTCTGCCACTGACCAGCTATGCAAGCTCTGCCAAGTAATAGGACCCTTTCTGAACCTCAGTTTCTGTATCTATTAAATGGAGATAATGATAGTATATAAATTTTCAGATTATTTTGAAGCTGACAGGGAAAAATGTAGGTATAGCATAGTGCTGGCACACAGCCCTCAAAATACTATGTTAGAAAATATCATTATTATAACTTATGAATAGTTATAAATGAAAACCTTGACTTGGCTCTCTTTTCTGCATATCAACAAGTTTATTCAACATTATTTTTTTAAGCACCTACTATCTATATAGCAAATACAGCAAAGAGAAAGGCAAGCTCTTTCCTTCTCATGGATCTTTAATTCTAGTGGCAAGATAGACAAAAGACAGACAATAGGTACACAAACAAAGAAACAGTGACAAGTGCTGTACCAAAACAACTGAGGGGATAGTGATAAGAGTGATGCTTTAGTTGGGGCAGAAAAGGAGGAATCTCTGAAAAACAGACATTTAAAAGCTGATCTCCAAACAATGGAAAGGCACCTGCCTAGAGAAGATCTGGGTCAAGAGCTTCTGGGGAAGAGAATATTAAATTCAGAGGCCCTAAGGCAGAAAGGAGCCTCAGGGGTATTTGGAATAGTATCTCTTTCAGAATTACCCTAACAGGAAGGTAGGTACCAATAGAAACTATTTTGTTAAATAGTTATGCACAGAATAGAATATTTGTTAAATATTCATGCTATTATGCAGCATGAATCTTCAAGGAGAGGTTTCTACTTCTTGTCACTGTATGTGGAGTCCAAAGTCTTGATCAAGAACCTGTATCAATTAGCATAATCATTCATTGCAGTGGAGTGTAAAAAAATGGACCAATGTATTTATTCTATCTCAAACCTTTCCAGTAGTCTATCCTTGCCAATAGTTACACCCTATTTTTTTCTCATAATGGGTATGTATCACATTTAAGTTTAGAAAATTGGTAGACTGGGACTTTATCCAAGCAAACATGTAATAGGGTAGAGACTATTAAGGTTTTCCTCAAAGTTCACTGTTAGAAATTATTGTCAAGACTTTAGAGGTCAACAGCAAAAGTCAAACTTGTTAAACTATTTGTGGGGTAATTTTCTATCCAGACATTAAAAAAAAAAAAAAAAAAAAAAGCAGGACTAACAAAAATGGATTTTGCTCTATCTATCCTTTGCTTGTTTTTATCCACATGGATTAGTCCTTACTGGAGGCTATAGACCTATATAGAAGAGGGTCTATATGATTAAGGGATCACAAGGATTCTGTGACAAACTCTAAAGATATTCTTTTCAAAGTGACTGCCAAGAGGTAGAACTATTGGATGCATCACCTGAAGAGACACCAAGCATTGTGTTTTTAAATCTGTATCACACCACTTTCTCCAAAGAAGCAAGCAATATTCTTTTTGGCCAACTACAAATTGGAATAAACTGATATTAATTGCATAACACAGAGAAAGTCATTAAAAAGGAACAATATCACTTCTAAAAGAGAGAAATTAGGCATTATATATTCTATAGAAACTTGAAATAGTAAGGGTAATTTCCTCTTTACTATCAGTATTTTCTTTTTGTCCATTTCCTGTAATTGCTCATGAAAAGTATGTTTAAAGAGGATTAGTCAGATTCATTTTGCATAAAATAGGGACTGACAGAATTTCAAGATTGCTGGTTTTTTGTTTTGAGATTTTATAAGGTTTTGTTCTGTTTTTTTTTTTTAACTGCTCTTCATATTCTTTCTCGATGGGCCACCTCAATGTGTAATAGTAACCACCCTACCTTTTCCTTCTACATCCTATTATTGTTCTTAATAGAGAGGTTCAAACTGCTATATAGAGTCAAATTTTCAATATCTCATCTCTTCTCCTGAATTATCTTATACTGTCAGCAATTTCAGTATTATCATGGATTATACTGCATTAGAGAGGTGGTCCAAAAACAGCTTGAGGAAAAAATCAATAGCTACCACATAAGAAGTTAAGTTAAAGAGCAGTTTTAACATTAAAAATATGCTACTAAACAATGAACCAACAAAGTTAAAGTAAATGTTTGGGAGCCTGAGCTTTTGCAAACAAGTAGAGGGGGGAAATGCAGATGTGGGAAATTATTAATTATCAGATGTCTTCTGATTAAATGGTGTTTTGTTTCAAGTTACTCCAGTTGCATACAAAGATGCATGTTACCATATGATTATAGAAAAACAAATAAAGCACTGATTTCATTATGGTTGCTGCGAGCTTGTACACAAAGCCATTTAAATGACCTCTTCTGAGGTCCATTTCCTGGCCTTAAAATAATTAGACGTTATTATAGCAACAAGAGCATCATGAAACATGAAGAGTCTTCCAAATTGCAAGTGTGATTTCCTCTCCTTTTTTAACTAAACTAGAAGAACTGAAGTGCAGATTATAGAAAGTATGAGTTTCAATTGAATTCTTCCAAATATTACATAGACTGTTCATAAAGAGCACCTTCTTAAGGCTCAGCCTCCAAAGAAACGCTTACTCAAATGACATTTATGCACATCCTCACAGGACAGCAATGATATCTAGAGCAAAATAGAGTCACTGCTCAAAATCCCTCACAGATGTCCAAATTCTCAGGAATCTGGAAATTAAGAATGATTTTCCTTCTCTCAAATAAGCGAAAAAAGTAATATGCTTTTCCACTTGGATAAAATGCATGGTTTTAGTTGAAAAATATTATACATATACACATGCATCCATACATATACTTTGATATTATTTTAGGCAATAATAAGGCCCCAAAATATCAATTCAAAATAAATCAGACATGATTTTAAATCTAAGATTTATATATTTATAATATATAAAAGTACATATTACATATATTTATACATATATATTTAGTGAGAAAATATATATTTACCATATTAATTATTATACCAGATACACTGTGATAACAGCTAATATTTATTGAGCACATATTTAATGAAAGGCAGTATTATAAAATCCCATGTAATCCTTATCACTTTCTTACTAAGTTAGGACTATTGTTAGTCTCATTTTCTGGCTTAGAAATTTGAGAATCGGAGTTTTAGCTATTTTTTGTTTCATCATCTATAGAATGAAGATAATACCTGCAGAATAGAGTTGGGAGTGATAACTGAAAGAATTAATGTTTGTTAGGAGTCACAAATAGCACCCGATATATAGTAGTGTACATGTTTGCTATTAACAGTAGCAATGGTTATCGCATGTTGACCAATATCCCACAACTATTACACAGTTTCACTGCAAATGGTCTAAAGTTTGAATGCTAGTCTCAAAAAGTCCAGCTCCCAACCAGTACTTTCCACTGCCTCTCATTACAAATAAAGGGGGCATTGTATGAATAGCTCATCAAATGCACTATTTGCAGAATATCCCCATATATTGCATGAGAATGATAGGCCATCATTAACTGTGGTGATGGTATAAAAAAAGGAGCTAATTTCTGAGGTGAACAAGGCTCAGATTATTTAGGCTTGGTAAAGCATAACCAGCTTCCTGAATTGTACTTGAAAGCAAATTGGCAGCCAGGACCCAGGGAGAGAAGAGCCTCCGTATAATTTGCTCCCTGTGGCTCATTCACTTAGCACTTTATACCAGAGTTTGTTCTATTTGCTTAGTTTAGAAGTCAATAAAACTGTGCACAGAGTTTCTAAGCACACATAAAACAAAAAAATACAATGTAAAAAAAAATAAATAAATAAAAAAACAACACTGACATCCTTTCTGAACTCTTGAGTTCCAGCTAAAGTCCAAGACGGTCCTATAGACAAAAATATAGCCTTGACATCTTACTGGATAGTAAAAGTTCCATGCTGATAAACAACTCCCTTTAAGACTATCTTAGTTACATGTTGCGGCTTGAAACAGCTTCTAGATGTGGTCACTAAATACAGTTGAATAATTAGCTACTTGGCAACCATGGGTAGAAAAGTTATAAAATCTGAACTTCAACTTTAGTCTTTTTTCAGAAAGGAGTTCTTGGTATTACATCATATACAAAAATTAACTCAAAATGGATAAAAGAGCTAAACGTAATACTTGAAACCACAAAATTCCTTGAAGAAAACATAGGGAAGAAGCTCCTAGACCTTAGCATTTGCAATGATTTTTTGGATATTACATCAAAAGCCCAGACTACAAAATCAAAAATGAACAAACAGGGCTACATCAAACTGTTTCTGCACAGCAAAGGAAACAATCAACAAAATGAAAAGGCAGCTTAAAGATTGATAGAAAATACTTGCAAACGTTATCTGTGATAAGTTTAATATCCAAAATATATAAAGAGCTCACATAACTCAATAGCAAAAAACCAAATAACCCAATTTAAAAATGGGCAAAGGGCCTAAATATACATTTCTCCAAAAAAGACATAAAAATGGCCAACAGGCATATGAAAAGGTACTCAACATCACTGATTATGCAGGAAATGAAAGTCAAAACCACAAGATATCATCTCACACCAGTAAGGATAGCTATTACCAAAAAGACAAGAGGGAAAAAGTGCTGGTGAATATGTAAAGAAAAGGAAATCATCATTGGGTAGATGTAAGTCAAAGGGAAAAAAGGAGTTCTTGGGACAGATAATATTAAAGAATATGAATTAGGAGAAAACATATTTAATAATATGAGCTTTAATGCTAATATCATGAAACCTAAGAACACCCACCAGGCATATTGCAGTTTTACTATCTAAATTTAGAGCACTTCAAAATCAAGAAGGATAAACCTTAGGGTTTACACCAAACTCTTTGACTCTTGATTCCAGAGCAGACATTCTCCCAACCAATCAGCAGGCAGTATTAACAAATGTGTATACTCCTAAGAGGGGTACATATTAAACATAACTTACAAACCAGATGTAGGTCTCTCAGATATAGCTCTAACCATCCATACATGACATGCATTTTTGATGATATGCCAGAGAAGTAGTTGATAAAACTCAAAATTAAACTAGCCAATCACTACAAATACTTTCACAGTCTTAAGTGATTGCAAATGTCAAGACATAGGAGTAGAATTTTAGTTCTGTTTTGACTCAATTTAATTCTGCCACTTTTCAATGTTTAGAAAGGAAATGTCCTACTTAAACTGTTACTGCCCCAGTTGTTTTATATGTTCTTATGATTAGTAGTGTGCAAGTTATTAAATTGCCTTGAGCTTAACGGAGTTGTAATGCATCTGATAATCCCTGAGGTTTAAAAGCAATAAGGAGGACAATTAGCCACTTTTTTTTCCCTTAGCTTGGGGAATCCAAAACCCTCTTCAAATGAATTAAGAATATAGAGAATAATGCACATAAACTTGAAAATGTGGAGGAAATGGACAAATTCTTAGACACACACAGCCTTCTTAGTCTCAATCAGGAAGAAATACTAAGAATTCCTGAACAGACCAATATCAAGTACCAAAATAGAAGCAGCAATAAAAACAGTCATGGACCAGATGGTTTCACATTCAAATTTTACCAGACCTACAAAGAAGAACTGGTGCCTATCCTGCAGAAATTATTCCACAACATCAAGTAGGAAGGCATCTTCCCCAACATTATGAAGCCAACATCACCTTGATGCCAAAGCCAGGAAAGGACTCAACAAAAAAAAACAAAACATCAGACTAATATCCCTTATGAATATAGATGCATAAATTCTCAATAAAATCCTAGCAAATTGAATTCAGCTGCTCATAAAAAAAAAATAATCCATCACAACCTAGTGGGCTTTAGAGATACAGGGATGGTTCAACATAAGCAAATCTATAAATGTAATTTACCACAAAAATAGAAATAAAAACAAAGACCATATGATTCTCTCAATAGACTCAGAAAAAGCACTCAACAAAATTTAGCACCCTTTTATAAGAATGCTTAACAAAATAGGCATAGACAGGACTTACCTCAAAATGATAAAAGACACATATGACAAACCCACAGCCAACATCATACTGAATGGGAGAAAATTGAAAGCATTCCTGCTTAGAACTGGAACCAGACAAGATTGCCCTCTATCACCACTTTTATTCAACATAGTGCTGGAAGCCCTAACCTGAGAAATCAGACAAGAAGAAATAAAGGGTATCCAAAAAAGGAAAGAAGTGGTAGAACTATCACTCTTTGCTGACGATATGATCTTATATCTAGAAACTCCCCCAAAGATCCTGCCAAGCGGCTACTGGAATTGACAAATAAATTCAGCAAAGTGTCAGGTTACAAAATCAATGTACATTTCATATACAACAACAACAGTCAAGCTAAGAAACAAATCAAAGTTTCAATATCTTTCACAATATCAACAAAGAAAATAAAATACCTAGAAATACATTTAACTTAAAGAGGTGAAAGACCTCTACAGGGAGAACTACAAAGCACTGAGGAAGTAAACAGCAGAGGATGTAAATAGATAGAAAACCACACCATGCTCATGGACCAGCAGAATCAACATTGTAAAATGTTTATACTACCCAAAGTAATCTATACATTCAATACAATCCCTATTAAAATACCAACATCATTTTTCACAGATCAAGAAAAATAATTCTATGTTTCATAGGGAACCAGAGAAGACCCTGTATAGCCAAAGCAACCTCAAGCAAAAAGAACAAATTGGGAGGCATCAATCTACCAGAATTCAAGCTATACTACAAGGCTTATAGTAACACTAACAGCATGGTACTACTGGCACAAGAACAGGGACATAGACGAATGGAACAGGGCTGTGAAATGGAACATAGACCAATAGAAAATATCTGTGAAAACACAGATATAAACCCATCTTCATATTGCCATCTGATTTTTGACAAAGCAGAGAAAAACATACGCTGGGGAAAACAGCCCTTATTCAATAAATGGTGCTGGGAAATTTGGATAGCCACATGTAGAAGACTGAAACGGGATGTGCACCTCTCATCATTCACAAAAACTAAGTAACAATGGATAACAGACTTAAACCTAAGGCATAAAACTACAAGAATTCTAGAAGAAAATGTTGGAAAAGCACTTATGGATATTGGCCTAGGCAAAGAATTTATGAAGAAAACTCCAAAAGCAATCAAACAACAATAAAAATAAACAAATGGGACCTGATCAAATTAAAAAGCTTCTGCACACCTAAGGAAATATCATTATAGCAAATAGACAACCTACAAGATGGAAGAAAATATTTGCCCACTATACATCCAATAAAGGGCTGATAACTAGATACTATAAAGAACTCAGACAAATGAACAAGAAAAAAATCAAAGAACCCCATTAAAAAGTGGGCAAAGGACATGAACAGAAACTTTTCAAAAGAAGACAAACTACCAACAAACACATAAAAAAATGCTCAATATTTCTAATCATCGGGGAAATGCAAATCAAAACTATAATGAGATATCACCTAACTCCAGTAAGAATGACTTTTGTCAAAAAGTCGCAAAACAATAAATGTTGGCATGGATGCAGACAGATAGGAACATTCATACATTGCTGGTGGGACTGCAAACTAATACAACCTCTGTGGAGATACCTCAAAGAACTAAAAGTAGACCTACCATTTGATTCAGCAATCCCAGTGCTGGGTATCCACCCAAAGGAAAAAAAGACATTCTATAATAAAGACATCTGTACTCAAATGTTCCCAGCAGCACAATTCACAATTGCAAAGATGTGGAAACAATCCAAGTGCCTATCAATACATGAGTGGATTAATAAAATGTGATATATGTATACCATGGCATACTACTCAGGCATAAAAAGAAATGGTGAATCTATACCTCTTGTATTATCCTGGATGGAGCAGGAGCCCATTCTTCTAAGTGAAATATCAGAATAGAAAAACAAACACCACATATATGCACCACTAAATTGGCACTTATCGAACAACACAAACACACATATGGATGTAACATTTATCAGATGTCAGGCAGGTGTGAGGGTGGAGGTAGAGATGGGTAAATTGACACCTAACTGGTGCGGTGTGCACTGTCTGGGGGATGGGCATGCTTGTAGCTGTGACTCTGGGGGTGCAAAAGCAATTTGTGTAATTGAAATATTTATGCCCCTGTAATATTCTAAAATCAAAAAAAAGAATATAGAGAATAAAGAATGACTAAAAATAATGTCAAACCAACATGGTCAATTGCCTTAGTGTAAAAATTAAGTACTTCTACTTGGTGGAAAAGAGATAGTATCTGACCAATGGAACAGGAGTCTCTTGAGAAGTAACTGCTAAAAGCTTGTCATGTAGCCAACAAATAAGATGTACTATTTATTCTGACTAGAAAAAGCTTTAACTAGAATCTCAAACTCAAACATGAGCTGCTGGAACTTATTAATGCTTAAAATGGGATCTATTTAAACCTATAATTAAATCAAAGGGGAGTTTAATGAGAAATCAATAGACCTCATAAAGAAATATCTCTGCAGTTCTTATGGTTTCCAAGACATAAAACAGCTTCAACAATTTCATGGTGCATGTTTGGAGGAAGGTCCCTTGTTTTTGCCATTTTTCCCACTGTTCTTCCAGCTGTCGAATGGAATCTACTCATAGGCAGGATGTGTCCATACCAAGCAATTTGTAAAAACAAATGTAATGAAAATAACAATATTAATGAAACTAGATCAAAGGCAGTGAACATGCATTATTTCAGGTGAATCACAGATGATATTTGGTAATTATTAATTAAATCTATTACAATAGAAACACGGCAGTGAGTTCCTCATACCATTTCTGGGTGACACAGGAAGACTAGTTTTTCAGTATCTGGTACCTGTATCTGTACGGGACTATGTGACTTAATTCCAGCTAATAGGACATAGGGAACTAGGAATTATATCACTCCTAGACTTGACCCCTAAAACTGCTTTCTGAATCCTAATACTCTCTTTTGTCACTTACTGGCCATCTGGATGGGAGGAGAGAGTTAAGAACACCAAGGAGGCTCTGAGACACAGCCATAAGGCAAAAGGATCCTGGCTCCCCAAGTTACCACTTAAAGGCCAAAAGCCCTGGTAAGTCTTCAATTACACATAGCTATTAATGTTCCAACTGGTTTTAAGATTCACAAACTCTTATCAAAATGTAGAGAGCATGAGCTATTGTATTCTTACAAATAAAATCTAACATTGACTGAGCTTAGGGTTTATTATCCCTATGAGGAAGCCAAAGCTAAGAGAAATCTAGTAAACTTCCAAGTTTACACAGCAAAGAGAGACAGAGCTTGGTTGAAATTAGGCAGCATCTTTCCAGAGCTCACACAACACAAGTTCATGGAATTCCTGCCCACTACATCCCAGGCATTATGCTAGGTAATTGGGATACAGAGAAAGAAGAGAGTACCTGACTTAGCGTGACTTACAGTCAAGTGGAGAGATGACTGACATTTTAAGGCCTCAGTGAACTACCCTAATACAAAACTAAAAGTACAAGTGAAATAAAAAGAACTTCCAGACAAATTCTGTACTTCATGGGAACACTGTCACTATTCTTCCTTTGACTATCAGACTCAACTCTTAAGCATTACCCTCAGGCCTTCCCCAACCTGGACTCTTAAGGAAATGAAGAATCTAATCATCTAACACCATGTCCTACACCTTGAATATTTGAAAGACTCTTAATCTAAGCAGACTGGAGTTTACTTATAAATTAACTCACTTTTTTTTTAAAACATAGATTCTTTAATTTACTCTTCTACTTCACAACATGTAATAAAAATAATAATAATTAACCCTTCTTAAGCACTTATGTTCCAAGGACTATTCTAAGCTTTTTATAGGTATTCTTTCATTTAATTCTTATAATAGTCTCTTATGAGAGATATTAGTGCAATCTGGCTTTCCAGATAACACAGAGAGAGATAACTTCCTGCAGTCACACAGTTCACAAATGGTAGAGCCAGTACATATAAATTTACCTTAATCTTAAAATGACTGTTCAGCCTTAATATATTTTCTAAACTTTTTATTGCAGCAAAATATACATACAATTAACCACACTAACCATTTTTAAGTGTACAGCTCAGTGGCATTAAGTACATTCATTGCTGTGCAACCATTGCTACCATCCATCTCCAGAACTTTTCCATCAGTTGAAACTGAAACTCAGAAGGCATTAAACAATAATTCCCTATTTTCCCCTCTGCCCAGCCCAACGCAATCACCATTCTACCTTCCGTCTTTGTAAATTTGACTATTCTAGGTAAATTACTTCCTGCCCACTTGGTATGCTGCTGCTGATTTCAAGTAAACAAATGCTACCCTCTTAAGCCTCAACCTGTGTTTTTCCTAGTGCTTCAAATGTTTTTATTTATTTTTTTTATTTTTTGGTCCACTTCACTTGCTGCTTCCTTTGTTAAGCACACTGTGTTGTATTTTTACTTGGTGTCTTACTACTAGATCTGGTCAATCAAGCTACAGCCAATTTTGGCGAGCCACTTCTCATGCACGAAGGATGACTGCCCAAGAGCTGGACATTAATAGCCTTTCTAAACACTTAAAGGTGAGCAAAAACAAATTCATGCCCAGCCCTCAAAGAGCATATGGTTTAGCATTTGACCAGCACTAATAAAATAACTCTAATAGACATAAACGAAAACTGTGGTAAGTGCTATGAAGCAGTGCAGAACACCTCAAAAGTACAAGATATAGCACAATAGGACAGTGAGGATAGACTAGAGATGACAAAGAGTGGAAGTTACTAAGACTGGAGAAAAAAGCATTTCATATTGAGGATCCTGCTTGTGTAAGGACTATGTGGCTAGCGGGAACATTGTAAGCACAGGGGCTTAAAGAAAACAGAGTGAGGGAAACCTGGGGCAAGATCAAGCTGGAAAGATGAGCAAAGGCCAGATTACCCAGAGATATATAGGTTTTGTTAAAGCCACTTGAGACCTACAAGTGATTACAGAAATATCACCAGTAGATCCTGTAACTCTCAGATAACTATAGAACTCTAAAACAAGGTTAACCTTTTTACTTGGGGGAACTTTCCAGAAGAATAACTGACTTGTTATTTATGTATACCCTGTGAGCAGTTTTCCTTGTAACAGGAGCTATCTAATGAGAACGGTGGCATGAAATTTGTCCCTGTCTTTCACTGTGTTAGCAATGACACCACGTAGGCCCTGGAAGACATTCAGGTCTGCCTCAGCTCACTGTTCAAGGCTGTTATGGATGATAGAAGTGTCCCAGATTTACTCATTTTTGTCCAAGGCAGAATACGTAAAATCACTAAGGCATCCTGCTATGCCTGGGTTAATACCTTAAACCAAATGGAAAGACTAAGAGAGAAACTCAAGAAGAAAGCCACCAGGCTTTCTAAGATAGATATTGATGTTTTGTGGGATTTGTTTGCTCAGCTAGGTTTGAAGTCTTGTGGGGCAGGGCAGAACCCTTGAGGAATAAGATTGGCCTCATCATGCCACTTGGAATCCTATTGACAATAGTCTTAATTAAATACTATATGAGATGGGCTGGGCATGGTGGCTCACGCTGGTAATTCTAGCACTCTAGAAGGCCAAGGTGGGTGGATTGTTTGAGCTCAGGAGTTCAAGACCAGCCTGAGCAAGAGCAAGACCTCATCTCTACTAATAAACAGAAAGAAATTAGCTGGACAACTAAAATATATATAGAAAAAATATTAGCTGGGCATGGTGGCACATGCCTGGAGTCCCAGCTACTCGGGAGGCTGAGGCAAGAGGATCGCTTAAGCCGAGGAGTTTGAGGTTGCTATGAGCTAGGCTGATGCCATGGCCCTCTAGCCTGGGCAACAGAGTGAGACTCTGTCTCAAAAAAATAAAAAAATAAAAAAATACTATATGAGATGAATTATACAGATTTGGTAAAGCTTTTGCCAGCCAGATTAATTAGAATGGCCTATGGAATGGTATACTCACAAGAAAATTATCCAGAAGCCAAGACAGTGTAGAAACAAAGGATAGATATTATTGTGAGACCATTTTCCATGGGTCTCTCACATTTACACATGTCCCTGCAAACAGAGACACTGATCATCTTTATCCTGGACTATCTTTTCAAGAATGTGTGCATAGAAAATAGCATTGGAAGATAGAAACAACATCTCCCTCTGAAGTAAAGGGTAGGTCTCTTTACTGTCTAGTATAATAAAGATAATGTTTCTGTCCAAGGTAAACGTCAGGCAGGTTTGTTTAGAGTACACTATAAAAGATTCAGTTTCCCTAATCTTGGTTGAGGCTCCTTTTCTGTAACGCAACCCACCACATGTACAGGCATTACTTGGCCCTCTCTGCATTGCCCTGTTGGAATAGGGGTTCAGAGAACTAGTGAGTTTGCTGATACTCCTGCTATAGCTACTGTTGCCAGTGATAAAATCCTTCGTATCTGAACAAGTCTGTGTCTTTTGCCTGCAAACATGAATAGTGATAACTTATTAGCTTGCAAGTAGAGCAAAATCTCAGACTTGGTCACATTCTTGACACTCACAACCCTCTGGAGTAGATGTTACAACATATACTTTTCAAATGGGTAAACTGAGGTTCTGCCATGTATAGTGTAAAGCTATTCACTTACCTTTTTGATCAATCAAGCGATATGTAAATGTTACAAGTCCAGTTATGATGTATGGTGAATCTATGCCTCTGGCTTGATATTAAATGTTCTTGTCCAAAAAATCATCTTTAAATGTATCACATTTATTTATTTGTTAAAAGATGATTGTTTTATTGATGGGCATTAGCTCTGGGATAAGCCTTCTAGCACAAGATTCCCCTGGCCATACTGGCATGTGGTCTAAATTGTTCCAAACAAAATAAATCCCAAGACTCTTTTAACGGGATTGAGAAAGCATTCTCTACACTTTAGGATGGGGCAGTATATGGTATAAGACCTAAAACTGAGCAGCCATTTTCCTATGAGAAAGCATTTTGAAGAAAAGATAATTCAAAAAAATGAACACAGCCAAGACTGTCACAGAAAAATTGTGCTAGAGCCCAGATCAAATCATACCTGAAGAGATATTATTGCTGTATTTTTGGTTACACAGAAAAAAAATACCCTTAACCCAATTTGCAACACATTTCTTGAATCTTGCAACTGTCAAGTTTCTAATTAAAATATAGTTCACCTGGCTTTAGAATCCATCTTCATAATCACTAACCATACTGTCTCTCACTTTTCCCATTGTCAGATACCTAAAAAGTTATGACTTGTGGAATAATGCAAAGAATCAAGAAATGAGATTTAAAAATAACAAAGACAGAAAATAACTATCCCAAAGTTTTTATATGTTACAGAAGAGTCTTCCAGAGCTTTTAGCAGGAAAGCTATTCAAAGGTGATACACTGATAAATAACTACTAAGAACAAAGGAGAAAATAAAATCAACGAAAACTTTCTAAAGCATTTGGCAAAGGCATGAACAGTATTATACCTATTGGTTATCAGATATTAAGAAATAGATGTCAAGATCCTATAGTCAGAATCTCAAGAGTTAACTTCAACTGGTAAGAGCAGAATATGTTTAAAGATGTCAAGTAGTGGAGAATGTTTATGCAGAATATAGTACTGAGAAATTCATCTGAAAACGCAGACACTTAGGGGTCAGATCATAAAAGGCATCATGTTTTGATGTGCAGGCTAATCTGTTTCATCTTTATCTGCAAGTCAGATGTTTTAATTTGGGAAATATGGACCATATATGTGGATTATGAGCACTCTAGGACTATGATTACATTGTGGTGTGTGTGCGTATGTGCAAGGGATATATGCATACATATTGAGAAAGCATCTATAACTGTCTTTAAATTCTAAAAGAGGTATGCAAAAGAAGAAAAGTTATGAAATCTGTTGGGAGCATCTCTAGGGGAATTTTCCTCAAGGGATGCTTGGAAGAGATGAGTCTGGTTCCTGGACCATCTATGGATTGGGCAGGAGGTACATGATACTGAAAGAAATGAAATCAGGTAAGAGACTACAGGAAGTACTGTAAAAATGATACAAATGGCACTTATATCAAATCAGGAACCTCAGCAAAAAAGGTTCCTGCTGAGTAAAACCAATAGGCAACAATGTCCTTGCTATAATTATGTATAACCATAATGGATCTAAGAATATGTACACATTTTAAATCACCAAGGATATACTTAAAAAGAATGGCATCATATACATAGGTAGTCTGCTGATTAATCCCTAAATTAACTTCAAATAATATTAAGTCTGAGATTGGTTTAATTTCACATTTTAATAAATGTCTTTTAGTTTGCAGATGATGCTAAATATTTCTGGCTAGTAAAATGTCAATCTCAGAAATAAATTGCAAGAAAATCACACAAGGCTATGTGAGTGGGAAGAAATATGAGCAAATATTCTTAGCCAAAATAACCCAAGCTATATTTGTATGATGGTAACTTACAATGTAGGAAGAGAATAATTATGCAAAGGGCAATATACCAATGAAAAGATGCTCAAAATTACTAAGGAGAAGAAAAACATAAGACCGTTTTTACTGAAAGTGAACAAAAATATTAAGGTCTGAAAATATCAAGTATCAACAAGGAAAATGGCCTATTCTTACACTGCTAGTATAAGAAAAACTTGGCAAAATGACTTTGGAAAGCAATGTGTTAACAATTAGTAAAGTTGAAGATATTTATACCCATAGTAAACAGAATAATGGCCACTCCAAGCTGTCCATGTCCTAATCCCTGATACCTATTAATAAATTGTATTTCATGAAAAAATGATTTTGCTGATTTGATTAAGTTAATGTGCTGAGATGGGGAGATTATCCAGGTGAGCCAGGTGTAATCACAAGGATCCTTTTCAGAACCAGGAGGTAAAAAAGTCGGAATTAAAGAAAGATTTGAGATGCTATGCTGCTGGCTTTGAAAATGGAGGAGGGGCCACATGCCAAGGAATGTCTCTAGAAGCTGAAAGAGGCAAAAGAACAATTCTCTTTTACAGATTCCAAAAATAACATAGCCCTGCCCACACCTTGATTTTAGCCCAGTGAAACCATTTCAGACTTCTGACCTCCAGAACTGTAAGAGAACAAATCTGTGTTGTTTTAGCCATTAAGTTTATATCAATTTGTTATAGCAGCAATAGAAAACTAATAAAATACCCTTTGCCTAGAAATTCCACTCTTAAATATAGGATCTAGAGAAAATATCACGCATGTACATAAGAAAACTTATTCAAAAATGCTACTGCAGCATCTTTATTAAAACATAAAACTAGAAACTACCTAAATATCCATCACCAAACAAAAGAATACACTGAGACATGATCATATAAGAGAGCACCATGAAACAATTAAAATGAATGTAGAGCTACATGTGATAACATGGATATATCTCTAAAACATAATATTGAGTGAAAAATTTTAGTTTGTTTTTTATATTGGAATTTAAAACACTAAAATATTACATATTGTGTGTCTATGTAAAACATTTATATAGAGAAAGAAAATAACATACAAAAATAATAAACATTAAACTCAGAACATGATTCCCTCAAAACAAGAGGGCATACTGGTTTGAAGAAATAATGAGATTTGCTAAAGCTGGGTGGTAAGTGTGCAGTTGTTCTCATCCCTTTTTTTTTTATATCATGGATCATTCCAATAGTTTCAGATTCATCATCCTGCAGCAACCTCCCTTCCCACAGTCACTACTCCTTAAACCAGTTAAATGTCCCCAGAAATACATCAGAACACAATGTTGTGTTTTCTCATTTAAGTATTGGAAACCAAATATAAAATATTTATAAAGCTCCCTATACTTAGGTGCTATAGCTCAAAAAAATAAAGAAGGAGAGAGAGGGAGAGTTCAGGAAAATGCAAGTGTAGGCAGCCTTATGAAAGAAGTATAAAGCAGGTCTTTAAATTTTTCACCTTAGAATCCTTAAAAATTGAGGACCATGCAATCTTTTTGCTTATAGGGGTCATATCTATCAACATGTACATTTTAAGAATTAAAACTCAGACATATGTGTAAATATTAGTTTATTTAAAATAATAGTACTATAACCATTACACACTAAAACATAAAATATGTATGTTCTAACATGTAGTGTTAAAAATTTTTCAAAAACAAAAATAATGAGACGAGTGACATTCTCCTACATCTTTATAAATTTTTTTACTATCTGGCTTTATAAAAGCCAGCTGGATTCTGCTGATAGGTACTGTTTTAGTTGAAGTGTATAAAGATAATCTGGCCTCATGTAGATTTGTAGACTTCATGGACCCCAGAATGACTTTGGGGACCTCCAAGTGTCCTCAGACCAAATGTTGAGAACTGCTAGTATGGAGAAAAGTCTTTGTCCTCAAAAGTTGAATCAGAATCTGATCAAAAGCATAACAATGTTACATGAAAACAGGCTAAAAATTATCTGGTAACCTGAAGACTAATGAAATGACAGAACACTATAATTATAACTTTAACCCACAATACACACTCATCCTAAAGATTAAAAGACAGCATTTTGAACAAAAATAAGTGATAAATTTCACATGCTTAAACAAATAGCAGAAGGTGAAAAATAAATAATTTAAAAGGAATCAGATCATTTTGATTCAAAGAACTTTGAAATATTAGTAGGTTATAAACTCATGGTGGCTAAAGAATACAGTGAAATTTCCATTCCCCTAAGTGTTCCTGACCCAAAAGCAGTGAAGATGTGCTGCACAAGTAGAAAAAAAAATTCTTTCTTTATTTTACCTTCTATTTACTGCCTATAAAAGAGAAAAAAACAGCTGGAAAAAAAAGCAGGATGCCAAATAATCTACAAATTCTGGAATAGAACTTTATGATCAAATTGAATTGGACATACTTCAGGCAATAATCCTTAATAAAGTATGAATAGTTTAACCTAAACGTGCACTTGGTATCTAACTAAGGTTATTCAGTCCAGAAATCAATCAGTGAGAGCATATTTAAAACAATAGGAACAACAGCAATACCAACACTACCACCACTCCCTTGGTACTTTGGGGAGTACAGGAAGAACCATAAACAAAGAACAGCTATAAGTTCATATCCCATTTTCACTCTCTTAACATAAACCTCAGGATACAAGAGCAACATTCTCTGGGCCAGATCCAAATAACTTCTGATAGAAATATAACTGTCTGAGGCTTATCGCTAACATAACTAACCTGGAGTTTATCTGATGAAATTCTAGAAGGGATGGGTAGGGACAGGGAGTAGTTCCATATTCTGGGAGATAATTAACTCTATGTCAATACACTCACAGCTTCTCCAATGTATGAGATTCTTGGTTTAAGTATTAATTCTGTAACACTGCCAAAAAATAAATGTAATTACTTTTCTTCAAATGAACCATTTAAAAGTCAACCATAGGTTTATTTGGGGGTAAGCTTTCCTTAGCCATTTGAAAATCAAGTGAACAGTTCTTAGTGCGAATGCTTTCAACTTTTCCCCAAGAACTGGAACCAGACAAGAGCGCCCACTGTCACCACTTCTATTCAACATAGTGCTGGAAGTCCTAGCCAGAGCTATCAGACAAAAGGAAGAAATTAGGATTTCCAAATTGGGAAAGAGGAGGTCAAACTATTTCTTTTTGCTGAAGATCTGATCTTATATCTAGAACCCCAAAGGTTCCACCAAGAGACTCCTGGAATTGATAAATTCAGCAAAGTCTCAGGTTACAAAATCAACATGCACAAACCGGTAGCATTTCTATACACCAACAGTCAAGCTGAGAGTCATTATCAAAGATTCAATACCATTCACAATAGCTACAAAGAAAATGAAATGCATAGTAATATGCATTTCACCAAGGAGGTGAAAGATCTCTACAAAGAAAACTATGAAACACTGAGGAAAGAAAACATAGATGACACAAACAAATGAAAAACATCATTCTCATGGATTGATAGAATCAATGTTGTTAAAAAGGCCATACTACCCAAAGTGATTTACAGATTCAATGTGATTTACAGTTTCAATCAAAATACCAATGTCATATTTCACAGATCTAGAAAAAGTAATTCTGTGCTTTGTTTGGAACCAGAAAAGAGTCCAAATAGACAAAGAAATTTTAAGTAAAAAAGAACAAATTGGGAGGCATCACATTACCAGACTTCAAACTATACTACAAGGCCCTAGTAAGCAAAACAGCATGCTATTGGCATAAAATTAGAGGCATAGACCAATGGAACAGAACAGATAACCCAGCTATAAAACCATCCACATACAGCCTACTGATCTTTGACACAGCAGACAACAATATACACTAGGAAAAAGAATCCCTATTCAACAAATGGTGCTAGGAAAATTGGATAGCTCCATCCATAAGAATCAAACAGGATCCATCTCTCTCACCACTCAGAAAAATTAACTCAAGAAGGCTAAAAGACTTAAATGTAAGGCATGAAATCATAAGAATTCTAGAGGAAAACATAGGGAAAACTCTTTTAGAAACTGGCCTAGGCAAAGAATAAATGACTAAGACCCCAATAATAATTACAGCAACAACAAAAGTGAATAAATGGGACTTGATTAAATTACAAAGTTTCTGCACAGCTAAGGAAGAGCAGATACACAACCTATAAAATGGTAGAAATTAGCAAACTATACATCTGATAAAGAGCTAATAACCAGAATCTACAAAGAACTTAAGCAGATCAGCAAGAAAAAATCAAACAACACCATTAAAAAATGGGAAAAAGACATGAACAGATGCTTTTCAAAAGAAGATAGACAAATGGCCAATAAATATTATGAAAAAATGCTCAACATCACTAATTATCAGGGAAAGGAAACGCAAATTAAAACCATAATGAAATATCACCTTACCCCAGTTAGAATGGCTTTTATTAAAAAGTCCAAAAACAATAGATGCTGGCGTGGATACAGAGAGAAAGGAACATTTATACATTGTTGATGGGACTGCAAATTAGTATAACCTCAATGGAAAACAGTATGGAGATTCCTCAAAGAACTAAAAGTAGACCTACCACTAATCCAGCAATCCCACTACTGGGTAATTACCCTAAGGAAAATAACTCACTTTATCAAAAAGACACCTGCATTCAAATGTTTATTGCAGCACAATTCGCAATTGCAAAGATGTTGAATCAACCCAAGTGCCTATCAATTCATGAGTGGATTAACAAAAGGTGGTATACAGACACCATGGTCTACTACTCAGCCATAAAAAATGATGAATTAATGCCTTTTGCAACAACTGGATTGAACTGAAGACCATTATCCTAAGTGAAATGTCTAAAGAATGGAAAAACAAACACCTCATACTCAGTATTAAATTGGAACTAACTTATGAGCACAGAGGGAAGTAAAACTCAGTGGAAATCAAGCAGAGGGAAGGCTATGGAGGGGATGGGCAAAAACCTACCTAAGGGATACAATGAACACTATCTGGGTGATGGGCACACTTATAACCCTGACTCAAGCATTACAAAAATGATCCATGTAACCAAAAACATTTGTACCCCCATAATACTTTGAAATGTGAAAAAAATTAAGTGAACAAATTAACCAGTTAGAATATTAGCAGTAGCTAAATTCAAGATAAAAGTTAAAGAATATCCTTTTTAGTATTACCAATTAAACTAATTAGTAAGTTCACAAAGCTGCTAGATATACACAGTAAACTTTCCATCACAATTTGTATCTAGCATGGGAGAGGCCCAGTGTATCTTATGGGAATCTACCACGATTAGAATAAGCTTCTAACTCTCTGATTCATGTGTTGCTATCAACACTGTACATTTAAATTCTGGAACTACTCCCAGAATTTTTGTTAGCTGAAAACCAAGCATATCCCTGAAAGAGGCTTCTTCTTTCCATGATTAATGCACAGTTTGCTTTTCAATAGTTTTAGCAATATATTTAGAGTTTGTATTTCTGTGGCATAGCTCTGTGACATCAATTCTCAAAGTGATGTGTTTTATTAGCACAATGGGTGAGCAATTTTCAAAAGAACTTGGAACAAAATACAGTCAAATATGATTTATTTTAATTTTAAACAAATTTTAGCACCCTAAAGAGGGAAAGGCAGCCATAAAATTATAATGGCTTATCTTTGAATGCAGAACTGTAACACCCAGGAAGCTGTTATTATTCAAAATAACTGAGGTGAGATTGTTCCAGAACTAAAACTTTTTCACATCTTAGAAAGGTAATATGGCATATATACCATATATTATACAACTCTGTCTGGAGCATTAGCGCATCATGCTATAATCAAACACATCCATACTCCTGAAGTGAAACATACAACATATATTAACTGGAATAAGAACTATAAATAACTTCGCATCAGTTCCGGTTTGGTATTCTAATTAAATGAGATATGGGGGGGGAAGCAAAAAACCTTACCAGTCAAAAGTCACTTGAGTTATATGTGAATATTGCAGAAAGAGAACAAAATGAACTAGAAGAATACAGTGTATATAATAGAGAAAATGAAAACATATGAGCAAAAGTAAAATGATATGAAGGAATAAAAAATATAATGGAAGGAAGTTAAGCAAAAACAAGTTCAAGTTTTCATAGTATAAATAGTCAGAAGAGCCTTTATGATTTCATGGTCCCACATATCCAATGTGCCAACAGAAAGATCAAAATCACACAACTGGCTGTTGAGGGAGACTAAAGAGGACTTGACTTGGGCTACTTCCTTAGTTTGTTTTTATTGCCATTCTAAGAGGCAGAATGACAACTGAGGGATGCACATACTCTAATCCCTAGAACATATCAATATGTTACATGGCAAAGAGAACTTTGAAGATGTGGTTAAGGTTGAAAACCTTAAAATAGGAACATTATCTTAGATTATCCAGGCGAGCCAAATCTAATCACAGATGCTCTTAAAAGCAGAGGACTTTCTCTGGCAGGAGTCACAGAGATGTGGCAGAAAAAAAAAAAGCTGGAGAGATTTTAAGTGTGAGAGGCATGTGACCTAGTGTTGCTGAGGGCAGAAGGGGTAAGACACCAGAAAGGCATATAAAGGAAAGTAAGCCAACACCAGCAGCAAGGACTGGCCTCCACTGACTGCCACCGAGGAAACAGCAATCTTTGTCCTACAACTGCAAGCAACTGAATTCAGTAACTGCAAGACCTGAAACTATGAAACAACTAAAAGAAAACACAGGGAAAATGCTTCAAACTATGAAACAACTAAAAGAAAACACAGGAAAAATGCTTCAGGCCATTGGTCTGGGCAAGGACTTCTTGAATAATACCCCTAAAGCACAGGCAACCAAAACAAAATTAGACAAATGAGATCACATCAAGGTAAAAAGTTTCTGCACAGCAAAGAAAACAATTAACAAAGTGAAGAGAAGAAACCCCACAGAATAAGAGAAAATATTTGCAAACTACCATCTGATAAGGAATTAATAACTAGAATATATAAATAGCTCTAATGCAATAGGGGAAAAAAATCCAATAATCCAATTGAAAATGGGCAAAGGACTGAACACACATTTCTCAAGAGAAGACACACAAATGGCTAACAGGTAGATGAAAAAATGCTCAACATCATTCATCAAAGAAATAAAAATCAAAACCACAATGAGATATCATCTCACCCCAGTTAAAATGGCTTTTATTAAAAAGGCAGTAAATACAGGTGAGGATGTGGAGAAACGGGAACTCTCAAACACTATTGGCGGGAATGTAAACTAGTGCAACTATGATGGAGAACAATATGAAGGTTCCTCAAAAAACTAAAACATAGAACTACCATATGACCCAGCAATCCTACTGCTGGGTATATATCCAAAGGAGCGGAATTCACTACATCAAAAAGATATCTGCACTCCCATGTTTATTGCAGCCCTATTCACAATAGCCAAGATCTGGAATTAACCTGTCTATCAACAGATGAATGGATAAAAAAATTGTCATACATATACACAACAGATTATATATCTACAAAAAAGAATGAAATCCTGCCATTTTGCAGCAACATGGATGGAACTAGAGAACATTATGGTAAGTGAAATAAGTCAAGCACAGAAAGACTAATCCTCACTCATATGTGGGAGCTAAATACTAAAATCAATTGATATCATGGAGATGGAGAGTAGAATGATGGATACCAGAGGCTGGGAAGGGTAGCAAGGAGTAGGGCATAATGTAGGGATGGTTAATGGGAGCAAAAATATAGTTAGTGAGCTAGAATGAACAATATCTGATAGCACAAAGTTATTATAATCAACAATAACTTAGGGTATACTTTGAAATAACTAAAAGAGTGGAATTAGAACCTTCCCAACACAAAGAAATGTTAAATGCCTGGGGTGATGGATACTCCAACTACGCTGATTTGATTAACTCACATTGTATGTCTATATCAAAACATCACATGCACCCTATAAAGATATACAACTATTATATACTACTAATAAAAATTTTTTAAAAAAATAATGAGCTTGGGAATGGATTCATCTCAAGTCTCTTGAAAGGAACACAGCTGCCCTAACGTCGTGATTTCAGCCTTTAGAGATTCTAAGCAGAGAACCCAGCTGAGCCATCCTGGACCTGGATTTTTGAACTTATAATTGGATACTGTTTTACATCACTAAATAAATTTGTGGTGATTTGTTATGGCAAGAATAGGAAATGAATATAGCCATTCCTGTGAAAAGTGACGTTGGGCAACTCGAGTTGTTGGTTGGCCATAGGGAAAGAAATATTACAAATATGAGCTTAGGTGAAGTCAAACAGAAAAAGGCAAAGGGATGATTAAACTTGGCAATATTAAAGTGCAATTAATATATGCCAAAATTTCTTACTGAGTATCTACTATGTCCTGGAAGAGTGTGTTGAAATTTATATAAACAATTATTTTTATCAAAGCTCTGCTTAATACCTTACCATCAACAGGAGTTACAACTTTATCATTCTTTTACACAAACTGGTTTATGCAAGTGAATACATGGGAAGAAGATACAGGGTGTCCCAAACTCATCATACATAGGAAAAATGGGAAATTGTAGCTAAATGTATCTTTATTTACAAAATATTCATGACAAAATTTTTCCTTTGAATGGAGACGTTTGGTACACCCAGTAGTATCTGCTCTCAGCAAAAAACACTGAGTATGTTATAAAGATAGATCAAGCCAGTCTAAGGATAAAGCTTTTCATTCAAACTGACTTATACTTCAGCAAACATTCAAACATCATTTAGCAAGGGATTAGATAGGAAAGACTTATTTATGGAAGACAATGTTACTTAAATATGAAATATTGACAATTTGAACTTCAATACATAACAGAGTTATGTCTCAGCAGGAATAAATTGACTAAATTTTTGTGTTCTTTTAATGCATCTTACAAGACACAAAGATGATTGTGTAGATAGCAATGATATATTTAATAGCCCTGGATTATCGTATTATTATTTAAACCATATAGGCCAATACAGTGTAAGCATACTGATCTCATCTAGGATTGCATATTTTAGAACCCAAAACCTAAATAAAAACAAAAATACATAGTATACACTATATTCTCTAATTCCTTTTCTGAACAAGGGCCCATAAGCATAAATTAAGCCAGATGAACATTATTTGATAATTGAAGACTGTGTTCAAGTTCAAGGTTCAAATGCCTAACTTTTGATAGAAATTACCACAAGTACTATTTTCAACCATTTTCAGTGCTATAGTGCACAAAAGTTTCCAAAGCTCATAGAAGCCAAGGAATTCAGTAGCCAAGCACATTAAATGAATTTAATATGACCTGAGTGCTACATAAAGTTCTTTTATTTTATCATCATACTTACTAACCATAAAATTCACACAGAACTCTTCAATGTTTCAACAATTGAAATGATTCCAGGCCCCTAGATAATTTAAGACTTTTCCTAGGCACGTTTTACTTCCTTCTGTGATAAATTTCCTTACAGCAAACCTACATTTCCCAAATCAAGATGTAGCTTTTTTTAAACCATATTTGAAATAGGAATCATCTTCTCAAAATTGGCTATGCAATGTGTATAATTCTGCCTTAAGTGTGCCAGGTAATTATGGGCCTAAAAATTTCTAACTGGTTATAATTGATTTTATTTAAACCATTAATGTAAATATATTGAACTAGAAAATTAGAAAATAAAGAGCAAACAAAATAAAATTTCAACCTAACCATAAAATTGCAGGTATGTGTACTAACATGTATATGTTCAGAATATGAGGGACATGTTGTGGCCATACTATTAATGTGAAGGGAGACATTCAACAAGTACCTTATGTTTACATTTAAAGGATATTTAGTAACTATAGTTATATATTCAATAAAAAATAAAAGTGATAAAATTCAGGAAGCATCTTCATTCTAATAGCTAAATTTAGGTTTAACTCTGCATCAACTCATATTTAATGTTTGGTATTTATAATATATTTCTTCTGAGTTAATGCAGCAAATCAATAAAATGGGTCACCCACTACACTCCATGATTTTCTAAGTTATCAACCAACTGCATTTGTGGTCTTCTTGAGTAAAGCTCCAATCGAAGAGGTTTAAAATATCTTCCTGAATAATAGTCACGTTCTTTTCCCTTAAAGACTCTGGGTACACGCAACAAACTAGAAATAGGTTTACATCCGCCTGCAAATGAGCATTGGTCCAGAGGATGCATCTGGCCAGGCTTGAAAGAGAGCCACAGAAAACCAAGATTATTAATAAAAGATGATAATCCCTCTAGAACTGGAGCTAATGAATATGCCTCAGGACACAGATGCTCTTTGCCATATGATTTTGAAAAATAAAAAAAAAAAAAAATTGCAGACTGTCCTTTCAGGATTGAGTTAGTTTAAAGCAATCTATCAGGTTTGATATTTTCTTGGCCCTCAAGGTAGTTTACTGCTGTTGCAAATGTGTGCTTTTGCTTAGAGCAAATGGTAGCCAATCCCAGATAACAGAAAACTTACAGAGTTTTGATGGAGAGAAGTTTGCATCATGTTAATCATATTTTCCCAGCTATGCATTGCTTAGGCACATCAATACATTTATTAGTCCTAGTATCATGTACACCATCAAACGATAACCTGGCATTTATTTTTCACTTCTTACTACACCACTACAGCAACAGACACCTCACCTTGTGGGTGTATAATTTTTCTCCCACAAGCATGTCTTACAGAGAAATACACATAACAGCAAAGAATAACCAACTTTTTATTATAAGAAGTTCGATTGGAGAGCGAAAACAAGCATTAAAAGGTGAGAAGTAAAAAGCTGGGGAAGCAATTAGAAGGAGATGATTACACAAGTAGCAGATGCTCACTTCTAAATTTCATCATGTGTAGCTCATAGACTTGAAATCTTATGCAGCTGAAGGTTAAAAATGGGCTGGGGGTGTGAAAACTTACTTGTTGAAGCCATTCAGAATTGAGAATAGTCGGATAAATCCAAGATTCTCATGACCTCTGGCAGCATTCACATCTCATCATGGTGATAAATGTTCTGCTGATGCTTTGGAGAGCATCGATCACATCCACACGGACTGCCCTTGCTGTAAACCATCTCAGTGATTTATAGGCATGGGCAGCCTGATTGCGCCCTTTCAGCTCGCCGCACGCAACAGGAGGCCTCCCGGGTCATTTAGGTGAAAGAAACTTTCATTTGCTGTTCAATTCCATCTTTTTGGCAGCTGAATTCTCATTATCTCACTCACACCCCTAGCAAGGATTTGGCTATAAGGTTTCAGTATCTGTCAAAACCCACCTCTTCCCTGCAAGATGTTCCTGAAAAATTTGTCACGAAATGATTTGGTAGTTCCCTACATGCATAAGGTAACATTTTGGAGTTTTATTTTTGTCAAGAAACTTGTAAAATCAGATCTATTTTATAGATAACCATCTCTAGCCTAATTCTAGTGGGCACAGCCACTTCCCCCTTTAAAACAAAACTAAAAATTCAATGGCTTCTCTATGCATATAGGGTTCAGTTTTAACTCTTTGCATCTACATTTTCAGCCCTCCTTAATCTAGACCAGGATTTCTCAACCTCAATATTATTGACATTTTTGGCCAGATAATTCTTTGTTGTGCTAGACTGATCTGCACATCCAACAGTTTAGGAACATGGTGTCCCCTACCAACTAGAAGCCAGTAGTAATGTCACCTCCCACCCCCCAGTTGTGACAACCAAAAATGTCTCCAGACATTGCCAAATTTCACCTCAGGACAAAATCATCCCCAGTTGAAAAGTCACTGACCTAGCCCTGAACAACCTTTCTAAGAATCTTCTAACAAGAAAATTCCATTATAAACTTCTGATCCAGCAAAACTCAACTGCTCTGTTATAGTCTAGAATACTGTCCGACCTTTCTTGTTTTCATATTTTTCCAGAATGTCCTACCTATATCTTCTTCAGGATCCACTTTATATTCCAAATTCTAAAAACTCTTTTAGACATGTTAGTTTGAATCCTAGGATTTATTTATTTTTTCAGTGATCTTGATTTTATCCTTGGCACTATATTTAGTAATTACAATCTTCAACAAGTCCCCTAATCTGTAGCCTATTTATCATTATTTAATGAGAATTATAATATTTAGTCTGTGTCCCTGGTTATCATGAGAAGCAAGTAAGATCATGCACATGCTTTGACAACTAGGATAAAAAAAGTGTAAAGTATGATCAATAAATCATAAAATGTTCTCTGAAATTTCTGGCACAATTATTATTCAGCTCCTTTATCATGATTTATATGTTCACACCTCCAACAAATCTTCAAATTTATTATATGAAGACACAGAGGATTCCTAGATTAAAAGAGTTTTCAACAAGGACCAGGAAGATTTGGCATTTAATAAATATTTGTTTAGTTGTTTCCTTTATTTAATTGTTTAATCATACAAACACTTCTGGAAAAGATAATTTAACTTTATATTCCATATCTTCCTATAGTCAATTACACCTTAAAAAGTCCCATATGGTAGAAAAGATGATTTTGACTACCCAAATCACCACCCCAAAGCTGATATTTCATTAGGAGCCCTGAAACCAATTCTGAGAGTTTAGGAAATAGCATTAAGACATATTTGAAGGAAAGAAAGTAAATACAATGAGAACTAGGATGAGAGTAAGTACCAATGCAGTCTCCCCTTATTCCACCCTATCCAACAAACAGCAAACTTCCACCCTTCTTTTCAATATGTTTGTCTCCTTTAGCAGCGGCAAAGCTGTTTATATTTATAAAAGCCTCCAAAGTCAGCACTAAGTATGGCTCCAAATCAAGTCTGTAGACTCCGCCTCACTGTTGCATGAGTATCTTCATTATTTGAAGATAAATATTGGGGTACAGCCAAGTCACTCAGATAGTGGTTAGTGAATGAGGCTGATAATCAATTTGAGTAACATTGCACTTAGTAAAAAATTAATTCTATAGTGTTAACCTGTATGACTCAAAATCTCAATGCAACTCCAAAACAGAAGTGACAAAAATGTTTGGAAGAATAGCAACATTTATTGAATAAGGTTGTAACCTCTTATATAGTGATTATTTTAAAGCAATATTCATTTGTATATTTTAGTTTTGACAGTCCATTATAAAAGGTCATTATATAAAATCAGAGCTCACATGGGCAAAAGCAACTATTAATAGTTACAGTACCACCTTTAAGTGGAAATAGAATGATATGGAATCAAGCCAATGGTGTCCTGTATTTTACCTATAAGTGTGTTCCTGGATAAGTTCTATTTCTACTTCAATACTTTAAAATATAATTGGATTGTTAATGTTTTTAAGGAGTTTTTAGTAAATACTATCATAGAACTCAGGATCTTTTTTCTAATTTGGGTTATATGTAATCCAAAATTCCCACTGAGGTGATTTACTCAAAATAGGCAATAAGCAACACAGATTATTGTAAGTAATCAAGGTAGACTTATTTAAAAACCATTACAGTCTCTAATGCTGAGATGTATCTTTCAAGAATAAAATGTATACTCTAAATACAGTGTCTGCATTTCCTGCTTACATTAAGCAATGAATACTCATGAGTGGCCCATTTAAAAATAGACCACAGTTCACTGAAAATTGTTCTCCAGCATCACAATGGCAAAGATTAGGGGAACCATCTGAGTTACAGATCAAATCCACACATAAATATACAGAAATGCTCTTGTGGTTTATAAGCTGTATCTAGGATAAGAGCCTTTTTTAAAAAAATCAATATGTTCCCTAATTGATCCACTAGAATTTTCATTTTGACAGTGAGTCAGAAATAGTATCTCGTTGATTTAATTCAGCTCTTTACAACAGTGCACCATGATTCAGATGTGGTTAGAAGGAAATCTATTGAGATTTAGAGTTGGAATTTAGAGGTTATTTGAGTTCTGAAACAGCAAACAGTGACAGCTAATTGATAACTTTGAATTGTTGATGAGTTGTAAAGTTAGGCCATTTTCCCTGGAGTTAAAGAGAGAGGACTTACAAACCCACATCCTCATAATGGACCCAATAAAGACATTTCAAAAACATGAGGCTATGAGAACCAAGTCATGTAAATCTGTATAGATCCAATGGAAATTTAAAATGTTACTTTTTTAACCAATGAGATTAATTTTTAAAATAGCTAATGGTTTGTAGACTCTTAGAAGGTAATGTTTAATGGCATTCTGCAGTGCTTGCTTAATGTTATCAAATTTGCTAAAGCAAGAATTCTTTTATAATATCTCAATATCAAAACCAAAGATATAATAGTCTAAAAGTGCTTAACAAGGAAAAGAGCAAGTTACAATGTTCTTCCTATATAAAATAGTTTTAGCTAAAAAGATAAACCCCAAACTCCCTTTTCATCAAAAGATATATGACCTTAAAGTCTAAATCGGCTACACATTAATATTAAAAAGGGTCATATCAACCCATTAGAGACTACCTAAATTCAATATAGAGGTGAGAAAACCTCATGAAAATGAGGAGTATTTTGTTTGTAATTTAGCCTGTCTTCTCTAGCAGAAAGATTAATGTCTTTCCTCAGTATAAAATCTTTAAAAGAGTTATGATAAAGAAAGGAGTCCAAGGTCAAGGAAAATAATCCCAGTATATAAAAGGCTCCAAACTAATTTAAATGAAATAAGCAGTTGCATTTCTAGACAGCTTGTCAAATTTCAAATATTTCCATAGTTCTGAAAGTAAAGGACTATCACAAACTCATGTTTAAAAATCTTTTAAAAGCTAACACTAATATGGCCTTTATGATATGCCAGGCTCTTTTTTAAGTCATTTATATCTTTTTAATTCTCCTAGTAACAAGTTGGTACTATTAAAACCTCCAAGGTCATACAACAATAGGAGAAGGACTAGTCCATGCTCTTAGCCAACACTGAATACTACCACTACTGAGATAAGCAACTGCATATCTATAAGAAAAAAAATGTGGTGTAATTCTTTCTAAATTTAAGATGACTAGTAATCACGAGCAAAGGTTTAAACTCAAACAACAGGTGCAGATTCTAACCCATTTACCATGGGAGACCTTAGGAAATCTTGGACGATTAAATGTAAAGTAACGGCTATCCTTATTACCCTATAAAAAAAATAGAAAAGTATACTTGATTAATCAAGTACTTACTGAGTACCTAGTAAGTGTCCAGTGCTGCTATGTATGTAGAGAATATAAAACAAGTCAAAGGCATGTCATTTGATCCATGGTACACTAACAAAATTTCTTCTAAATATCTTGCTGAATGCAAGAAAAAACAGGCCAGAAACAGATTATTAAGGAATAAGTTCATAAGTAATGATGTTCAAATAATTGCAACACAAACAGTAACTACTCTAAAAATTCTAACTTCTTCTTTGGAGTAGCATTGCAAAGTTGCCACAGCTTACACTTTCCTATCCAAAGTTAACAGTGTCTCACACAAGCTCAACTAAGACATCAAAAAATCTACTTGAAACAAATATCCATATTCCTTCATAAATTCTAACTGTAATCATAAATAGGTAAAGAATATTCTAAGTTTGTTTTAAATGTGTATTAATGCAAGATTTGAGCTAATAGAGGTCATTTTCATGGCTTTACTGGCTTTTCTCACCTCCTCCACTCAAACGATGCATATGGAGAATACAAAGAATAATACGAGTCATCTTAATGCATTTCTTGTTTCTATAAGGAGTCTACAAAGAGCTTGAGGACATGGTGAAAATAGAACCTTTATTTTCCTATCATGCAGACCTCTTAGATTTTTGCTACAGAAGAACCAGAGTAAAACTAACTTTGGCCTGATATGGTTTTACTTCTTCCACTGAATACATAAACCAGAAAACTCCTATTTATTCTCTATTTCTACCTTATTTAACAGCACTCAACCCCACCCTCTTGCCTCCTGGGCTCAGAGAAAAAGAGACTCATGGATCCCTTCCACAACAAGCTACAGTGCATTGCTGGTGCCTAAGAGCAATTATAGTGATACAGAAAGCTAGCAAGTTTGCGGAAATGTGTAATGACTACTGTCAATCTTCAGGGGTTACAGCCTTCTCATTGTCTTAACACCCATCTAAAATCTTATAAGAAAATGCAATCACCAACTTCGAGACGCACTGATTACATAACAGACCTGGAATAAACTTGAGGTAATGCTTACTAATCAAAAAGCAAGTCCCTGCAAAATTTTATAAGCATTAACTCTTTTCAGATCTTCCATCAATCCTCAGTAATGACACCAGCTCTGTTTCAGTGTGGAACAACTAATGTATCAATGGCCCAGGATGTGTGTGAAGTGAAAATATTTACACTTATTCTTCATTATCAAAACAACTAGAGAGTTTTTTGCTATCAAATGGTACTTCTGAAAGGCTAATTATGATAGAAGAAAAATAAAGAGGACTCAATCCATTTCTACAGTGTTCAGAGTGCTTCTATAGTTGAACATTCCTTGAATGTGATGAACAGGAATGCTCCCCACAGTAACAAACCTTAACCTGAATGTGGAGAGGCTCAAACTTCATCATCAATAACCTGGACTTGCTGAATATAAGCTCCTTCTCAAGTACTATAATGCTTCCCTAAAGACTTTTCAGTATGAGAACTTTGAAAACAAATTATTTTCTATTGTATGGTTACTTTTGTTGTTTACATTTTTTCTGGTATAGAAGAATCATGGATGTTCCCAATGAGAATAATGTTAATGATAAAGGCTAACACTCATAGCTGCTTAACACGTAAGAGTGTGGCATTGTTCTGAACATTTCCCACACATTAACTCCACAACTATATGAGGAGAGATGCTGTTATTAATCTCATTTTGCAGCTGAAGAAATGGAGCACAGAGACTACCATCAAGGCAGTGGCTGAGCCAGGATTCAGTATCGGGCAACAGGGGTCTACAGTCTTTGCCCTTAGTTCCACACTGCCTCTCAACTGTACCTTAACATGCCATCCCTATGCCACCTAACAGTATTCAACTGAAGAATCACATGAGATGTGCTATAGAACTGACTTAAACTTTCTTCACAATTGCAATTATTCAGTATTTACCTCTCAACACCTTTCTTGAAAATACATCTTCCATAATGCTATTAAATAGTAACTACTTATCTTACAGCATAATCAGAACATTTTTCGCCAACTCCTTTACGTACCACACTTTGGCAATGAAGCATGCATTTCATGTTAATCCCTGTAGTTTGCCTCCTCCCAGTGAGTGATAATGTGTTCAACAGGCAACGATGTTCAAAATCCTTGGTGATAAATGCAATAAAAGCCATTGAAGTCTCTTGACTTTACATAAAAGTCTCATTTTATGAGTTT
The DNA here is from genome assembly GCF_040939455.1 of Microcebus murinus. Lineage (NCBI taxonomy): Eukaryota > Metazoa > Chordata > Mammalia > Primates > Cheirogaleidae > Microcebus > Microcebus murinus. The sequence goes on from NC_134113.1 coordinate 39,340,431, forward strand.
TAAGGCTGTGTTTACATTTCACTAAATTACTTTGGTAGTGAACAGGGTCCAGCAGGAGTATTTCCTTGAGAGAATGTGAGAAGTCATCATCTGGCTCCAACCATTAGAATTCTAACACCCTTTTATAGGGTATCCTTTTGAAGAATCCAAGACCAACCACTATTAAATAAATTAACTGGTCGTGATAACTGGCTCATCACATTGAATGCAGAAAAGGCAGTGAATACCATCCTTCCTAACCTCAAGGACCAGATTCTACATACAGTATTTAAAGCTGTATTGTCTCAAGAAAGTATAGGTAGACAAAAATAGGATAAAAGAAATGCTGGATTTTGAATAAAATGTTAACAGCAACAAAGACCTTAGGAAACTAACACGGAGCCTTATCTTTAGACCACAGACCACAAGTGCAATGAGGATGAAGTAGCTAGATGGAAACGAGATGGGCTGGCAAGTGCACATCTTGACCAAAGGTATCCAGCTTAAGTTTTTACTTTTTTTCTTCAACAGTGTTTGGTGTAAATCAACACCACAACAAACTGAATTCAGTCCATATGTATGTCAATTTCTAAGTCCTGCTTTAAGTAATAGTTTCATCTTATAGTTCCCTACAAAACACTTTGAATTTGTTATTTTCCCCTCAGATCCGTATTTCAAAAGAATCTGTTGCAATTTCAGTTCAAACAGGACATTTAAAATAGTTTATGCAATAATAACAATGATAAATATGTTGTCTTTCAGAGTTTTGAAAGATTAAAAATTTACACACTCTATTAAAGAGTGGCTAGACATGGGCTCTGGAGACAGAACAATTCTGGTATGAACCTCATTTCAGTCACATTCACATATCAGATATGCGATCTTGGACAAGTTTCTTAACTTCTCTGTATCTCAGCTTCTTTATATGTAAAATGGAGGTGCTAGCAATAGGACTGTTGGGAAGATTAAAGCAGTAAACACTTGATCAACTCAATGCCTATTAAGTCCTCCACAGAGGTGAGCTACCGCAACCATTTTGAACACAAGAGATTACTGGAGATCTCTAGGCTTACCACAGATAAAACCACTATATTGATGTCTTATCCCCACCCCACCCCCAAAAAAAGAAAGAAAAAATTTCCAAACAAAAGATCAGATTCACGTACCCTATCAGTTTATTATGAAACAAAGTGCTTCAGTGGAATGCTATATTACAATCAGCAATCCCTTACAGATGAGGATTTGTTTACAATAAATGGGCTAATCAAAGTTGTACTGCAATTTTGACAGATGTGTCTTATAGAGACATTGAGCTTTAATCCTCCATTTGCAGTTTTCACTGTTTCTCCTTCATTATTTCATTATGGCAACATATGTTCTCAAAGTGTTATACTACATCTTATACCAATTTTATTACTTTATGCCTCCATTTGAAAGAGCTTGAGTATCATCTCCTATGATGTAACATGGGCAGCTTCTACTCTCAAATTTCACAGCTCCATCTATACAACTAAGGCCTAAGTCACTGCTTCTATTTCACTTTTCAAGACCAGTATGATCTACCAGAGGGAAATAACTGACGTGTTTGGGTTTGAGTGATACCTAACATCATATAATTGAGCAATTACTATACACCAAGTCCAGTGATAAAAACTTCATATGCAATAATTCTTACAAAAACCTTATAACATAGACATGACTGTGACCCACATTATGCTGAAAGGAAAACTAAAACAGAGAATTACATAACCTGACCAAGGCTACATAACTAGAAAGTGGCAACACTCAGATTCAAACACGAACAGCTTATTCTGGAGGCTGTGCACTTCCCTCCTACTTGTCCTGTGGACTCTGGTTGGAAGCAATGTTTATACTTTACATTCTTAAATTTCTTACCTTGAAAAAGCATATTAATATCTAATTCAGTTTGTTACAAAGTCTAAGTAAAGTGATATATATGAACTGTATAGTATAATGATTAATGTAGACTTTCAATTCAATAAAAGATAGCTGTTAAATGTGTATCTGTGTATGCATGTGTGTATATAGTATGATATACATATACATATGTATACATGCATATGTACATATACGCACAGTTGTCTCTCAGTATTCATGGGCACTTGGTTCCTAAAATCCAAGGATGTTGAAAAGTCTTTTATATACAATGGTATAGTATTTGCATATAACCTATGCACAACCTCCCATATACTTTAAATCATCTCCAAATTAAAATACCTAATAAAATGTCAATGCTATATACATAGTTGCTATACAGTATTGTTTAGGGAATAATGACAAGAAACAAGTTTGTACATGCTCAGTATAGACTTTTAAAAATATTTTAGATCCCTGGTTGGTTCAATCCACAGATATAGAATCTACACATATGGAGGGCCAATTGTACATATAAATAGACACATATTTTTTGACTAACAACAGAAAATTGCAGGTCCTCCTCCCTCTGGTGATTCTTGAAAACAAGTGAAGAGTTTCCAGGAGGGTCTAGTGGATTGAACTTCTGTTCAGCCATATCCCATGGCAGCTTCTATGATGTCCCTCTCTGCAGAAAGATTATACATTTCACCCAGTTTAACTCAGCTGTACCTACATGATTTAACTTGGCCAATGGGCAGAAGTGCTGTATGCCATTCCTGGTTTTAAAAACCAATGCATTGTTCATCATTTCTTCTGCCACAAAACAATATCCTACTACTGATCAGCCTGAGAATCAACTGAAGAAAATGTGGAATAGAGCTGCAGCTGGATCACAATAGTAATGAGAAACAAACTTTTATGTTTGTAAGCTGCTAAGATTTAAGGGTTGTTATTGCAGCATACAATAGCCTATGCTGACTGATGGAGTTCTTCCATCAGAGCTTAAAGCTTGGAGGTTAATAAACACATAATCGTCACATAGCCCTACCATCTTCTCTCCCACTTACACGCATGCTCTATAGCCTAAGTTGCAATCACTGTAGCAAAGAAGTATGACTCCATGACTCTTCTCAGTCCTTGAGAATCTGTTTTCAATTTAGCCTTCCTAAATTTCATTAATGTTATAGAGAGAGGGAAAATTAAAGAAAAAAATAAACCATATTCAAACTTTCACACCTAAAATCTTTAAAGTCTTCAAATACTTAAGTCCTATATTTGGTTTAAAAGGATAATTAAAACTTAAAATTATATGATCTATAAAATTATTCTAAGCATTTAAAATGAATAATTACTCCCTCAAATTTTCAATATGTACAGTGGAAGGCAGCCTTAATTTGGAATCAAAAGATCTGGGTATTCATTCATTCTTATCCTGCTCTGTAGCAACAATATTTTGCAATGCCAGTCACATGCATGCTTTTTAATTTGGAAGTGACTCCATCTCACAACTCAACTCCTGCTAAAGGGCAGCAATGTTTGCAACAGGTGAATGGTTAAGCTTTATATCAAATAACTTTAGACAACCAGCTCACAATCTGAAAGGCCAGGCACAAGATGATTTCATTTCCAAGCCTTCAATGGCTATGACGCTGCATTATAAAAATTATCTCTTTATTTATGCTAGACTGAGAGGGCTTTTTTGTGAAAATAACTTGCAATCAAAAATATGTTACGACATGTGAGTCTTAAATGAACTACTCTTAGAGTCTGAATCTCCTAAACTACAGAACGAATTAAAACATCTTCAACTTAAGTCTTGGGAGATTCCTATAATACAAATGTGTGAAAATACATGGGAATGGTCAATTGTTTTATAGACAAAATATTTATTTCTCATGGTTCTGAAGACTGGAAAGACCCAGATCAAGGTGCCAGCATTGGTGTCTGGGCAGTGGTGCCTTGCTGCTGCATCCTCTGGAGGGAACACACACGGCAGAAAGGACAGAAGGGCAAGACAATGCTCCCTTCAACCTCAAGCTCTTTAATAAGGGTGCTAATCCCACTCATGAGAGCAGAGCCTCATGCCTCAATCACTTTTCAAAGGCCAAACCTCTTAATGTTACCGAAAGCTTGACACTTGTCCCTGAGGCTGCATCAGAAGAATGAGAACGAATGGTTTGAAGAGAAGGAAAGAGAAGTTTATTACTCTGTTAGCAAAGGAGGAAAAATGGTACACCATCTCATCTCTAAATCCAAATTTCCTGACCATAAGCAGAAATACAGAGCTTTTAAAGGGAAAGGCCCTCAATTTGAGGCTATTGTGGTTAACTGAGAATGATAAATTTTGAAAGAAATTTCAGAGGAACAATTCAAAACCTTCCTAAAGAAGACATTCTTATAGAGTCTCTGGTAAGGAAATTATTGGTAAATCAAATTTTTATTATAACAACCATATCTACCATATTTAAGTATGCCAAATTTTATGAGTAGAATATTTAACTTATATTAAAACTTTCTATACAATTAAAAGATATAGGATTTTTTACTCAGAATACAGGCTTAAAAATAATTATTGTAGATGATGATAATGAATCTTAGCTGAACGTATTAAAGTTACATCTTTTTGTTTGTTACAACTTATCTAGCTCTTGTTTTATAAATGCAACATTCTTTAAAAGCATTGTTTCTTTCGAAAAGTATAATGGGCTTTAAGATAGTTTCTTGAAACTGATTACAGCAAAAATTTAGAACTGATAGGAACCCACATTTAGGGAAAGTAAAGGAGGAAACTGGGTTTAAGGATATCTTTTAGGTGCCTGAAGGAATTTTGTTTATATTCTCTTTCAGTACACAGCCTAGTGAAAAATGTTTATTTTCTGGTTATCTACTTAACCTTGTTAGCATAATGCTTAGTAAGTACCATCCCTATTCAGGTAGTAATCTCTTTACAGGAAAATATTGACATTTTCCTCCAAAATGACAAAGTAATTTAGGGAATATTGTTGGATAATATATTTTAATATAGTAGATAAATTTTAAATAATTTATGTTTCTGCTTCCAAAAGCAAGATAGACTATTAACTGCTTAATAAACCATGAACCTCATTTCTATGCAATCCTGTTAGTTCCCTAATACTGTTTTTCAGGAACTTAAAGGTTGTGCTCACCTGTCTAAAATGTTGAATTCCTTGGCCAGAAATAGATTTCAACACAGGAAATTATCTTAGCTCTCCTATATTATCTTTTTGTGGATCCAAATTTGTAGAGTTGTTTGTTCCATAATGACCTTTTAAATAAAGTACCTTAATTTTACAAACATTATCACATTATCTCTTTCTTCTAATGTGTCTGAAAATTGCTTTGACAGTGTAAAAATTGCTAAAATGTCTCCTCCTGAAAAGACACTTAATATAGTGGCATGTTGAAGTTTAAAGATTAAAGTAGCAGTGATTCCAGCTTGAACTTGTTCTAATTCAATCTCAGCTACATAACAAATAGAACACAGCTATCCCTGGTGCCATTTTATGTCTTAAATGTTATTTATTGCATGATGTCCTCAGTTTCCTTTTCACATTGAAATGCTTAGCTCATTAGAATTTTCTCAGGCACCAACATAAGAAAGCTTGACCAACAAGCTTCTGATCAACTACTGATCAAATGGAGGAAACTAAGCAGGCAAGATCATTCAGAAGAAACTAGAAAAATCTTAGAAACAAGAAAAAAATATATCATAAAGGCAAAGTTTAGTATTATACATGTAACAGAAAGGCTTCTTATTTCTATAAACACCCCATAAAGTAATTGTACTTGCAAACATAGCAGGTAGTTATATGACTCATTAGAATATTTTTAAACACAAACAAAATTGTATTATTTCTGAAGCATTTGATGTTCTAAAGCAGTGATTGTCAAAATATGTTCAATGGATCACTGGTGGTCTGACATCCACCAGGTCATGTATAAACAGACATGTTATATTATTCATGTTTTGTGTATATTGAGTATATTATTATCATTTGTTATAATTGCTGCTGATGAGGCATTAAGAAAAAACAGTGTCCATCACCCTACTTACAAGAGCAAACTTCATTTCTCCCATCTTTGTCTCATCACAATTACAAGCAGAAATATAATATAACAACTAGGGTTTTTTGGTCTGGAGTACTACATATTGAAAACATTAACCAAAAAAAAAAAAAAGTCAGCTATCAAAAGTACTTGAGCTCAGAAATTTAGATGGGTAATTATGAGGGTAAAATATATGTTGGAGAGAAATTCAGAATTTTAAGGATGAGAATACACAGAACATAGTCATTTTATCTTACAGTTTTCTACACTTTCAGTAAAATTAATCAAAAAGACACAGAAAAAGTGTCCTTTAATGGAAAGATAATCTGTATTTGGACATAGGTAATAAGCAAAGATTTGATCCTTCTGGCCAGTGTGGGAAACTTGTCCTGCTGAATGAGCCACAGCAAGCTATATGACAACAATCACATTGCACAGAGAGAAATAAAGAACCTTAATTTCCACCATTCCACAGAGCACTGCTATAGAGCAGCAGGTAAGACTACACTTTGATTTCAGGAGAAAAAAACAAATCTAAAAATATTCTGCAATTAGTGTCTTAGTTCTAACATAAAGACAATTTGCCTAGAACAGCACTGTCCAGAGGAACTTTTTATGATGACATATAGGTTCAATTTTGCCCTATCCAATATGCAGCCACCAGCCCCACATGGCTATTGGGAACTTTAAATGTGGCTAATGCAACTAATAATCTAAATTTTTAATTTTATTTAATTTTAACTAATTTAAATAGCCACATGGGTCTAGTGGCTACCACACTGGACAGTGCAAGTCTAAGGAACCTCATTCGGAACAAAAGATAATGTGGTACAGAGAAGAGAGCCTGTGAGAAACATAAAGCAGGTGAATAAGAAAAGTATTAAGACCAGATGAACCCAAAAGTAGCGTGGGGTCAACAGTTTCTTACAGGGAGGAACTGAAAACAAATCAAAACCACATTATATTTTCATTTTAACTTTCTAAGTATGTTTTCAAATTAAAGCTAAGTATTTAGCATACTACCTTAGTATTCCATACCAAATAAAAGTTTAATAATTTTAGCCATCTTATGAATGAAATAAGATACATTTCTTATATCCATTGTTTATTGTGGGTAGTCAATAACTCTTGGCCCTATCCTTTTCAATATTAAAGTAACTCTTTTAGGTAGTGTTAAGGAAAGCCATCTGAGCCAGATGGAGTCAAATGAAAATTACAATCCATATTCTGTTCAGACCAGGTGAGCAACATCCACACTCCCTCTATAGACTGGCACCTGTACAAGGTCTGTTCCTGCTTGAGTGGAACCCACATGGCATTATCTAATACTTAAGACTGCACATACATCCAAATTCATACAAGTTAAGAATTTTTTAACCACATAAAGTGGCTTAGTTGTCAAGATATCTTTGCAATATTTTTAATGGTAGACATGAGAACTAATTAAATGCCTTATAATATCTAATAAGAGACAATAATTCAGAAGAAAGGGTGATTCTTATTTCTATTAGTGTGGATAAATCTGTACTTGAGCTCAGAAATTTAGATGGGTAATTATGAGGGTAAAATATATGTTGGAGAGAAATTCAGAATTTTAAGGATGAGAATGCACAGAACACAGTCATTTTATCTTACAGTTTTCTACACTTTCAGTAAAATTAATCAAAAAGACACAGAAAAACCAACCCTTTAAGCAGCTGTTAATTAAATAAATTACTAGCTTTAATAATGAATGATACATAGATATAAAGAGAAAAATTATTAACTTCATGTCTAGGGTACCTAATGATGTTTGAACTTTGACTATTACAATATAATAGAATTTTAACTTGATTTTATGTTAAACTTGCAAGATCTTAACACCTTTTAATAATAAATTGGGAGAGAGAATTTGATGTTTAGACTCTAAAATTCTGTATATTCGTTGTCGGAAATCAAGTGGAATTTCAAAGAAAGCAAAAATCCAAATCTTTGTTCTTCTGAAGCTGAAAGTCTTGAGAGTCCTTAGGTTAAAAAAAAATGACTCATATATTCCATATATCTCAGATACCTTGCAGCTTTTACAAAAACTCAAATATCTCAATGTATTATAGTCCATATTCATATGAGGGCCTTTTTGTCTCTAACTCAACTTTCTAGATTCTATTTTTGAGAATATAAGAAAAAAATATGTATCTTGAAAAGGTATGAATTATCTGGAACATTAGAGAAAAATATATCACTTTTTTTCAAATTGGAGTTTCACTGTATAATCAGTCTATTGTTCCAGTTTCAATATGATTATTGTTTCTTCTTCATATTTCTATATGTGAAAGTTTCCTGGGTCATAAAGAATCTAAGAAAAGTTATATTAACTATGATAGTAATAGCAGCAATCACCTATAAAGCACCAACCACATCCTAAGTATGTTAGGTGATTTATATGTTTCTTTTTCCTAAAACAACCCAGTGCAGATAGTTATCAATATCCTATTTTGTAGGCAATGAAATTGCAAGCTTAAGGAGATTGAATAGCCCATCCAAAGTTATTCAGCTAGTAACCAGAAAAGCTAGAAATCAAATAAAATTAGGTCAAACCCTCACCCAAAAACCAAGGAGTCATACGAGTTGTGATATGGGCATAATGGAAAGAATAAGGAAGAAGATATAATGAAAGAATATATTTTCTCTTTTTTTCTACTCTCTTTCTGGATGCTAATCTCCCTTTACCAGCAGTATTCTCTACAGCACATCTCCATAGCAGGACATCAGTCGATGCTGGTATTAAAACCAGGGTGCTTGTTAACAGCAAAAGAAACAAAATCAACGAGTTCGTATGACCTTGTATAAGGTATACAGGAAGTTAAATCAAATTATATGAGACCCTGCTTCTGAAAAGGAAGCTTCAAAGATCTCCAATATCTTTTTCTTTCTTTTTAAATAACTAAGCAAAAAATACAAAACTTAAAACACAGATTTATTGGGAATACATTCTTGCCAAAATAATCCATCAAAGGTGTTAAGCTCTGTATTTTGCTCTTTGTAAAAGTAAGCTCATATGTGTTAGAGCTAGAATATAAGAGTGAATTCATATAGTGGATTTTTTCACCCACAGAAGTTTTATTATTTTTCTCAGGCAAGCAATCTTAACACAAGGAGCCAACATAGTCCTTGGGTACCATCACTGTTCACAGGTGCCCACTAATCCCTGGTGATTACCTTACACAAAGTTCACTATCATTCCATCAGTTCAGGTTTCTTTCCCTTATTATTTTCTACAAAGAAAGCTTCTCTTGGGACATCTTTCATACTCTATTAAGTTTCATTTTTTCAATTGTCTAGATAAGAGTTAGTAGGCATGCTGAGGGCAAAAATTAGACTAACAATACCACTTAGTAATGCTGTGACACCAAAAATCACAAATTATAAAATGAAAAAATTGTTAAACTGGAATTAAATCTAAAAAATTCACTTCAAAAGATACTAATAAGAAAATGAACAGAACAAACCACAGATTGTGAAAACTTATTTTGTAAATCATATCTGAGAAGGACTTATATCTGAAATACATAAAAAAAAACTCTTAACTCAATAAGTACATAAACTAATTTAAAAATAGACAAAACAATTTAAAAGATATTGTACCAAAGTAGTAGTAAGAGCAGCTAATATGCATGTCAAACCATTATTCATTAGGCAATATAAATTAAATCTGCAATGAGATGCTAATACACATCCACTAGAAAGGCTAAAATAAAAGACCATATCAAGTGTTGGTGAGGATGTAGATTAGATCACTTATACATTTCTGGTGGGAATAAGTATAGCCACTTTGGAAAAGAGATTGGCAGTTTATTAAAAATTAAACATAAACATGCCATATGATCCAAAAATTCCACTCCTAGGATTCTAAGAATTAAAACATGTCCACACAAAGATTTGTACACAAGTGGTGATAGCAGCATTATTCCTAAGAGCCAAAAATGAAAACAATACAAATGTTCACAAACAGGTAAATAGAGCATATCCATACAATAAAACACTATTCATCAATGAACAAAAGGAATGAACTACTGAAAGGTGCTATAATATGGATGAACCTCAGAAACATTATGCTAAGTGAAAGAATCCTGACACAGGAAAACTATATATTGTATGATTACATTTATAAGAAATATCTAGAAAATGCTGATTTATAGAGACAGAAAGCATATCAGTTACTGTGTGAACTGTAACTGCAAAAAAGCTTGTAGAAATTCAGGGGTTGATGCAAGTTTTCCAAAACTGAATTGTAGTGATGGGGCACAACTCTATATATTTATTAAAAATCATTGAATTATACACTAATGGGTGAATTTTAGCATATGTACAATATATATAAGCAAAATAATCATAATGCCTTACATACTTTTTAAGTTTTCCAGTTAGAAAAGAAAATGTTTAAATCCAAAAAAGTACCAAAGCTAGTGACATCACCATGTCCACTATCCAGAAATAAGAAATGTTGAGATGCTTTATACTTTAATCCAACTGTATTCAGATGCACTGTACCTAATCTCCTTCAGTTCCATAAGAGAAGTGAACTGTTATCATCCAAATATTTCATAAATAGGAGGAAGAAATAAAAAAGAATTAACTAAATTTATTAAAATTAGAACATTATTTTTTGTAAAGCTCTAATTTGGTATCTTTCCATTTTTCCAAGTTTTAGCACATTTAAAATTGACAAGACACATGGAATTCACTTCTTCCCATAATCCACAGGTAATTCCAAAGAATTAAAGGCTGTTGGGAAGTTTATTCTTTTTGACAAGTGTGTGATGTCAGTTACAATCTTAGATTCCTCCTTGTAGGTGTTCCTGTTTTTGCTCTTATGAAAAACTGAGAGGAAAATAAGTCTTTCCTCCTTCACAGTGTCATGACCACATCACAGCCAAATTATATTCATATCCTATAAATCTGTAACTAGGGCTTTAAAGTTGTAATAAATCATATGTCAAACCTCACTGGTTATTGAAAAAAACCCTCAAAATTGCTGAGAATGTTGTTCAAGCTGAACTACACAAGCCAGGTAATAGGCTAGAGTCAGAGACACCAGCTGATAACAGACATCCCTGTCTCAAGGAATAGTGAAAACAAATCATTTCAATGTAATATGGCCAGCTCCACTTTTCCATCTGCTTAATACATTTAAAGGTCACATTAGAATGCATTCTTTCTGGTAAAAATTTTTCTACATGTAAATGTTTTACTCCTGCCAAACAAAAGTGCTACATCACAACTTGGTATGACTTAGATTATTACTCTCCTCCATGAAAGTGATTTTGGAATGTTACAAAATACTCTGAATTGAGCAGAAGACATATCAAGTTGTCCATACTAAATACCCTAATATGGTTCCTAATTGTCCATACTAAATACCCTAATTGTCATCAGGCAACTGGAAATACTAGTTGCCTGATGACAACTGCTTTGGGTGACAATGAGTTACATCTATAAAACAGAAAATCTGCAGCTTTGAAAATCAGTTTAATTATTTGTATTTAAAATTGGAAGCCCTGATTCAAAGGGAAAGCAGCAATTCTGTCCTCAGTGAGATTTCTAATGAAAAATTTGCTCTGAGCTCAGATGAGTGAATCAAATACATTTCCACAGCTGCTCCAATTAAATGAGGATAACTTAAGTAAACAAAAGCTTTTGCATATGATCTCAATAAAAACAACAGTGTCTTTGGATTCATGCTAGGGACTGAATCAAGTACATGGTTGTTTCTCCCAGAAACTGAACATATATCAGTATGGTATTCCTTAAACTACCCTCAAATCTGCTTTCTTTTCCACTTCCAAATTGTCAGGAAATGCCTGTAATCTGTAAAACTGTTCCACCCAGACACTATTGCTTGAACTCTGGTCAACGATGTACATTTTTTAAATGATGAGCTGCATTTTCATTTATCAGCCAAATATTAAGAACATCTGTTGGCTGAGCTCTGCAAAGAACAAACACTGGCTGGCCCCTGCAGAGAGAAGTTTGCATCCATCCTGAGACACCCCCCAACCCTCGTCCCACACCCCCAATGCCCAACACTCTGCTGATTCCTAATAGGTTTAAGTGAATAGTAAGTTTGGGACTTTCTTTCTTGACAGGGAGTAACCTCAAGTAAGATGATGACCAATAGCAATAATGTAATCTTTTACATTTCTGTGCTGCCATTAATCTGAAGTGAATGAAATCTTTAAGAAATACAGTAGTCTCTACATCCATTTTTGAAACTGAGCCATTACTGAGGCAGAACAGAGTAACTCATCAAGCCCTCCAGATTTACTCTGCAAAGAATACCACAGGCTGGATGACTCAACACAGGCCCCAAGAAGGCAACTGAGAACCATTTTCTAGTGCTGTGGCTTTCAATTTTTAAAGAACTTTGTAATCTTTCAAACTGTCTGCTGGCTGCACAGGGCCCCACTTAACTTTCCTTGGAATCCATACGCCAGTAACATTTTCATTCAACAAATGCTGCCTCAGGCACGTAGAATGTGTTGGGCATTAATGTGTAAATTGCAAAACAAACGTCACTAAGAGCTGATCTTCTTATTTAATAGCAATAAGACTCACAAAACTCAAAACAGACATTCAATGAAATATTTGAGTCTGGATGTTTGGAAGAGCATTATTTTGGGACTCAGAAATGAAGAGCACTGATATTTACTCCTGCATGGTTATTTGACCTGTGGTTACAGAGAAGCCATGTCATCTCTTTCGTGGAACCACAGCATCACTACTCTCCATTTGCAAGAGATGGAATTCTGAAGGTAAGGCATTAGGAGGAAGGCCAGATAATTAAGATTAAGGACACACATGCAGGGCAATGTAGTAATTTGGGGGAGATTCTGTCACTGAGAAGCTGTAGGAAAATTTCACTTCCATTACCTTATTTTGAGACAGTAAATATGTCTACGAGTCTCCGTATTTTCTCAGATTTGTTATAACTCCATGACTCTAAAGGGGTTTCCAAAAGGTAAGGCAAATAAGCATAAAACTACTACTGTCTGCAAGATCCAGAACTTTCCTAGTCCCATATCCCATCTGAGCCAGGTGGGGCCAGGATTGAGAGTATCTCTCGGCTTATCTGTGGCTCTTAATGCTATTAAGACCACCATTCAACTACTTCATTTGCCAGTATTCTCATAGTGAAGATGCATTCAAGTATTGTTCTAGCTCTAAATTACTAATACAAGCAATGCATTCCCTGTAAGATTTTCCTAGGAGAGTGTGATGCATAGCTTCAAGTTTCCTCAAGTTGATACATAATCATTAATGTGACAATGTCTCAAAAGCATACAGGATATACATGCTTTCATGCCCTAGAATAATTTCCTGCATATCACACTGTCTAACCATAGTAGGATGGGGTATAACAATTCCCCAGGGGGATTCAGACAGCATTTAAATTGCTTGTTAGAATGCTTACTATGTCTCAAATACAGCAATTGAATACCGTGCTTATAAAAATGAACCAAATACACTGCTTTGTTTCAAAAACAGTCACTTGCTTTTAACTAGATTTCAAAGTCAGCCACTAAACTTTCTGGAGAAAACAGAATTCAATTCACTAGTCAGTATTTTCTTGCAACTATTATGAAAGAAACTTGCACTCTCTTGAGATGGATTGACTATATCTACATGAGAGGTCTATAGATTTCTGAAAACCTCTGATTCCATCCTAAGTCTTATGAATTATCTTAGCAATCATCACACATTACTATAACTTTATAGTGACGTTTTAAGTAAGATTATATGGTTTGACACTCAGTTTCCAGTGTTTTCCTAGAAACATAATTCCTTGAGATTAACCATAAAGAAGATTTATATGGTCAAGTAAAATTGGAAAACATCATAGTCTCCTACCCTATATTCTCAAAGCACAATAGCATATCCAAGGCTCTGAGAAGCCTCACAGTAAAGAATGCTGTTTATCTATTTAACCCAGCATTTTTCATACCTAGTAGCCACAGAAACCTTTTCTCATGTGATTAGTCTATGGCACAGGTGTCCATAAAACACATACTTCCCCTAATTCTGTTGGTGCTTTAGTCCATGAGATTTCTTTATATTATTTAAACAGTTGTATTGATTATGAATGACAATAGAGATTATTCAGAGGTTTATTTGCAACTACCTGGCTTATTTACCTGTATCCCATAACCTGAATTCCAGCTCCTTGTGAGGAAGGATTAGATCTTTCTCACCCTTTCTCACTGTTGAAGGGATTATATCTTTCTCACCTTTCCCAGGACCCAGTAGGTATTTAGTAACATTTGCTAAATGAATGAACATTCTCCATATTTCTAACATCATTAAGGGTTGAATGGTATCCCCCAAAATTATATGTTGAAAACCTGAGCCCTGTACCTCAGAATGTTATCTTCTTTGGAAAGAGGATTAAAATGGGGTCACTAGGGTAATACCCTAATCCAGTATGACTGCTGTGCTTAAAAGTGGGGAAATATGGATGCAGATAAATAACAACAAAAATATATAGATGGAAAATTTTAAGCATATATAGATGTCAGTAAGTATATGAAAAGATGCTCTACATCCTATGTCATCAGGAAAATGCAAATTAAAACACTAATGAGATAGCACCATACACCTATTGGAATGTCCAAAATCCAGAACATTGACAACACCGAATGCTGGCAACAATGTGAATGAACAGGAACTGTCATTCATTACTGGGAATTCAAAATGGTACAGCCACTTTGAAAAACAGTTTAAAGATTTCTTACAATACTAAACATTCTCTTACCATATGATCCAATAATTGTGCTCCTTGGTATTTACCCAAAGGACCTGAAATCTTATGTAAGAAAACACACAGAGAAGATGGCATCTGACTGAAGACCAAAGAACTTCCAAGGACTGAAGCAAACACCAGAAGCTAAATGAGGCAAGGAAGGATTCTCCTCTAAAGCCATCAGAGAGAACAGGGCCCTGCCAACACCCAGATTTCAGATTTTTAGCCTCCAGAACTATGAGACAATACATTTCTGTTGTCTTAAGCCACCCAGGTTTTGGCACCTTGTTATAACAGTCCTAGAAACTCTTCCAGATAGCACATCTGCACATACTTGATATCTGTTTTGACATGTTGGCTTAATGTAATGAACTTGATTAGTAATAAGTTATTTTTTAATGGCATCTTTCATAATGGATTCATTTATGTATTATTTTTACAAATTGAATTTTGGGTTTCATTCAGCAAATCCATATCCTTTGGAGAAAATCTTGACTCAAAATGATAAAGAAAAAATAAATCAATGTCAGATGAGCATTAATCTGAAATGGAAGAACTCTACAGAGATGATCTCACAGCATTTTAATTAAATATACTATGCTTGATACCCTCCATATCTAGAAAATTTACATACACAAAATTTCTTTCTATATATTAAAGTGGACATTATAGAAAATACAGCTATGCAAAACGCTGGTGGAATTGTCTCATTCTCAAGTTTTCAGGCAAGACCAGCTTGTTTTGAACCAAACGAATATGGTCATGAGAGTAACACAATTATATTTGCAAATAAAATTGTGTGTTTTTCAAAGAGACTGTTTCATATTGATTGTGTTCTTTGCACTTTCTTAATGTACACAATGAACTTCCTCACAGGAGAAACTGAAGGCTAGAATGGACTATGCAGGAGCCAGCACTTGTACTGTAGCTGAGTCCAGGTATCCAGGCAGAAAAGGTAAGTCTAAAATTCGGAAGTAACAAAAGCCCATAACAAAAAGTACTTCCTGAATTTGTTACCTTTCCATGGATTTCAGTATGGTCAACAAGGGCAGTACTCATCATACTGGTCTTACCTCAGAATGGTGATCTCCAATCTTAGAGAAGACATCAGTAACTAGGGACCCTGCTAGTTATGGCTACTTAGAGCCCATGACCATGGTGACCAGAAAGGACTAAGAAGCCACTGATAAAGCATATATCTAGTGGAAGAACACAGAGGATAACTTTCTCCTATATTCTCAAAGACATATTGTACAAATATCTAAGTTTGGTATTCACTGTCCAAAGGTGATGAATTTTTTACTTCCAGAAATTCAATAAAACAAATTTACAACAAATATCTATGCCCCAACATCTTTATATTTCTTATATATCAATTCAATAATATTCAATATAAAATATTGGTACATGTCTATTATACCAATTTATTGATACCAATATATTAATATTAATAAAATATTATTTAACATTGTATAAAGGCACTACATACACATATATTATGATATACCATATTATTTCATTCAAATCTAGTAACAAACTATGTAATTCTTGTTGAATGCCCAGACTTCTTTGAGAGATAGGAAAAAAATGTTTAAACATAATCAAAGGTGGGGAGAGGACATATACTCAGAGATCTAAGGAATAATTATTTCTGAGTAGCTCAAACTGATAAGTTAACCATTTATCAATAAGAAATAACAAAAATATGTTAAATGACATAATTCTAGTCCTCAGTTCCTCCTTCACTGTGTACATTAAGAAAGTGAAAAGAACACAACCAGTATGAAGTAATCGCTACATCATCCTACTGAATGACTAGAAGAGTATCTTTATTTGTCCCTCAATGTCTGTCCCAAGAAGAAAACGTATTTTAGGGTCCACACCTGAATTCATGTCTATATATGGAAGGATTCTCTTTTCTTCAAGTGGGGCTGATCAGTCTAAACACATAGGGCCTGTCAATGGCTTAACCATATTAAGATAGGAGCTATTATACTTACTTTATAAGTATTTACATTGATGTACTATGGCTGAGCACAATCTGTAACGGAAAATATTACACATGGAGAATAAAATCCCAGTACCCTAGATTCAACATCTCATTATTCATTAATTAGGAATTCGTATCTAATGTCTAGGCGCCACACTAAAAATGCACTAATGCTCATCAAACACTATGACTTATAAGAGGTAAGTATTTAAAACCCAGCTCTGAAAAGTGATCTAGCTCAGTCACCAGCATTGTAATAACCTTATAACCTTGGGCTCAAAAACTAGATTTTGTAATAGTTCTCTTTGTTTAAAAGCCAAGAAATCCCAATCTACTTCTCTAATATCACTACATTTCAAAATAATATAATAGGAAGTGCCAAAATACTTTAAACTCCATGCTGCCATTGGCTCTTCAGGATATTACCACTTCAGAAAAAATGAGGAATGTCTGACTACAGAGAAATCCAAGCAATCTTTGATGTTCTATATCAGACTGGGAAATACTAGACTGTCTCCTCTGCAAACATCAAGCTGCATGCCCTGGAACAGTGCCAAAGAGAAACAGGCATTAATGAGTTATTTTCTATTGTTACTTGTTCTACGGCAGTGCCTTATAATTATGCAAACTACTGAAGGGACAATTTAAAATCTAATCAGGATTAGAAAAATCCTTACATTATTGCATTTTTATAAGCCACTTTTGTTTTAGTATCTTCTTAGTAAAGTTTATTTGGAATATACCCCTCCTATAATAAATCAATTTGAATTTGTCTTTTTTTTATGCAGTGCAAATAAAATGAATTAGAACTGACCTCCCGAAAATGATTTAGTCAGACTTAATTAGTTTATCTTATATTGATGAGTGAGGAGAAACTGAATCAATGTGACTCTTTTAAGGCTGCATTTTTCATATACACTTTAATCATTTGAATCCTTACAAAATATCAAATTGTTATGAAAATGTTTGAATCCTAATTTAGAACACTAGATTGTTCATTATAAAAGTGCTAGAACAATCACTTCTAGACCAAACTGACACACTAAATCAAATTCAGAGTATACAGAATTCTGAATGATTTTGTAGTATGTACCTGGCAAAATTCCAAAATTACTATGCTGTAATATATTGAGCCTCTTCCCCCAAATTGGTTTTCCTACCCAAAAATTATAATATTTAGCTACAAAATAATATATTCTCTATCATAAATACTGATATAAGTGCTCTGAGAAAGCAATATCTACTCACAAAAAAAAATTTCAGACTGCACAGAAAGGGAAAAAAATGAAAATCCTACTCTAAGACACCACTTCTACTTTCTCAGGGGTGATCCATTTAATAATTTATTGCATACTCTCTTACACATTACACATTGTACAAAGAAGAACATCCTGCATTTTTTCCCCACTTAATAGATCTTGGACATCTTCCCAAGGATATCTATGTCATTCTTTGTAATGTCTGCACATTTCACTGTATGGATTTACCATAATTTAATCAGTTCCTAATTTATGAGCATTTCAGTTGTCTGCAGTTTTGGGTTTTACAAAAGAATGTTATCATGAACACCCTTGTTCATATATCTTAGGAATTTATCCTTTGGCTGCACCACAAATAGTACTGCTGTGGCAAGACTGCCAAACTGCCCTCCATAAAGCTTGTCCTGATTAATGCTTCTACCAACCATTGGTATATGAATCTCCATGTCCCTACACTCTTATCAGGGAAAAAGGGGAATAACAAATACCTGTTGGCCCAACTTTATGTACACATCTTGAAACATGTTGTTTCATTTACTCTACTCTTCAATACAATCCTGTGACTTTCCTATTGTCCTCATTTAAACAGATGAGGAAACTGAGGCTTAGAAAAGTTGAGTTGAAGAAAAACCAAGATTAAAACCTGGAGTTCCCAGTTCCTACATTAATGCTTTTCCTAGTCAACTAGTTCCCACATGAGTCAGCCTACTGTGGGCTCTTAATTCTAGAACATGCCCCACCAATTAACTTGTGAAGTTTCACTGAATAAGTCAAGTAGTGGATAACTTGCTAAGTAGTTTTAGAATTTCTGTTTAGAAGGTACCTTGAACCAATGCTCTGACTTCATTAACCTTAAAAATGGGAGAAGCAGTAGGGACTATGGAGATAGTACAAGAAAACTTTTTATTTTGTGTCTAGATGCATTCACAAACCTAGTCACCACTCTTAGGGGGTTGCCCTTTGCACTAACACTCCTGTGCTATGAGACTCTCAACTGCTATACTCTCCAGCCTATGATAATGAAATACATAGGTGCAGTGTTATCTCAGCATCCTGTAGTTTTGTTTTTTTTTTGAACCTTCAATAAGTGCTCTCTCTCAACTACTTTAATTCCATAAATATTTTCTAAGCACCTACTATGTGCCAAATATCATCCCAGGTTCTGAACCATCCAATACGATAGCAACTGGCCACATGTGGCTCTGAAACACTTGAAAGGTAGACAGTATGAGATACAAATGTAAAAATGCCAAATTTCAAAGACTTGCATTTAAAAACTGCAAAATATCTCTGTAGTCATTTTATATAGATCATATATTTAAGTGGTATTGATATTGTAGATGTATTGAGTTAAATAAGATATTAAAATTAATTTCATTTTTTACTTATCTGTCTACTAGAAAATTTAAAGTTACCTGTACATGTGACTTGCATTCTACTTCTACTGGGAAGTATGGTTCTAGACTCACATTTCCCAAATTTTAATGTGTAGAGGACTCATCTGGGATCTTGATAAAATACGGATTCATAATTCAGCATGTCTAGGGAAGGCCTAAGGTATTGCATTTCTAACAAGCTCTCTAATGATCCTGATACACCTGGTCCGCAGGCCTCACTTTGAGTACGTGAGGCTCTGAATGTATCATATTCAAAGTATGCCACACTGGGTAATGTTTTTAGCACAGAGTATTAGAGGATAGTCAAAAAAATTGTTATGAAATAGAATGTGGGTAAATTAAAAAACAGTCATATCATATTAAGTTAATGGGCAAAATCAATCATAATACAGTAAATACAAGTTCAGGACGAAGAGGATCATCAGAATTTTAAGGCATAAAGGTATGCAATAGATGTTGAGCTGATTCATGTCAATGGGCATGATAGCTCTTTAAAGCAGGATACACAAATTTCCACCTATTCACAAGTTTATTGATCTCCACTGCAGTCAGTCATCTCTTAGCAAAGTTAACATTAGCTTCTCTCCTACTTCTCACCATAACTAAGTTACTGGCAAGCAATTACATCCTGATTTATAAGATCTAACATACCTAAGACTAGGTCCCACTCATGTTAGAAATGCAACCATTAGCTGATTTGGAGGCTGCCAAGGTCTTAAGAAAGGGTCAAAGAGGAATGTGATGAACTGGGGTTCAATGACAGGTTGGTGGTATTATCCTGCTTGAGCACAAATGAAAGGCAGGAAAAGGGGGGAGAGGTTGGCAGTTTGTTTTTGTTTTTGATTTTTTTTAAGCCTAACCATCTTTTCTGTAAGATCCATGGCCTGTGCCTATGAGAAGGCATCCACCCTTAGAACACTGCCCAGGGCTCCCAGAGGCTTGTTTTCAATGAGGACCCTTGTATAATTTGTATAACTGACTTCTGCAGGAGGTACAACGGTGGCTGATTTCTAAAATTTTGGAAACACAGTGGAGGAGTAAGAATATCAGGAAAATAATTTGCTAATTTCCTCTTTTCACATAAATATGTAAAATGCCACCAGATTTAAATACTGTTTTCATTTAAATGGTGCATATAACTTGCACAATGACAAATTCTTCAAGCATGTTTCAGAACATATAACATTATCCTTTCACTATAATTGGGCCTTTATAAAAAAAAAAAAAACTGTTGGATCACTTCTCTATCTTGGTGAAACTTCCCAGTCATATGGTTATAATTAAGGGTCAAAATGCTAATAACACCAAAATCAATAAAACTAGAGGGTGGGGTCCCACTTGATGCTCACACCCACCTTAACTCCTTTTTAGAATTAAAAAAAAAAAAAAAGGCTTTAAGCACTCTTGTTCCTCAGATGAATTATTTAGAACTGCCATGGAATATGCCCCTATTTCATGTCCCATGTTTGCATTTTTCTTCAACCCTCTGTCTCCATCCCTCCCACCACCACACACAGAAATAGAAATGAGAAACTTGAATATCTCACAATCCTATAACCTGGAAATGAGATATAAATTGTCAGGTTTGATTTGAAAATATGCCAATTTCATACAGCTCAAACTAATTATATAACCTTAAGGAGTCTTTTCTTAATTTTGTTTTCTAAACATTAAAGAAATCAAGATATATGTTGTGTTGCCTTTTATACAGATTAAATGACTACATTTTGCTTTTGCATCATTATGAAATTTTTAGAATATTTTACCTGACATTTAATGAAATGAAAGACAATTTTATGAGAAAAATATAGAGCTTAAACCCCAAAATGTTGACATCTGAGTATATGGACAGGAACTAAATTTCAGACTCTTAGTTGAATGAAGTTTAAAGGCTCATTTCAGACACTGCGTTTCACCTTGAATATGTATTTTTCTTGATAGTAACAGGGTATCTCATTTGGTTACTCTGATACAGCCTCATTTTTGCTTACCACTATACTGAATATCATGAAGAAACAAGTTTATAAACCCTATTTTAACAACAGTCTTTTTCTCCCTATTCCAAGCTGAATTGATTAATTCAATAAATATTTGTGTATTTTCTTTGTACCAGGCACGAGTCTGAGAACTAGAGGTACTGCAGAGGCCAAAAGAGACAAGTTATCTCTGCCCAAACAGAATTTCCATTCTTTGGACTAAATGTTGATTGAAAATTTATAGTGTTCTAGACATTGAATATATGGGTTTGAAAATGTACAGGGTTCTATAGAACCAAATATATAAAAATGAATAAAACATGATCTACTCCCAAGAACTTGAAAATTTACTTGTTTGCCTATTAACTTTATTTTTATTGTTTTTCTTGATTTTTACTTCTATAGAATGTAAATCATAGGATCCTGAGACCCTAGTCTGCCTAACAAAATCATAATAAGCAATAATTTGAGTACTGAATAAATATCAATATCAAGAATTTCTATCCATTCTTTAAAAACATGTTCCCACCTCATAACTGCAAACAAAAAGTCTGAGTTACCTAGAAGTAAGTGAAAATGTTAAATAAGTTTGACTCAACTTAGAGCTGTTAATTTCTAGGAGACTCACCTGAATCTTTAAACTATTTTGTCAACACCTCCTCCTATCTCCTCCTCTCACACCCCTCCTCTCATCCTCTATCTGTAGGCTGGACCGTTTTCACATTTCTGCTTTCAATTCAATTATACCTTGCCTTGAATTGCCTTCCCTGCTTAGGACTGAAGTATATTTTCTCTGATTTCTACTTACAAGGCACATTAGAAGATAAAATTCCATTAGATTACAGATTGAAAATTATTCAAAAAGGGATTTCATTTAATTACATTTAAGTGTAAAAAGGGGTGTATTTGGCATGATGAGATGAAAGAAGGACTCTAAGCAAGCTACACAATAATGTTAGGAAGGTTTTACCATATAATAACTTAGTTATCTCTGCTGATACTATCACAGAATTTGAACATGCAAAAGGATGATATATGCAAAGCACAACAAGGAAAACAATTATAAAATTTGAATCATTGTGTAAAGAAAAAGTAAACAAGATGAAAGCATACTGGTATTACTCTGCTATTATATTGATACTAATATGATAACACTTAAAATATCTGAACAAAGTAGGAAAGTTTTTCTCTGAAATTTTGACTAATCAGAAGTATATTAATACAGAAGCACATTATATTTTATGCTGGTACATGGGAGAACATTAACTCTCACAATTTTATGTTTTATTGGGATCTCACAATACATCATTAATTTTATTACAAAAAGCAAATTATATAAGCATAAATGTGTATATGCTTTTAACCATAAATACCTACCTCTACATCATGGAATTGCGAGAGTTTGAGATGCTGCATCTGAATGCACACACACACACACAAAAAAAAAAACCCCTGCAAACAGACTATCTAGTAGACTACTGCAAATAGACTATCCTAGAAGCCTAAACAATGCGCAATCATGACACAATGATCTTAGTTTGCAGATGTGAGCATGTCTTTATTAAAAGGGTTATTCCTCAAGATGGGTGCAACAACACCAATTACCCTCTATTCCTGAACCTCATATGCACAATGAGGGGATCAGGACTTGAAACAGTGCCATGGTGTAAAAGGGAAATGACGGAGAGGAAGAAATGAGCTTTGGATTAATGAGCTGGCATACAACACCACAGCCTTAATGGGCAGCGCTGACAGGGTTCAATTATAGCAGAGTGTGCAGCCTCATTACTACCAGTGGCTGTCACTTAGGGTGCTGGTGCAGAAGAGAATCCAACTGACTGCAGACAAAGGGAAAGAGAAACACAGGAAAACAAAAGATATTTACAGTGCATCTTCAGGAGCAAAGATCCTACAGCCCCTACCACCCCTATAAACACACCCACGTGCACATGCGCACCCAGGCTCTTTGTGTTTACACAGGGTGGCTTCCCCCAGCTTGGCTTGCTAATTGATTATTGCACCTAGGGCTTTTAGGCAGAAACATAATTAAATTAAGAACTAGTACCATGACATTTTTTTTTTTTAGATGGAACCTTAAATACTATCACTCCTAAAAAATAAATCCACATTAGAATTGTTACTCCTTTTACCAGGCACTAATGCCTTATAGTCCCATTATTCTGCATTTTCTTACTAACAATTATCTTTTACCACATAATTTTTGTTACAGAGTCCAAATAAAAAGTTTAAAATGAAGTATTTTGATTCTGTGAATAGCTATATGTCAATTTTCTAGTCCAAGTTATCTTCATGTCCTGGTGTTTAAATTGAGGGTGAAATGTGCCAAATGGTAATTTGAGAAGGCCTGACTATTAAAAGTTTAAACAATGTGTGGGATAAAGTCTTGCCACAGAAAATCCATTTCTAAACTGCCTTCCATGAATTCACTTACAAAAGACAAAAGGCTGCCTCTCTTTCTCCTGAAAAATCCCCTTCAGCCACCATCAAATACACATTTAACAACTGATTCAAAAACGGTGACTTGACATGAGCAAATATTGTCATAGGTAATAACATAAAATGACTGTGCATCTACTATACACATATACAAATTTAGTCTACAAGATTTTAACACACAACATATATATTTAATATTACTTGATGTGCAGTATAATCTTATGATAGTTACTTGAACAGCAAATTATAATGCTGACTTTTTTTCTCCTAGAAAATTATCTCCAGGTGAATCTTAACAACACATATTTAAATAATAACTAGATTATTTTTCAATTATATATGACCATCAGAAACAAATAATCTATCTTAGTAGAGATAATTCAGGAAATGCTTTAATGGCTTAGAAAGAAAGCAACAATAGGAAACTCTGATTACTCAGGATAGTTTCCAGCATGCCTTCCTGAACCCATAATGTGAACAGTTGAAATTGATTTAAGCCTAGGGGTACATCCCCAAGTCAGAAGGAATAATCCATAAATGTACAGAGCATACATCACTGGGTCAAATGAAGCTAAAATAACAAACATATGTGAGGGAAAAATATCTCAAATGAATGGGCATTTTCCATACCAACCAAACTATCCCTTGAAAGAGACCAATGGGCATTCACATTTTAAAAAAAAGGTTAAAGGCAGCCATTTTTCTACAATGCTTTTCTTATATAAGTGGAAGCCAGAAACAAGGCATAATTATGATTTTGAATAAAAAACATAATGGAAATAACCAAGATGAACATTTCCACATGTTTTTATATTATCATATGTATTCTCATTATAACACTTGTAAGTAATTAGAACACGAACAAAATTAACTTATTTCAACAAAGCACCCTTTACTAGGGATGGTTGCACTCCAGCAGTCATTTTTAATTTGAAATAGTAACTTAAACCAAAGGCCTCCTAATCACCATAGTTGTTCAGTCCAGGAGCTTCTGCCATCCTATTTCTACTCCCTGCATCTGATCGCATCACAAAGAGCAAGGACAGGGGAGGTCAGGCCATCCACTGGTCACAAAAAGCTGGCGCAGCTGCCATTCTCTCAAGTCAGCCTGGAGTCTACCCACACTGCTCCCTCACTCCACCATTTACCTCTCAACCCAGACTCACCACTCCAGTCAACTGAATGACTTCAGTAGTCAAGCTGAAGTGTAAAGAAGTTCTAACTATGGGTATCTAGCAAAATACCAATGAACAAAATTTATCATGTAATACTCACTGGGTATGGAGAAGAGCAAGGGATCACTGCTTTGGAGCAGGAGCCCTCAAACTACAGCCCGAGGGCCACATGCGGGTGTTTTTGCCGTTTGTTTTTTTACTTCAAAATAAGATATGTGCAGTGTGCATAGGAATTTGTTCATAGTTTTTTTTAAACTATAGTCCAGCCTTCCAACGGTCTGAGGGACAGTGAACTGGCCCCCTGTTTAAAAAGTTTGAAGACCTCTGCTTTGGAGGGTATTCCATATGGCACTGAATACCCCATGAACATGAATAAAGGCAAGTCACTTTGACCTATTAGTTTATAGGTGGGGAAATTAATGCAATCTTTACCCAGTTTTAATAGGCTACAAATATAGAAATAGAAAAATATATATAAATCATCTATGTGCAAAGAGCTTGGCTATTGGGAAAATTTGAATTTCCCCCTCCCAACCCTTTACTGTAATGCATGACTTCATTATGTCCTAAGACCCATAGCACTTTGTGGCTTAGCTTGGCCAATCCAAGATGGGACATAAGCCACAGAGTATAGGATGACAAATGCCACAATTTAAGTGCTGTGCAACCACCAAAAATATATCTTAAATATACCTCTGATCTCACTGACATGATTGGCAGGGAATAAAATATACTGCAGTCCATCTCATCATTTCCTGCCTATAGTACTAGTAAGTTCAAAGAAATATCTTGCTTTTTGGTCCTGACTATAGTCTTAAAAAGCCCTATACAATATTTTACAATTTTTATTCAGAAGATGTATTGTTACTAAGACATGCTTTCTTCTCTTCTGAAAATTTTAAATGCTACTTTAGTAAGATTCTTTTTTCCTCCTAAGATATGGAAAGCTACATACCAAGCCATAAGTATGGTTACCCATGGGGATGAAAGGCAAATGAATTTAGGAAGGAGTACACATAAAGAGGTACAACCTACTAAATATGTTTACATTATAGTACAGATTTAAATTTTTATTCTATTGACTTTTTATTAAAAGTACATTTCTATTTTTAAAATAAAACTAATAAAAATTAACATTAAAATTAAATAAAGTTCAGTTTTAGTAAAAATTAAATTAAATTTAAATGTCAAAAATTAATAAAATAATGTCATTTCTCCACCTGTGAGATGGGTGGCTTCCCAGTTACTTCCAGCAGAATGTGAGTCTAATTCTTTCTCAATTTAGCAAAATCTCATTTTTTTTACTAGTGTTTCCATCTTTGAGCCTGCTTCCACAGTCTCCGGTCACTGGCTTCTGGAGAGAACACCCACACACAATAGTCACTCACCTGACTTGCAAGATGAACACAACTAAGTCCAATTTAGCAAACATCTCATCAATAAAATGTCTTCTACCCTTAGGAGCAATATTTCATTGGTTTTCCACCCCCAAAAGACTGATTCACCTTTAGTCAACAATGTTCATTCCCCTAGACTTGACTCAGTCCAAGTCTTCTACCCTCACCAGACTCCCAAGTCTCTGATCTATTCCAAGGTTTAATCGCTGCCAGATTCCATAGTCATCCAATATCTGTTCAACCCATAACCATAAACAAAGTCTTCCCACACACAGTTCACAAAACTGCAAGCAGCAATGGTAGTTCTAACTATGACCATCACTCGAGATACCAACCATCCATCCATTCTGTTACCCTAGTCATCACTACAGCAAGCCAAAACAAGCCTTCTACTGATCCTCACTCCCTTTACTTACTTGTGCCCCCAGGCTCAAGATCCTCTCACTCTGTGGACCTTAATTTATTTTTCAATTTCAATTATTGGCCCCATTCCATTTGAGAGACTCTGTTCATCCACATTTCTCAAACTTTAATGTGCACACCAACAACTGTAGGAGCTGATTAAAATGTAGATTTTTAATCAGCAGGTCTAAGGTGGTGCCTCAGATTCTGCATTTCTAACAAGCTCCTTGGTATGTCTATGCTGCAGGTCTTGCTAATCTGAATAGTACATCCCTATAATGTCCCTCTTAGTTTCCTGCATCTTAACATTCCTAATTGTTAGGCTTCACTTGCTCTTCCAGTATGAATATTGCTCCTGCTATGGGTGAGGTTGCCCAAACCAGTTCCCATACAGTTATCAACAATATCCCAGTACAAACATAAGGCTACAATTACCTGAGACAGCCTTCTCTATGGAAAAAGTCAGTTCAGTTATTTTAGTTTATATAGCCCCATAAAAAAAGTCATCATCCCAATCATCATTTATAGTTTAGAAATTAAAAAATACTAAATTGTCCAATCATTTAAATTAAAATAATTGGTGTTAGATATATAAACTAACAGATAGATAGTCTAGGTCTGATTATTATACTATGATCCTAATTGTGCCATATACCGATCAAACATTTATATTACTGAAATCTATAGGCATGATTGAGATTTCCTGTAAATTTCCTAGGCTAGGGAGTACTTGGACTTCACTCTGTAAGAAACAGATCCATATTACTTTACCCCATGGCTGCTTCTTCCTCTAACAATTACACAGGTTCTACAATAAGGTAATCCCATGTACGAGCAAATCACATTCCTTCTTCATTATTCTCTGATGGCTCTTTTGCATGAACATTAAAAAATCAGCCCTTTTCAAAGCATTTAAGGGAGGGGAGTGTTGAGCAATGTTTAACACAACAGTTACCAGCTCAGGCTGCTCTGAACCCTCTGAGCACACATAAATAAAGCTAGATTTCATTATGGGCCTGACAGCATTCTATAGCACTAAATGTTTTATATCCCAGACAAAAGCATAGAAGAAGAAAAGAGGTGTTTATGAAGTGAAAGAATGCAACAGAAGATATTCTAAGAAATACAGAAACAGAAAAATACCATTGAATCAAGAAATACCTCCACCGTATTTGGTAACACTTTCTCAAAACATATATTAAAACTGCAACCAACACATTGCTCCTGCTTTCTACATTTTAATTTGAGCCCCTAATTCGGGCCATATTTTCAACACCAGAAGTCTGATTATAAAAAAAAAAAAACACCTCATATTTTCCAATATTTTTTTAAATGGGTTCTCTTTGTGACTTTTCTGTATCAAATTATGATTCAATCCTCATCACATTTTTTTCATGATGGAAACAGTGGTGACTCCTTCCAATTATAAACAGCTTATTGTAGTTTGCGTCTTGCCAGGATACTGCCACATACTCAGTAGAAATCCCAGAATAGTCCCGACTCCTGGAATTTGAATTCTAAAACAAAATCTATGTACCTCAGATTTGCTTCTAAGAAAAAACCTGATCTCCATCGCACTTGAGCAGAATAATGGATACAAGTAATACAAATGTTAACAATATGGATGTATATTTACCACATCGCTGATAAGTAAAAACATTTTGCAACAGTCCTTGGAAACAATTTAGCGGGCTCAAAAATCCTGACACTTTATAGACATTTAACTACTTAATCCTTTTTCCCTCACATTATAGAATTCACCTTCTCTTTGGGCCATTCCTACAAACACTTGTCTTAATTCCTAACACAAATTTCTCCTGCTGTTATATATGATCTTCTTTAGTATTTAAAGGAACGGATGACATTTACTTCCCTTCTTTCTTCCAACTGTTCCTTATGAACTATGAACTTATATTCTGTATTTTAAAAATCACCATGTATTTATCTACATATGAAATAACTTTCAATTCATATTAACTTTTATTCATATATCTCCTTTTCCCAAACCATTAGTCATGTTCCAGATGTTTCCAGTAAGAAATATGGGAGAGGGATTACCTTGTGATTACCATATGCTATATACTTGTTTAAATAACTCTTATTTACAGGTTAGCAATCTAAAGAAGGTAGAAGTAAAGCTGGATTTAATCAGGGGATGAGAGATGTCTTTCTCAGGAATGGAATCAACTATATGGAGTCAGGGAGAACTACCATTTTTAAATATCAAATGTTTGGAATTCTAATTGTAAGTTAAAAAAAAAGAAAAAGAATAAAAAAATCTCATCATGTAAAGTTTATGTTACCTTCAAGATAGAACAAATGAAAATGATCTAATTTTAATTGGTTCCTATGAGTTATGTGATTGAAACTTTTTAAAGAGTGTTTAGCCCAAAGGGCAAATCCCACATTTTTAATCTGGAATTTTAAGACATTTTTAATCATTGTTCTAGAAGCTCTCGTACTTAATGTAAATAATTCATTCATGACCTAAGTAAAATATAAATTATATTTATAATATAATATAAATTCATTCATCCCTAAATATAATAAATTCTGATATTTTCTTTCTAAAAATGATAGCATTACATTTGTTTTTCTAAATAATAGAGAAGAGAAAAAATTGCTGAAAATAAGTTATAAAATTGGTTGTAATTCAAAAAAATGACAGGTTGGTGGGGCAGCGTTTATGATCTTCAGATCTTATTCTTGCTTTATAAATCAAAATCTGGGATGTAAATGCCAGCCAGACATATTCCACCTGAGATCTGAAAATACTGCTATATTCTCCCTGCTTATAATACTACCACAGTAATAGAAGGTTCTGCACTCATAATTTACATCACTGACAGATTTGGAGATAATGCAAGGAAAAGATTCCTGCTATTTCTTTAGAGGTGGATTGCTTCTTTGATCTAGTAGCAATGTGTACCTATATTTTTCCTGTAAAATATGTATGTATGAATCAAACACTGTGGCTAATGACAAGTTTAGTCAAAATGTGCCATTTATGCATAATCACTTTTCTGGACGTTTTAATGCCTTAAGTTCATCCCAGTCTTGTACTTTCTTAAGATGAATACCATCTCTCACTTTTACCTTTTTTATTTCCACATAGAAATAATATCTGCTAAAACTTACTCATTGTATCTCTGAATTGGAAATATACCTCTTCTCTTGGTTGTGTTTTCTTTCAAGTTGTGGTAAGAATGACAAGACAGTAATAAATTTTAGCCAGCAACTCTGAAGCCCTAACTCGTGTCTGCTCAAGCGGCAATAATAATTAATCAATTCTCTCCCTTTTCATTGCTGCTGTTTTTATGATCGTATAGGTTAACTTCTATCTTGGTCTTTGCAATAGGACTAATTGGGTATCTCATGTGCAAGAAGGAGCATGGATATTCATTTTCATCTTTGAAAAGCTACCCTCTTTAATGCAAAGAAATAAGAATTTTGTAAGCAAAATTAAGTTAACTTGGGGCCTATGAAATGGCTTCAGACCAAATTCTATTCTTTTAAAAAAGGAACTTAAGAGAAATATCAAGATGACATACAATTAGAGACCATGTCTGCTTTGGCCAACTTAGAAACTTAATCTTCATCAACTTAAAAGTTTAGGAATTATCTAGTCCAGTTCCTTCAATTTATGGAAAACAAAGTCCCAGAGAGGAAATGTGACTTTCCCAAAGTCACTGAGGAAGATTTAAATCAGAGGTAAGACTAAACCTCCTTACCAGTTAGGTTTTTACTACTAGGATAAGGAAGGATTGACTACATTAAGGCATTAAGTCATCATTAACAACCTATTCCTAACCCTCCTATCCTGTATCTCTCTCCCAATCTTGGGCCATTTACAAACACCAGAACATCCTAGAGATGTTTGAAGAGGGTGAGTTGCAGCCTAAAGAATCCACAAAACAAAAGCATGCAGGTGAAACAGGTGTAGGTGGGAGGCCCCTCCATAAAAATTGAGCCTGCCCCAGAATTTCAATCAATTTTGTGTTGAACCCAAACTACATAAGAGATACAAGAACTGCACCTTCTCCAGAGGAGTTTTCTACACTTCCTAGATGCATCCAGAAGCCAGAACCAATCTTCCAGAAAATTTTT
The DNA here is from genome assembly GCF_040939455.1 of Microcebus murinus. Lineage (NCBI taxonomy): Eukaryota > Metazoa > Chordata > Mammalia > Primates > Cheirogaleidae > Microcebus > Microcebus murinus. Next base: position 39,371,292 of record NC_134113.1, read on the forward strand.
AATTGGGCAGGATATTCTAAGAATCTATCCAGAATAACAGAAAATGAACCAGTGTCACTCCTCCACATGGAGGTACCATTTTCCGAAGCTGCAGGTCTTTTTCTCACCAGCTCTCCCCCAACCCAGACTTCAGTAACTCTCTGTGCAGCTGACCCCATGTGGAAGATGTCCAACACACAGGGCTCTCACATGCCATTTGTATTCCAACCCTGTGGGCCTCTAGTATTGTTTATTGGCTCCACTCTAATCACCATGCTTTTGCAAACTGAAAAAGGCAAACTATAATTTGGAAATGTCTGCTGTTGTGTTTGACTATTGCTTGTTGTGTTTCTTTTTTAAACAGCCCTAACACAGAGCAAATTCCTCACGTATCATTGGTACTTTAAAAACTTCTACAAACTTTTATTAAATATTACATTCAATCTGTGATTATAGGCCCTACATCCTCTTTTGAAATCATTTGCAATGGGGCTCCTGTTGACATGTTTCTAAAGATTATCCCATACAAATTTTGGAGATATTGAAGGAAATATTGATCCCCTGAATTCTTGAGAAGTTGAGAAAGCAGCAATGTTTGCAATTTAATACCAAAAAAGGGAATAGGAGAACTCTCCTCTCTGTACCTCATTACAGTGAACATCATGTAACAGAAAGAAACAACTGCAGAGAATATGAGTTATTTTAGAGAAAGACTTGGGCCTATGTCCTCCTCTTCTTCCATGCTTGAGTATATTTTATGTCCATAGACTCATGACTTATAGGTGTCTGAGTTAGATTCAAAAGTGAATTTGTCATTTAAAATATTTTCATAGGATTAATTGGATTTCTTAGATTTTGCTTCCCCCCTCCACCCCCCGATGTTATACAAACAAGCATTCTCAAGAATGTCATCTAGTAATAACACAGCATTTAACTTGGAAGGCGGTGAGCCAACACTCTCATTTTACAGATCATAAATAAATCCACAAAGCTTTCTTGTTACATACAAGGCTTCAAATGTTTTTCTACAGCCTCTCTAATCATTCCTCAAATCTTCCTCTTTATAATGTCCTCATCACTGCCACGTATAATTCTTTTCCAGCTGCCTTCTCTCTTATAAAGTTATTTCAATCTTCAGAACAAATTAACTCTCTCCCAGAACTGGACCTATACCACTACTCTCTACAAAGCCTCTCACATAATTTACACACACCTAGTTTCCATCCTCCAACAGCTTGCATCAACATACACTTTGGCCCTTTGCTCAACGTCCTTATCTACTCAGAGACCACTTAATATGGCAAAATCACATCAATACTAATATGAAAATTCATCTAATTAGAAGAGACAATGACATCCAACAGGGATGACTCCAAAGAACTGCAACGATGGCAAGAAGGTGGAGCAAACTCTATTTCAAAATTCTTTAAATGTATGTTGGTTGTCACTATATAGAGAAAATGGTTGTCTGGGAGACATGACTTATGAGGTCCAAAGACAACTCATATCTGAAACTATCTTGCCCATCTGCCAAAAATTCATTTCACTTTAGCACTGTCCATGAGACCTACTCTTTATGTTATTAACACAAAGTCTTATTTTCACAAAACACAAATGCTAAGAGAAGCAACACAGTAAATGCTATGAATGATTTCCAATTTCAAATAAATTAGATGGATCATCTGGCTTTCCCAATAATTAGCTAAGATCCAATATACACAGGAGACTCCTTATGATGTTGAGGACTGAAAGAAAAATATTTTGCATTACTGAGGGTAAATAAGGAATACATTTGAAGTTTTAGAAAGGGGATATTGGTAGACAAGAGGAAGTAAAAAAGGAGTAAAACAAATGTCACTTGCCTCACGATTTTAACAAAATCCAATTCTTCCTTTAAAAAGCTAGAGAGGAGCAAAAATACTGTAATATTTTGACTTTCTGAGGGTTGTTATGGCCCTTGAGACTTTTATAATCATTGAGCACTTTCAAAATAGCTTTTATTTTAAACCTGGGCACTCAGAGCATGTTAGTAGTTACTTCAACCTGAGCAAATCAGTGTTCTCAGTACAAGAAGGAAAAGGAGGGAGCTAAGAAAGGAAGAAAGGAGAAAAGTCAATCATTAGTTTAAAGGGGGAAGTATCCAGCAGAGAAACAACATACTATAGTAAAAGTTTACACCAATGGATCTCAACCAGGGGTAATTTTGTCCCCTGGGGAACATTTGGCAAATCTGAAGGTATTTTTGGTTGTCAAAACTGGGAGGGGGAGAATGCTTCTGACACCTAGTGCATGGGGACAGCAATGCTGCTAAACATCCCACAATGCACAGGACAGTCTCCCATCATAAAGAATTAAATTACCCAATCCAGAATGTCAACAGTGCTGAGGTTGAGAAACTCTAGTCTAGACTTATGTAAAAGATGAAAAATGATCGTAGGAACAATCAAGAAAGGGTCTTTTACCAGGTACAAAAAGGTTCTTCAGAGATGTCACTTTGCTTGTGCTGATCTGCACAGATAAGAATTGAGGCTATATTTTCTTCAAAAACTTGTTAAGACAAATGTAGACACTAGTATGAAAGGCTCTATTGATATCCAAGACTTCAGCCCAAAGGGACCAAAGAATACAAGCAAAAGTCAGCGCATCAGCATCCAAATGTGCAAAGTGATTTGATAAGATGAAGAGTTCAAGGTTAGAGGGGTACCAGAATCTTAAAAACTACATTCTGAATGTAGAGATGAAATAGAAGCAGATATGATAATCTTAGGATTTTCTGCCCAAACTATGAAAAGTGTGGAGGTCCCAGTGAATCCTGAGGATAATGATAGCAGCTAGCTCTGATTTAAAACTTCCTATGTGCCAAATACTATGCCAAATTCTCTTCGTGCAGAATATCATGTGGTCATCGTAAACTATCCATTTGACAGTTAAGAGAACTAAGACTCTGAGGGATAAAGCAATGATTAGGAAAAGCCAAATTTAGGAATCAAGCCTAGGTGCATCTGACTCCAAAGTCTTATTTTAATCACCATGCCATAGTAACCTCCTAATGATTCAGGGGTATTGATCCAAGAGAAAAAAAGAAAACCAGCATTCATTCATTTATCCCTCAATTATGTGAGTGCCTCCTAAGAGCTGAGGACATAGTAATAAAAATAGACAGGTGCCTTTCTCAGAGAACAAACTAGCAGGGATAGAGAATCTCCAGAATGAGGATCCAATCCCTAAAGTCCACAAGGCAGAAAAACAGGAGATTTCCATTTATTCAAGAGATTTTTTCCCTTCTAATAGGCCCGATGCAATACATAGTTTAATCACGCGCTGAGTCCTTTGCTCTGTTCAAAGCCAAAATGAAACCTCTCTTCCCCTTTCAGACTGAGCGCTCTCTCCTAAAGACCACTTGATAGCAAATTCCAAAGAAATGTTCTGTATAAGGACTTGCCACTTTTTATCCATTCAGCTCTAAAGGAAATAGGTCTAGGACTTCCTTCACAGGAATTTAAAGTCCTCAGATCCCAGACCTCTAGTCACACAGGATGACAAGAGGCATCAAAATACTACAAAATAAAAAAAGAGGTTGCAGAAGCAGTTCTCTGATGAAACAGCTGCTACCTGTACATGAAACTGCCTCATACATTATGAAGAACATAGCAGAGTAGGAAAATCCCCTGGAATAGGGTACAAAAGATTGTATGTCATGTCACAGCTTTATCACTTACTGGTTGTAACCCTGAGCAAGTCAATTAACCCTCTAGAATCTCCATTTCCTCACCTATTAAATGAGAATAATAGCTTTCCTGCCTACCTCACAGAATTGCAATAAATAAAATAATACATCTGGAAAGGCACTGTAAACTGTCAAGATTTCCCCATTATGCTTGGTATCCAACTGCACCCATCTCTAATTGCTAGAGGTCAAATCTTTGGTTAGAGACATAGGTACTTAGTAGACAGCACATCACAACATCCCCATCAATGTCATAAAGCCCCATCACCAAAGTCACCAAGTGCCATCAACAGAGGCACCAACACTGACGGGGAAAAACCTACCCATGATCTCTGCATGAGATGGCGCTGGAGCTTCCTCATTCCCAGTTTCCCTTTTTTTTTTTTATTTTGCTTATAGACACAGAATTAAATAGCTGACTTATTTATAGTCGTGTGTTTCATGTCTGAGCACATTTCTCATAGTTATGTACACATGCCCTATCCCCACCCCAACATGTAGTATATAGTGACTTTATATATGGGAGAACTCTAAACCTGCAACAGGGAAGGGGTCATGATTCTCTCCTCCCCATCTGTGCTACCACTAGGAGACATAGTTGAGCTAACAAAAAGGACTAACAGAAGTGTGGGAGGAAAATTTAGCTGATATCAATTCAAGTACTACTAACATATTCTGAGTGAATGATCATATAATGTTATGAATGATACATTTATATAGCTAAGTGCAGAGACTTAATTGCTAGTAAATCTGATTCAAAAACTATCCAAACGTCATAGTTCTTCACACTGACATATGTCCATGCACTTCCCAAGATTAAAATGCCTACAATGTCTGCAGCAAACCATTCCAATTATGCAGCAATGGTTAAAAGTGTAAGCTGTGCATCAAACTACCCAGGTTCTCATATATAATTCACCATGTGAATTTGAACAGATACCTATGTGACCTTGGACAAGTCACTTAACTTTCTGTGTGTTAGTTGCCTTAACGTGTAAAATGAAGATAATAGTAGTACTTACTTTTTAGAACCATTATAAAAATGAAGTGAGATAATCCTGGTAAGTATGCAATGTTGTATCTGACATTATATTACAAGTTCAGGAAACACCAGCAGCTATTTATTACAACTGAGAGAGATGTAAGGTTTTATTTTTCTAAATTAGTAAGTGATCTAAAAGAACTCCTAATTCCCCTCAGGTCCACTTAATTTTAATTGCTAAGCACAGATTCAAGCACTGAGTGCTGAAGGATAAATTTTCAAGAAAGCCTGACCTCTTACATCGAAACATACCAGCAGCAACTCATGAAGTATACCAACTTGCTTAGAAACCAAAAGACAGCAAGGTAACTACTCAAGGTAAAGCAGGGTTTAGGTAGCAATTACAGCACAAAACTGAATTCTTAGCAGCCCCCACATTAATGCAAAAAAGACCTGACAAGAGATGATGGAAAAGAAAAGACCAGGCCACAGACAACAAAGAGGGCAACTCTCAGGAGTGACAAGGATCAGGAACAGATATTGTGATCACGGTGAAAACTCCCATTGGGGTGCAAAGGAGAATACTGAAGAGAATAGAATGGACATGAAAACCATTGTGGCCATGAAAGATCAAATGGACTTGCTAGATGTTTAAGAAAATCATAATGACCTTTTTAAATGACAAAGTATTAAAAAGATGCTAGAGATGGGAATGGAAGCCTTAGCCTGAAACCCCACCCTAACTCATTCCTTGTCACTCCTCACGTTACTTGATACCTTGCAAACAGTACCACATACAGTCAATTCTGCAATAGGACTTGTTTGAAAACATAAATTTGTTCCAACACAATTATTATATTAGGAAACAGTTTAAGCATATCTGAATTTGAATTTTGCATTTGTTTATATGCAATTTCATCTTTGGAAAACACCTAGGTGAACAAAGGAAACTGTATCCGCTGAACCAAGCCATGTAGGAATCAAAAACAAGTACACGCGTGTGTGCAAAACTGTGCCATCATGTTTTTTAGGTTCCTATCTTTTCTTACATGTCACCAATTCTTTAACGACCAATTCTTTAACGTTTTGCCCTAGACTCTCTTTTTCCCATAAGCCCTGTGGGTTTTCTTATTGCACAATTTTGCAATAGTAATTTTTAGGAATGTTATTACAGAACTGACCATGTCCTGTGGTGACCTATATGTACAGTTTTATGTAATCATGTAAAATTGCTGCCATTGGCTGGAGTTCCAACCTATCTCTCAGGCTCATGCTCACCTCTCACACCCCCCTCTTCTAGCTAAATCTTATTCTTCCTTAAGATTTCTCAATCTGCAGACCTTTCCCAGCTGGCCAGCCTGTCTACTTGGAAACCCTTGCTTTGAACTCTCAACAGCACACACCACATATGCCATATCATTATGCTTGCCACCGTGCACAGAAATGGTAACTATATAGATATCTTCACCACCGTTATTTTGATTCTCAAAACAGAGATCCATCTTTTATTTTGGGGCATCTTCAGGATGGCACAGAATAGGCACTTAATAAGTGTCAAGGTAAATGGAACAACAAAATAAAACACTCTCAATTTTAACAATCCATTTGGAATCTTACCACTCAGCAAAACTATTAATATCTATACTCTGTAGGAAGGAAGAAAAGAGAAAACTTTCAGGAACTAAGAATCATTGAAAAACAAGCCAAGTGTGTTCAGTACTGCTAGATCAATAAAATATGTGCAAAATTAAGGGGATTCAATAGAAAAAGTCCTTACCAAAGAAGACATAGTAGAGTATCATATTTAGGTAAAAAGTATCTGGAAATATTGGGAAAATTTATAAATTGTGAATTTCATATATGCATAAAAGTGAGACTATACTACACTTACAGTGACCCCTTACCAAAAATTTCAGAATAACTGCTAAGTAATGTTTTCCCCTTACCAAGCATCCTTTTCTCTTTTAAGTGTGACTTTTTTTCATTTATGTTGTGGGAAGGGCAGGCATTACAGGGAGAGGCTTATTAACTTTGACATCAGCTGGATTTAATCTAACCAAAGAAGGCTTTCCTGAATGGGGACTAAAATGAGACATAATAAAAAATTTCTTTTATTTTGGACAACTTATACAAATGATATGGACTGACATTAAAAACTTTACCATAGATTCAGAACTCATGCATATAACAAAGCACTCAGAAAAGAAGTAACTTTAAAGGACTTCTGTAGAGGTGAGAATCAGTCAAATTTCAACAAATGAAAGTTAGTCTTTATGCTGCTTTTGAAGTTCACGTTGCATGCAATGCAACAATTGTCATTAGATTTAAGATTCACTCTCTGCTCGTATGTGAATGCAAGAATAACACTATGTATAATAAAAACTGAATTAAATTCACTTAAAGCCTTTTTTTATTACCAAGAAAAATTATATTCCAAGTGGTAAGAAATGCGACAAAAAATAAAAGGACAAAAAGAATTACAAAGCAATATTATAAACAAAGGGAGAGCCTCAATTCACAAAACAGTAAGTTCAAGCAAAAAAAAGACAGTGCAAAACAAAATAGCATAAACAAACAACATGAAGGAAAGTGCAAGCAAACCAAACTCTCTAAACAATTTTCATTCATAAAACATGTTTAAGATGAGACTGTTTCAAAAAGGCTGCCAATAGACAAACTTGTGGACTGCAAAATCTCAACAGTAATTTTAATTGATTTATATGATTATTAACTGTGATAAATAAATGAGATATTTCAGAAGGAAAAAAAAATGCTCCCTTGGATACCAAGCAGGGAAGATGTACATGAAAAACTGGATGAAAGCAGTGGTCAAAAAGTGCTATCAGAATCACTTTTTAAAAATGTTACATATATTATACAATGCCCACAACCAAACAATTCTCAATGGCTATGCAGACCTTTAGCAAAAAACCCTAACCATACCTATGTCTATGTTATTCTCTTTGATGCCATATAATTCAGGGTTGGTTAATTGTTAATGATTTCTAGTAGTCCTTGAGTATTTTTTCATGCCAGGTACTGTTTTAAGTACTTTATGTATATTAACTTATTTAATTCTTACAGTAAGTGATTACTTCTGTTCCCACTTTACATAAGAATAAACTGAGGCACAGAGAGACTGAGTCACTTACCAAGGTTACACAGAGCCAGAATTGGAACCCAAACATTATAGATCAAAAGTCTACACTACCCTGGCTATACCAAAAAATAAATACATTATAATTATTTAAGCAGATCTCCACCCCCACAAAAAAAGAAAAGACTATTTTACAAACATTTTTAAACTGATGCACAAAAACAGCCAACTCTTGTTTGTGATGTGATTCCTATTGTATGTGGCTGGTTTGAGGGGAAAATGTGTAGCCAACATGGCATTTGCAGTTAGTGATAAGCATGGGACTAGATCCAAGCGACTCACCCCAATTTGCTAAAGTGCTACAAAAGTGTCATTCACCCAGCTAGGAGAGAATCAAAATGCACACAGCTACCAGGACCAGCTCCAAAATGAGAGAAGAGCATCTTTTAAATGCTAATTTCTCTAGAGACAACACTTTTTCCTCTATTCAAAACTACTGACAAAAGTTCCCTCTTTTACCCCTTAGTAATTTAAACTATAATTTGTCAATAGCCAAAGAGTTAGGTGGGCTGCATGTAACCTCACCTTAATAACAAGCCTCCTATAATACTCCTTCTGGCAACTGCTCTTGGGAAACATTGATGGCGGCAATACTGTTCCCACTTGGCCTGAGGATACACAGAGGAAGGAAATCAAGCTAGGTGCCCTGCATAAATACGCCTTATGGATTTTATTACAGATTCCAAGAAGAGTTATTTGGATGCTCTATAATGCTAAAGATGCAATGCCAGAAAGAGGAAGAACAGATTTTTATAGTGAGGTATAGAATGGTAAGAACATACTTGGAAACCCAGTGCTAAGAGCTAAATACCCATATCCAAAGCACAGAAGGATTTTTAATATCCCAAATTATATCTCAATAACATCAACAGCTGCAGTTCTAATTGCTGAAGTCATCCCTGATCCACTAAGTTTACTCCGTGTGCCCACAAAGGACCTCTCATTTCATTCACCCTAATCGTGTTACACTTTACGTCACAGTGTAATTTGCAATTGCATGTCCTCTTGGTCATTTCCTCACTGGGCTGCTATCTATGTGAGCTCTGAAAAGAGCACACAGTTTTCTCACCAGGAATCTTCCATGGCTATACTATACCTGGCATAGAATAGGCACTTAATGATTCTTTGAATGAATACTACAGGCCAAATCATTTGGCAATAGCCAATCCAAACTCATGTTGACCTCTAAAGATAACATGCAATTCCACTACTGGGCATCTATCTAAAAGATCAAATGACACTCTACAAAAAAGACACCTCCACTCAAATGTTTATAGCAGCACAATTTACAATTGCAAAGTTGTGGAAACAACCCAAGTGCCTATCAATACATGAGTGGATTAATAAAATGTGGTATATGTATACCATCGTATATGTATATGTATAAGAAATACATATGTAATAAGAAACTGGCATATGTATATATCTGGTATATATGTATATATACCAGTTTCTTAAAGTACTATCCAGCTTTAAGAAACAATGGTGATATAGCACCTCTTGTATTTTCCTGGATAGAGCTGGAACCCATTCTACTAAGTGAAGTATCTCAAGAATGGAAAAACAACCACATGTACTCACCAGCAAATTGGTATTAGCGGATCAACACCTAAGTGGACATATAGGAATAACATTTATCAGGTGTCGGGCAGGTGGGAGGGGGGAGGAGGGGATGGGTGTATACAAACATAATGAATGAGATGTGCGACATTTGGGGGATGGTCACGCTTGAATCTCTCTGACACGAGGGGGGGGGCCATGGGCAATATGCATAACCTTAACATTTGTACCCCCATAATATGCTGAAATAAAAAAAAACTTAAAAAAAAGATAACATGACCTGAAATCTGATCCTAAGTAACCCATGACCACCTAACAACAATTCCAAGCTACTACAACTATTTTAGGAAATGAGAGAAGAAAAAGGTGGATGTTTTCCCCACAATATGGCACTTCTGGAAGGATGATTATAAAAAAGAATGCCAGAAAAAAAAGGGTAAAAAGTGAAGGTGACAATGCTGACTTATAACTTTAGTTGAGATTAATGGGTTAAGATCCAGAGAGAATACATGTTGCTGGATAATTTTGTGATATTTTGCTTTACTTTATTTCTGCTTTATATACTTCCCTGAATTTTATTTCATGGCCTGTTTACCTTAGACTGATACTTATTTGGAAATTATTAAAATATGTATTTAACTGAGTTTAGATATGCCTTCTTTTTCTCCTAGTGAATTAGGGATAGAGAAGAAAACAAGCAACATTTTTATAGCTGAACAGTTTTATTGCCTCAAATGCCCTTTTCTAAAAAGCCACTTTTGTATTTTACATTTTTAATCTGTTCTTACTTTATAAGAGCGAGACCAAATGATTCTCAGAGTTCTTTAACGGACCAATTGCAAAATAACTTCAGTTATACAAATTGAAGTTTTCATATGCACAAAATGTATAATTTGAAAGGGTAGAAAACTAAAAAAAAAAAAAAAAAAAAGAATAGAAAAAGTATAGGAAAAAAAGACAAAATAGCATTGACTCCATGGCACACAACATCAATTATCACAAAATACACAAAGATTTGTGTCCTGCTATATCATTCCAGAGCCAGAAATAACTGCTCAAGCCACATGAGTCTGCATCCATTTTTAACCCTGTATGTACATCAAAAAATTATGGTTCATAAAATAGCAGTGCTGAGAGAACTGTCCATGCATCTCTGACCACCATTACCACTAGCAGACACTCATACTCAAGCAACAAAAAATAAATGTTCCTTTAAGGCACTAGGCACATTAAGAATGAGCAGAAGCAAGAACCCTTCGGAAGTATTCATTCATTCATGCATATTCATTCATTCAACTAACCAATGTTTCTTAAATTCCTAGCATGTACCAGGCATTGTGTTGGGCTCTGGGGCTACAAAATAAAATGTTTCTGGTTTGCAGATTCATCATCTATCAAAGTAGGGAAGAAAGGTCCACAGGCTAAAACAAATATATACACTACTATGGTGAGAGGAGCGTACAAAGGGTTTGTTCAGGAAAGAACATCCTGAAGGAAGAAAAACACCTAGGAACTTGCAAGTATGTGTCTGTGTCTCTGTTTATGTGAGATGCAGTCATGTGGCAGGAGTGGTACAGGAAGAAGATGGGAGGATATGGGAAAGAAGGGCATGAATAAAAATACGAAGGTGAGAAAGAATAGCATGTTATGAACAACAGTTTAGTATGACTAAAGCCCAAATTGTGAAGCAAGAGTAGAAAGAAACAGAGAGCATCACAATGGGCAAGGCTGATGGTGAAGGGCCTTCACAGCATTTGAGATACGCGGACTTCCCCATTGTCAGGTGACTGGCTCAAATAGTACAACTGTTGCATAAGCCATGGTTGCACCAGGTCAAGTGACCTAATCTCAAAGAGAAGGTGAGAAACAGCATATAGCTTATAAAGGTGCAGCAAGACAGTCTTCAGAATGTGAGTGTTCTGGATAATGAATAGAGGTGATTAGGTCTATGGGGTTCAAGGGAGTGGACACAGCCCCCATTAGGATATATATAGGCTCCTATGAGATGTGTGAAATAGCTTCAATTGCCAGGATTAGGCACTCTTACACATTGCCAGTGGGATAGTACATTGGTAAGATGATGCTGTCATACAGTTTAGAATTGTCCAACAGATCCCTTAAAAGCATTCATACCCTTTGGCTTAGTAACTATACATTTATAAACATAGCCTAAAACGTAATCTAAGTTTATGTAAATACATACACACAAAGATGTTAATCACAGCAATTTTATGATAGCAATTTTTTTTAAATCCAATACTAGAAGAATAATTGAACTAAAGGATGTATGTAATGAACTCATTATAAACTCATTGTAAGTATAATTTTAATAACACCAAAAATGTTTCCTTTTTTTGAAGGAAAAAAGCAAGATACAATATTGTCTATAATATGATCACCTCTATAAGTTACTTTTACATTACAAAATAGACTGAATGTCCATAAAAATGCTAAGAGTATTAAATTTTAACTTATGAGAATATGGGTAATTTTCTTCTTCTAATATCATATTTCCTACATTTTCTATAATGTGTATTTTGTTATTGGCAAAATAATCTCTAATTTTAAAAGCATTATTTTGGGCTTCTGCTACTGGCTAAAATGTAGTAAGCCCAACATATCCTCTCCCTCCTTCCAGTGATTGATTCTATAAAAACTCTGGGGAAAAAACACATGAAACTACCTAAACTCTGAAAAATAAATAAAAGCAGGTAATTTAGGAAGAGAAGTCAAAATTTAAGGAACCACCAGTACCATGATAGTTTTCTGAATATTTTCCCCTCTTTTATATCCCTGCTTTGACCCATGTGTAGGCCTGAGTCCCAGACATACATATTGGGTACAGATGGAAAAACAACAGCAACAACAAAAACCTTCAAGGCTCCCCTCTCTTTATGTCCAGAAGATTCAAAAAATGAACCTCTGCAAACAGAGCAGTATGGAGGGAATTTGTTTCTTTTTTTTTTCTTTCTTTTCCTTTTTTCTCCTCTTTTTCTCTCTCTCAGTCCTGCTCAGAAGCCACCTGCAGTCAACAAAGTTGTACTACTGCCACGGCTGTGACACAGGCATTTAATATCTGGAAAGAAAACCCATCTCTGGACTCAAAGGAACTGGAAAAATGAACCCAAATGGTCTGAAGAATGTGAGGGTATCAGCATTTCTCTCCACCACCACAGGCTGTCCCCACTCTGTTTGCTTCATCCCGGGGTAGCCCCAGATGGGCAGAACTCTACAATGGCACAAGGTGCTAAATTGAGAGAAACACTAGACTTTTTAGACAGAGAAACAGTAAAACAGACCCCTGTGAAATCAGAACGTACTGAGGAAAATCCAATGAGGGAAAGAGCTGGAGAAGAGGATCCTCTAACGCTTTGTATAAACCAACACAGGTCCCAGGCTCACTCCAACCCACACTTGCATGACACAGACACAAAGAAACCCAGCAAAGACCTTGAGAACTGAGCTATGATAAAAACCACCACCCAAGTCCCAAACAAACTGCAGAGTGGTGAACGTATAAAGTAGAACCAAAGCAGGCTTTGAAAACAGAACTGGCATTGGGCAAACTCCCCACTGAAGTCAGGTAAACCTAAATGGGTTGACTACTTGCTAAAAATATATACACTATTTTTTTAAAAAAAGAAATCAATATTCTTAAGAGTGTTTTTAATAGGACTCAGTCTCATAAACTATTCGAAGTCCATGATACAATCCAAACTCAATGTACAAAGAACTAGGAAAATCTGACCAATTCATAAAGAAACTAACAAGCAATAGAGGCTAGTCCCAAGATGATCCTGATGTCAAAATTAAGATTTTAAAGCAATAATTATAACAATGGTAAATATGAACATACTCTTGAAATGAATGGAAAAACTTCTCAGAGATAAATCAACCATAAAAAAGAGAGAAATGTACAAATTTTGTTTTCTTCCTTTGTCTCATTATTTTGACCAAAGAGCAAAAGGAAAAGAAAAAAACAAAAAATCCAATATCTGAAATTTATTAATTTTGTGTATTGCCTCAATAGCAGAATTGAGATGAAAAAAGAAATTGTCAGTGAATTTAAAGATAAATCAATGAACATTATCCAATCTAAAGAACAGAAAGAATAATGACTGTTTTAAAAAAGGAATACAATGAACAGAAATCTCAGATGTGGGACAATATGAAAAGGTTAAATTGTGCAAGGGCAATATATGTAACCTTAACGTTTGTACCCCCATAATATGCTGAAATAAAAAATTAATTAATTAAAAATAAAAAAGGAATAATAGCTGAAAGCACCCCAAGTTTGTTAAAAAGTAATTAACAGATGTAATAAGCCAAAGGAACCCTAAAGATAAACTCATAGAAAACCATACCTATACATATTGCAGTCAAGTTGGTGAAAGCATCAGAGAAAAAAGGAACATTACATATAAGAAAGAATCCAAATTACTATATATTTCTCATGAGAAATCATGGAGGCCAAAAGATAATGAACTAATATTTTTAAAGTACTGAAGGAAAAGAACTCTCAATCCAGGATTATAGTCAAAGTGTACTGCAGGAATAAAGTCAAAATAAAAACATCCTCAAAGACAAAAAAAAAAAAAAATAGAATTTTTCACCAGAAGACCTGTGATAAGAGAAATGCTTAAAGAAGTTCTTCATGATGAAGAAAAATAACAGAAATGAAGAGATAGAGAAATAATAAAAAGATTCCTCAAAAATTTGAAAAATATTTATGATAGTTAAAAGCAAAGGTTCTAACTGCTTGGGTGCAGAGTATAATGAACTATATGCTTGTAACAAGGGTTCTAAGTAGACTGCCAAAGTCAGCTGTGTATAAATTGTAAAAACTCTAGTAATACAGTCAAGCATCGCCTAATGACAGGGATAAGTTCTTATAAATGCATCATTAGGCAAGTTTGGTTTTGTATAAACGTCATAGAGGGTATTTAAACAAACCTAGATGGTATAGCCTACTACACCTAGGCTACAAACCTATACAGTATGTACTTAATACTGTAGGCACAAGGACAAGTAGCTGTATCTAAACATATCTGAATATAAAAAGATATAGTAAAAGTACAGTATTATAATCTTATGGAACCACCATTGTGTTCATTATGCAGTGCATGACTGAAATGTCATTATGCAGTGCATGACTAAAAAGAGACAGAGCCAAAAAAGGAATTAGCAAAATAAAATAAAATACCCAAAGAGTCAAATAATACAATAGGCAGCAATAAGGTGCACCAGAAGGGGGAAAAAAAAGTACAAACAGAAATAAAATGCTGTATCTAATCCAACTATATCAGTAATTATATTAAATGTAAATGGTCTAAACATATAAATTAAAAGATACAGTGTGATACAAAAAAAGCCTAAGTGTATGTTGTCTACAAAAACCTACATTATATACTACATAATCAAAAAAAAGCTGGAGTACCTATACTAATATCAGACAAAATATATATCAAAACAAAAAAACTGAAGATAAAAATGAACATTTCATGATAAAGTTATCAATTCAATAAGGAGGCACAAAAAACCTAATTACATATGCATCTAACAACAGGACACCAAAATACATGAAGCAAATTCTGATAGAACAGAAAAAATAGGTAGGTTCATAAGTATACTTGGAGACTTCAACACTCCTCTCTCAGAAACTGATAGAAAAATAGACAAAATCAGCAAAGATATAGAAAAACTAAACAGCACTTCCAACCACCTTGACTTAACTGATATTTATAGAATACTATACCAACAACAGCACAATGACTATTCTTTTCAAGCAAAGAAGGAACAGTCACCAAGATATACCATATCCTGGGCCACAAAACAAACTTAAAAATTAAACTCTACAAAGTATTTTCTTTGACCATAACAGAAGTGTACTAAAAATCAATAACAAAAAAGATATCTGGAAAATAACCAAATAATTAGAAACTAAGCAATATATTTCTAAATAAGTCACAGGTCACACAGAAAGGCTCAAGGGAAATTAGAATATATTTTGAACAAAATGAAATTACAATACATAAAAATTTCTGGATGTCAGATACAGAAGCACATAGAGTGTAATTAATATCAAATGCTTATATAAGAAAATATCACAAATCATTAATATAAGTTTCTATCTTAAGAAATCATACAATACACACCCCTTCAAGTACTTACTCATACAATTCAAATTCATCCAGTCATGCATTTTTTTGTTTCAACTTCTTATAATAGAAAGCAATGAAGCAAAATATATGTGCTGATATGGCTAGGATCAAGATGCTTAAATATAAAGCCCTACTTTAATCTTAGTCTGGCTCTGAAAACAGTAATGCTTACCTGTTTACTATTAGAAAGCAAAACCAAGATAAATAAAACATTTCAGTAAAAGGGTGAGTGTTTATCTAACAGAAACAAGAATTTCAAGCTACTGCCTGTTGTTCAGAATTGAATAAGGATGATAGAGTAAAAATCAATGGCATCAGAATTTCTACCAAAACATGTCTTGCCATGGTAATTCTGCTTTAAGCATTACCTGAGATAACCAATCTGCAGAATTTTACCTGCTTTCTCCACACATCCAAAAGCCTTTGAAATAAAAAGCACACACACAACAAAACCCCAAAACACAGGGGATCACAACCAACAGCATTGGAAAAATAAAAGTTATCACAAATTTGGAAATTAAAAAAAATTCTTTTAAAAAACTAACCCTTGATTATAAGAAAAATCTTTCAGTTAATCAAATAATTCCCATCATTTCAAAAGAACGTTCATCACTCAGGCAATAACATAAAGTCATAACGAAGATATCTCAGTATAGTACCCCCGGCAGTAGGCTCTCTCTCTCTCTTTACCAGCAGAGAGATGAGCACTACCTGGAGCTGCCCAGGTGTTGGGCCTGCAGAACCAGGAGCCTGCCATTTAAAAGGCCAACATAACAATAACAAACCCAGGGTAATAAAATAGTTGTCCACTCTTGTGTAGCTACGTTTACACTACACTGCAATGGAAGGTGAAATGTATAAATCCTAGGATGTTGCTCTGAAGAGTTAGAGTGACAGAAAAACAAAGGCAGGCAAATCAACAGAAGCAGACAAGGAGGTATGACTTGATTCCTGGAAAAATACTAGGGATTAGCAAATTAGCATCTACCTTTCTGATTAATCAACAGGATTCTCATCTACACAGACTCCAGGGTCCAGGATAGAAGACCCCCAGGGCTTGATTGCAGATTTAAGTTTGGAGAGAATAGCACTTATTTTTTCTTCTACTTTTGCCTCCAGTGGTCAAAATAATGGCTCAGTTTCAAATATATAAACTAAGAGAAAATAAGCTCTAATAAGAAATAAAAAGACGTAACAACAGTATTGTATAAATACAATACTAATATAGTAACCTAATCAATGATTATATTATATACAGTGTGGTCAGGTTAAAATGAATATTGACCATAACTAAAATTTTTTTGCTCCAACCTAAACCTTTGGCTGTTTTCTAATTGGAACTGTCAGCAATAAGAATGGAGATGAGCATTACCCACTCTACACCACATCTTTTGCATCCATTACCTCATTCAATCCTCATTACAACAACACTGTAATGCAAGTGCTATCACCTCTCCTCCACAGATGAAGGAACTGATCCAAAAAGGTAAAATTTGTTCTCCCAAAATGATGGTACTTGAAATCAAATCCCAAATTAAGATGCCAAAGTGTGTTTTTCTTACCCCAATCTGCCTCCAGAGGTTACCTGCCTGTCTTTAGTTATCTTAATAGCGATATGCAATGGAATTCCAAAGGTCTGAATTTAGAATGACTTTTCTAGCACCAGGCACAGTAATCTGGCACATAGCTAGCACTGAAGAAGTGTCTACCAAATTGAATGCAATTCTAGGTGAGAAAACACACAGTAGAAACATCCAAAAATACACCAACGAAACTGGAAGAAGTTATGCCGTCTTGAACATTCATGCTAACAACAAAAAAAAAGAAGCATAAGCTTTGGTGTGTCAGAAGTTGGGTAGAAAACCCAGCTCAGCCACTTCACTTTCTAGTTGTTTGAATCTTTCTTAGGCTCAGCCTCCCCATCAGTACAATGGGAGTTATAACACTTTCTTCCTAAGATTGCTTTCAGGATTAAAGCAACAATGTCTGCAAATACCTACCATACCAGCAAACAAGTATTAGTCCCCTTCCTTTACAGTGTAGTTTTCCTGAACTTATTTTTGTAATTTACATAATTGGAGAGCAAGTTCTTCTGAATAAGAATCTAATGTATAGTTAATGGGAGCAAAAATATAGAAAAATACAATGAACAGTATTTGATAGCACAAAAAAGGGACTATAATCAATGCTAAATTAAGATATAAAATAACTGAAAGAGTGGAATTGGAATGTTCCTCATACAAAGAAAGGATAAATGCTTGAGATGATGAATACCCCCATTATCCTGATTTGATTAACACTCACTGTATGCCTATATAAAAACATCACATGTACCCTACAAATAGATACAACTGTTAAGTACCCTAATCATTAAAAATAAGAGATTTTGTAAAGAAGAATCTAATGTAATAAGAATAATGGAAACTGAGACAAGGAAAGGTGAACTGAGTGAAAATAACAAGCAACACATAACTGCTGCCTTTATAAACACTCTTTGGGATGGAGCTTCAGAAGCTAGCTGACTGACCCCAAGTCTTTCGTCTCCAATCTGCTGCTTTAATGCTAGCCCATAAGTGGTACAAAAAGTTCTGTATCTGACAGCTGCTCAGCATCCCACATGAAACAGCAGCACTCACAATCCAGTACAGACTCTGCTGTGCTGGCCATATCACCAACTCCCACTGCATTTCAGCAGCAAGAGGCTCCTGCTGCAGACTGCCATTCATATAAAAAAAGGGAGTATGGCAGGGAGAAAATCTTTTTTTTTAACTGCTAAATATTTGCTGTGCCTCTTTCACTTCTAGTCACTAAATGTATTAATTCAAACTCAAGCAGTGTGTGTGAAATGAGATAGGAAATGCTGAGGGCTCATCCATCCTTCCCTCTGTCCTCCATTCCTTCCTGCCTCCTCTCCTGCCTTCCCACACTTAGAGAGCAAGCCACACAGTGGATTCTCCCTGTCTATAGTTGGATATGGCCTGTTTAAGAACATAATGACGAATGTGTGCACACTAATTTAATGCTGTATCATTCTTTTAAAAGGAAGAAAAGGGAAGGGGAGGAAATTCAAATACTTATGAGAAATATGTAGAAGTGACTGCCCTATTATGATCTTAATGAGTTTCTCTCTCTCTCACAAGGGGATTACCATAATTGCTGCCAATAGAATTTAGTAATGCCCTTTTAGTCAGTTGGAGGAAAGACGTTAAAATTCAATAATAATTATGAAAATACTAACAACTTTATTGTAATAAATGTGGGATTTTCCTTCCCTGCTGATTACTTTAAAATATGTGATTTAATAAAATGCTAAACAATTGTATATTCAAAATGTTTTGGGGAACCACCTTTTGTTATGAGTAAATGTAATTGAAAATGCTCACTACATTCATATAAAGTGTACTGGTTATTTGAATGTCACTCTCAGGGAATATATGCTTTTACTTACCTAAAGTTGTGATTACAAATCTGAGAAGGCACGATTAGTTCTTATAACAACAAAAATATTACCTTTAATAATCTTGGCCTTATATTCTAATGGCTTGACAACAAATTCAATTCTACCAAGATGCTACCTATATCTAAACCTAAATGTCATGTTATAATATTTCAAAACACCATTATGTGCATATATTTAAAAATAATAGAAGCAAAAAGCATTAGCCCAAGATCCTACATTTCTATTTCTAAAGATCATGCATAAAAAATTTATGTCAAATAGAAGTGTTGAATATTAAGTGATACCACAGTTAAATTATAATCGATTTTAATCAATATGGATACATAATTACACGTCTACATGTACAGCTCAGCATGAAATGTCTCATTAGAAAAAAATGTTTAGTTTCAGTGTTGAAATACTAGGTTTCACCTTTAAAAAGAAAAACTACATATTCTATTAGCCAACTGACACTGACAACAAATTCAAGTGTAATCACAAAATGAAATATTCCCTTAAATATGGTATTGTTTTTCCCCAAAATGGGGTCTGATAGCAGTATCTTTCAATTCACAAAGACAATAATATGGTCATACCAATTCAATAATGTCAACAGGTTTCTGATCACAAACACTTGATGAGCTGAATGTTGTACCTACCCTTCAATAATGCCTGCAGTGTGACAGGGTCTGACGGTTACCATAGTGATCATGTGGCAGCTTCTGATTTATTACCTTGTTCCCCAGGACTGTGATGGCTCTTCGGCTATACCTTCAGCAGCTATTTCAGATCTCAGAGCTACACTATGATAAATGTCCACTATCTAAAAGATATACTGAACAGAATGTAACCTTGGAGAGCAGTGCTTTAAATGCAAATTGCCAGGTTTGCCTTCCTCTTAGAATATGAAAGAGTGATTCCAAAGCCATGAAAAAGGAAGACCTCTGCCCTCTGACACAGGGATTATTTTCCCTGGGGACTGTCATTTTCAGGGATACCACCCAGTGAATATTTAAGCAGTCTGAAACAGAAAATGAGGCAATAAATTCTGCTGAGGATAGCCAAGTAGCACATTGATTACAAAAGCAGGCATGCGTCTGAGCAATTAGCGAGGCATTCAGTTATGTGGCACCAAATGTGCAATGTATTTAGAAAGTTATCAGCACCAGTCAATAAATTATGTCATTTCATCTCAACTAATTGACACAGCTAATGCTTTCACACAGAAACCTGAAAAGAGCATTTCAGAGAATAAATCTCACAGTCAGGTGTCCATTTGCCAATGCCTCCTAGTTAAACACGCCAAAGGAGACGAGTTCTTATTAAAAAAAAAAACAAACAACAACAAAAAAAACAACTTCCCAGGTTTTATCTGATTTTTGCTTTAGGAAACACACCACACACAATACCAGTGATTTGTCACAGAAGTTTGTCACGCAAGTAGGTAGTACACAGATGTCTGCAGTCACCTCTGCACATGTAAATTAACATCCTGGAAAGATTAGGACATAACATTGTTTTATTTCCTACACTGTGTATCTCTATTCTTTTATTTGACTGCATAGCAATAAAATATTAAGAGAATATGGCCCTCCAAGCTTATCAAGCTCATAAGTACCATGCACTAATTTGTGTATTAGCAAGTCCCACATGGCTACCAAGTTATTGATTCTGCCATCTAATTTCCTTGCTTTGCAAGGAAGATATTGCTTTTAGGATAAATAAAATAATCTCCACAATCATTTATGCTCAGTTCTTAGAGCTTTGTTTCCAGAAAGCTTCCTAAAGAAGAAAATACATATAATATTTTCACTGCATAATAGATCAGCACAAACCAAGACTAGTTTACTCTTCTTTTTTGCAGATATTAAAGCATAACCATAGCCAGAGACATGTACTTCTTGACTCATAAAACCCAGAGGTAGAAACGTATTTTCCATTTTATGCTTTGTTGATTCATCAAATGTGTACAATTCCTGTCTGTATAGTACATTAATAGGCTCCCCGTAAATCACTGCTGACTTACCAAAGGCTTACTTGATACTAAGTCTTATTTTGTTTTACTGGTAGACAGGGTAGAAGGAAGATCAAATAAGTCAAAGACCTCTCATTTTCAGACTGGAACACAGACATGTATTTGTAGAATAGTTTCAGGAAATATTTTCAAATTACAAATCATATATAACAGCCAAGGTTTTTTTTTTTTTTTTTTTTAGGCAAGAGGAGGCGGCAGAAATTGATTGCTTTGAATTAGCTATTTGATTCTGCACTAGGAAAAGAAAACTCAATAGAACCCAGACAACTCTTTACCCACCCACCCACAATGCCCCCCAGCTCTTTATAGCAAATGGTTACATATCAATAAGCACTGCAAGCTATTTAATTGAATCTGATCTGTCTCCACAACTAGGAATTCACAGGTACTATACTTACATGTGACCAGTTTGGGATTATCTTTTTATTTCAAATCAAATAAACAATAAGGCAATTAATATAATGATATTAGATATTAAGAAGTCACAAGATACCAGCATCTAGAATATTATTTTTAAAATATATATCCATGTTTTGGTATTAAGAAGTCTCAAAGTTAGAGAAGAATTTTTATATGCCTCATAGCAGTTCTGTACATGGGAACAAATTAGGCAAATACATAACTTGCAAAGCTGGCTTGGCCTTAATTGTGCAAACAGTGAACTAGTATTTTCATAGAGTTCTCCACTCTGCTAATATCCTTGAAGCTGTGGCATTAGCCCCAACATTCCCAGAACCTAGTCTTCCAAGCCTAATTTACAGATCCCAACCCTCAACACTAACATAGCAGCTCCACATCCACACCCCCAAGCAGAACCCTTTCTGAACAGAATAATGAAAATTTTGGTTTTCACGGCACCTCTTTACCCCTTTCTGTTTCCACCCTACTCCCACTAAGACACCAAGTATAGTGAAGACAGATTGACAAAAACCAAAATGGCAAAACTCAAAATAGCCAACACAATACTGAAGGAGATCAAAGTTGGAGGACACTACTCAACATCCAGACTTGCGATAAACCTATAGTAATCAAGACAGTACGGTATGGGAAGAAATAGACAAACAGATAAATAGAGCAAAATAGAGAGCCCAGAAATAGATACACACAGATACATTAAAAGTCAACTGATCTTTGGCAAAGGAGCAAAGACAATACAATGGAGCAAAGATAGTCTTTTTGATAAATGGTGCTAAAACAACTAGACAACCACATGCAAAAAAAGGACGAATCTAGACACCAACCTTACACTCTTTTTTGTTTGGTTGTTTTCTTCTTCACGCAGAGTCTCACTCTGTTGCCCAGGCTAGAGTGCCATGGCGTCAGGCTAGCTCACAGCAACCTCAAACTCCTGGGCTCAAGGGATCCTACTGCCTCAGCCTCCTGAGTAGCTGGGACTACAGGCATGCGCCACCATGCCTGGCAAATTTTTTCTATGTATTTTTAGTTGGCCAATTAATTTCTTTCTATTTTTAGTAGAGACAGGGTCTCCCTCTTGCTCAGGCTGGTCTCGAACTCCTGACCTTGAGCCATCTACCCACCTCAGCCTCCCAGAGTGCTAGGATTACAGGCATGAGCCACCACGCCCGGCCGAACCTTATACTCTTCACAAAAATGTATTCAAAATGAATCACAGAACTGAATATAAAACACAAAACTATAAAACTCATGCAAGATAACAGAAGACAAAATCTAGATAACCTAGGATTTGGTGATGACTTTTTAGATACAACACTAAAGGGACAATTCACAAAAGAATAAATTGGACTTTATTAAAATTAAAAATCTCAGCTCTGTAAAAGACACCATTAGAAGAATAAAAAGATAAACCACAGACCTTGAGAAAATGTTGACAAAAGATATATCTGATAAAGGATTGCCATCTAAAACATACAAAGAACTTTCTAAAACTCAAAAAAATCTGATTAAAAATGGGCCAAAGACTTTGACACCTCAACAAAAAAAATATATAGATGGAAAACAAGCATATATAGGTGGCAATAAGTACATGAAAAGATGCTCTACATCCTATGTCATCAGGAAAATGCAAATTAAAACACCAATGAGATATTACTATACACCTATTAGAATGTCCAAAATCCAGAACATTGACAACACCGAATGCTGGCAACAATGTGAATCAACAGAAACTGTCATTCATTACTGGGAATTCAAAATGGTAAAGCCACTTTGGAAAACAGTTTAGAGGTTTCTTACAATACTAAACATTCTCTTACCATATGATCCAATAATTGTGCTCCTTGGTATTTACCCAAAGGACCTGAAATCTTATGTCTATACAAAAAGTGACATGAATGTTTACAGCAGATTTACTCATAACTGTCAAAACTTAGAAGCAACCAAGATGTCCTTCAATAGGTGAATGGATAAACTTTGGTACATCTAGACAATGGAATATTATTCACCACTATGAATGAAATGAGCTATCAAGCCATAAAAAGACATGGAGGAAACATAAATTCATATTACTAAGCAAAAGAAACCAATCTCTGAACTGCATAGGCTACATACTGTATGACTCCAACTTTATGACATTCTCAAAAAGGCAAAACTATGGAGACAGTAAAAAGATCAGTAGTTGACAGGGGTTAGCAGGGAGTGGGGAATCAATGGGCACAGCACAGAGGAATTTTAAGGCAGTGAAACTGCTCTGTGTGATACCATATGGTAGGTATACATTAGTAGACATTTGTTGAACCCATGGAGTGTACAACACCAAGAGTGAACTCTAATGTAAATTATGGACTTTGGATAATGATGTGTCAATGTACTGCTCTAGTGGGATGTTGATAATGAGGGAGGCTACGCTTGTGTGGGGATAGAGGGTATATCAAAAAACTCTGTACGTTCCATTCAATTTGCCATGAACCTAAAACTACTCTTAAAAATATAAAAAGAATGTCTATTTTTTTAAAAAAAAAGAATGTAGATCCACCAATCCCTTCCTCTCATTTAATTCTCAACCAGCTAGGTCCCTACCCATCCAAACCCAATACTAGAAAAGAAAAGGTGTTGACAGAGAGGCCCCAGTCTTCAATACCTTCTGTTTAGGCAGCTCCTGCAAATTCTCTTCACTTTTCTTACCTACACAGCCCACTAGGAGTTAACAACTGTTAGGCAGGCAAGAGTCATTGTGGCCCAGAGGTCAGCAATCTTATTAAATCCCTATGCCACCACTGGGACTAAGTAATGCCAACATTGCTCAGTGCAAGGCAGGGGGAAAAGTGATTGAAGAGACAGAGTTAGAAAAGCCAGAGCGGAAATGAAAAAAGAATAGGAACTGCATGAGAGTAAGTGGTAGGAAGAAAACCAAATACTTCCATACAGACTGTTTGTCCATATCTTTCTTTTAAGAATACAACAATCAAGAAGGCATTTGGTATAATCAAAGGGTAGAAACACTGCAACTGGGAAACTCCTCTAAGACAGATCACAATCTTACATTTTGTAATAGATGACATTCTACTGTGAATACACTGCCCACACCCAGAAGTACTGATGTAGTCATCCTTTGGCATTTTGTAGACAAGTGCTAAAATTCTGCAAGTATGAAACATATTGACATTTGTTTTTATAATGGCAACATCCCAAGATAGGATGCAATGTCTTTCATTTTAATGAACAAGAATTGGGCTGGAATACATATAACATAGCTTCTCATTTTTAATCTCATTTATATATGTGAAATACATTATTGAAAAATCATTTTAGCATTAAGTCTCAGCTATGCAATTGCAGGTTTATGTCCTTTCATTTTGTAAATGTTTATATTTGAGAGAGAACCAATGATCATTGAGTTGTAAAGATCATAATATTAAGTGCAAAGACCCAGTGACCATTTTCAAACACACTATACATTTAAGAGAAGTGATGTTTGCTTTATTTGTAAGAAAAATTTACTTCAAAATGCATAAAATTTCACTTATCTCAAAAAGAAGCCTCTATAGTTAGATCCAAGAACATAATCATAGTATATTCTGTACTGCTATTGTCCAGAGTTTTTAAAATAGCATGTGACAAAGGAGACACAGCTAATCTAAAGATCTAAGGATGGTAAAGCTATGGAATGTGAAAAGTAGTTGAAAGTCTGGTTATCTAACTGGGAGGTTGACTAGAGAAAGGACATATGTATACATCACAGGAATTAGACCTGCTCTTCATAGCACCAGATAGATACCAAAACAGTAACAACGGATAGATTTAGGTAAACAGATGCCAACTTCAAGTGAAATTTATTTTGAAAAATTAACATTATTTAAAGAAAAAGCTTTATAAATTAGCATGTAAGGATTATCTAGAAAGAACACCTAGAATGATGAAAGAGAAAATTCAAACTTAAGAAAAATGACTT
Source organism: Microcebus murinus (assembly GCF_040939455.1). Classification (NCBI taxonomy): domain Eukaryota; kingdom Metazoa; phylum Chordata; class Mammalia; order Primates; family Cheirogaleidae; genus Microcebus; species Microcebus murinus. The sequence continues at coordinate 39,396,701 of NC_134113.1, forward strand.
GATAACATTTGCAGACCTTTTGGACCACATAGCCACATATTAGATCACTCAAAATGTTAACCAGATATAGAACAATGATATATACTCGACTTTGAAACACTGTAAGGACTAATTAGCAACTCAGTTACTTGTTGCTAATGCCAACTGGTCAACTACAAAATTTAAGTGTCTAATATTTGTTTCCTTTTTATAAAAATATGGTTTTAATAAAAAAAAATGGCTAAGCAAATGAACCAACAAAACACTAAACCTTCAATATGGCACCAATCACAGCTCAAATACTTTATTTCTGTTTCCTTCTCCAATCAAAGCCATTTTCTTCTGGCAGAGAACATGGAACACAAACAGACCGAATAAACACAATAGAAAACTTGGTTCTGATCTCTCGAATCAACAAGCCACTTTTGTACCCTTTCAGTTGACATCACAAATCACTTTAATTTTCTGTAGTTCCTTTATAAACAATCCTTAAGTGGTGGGCTAAGGGGGGAGTGCTTCAGGAACTGGTCTCTCCCCACTGGTATTTCACAGTCGTGTGCTTCCTGTGACAGTTTCTGAACTTAATATTCTACTTACTGATGTATGTATGATACTCACTCATTAGCTGTTCTAGGATAGAGAAGCTGGACCAGATAGCTTTGAGTTTTCTTTCCAACCTAGCAGCCTATAAGCTCATGCAACTTGGAAATTAAAGCTCAAACTGCAAACAATATGTCAAATCTGAAAAATTTTTAAATACTGAGGTTTTTTCCTCTGACAGGAAGGTAGGAGGTGTTATAATTACTAATTTAGTCAATGTCTATTGAGTACCCATTATGTGCTAGACATTGTTCTAGGCACTGGGTATATAGTAATAAAGAAAGCTACTGCCTTCATGGGATTATATTCTAGTGGTACATTTATATAGTTCTAAAAAACTTGAACTATGGAAAACTCAAACCATTATAAACATTCATTCATATGGAAAGACTGTAATGTATATATATATGTTTTATGTGTAAATCATATGTAAAATATGGTCTCAAAAGGTAAAAAGACAGTAAGATTGTATGGAAACTTAATAAAGTAAGCATTAAATGCATCAGAAAGGTATGTCAAAAAATTTTCCAAAAGCTAAAGAGCATTATTCACACACGTACCCATCAGGCATGGATCATGTGATCAGAGACTATTTCCTGTAACTGCTTTTCTGTTTATTCTGATCCTTTAATCATCATGCAAGCATTGGGTGTCTAACAGGTATTAATTCTACCATTCATTCTACCTTTAAGTACCTACCATGTTACCAAACTTGGTAAGCTTACCATGCTTACCAATTTCCATGGGGGGATATAAAGATAACGACATGGCCTCATGTTTCAAGTGGTTCAGAGTACACTAGCCAATATTACAAAATATACAAATATAGAAATCATATTATAGTTTAAAACTTACCATAAAATGGTAATTTTGAGAGTAATGTGTAGTACTTTATTTCATTAAATACTCAATGCCACCAACTGTAAAACATACTATCATGTCATAAGAAAATAGAAAACAACATAATATATCAGTAATAAATTATTAAAATAGGAAAGAAAAAAGAGTGCCAATGAACCAAAATCCATCATTAATTAAAAGATCCATCCTGACTTCAGAGATTTTAAAATGTGGAAAAATTTTTACATTAGCATCAAAGAAAAATGATACTAACTAGAAGTAATTAAATTAACAGCTTCCTATAAATACAGAGCCATACCTGAAGAGAAATTATCCACGCTTGATGTGAAGATTAACGCAATCATTAACTCAATCACAGGACAGAAATACATCATGATACAATGTCAATTTCAGCAGCACACACTGACCTTGAAAGAGATCTTGGAAAGCGTCTCTCTTACCTAGACCCTCATTTTGTACGTTCCCTGACTTTGCCATCCCCTAAGAGACAATTACTCCCCATAAAAATCTGTACATGTGCTTGTTTTTCCTCCAAATTTGGAAACTACAGCTCTGCTTTAAAAGCTTTTAATGGGGCCGGGCGCTGTGGCTCACGCCTGTAATCCTAGCTCTTGGGAGGCCGAGGCGGGCGGATTGCTCAAGGTCAGGAGTTCAAAACCAGCCTGAGCAAGAGTGAGACCCCGTCTCTACTATAAATAGAAAGAAATTAATTGGCCAACTGATATATATATAAAAAATTAGCCGGGCATGGTGGCACATGCCTGTAGTCCCAGCTACTCGGGAGGCTGAGGCAGGAGGATCGCTTGAGCCCAGGAGTTTGAGGTTGCTGTGAGCTAGGCTGACGCCACGGCACTCACTCTAGCCTGGACAACAAAGCGAAACTCTGTCTCAAAAAAAAATAAAAATAAAAAAATAAAAGCTTTTAATGGCAAAAACTACCTACTGACTTTTGAATCCTGGCTCAGTGCCTGTTTGATGAATTAGTTAATGAATGACTCTTCAACACATCTGAAACAATCAACACAACCAGTTTGAGGTGATCATCAGGATTGGTCTATAAGTGGTGGGATGTAAAGGCAGGGCATAGAAGCAGCAAATACATTTCTAAGGTCCAGTTTTACACGAAACATATCCTATCAAGAACTGTTTGCTGGTATTATACAAAAGAGTTATGAATAGCCTCATCACCTAACTAACTAAATTGGAAGAAGCAATTATATCTGAAACACCAATTAAAATACAGCTCGAATGATACAAAGGGGAAGGAATATTTGTAGAATAAAACCCTAGACAAATATTGAAATTTGAATTGGGGGTTGAGACTTTCTCCCTTAATGATAGCATAAAGGCAAGCAGATGTGGTCCACATATGCATGTATTTAAAACATGTGGCAGGTCACTGAGTAAGGATATATAAAAATTAAGACACTGTAACAGCTATAAAGCACTTCAATATTACTGTCAGGTCATCATGTAAAGAGAATAGAAGCTGGCCACAGTCTCCCTAAGAAGCAAAATCTACGAGTATGAAATTTGTTAGGGCACGTGCATTTAGAGAAGGGGCTACACAGGAGTGAGGTCCTGAGTTATCGTTATTACAAACAGGAATCTCTAAGATGTTTCTTATTGCCATTGTGGGTAACAGCAGAACTACAAGTTCCCATTTCCTTTGTGCCAAGTAATGTATATTGTGTTAAACACTTAAAATATATTATCTCATCTAATTCCCATTACCATCCTTCATTCCCCACTCCTAACGTTACCAATCTTGGTAATTATAGCACCTAAATTTCTCTTTAGCCATCCCCACCGCCACTACATTAACTTGGGCTTTTATCTCCTTTAACATAAACTGCTGAATGCATTTTCTTACAAAACTCCTGCCCTCAAGTCTTAGTCCTCTTCCAACCCATACCCCACATTGCTGATGGACTTATCTTTATAAAATGCAAGTCTATCACTCTCTCTCCAGTGCCACAGATTCTAAACCCTCAGGAGGCATGTGGGTCCCTCCAGGATGTGGTCCCTGCCACCCCTTCCCAACAATGTGCTCTAGGCCTCAGCCATGTAGCACTACCAGCCTACTTTTAGTACCCTACTAATGCCATGCTGTTTCACCTCTCCATGCCTCCTGCAAACTCTAACAGAGCCTACAAGACTCAACTCAAACACCTCTTCTGTGATGACATCTGTAATATAAACCCTCACCCCCAAGCAACCACCACTCATCAAGAGGTGGCAACCAAAAGTGGACATATCCTCTCCACACTCCCAAAGTGCATACCCCAGTCTGTGGAAGTTAATCAGTGAGAGTATGGAGTACTGAACAGGAAAGGCTGGATGCCCAGCCAAAGGGCATGCATTAAAATTGTTGAATTTCACCATAATCCAGGGTAGCTCAATTCCATCAGTGACAGAATTGATCAGACTGGAGAAGCCAACTTACACTCACTCGCAAAGACTAAATGAAATAAACGGAAAGTCTTTAGCTCAGCAGCTAATCAGGGCAGCAGAAAGAAAGCACATGAAGTGACAATGTCAACAAATTTCTTCCTGTCTTTATTATATCTGACTCTCGTTAGATTCTGATCTTATTTGTGCCTGAAGCATGTCTTATTTTTATAGCTTCATTGAAACAACATAGATGATTTCTTTCTTTGTCTGCCCTGCCTTGGGAGATAATTTTCAAAAAGCCAAATTCTTATATCTTTCTCATTTTAATCATCATAAAGACATACTTTTACCACATCATGCCAGGAAATGAGTAACCGTGCTAACAGCACCTAAGAAAATATGCAAACTAACCTTTCTGAAGCCAAGAAGGATTTTTAACACATTGTCTCTATCTGATTTCCTTCCTAAATATAAAATTGAGTTAGTGTGTCCCAGGAAGTATATTTTCAGTGGGTAAATATGTCTTATGTATGTTCCACTTCACTCTAGCTCCTCCTAATTTCTTCCTAGAAATTATGTACTCATATGAAACTAGTTATTATGTTTATAGAAAATAAACAAAGTCAGCATTTCAGCAGTCATACACATAAGCAGCTATTTCTTTTCCCTGTGCTAAGTATAAGACTGAAATATTTTAAAACATGTTATACCATTTTGGGTTATTATCTGTTGATTGCCACTAACACTAATTTTGTATCAGCAAGAAAGAAAATTGCTTAAAAACTTTAAATGAATGTATACATTTGGTGCTCCATTGTCAAGCTAACCTAGTGTACAAATCTTTTAGCTAACAATGTAAATGTTGCTGGATGATGTGCTTAGGATCACATCAATTTTTCTAACCAGAATGTAAATGCAAAAATCAATTACCTCATTTTCAGACAATGTTGTTGTAGGGAAAAAAGGGAAGGAAGGAAAGAAGGAAGGGGGGACGGGGGGAGAGAAGGGGGAGGAATGCATTAAATTCTAACAAATGGGACATGGGGAAGCTTCATCAGATAGAGATTAACAATTGTCTCAAAATCATCAAGTGCCATTGTTATTTGGATAATATTAACCATGGACAGACAACACAGTACACAAAGGCTGTTCTGAATTAGAAAAGCTACTGACTCTGCTAAATCACATACAATACACTGACCACCAGCACTCAAGGGATTATAGTCAAATGTCCAGCAAGCTGGCTGCGCCAGGAATGGCTCTCAGAACACATATGAGGTAATCAGTAGTCAACAGTTCAGATCCTGCCCATCTGGTTCTTCAAATATGCTTTCTTCCACCTCTTTTGGATTGGAAGAACAGAATTTAACACTGGATAATTTCTTGGATACAATGTATGCAGGAAATCACCCTAAAAATTCCATCCTTAATAAGAGGTCTGTATCTTAAAAACCAAGCAAAGAATTAGAGAGCCAACCATAATAAGAACACAGATCTTTCCATCATATTTTTGCTTACTTCATTTTCTTATAATTACCAATGATGAAACAAAGAAATACATTTTTAGGGATTCCAGAGATTCAGGTTCTATAACCAGTTTCCATTACTTGGTGACACTAGGTAACTCACCATTTTAGACATGAGTTTTTTCCATCACTAAAAGAAAAGAGGTGGTACTGTTTGATTCTCTCTAAAAAGCTTAGAGTTTTATACTACCAGTACTAGACTTCTACTTTATTAAATGAAAAATCAGAATAAAAAATACAGATTACAGTGTATGCATTACTTGTCTACTAGAAGACTGAACTCTAGCAATCCCATAAAAATGGTGGTCACTCTTGTTCCTTAGAATTCTCCAAAGGATACATTATAATCTCCCTGAGCAGTACACTCACATATTTAGAGAAGGAGAAGAGGATGAATAGAATGTTGTACAAATTGCTCAAATCAATGCAGAAATGGAATCTCAGCAAAAACCACAATAAATGGCCTTTTTAACATTTGGAGAGAGAAGTGGAGGAAAATGCATCAGCTCTAAATAAAAAAGTATTGAATCTCTACTATCTGTACTATAACTGAATCACTACACAGAGGGTTAGGAATAGAAGCTGTAATCCTGAGTTTGGTTTCCCCCTCATATCATTGATTTAAAGCACCATTTCCCAAACCGTGTTATAGGAGATGCTCACAGATGCTCCCCTGTAAAGGGGGCCCTGTGGCCAAGTGCAGAGAGAAACAGTCCATCTCCCAAAGAGGAATAAATAATGCATCATCATCCTGCCTTTGCCTCTTCCCCCCCCCCTCCACCAATACCTATTAACCCTTCCTGAAACAGAAAGGAGCACTCTACCTACTGGAATACAAAACAAAACCCAATCTAGATTTTCCCTTAAGTTCCCACTAGCCCACCTCACTATTTCCCATACACAAAATTTAAATTCTACTGTAGGTTACTTATCAAGGAAAGATTAGTTATTAATGGTTTAGTGAACGTAAAATGCTTGAATGAAAGTGATCTCCTCTTTGATTGTACTGCTCACACCTTTTCCAGAGCATGTCAAATTCACTGCTTAAAGAATAAGATTAAATTAACATTATTTCAAGGATTTTCTTTTTTGCAGATGACAGAAATATACTTCTAATACTCTGCTCCAAGAATATGGATTCAATCACCTACCTATTTCCCTCCTCACCATCTCCCTCCCCCTACCCTCAACACACACACAGACACAATTTCTTGATAAAATATCTCAGGAGCAGAAGACAGCACAATCACAGCATCGCTCGGGCAGCTTCTCTTTATACAACCTGCAGCTAAAAGGAAGGTCAGCAGCATAAACAAAAGCGATGACTTTGAAATGTGTGTCATGAAACAGAGCTATTTATTAATATGCCTGACAAGAATAAGGTGAGAGCCCATTTCAGCTGGCCAGAATGACTGCTGTATATCACACTCTGAGGCAGCAAGCCAAGACAGAATGAGTATTACCAAGTTGTTATGGTAACTAAACTGTAGCTGGTTTCATAAAACATTAGCTTTCCATCCCAGGGCCTGTGTTTAAAATTCAATGTAAGTCAGGGTCTCAACACCAAATGAGGCAGCTAGTGGTCACCTCAACCTCCAATAAGCCACACTGAGAACAAACTACTTGCACAGAGCACAACAGCAACCACAAACTAGCAAGCTCAGCTGCTCCAGGCCCACGGCCTTCACCCATTAACCCTCCCCCTGTGGCATCAGGACCAAAGCAACAACCTGCTCCAGCTGACTTCACCAATAAATAAGCACTATCCACAAAAGGAAACAAACCAGACAAGTAGAACAAAAGTCAGAGAAACCACAGCTGAAAGCAAAATCAGAGGTAGAACAACTGTGTAATATCATCAGCACATGCAGAACAGTGTTTAAGACTGAGGCTCTGGAGTTCAAGAGATTCAGTTTTAATATCCCACCCTCTTCCTGCCTTCCTATGTGAGCTGAAGAAAGTGCCTCTTTTCAGTTATACCTCTCTGTACTACAGAGGTAATAACTGTGAGACTGTGCAGTGACAATGAATATGAGTATTGGCATCAAACAGCTTGGAGTTTCCTTTTTCTATAGCTAATAAGCTGTGTGACTTTAGGCAAGTTACTTAACCTTTCAGAGCCTCAGTGTCTTCAACTGTAAAATAAGGATACTACTACCTCCTCCTTACAGTTGTGAAGATTACATAAGACAGTGCTTTGCCTACAATATATCAGGAACTTAATACTTATTGGCTATTGCTGTTGTTCTGCTGGTGGTAGCTATTACTATCTATGGCAGACAGAATAATGCCCCCCCCAAAGATGTTCAACATCATAGTCCATAGAGCCTGTGACTATGTTACCTTACATGTCAAAAGGGACTTTGCAGATGTGATTACGTATGTTTAGACTGGAACATTATCCTGGAATATCTAGGTGGACTCAATGTAATTGCAAGGGTCCTTATAAGGAAAAAGGAAATGAGGGAATGCAACAACAAATGCAGAGGTCAAAGAGAGATGTTTGAAGATGACATGCTGGTTTTGAAGATGGAAGAAGGGACCATGTGCCAAGGAATGTTGGTGGCCTCTAGAAACCAGGAAAGGCAAGAAAACAAATTTACTCCTAGAGACTACGAAAGGAAAGCAGCCCTGCTGATACCTTAATTTTAGGACTTTAACATCTAGAACTGTAAGGTAAAAAATGTGTGTTGTTTCTAAGCAACTACGTTGTTGGTAATTTGTTAACAATGGCACTAGGATACTAATATACTACCTTATTGCCATATTAAATGGGAAAGTGTGGGGGAAATGCATGGCACATAAAAGGCACTGAATAAATGACAGATGGTGAACTATATTTGAGAAATGGCAATGACTAAGGGAGATTCCATGCCTCTTAGAGCAACCATAGCCATCGAGTATCCCACTGCAGCTAATGTCTGTTACCTAGAGCAACTTTCATTGCTCCTACCACATATCAAACAGCTGTAGATGCTATTCTTCAACCATCCATTCTCAGATAATTGCACCTGAAATAAATGAACCAAAAAAGAAGATGCCATCAACCAAGTAGTAAGTGAATTGTGAAGATGAGCAAATCTAGCGAGGAATATCATTAGCCCAAGGTTATCTTGTAACTCAAAACAGAAAAAAACAACATAATACTTTGTAAAGAAATAAGAAGCATATCTATTTGCATTGGGTCAGGTCTAAGACCACTGAGCCTACAAATTTGATGGCATCCATGATAAGCCTCCAGATGATCCTGGTGAGGACTGAGACACAAAAACTTCAAGAGCCTGCCTCAGCTAATAATGAGGAAAAACACAAATACAGGAGCGATCATAAAAGATGATTTCCCCTCCCTCCTGTTCCAGCTAATGTCCAGTGAGGATGCAGCGTTACAATCTCTTGGCAGCGTGTCTGCAAGTACATCAGTGACATGGGACGGGGTGTTGAGTTCATTCTACTCCCTCTGCAAGGGGCTTGGCATCCTGCTGCCTAGATGTTCGTGTGTAGAGGAGAGGCAACTTTGAGAGAACTGTACAAACACAGTGGTTAGGGCGCCATTAGAAACAACACTCTCAAATCATGTGCAGGAAAATGGAAGAGACATCTGTAATAAAGAGACTAGGAAGGTAAAACAACACAGCAGAGAAACAGGGCATAAAACAAATAATAGAATCAACTGATTATTCACACTAGGGAAATTTGTAGGCAAGTCAGGACTATGTTATTTTCTTGTGTGCCTTCATATGCCTTCCAGAAAACAGCCTTCTTTTCACACTGTGTATGGCCTAAGGTCTCAGCTCCAGAAAGTTCATCTTAATGATTGTGGATGGTCAGGGAACAACCCTGTCACTTTCCTGAATACATAGAAGAATTTGATTTTTGTTTGTAAAGGCTGTATCTATGCGACCACCCCTACACTTATATTCAGGCTCAGGCATTTCGAACAAGACACAGTAAAAAAAAAAAAGTAGAAGAAATAAAGTATGGCCCAAATTCATCTTCCAGATAGAGAGACAAAATAGGAGTTTTAAAAGGATAGGCAGAAAAAAGAAGATAAGGCCCAAAAGGAATACCTTGTTACCTTAGATGAGACTGCATCCTTTTTCTTCTGCTAGAATTTGCATTTACCTAACATCTTCTGGACATGTAACATGAAATTCCAACTGATGGCAAATAATGGGGAGAATACACTGATGGATGTAAGAATTTTCAAATTGTGCACCAGGGATCCCTCAGTGTCTCTGGGTGGGGTATGTGTAGAAGGGAGGGTAGAGAACTGGAATCCTGCCTCCATCTGCACTTCAAGCTGACAAAAGAATGCTTGAAAACATCTAATCTAGCCATCTTGCTCAGCAAAGAAACACAGAGAACTGAAGATAGGGTGACTAGTTTGCCCAGGACAATCCATGGTTATGCCTGATGATTCACTGTAACTTTGAATAGCACCTCCACGAAGAGACAGTACATAACCCAATCACTCAAACTCCAGAGGTTATAAATCTAGAGGTCCCACGTTCAACCCATCTGGTTCAGCCAGTACCAGAATATGCCTCCCAACATTTTTCCTACTACACAGTATTTTCCTCTTATCAGATAGGAAATGTTTCACTTATTTGCTTTTTGTTTTTATTTATTTCACCAACAGGGGGAAGAATATCATTAAAACCTAATGCAAGCTTGGAAAAAATTTAAATTGTCATTGGCTATTTCCCTTATTTCATACCACACTCAATCTATGCCTTGGATATTAGCCAAACACCACAGAGCTTGTTTTCTATGATCTTTTTGAAGAGTAAAAACTCTGGAAATGATCCAGAGAGGTGTACTAGAGAACACAAGAAGTCCTTGTATAAACAGCATCCCTGTTTCTAGATTTTTGATCAGTTTTAATGTAACAAAAATTATAAGGTTGAGTACAAAATCTACATTCATTTTTAGAATGAAATGTGAGATTTCAGAGCAATTTCCCACTTGTGTCCATATCCAGCCCTATGAACCTTAGGGCATGTATTTACAGTCTTGTTCCATTTTAGGAGCACCGGGAGTTGATAAACATTACTGTAGGTGTTCCGGGACAACTGTTTATGGCTAACACCCCTGACCTGCCACAGTAATCACTATCATTGTCTCTCAGAATGTGACCTGTCTGTTCCTCTCTGAAAAGAGCTCTGCCTGTTCTCCCAACCCTTAGAGCCAAGTCCCATTTGGACAGTTAACATCCAAACACAGCTTCTTGCTAGCCAGTGGGAAGAGAGATGTCTGAAACTCTCTCAAGATGAGACTATGCACTGACCCACAAATGCTGACTCAGTGACATCACCTCAGCATAGCCCTCCTGCCTCCACATGGAGTCCTGCCTAGAAAATGCAGATGCACAGAGGACAAAAACAAGTATTATAAACAGCCTTATCAGTGTATTGCTTTCACCCCCAACCCCTGCGTGGAGGACTGGTACTGGTCTGTGGCCTGTTAGGGACCTCCTCTGGCAGAGCTGCACCCCAGGCCGCCCCCCTGCCCCAACCCTGGTCTGTGAAAAAATTGTCTTCCAGGAAACTGAGAAAGAGGAGGAGTGCCACACAGCAGGTGAGCAGCGGGTGAGTGAGTGAAGCTTTATCTGTATTTACAGCTGTTCCCCTCCCTATCGCTCATATAGCCATCTGAGCTCCACCTCCCCCCACCACATCTCCTGCTCCAGTCTGTGGAAAAATTGTCTTCTATGAAACCGGTCCCTGGTGCCAAAAAGGCTGGGCATCCCTGTCTTTTATCCCAATACTGCATGTTCCCAGGTTCCCAGCACTATGCTAACTTGTTGACAGAAGAAAATCTTGTCAACCTCCGCTATTTCCCAATGCTCAGATAAAACACTACTGGTGGCAGGAAAAGCAAAAATTAAAAAAACTAAATAGCAGAAGTAAGCAATAAACAACAGGATGGTGATGGGGAAAAGCTATGGCATAGCTTCCAATAATTCCTGGATTGGAACATTATGTTATTTTTTCAACTCTTGCAGCTTTAAAAAAAATATTTATTGTATGTGCTCAGTGTAATAGATGCCTGGGATATGACTTCCTATTGTAACTGAGCCTGCTCTGTAAGTAGGCAGATGAACAAATTATTTCACCTTGGCAACTGCATTACTTTTAAATTTCCCACATTAAATCCAAAGATCTGGAAGTAAGAAGACCTGTATTCCCATCTCTGCCCCAACACTAACCAGCTTGTGCAAATCTCTTTGCGTCTCTGGGCCTCAATGAGATGAATATATATACTACTAACTTTGTAGGATTACATAAGTTAAGATCTTTTAGAAATATCTAAAGCCATATACAAGTACATGGTCTTAAAGGAGGGCCATAGGAAAGTTGAGGACCAGAAAATTATTTAAGAGGGCCAGAAAATTTTCCTATGAAAAACTGATGATGTCCAACTGGAACTGTTTTTGGCCTTCTCTGAGCCTCAGAACATCTGGAAGATGGAGAGAAAAGGTTAATGCAGAAAGAAACACAGAGATTAGTGAATTTATTGGCAGGAACAGGAGAAGGTAATGGCAAACTAATTTTCTTTCCTAAACACATTCAAATGTTCCCATATTCTCCCTAATGAGAAACTATTTTAAAATTTAAAACAAAACCAACAAGCATGTGCCCCACACTGATGTGATTTCCAACCAGGGCTTAGGATCAAACCTAGAAACAGGCCAAGGCATACACAACTTTAACCTTGTTAGCATGGTTTCCTCACAGGACTATTTTGTTGGCATAAAAAAATATTCAGGGATGTACACTTATAGAATTATTCCTCCTCAGTCATTTGTTTGGCAGGAAAACCTGATCTGCTTCATGTAATTTGCTGATTAAAAAATGGTCTTTGATTGAACCCCTAGCTATGCAAAATGATCTTGAGCTGACTGAAGGACACATTCAAACCCTTCGATTGACAATGTTTCTGTTTACAATACTCAAGGAGAGGGTGAACATTCTTATTTACACAATTTCAACATTTACGATAATGTTTTCATTTCAGAGGTTTTATTAGTCCATTTCAAGAATGAAAAAGCATGATACTTTAAACTGTACACTATTTAGAAAAATGAGATTATTCACAATCATTTATAGTGAGAATAGAAACAAAATCTGTACTTGATCCATTTATGACTTACAGAAGATACTGCACTGTGTAACTGTTTTCACCATCACTATTGACTTTGCAGAAGCCTACTTCAAAGATGAGACACTAACCCCAAAACACAAATGGGAAAGAAGTGCTTCCATCCATGCCTCCCTAATAAAACAAGCAAATCAAGCTTTTCCCCCTTTAACTATTGTTACTGATTTTAAAAATGTATAGCTTCCACCAATGTTGTTATAATTAAATTCCTCCCATGGTTGAAGATGCACCAGAAGTAATGAGATCCCTGTCCCATTTCCTCAGCAACTACTTGCCTTTCTTAATTGCAGATGTCAGTTCCAAAGCATAGAAATTAGTGAGTCTGGGTTCTAATTCCACTCTACCACTAATCACTTATGTAATTGGAGTAAAGTAAACCACTGAACATTATTCTAAGCCTCAGTTTAGTTATCTGTAAACTAGGGACAAATAAGTGTACCATGTACCTTCCAAGACTTAAAACTACCATATGCTGAAGGCCTTCGGAAAATATTAAAAGAGCGATACAAACAGTGCAACAAATACCAAATAAGTATTTCTTATTAACATTAGATTACCATAGGAATGGTAAAATATCATTTTGTAGTCCTACTAGAAATTTTCTGTAAACCAATTTGTAGAAAGAGGAAATGATTTATTATACCTCATATACTTTAAATGCAATGGTACCATTTTCTTAGATTGTTTTTAACTATGGGACAAAATAGAATTTGAGCATTTTCATTGACCAGGCCTTCAGGACTCCTCTAATATCTCTCAGAGATGATCTGACCCTGGCCACAGGCTATTTTAATTTATTCCCCATTGTCACAGCTAGCTATCATGGCCACTGGGTCCTTGGTCAAATGAATCAGGCCCTTGTACAGAAAAAACCACTTTGAACAGGCAGTGAATGAATCTGGTTTAAAAGTCAGATAGAAATAAGAAAAAAAAAAAAGATAAATAGTTGGCTAAAATAGCATGTCATTTCACCTCCTTATATATAAAGCTAATCAATTAGCAGTAAACTGTGGGAACTTTACCATTGGGCTTGATCATTTTGAGGCTTTCAAAGCCTCCCCTTCTCTAGCATACAGCAGTAGACTGTGTTTCTACAAGAAACAGAAACTGGCAGTTAAATTCTTTCATCTGCCTCTATTTTATCCTCTCGCAGTCCAGCAAAGCTTTAATACCTGCTTAAAATACCAGACTTGATACTGCTTGTATACATACAAGAAATAAAAACATGCATAACTAGGATTCTAATCATAAAACCATTTGCCCACGTGGTATTCCCATCATACCCAAATAAAGATGGAAGCATGTCTGGAGACTGAAATATAAGTGGGATTAATTATTTGCTGAGCATGACAGGAGGGAAAATAAAATGTAGTGCTACAATCCTCACAATTATAACTCAGCCAATTTATTGTCTGCTGCCTAGATGCTGAATTTCAATCTATTTTTTGATATAATTCATGCAAAAATAGAAAAAAGAAAGGTCTGAATATCAGGCATACAACACAAATTCTATTACACTGCATGCAGGGAATACATATAATGAAATTTTTTCCTGTCTACAAGGTCATCCTTCTAATTCATGGAATTCATTTACTCTTTAGGTACAATTCAACGTGTGCTACTTTGCAAATAAATCCATCCAGGTTCCTAACAAGAGCCCTAAGAGGGGGTTCAGAATGCAAATGTGGTTGCATGACATGGCCACTGGGTATATTGTTCCTTTTGGGTAAGCAACACAAAAGCAGCATTTTTTCAAATTTAAATATCTTTTAGAGGACTGCTTTATCAAAAAATTAAACTAACTCTAAGCAAAAAATAAAACTAATAACATGTGCTAGAGGTCCATTTCCAAAGGCTTGGATATATAATTTACCACCCACTTCTTTTTTATGAACAGCACCAACTCATTAGAAATTTCTCTGGACTGCTCCTTCCTTTGGTACTAGCAATTCACATGACTAGGAAAGTAATAACTATTCATTATTCAATCTTTAACTGCTCAGCAAAAAGGACTAAGGTCTAGCTTCTGCTTTGTATAATATTTGAGAGATATGAGAAGAACCAAACATTTTCTTGTTCTTCCTTTTATTCTTTCTTGTGTCAGAATATTACAGGGGTACAAATGTTTTGGTTACATGGATTGCTTTTGTACTGCATGAGTCAAAGCAAACATTTAAAAGTCCTGCTGTTTAGATTTTTTTATCTGATAAAGTAGAATGCTTCAATATTAATTAGAAAGTTAGTAAAATAAAATCACTCTACTGCTAAAAAATTATCATGATTATTACCTAAAAAGCTTGCAAAATATGATAATTCAAAACATTTTTAAATAGCAAAGAAAACAATTATTTAACAAACTCATAGATACACTATGAAGTATCGATCTATCTTTCCATCTTATAAAAATGTTATTTTGCATTTTAATAACAGAAAAACCTATGCTAATACATAATACCTATTTGTATACAGTGGTTGTCATATTGTTAGAATGTGCGTAGCAGTTTTTGCTTGTGAAATACTTTGCACACACTAATACTTACATTTTTAATCAGCCAAAGCACTAGATCTGTGCTTCCTTCTTCTCTGAAATGTTTTGATTAAATATGCATTTAAATTATTGTCTAAATAGAGTATGTGAGAGATTTAAGTGGGTATTCAAACATACAGTTTTATAATAAACATTTTATTGATAATTATCTGGCCTTGAAAGGCCACCAGAAGTCATGGCAATCCTTTGCACCATTTTGTTGTCTGAGCCTTCAGCCCACCCTGCTCTGGACCAATTGAGTTACAGTGGTAAAGCTCTTTTAATATTAAACATTCCCTGTTTTTTGTAGATTTCCTTGTGATGATTCTGCCCTTGCTGATATGGGGACACAACAATGCTAACTGTGACATGGGGTTTCAATAACCTTGCCCAAATTTGGCTAATGCCAATCAGGATCATTTTTAATTCCTCTCACTTCTTATTTTCTAATTATCTTTCATCACTCAGGTAAACATGACAACCTCATATTTCAAGCAATACTTAAAATTCAGCTTATAGCTTTTGGCCTTTGTTATGAGGATAAAGTAATACACATTGCAACTGACTTTAAGGACCCTTTCAGTTCTCAAATTGACAACTTCTTGTTGGACATTCAGTCACTAGTCATAATAAAATTAAAATACACAGTGAATGTACATGATTATTGCACTTGCTATAATAGGTTCTTTGGCAATACTAGCCCATCAAATTTTCATAGCACTTCTGAGACAGCTGCTGCCATCATCCCCACTTAACAGATAAAGAAACTGAGATATGGAGAAGTTAACTTGACCTTATTCACACTACCTGTAAGAAATGTGATATTGTGAAGCCTCAGCTCTTAGCTGACATATGGTATTGCTTCTGCACCAAACAATTTTATATTAAGGTGTTATAATCCTGACACCTGCTTTCAAAGGGAAAAAAAATACACACACACACACACACACACACACATATATATATCCCTGTCTAACATTCTTCAATGATCACTGATACCTCCAGAATATAAACTCCTTGATCTAGAATTTATACACTTCACAGGCTACCTACCCTTCCAGCTTCATCATGTTGCCCTTGCCCCATGCACACATTTGTGCTCTTAGGGACTGTCCCCAAACTTTTCATGTTCCCTTTGTACACTTCAGAGTCACAACCTGAAACATCCCCCTCCATTGTGTCCATCTGGCAGGTTCCCACTCATCTTTCATGACTCAGTTCAAGTATATCCTCTCTAGGCAGTCTTCTCTGCCACCAGGCAGAACTGTCACACCCACCACTGTTTTTCCATGCACCTTCTTCATACATTTAGTACAACTATGAAAGTTTCATATCAAAAAATCGTTAACAAAAAAAAAAAACCACCATTTGCCAGCCTCTCATCAGCAGTGAGCTCAAGCACAAGTATTTCATCTTTGCCTTTTCAGCACTGATCAGAATAAACATGATTCAACAATAAGCAAAGGAATGAATGTGTAAGCTGCATGAGTGGAGTCAAGCAACAAACATCCCCTAAATACAGCTCTGGATTTTGTGGTGGCAAGACTGAAAAACTATAAAGATGTGATTTACAAAAAGTAACTTCTGGCCGGGCGCGGTGGCTCACGCCTAGCACTCTGGGAGGCCGAGGCGGGCGGATTGCTTGAGGTCAGGAGTTAGAAACCACCCCGAGCAAGAGCGAGACCCCATCTCTACTATAAATAGAAATAAAATTAATTGGCCAACTAATACATATAGAAAAAAATTAGCCGGGCATGGTGGCGCATGCCTGTAGTCCCAGCTACTTGGGAGGCTGAGGCAGAAGGATTGCTTGAGCCCAGGAGATTGAGGTTGCTGTGAGCTAGGCTGAGCCACGGCACTCACTCTAGCCTGGGCAACAAAGCTAGACTCTGTCTCAAAAAAAAAAAAAAAAAAAAAAAAGTAACTTCTATGCCTTAATATCAGCTAAAAGAAAAAGCTCAACGTGGAAATCTCACTGTATAGAAAATACACCTGTACTAACAGGTCCAAAGTAGAAAAAGCTAGACATATGTGGGACATTCCCAATAGCTCAACATGGCTGGAAGGTTTGGCAAAGATGACCAGACATGGTGGGGTGGGGGCTGCTGAATCCTACAGGACCATATGCTATGGGACAAACTGAATTTTGCTTAAATACTTTGCTACCCCATTTTCCAGTTACAGTATCTTTCCTTCTCTCTGTGTATGTCCAAAAGTGACCCTTCATAGGTCATATGCCAATTCCTCCATTAAGCATTCTGCCTTTCCCATCCAGACGACTTCCCCTCCTTTATCTATCTACAGATACTCATACTTTTCTACAGCACTTGCCACCTTTGCACAAGTCTTACCTCACCTGCCACACATAAACTCATTAAGGTCAAGGTCTACATTCTGTTTTCCCACTCACCACCTAGCCCACAGCCTAATGCATTGTAGTGTGAAAAATAAGGCATTTTCTAAAATTCTACAACTATTTTAAATATATACTTCAACTAAAATTCAACAGAGTTAATAAGCATTGAAATACATTCATGATTATATATCATAGCAATTCCAGGATAAATCTCAGATGAGAAAATTTTTCTATTGAGTTCCACAATAAGCTAGACTTTTTCACTTGGGCCCATGATCTAGATAAAATTATTTAGCATTTTGTGTAAATAACCATCTTGTTGTTGGTTACAAAGACATGGGGTCTCAAAACAGAATCTTATCTACAGCAAGTTGTCAAGTTGTATTTGAATCACAATTACTTTTGTCAGAAGCTAAGACAAGATTTCAAAATGTATCATACTGAAAATGTTGGTAAGAAAAAGCATTGTGTTGGGGGTATGGACAGTGAGAGTGTTAGAGAAAAGAGAAGATGTATGTCTTCAGAGAGGAAAAACAGTTTGGACTCACATTTGATGTATAAACTACAGCTCAAAATCTATCAATTTTCTAGAAAATGAAATAAAAACAATAACACAACCACCAACACACAATAGCCAGGCCTCGTTCTCCCAGCACTTGGGCATCAGTAGAATCAATAGGACAACTGATGTTTCTGAAGATTCAGCTACAGATCAAGGACAGTGCAACGTACATGTGCTCAAAGTTAACATTTCAATTTGCAACAGAGATAATATTATTCTGAAATTTTTCATTGAAAACAAACCCTTCAAACATGAATCAGACAAGCATAATCATTTCATAATAATGGAATATACTGCAATGGTACAGCATCACAAAGAAAACAAATACTGCACTTTTAGTGTGCCAAACTAACTACTGCCCTGTATGATAGAATACGACTTATACTTCACAGAATATTTTTTTGGAAAACCTCCATATGTGGACTTTGCCTTAGATTCTGCTGCGAGAAGTACTAGAACATGAATACTATTTCTCCCTCACTTAAAACTGTCAGGTAATTAAGAGGTTAACATGAAGCACATGGACCAGCCCAAGGGTATCCAGTCTTTCTGGGGTGAGGCATTCATTCCAGGTGCCACCTCCCTCGGAGACAAACACACTTTAGAGACTTGGAGTAGAGGTGAAGGATTTCTGGCAGCCAGAGAAAGGGAGAGCACTGCTGCCACATTCACAAAATCGCCCTGTAGTATTTCTTCCCCACCAGCCTAGAAGGAAGGAGGAACAGAAAACAGACGTCCAATAATAAATACAATCAACAAGGACCAATGTACATTCGGACAGTTCTTTAGAGTTTCAGTCCCTTCGTATATAATACTTTAACCTAATTTACAAAAGTGAACCAAGGCTCATGGTCAACCAAGTTGGCCAGACCCATCATCAGCCAGCGTAAGATCCACAAAGACAATGGAAGCAAATACAAAGAAATCAGCAAGGCTCAAAGTACTGAGAAGTAAACAACAAAAAGGTTTTTTTTCTAAGGAACTCTTCCTCCCAGAATTAAAATTTCAAACCAGTAAGGTCATTCAGTTAAAATATCAAGACTCCCAATTTCTCCTACAGGTCCACAATCACTAAGTGCAATTCATAACCCAAAAGCTCTGAAAATCCAAAGGTTTTTCATAACCTAACCTCAAATAAAATAAGATGACAGTCTTTATCCCATGTTATTAGTTTTCTATCACTGCTGTAATAAATTACCACAAACTTAGTGGCCAAACAACAAAAATTTATTATTGTACAGACCTCCTCCTGGAGGTCAGGAGTCCCATAGGGGTCTTATCAGGCTAAAATTGAGATATTAGAACTGCTTTCCTTGCTGGAAACTCCAGGTAAGAATCTGTCTCTTTTCTACCTTCTAGAGAGACTGCATTTCTTCATCCATTACTCCCTTCCTCCATTTTGAAGGCAGCAAGTTTTCTGACCCTTTTTCTGTCGTCACATCCTCTGAACACAGCTGAAAAAGAGCCTTTGTTTTCAAGGACCCATGTGTTCAGATTGGGCCTACCCAGAAAATCCAGGATAATGTCCCCAACTTCAAGGCCTTAAACTTTAATCACATCTGCAAAGTCCCTTTTGCCATGAAAAGGTGATGAGTGATGTATTTACAAGTTCTGGGGATTGGGATGCAGACACAAGGAGTGAGGGCAACATTCTGATTCACCCACTTACTGTGAATTTTTATGTATTTTCTTATGGAAATAATAATATATTCGATCAAGGGGTGCTTCCCCAGGCCACACTGAGGTTGGTACATGAAGTACTATATGTGTATATATGTACATATTTATAACTACATATATATTTAGAAAGATAATAGAGTATATGTGTATAAGTCCAAATGTGGAAGTATTTCTTACCCCTAGGGTTTCATATTTACCTGTATCATGACTTATCCATAGTATTAGACCTTTCTCTCCTCTCCAGGTCCACCTCTGTCCACCCCATTCAAAGCAGCAGTTGCTCTTCTAATAGGTCAGATCCAAAAGCACTGAGTGGATCTTAACAATTAGTGGACAGAGGTACTGTGCTTTAAAAGAAAACAAAACCAAGGTCTGTTCTCTCCTTCTTTCAACTTCCTAGTTGGATGGGGCTAAGTTGAAACTAGAACCCCTCTTGGGGTATTGTCATTTCTTTCTTTTTTTTACTTATTTCCTAAACTATAGCTATACCACAGGTTATCAAGACTAAAATATATATATTTGGACTCAAGCTTAAAGTATTTGCTCCAAATGACCTTTTTCCATAGTCCTGCACTAAGAGTAATTGGTACCAGCTCAAGCTATTAAAAAAATGGTATTCTGATTACCATTTGGCTGCTGTTTCCTGCATATATCTTCCCTAGCAATCCTGTACTGGGATAGAGCTATTGTAATTAGCAGGGCAGATTCAAGTATTTTGGAGGCCCTAACCACACTACTATCAAAACCTCACCTCAATTCTTAAACAATTACAAACATTAATATCAAGCAGTTTATTTAAAGATTCATAAAATGCTTTTACACTCTAGCAAGAAAAAAAAGTCCAAAGTATGATATAGATGTTGTCCTATGGAGAATATCCTGAACAAATATTTGTTGGCATAAAATGAAAAGCCTACAGGTAATGGCATACATAATTTCTAATGCAACTTCCTGTGACATTATTGAGAATTTATCTGCTGTAGGCAGAAAAGCCTTTGTAGCTATTAAGGCCATATATAGGAGACCTTCAAAAGAACATTAGCATTCATTGAGAGTGTAGAACTCAGGAAAACTCTCAATTATGGTTACATAATCCAAACCAATCTTGTGTTGAGCACAGCCTGGCCATAATAAATTGTAAAGTCTATCTATAAAAAAGCAACTAAATACTCTGGAAATTTTAATTTTTTTAAATTAAAAATTAAATATGTTCCCATTTCCTCAAGGGTAAGGACCTTGTTTCATTCATTCCTGTACCCCTTAACCTCATCACAGTGTAAAAGGCAATTAACATAGCTCTATAAACTGTTTTTGTTTAAACATCTGTTTACTTCATGGGGTAAATTAATACAATGCCAAACATGCAAAGCACATAAAACAAGCACACAAGACTGGACACATTATCCAACAAACAAATAGAAACAAAAGCATGATTATCAAAAGACACCTAAGAAAACACTCCCAGAGTCTAAGCACATATGGCATATATCCTTTTCACTGGCAACTAGGAGTGGCTTAGCTTCTACATATCTCATAAAGACCAGAAAAATCAGACCTGTGTTGTTTATCCCCAACTGTACAGGTAGTTCTCATTGCATAGTGTGCTGCTCAAACATAAAAATATCAAGAAGAACTAGTGACTTCATTAACTTTTTCCTGAGGCTTGTGAGGCAACTAATTTGTGATATCCTGAAAGCTAATATCTCTAAATGACTACTTATTGGTTTTTCTGAGTCCTCCCACGTAATGCTTGTTCAAAGGGTAAACGTGTATGTCTAGGACCAAAAAAAATAAAAGAAAAAAATCAATTTCAATTCGCAGAGAGTGTGATATTGGCATAGGTCAGTGAACACCATCACTGTTTTATACCAAGATAACCTTGGATCTGAAAAAAAAAATTCTCAGAGGCAAGGTATCCTATTAGTTACCCAGCTTAACAAATTAAATAGCAAAAGTACAAAAACCTTATGCTCCAAACGAAAAGACTGGTGGCTCATTTATGAAAATGACCTAATATTCACATCAATCTAAAGGCTCAAAAACTTTAATACCTCTATTATTCAAGGTTTCTAGCACTTATATATTAAAGATTCAGTCATATCTTTTAAATTTTAATGGGATGTTAATTTATTTAGATAAAGTTGAACAGATTCATAAAGTAAAATGTAAGACTATTGTCTAGTTTTTGGTTCTCAAATCCACACAATGTTATCTGCAAGGATGTACCAAAACTTTGTACTTACACAGAATCTATTCTAGCCTTTGGAAATATTCAATTTTTAGACTTTATTAGCCTTGTAATATAACAATGAGAAAAACAGATTGATGCATATAGTTTAGAACCATGCTTAAGAAGGGTAATCTAGCAATACACACAAAAGGCCAAAGTACAAAGTCATGAAGAATGGCTACAACAGGTAACATGTTACCAGGGCCTTATGTGGGTCATTATTTGGGGCACTTTAATATTATATAGTTCAGTACATAATAGAAGAAAAACTTCTATGACAATAAAAGCCCAAGTCATAAAGGCTGGGTGAGCCTGTTGGGAGGAAGAGTGACTTTTGGGCTAACCTAAAGGTAAACTATAATACAATCTCAAAGTTTACCCAAGTATCAGCTAAAACATGTCCATGTCCTCAACCTTCCAGGCCCGCTTTCTTTCAAAATTCCAAAACATTTGAATCTTTAACAAGCATATTACCAAAAGGAAAGGCCAGGATTGAGTTCCAGGCTAGCAACTAATGAAAAAGAGATACTGTATCTTTTGTGCTCCTTATAGATAATGTCCACAGAAAATGCATTCCCGGAAGTTAAAAACATAAAGGCTAGGATGCTAGTTACTCATTGTGTTAAATGCAGATTTAAATAGCATTCTGTCAACCAGAACTCTATTAACTGGTGGTTCCACATACCTATAAAGCAGTGATAACCTACAAAACACTTACACTGCCTCAGGGTTGTAATTATCAATTCTAGTTATCTATTGCTGCTATGTAACAAATTACTCCAAAATTTAGCAAAATTTCAAACAATGAACATTTAATAACTCACACAGCTTCTGTGGGTAAGGATTTCAGTAGATTATTAGGTGGGTGGTTTAGCTCAGGGGCTCTCAAAAGGATGAAGTCAAAGTGTTACTCAGGACTGCAGTCATCTGAAGACTTTACCAGAACTAAAGGACCCTCTCCCAAGGTGGCTCTTTCATGTGACTGGTAAGTTGGTGCTGGCTGTTAGCAGAAGGCCTCACACTCTTGCTATGTGCATCCCTGTGGACTGCTTGAGTGCTCTCATGACATGGCAGCTGGCCTTCCCCAGAGTAAGTGATCCATCTAGCAGAAGAAGTGGAAGTGGCAATGTCTTTTATGACAGCCTCAGAAGTCATACATCCTCAGAAATCATACACCATCACTTCCATCATATTCCACTGACCACACAGAATTCATAATGTGGGAGGGGACTTCACAAGGTGTGACTAGCAATAGATAAGGATTACTGGGGACCATCTCAGAGGCTAGTTCTTACAATCTTGAGATAAGCTTCCAAATGAAAGATTAATGCTCATAGTTTTCAAACTGTTTATTGTCCAATTTCTTGAAAATTATTCTTACATATGATAATATGGTATTAATTGGGACATATTTCAAGCTCTTCAAGGGAGGCAATAAATGTCTGCTGAACCAAACTAGTCCCATATTTTCTAACCCTGACTTATTTACTGAGTTCTAACACATTGCCATCATTTTTGTATATTATTTTATTGACTTGCCATTAAATACTTAGTGCTAATATCTATATGATTTTAGTAGTAATATTGACAGTAGGATCAACATTATTTAACAATCAAATAGTCTAGATCCTTGAAAGTCAGAGTGAATTAGAATTTCTAAGGTCAGAGAATCACAGAATCATTGAATTGGGAAGGACCTCAAAAGGTTACCTAACCTGTTGAAGCTGAATGATGGGTTCATTGTATTTCAATATAACATCCTTTCTATTTTTATGTTTATGCAAAACTTCCCAGAATAAAAATTTTTTAAAGAGGTATACTAATCCAGTAATTCATTTTGCAAATGAGGACATCCCCTTAATACGTAAAGAAAATTAGTCATGCAGTGAAGCTCTAAATATTAAAGCCCACAAAAAAGTAAGGATGAAATGTCACATCTTTTACTAAATGACATGTTCTCATCAATAAGACTTTACGTGACTTCACAAAAAATTCAGCAGCCTTCTTTACCAAACTTGTAGTTTTACAATGACATTAGGGTTTTAGTAGGCAGTTACAGAGAACAGAACTGTAGTACTAAAGCTAGACATGATGTCTAGCAAAAAATAACATTTTTGTTATTTTAACACTACTATAGCTAATTCTGATTTAGTGTCAAGTTTTGAATGAAAAATCTGTAAACTGCATACTACATATTTTAAAAGGTTAAGAGAAGCTTTTCTGGAAACTAGAAAAATGGACCTCATTTTCCCCACCCCACCTCCATGTACTCTTATCTCCCAAGCATCTGGTTGTTATTTTCAGATTGAGACTATAAGAAAAGCTAAGGTAGAGAGAGAGGAGAGAAGAGGAGGGGCATAGGTCCTATGTAGACAACTATAGTATTACAGTTCACATTCAGACTTGGAAGGAACAATAAACATAACTGTGCCCTTCCTATTCATTTTAATAATAGCAGAATGAAGAGGAATAACAATAGTAGTTATTCTATATAATGAATAATGGCTACCTGCTAGGAGTTCTAAATATATTAACATATTCTCTCATTTAATCATTACAGAAATCCTTCTCTACAACTGTTTTACAAATGAGGATAGTGAGACTCAAATTAAGACATTTACCCAAGATCACCTACATAACAAAGTTGGAATTCAAAGTCAGGAAGTCTGCTCCAGAAGCTACATCTTTAAATGCTGGACAATACTGCCTTAAAACAGATCAAGACAATTTGGCAACCATCTTAATAAGGTAGCATAAGAAGGTATTCAATAACAAATGCTTCCTTTGATTGGGGGAGACAAAATTCCCAAGGGATATGCTATTGTGGTCATATTTGCATTTTCAAGATTAGCATATAAAAGGTATCATTTCTTCCTCAATGCCATGCCTACAAACCTACCAAAAGCCACCAAGTAAGGATGGGGACAGATGATTTTTTCTCAAGAGAGAAAAGTGAAAGCTGGATATAAGACCCACAGTTCTACATATAAATGGACCACATATAAATACAAACAAACCAAGATGAAATATAATACTTAAGTTTGTTTTAAACCTTCTTGGCTATACTTGAACTGTATAAATCACTCTTGTCAAAACACTGACTTTCCATTCTCAAGAAAACATTGGCTCTATGTCACCAGCACTGCTTTGAGACCTTGAGATCTCTAGGTCCCCATTATCTTAAGTAGTTAAAATGAGCACAACCCTTATGAAAATCATGTTGCATAAATTAGCAAAAAAAATATCATCGTATGAACATTGTATAATAAAACAAACGAACAAGCAGCTTTTAAATCTTTACAAGGACAAGGCTTATTTCCTCTGAACATCATAAACTCATTCTAAAATAAGGAAGGAAATAGTAAATACATACTATTTTAAAGACATGGAGTTTTGGGGTTTTTTTTTAAAAAAAGACCATTGAGTTATATAACCAACTTGAATGATGCATTAAATTCAAAATCTGTGATACTACGATGCTTGTTCTGAGACTTCATCTATGACAGAGGAGGATGATCTATGGAAACATCAACACCAGAGGCTCATGTAAGATACTATTGGTGACAGTCAGACTTGGAAGAGAAAAATGAAGTTTGAATAGAAAGATAGCTCTGGGATTTTTCTTATCCTGAGGTCCACTTAACCTTACAGAAAGTTACTTTCCGTTATAAAATAAGAGACGGGGGAGGAAATCTTAAATGGTAAAAAAAAAAAAAAAAAAAGTAGGAGAAATTTCTCATTTGCACTCATGTAAGTAAAAGGGTGATACCTGCTAGGATCATTATGCATATTATGTTATGTGCTTAGTCACTGAGTATCTATTGTCTTTATCCATAGAACAGACAGTAATATGTTGGCCTTCTCCTGAATGGAAGAAAACACACAGCATCATTATCCATTCAATGGTCCAAGGAAAGATCTCTATTCTCTAGTCAGAAGTTTTTTGTTGCCTCTGAATGTGTTTTTTAGTATCCATTACTTCTACATATGTTCACCTGTGTGTATGATGTCATATATGTACATTTGAGAATTCATAAACAGGAAGAGATTATTATGTTCACTTTTCTTCTAGAGAAAACAAAGCTAAGTGACATCTGTGAATACAGAGGCCACTGCAAGAATAACTCTGAGGCAGTGAAAAGTAGGAACATTACCTTGGCCTTATGGATCCTGCTTCCTTCCACAGCTCCCTCATTCCTAAAGTTTAGAAATTCCTGCACTCGAATGTTTATAGCAACACAATTCACAATTGCAAAGCTGTGGAAACAACCCAAGTGCCCATCAATATATGAGTGGATTAATAAAATGTGGTATATGTATACCATGGAGTACTTACTACTCAGCTTTAAGAAACAATGGTGATATAGCACCTCTTGTATTTTCCTGGATAGAGCTGGAAACCATTCTACTAAGTGAAGTATCTCAAGAATGGAAAAACAAGCACCACATGGACTGACCAGCAAATTGGTATTAACAGATCAACACTTAAGTGGACATATAGGAATAACATTTATTGGGTGTCAGACAGGTAGGGGGAGGGCGGGCATGGGCAATATATGTAACTTTAACACTTGTACCCCCATAATAGGCTAAAATAAAAAATAAATAAATAAAAATAAAATATTACCAACTAAAAAAAAAAAGAAAGAAATTCCAACATTTCTAATGTTGACACAGCCTATCATCTTTTATTTGGTGATAGTCTCACCCTAATTACCTCAGCTATATACAAAGTCAGACACACATGCACACTTCTCTAGAAGTTCTTTTCTATTGACAAAAAAAAAAAAAAAACAGCATTAAACTTGTGTTTTCTGAGAATGCTATAACACCTCTTAAGTACAGCAAGTCCCAAAACAATGTCATCTCATTCAGTGTACTTGCCTTATAATGTTGATGTCAGCGGATGGGAACTGATTCCCAACTAGGACCACTGTGTGGAGTTTGCATATTCTCCTCTTATCTGTGTGGGTTTCCTCTGGGTTTTCATACACATCCCAAAGATGTGCACATCCGGTGAATTGGTGTGTCTACAAAGTCCCATTTGATATGCGTATGTGTGACTGCACACTTCAAGGGAATGGCACTCTGTCCAGGACTGGGTGCTGCCTGCTGCCCTAAGCTGCAAGATAGACTCCAGCCACCCATGACCCTAAACTGGAATAATTGGGTAAATGATCTTATGCGTTTTTATTAATATATCTTAAAAGTATGTATAGCTCTCATTTATTTCAATGTTTAGAGGTATTTGGAGATTTATGAGTTTGGTGATCTTTCTGTGACCATGCCATAGGAACTTAACTCTTATTTATATCCATTAGCCTATTGTAAAATTGGTTTCCAAGAGCTTACTAATGAAATTAAGTGAGAACTTACTGTAAATGAGGAGCTAAGGTGCACTGCAAACCTGCGAATTGTAGTTCTAAGTCAAAACTTAGTCAAAAAGTTATCATCTATCTATACAAAGGAGCCAGCACACTAATTTTTTTCATATCAAGTCCTGGTGTGATCACAGAGTGTGGGTATGTATGTGTCCATACTTCAGCTCGCACCCGGGACAGCCATTTCCTGTTGCCATGGGTTACAAGGGTGACTGACATGGAGCCTCCAGACAACTTGATAGAGCAATTTCAGAATTAACAAAACACATTCTTGGTAATTTGCAGTGTTCAGCAATTCAGTCTATTAAAATATCAGTTCAAAAACATTTGCTAATCCCTCTGCATGAAAATAAGGGACTTGAGGTAAGTAAACTTGAGGGATTTTTTTTCTATTAAAACATAGCTCATCATTGCCAACCTTTCACTAAATGCTCCATATATAGAAGCAATCACAAGTGGGGGAAAACAGTTTCAGGATCAATGTACTATAAATAAGAGTGATTTATGGCTTGACACTAATATTTTTAAACCTAGAATCACATGACAATCAGAACAGTCTTTATGTTAAATCCTTCACACACACATATAAAAAGGAGCAGTTACACCAAAATATTAAGTGATCAGAAGGGCAAGACATCTCTTAAACCAAGAACAAGAGAAAATGAATACTGTATAGTACCTACAATTAATTGTGCATTCTAGTTCCCCTCAGCCTGCCCTGAGCATCTTGTAAATGCATCAAGGGAAACCCACCCACTGACCCAGGAAACACCAAAATTGGAAATCAGCTGAAAACAATAATGTAAGGCCATTACTACTATCACTATTCACTAGAAAGAAAATGTTAGAAGAAAAACATGCTATTTGGATTTCACCGGCAAGGGAATTTTAAGACTTTTGTAAATATTCATCTGAACTGGATAAATATGACCTCTTATATATACTGTATTGATGTAGAATTAAGAAAATGAAATACATTTAGAACATACAGCTTCTTAATTGACTAAAAATGAAGACAATGTGGAGTGGCATGGTAATAATTTCTCTTGGTTTGGGCATATCTTCTACTATATCATAGTTTCTCTTCTGCCTGATCCATTCTCTGCTCCAAGATCCTTTAGCCTATATTAATAGCTGAATTTAAAGAAAAATGTGCAGACAAAAGGAACTCTCTAAAACTGAGACCTTTTTCCTATATAAACTATTAATATACACCACTGAAATAGAGTGGAGGAAAATACTAATCAGTATCAGTTTTCACATGTGAAATATTTTGACCTCAGGAAAACTTGAGCAAAACTAAATTTTCTGAGAAATAAAAAATCCACATAAATCCTATTTCTGGCTAAGTAGAAGTCATCTTGTTTTTTCCTATTTTCACATGATACGGACATTTTATGTTTTAAAGAAAAAAATAAAACCATACTTAGAAAGTACTGCAACACAAATAAGGCAGAATAGGTTCTAAATTAGAGTGGATCATTTTTTATAAAGTACTAACTTATACCTACCTACTATAGCTGTACACACACTAAGAACGAAAAAATTTTAACAACCTGGTTTGATTATATTTTCATCTTTTCGGTATTCAAATCTGAATCTAGTTATTTCACACAAGAGTTGCTGGGCCTTTTTTATTCTTTGCCAGGATCTATCTGGCTCTCCTGGTTCTCTTAGCACCTTGTACCAGAGGTTGCCACTTAGCCAGCATGGACTTTGAGAAGCAAGCATCTGAACGTTAATTATGACCTACTCATTCCAGTGACTAGATAGTGCAAATCTGAATGAGACTCAAAGAGAAGATAATTAAGATAATAGAAGTTGCATGTGCCCCATAAATTGGAGAAGAAAAAAAAAAAACCTGTCTCCCAAGTTTCCTAAAATTAAACGTCAAAGAGGGGAAACGAGTGTAACAACAACCTAAAAGGAAAGTTTCTCTAGAATAAGACTAGATTTTTTTCAGAGATACTTTTATTTATACCCATGGCTTATTTGGATTTAAAACATATGCAGCCCTTACAATACATGTCATACTTGGAGCACGGAAACAGGCTGCAGAACTCTATTCTGACACACAGACGCCTAGCTTAGAATGCACTTCTGCAGAATCCAGGGAGATCAATAGACTCAGGAAACAAATATGTTGATGGATGAGCCTGGGTCTAAAAACGACCAGGTTGAGACCGCCACGCTGCAGGTTTCACAGCTATTCCCATGTTGGCAGAACGAGAGGGCTGCAAATGATTCCCCCTTTCTTTTAAGGGGCAAAGGAGGGGAAAAAAGGAAATGAGGGGAGAAAAAGAGGTAAAGGAGGGAAGAGAATAGAGCCGGTGGTGAGGAAAGGAAGAAAGAAATGAGGACGGGAAAGAAAGAGAGAGACCCGAAGAGGGGCGGGGGAGTACGGAGGAAAGCTATGATGTATGGACGCTCGCCAGCCACCACCGAGCGCTCCATCACCCCCGAGCCTGCATCCCTCCCTCGCTCGTCTAGAGACGCGGGGCTCCCGGGCGCCGCTGCCCTGGTGCTGACAGCCCTCCTCGTGATGCCGGCGCAGGCATCGCGGAGATGCCCAAAGTAGCCCACCGCAGCCGGCCCATGCGACCCGCCACTCCCTGGACCGCGCTTGCCACCCCCGCCCCCGACTTCTCCCGCGCCCCATCACCCGGCTCAGGGAGAAAGCCCAGAGGAGGGCAGCCACGAGAAAAATCAAAAAGGGGAGGGAGCGGGGGAGGCGACCAAAACCAATGTTTTTAATAATCTGATCGTGGGTCCTGGGGAAGCAGCAGGGAGGAAACCCGTGGCCGCACCTGGGAACGAACACGCTGTTGCAAATACCCGGGGCTCCGTGGGGCTGGGCGATTTTCCACAAAAGGAACTTTGGAAGGAGCGCAGCGGTTTGCAATGGGAGAGAAGGAGATCGCAGCAGCGTTACCTGGCTGAGGTCATGCCGGCGGGCCGCGGAAATCCTCAGGTTTGCGATACTGAGCCACTTGATCGGGTTACTATGGAAATCGTCTTAAGGAGAAGGAAGGGGGAGAGAAAAAAAAGAAACCAACCCAAGCACATCCTTGTCACCCCAACGGAAACTGCTCGGGCCGCTGAGAGCGGGCGCGGGACCGGGCGCGGCGCCTCTC
This sequence comes from Microcebus murinus, assembly GCF_040939455.1. Classification (NCBI taxonomy): domain Eukaryota; kingdom Metazoa; phylum Chordata; class Mammalia; order Primates; family Cheirogaleidae; genus Microcebus; species Microcebus murinus. The sequence continues at coordinate 39,427,092 of NC_134113.1, forward strand.
CCGGCCCGGCTCGCTCTTTCTTCGCTCCTCGGCCGGGCCGCGCCTCCCCGCCCCGCGCCGCCGCCGCCGCCGAGCAGCCCGCGGGCCGAGCCGAGCTCTCCGCGGCGCGCAGCCGGGAGCGAAAGCGCGAGCTCGCTCGCTCGCAGCTGCCAGCCGGCCTGGGCGGCGAGTGGCGCTGTTTCCCAGCCGCGCAGCTGGAATTTAAAGAGACAGACGCGTCGCGGGTCTGGGGCCCTTGTCTGCGAGAGGAGCCCGCGGGTCGCCCACCCACCGTCTCGCCCGAGCGGAACGGACAGAGCGGGCCGTAAGAGAAAAGTTTCCTGCAGGGACGGCAGGAGGAGCGCCTGAAGACCAGCCTTTGCCTCCTCTCCCAAATGCAGAACACAGGCTACAAGGAGAGCGTAAGAGGGATTTTTTTTTCCCTCTCCCCTGGAGACTGGAGGGAAATGATTTGTATGCTCAACAAGTCATGCACCTATTTTCAGCCGCTGTCGTTTCCATCCTTGTGCACTGACTTTTCCCATTGAAAGCACATCGACAAACCGGGTTTTACTCCTCATTTTATGTCAGACTCTAAGCAGAGATGCATGGGTTTGGCAAAGGTGATGGCGGGAAGATACAGCTGTCAAATACGTTTGAAATTTTTTTTTTATCTTCTTTTCTCGGCCAAAGAAGCATCTCCTTTTCTCCCTCCCCCTTTCTTTGGAAAATAGGCTTGAAGGTATATTCCAGCCTATACTCCAGCATCATCCAAAGGCTCACCTTCCCACCGGCACCTTTTAGCTACAGCTAGGAATGCAAGTCTGATTGTGTTGCTGAAAATAAGCAAGATCTAGCGAAAGAATCTAGTGTGACCCCAGCTAGTATACCTAGCTGAAAGCCAGCCTTTAGTGGGTGGTTACAAATAAGGGTCAAATCTTATTCCTGACATACAGCCCCAAACAGAATGTGTTGACCAATTTACATGGTTTGATGCCACCACATATTTGGAGAACCAGAGAAATGATGATCCAATCAGTTTATTTTGCTATCCTAACCATCGCTTTTCATTCCTTTAGATATTAAACAGTCTCTTTTTGGCACTAGGTCAACCCAATTTGTCCCGTGGAGGAGAGGCAGTAAGGGGACTCTTTATGGTCTTGTCTAGATGAACCAAACTGGTTCCAGAGTAACTTTTGCATTGAGTAGTGGATACTCCATAAATATGGATGGTTCTCTTTAGGTTGATGGGAGATATTCTCAGAAAGAATGAAGCTAGATTATCAACAACTCGTGGGCAGGATTCATAGATTATACCTCTTAGACCATATATTCTTATGAGCCCTGCACATAGGAAGGATGGCATATTCTATAATAACTCAAGTGTCTTAAATTTCTTTCGTGTATCTCCCCACCAACTTACCTTCTGTACTCACACCTTCTCTATACACCCTTTACATTCCTTTTACCTTACTTCAGAGTGAGCCTTTGAAATAAATACTAGCCTTATCTAAAATCCTTTCATACTTCATTACCCTCAGGAAAGGAATCTGTTGTTTTTTTTTTTAAGAGACAGGGTCTCACTCTGTCACCCAGGCTGAAGTGCAGTGGAGGAATCATTCTCTCTCCAGCCTTAAATTCCTATCCTCAAGCAATCATCCCACCTTAGCCTCCTGAGTGTGGCTCAGATTTCTTATCATGGTATAGAACAGTGTCTTACTCCACTTGTACTGCCATTCTCTCTTCCAAGTTGGTATTTCCAACACTATTCTCATACGGAAAGGCAAAGAGACCAAGCACTCTTTGAAGCCTCTTTTATAAGGGCCTTAATCCCATCTATGAAAAAATGAGCCCTCATGAGCTAATCACCTTCTAAAGGGCCCACCTCTTAATACTACTGCGTTGAAGATTGTTTCGACATGAATTTTGGAGGGACACAAACATTAAAAGTATAGAAAACAGTGTTTCTGGAAATTTAGAATGCATAACAATCACCTGTAGGACTTGTTTAAACCAAGATTTGCAGGCCACATGCCCAGCTTTTCTCACTCAGTGGATCTAGGGTGGTGTATCCTAACAAGATCCCAGGTGATACTCATGCTACTGGGCTGGGAACCAACTCTTGGAGAAATACTGGCATAGATCTTTTGTGATCTGGCCCCTGTGTACTCCTCCTGCTTCATCCCTCACACCTGCTCCTCAGTTCCCAAGCAGGTCAAACTTATCAACCTAAGTTATGCTTTTTCATATAGCACCCATTCGCCCCACCTGTACATATGCTATTCTCCACCAGAAATTCTCTCCCACTCCAACCCAACCCCTCCCCATGTGCCCCACCACCACATCTAGGTAACTCTTGCTTGATCCCCCTAAGAATAAACTCCTTTGAGATGCCTCCCCAACCTCTTGCAGGTCCACATTGGAGTTTAGGTGCCACTTCTCTATACTGCCTCTATACCCACTTTTCACACTCTAGGTATAATAATTGTACATTTATTTGTCTGCTTTCTCACTAGACTTTGTCTGCTAGGGACAGGAGTGGCAACTTATTTATCACTGTAACCACAAATGCCTAGCACATTGGCTAAGACATAGCAGCTCAATAAATGTTGACGCAGGTAGGGGAGAGGAAGAGAAAGGAGAAAGAAAGAATGAGAGAGAGAGACAATGTTTTTGTTGTTGATGATTGTGATGATGATCAAAGACAAAGCTAGTAACAATATTAAAAAGGACAGAGAATAAAAGAATGAACAATTCTGAACATTTACTATTATGTATATCAGGTACCACGTTAAATGCTTTGCATGTTACCTCCTCTATTCCTCAAAACAATTTTGCAAGCCGGGCGCGGTGGCTCACGCCTGTAATCCTAGCTCTTGGGAGGCCGAGGCGGGCGGATTGCTCAAGGTCAGGAGTTCAAAACCAGCCTGAGCAAGAGCGAGACCCCGTCTCTACTATAAATAGAAAGAAATTAATTGGCCAACTGATATATATATAAAAAATTAGCCGGGCATGGTGGCGCATGCCTGTAGTCCCAGCTACTCGGGAGGCTGAGGCAGAAGGATCGCTCGAGCCCAGGAGTTTGAGGTTGCTGTGAGCTAGGCTGACGCCACGGCACTCACTCTAGCCTGGACAACAAGGCGAGACTCTGTCTCAAAAAAAAAAAAAAAAAAAAAAAACAATTTTGCAAGATAAATATTATAACACATGAGAAATATAAGGCATGAAAAAGCATTACCAGTACTATTTTGCTCAACATCACACAGCTGTTTGGTGGCTGTTGTAGAACTGAGGGAGGGATGAGTTGTTTGCTTTACTATAGGCACCACAAAGGCAGTTTTCCAGAGTTATAAATAAGTTTAATGTGTATCCTGTTAATATTCATAAGTATTTTGTTACTTTGATAAATATCACTTTAGCTCTCACTGCACCCCCAAAAGGGGTCTGCCTCACAGCCCAGGGTAGGAACCTCTAAAGCTTTATTGATGCTTTCCTGACTCAACAGTCCGTTTATGTGTAGTATCTTCAGGCTGGCATAAGGAACTTCTCTGAATGCTCACTGTCATTTTTACGCAGTCTTACTCTACCTATGTACCATATCCTTGATGCTGTATAAATTTGTAAAACAATCAACCAAACCAGACAGGTTACAGCAATCGGGCCAATGTCCTCTGCTTGTCTATATGTCTGCTATACTACATTTTACTATAACAGAGATGAGCATTATTAACTAGCAAGAAAATGTGTAAATAAATTAAAATTATGATGAAATTATTTGTGCTCCCTTTGAATATTTTTCCAAGCAAAAAAATATATAAATTGTGAACAAAAGTCAGTTTGTTTGAAAGTAAATTGATTTTATGGCCATTTAGGATAAGACTCTAATTCAAAATTTTGCTATAACTATATCAACTTTCATAGCTAATGAAATCAGTTCAATATAAATCAGAACCTGTAAATCTGTATAGAAATGATTGTTTTCCTTGAATGTTATGTCCTTGGCATGCTATTATACCAAACCATGAAATTCTGACACCTGGAAGGCATATTTAGGGCAGTGGTTCTTAACATTAACTGAATTTGAATCACTTGGGGAGTTTTTTTTTTAAAAAAAATCTCACTATTCATGTTGTACTTGAAACCAATTATATCAGGACCTCTAGGATTTGGGATCTAGGTGTCAAGGTTTTTAAAGCCTAGATTGAGGACAACTTGTTTTGAGATGCTTTTCAGTGGACTTTAGCCCTGGCTGCTCAGTAGAATCACCTGGGAAACTTTAAAGAGTATCATTCCCACACACATCTACAGAGATTATAATTTATTTGATCTGGGTTGGGGCCCAATTTTCGCTATATTTAAAATCAACCCTACGTGATTCTAATTTGAGGCCAGGACAACAGCATCACCTGGGAACTTGCTCAAGGTGCGCTCCAGATCTAGGAGATGAGAAACAGGAGTGGGGGCCAGTATGTATTTCAACAGGTCCCCTTGATGGTTCTGATACACACTAAAGTTTGAAACCACTGCCTTATAACGCAGTACTGGTGTCATTACTCTCCTTTACAGTTGAGAAATCATAATGATCAGCAAACAGCTGTTGAGCTCCTACTATAGAAGCCCAAACAATCATTTCTAACAGGTTTCCACCTGACGCTGAGGCTGCAGGTCCAAGGATCACAGTTTGAGAACAGCCTGTCCTATATGTACGAAGCACCTGTGATTACGTATTAGGAATCTTGAGAGTTTTGGAGGTGTTTTTTTTTTCTCTAAAAGGAACCTATCCAACATAAAACCAATACTATGGGGTTCCATCAAGAAAACATCCTGTAAAAAAAAATCCTTGTACCTCATTCCCTAAAGTAAAAAGTTATGAAAAGATTGGGTATATTTTTTGACCTGCTGTGGCTTAGTTGGTCTGAAAAAAATTGGTATTCAGAACTAAAAGCTAAGAGCACCTTAGTTCCAGATATGGTTATGAAGAGGTCCTTTACTGTACTAGATTGCAGGGAAATTTCAGGAAAAAAAAAAAAGATTCCTTTTTTCCACAAACCAAACCACCAGATCCAAATAATAAGAAAAGAACTAATCAAAAGTTACACAAATGAGCCCAATTTGCCTTCTAAAGAGGCTATTCTTCCCCTTGTAACTGCTTTAAGAAGACAAAAGAACCTGGTTATTCTCAAAAGGCAAGTGCTGCTCTTCTTGGTGACTTGGTGTGAATGTAGCTATATAAATCCTGTCCACCCTAACCTACAAACGTTAAAAAGACCTCTAGTTCCCACAGCCTGGGCTTCATTCCATGGAAACAAGCACAGAAGCCCAGATCACTGCAAGTAAGCACTGTGTCACTAATCTTTGCCTCTAGTCTGGCAGCCAAAGAAAACCCCCAACCAGAACACTCAAAAGAAGATACCCCAGACCATGAAATCTCCTTTCATCCTTTCAGCTGCTTGAATTGATTTCAGGCTACTAACCTGGATCCTTGAGGGAGAATCTTTCAGGGATAAGCTCTTTTATAATATGAGACCCTGCTTCTACTTGGCAATTGCTTTTGAAAAGTTCTGGAAGAGACTGCTAAACTGCATTTTCTTCCTGAGACTTCTTTGGGATCAATGGAATTTCTCTGCTTTAATAGATACTGAGCTCCAGGGAGAAGATCCTAGAAGAGTTCTGAGTTGCCAGCCAAAAACTTCAGGTGCTAAGTTGCTGACGAAAGAAAAGCCTTTCTAAGAGTAATCTATCAGTATATGTTTTGCCTGTGCTTTTTCAAATAGCCACAATGTTAATTACTCCATTAACTACTGAACTACTTACTCTAGAAAGGTCTTGAGTGAATTTGCCTCCTACCAAGGCTGGAGGACATAATAGTCATAGCCAAAATGCAAAATGTCACTAGATTTCTTTCTGCAGGCATATACACTTAAATAAGCAATGCAGCTCCCAGAAATGTAATTAAGTTGCTTAGGTGAACAGAGAACAGCAGTAAGTGGCCTTTAAAAATATCAATTGTAAGGGAAAAAATGTAAAGGGAACATAAAATAGATAAAGATGATAAAAAGAAAGGACATATAAGAATAAATTGGGAAGAAGGTAGTTGTAAGTGGCAAGGGGGCCTTCATTTGGAGAGTGTCAGCTATAGACAGATATCTGAGGCTGTTTCATTATGGAGTTGATCTCCTTGGAAAAAATAATGAAAAGCTAAATTTTCCAATCAGAAGACTCTTAAGAATAGGTTATTATCTGAATTTGAAAATAGCAATGAAATTACATAGAAAAATATCCCTATTCTTAAGAGATTTCAGCTATAATTATATTGAAATGGATACAAAAAATAAATTTTTATATAAGAATAAGAATGTGTTTATATATGTCTATGTACATATATATGGAAATAGAGGAGGCAAATGTAGCAAAATATTAGTGAGAGGTATATAAAGGTGAATGTAGGTGAATTTTAAGTCTTTTAACTTTTCTATAGTTTTAAATATTTTTCAAAATAAAGTTTAATTAAAGAAGAATAGGTGAACAAAATTGCTACAAAGTAAGTTACCCAAAGGCACCATATAAGACAAAATTAAAATAAGGGTCCTGAAAATAGATTTCAAACTGTTCTAAAACCCATTAGGAGGAGATTGGAAATGTGTTCCTCTCCTATATTGCAATTATTGTCATTAGAGATGTGGCCTACACATTTTAGTACATCATACATTCCAAGTAATGCAACACACTACTCTGGACCATGGTGATCTTTTTAACATTCTGCAAATTGATTTCCAGGCCATTCCTGCTCTCTGTTGTTTATAGCCTTGGTTACCTAGAAGAAAATGAGCAAGACCAGCCAGCTGAGATTCCTGCATTTCTGTTTTCATCAGTGCTCAGAATCACATTTCTCTCTCTCCCAAAGGCCTCATGACAACACTTATTATTGGTCTAGAGAACAGCAGCACCAAGAACCTTCAATAAGGACAGGTTTAAGAGCTGTAAGCAGTTGTATAGACTCCTTAAGAAGTACTCAGCTGAATGAACACCAGTAGCAGTAGATTTATACCTTTCTGTATTGTGAACTGTGACAACAAAATTATAAACTTCTAGAAAAGGCAGATTGCACACAACTTTCAAAACCATGATATATCCAAATTATTGTCTGTCTTTTTCTATTCAATCACCTTTACCTATTGTTTTCATGATTTTTTAATACACAAAAATGTCCTTCCTTATGCTAAATTTACATGAATGGTGATCACACTAATCCATGCCATTGTCTAAAAATCTCTGCAGAAATTCCTTCCCTCAACATCAGATTCATATCATGAAATAAGAGAAAGTTGGTACTTGCCTTAAGCTTTATGACTTAGAATTCCCCTGCATATACACATTCCCATAAATAACTAACAAAATGGATCAAAATAAGCTGAATATATTCATTTCTTCAAACTAATTGCCCTGTTTCTGTTAGAGCAATCAAGATTTTTCTAGTGATAGGGGAAAAATTGATTTCTGGTAATTGGTCAATGCTTGGTCATACAGATTTCTTACCTTTTGGGAAAAACAAGCAAAACTAGAAGAATTAACATGAAAATAAAATTGAATGGAGAATAATGTTTTTTCACATGCCTGAGGATATAGAGAAAAGATAAAGTTAGAAATACTTCATTATTTTTTGCTACACACTGATGGTGCAAATCATAATTCAAGAGGGGCTTGCTAGGTAGTGACACCAATGAAAGAATGTTCCACCTTTTTTTTCAAGACTAAAGAATCAGGTAGGGGAACTTCTACTTGAGTAGCTCAATAGATAGGTAGAGGAATTATCCATTGAATTGTCCTTATCAGTGAATAGCCACACTCAAGAGACTCAATAAGTATAAAATATCACAAATGGAAAGCAATTGTCACCCCTTGGTTATTTGGCCCTTTAGGGAGTCTAATTGAATATGTGAAAAGTTCAGAAACATGAGAGTTTGTGCCTTAAATCAATAGGTCTTTGTAAACGTTTTCTCACCTGAAGAAAATCCTGTTTATTTCTATATGGTCAAAGTTCCTAGTCCTACACTGGAAATTACATGGAATAAGGAGAGGGAAGGAACAGTCTTGAACCCATAGTAATTGAGGGTGAGTAGATATCAGTGGAATTTTACTCATTTTTATTCCATCAAGCATGGTAACAGGGGTGTACTTTTGTCTCTTACCAAGAGATTGGCAAGAGCCAGTTTGGGGAGGAATTTCATTAGCTTCCATCTTTGAGTTATAGGTTTCTTCTAATGCTTTTTGCAAGTTACCTTTAGAAACTAAAAATCCAGCACAGACCAGCTTATTGATTTGCTTATTCCACTCACAGAATGCCCCCTTAACCCTTATTTGGGAATTCAAATACAGAATTCAAAGTCAGCATCTTACAAATAATGTGGATAATGGGCAAATAGCAGGTACAGCCCTCAGGCATAAGACAGCTTATTTTCCATAACCTCATCTAATCCAAAGCTACTAATCACTGCATGCAATCCCAAATACTCAAAATATATTATGTTTTATATAATATACATGTTTTGCATATATAATTATATATACATTTACATATATAGAAATATTTATATTTTTAATCTGCATTCTTAAGTCTGAGTTTACTGCATGAAAAACTTTTAAACCTCAGAGTTCCTAATATATTAAAATATACATGCAAATATTTACATGTTTGATGAGAATGAGCTATCATATATGTTTCATTAAAATCTGCTATTAACTTCTACCTTTTGGCACTTAAATAGTATCAAAAGTATATATAATGTGTGTATGAAAGAGAGTGTATGTAAAGGGGAGTTAATTTGATTTCCTACTCTCAAAAAATTCTCAAACATTTTCTATTTATTAAAAGGAATATATAATTTAGCTTAATTAGGACCCTAACTCTATTTATGACAAATTGTGGAACTTCATTTTGCAACCCCTGACATTTTGTTCATTGTATAACTCTTCTGCACAAACATCAATTCAAGCCACAATCCACTATCCAAGATACTGAAAGGATAGATAGGGACTGGTTCATGGGATATGAAATGCAGAGTCATAGCTCAGCTTTTATAACAACTGTCATAGGAGAGCAGATGTTAAGTACTAATGTCTATCTCCTTGATGTTTTGCAGACTAGGTTTTCCTAGTAATTAATAAATTTGTTGAAGACATAAGCACTTATGAAGCCAGTTTCATTCCCAGCTATATCAATAGTCTTACCTAAAATGGGGGTACTTACTACTTCTGTCAAACAACTATGATTGTTCTGTCTTAATATCAGTTATCATTAATCAACCCAAGAATCAAAGATTATTTAAGTCCCCCACCTTTAGCTGTACCCAGTATCCAGTTAGAATGTCAGCTACTGGTGCTAGTGAAGATAAATGTATATCCTTTACAAGAACATTGAACTAATACCTTGCTATGGTTTGAATGTGTCTCCCAAAGTTCAGATGTTGGAAACTTAATTCACAGTGCAACAGTGTTGAGAGGTGGCAGCTTTAAGAGGCAGAGCTCTCACAAATGGATTAACACTATTAATGCAGGAGTGAGTTAGTGATCACCAGAGTGGGTTTCTGATGAAAGGATAGGTTCAGCCCCCTTCGTCTCTCATGTGCATGAGCTTTCTTGCCCTTGTGCCTTGTGCTGTGGGATGACACAGCAAGAAGAACCTTGCCAGGTGCTGGCACCTTGATATTGGGCTTCCCAGCCTCGAGACATGTGAGAAATAAATTTCTATTTTTTTTATAAATTACTCAGTCTGTGGCACTCTGTTATAGCAACACAAAACAGAGCGAGACATATCTTTAGAAACATTTATATAAGAACCATTTCTTTCTTACCAATACTATCAAATAGGATATGAGTGAAGAATGCCCAAAGAATATTGCATTAATTTTACAATGAATCAAAATTAAATACAAATCACGTAGAGAATGAGGTACAGGTGGGAAAAAAAATGGTCCTTCCAATATCTTTCCTAAACCATGCTATCCTTAATAAAGTAGTGAGATTTTCATGAGGAAAAGGTTAAAGTTATTGCAGACATATATTTGTTCCACTCAAGGCAAGTGCAAACCCTTGGCAAAGCATATATTTTGAAGCATATATATCTATAAAATTACTCATGAACATATGACTTCCTTTGAGAATTTTAAGAGATGATTAAATTAATATATTCATTTGAAAACTGAGATCCAAAGTCTGTAGTCAAGATTTATGACCATTTTATTCCTTTATTTTCCTGAAATTATCACCAGCCTTTCTACAGGCTGTTACATCCTGATGTCTGTGGGAGGTTTCCAACTCTGTTTTAAAGTTCTGAAGAGTGTTTACAGCATGTTATTTCTGTAGAACATCTATCTTTTGAAATCCTTCAAAACTCTTTAATATGAACTCTGTGAGGATGTACTCTACCCATATTGGTTGATTATTTTGTGTTCAATAAATCAATTTTATATAAATAAGTTTGGAAATAATTGTCAGGATTATAACCAATAATTTTGTGAGTTTTCCAGAACACATACAGAATAATCAAAGCAATGATATTTATTTTTCCCTAACCTGGTTCATGAAATCTATTCTGATTTATAGTAACTTGAATATAGAAAAGGCCTTTACTTTTTGGGTTAACATTTTAATTTAATAATTTATATAATCATTTTCTTCAGATTGGTTATATTTTCTCACTTCAATATATTTATAATTCACTTGTTGTCAAACCATAAATTTAAATGTATCTCAGAATTGTAATGTGATAGAAAAGTTAGAAGGAATTGCTTAAGAATAATTAATCAATCAGCATATTTATTATGGACCTACTATGTGTGAGACAGAGTAACCCCACTATGAGTTGTAAAATTTATAGAAAAACCATGCCTACACTAAAAAAGTTTTCTGTCTACCTGGTATGAAAGCATATGAGAATGAAACTCAAGTATGACTACTAGAGAAGATGTGCTTCAAAATGAGTAGTGTGTCATTACAATGACTGAAGATAACTTTGTAAATTTTAATTTGGACATCTTGAGGAAAGAGGGTTAAACTGAGCTAGAGACTTTTAAGTAGGCCTTACAGAGTCTTGATACTCAAAATGTGATCCAGGGGAATAGTGGAAAATATATTACCTGGAAGTGAGTTAGAAAGGCAGAATTTCAGGCCCCAGCCCAGACCTACAAATCGGAGTCTTCATTTTTGCCAGATTCCAAGATTATTCATACACCCCTTACATTTGAGAACTATACACTATGTAGGAAGTAATACTTGATCTGGTCCTGAAAGAACAGAAAAGGTAAGATTAAAGTCATAGGCAGAGTCCAGATAGCAAAGGTCCTTGAAAGTTCAACTGAATTCATTTTTGTGTTTGCAGTGATCAAGTGTAAAATGTACTAAAGAAGAGAAGGGAACAAGGACACCTATTAAGAAACCACAGTCTGAAGAATGTATTTTGGGTGTAGTCCATGCAAGTTTTTTTCTCACATAAGGGAAAGTAGCTAAGGTAACATTCTTGCATGCATTCAAAGGAGAAAGAAGATAAACCAATTGATCAGTGTCTGAGATTCATTGAGTTTTGTCTTGCAAGTGGGCCTGAATTCTGTTCCTCAAAAGGATGACTAGGCTGAGGTGGGAGCATGGCTTGAAACCAGGAGTTCAAGACCAGCCGGGGAAATATAGTGAGAACTGTTCTCTACAAAAAATTTTAAAAATTAGCCAGGAAGGTGCCTGTAGTCCCAGCAACTTGGAGGTTGAGGAAGGGTGATTGCTTAAGCTCAGGAGTTTGAGGCTGCAGTGAGCTATGATTATGCCACTGTACTCCAAGTAGGGTTATAGAGTGAGCACCTGTCTCTTTAAAAAAAAAAAAAAAAGCATGATTAGCCTGATTCTTCACTAGAGAACTATCCCATTCCTCTTGTTTCTGGAATAAGCATATCAGAACAGACTCCATGTCCCACCTGTTGTGGGGAGGGTGTAGGGATAGAGGAAGCCTACATTATCCTTCTCTGATTTACATAAAAATGAACACCCCAGGAAGCCCTGTGGTCCTTGTGGGGAAGCTCATTGCCCTTGTGTTTCAAAATATGCAGGGCTTTTTTGTCTGAGGACCAAAGTCTCAAGATTTGATTATTATCAGAGGTAAGAGCCTCAACCCAAGACCCCAGAATTCAGGGTTTATAGGGAGGGTAATCATACAGTATATCATCTAAACTAGGACACCACTGAGGGTGAAAGAGAATATATATTTAAAAGTACATGAGGACGACTGCTGTAAATAGAGAGAGCATCCTGAGCAAACCTGCGTTATCTTGTAAATTATATTGTGCTAGCATATGGGACTTGTGTAAAATGCCCTAAAAACTCAGAATGTAAATACAATCAAATCCTTTTCACTTTCCCCAATAATATCTTGAGCCCCTTATTTATTTAGTAGGCAGTCACATATTGTATCTTCTTGAGAATCCTCCCTTTATTGACTAAAACATTCAGTATCCACACAACTCAACCTGCACATCCTATCAGGGAGAACACTGGGTGCTTGTGCTTGTTGCTATGTGGTTGAACTCATCTTCAATAGTGCCATCCAAGTATCAGTGCCAATTCACTGCTGAAATAATAACTTGATAACCCAGATTCAGACCACTGTGGTTCAGGATGGAAGCAGGAGCCCATTTCCCGCAGGGCTAAAAACAAGGACAAAAGGGCTCCTTACTTGAGTTCCCAAGGCTGTAGCTCTTGGCTCTCAGCTTTTAGAGGTCTGGATTGGCTCAATGTCAGCCACTCAGAGACCACTTTTCCTGGGTAAGCAGGAAGGTGTTGGGCAGTTTTTCATCTTATATTCTCCAAACACAAAGTTGTTACTCTTTTGACCCTCTGTCAAACAAAGATGGTTTTCCCCTGCTATGGAAGAAACCCAGTATCTTTAATGGAGGATGAAGGTTAAGGATACCTTTTGTGAATTCCAGGGCAAGTTTTTGGCACCTCTCTTGTGAGAGATTAAACAAACAAACAAGCAAACAAAACATGGTAGACTCTGATGGAATATTCTGCATGCACAGATTAATAAAATTGAAATGTGCCTCCTATTTGCCAAGTGAGTATCGCTGTAATCTAACAAAGATCTAGAAAAAGATAGTAATATTGATGTTGGATATAGAATGATGGAAATGATGAAATATCAACAAGAGCCATTTCCCAAGAAAAATTTTACTGAACCTAGAGACTAATTAGGCTTCATGATAGACCAAAAAATAAAATAGGGAAAGAAAAAAAGTCAAGTGTAAAACAGAGTTTTAAGTGAGGAGAATAAAACTGATGCCATGAGTAAGGGAGGGTTAAGTTAATGTAGCTGGTTTAAGATAAAAGATGATTAATTCAATTTGAGAAATATTAGTTTTTAGCTAACAGTAGCACATCTAAGTGAAAACATCTAATGGATAATTTGGATTTTTTTTAATTTAGGAGATTAGAAGTTATAATATGGAGTTGGGAATTGTTCCCTTCTTAGAGGATTGGTTGTAGTCTTGTGAATGAGCTCATCTAGGGGAAAGAGTGGGATGAAAAAGATGAATCATCAAAGAAGTCAAGGAAACTATGGTCAAAAAGATAGTAGTGTAGTGTGTGCTTAGTAATGGAAATAAACGTCCATGTAACACAGAAATCTGAAAAGAGAGATAACATTGAAAACCTGAAGAGAGAAATTCAACTGGATGGAAGTCAACAGAATTAAGCATCATGGAGAGGTCAAAGGAGACAAAGATTCTGAAAATAAACCCTTGGGATTTATACAAAGAAAAAAGGTACAAATATTTGAGTGCCAACTATATGCTACGTACTTTTACTTAGATTAAATACTTTTAAAAGAAAGAGGTCAACAGTAACCTTGGGAAGAGAATTTTGGCAGGAAAGGATGAACAATACAAAGTGGTGCCTGGGGAACAGTAAGATCAAGCTAGAAATTGTTTTGTTTTATTCTCTTTTGTCAAGAGAGAGCAAGCTCTGCTTGTTTGAAGGCAAGTGGAAAGAAACTTACAGGGAGAGAGATTGGGGAGTTATAATAGAAACTAAGTGATTGCAATGCTAGATGTTGAAAAGTTGAAATTTTAGCATTAATTAGCAATTTTGTATTCTCCATGAAAGAGTTAATTTTGTTTAATTATGCACAGAATGAGTCTATTTTTCTATATCAGCTCTCCTTGTCTCTCTGCCCTTTGCTTTTATGGCTTTGCATTTTTAAAAACAAGTCTTTTCCATTCCATTATACCCTTGTGAACAGTTAATTAACTTTACAAAATATGAATTTTGAGTAATCAGCCTAATTGTTGACCCAATCTTACATTTATAAATTACTTTAAAAAAAAATAAAAGCAACCAGGGAATTTCAACTCTTCCCTAAAAAAACAACTAGATATTGTTCACATAATATTATGATAAAAATGTTTTAAAGTTTTATCTTACAAAAGTGATATGTCTATACATCCAAAATCATCTTGCCTCATAAGACATTGTCTAAGAATTATATAAATGTGTCTGTGAAGTGGAATAACTACCAAAAAGCAATTTCCTCATTTCTTACATTGTTAAGCTCTTCCAAATACCAAATATTATAAGGCAGTATTCTAAACTGGCAGTTTATTTCCTGTATTCATAGTGAAATATTGCCTTATCTCAACCAAAAGACAAGTACTCTGTTGTCCTCTTCATTCCTCTAAGCCCTAGCAGACAAATTCTCTAGGATTGAGATCTAGTCTCAGCTGCATCAGCTGCTTTCTTGACATCTCTTGGCTAACCTCCCATGCCTAAATATCCCTTGGGCAAGATAAAATTTCACCATTATAGGATATCATTTTCTTTCACAATTAAATCCTATCCTAGACATGCAGACACAATAGCAACTTCATCTTTGCCCAACAGTGAGACGCTTTTGGGTGATGATAACTAAGTAGAGTTATTTCCTCAGAAACAAGCAGACGGTCAAATGAATCACACATGGTTATTTCCCTATTGCACTCAGAAAGGAGGCAAGTGGGCTGCAAGGGAAAGAAGCAACAGAGCTTGATTTCTTTGTCACATAAAACATTATAAAGAAAAGCAAAATTTCGTCAAGAGCAATAAAAAGGACTAGTCTTGGTTGAGCAATAGAAGTGGTACCAAGAATAATTGAAAATAATAGAATTGAGCCAGTGTCAATAAATATTTGTTAAATTAAAATTCAAACTGATGTTTCCAACTTGAAAAAGGTAAAGATACAAATAATAATTGCAAAAGTATTTCGGAAGAAATGCCCTATAGCTATTTCACAAGCTTATTGAAAGAATCTTGTGAGCTACTGATATATATGAATCCACTTTGAAAATTCTGTAGTGCTATATTTTATTCTTAGCATTAGAAAATCTAAGATATTATTATTAAACAACTGTTACTATTAGCCACAGTTTATCATAGTCCAGCTATGCAATCTACTCTAAAAAAATGTTAAAATGTTTGGAGGTAAACACATTGGTATCCATAAGGTTTATTTGTCACATAAATTATGGAAATCTGCTTCTTATTGCTACAGAATAAGCAGATGTCAATGATAGTATATTATTTAGAAACTGGTAAATCTTAAAATTTTCTAGGAATATAAATCTTGAAGATAATTTTTTCCTCCTGTCATTACAAAAATTATTCACCATATGTTATGCAAAATTCTTAAAAAAACCTTTGTTATAATCTCCCTATTGTGTCTCTCCTGAAGTATTAATGTCAAATAATTACAAGGTTCTTTTGTACTCTAGTAACACAAATTATAGGCAAGGACTTCAAAATACTAAAGAAGTACTTCTCAAATGTAATGTGCATGCAAATCAGCTGGGGATCTTGTCAAAATGGAGATTGTGATTCAGTAGGTCTGGGGTGAGGCCAGAGGGTCTGAAATTCTGCATTTCTAATAGCTCTCAGGTGATGTCAGTGCTGCTGTTCCAAGGCCACACTTTGAGTAGAAAGAGGCTAAAAAGAATTATCGAGGTGGGGTACAGAATTCTTCAGAGAAAAAAACCAACAGATTCATTCTCTCTCTCTCTCTCTCTCTCTCTCTCTCTATATATATATATATATATATATATATATATATATATATATATATATATAAGTCCCAAGATCTGTAGCCAGCAAACTCGAGATCCAGGAGAGCTGATAGTGCAGTGCCAGTCCAAAGGCTGACAGGTTGGAGCTCCATGAAGAGAATGTTTCAGTTCAAGTTCAAAGGCAGGAAAAGGCCAATGTTCTAGCTCCAGCAGCCAGGCAGAAGGAGTTTCTTTTTACACAAGGCAGAGTCAGCCTTTTTGTTCTATTCAGGCCTTCAGTTGATTAGATGAGGGCCATGCATTAGGGAGGACAATCTGTTTTATTCAGTCTACCAATTTAAATGTTAATTTCATTCAAAAACACCCTCACAGAATAGTGTTTGACCAAATACCTGGGAACCCCACAACCCAGTCAAGTTAACACATAAAAATAACTATCACAAGTGCTATTGCTACTCTAACACATATGTTCGTAATTTCAGCCAAGTATTAATGATCTAATTAAAATAATTTCACAGAATTTTTTTCAAATCCCTAATGTATTATGAGTCTGACCTATAATAAGTTCACGAGACAAATAGTGTTGATTGATAAGCTAACATAGGCCTAGATTGCATGTCTTTATCAAAGTTGTATTATGAATTGGTATTAGAAATACAAAGTTAAGTTATCCAAGACATAATTTAATACAAGAATGATCATAAAATGTATGTAAAAATTAAACCACTTTTTGTAATGTAAAACTTCTTATAGTCTTTAATATGCTAATTATTAGCATCTCTATATGTTACTATGTAGAGCTATATATCCTTCTATATATTACAAGAGGGAAACATATTTCATTGACTCTAAAATACGAAATAATGTTAAAATATATCATTTTGAGTACAATCTTTTATTAGTCACTCATAATTTTTTAAATACTCACTGACTGAGCTCTTATAAACTTACAGAGTCTAATTGTATATCATCCACATCCATATATAAAAATATATATATAAGTAAAGGTACTTGATTATAGTGTTAACAAAATTTCACATTTACTACAGTCTGACTCTTCCACATCACTTTTCAGCTGATATTCACTGTCATTTTTCTATACAATATTTTTCTCAGTAACATCAAGAGCCAGACGACACAATATTCTTAAGAGTGTTTTACTACTGTCTCTAAAATATTTTCTGAAGCCACTTACACTTCATTCCAGAAGTTTTGATGTTGGTACTTTATTGATTAAAAGATGTTGAAAAAATATCCAGAGCACAGTCGGGGACTCAAATGGTGTGTAAACTGACTGAAATATCTAGAACTTCCTATTTTCCAGTCATGATATCAGGAATAATAGCTATGTTTGTCCATATGTAGGCAAGGACAGCTACATCACACCTGCTACTTGGCCAATAGCATTTCTAAGATTAATCTTAAATTCAAAGATGTTAAAACTGAAAAACACACACAATTCATCTTAGCATTAATAGATATACAGTCCTGCTCCATAGTTACTTAACCAAAAAAGAATCCCTCACTTTTTAAAGCACTATCCCAAAGGACTAATATTTAATTAATCTTATTTTTGGAAAATGCTCTTTTAAATGTATTCCTTCTCCTCTCCACATTACTATTAGGCATAAGTTGATTTAAATGTCTTTTTCCTTCATATATAGCCCTTCTGAATTAGACATGTCTATTTCTTCTCCCATCTTCTTCCCTAGTGTCTAAAACACCATGTATTACATTTTATTAATAGATGTTCAACAAAATTTCTTAGATGAAGGTCCAGAACTGAGCCTTATAGTAATTTTCACAGCCTGCTTGTGCTGTATTATGATTAAAATTTTCCTTCTAGAAATGTCTATCAAAGAATTTCTTGCCTTTTGAATCACATGTAAATATCCACTTTTCCTAACATACTTCAGTGATCACGACCATAACCCTATTCTAAGGTGCTGGTGTTTGCAGACATTTCATAGTGGATAACGATGAGAAAATCTGAGTTCTAATCATAGCCCTTCCATTTAATCTCTAAGCACATTTGCACCTCTGAGCTTCAGTTTTCTTCTAAATCAAATGAAAATAACACTGTCCAACAAGCTTCATGAGGCCATTGTAATCATTAGGGAAAAAAATACTAAAATCCCTTTAAAGGCTACATAGTGCTATCTCTGCTATACTATACACATTACTTTAAAATTCCAACTCTCCATTTGGCTTCAGTTTTGCAATTCATCTGACATAAACTACAAGCTCCCCAGAGAGACTTCATAAATACTTCCAGAGTATCCTTGCCACCGAAAAAGATCATTAAACAATAATAGCCATGAAATTTCTCAGAATTATTTTATTTGAGATAATAACCATAAAAGTATAAAAGTGAGTCCCCTGTGGCTAAGTGAATCCATTCATTATGAACTTCCTACAATATTAATTAAAAATCAAAGGTTTGCTTTTGTTTACACTTAAAAAATATAAGAACAATAATAATGAAAGCCCCTGTGTTACTATTAAAAAAATTCATAAAGTATAAAATTTTTGACCAACATTATCTCATTGAAACTCTGTAAAGCCCTGGCAGTATTAGCATCACCGTGTTTTACAGATGAGAAAACTAAAGCTTCAAGAAGTTTACTGCACAGGGTAAATTGTCTTGCTCACAAATTCATGGCAGAGCTAAGATTTTAATCTCACAGTGCTTGACTTTCTTATCCATTAGGATTTCTCAACCTCAGCATTATTGACATTGTAGATTGGATAATGCTTTGTCTGGGGGGACACCCCTGTGCACTGTGGGATGTTTAACATCATCTCTGGGCTCTACCCACTAGATGCCAATAGCACCCCTCCCTAAATTGTGACATGTCTCTGGACATTGCTAAATGTATCTTGAGGGATAAAATTGCCCTCACTTGAGAACCTGTCATAAATCATGCCAGTGCCTATATGATTTTTCAAACAATTTTTACATGCCTAATCATTTCATTTAGGGTCAGATAATAATGATTACTTACAATCAGAATGTATTCATTTCCTGTAGCTGCTATAACAAATTAACATGAACTCTTTATGGCTTAAAACAAGAGATTTAGTCTCTCACAGTTTTGGAGGCCAGAGTCTGAAATCAAGTTATTGGTAGGGCGTTATTCCCTCTGAAGTTTCCAGGGGAGACTCCTTCTTTGCCTCTCCCAGCTTCAGGTGGCTCCAGGTGCTCCTTGACTTGTGGCTGCATACCTCTAATCTCTGCCTCCATCTTTACATGGCCTTCTCTTCTATGTCCTCTCCCATTCTCTCTCTCATAAGGATACTAGTCATTGGATTCAGGGCCCACCAAACAATCCAGGGTGATCTTATCTAACAAATAAGGTCTCATTTACAGGTTTGTGGTGTGGGTATCTTTTGGGGAGGCCACCATTCAACTCACTACACAGATCATAATTTTTTCCTAAGAATTCAAAATACTTCCTGGATAATCTATCATCTCTTTAAATGCATAAATGCTAAATAATATATGGAGAAACAAGTAAGAAAATGAGACACAAAGAGATTAGGGACAAATTTGCTAAGAACGATGGGTTACAGAGTTATTAAAATAATCTTCTAGTCCATGTCCACTACCTTCCCCATTGGTTCTGTCAAGGATGGTTGAAAAAATCACTTTAATTTCCTTCTGCTTTATGAATTACAAAATTTACAGTGAGTTCTGGTTGGAAATTGAAAAGCAAAAGAGAACATAGCTTGATTTTCAAGCCCTTGTGTTGAATTTTTTAAAAATCAGCTGTAGGCTTCTAAAATCAACAAGATTTTCTAGAACCTAGTGAAAGAAAACAAACATGGAACTCCATAAGGCCATTTAATAAAGTTGTCTCCCAAAATGTAAGTATCCTTTAAAATTCATCCCTGCGTGTGTTGCATGTTAATTAAAAAAAAAATCTGTGGTTATAGAGCCATGAACAGAAATACAGAGCATTAGCTTTCATAATGCACAATATTAATCACACTCTCACTTATTGAGACTGATTCCACAAAAAACTATGAGATCATGCTGACTTAACAGAGGCTGGTCACAGAGTAATGGTCTGCTGATTTGCCCCAAAATATTGCTTTTATTTCTTTTTTGATACTTCTGCACTTTTATCCTAAGCGATGTTGACATTTTAACCAGAGTATCCAGTAAGTTATGAATCACCAGCAGACACTGAATGACTCAGTTATAGAATTACAACCATGATTTGTATAAAAAGCCTTTTTAAATATGATATATCATAACTGAACAATCCCCTTCTTGATTTCTCTTTCAGTATTCATAGTCTGTCTTCTAAAGGTTAACATGAAGATGTCCAGGCATTTACTCATTTTTCTTATTTCCATAAGCTGTATTCTTCAAATTATATCCTTATTATATTCTTTGCTGCATGTCCTATATCTTATTTTAACATTTTTTATTTAATAAAATAAATGGTTAAATTTTTTTTGTACAGCAAAAAGAAATAGAGGATGCAAACAGTAAGTTTCCTACTATTCCCAGGTCTCTGTCCTAGTCCTGAGAGATAATCTGTGTTAAGAGCTTTAGGTGTATCTTTTCAGAAATATTTCATGTATACTCAAGTCTCCTTTTAAAGAAAGCCCCTTTTTACAAAAGCACGAATTATTCTTACTTAATCATAGAGTTCTTAACATTTCTGCTTTAGGCCATGGTCTCTGACAAGGTTAACCCTAACCTCTCCCAAATCTTCTGAGTAGGTTTGATCAAGTCTTTAGATTCAGTAGATATCACCTCAGAACTTGTATTTTATTTATTTATAATATATATATTTTTTAAAATATATTGTTAATAAATAATCCTCAGCAAACTTTACTCTTTTTTTTTTTTTTTTTTTGAGACAGAGTCTCGCTTTGTTGCCCAGGCTAGAGTGAGTGCCGTGGCGTCAGCCTAGCTCACAGCAACCTCAAACTCCTGGGCTCGAGTGATCCTTCTGCCTCAGCCTCCCGAGTAGCTGGGACTACAGGCATGCGCCACCATGCCCAGCTAATTTTTATATATATATATCAGTTGGCCAATTAATTTCTTTCTATTTATAGTAGAGACGGGGTCTCGCTCTTGCTCAGGCTGGTTTTGAACTCCTGACCTTGAGCAATCCGCCCGCCTCGGCCTCCCAAGAGCTAGGATTACAGGCGTGAGCCACAGCACCCGGCCAAACTTTACTCTTAATGTTCTACCATAATCAACTCACTCAAAAACTTTGTAAGTGCTGCCTTTTTAATTTAATTCTCAGAACAAAATAATGTACCTTCTTAAAATCAAATATCAAACGACAGATCTCTTACAAGAAGAGTAAAATATCCCCAGGTTTCTCTATTATATATCCCCAGGGACTTCTAAACTCTTAACTTTACTTTGATTTTTTTTCAGCACCTTATGGGGGTACAAACGTTAAGGTTATATACATTGCCCTTGCTTCCCCTCCCCCCTCGAGTCAGAGCTTCAAGCGTGTCCATCCCCCAGACGGTGCGCATCTCTCTATGTATGTAAATACCTATCCTCTTCTCCCCCCTCCCATCTGCTGGACACCCAATAAATGGTGGGGTTTTTTTTAACATTTTGGTTACATTTTATATCTTTGCCTCTCCCTAGCAAGGGTTAGAGGTATGCCCTTCCCCTCCACAATGCTCACCACATCCCTCAGATGTGGGACTATGCCCCCCAACCCCCAATCCCTGTTGAACACCACCACCCTTTGAGCACCATAATGTTAATCAGTCAGTATCAATTTGATGGCCAACTTTGATTTTTTTTTTAAGCGTAAGGTTGTTAATGAGCTTCTCTATTAAAGAAAAAATCTAGAGATACACATAAGCCAGATTCAGATTTACACTAGATCCTAATAAAACCAAATATGACAACTTTAGAAGCTAGCACAAGGCCTGAAAGAAATTAGGCAAGATATAAAGCAGTGCAAGTTTAGTTCTCATAATATCATGATATCAAATAGTATCCCTGCAGTTGCTGATCGGAGAAGCTTATCATGGCCAACACACGCACCTTCTTAGATGAGACCCACTACTCCAGACATGTCTTAAGCTGATCTCTAGAGCCACAGATATATAAAATTGAACACATTAGTTTCCAGAGTTTCAACCAAGATTGCCGTCAATAGATTTCCCTTGGTCAACAAAGCAATTGAAAAGCTGATCCACACAAAAAAGGAATGACACTATGCTCCCTGCTTATCCCTCCTAGAAGCTTTAACTTGCCAAGCTGAATGGGTCTTTAATTGGTGGACATATTTTTATTGAGGTAAACTTTATGTACAGTAAAATGCACTGACCTTAAGTATCATACTTGATAAGTTTTGATATTCACTCATATCACCATCACCTCACTCAAGTTTTAGACCACCCCAGAAAGTTTCCTCACACCCTCTTCCAATCAGTTCTAACCTTCCTGTAAACAACTACTGTTCTGATTTCTATCAGCAGAGATTAGTTTTTCCTGTTCTTGAAGTTCATATAAATAATATCCTACAATACTTTTTTGTGTCTGGCTTTTTTTAATTAGCATAGTATTTTTGAGATTCATCCATGTTGTTGCAAATGCAATATTTTATTATTATTATTATTTCTGGGTAGTATTTCATTGTATGGATATACCACAATTTGTTTATCCCTTCACCTGTTGATAGATAAATATGGGCTTTTTCCAGTTTGGGGTCATTGTGATTAAAGCTGCTCTGAACATTCATGTGGAAGTTTTAATTGTGGACACATGTTTTCATTTCTTGGGTCAATCTGGGTCATGAGGTAGGTATATATTTACTTTATAAGAAAAGAATTTTCCAATGTTTGTGTCATTTTATACTTCATAACTGGTGGAATTTTAAGAAGTATCAGATGATATTTTAGGCCTTCTCTCAAATCACCCCACTCACTCAACTCCAGCTAAATAAAAGATTAACCCTGACAGGACTAAGAGAAAGAAATAATTCATATATTCCTTTCCTCTGGCCAAAGCATATGGATGCTCTAACACCCCATTCTACTGATAGAAAAACAGAGTTCAGGAAATATTTAAAATTGTCCAGAGGCAAACAGCTGTTAAGTGCAAGTGGGATTCAAACGTAGCTCAATTCCCTCTACAGCAAAACCAGTGGTCTTTCTCCTAAAGGAATTTCCAAAGCACAGCACTGAAGTAATCCCAGCTTTAGCCATCGGACAGGGGACAGGAGAAACAGAAGAGACATAATGGCAATCTCTTGCCAAACAGATGGAGAGAGACCAGCTTTCTTTTAGAGACCCTAACCAGGTACATTCTTTAGCCATATCCTGCTTTAGAAACAATAATTTTGTTAACCAGATGCTTCTTAGTTACCTATCTGGGAAACCTGGAAGAAGCTTTGTGTCTACCTTGTTTGTTTCTCCCACCTCCCCAATTGGACTTCAACATATTGATATTATTATTATTATCATTACTGTTATTGCATTATTTGTACAGAATCACACAGATTAGAATGTATTTCTCATCCTTTAATTTTTGGCTTCTGGAAAACAGAGACTATTACTGTCTTACTTTAATATTCTCACTGCCAAGCATCCTGCAGACTAAAGGCCAGGCAGACAATGGAGGTGAGTGAATGAATAGATGGATCCCAACCAAGTCTTCGGGCTATAAGAGGTATTTTCATTAGGCAATATACACTAGAACTTTATTTCCTCATTTTTTTTTTTTTTTTTGAGACAGAGTTTCGCTTTGTTGCCTAGGCTAGAGTGAGTGCCGTGGCATCAGCCTAGCTCACAGCAACCTCAAACTCCTGGGCTCAAGCGATCCTTCTGTCTCAGCCTCCCAAGTAGCTGGGACTACAGGCATGCGCCACCATGCCCGGCTAATTTTTATATATATATATTAGTTGGCCAATTAGTTTCTTTCTATTTATAGTAGAGACGGGGTCTCGCTCTTGCTCAGGCTGGTTTCGAACTCCTGACCTTGAGCAATCCACCCGCCTCGGCCTCCCAGAGAGCTAGGATTACAGGCGTGAGCCACCGCGCCCGGCCTATTTCCTCATTTTTAAAACCAAGAGGCTGGACAAGGTGACCTCTAAGATTTTGTTCAATTCAAAAAGTCTGGGATTCCAAGTTTCTGCATTCAATATAAGCCTTTAAAGGAAAAGAATAGGATTTTTCTCTGACAACACCTTATATTACCAAAAAGAGAGATCTGAGTCCTTGAAAGCAGGAGGGAACCTATAGTGACTAAGGAGTAAAAGGTCCCATGGGATAAAGTCTGTCAAGAAACTAAGAGCTAATGCAAAAGTGACTTTTAACTCATTCCCCATCTCAAATAGCAGAGGCTTGACAATCAGATTTCCTCTCTTAGTGGGGTAACAGAAGTTCTGAAAAGTCATTTTCATGAAAAATAAAGCACCTTATTTGCATATATGATAACAGAACTTTAGGAAAAACAGAATATAGAAATATAAATTAGTTTATGGAACAAGCAGTAAAAAACTATGCACCACATATAAATCAAAGCTCCAAAAATCAGTAAGGAAAGATCAATCATCTCTTGGTCATGCATACAACTCCAGACAGGCCCTAATCGTGGCAGGCTCTTCCCTTTGGTTCTTTGTTAATCTCATTGCTGTTGTGTTCCCAAGCATTGCCACCTGCCTTATATCATATTACTCATAAGACCTTATATTTGCCAGGTTGCCATCCCTGATATCAGGAAAGGGTCCTATTCAAAGGCAGAAACTCTCAAAGAAACAAAGCCTTCTACTTTCTCTTTTGAAGTAGAAATCATGCCAATCCTGAGATTCCAATCCCTGTTTATATTCCAGACATTGAGGCAACTGATGAATTCAAAGTCCCTTTCTTTGTATGTAAAATATCAAGAAAATTCATTATTCAATCCCTTTCTCTATTGTACATATACGGATTTAAAAAAATTAATATATGGGTATAGATCACTCTGAACAGTAAGCTTCTCTGATATGTCATTTTACATAACTTAATGGAAAAGGCAGTTTTCAATCCACTGGGAATATGATATTACCATCTTCAAAGTGTTTTCTGAGATACAACACTCAGTCTCCCATCAAGCTGAATGATCTTATCCAAGATGATAATAAAAAGTCCTCAAAGGTCCTTCAGGTAAGCAATTAATACCGTTAGAATAGGCTGATTTATCTCTGTTTTGGGAAAGGTTTCAGTATGTGCAAATTGTGCATTCATTGTGCAATTCAGAATCCTGTTGTTTCTGAAAAGAGAATACTCTTACTCCTGTGGAGAGTAAAATTGACCCCATTTTTATGTCTTGTATAGCTCCTATTTGGGTACTTTATTGTGTTTCACTGTATGTAAGGACGGGAAATACTGTAATTAATTTTCCAACAAGTGTTAACTTGAATTCAGAAAATAAGCCAAAGACAAATTATATCATTCTAAATGGACCCTCCACCTGCAATTCCCTTCTTAATTACGTCAATGACTTTTCATTATTATCTGGGAAAAACAAGCCTGTGCTTCCAGCCCTGGTACTACGTGATCTCTCAGCCCCTTCCTCCCCAGGGCCTCCCGCTCTTCCCTTCCCAGTTCTCTGTGATCCACCATACCCCATACCTGCCTTCTCTGATTTTTCCCACAGTCCTTGCTTCCCTCTACCATAAGAACTTCTAATATGCTGAAAATATAACCCCACCTCTTACCTCTAGATGTACACTACCCTTTAATTGGCTAAGAATACTCTACTCTTCCTTTAGATTTCAGCTCCATGATCAAGTTCTTCAGGAAAGCTCTTATTACCAGATCTCATTTTATCATGTATTTCTCCTTCATTATACTTATCAAAGTAGTGACTTTAATATATTTGTGTGATTCTTTGACAAATACCATCTTCCCCATTCCATGAGGCAAAAACCATCATCTCCTGGCACATAGTGTTCAATACATATAGTTATTCAAGAAACAGAAAGTTTTAACATTTAATCTACAGAAAGAACATAAACTTTAGCGAGGAAGACCCTAAGCCAGGAAAATCACAACATATAGTTGTAAAGACATTGGAAGAGAACACTAGTGGAATTCAAAGGGAAATCAAATTGATATTGGCTTTAAAGAAGAAAATTGATGCAATTTTGTTGAGGAGTAAAGGACTCATGTAAAAGCTGATGTGGTGATTCTGTATCAAGATCCCTGGTGTTTTGCTGGGTCATTTGTTTGAATATGACTCATTCTTCCTTTCAAGAAACAAAAGCTCAGTCTCACATTCAAAAATGTCTGCAGCACAATGGTTGCTCCAACATTTGGACTTGAAAGAAAGTATTTATAAACCTGTATATGAAAAGATATTTTCCTCAGGACCAATAAATATCCTGTTTATATACCCCAAGCATGGAAGGAATAACTTAAATGAGCTAAGCTGTTTTACTCAAGTAGGCATAATAATCTAGAAGGACTGATAATATGTGAAAACCCAAAATGTATGATGAAAACTGGGATTACCAACTTTTACTTTGCTTTTCACAGAAATCTTCTTTCTAGATTGACATTTTTCATTTTCTATGTAAGTGCCGAGTATCTATAACATGGGTATCTCAGAGTAAAAGTAAGAAAAGTTACAGTAACTGACTCAAAAGCAACCATTCAAGATGTTGCATTGAAACCAAAAGGAGTCCTAATAATGGTGTGTGGAGCTCGGGTGGCTTACTTAAGCCATTGCCCATGGAGGCAAGCAGGAATTCCTTCTCCCTCCTGTACCCAACCACTATGCCTAGTACATATGGCACTTGTTTTCTGTTTGTTTATTGAGTGGACAAATGAATTAATGAATAAATGATGAAATTGAAAGCATCATAGCACATGTCCATAATGCACAGTATACCCAAATGAAATGTCTTATTATGCCAGTTGGCTATAAGGTGAGCTATTTAACCAGACATTATCTATTTGGGGCATCAGAATCTCACCTCAAGGAATTTCCATTTTCAGTGGAATGATTTAATCATTTAATGAAATCTGGAGGGGGTCTTTCACTCGCAATGCTTTAGGGAATACAAAAGGTCAACTGAGAATAAGTAAATCTTAAAAATGAATGAGAATTTTAGAATAAATTTGAACAAGTTTCGTAGTACTTGTGAACACTATCCAAGGATTTCCGCTAGAAAATGGTTCTTAGGTAAGTCTACATGCTTTCTTTTTTTTTGTCTGAACGTCTCTTTTTGCATTTTCCAAGTGCTACTATTCCTCTTCTGCTGCTGTTCCAACTCTGTGAGTTAGAGTAGGCTCATTGTTGCAATAAATAACCCATGCAATAACGGTTTAGGTCACAATCAATTCAGATTGACTAAGTTGGAAGGGAAAGTCTGCTCCATACAGCCACTGAAGGAACAAGTTCCTTCCAACTGGAGACCACACTATACCTCACAGTCCTTCACTGGATTCTCTAGTTTTCACCCAAGTGAAATCTGCAAGGAATTTATTTATAAGCTCTCATGAGCAGTGTATGGGCCAGGCCTGAAAGTGGTATGTATGTCTTTTACCCACATTCCATTGGCCAGAACTCAGTCACATGCAAGGCTGATAAGAAATTTAGAAAAGCAAAATACCAAGGAAGAAAATTTGGAACAACTAGCTAGTTCCTGCCACAGCATCCACATCTCCTGCCCCATGTTGCCCTGAGATGTCACTTCTTTGCATCAAGGATATCTTTTTAAATCTACATTTATGAACTTGCTGAAAGTTCACTTTACATACAAGTATTTATTCGTTTTTTATTCCTGAGAATATTTCCTACAACCATTGTGCTTTAAATTAAATTGCTCGCCGATTAGTTATTATTAATTAAATTAAATTAAATGCTTACCAATTAGTTATTAACCAGGAATGGCTTTCCTCTGTGCCTGACAACTTCTGCTGTGAGTCTGCCTGATGTGTTTTCCTGTCCTGCAGTGAGGAGAGGGTAAAACCATCTTCTTAGGGAGGAAAAGGGGACCTAAATATGGAGTTTATCCCCCTTTGAGTAAAAAACTCCCTTAAAAATCCACCAAGTTGCAACACAAAATATTTCTTCTTAATTCTTTTATCCCCTCATCTTTCGAAAAGGTACTAATATTTACATGTTTGTTTGTTTGCTTTAATCTGGGACATCTGAGAACTTTTATTCCGAAAGCATGATGCTTCTTTCCCCAATGTACTACTTTCCTGATAAAGAATAAAGAATGACTTCAAATGAATCTGTGTTTCCTGGCTAAATTGCTGTAACATCTTGAAAAGCTTTACTTGCATCCGTGTATATTCATCTCAGAAGAGTGATTAACCCAAACCATTACACTTTTTTTCCAACCAGAGAAATGAGAAAAGAACTATTTTATTTCAATGATAAGAAAATTAAAATTATTTTTTATTAAAAACCTTAATATGGTCTGAAAATCTCAACAAATTTTTTCATCATCTGAAATAACTTTAATGGATTTTCTCTAGTATGCCATTAATACAAATCCATTTTGTTTTATTGAGGTCAAACTACATCCCCTTGTCTTGTTCCTTAGGAGGAGGAAATTAGGTAAAAATTAGCTCACTGTGGTTGTATTCTCTTTATATTGCTGCATAAAGGAGAAAGCTAACAGAAGTGCAAACTGGTAACTTGCAAAGATCAAGCACTTTATATTAAGCCAGAGTTCCTGTGATGTAAGGGGAAAAAAATAAAGTGCAAAAGATAATCTATAAATAAAAGAATCAAAAGAACCATAGAGGGTAGATGTTATTGACTTTTGGAAACTTTTCTAAAAAATTGTGTATGCTTTATGTATAAATGTATTCATTATTAAGCTACACAGAAAGTAAAGTTACGTAAGTAAATGACACCATAAGTTATCGCACATAAACATCACACATATATGGTGGATGTTGGAGGTTAGCGTTTCTAAGCTCCATTCTATCTTATAGTTGGAAGAGCTAGAGAGCTTAACACTAAGTACTTAAACTCCCTTGCATCTAAGATACTTGATGCAAATTAGGTTAGCCAATTGGATGCACCTATGTGAAATTTAGGAGGCAAAAGTAAGGAAAAGAATTGTCCTGTTCTTTTCTGGTTCTTTCTGTTGGTATGCAATGCCATTGAAATAGGAGCTTCTATTGGCAATGTTCTATAATGATCCAGGGTTTGTTTGTCATCTGTCTAGGTATTAAGAGATGGTTGTGTCAGCTTCTTACTTTTGACTTTCCGATCTTTGGATCACAGCTATGGGTGATTCCAGATTCTCCAGATTCCTGGATGATGAGAGGAAATAGTCTGCTTCAGCTGTTTTATTGCAGATCTGCTTTATTATACATCATCAATCTTGAGATCACAATTATAGGTTAAATTCTTGAACTCATAGCACCACTTACAGTATTGGAGGTAGTCAGTCCTTGAAGTAAATTAAGAATTCTTCTGGAAGTCATTCCTAGAGGTCCATCTTAGAACCCACTTCTTTTCTTATAAATTATAAGCATCAAATCTCATGTACTAGATCTCTCCCTAATTAAAAAGCATGAAATATTTTTGCTTCTTGCACTGGCACTGACTGATGCAATATATGGACAATATGTGGACACACGGACTGCCACACTAAAAAATAAAATTTTTCCTTGGGACCACAGTGTTTTATTAAAACAAAATGATCCATTCTAATTTGTTATTTTTTATTGTTTTCTGTGCATGAGACTTACATGTAATGCAATCCACATTTTTAGAATTGTCAATATTAATTATAACAACAAGAACATCAACAAGTAAGATTTTCACAAGCCAACTACAGGGTTTTACTTCACCAGGCCCCGGGCTCAAAACTAGCCTAAGTTAAATACAACTCACATGGCAGTCAATGAGTTAATATATGTTATATAATTTTTTAGTATATTAAACTGTGCTCTGTGTAGTTCATTTGCCTGTATCTGTACTGGCTCTTTCAGTTGCTTCCTTATAGGTAATAGCACTTAGTATATACAACTTTCAAAGAGTCTGCTTATATTTTCCCTCAGGATAGCTTAGTCCCCTCCAAAGCTTCTACAACTAACATTTTGTCACTGTCCAGGTTATTCTAGGGACATGTTTGTCAAAGGTCTATCCTTTCCCAAATCTAATTTCAGTTTAGTCTCTCATACTTTTTGCTACTTTCGTATGTATACTTCTTCTCTATCTCAACCCTGATACCACTTTTATGCTCAAAATATGTAGTGATACATATTTTCTGCAACTTTGATGAGGCTATATTTTCTCTTTCATCTTGGCAGATATAAATTTTACAATAAGTCCCTCTGCTTTAGGTTTATGGAAAAAGAATTACAATAACAACAAAGTAGCTCAAACAAAGTCATTCAATATGACCTCCAGTTCCCTTTGTGGGAGAAATTAACCAATCAAAAAAGTAAACCAATGATTCAGATTTAGATCCAGGGAAAACTTAAAAAAAAAAAAAAAGTCTGCATTTCCTGTTGCATTTCTATTCTCTACTCGGGATTTCATCAAGGATTTTTCTATTCCCCTATACTTTCCTTCTAACTCCTTCCCTTGTAACTCCTAACAAGACTCACGAAGACAAGGCTGTCAACATTGTGAGCTAAGACCCCCATGACGGACTATAGAAAAGCCCCTACCACCTCAGGCCCCCATGCTATGACCATAGAGTAGAGTTCTAAGACTAGCATACTACCTCCACAGCAAAGTAAGAATAGCATCTTTAAGGAGCAGTGGTAGAGCACAAATATGTTATGGCTTCCCCAAATCCTTGTAAGAGACATCTATATTTTCTTGTGGGGAAAAAAATATTTCTTTCTTTAGGAAAATGCCTCTCATCCCTGCTACCTTGGTGGAGGTGTCACTGATGATATTCCACCATATTGTACCCACAAGGAGGTCACTGATTCAAGTCAGGCCCATCACCCTCTCTCTCACAGGTGTTTAAAAGTGAATGGAAGCCGGGCGCGGTGGCTCACGCCTGTAATCCTAGCACTCTGGGAGGCTGAGGCGGGCGGATTGCTCGAGGTCAGGAGTTCGAAACCAGCCTGAGCAAGAGCGAGACCCCGTCTCTACTATAAATAGAAAGAAATTAATTGGCCAACTAATATATATATAAAATTAGCCGGGCATGGTGGCGCATGCCTGTAGTCCCAGCTACTCGGGAGGCTGAGGCAGCAGGATTGCTTGAGCCCAGGAGTTTGAGGTTGCTGTGAGCTAGGCTGACGCCATGGCACTCACTCTAGCCTGGGCAACAAGGGAGACTGTGTCTCAAAAAAAAAAAAAAAAAGTGAATGGAGGCTGGGCGCAGTGGTTCACGCCTGCAATCCTAGCACTCTGAGAGGCTGAGGTGGGCAGATTGCTCGAGGTCAGGAGTTCGAAACCAGCCTGAGCAAGAGTGAGACCCCGTCTCTACTATAAATAGAAAGAAATTAATTGGCCAACTAATATATATAGAAATAATTAGCCGGGCATGGTGGCGCATCCCTGTAATCCCAGCTACTCGGGAGGCTGAGGCAGAAGGATTGCTTGAGCCCAGGAGTTTGAGGTTGCTGTGAGCTAGGCTGATGCCACTGCACTCACTCTAGCCTGGGCAACAAAGCCAGACTCTGTCTCAAAAAAAAAAAAAAAAAAAGTGAATGGAGACCCATAGGGACTGAAGACATTGAAACTGAGTACTCATTGTGAGCACTCTCCAAGATCTCCTGAAGCTAGATTCACATTGGGAAGTGATAGAAAATTGGGCTGGAATGGGCAAAGAAGCCAGATTGGTAAAGCCAGATTATTCTCTTAGAATGCTAAGAAGAGATAAGAACAGACATTACTAGATGCTCCCTTCCCTATATTTCTTCTCCTTTCTCATAGCACTAACATTTGCAATTTTAAACTGGATACACCAATGCACAAAATAAAGAATGCATTTCTCAGGCTTTTTTAATAGCTAGATGTGGCCATGTGATCAAGCTCTGGCCATGGGAAGTGAGCCAGATTCATATGTGCAAGTTAGAGGATCATGTTCTTAAAGGGAAGAAGCAAGCCCTCTCCTTGCCTTCTTCCCCTTCTACTGAGAATGCTATGGTAAGGCAATTTGGACCATGAAGATGAGAGCAGATCTGTGAGTATCTAAACCAACTAGATTGAAGATTCCTGGATCCCAACTCCATGGAGCTTTCTCACATGTCCTGGACTGCTTATACTTGTACTGTTACACAAAATAAATATCAACTTTTATCTAGCTTAAGCCAATGTACAGTGTCCACCTGTCATAGCAGGTGAGTCAGTAACCTAAGTGTATCAAGAGGAAGTCACAGTTACATTTATGCTCTAGGACAGGGGTCAACAAACTATGGCCTGCAAGCCAAGGCTGGCCTATTTCCTGTTTCTGTATGGCCCATGAGCAAGATGTTTTTCACTTCTTTATGTTAGTAGAAAAAAATCAAAGGAAGAATAATATTTTATGACATATGAAAATTATGTGAAATTCAGTGCCCATAAAAAATGTTTTATTGGAACACAGCCACGTTCATTTGTTTATGTACTGTCTGCAGCTGCTTGTACAATACAACAGCTTAGCTGAATAGTTGCAACATAGATTATATGGCCCACAAGTCTAAAACATTTACTATCTGGCCCTTTACAGAAAGAGTTTGCCAACCCCTGCTATTATTTCAGTGGATGCAACAAATTTACTAAGGATAAAGAGACTAGAGTCAAATAAGAGCTAATCAAAGGGCTACCCAGCAATCTAGGTTAAAAAAAGATAGAAGGGAGCTATCCAAATTAGTAGCAGTAGGAGAAACAAAGGGGTATGTATTAAAGAACTATTTAGATAATAGAATTAACACAATTGAGAAATTTAATTCCAACAAAGGCATTGAAGTCATAGTAGAATATGAAAATTGTCCTCTTCTCAAAATTCTATATGTATGACAAATTATTACAAACCTCTGCCCCATTTAAAGTTGACACTATAACATCAAACCTCATAGGAATCTACCAGGGAAGCTCAAATCCATTATTTTTAGCCTCTCTGAGTTTTACCAGCATTTATTTTCACTCATCATATTTAAGTCCAAACTTGATCCTCACTAGAAATTCCCCTTGCCTCAGGTTATAACACTTCTAGAATGTGTTCTCCCACCTTCTCTCACACACAAGCAGCAGAACAGCCACCATCTTCAAATGGTTTTGTTGGGCCTTATTTCAGACTTCAAAAAAATACATATTGTTCTCCATTTCAAATGTATACTCATTGCCATAAATACTTTATATCTGTGGAAAACTGGAACTGATAAATATTAACATATACCATCATGTAGGTACATCCTACACTTATATAAATAAGATCTAAGTCATTACATAGATGTTATATTTTTATTAAATTTTTAATTTTTAATTATTTGGGGTACATAATAGTTGTATATCTTTATGGGGTACATGTGATGTTTTGATACAGGCACACAATATGAATTAATCAAATAAGGATAATTGGGGTATATACTACCTCAGGCATTTATTATTTCTTTGTGCTATATTTTTAATCAGTCAATTGAGCTCAATTTGTAAAGCCCCATATTAAGCCTCTTAATCAATGGTTATACCACAATAAAACACATGTACTTCCCTCTGCCATTGTAGCTCTGATGTTTCATTTACATAGATGTGACTTTGAAATTAGAAAACTCTATTTCAAATCTACCAGAGATGGTGTGTGTTTGTTACAGTTCATTCATCATTCCTTCATCCATTTAACAAGTATTTATTACATCCCTATTATGTTCCAGGAGGGCTGTCAGACATTGGAAATACCAGACAGCTAGAACTTCTCTCCTTATGCAGCATCTGAATTAGTGAGTGGTCCAGTCAACAGGTTGTATAATTCGTTGTAATGAATGCTGAGCTATGGAGTGGGACAACAGATGCACAGGAAAGAAGCACCTAGCCCAGACTGGGAGAGATGGAGGAGGGCTTCTTATTGAATAAGCTGAGGGCTGGAGCCTGAGTAAGAGTTACTGAAGAGAAAAGAGAAGAGCAGAGAAGAGAGAGAGGGAGAATACGAGTTGCTTCTTGAATCATATGTGTAGCCAGGATCTGCCATCAGCTGATATGGGGCCTCTCTTCAATCTCCTTTCCCCCTTGCACTCTGAAACGGTACTACTTTTGGAGCACATGCTCAGGCTCAGCAGTTGTTCCCCTTGTCCCTCTACACACTCTCTGCTTTCAGATACACTACTGTTCTAGAAGTCTATGTGGCTAAAAATCAAAGTGTGAGGAGGGTATGGTGAGGTAAGCAATGACAAAGACTGCAGAGTGCTGGATATTATTTGGGATTTCTGTTTCTTGGCTTTTGCCCTGCCTTGACACCAGTCCATTTATCTGGCAAGTCCCTGAAGCATCTATTCTTGTTCATTGCCTAGTCAGTAGTACCCACCTGTTATTGATACTAAAGAACAACATGCTGGCACATCCAGGCCCCCACACTGGTGCTACTCAGGAGTAGATGGGAAATGAATTTCCCGGCCTCTGTAATTAGATATGCATCATAACAAGTGGAGGAAAAAACATACAGGATCTGAAGTTATGTTATGATCATTGATCATATTGTAAAACTGAAAGGTTTGTCCTCATTTCTTGATAAAAATTAAGTTTTGACTCTTTCCGTGGAAAGTAGTGTGTAGAATGCTTTCTTTGTGAGCCACATAGCCCAGGTCTGGCTTCTAGGATCTTTCAGAAGATGGAAAAATGAAAAAGAGAATTCATATCATTGTGTTTTTTTGAATCAGGAGACAGCATTAATAGGAAACTAACCTATTTCACTTAATTACATTTCCTACTGTGTATCCAACTTGAAGGGAAAAAAATACTTGCATCATTGTTATAAATATTGTATTTGACTTGTTTTTCCCGTTACATGCAACATTTAAATATTCTACTTCCCTTTCTTCTACCTGTGGTACAATGATTTGTATTGTTCCCGAGTGATGTTTTCCATAACAAGTAGAGGAAAA
Source organism: Microcebus murinus (assembly GCF_040939455.1). Taxonomy (NCBI): domain Eukaryota; kingdom Metazoa; phylum Chordata; class Mammalia; order Primates; family Cheirogaleidae; genus Microcebus; species Microcebus murinus. The sequence continues at coordinate 39,462,131 of NC_134113.1, forward strand.
AACATAAATTATGAATTTCCTTCCAAGAATTGTAAAACAACAGAATATTTACTGAAAATTGGTTCCTGTTTGCTGGCACTCTGGCAGGTTGAATTTAGAAACCATCCACCACAAGGGAAATAGTACTGGTCACTTTTTCATTGAACTTTCTCAGCAGCCACTAATTAAATAGCATTTTCACTTGATGGATAGGTGAGCCTAGACTTCAGCAAGTTGATGTGGAAAAGAACTAGCTTCTTTCACTTAAAAGTTTGAGACAATCTAGATGTAAGTAATCAAAACAAATATTTATAGAATTTTCAAGTGACATATTCATTTAACAGTTCTAGATACACACTGGAGAATGGATACAGACAATTTATCATATATAGGAGTAATTAGCCCCCTCACTGAGTGCTACCAACTAAAAAGAGTGGGAGGGGTTAAATATAAGTATTATCAAGTCAGTAAATAGAAGAATTGGAGGTATTTTATGATCATTGATCATATTGTAAAAATAAGAGGTTTGTCCTCATTTCTTGATAAAAATAAATAATCTCTTTCATTTGTCTCTTTCTGATCATAACATTCAATATTAGATTGGGCCACTGCTTGTCTGCTCAAAAATAGAGGAAGAAAAAAAAGAAGTACTATAAATACACAATAAAATATTTTATGTAATTTCAGTAGACAAATTGTATTGATCAATCTACTTATTGATATATGAGATTGATGATTCCACACTTGAGCCAATGCAGATCCAAATGAAAATAATAATTATGGATATGCACTTTGCTCTAAGAAGAAAAAAGTTACAGATATTATAGGTATGCTGCACACACACAGAGTCATAATCCTAGAATTGCTATATTTTAAAATAACAACACAAATGTATACTCTAGGAAAAGAACCTCTTTGACATCAAGAAAAATAGGGATTATAAACTAGTTTTAATAAATGTGTTTTCATTAATTTCAGGTAGAGTTGGCAAATGGGGCAGTTCTTTTTGGCCTATTTTAATATGCAAGTAAAAATGTAATTTAATGTATTATTTGTATACAATGCTACTGAGACACTTTAAAAATTATAAGATAAGCATTTTGTTGGCTGCTTATTATAAATTATAATATGAATTTCCTTAACACATATTTTTTTGTAGATTGATAAGGCCTTCTATTTGTATGGGGATTTACAGTTTGCAAGCCCTTTCACCTACATATTCTCATGTAATCCTCACCATAATGCTGTGAGACATTTAATTTTCTCTCCTTTTTACAGATGCAAAAACAGAGACTCAGTAGAGTTAAGAAGGTAGCCTAAGGCCACACACAAAGATAAAAGTGACAGAATCAATATACAAATCCATTTCTTCTTACTCTATAACTCTTTTACTAATGAAACAAAGTATCAGCCCAGCTGGTAACCAAATTATCACCAATTCTTAATTAGTATAATGAGGTAATAAGATTCCATTGTATCATTCATAATTCAGAGATGCAACTCTAGGGCTGCACAAAAATGACATGCTACCATTATGGTTACACATACCAATTCACTCACAGTTTAGGATTTGGAAGTTAATTATTATCTTTTCTTATTTTTAGTTAAGTATTATGATTTGATATATCTAGTTGCATTTTAAGATATTTCAGGACCTCAAAACATTTTAGAAGAAACCTAATTCATTGATCTTCATTTCCAATGACTTATTTCATCTCCACCTCAACTACACATTCTTCCTGGTATCATAGAAGCTGTGACTCTTAGAACGTCTATAATTCAAGCATCCTGCTCTTTGGTTACAACTTTGCAAACTTTCACATTTCTTGGTCAACTATCCCTGCTATGGTCTTTTAAACTTGTCAGGCCCTGAAGTCTAGGACACTCAGTAATGTTCTTGTTAGTACTTTGGAGTCTCCTGTGCATCTGGATTTTGTTGCACCACTAGAAAAATACCAATCCTGATGTAGCCGACCATTTGCTTTTTCCATATCTTCTTCCATTTATCTCAACACTGCTGGAGAAAGTCACTCAGCAGGGCAATTTTTACCAGTCTAATTTCACAATTATTCTTAAATTGATTCTCTATACTGCCTAGGATTCTTTCTGGATTTCTGTGGTCTACTTATTCTCTTACCTTCTGAACTAGTTGAAACCTCCACTCACAAACAAAATTCCAACAGCCCTCATTTCCCCTACCTTTGGTCTCAGAAGATGACCTCCCTTTTTTCCCTTGGAGAGAAAATAGAATCTAGCAAAAGAGGAAGCCTTTCTACCTCCCCATATCAAGTGTATAAACAGATATATCTGTACCCATTCTTTTATTCTTTCCTTCAACAAATGTTTATAGAAAGCCTACTACATACGTTCCAGATAATGTCCTAAAAACTATAGCTAGTTCTGTCCTATGGAGTTACCTGCTACTGAAGAAATAAGATAATTTCAGAGCAAGAAAAGTGCTGTGAGGAAGATGAAATAGGATAATTGGAGTAGGCAGTGATTGGGGATGATAATAGAGAATAGAGACATAAAATACAGTGCTCAGGGAAAGCCCCTGTGAGGAGATGCCATTAGAGTTATGGCTCAAATGACTTGAGTCAGTCATGGAAAGATCAAGAGGGAAACAAGAACCAAGGTCCTGAAGGAGCATGTGTTTGGCTCAAGAAACCAAAAAAATTAAAAAAGGTCCATGTGGCTAGAGCAAAATGTGCAAGGAAAAAGTGAACCAGTGTCTTCTACTCATGCCTGAAGCTACAGGTAACAAGTTGACCCGAGAGCAGTCTTTCTATCTAGGTTTGGAACCTATCCCCTTTGCTTTTCAAAAAACTCTCACTATTGATTGATTACACCTGTCTCCTCTATACTTCTCTCAATCTGATTGTTTCAACCAGCATTTAAATCTGCTCATGATACTAATATCTTAAAATGCATATCCATGTTCTCTTCCAGATTCAGAGCCTATTCAAATTTCAGAAAAGAGTTGTTTATACTTATTATTCCCTTTCTGTCCCTCCTGCTCACTCGTTTGGTTTCATTCCAATCCTTGACTGAAACAGCTTTCTTTAAAGTTAAGAGTGATCTCCATTTTACTTGCTCTCCCCTCAATATTTGACTCTGTTGACCTTGACTTTCTCCTTGAACTATTCTCTCCCTTGCCTTAATGACCCCTCACACTCCCGGTTTTCCTTTTACCCTCCAGCAGGTGGCTCAGTCTCGGCAATCCTTACAGACACGTGTCCTCCTTCATCCTCCCATTATCAGTGGTTCTCATTTTGAGTGTGTACCAGAAACATCTGAAGGCCTGTTGCTGAGCATGTTTCTGAGCTCCATCCCCACAGCTTCTAATGCAGTAGGTTTGTTTGCATACCCAGGAGATTCACAGGGGATTCGCAAGCTGCTGGACTAGGGACTATCTTTTGAGAACCACCATAATAAATATTGTAATTCCTCCAGGTTAAGTCATATCTACCTTCTCTTTTCACTTTCTACTCTTTCCATTGATGATTTCATGCATACTCATAACTTCAGTTACCAGCTTTATTTCAATGAGATACAAATGTACATATCTATCCCAGACCTCTTTTCTTAGATCCAGATCCAACTGGAGTCAAAAATCTCTACCTTCATGCATCAAAGTTACCCAAAACTCAGTATATTCTCCCAAATAAACTTGTAATAAACCAGTTACTTTTCCAGGGTTCCCTATCCAAGGAAATCATGCCTCATCTATCCTATCACAGAATAGAATCTAGGAGTCATCTTTACTACCTTCCTCTCATTTATCCCCACCTTTCCCATATCTAAAACTTCAATTAATTCCTGTGTATTTTACCTGCTAAATTTCTCTCCATGAATTGCTCATGGCTCTCCATGTACTGCTTTACCATCCTTGTCCAAACTGCCATCCTCTTTCCTGGACCACTAGTTGTAGCAATCTTCTTGCCTTCTTTACTCAGAGTAATTGCTTCAAAAGGCTTCTGACACCCCTCTGCCTAAGTTTCAGTGGTTTCCCATTATTTATAAGATAAAAAATTCTTGTGGCCTGCATGGTCTGGTGTCTGCCTACGTGTCTCCATCTCATTTCACATCTTGAAGGGCTCTGCCCTCCAAACATTTCTCTAAATTTTTTTTTCCTCTAAAATTTCTTAAAGCACTATGCTCCTTTGGATCAAGACCTTTTGTACATACTTTTCTTATTAAAAAGAGTTCTCTTGCTTTTCCCTTCTCTTAGAATTCCTAGTCATTCCTCATATTCCCTGATCGCCCTCCATGTTTAAGGTCAGTTTCTCTTGCACATGCTTTTGTTGTACTAGGTACCTTTACTTCAAAGCAATTTTCACAATTTACAAATACACATTTATTTATGTGAATGCTTCATTAAAATCTAACTCCCTTTAGTCTTTAAGCTCTATGAGGTATGAGATAGACTGCATTTTCTCACTAGGACATCTCCAGGGCCTAGCCAAAGTTGACAGAGAAACGGCCCTCAATAAATATATCTTGAATAAATAAGTAAATGAGACCGACTGTTTACTTTTTAAACAAGGGAGATTTATCCTTGTTTTCCTAGAGAACTTTGTTCTGAGCCTTTGGGGCCCTTCTTCAGCATTAGAATTTCATTAGCTGGTATCAGCATCTTAGTTATTGTTATGCAAAAACTACTAAGTGTGTATCCCTTAAGGCTGTATTTTGCTTAGACTCTCCTAGGAAATGTGAGTGTGTGTACAGGCTATGGATATTTAATATTAACTGACCTCCTACTGTGTTGCTCAGAAAGCAACTTGTGATTTGCCACCAGTCTAATTTTCTTACTAATATTGTATCATGGCTTCTGAATCCTCAATGGGTTTAGAGCAGCTGTTAGGGAATATAAGAAGTAAAATTTGATTGTGCATGGAAAATTGGCCTGCATATGAGACAAATAGCTTTGGTTTCTTTTCCCCATTTACTGTACTACAATTATTTGAAATCTCAACATCATTGGATTGCAAGAAACTGCAGCAGCTTTAATTAATGCTTTTCCCACTGTTCTTATTGATTATTGCAAATGTCTGTATGTCTCTCCAAATGTCGCTTCTGAGGGTTCTGGATATTTCAAAGTACCTCCACTGTTGCTGCTGCAAGAGAGCTCATTAAAGCTCATATAATAAACGACCCCTCTGCTCTTCTTTCTCCAGGTTTAACATCAGCAGGATCCATGCTGGTTTCAGATCGCATCCTGCTCCTTGTTTGGGAAATCTGCTTTTCTACGATTTACCTTTGTGTTTCTAATGATCAATTCAAATTTCTTTTGCAACCACATCATTAAGGTGATACATGGTGTAAGCTTCCTGCATGTACTATGCTTAGAATGGCATTTTAAGATTTGCTAAAGCCACATCATCAATTACAAATAAAACCTCAGCTCTATGTTTTGAAAAAGCAAAATATGACACTATTTTGATAAATCTTTTTTTTTCCAATTCATACTGACTTGTTTAGGAAAAATATATGAGAACTGTAAAATGCATTATTTAAATTTTAAGTCTTCTATAGCAACCTTTTTTCAGTATAATTAGGACCAATAGGTTGTGAAATGCCTAAAGCAAATCCATTAACACTTAACTACTTCTCTTCAGGATCTATACTGCACTGACTGACAGAAAATACAATCACAACATATTTGATGGGGGCTAATGATTTGATAATGCATTCATGTGTCAGATGTCAGATGTACAGTATGACTGTGAGAAGTACAAAGAAGAAACGTTTGCAAATGTCTTCCTCCTCTCCCCAACCTAGTGTCATTAGCAGAGCAATCTCCAGTTCATATAGGTGGTGACGGAAGAGGGACCCTGCAGGACAGAGGGCTCTTTTGCAATGATTTCTGTCTAGACTGTAGTCAGGAGAGGTCTTGTTTATCTGTTTTGGGATGAGTGGGAATGTGTGTCAGCATCAGCTTTGTGTTTATCAGCTACATCCTCATCTTTGTGTGGCTAAGTGGTAAGGGATCCCTGGGGAAGAAAAGGAAGTGACTGCATTTATTCTCCATGTTCCCAAGGGTCAGGTAAGGTGCTCTCATGCCATGGTATATGGCAAGGCAGACGGCATTTAATAAATGAATAGGCAACCTTATAGAGGAGTCGGTGCTGCTTCTCACATGAATCGATGACAGAGTCAATTGTTATAAGAACCAAGATAGATTACATTAGACTAGGAGGTAAGGGAGTAGAACTGGCACCTGCTCAGAGGTAGAAGTAAAGCGCTCTTGCACTCTCTCTATTTTTTCACACATACAAATATATACCCTTCCTTTTTCTCTGAATTATTAGAATTTAGTTATACTACTAAATCTTTAAATTAGCAATTACAAAGCAATAGCAGTTATGAGCTATAATCACAAGGTAATATGGCTGAATTTTTAATAAACATAATGAATTTTTACATTATGTAAACAGGTTTTGTACTTTTTTTATTATTTCAGCATATTATGGGGGTACAAATGTTAAGGTTACATACATTGCCCTTGTCTCCCCTCCCTCCTTGAGGTTTTGTACTCTTTAAGAAAGGAAGCCATATGTTTACGTCAGTGATTCTATTGGCTAGTCTTCTGCAAACTCTTTTTTTGGAATGGCCTTCAGAACCTGTGAAATACTCTTTGAATATGGTCCAGAGTGGCAAATCTTCATTTCTTCAGGGTGTAGTTAATTTGTAAAAATAGGCCCAAAGTGAGATGCAATTCTACAGTAATGTGCCTGATTTTCTTCAGCTGGCTCTTTGCTTAACCCCTTGCCCACACGCCAGCCCACCTAAGGAAGCAATAGACCCCCTACCCGTGTACATAGCTCTTATCTAGGAACATTCCCCTACCCTTAACTTATTTCAGCTCAACAGTATTTCTCAACTCTATCTCATCTTTACTCCAAACTCATAGATCTTGAATCCATCATTTGATTCCACTGCTGCTTCTTTAAACCAGGTGTTAGCAATGACTTCCCCAACGTGTGAACTACTACTTTTCCAAATAAGTTGTGACTTAAAATTTTTCTCTTGTCTTTGCATGTTCTGTTTGCTGACAAAGGACTTCCTACCCTCCCCTGCTCTCTCTGGAACTCAAACTCTAACAAAAGCCATGTGGCCCAAATCCTTAGAGTTCCACCCTTATGAGCACAATTCCAAAAGATGTGTTTCAGGCCAGGCATGGTGGCTCACACCTGTAATCCTAGCACTCTGGGAGGCTGAGGCAGGAGGATCACTTGAGCTCAGGGGTTCAGAGTTCGTTGGAGACCAGCCTGAGCAAGAATGAGACTCCATCTCTACTAAAAATAGAAAATATTCGCCAGGTGTGGTGGCGCATGTCTGTACCTCAACTACTTGGAAGGCCAAGGCAGGGGGATCACTTGAGCCCAGGAGTTTGAGGTTGCTGTGAGATAGTCTGATGCCATGGCACCATAGCCTGGGCAACAGAGCAAGTGTCTGTCTCACAAAAAAAAAATAAATAAATAAATGGATGTGTTTCAGAACTATTTTTAACCAGTGGTGTTACCATTAGAATAGGTATATACATGCAATATAATAATCATAAACCCTTCCAAGATGATTACTTTTAAGGATAATACTCCCTTGAATGAGTATATTATGATACTTTATTTTTCCCAACTTTTTTTAATGAAAGATTTTAAACATTTTTACCCAGCTTCAACAATCATCAACTTTCTGCTATTCTTATTTCATCAATCCCCTTCCAAATTTTTCTGGAATATTTTAAAGCAAATTCCAGACACCATATTATTTCTCCTATAAATACTTTAGTATTTATCTCTAACAGATGAGAAATTTTTAAAAATATAATCACTATTCTTACACCCAACAAAATTTTTAAATCCTCTTTATATTGTTTACATTCTAATCCATCTTTAATCATCCCACTATCTCAAAAATGTCTTTTTAAACGTGATTGTTTGAAATAGGATCTAAATGAGGTTCACATATCACATTTTTCTCTGATGGCTCTTTTAATCTTAACCTATAGGTATTTTTGCTTTAAATAATAAATGTATTCATTGCATAAATTGCTATCATAAATTTAACTCTCATAGCCAAATTAGGAAGAGAAGTTTTGCTTTATTGATACATAAGTAAGAATTTTACGTTTGACTTGAACATCAAATTCCTATATAAAGCACTGACTTTCCTTCACTAGAGACTAAAGAAAGGAATCAAGTTCTCCAGCTTTCTAAATGTGGGTATATATGGCAGTGGTCCTGATTTAGATGGCTTCAAACTCCCCCCACCCCTTTTTTTTTGTTTTTTGGAGACAAGGTCTCACTCTGTTGCTATACTACATTAGAGTGGCATCAATGTAGCTCACTGCAACCTTAAACTCCTGGGTTAAAATAATCCTCCTGCCTCAGCCTCCTAAGTAGCTGGGACTACAGGCACCTGCCACCATGCCCGGCTAATCTTTCTATTTTTTTTTTTTTTTTTTATAGAGACAGGGTCTTGCTTTTGCTCTGCCTGGTCTGAAACTCCTGGCCTTAAGAGATCCTCCAGCCTAGGCCTCTCAAAGTGCTAGCTGAGAGCCACCATGCCTGCCCAAACTTCCCCTTCTTGACTTTTGAATTTTAATTTCAAAAAATGAAAATTTGTTATTTCTATAATAAATTTAGTGTTTATAAAAAATGTTTGCATTACTCTGACTCGTATTTTCCAATACAAGTTCTAAAAAGGAGTTTATTTCAATGATAGATGGCTCTTCATTATATTATTTTTCTATTCTTTTATTGCCACATAAATTTATTAACTTCTAATACAAAATGCTTTGTCAAAAAATGCACATTTCCAAAAAAGTGGTATTTTCCAAAGTACTATCTTAATAAGAATGTCCTTTATAAAATAAAAGCAAAATAAAATTTTAATTCTTTGCCATTAGCTTTATTAAAAAATAATTTTAATAAATAATTTATACTGTCTTCTTATATATCCAATTTGCATAGTCCTACTCCTAAGTCTCTATGTTAAAACCATTTTTTTATTTCATATGTGTTTTTTTAATAGTAGCATAAATAAATATGAAAATAGATTCAAAATAAAATGTGCTGTAAAAATTTACAGTTGGGAAAATTATAATTATAAACCATTAAAAGATAATCATAATTTTAAAATCTAAACTCATTTAACCAAATATTTTAGTACATTAATAGTATTACTTTATGTTATGATTTGAAAATTCATTACTGAATCATTTTAAAGCTAGTATATAAAATATACAAATGCAGCCCGGAAATAACAGGTTAATATAGTCTTGCTTCAGATGGAACTAATTCTGTGTTCAAGTTATTCTTCGTAGTAAAAAAAAAAATTGAAGAATTTAATTGAGCATTTAGAACAGCAAAAGAGAAAATTAATGTATTTAGGAGTAGACTGAGGCAAATAACATTTCACAGCATTAGCATTTATTGGTGCAGCAATCTCCCACTGAGCTCTTCTCATTTGATCCAGCAATCCCATTACTGGGCATCTACCCAAATAATCCAATGACACTCTACAAAAAAGACACCTGCACTCAAATGTTTATAGCAGCACAATTCATAATTGCAAAGCTGTGGAAACAACCCAAGTGTCCATCAATCCAAGAGTGGATTAATAAAATGTGGTATATGTATACCATGGAGTACTATTCAGCTCAATGGTGATATAGCACATCTTGTATTTTCCTGGTTAGAGCTGGAACCCATACTACTAAGTGAAGTATCCCAAGAATGGAAAAACAAGCACCACATATACTCACCAGCAAACTGGTATTAACTGAGCAGCACCTAAGTGGACACAGAGGAACTACAGTAATTAGGTATTGGGCAGGTAGGAGGGAGAGGGGGCGGGTCTATACATACATAATGAGTGAGATGTGCATCATCTGGGGGATGGTCACGCTAGATACTCAGATTTGTGGGGGGAGGGGGGAAGGGCACTATTTGAAACCTTAAAATTTGTACCTTCATAATATGCTGAAATAAAAAAAGAATTAAAAAAAAAAATAGAGATTTGAGGCCGGGCAGGCGCAGTGGCTCACGCCTGTAATCCCAGCACTTTGGGAGGCCAAGGCAGGAGGATCGATCAAGGTCAGGAGTTCAAAACGTTAACACTTGTACCTCCATAATATGCTAAAATAAAAAAAAATAAAAATAAAAAAAGATGTAGCACAATAATAGAAAAAAGGGGAAAAAAAAGAAAGAAAAAAAGGAGTTCAAAACCAGTCTGAGCAGAGCAAGACCCCATCTCTACTATAAAGAGAAAGAAATTAATTGTCCAACTAAAATATATATATAAAAAATTACCTGGGCATGGTGGCACATGCTTGTAGTCCCAGCTATTCGGGAGGCTGAGGCAGAAGGATTGCTTTAGCCCAGGAGTTAGAGGTTGCTGTGAGCTAAGGTGATGCCACGGCACTCTAGCCCAAGCAACAGAGTGAGACTGTGTCAAAAACAAAACAAAACAAAACAAAAAAACCCCCTCCAATCTACTTAAAAAAAAATTAAAAGATTTGAACCTGGCTTTAGAAAGCATTCCAATTGGGCAACTGCTAATAAAATATCCAATTCCATAGCTAACATTCCCATGTGTATATCCCACTGACATCCATATTAAAATTTTAGATATGAAAATCCCGTATTTAGATATGAAAATCCCTCTTTTTTTAACGAAGAAATAGTATTGTTATCCACATTCTAATAACTACGCAAAGTTTGTGTGTGGTATGTATGTATGTTCACTCAAGTCCATGGGCGCAAAAAATAAAAGCAAATACAATTTGGGGTACAACATTTTACAGGAGTAAGTAACATTTATAAGAGTAGCCACTGAGTAAATCATCTACTAAAAAGCTATAGCGATCACTTTCCTGAACAAAAACCCATCCTTTAGTGGTAATGGAAGCAATTCAATAGAAGAATACATATTAATTAATATTTAATATCTGGAATGAAAACTCCTACACAAGATCTGAATGACAAAAACTATAAGGAAGAACAATTTTAAGCATTTATTTAATTACAGTCAAAACTCTCTCCTAAGAATGCCTAGAAAGAATTCAATTTACTTACTTTCTCAATGGGTCCTCCTGAAAATTCTGTCAAAAAAATTGTTGTAGTGAATTGTATTTTAGTGCACATGGGAGATTGATTTTTACAGGAATCTCAGGGTAACTCCTTTTGAAAACCAAAAAAAAAAAAAGGCCTTTATAGTGTGAATAATGATCTGTGAGATTGCTTTTTGAGTTTCAGTCTTTGTAGCACAGATTTTCCTAAAAGAAGGCTATACTTACAGTCCTCAACATTGTCCACAGATAGATAATGAATTCTGCAGATTATTTAAAACAGCTGGCCAACTGTGGCTTCTCCACCTGAGACCTCAGCAGGTTACTAGGCTATGACAGCCAGGAAAAGGACCAACCGAGACAAAGAGCAACGAATAAGAGAAATGAATGGCCTTATTTTTCTAATATGTACCTCAGTGCTTCCCAAAGGTAAATACAATTTATTCTTATAGCTTCTGTTGTTTTGAAAAATCTGGTCTATTTTTTCTCTTTCTATAACCCTTTCAATTAATATTGACAAAAGAGAATAATCCACAGTGCCCAATGGAACATATATTTTTCCTTAGTCAAGTAATTTATTAGACTTTACATATTTGAAGTATAATACTGAAATTTAACAACTTCTTATCCTAAAAGTTACAGAGGTTAAAAGACTTTTATGGAATATTATGCATAATTGCTTCAAGAACACAATAAAGAAAAAAGTAATTTAGAGATTTTTAACACTAGTACTCAGATTTTGTTTTTGATTTTAGGTTTTCTTTTTTTTTTAGGCTGAATAAAAATTAATCATATACCATAGAAAGACTATAAAATATTAGTCTTCCCACTCTCATAAAATAAAATAATCTTTTTAGCAACTAGACAGGAATGGCAATACAAATTGATTCTGTTTTCAATCACAGTTTGGCCAGAACATGCCATTTCCCCTACTATATTAAATTTGTTTCTTTGTTTTAATTTCTTACAATACATAGAAGGGCTTTAAACATGAAGGTGTTTAAAATTAACACATGTACTTATAATAATATTATTCAATCAAAAGAATAGTTTCACAGAATAGCCTAAAACCTTCACCACCCATCCATCTAGTTTCTTAAACACACAGCCCTTCCTGGAGAAGAGTAAAGATATAAAAATAAATTGACATTATCCTTTGCCACTTTCTCTACTTCTATTATTATTCTCTGGATAAGTGGTTATTTGCAAAGTTAATGTGGACTATTTGTTATTTCTCTAAGATATTAAAATATTTTCTTAGCTAAAGTTATCCTGGAAATAACAATGTTAGATATACATCTATACATCTCTTAACCCTATTAAGTTTAAATTATATTCAAATATCATTCAGTAGAATATTGATAATCCACAACCACCCATAAAAGAACATCTTCATTGCAGAATTATAAAGCCATGATGAAGCAGTTCATAGCATACAAAACGGCTTTTGTTTTTATTGTTCAATGAAGCAAAACTCACAAATGATGACTAGAATATCCTTAGGAAAACTCCCTTCAGTGAAAGGCCATTTCTCTTTCAGTTGCTGTCAATTCTTTCCTTCTGCTGACAGATGGCTAGGCTTTAGGCCTTCCTGGTGGGCTGGCACTAGCCTTGTCCAGCATTTAAAAAAGAGGCAATATTATTTTGCCTATAAAGATTCACACCAGAATACTACTTTTCCTAAATATAACATAGAAAAAAATACATACAAATATATATATAGGAATTGGCTATTCCTATATATACTATAAAAGTTGTATTATTGGAGCTACTATTGTAGGAAGTCCACAGAGCTAGTAATTATTTCTTGGTATTGCACTCAAGTGCATAGGAGCTCAGATACAGGCAATTTCCACAAATACACCTCAACATGACAATGCACAAAGCAAGCAAGGTAGGGCATGGTATTACCCACAAACTACATTATCACACTATTCAAATGATACATCCTAAATTTCTGAATAAGCTTCCTTCTTTTCCTTGGGTCTATATAAAAGCAATAGTCTTCCACTGGGATTCAAGATGTGGTCTTGCATATATGGGAATAACTTTGCTTTCAAATCCTACACAAGAACAACACAAATTGAAAGCCTATTTGGGAAAAATGATTAGTGTATAATATATGATGTCATACAAAACATAATTTTCCATAAATGCTGCGTGTAATAACTATACATGAAGGTAATAGTACCATTTTGAAATGTTATTAAAAGTCAGAATGCTGAGTCCAATGCAGATAAATTCCCTTTACAAGTTAGCTTATTCTCAGCTGGTGTCTTCTCCAACTAAGCCAGCTATTTATAGTAATGTTAAATTTAAAGATACTGTATGATGCTTAAAATAAAATAATGCCCAACAAATTATCCTTGACATACACACATCACTATCCCACTAAAATATATGAAGGCACATAACAAGAGAAAAACAAATAGAAACACTGAGAATAAGACCAGATAATCACTCTGCTTTCAGAATCAGGGAAATATATTCACCGCAAGGTCAACAGAATCAGACTGAAAGACCAAATCAGTGGCCTACCCCTGTTACACCACTAGAAAAAGTGAGGCCTGCCTTCCTATATGTAGGTAGATGATACTTTCCCATCTTATATCTTTCTCCTGGTTCAGAAACAAGAAGTTTAAAAAAAGCACAAAACTAAGTGGCCATCTTTCTGTCATACCCATATCTATCATATAGGTAGACAGAGAAAATAAAAGTGTTATTGTTCTTATTCCCACTGTCTATACAGCATATTCCACATCCAAATGGAAATTGCAAATACCAAAATCCAGAGTAGAAAGTTGTAGGTGGAGGCGAGATATGGCAATAGTCTTGGGCAGGCGTCCTCAAACTACTACCCACGGGCCACATGGGGGTGTTTTTGCCTGTTTGTTTTTTTTACTTAAAATAAGATATGTGCAGTATGCATAGGAATTTGTTCATAGTTTTCTTTAAACTGTAGTCTGGCCCTCCAACGGTCTGAGGGACAGGGAACTGGCCCCCTGTTTAAAAAGTTTAAGGACCCCTGGTCTTGGGAATCAAAAGATAACTCAAAATCAAGAACCAAGATAATAATAAAGCAGATGAGAACTAAAACCAGTTTAACTTAGTGCTGTGTAAACATACTAATAAATTTGGTTACAAAACTGACCATGGAGTACTACTCAGCCACAAAAAAAAAAACAATGATAATCTAGCACCTCTTGTATTATCCTGAATAGAGCTGGAGCCCATTCTACTAAGTGAAGTATCACAAGAATGAAAAAACAAGTACCACATGTACATCAAATTGGCATTAACTGTTCAACACTTATGTGCACATATAGCAGTAACATTCATCTGTGTTGGGCAGGTGGGAAGGGGATGAAAGGGATGGGTATATTCACTCCTAATTTGTGCGGTGACCACCGTCCGGGGGATGGATATCCTTGAAGCTCTGACTTGGGTGGAGCAAAAGCAATATAGGTAACCTAAACATTTGTACCCCTATAATATGCTGAAATTTAAAAACTAAATAAATAAAAAATAAAGATAAAAATACCCAAAAACTGAGTCTAAATATCAGTGATAATACTTTAACAAAAATATTTTATTAAAAATTAATTTTATAAGGATTCTCAGGGTTTTAAACCCTAGATTATATAAACAAATAGGGAGTGGAAAAACTTGAAAATCCAAAACTTGAAAAATCCTTGGCTTTTTTTTCTTACTCAGCATATGAGGTATATTAGCAAATCCTGTTGGCCCTACAAACCTTCAAAATCTATATAGACCCTGATGATCGCCTCTCACCCTCCCCACCAAGGCATCTGTATCTCACACCTGGATTACTATAGTCCTCCTGTTAACCTACTCCCCAGATCCTACCTTGGCCCCTTTTGTAGCTTCTTCAGCACACTGCAATCAGTGTGGTTCTTTTGAAAATATGAGTCATATGTTATCAGTTGCCTTATTCACATCTTCAAATGGTTTCCCATCTCAGGGCAGAAGTCGAAGTCCTACTTCCTTCTCCAACCTCAAGTTCCCACACTCACTCTGTGCCTCGAACATGCCAGGGTGCACTCAACACTCATTGTCCTTGTACATAATGTAATTTTGCCTATAATGACCTTGCCCTAGATATCCACATAGCTCTCTCCAATAGCTACCAAGCACAGTCATGAGGTTCTTCATATAATCTGTACAAATGGCAACATTTAGTGTTAAGCAGGGCATGACCTATGCAACAATACACATTGGTCCTACTCAGTCTCTCATGTCCTTCAGGTCTTTGTTCAAAAGTCTCCTTCTTGGCCCGGGCGCGGTGGCTCACGCCTGTAATCCTAGCTCTCTGGGAGGCCGAGGCGGGCGGATTGCTCGAGGTCAGGAGTTCAAAACCAGCCTGAGCAAGAGCGAGACCCCGTCTCTACTATAAATAGAAAGAAACTAATTGGCCAACTGATATATATAGAAAAAATTAGCCGGGCATGGTGGCGCATGCCTGTAGTCCCAGCTACTCGGGAGGCTGAGACAGAAGGATCGCTCGAGCCCAGGAGTTTGAGGTTGCTGTGAGCTAGGCTGACACCACGGCACTCACTCTAGCCTGGGCAACAAATCGAGACTCTGTTTCAAAAAAAAAAAAAAAGTCTCCTTCTTAGGAAAATATCCCTTGAACATCCTATTTAAAAACATAATACTTAATAAATGTTTGAGGTGATAAATATCCCAACTACCCTGATATGACCATTACACATAGTCTACAGGTATCAAAATATTACATGTATACCCCCAAAATATGTACAACTATTATGCATCAATTAAAATATAAAAATAAAAAAATATAAGACTTATCCAGAAATTCCCATATCTTTCTCTGCTTATTCTTCTCTATAGCATTTATCACTATTTGATATACTATGTCATTTAACTCATTTAATATATTGTTCGTTATAAGGCTCACCATTTAAAAATAGTCTACCAAAAAAGACATGGCCAATTAAACGATACATTGTCAGTTGTAAGAGGCATCCCAATTTGAAAGATGTTAAATTGTGGAAAAAAAGGTATTTTTTTGAATCGAGAAAATTTTGTCATTTACTTATTGTTTATTCCCTGTTTTCTCATTAGAATTAAGCTCAAAAAGGCAGGGACTTTTATCCTTATATTTTACAACTTGAACAGTGCGTAGAGAAACATGATAGGTAATCAATAAATATCTTTTGATTGAATGAATGATGATAAGTGAAAGTGAGTTAAATTCCTCATTTTATACAGGGAAAATTTAAAAGATAATACTTTACTTTTAACAAATATAACTGGTTATAAATGTAAGTTGAACAATTTGTTCAAATAAAATATTATACTATGTAATTCAAGATTTAGAATATTAAAAGGCACAACACTCAATAAAGATATAAAAATCATGAATCTTAATAGAGTGCATAGTACAGTCCCACACACACATGCACACTCCCCCCCAAGACTTGCTGAAATACAAGAAGAAAAAGAAAAAAAAATTGTTGAAGAAGACTTTAATATATCTCTTTCCACCTTTAATATATTTAAAAAGATAGAAAATAAATAGCACAATTAAATTGGATCAAATAGTTATACAGTTAACTATGTAAAAATATTTTCAAGTATCAAGGGAATATTTATAAAAATGTTCATATTCTTATCTTGATCACAAAATATAGTCAGGCAAAAGATTATCAAAGGAATGAAACCAATACTAAATACTATAATACTATCAAAGAAATGAAACAGATAAATCTGTTAAATATAAAATTTAAAAGGGAAAATAAATAATGAGAAATAAAAAGCTAAAAATACTAAATTACTGGAAAGTAGGGTAGCAAACTGACAGATGCTGAAGCAATGGCCAATCTTAGATCCTCTTGTGATCTTGAAACCAAGAGGCTAAGGTTTTAGCTGTCTCCGCAGTGACAAAAGACAAGCAAAGCCTTGTGGCCTAGCAAGGCAGGAGTTGCAATTGGGACTAGATCACAAACCTAGAAAGACTATTTGATTTTATATAATATGTGTAGTTCCAGAAACTCCAAACCAACAAATTAACTTAAAGTGGTCTCAGAATGGTAAAAGGCTGAGCTACCTAACAGAGGCAAATGGTAAGCCTGCATGGAGGATGGCTCCCCTCCCAAGATTCCCACATATGAAGTCCCAGTAACCATGACTTCACAATTCAAACTTATAAAAGACACAAAGAGGCAAGATTCCCATGAACAAAGGTCAACAGAAAAAAAACAATACAGCACAGATTGTCAAGAATTTCAGATATCAGACTTATTGGATATAAACTCTAAAATAATTATGTTTAAAATAGGTGAGATGCCAGAGAAAGAATAGTTATGAAAAAACAATAGGTGAGAAATAAAAGATGTTACTGAAAACATGACAAAGAAACAAAAGATCATTTCATTTTCTAACAGTGTGACAGATTCGATACACTAATTGATCCACTGATTAAAACAACCAAAATAGATACAATATAAGCAAAATATTTTTGCATGTTCTCATACTGGCACAAAAGTGAAGAATCTGCAGGTCCTCAAAACTCATTGAAAATTGGAATCCTAAAGGGAAAGTGACACCAAACTGGCTACTGCCCTGAGGAATTCTACTGTTTCTCTGGACACCTTGTAATTTCACTTCAATTCTTCATGAGATTCTCAGAGTACAAAAAGTAGAGTCTTGGGCCTACCTGAGTTAGAAATCTAATAAGGGATCGTAGGTTAACTTCACCCACATAGGCTATGCCTTAGTGTAATAATGAATTAGAAATGAACGCATATTTCTAATTTAGTATCATGTCCTATTTTTATATTTTTCTTTAGAAAAATATAAATCTATAATTTATAGATTTAGTTTTCTTTTTCAATGGTAGACACGGTGTCTTGCAATGTTGCCCAGGCTGGTTTCAAACCCCTGGTCTCAAGAGATCCTCCTATCTTGGCCTCCCAAAGTGCTGGGATTATAGGCATAAGCCACTACATCTAACCCGATTTGTTCTTATATTTTACTTTATCTTTCAAATTTTCTAAATGACAGTACATTTTATAATTTAGAAAAATATTAAAAGTAATAAAGTTGTATGAAAGTTCATAGGAAAGAGAAAGTAGAGTAGATATTTATAGTTTGGTTTTTACTATCACTTTTCTCCCTTCCTTTTGTTACAGCCTCTGTTTTTCCTGCAGGAACTTTCCTCCTCCTCCACTCTTAGTCTAACCATTTGGGTGGACCTGACTGTCATCCCCATTGCTTGCACCAATCAGAGCCAAAGTTTGTCCTAAGACTTTTGTTGGGCAAAAGAAACATGTATTTTTGCTGAGGGAAAAGAATATAAATCTGGAGCCACTACAAGTCATCTTGTACCACAAGGAGAGAGAGCTCTCATAAAATTGAATCAATACAGAGAAAAGGAGAACTAGGAGATAGAATTAGCATCATTTGAATCTCTACATCCTGCTATGTCTACACGAGGACATATCTATACAGCCAAGTTATGGATGTCAAATAATTCTCCTAAATTTCTTAAAACAGTGCGAGTTGGGTTTTCTGTTATATAGCTGACATGTAGCTGATATACACTTATACGGCCATGTCATTTGTTTGTGGGCCATCCTGATGAATTGGTGCCTATTCCAGCAACCATTCTGATTAGTTGTTGCCACATCATTCAGACTGTTAAATATTTTAAATATAACCTCTGCTTTTAATCAAAAGACTTTGAATAATAAAGTAGGATTTAAAAGCATAAATATATCAAGAGCAAGGGTAACATTTTGGTTGACAAGAAGAGTTTGAGCAAGGTCAAAAATTAAATCTATTCACAAAGATGTAGTTCAACAAACAGGTATTTTACCATCAAGTTATAAAAAAGACACCAATCTACCATCTCAGACTCAGCAAATTATTTGTCCTCTTGGAGTATGTTTCCTCTCCTATTACATGGTATTAACAATAACTGTCCTGCCTGTCTTATAAAAACCATGAGTATTAAATGGGTTACTACCTCTAAAAGCACTTTCTGTGTAAACCATTCTATGTGAGGAAATAATAATAAAGGAAAGTGAATGTCTCATAAACATAAAAGTATTATTACTCCATTTGCTTCTTATAGTTTATAGTTAGGTTATTTGTACTCCCTGAGTGTTGAAAGTACAGTACCAACTCAGTTTCCACATTAGAAAAGAGGTACTGTATCATTTTAGATGATAATAGTATTTTAATACTTATTTTCCTTAAAATTATTCCATTCTACATTTTGTTTGAGCATTTTATTTGTTACTCTCTTCTCATTACACTCTGTAACATCAATCAGAAAAGTACAAAAGTTTACTTCTACCATCTTCCTTTTAAAAACTTCCAAATTCTCTGAGCTACCATATGTTTTAGTTTTGTTATATCAAACAAGGAGACTTCTTTTCCTGTGCTTTAATTTTTACAGTGATGTGGTTATTCTTTTAGTGAAAAGAATATTTGTGCTTTTCTTATTAAAAATGTGACTGGCTTTTATAGAAATTTTGAAATATACACATAAAACATAAAAAGGTTTACGATCTAAATATCAAGAAATAATGACTAACAATTTTTAAAATTTTTAATTAAAGGGATAGCATATATACCTATGTTATAAAGTGTTTTTCATTCTCAAAACATTCTTCCATATTATTAAGTGCCACTACAAGGGATTTTGTGAATCGTATCTTAATATAGCATTAATTACCATCAATGTTTTCACTCTATTTAACCCAGAGCATATCCCATTTTAGAAAATGGACCAAAAAACCAAAGGGCCAGTCATACTAGATAGTTTCTAATATCCACCAGTGCCAGACAGGTGTTATAAAAAATGAAGAGGGGCAGATATAAAACAAGAGGCACTAAGTGCTTGTATTTTGACCAGCCATTACACCTGCCCAATTATAAAGCCTTTTAAAAATTTCAGTAGGGTCAAAAAACCAAACCAAACAAAGCAGGTCTCCTAGAAGTTTTCTGCCCCCCAAATGCAAATTTGAGACTCCAATAATCCTTACTAATTGGGAGTTTACCCTAGAAACATTGCTTGAGAATAAAGAAACTAGTAATTCTTCAACCTGCCTTACCTAAGAAACAATTTATTATTATTTTTGCTTCACCTAGTGATAAAACGAGAGAATCTGAATATCAGTAATTTTATATTGTGTTTTCTTTTGCATAAGATGCATAAGTATAGTGTCGGTGGAATTTGCTGATAGAGAAGGTTCCAATAGGGCAAATTTACAATTCTACATCCTAGATTTTTCAGATATATTTGAATGTTGTATGGCTACCATGTTTTTCAAATGTAATGTTCATTTTTAAAAATTTTGTTTTCTTAATTGACAAATAATAATTGTACATATTCCTGTATATATAATACATGAATTATAATATATAATGTATATATAATACATAATTATAATAGTGATGTTTCTATACATATAATGTATAGCAATCATTTCAGAGTAATTAGCATACCCATCATCTCAAACATTTAACATTTCATTGTGTTGGGAACACTCAATATCCTCTTTTTAGTTATTTGAAGCTATATAAGTAATATGCTTGTTAACTATAGTTTTCCGACAATGGTATGGGTAACCAACCTTTTTTGTACCAGAGACCAGTCTCATGCAAGATAACTTTTCCATAAACTGAAGGTGGGGAGGCCAGAGCTCAGGCGGTGATGCGTGGCCTGATTCCTAGCAGGCCACAGACCGTTACTGGGCCACAGCCGGAGTGGTGCTGGGCGGTGGGGACTGCAAGATAGAACACTACAACAGATTCTTCCTATCTAGTTGTAATTTTGTATCCTTTAACAAATCTCTCCCTGTCCCTCCCATTGCCCTCCCCTCCCAGACTCTAGTATGATCTTTTCTACTTTTACTTCCATACGATCACCTGTTGTTAGCTTTCACATATGAGTAAGAACATGCGGTGTTTAACTTTCTGTTCCTGGCACATTTCACTTAACATAATGTCCTCCAGTTCCATCCATGTTGCTACAAATGACAGGATTTCATTCTTTTTTATGGCTGAATAGTATTCCACTGTGTGTATATATATTACATTTTCTTTATCCATTCATTTTTTGTTGTATACCTAAGTTGATTTCATACCTTGAATATCGTGAATAGTGCTGCAATAAAAATGGGGGTACAAATTTATCTTTGATATAATGATTTCCTTTCCTTTGGATAAATTCCTAGTAGTGGAATTGCTGGATCACATGGTAGTTCTATTTGTAGTTTGTTTTTAATGGAATTGCCATACTGTTCTTCATAGTGACTATACTAGTTTACATTCTCACCAACAGCACATAAGAGTTCGCTTTCCTCCACATCATGCCAGCGTTTGATATTTTTTGTCTTTTTGATAATAGCCATCCTAACTGTGATGAAATGATATTTTATTGTGGTTTTGATTTGCATTTCTGTGATGATTAATGACACTGAGTATTTTTCCATATATTTCTTGGCCATTTACATATTTTCTTGGCCGTTTACATGTTTTCTTTTAAGAAATGTCTGTTCAGATCACTTGCCCATTTTTTAATCAGATTGTTGGTGTTTTTGCTGTTGAGTTCCTCGTATATTATAAATATTAATGCTGTCGGATGAGTATTATAGTTCGCAAATATTTTCTCCCGTTCTCTAGGTTGTCTTTTCACTCTGTTGATTGTTTCCTTTGCTATGCAGAAGCTTTTTAGTTTGATTTAATCCCATGTGTTTATTTTTGCTTTTGTTGCTGTGCTTTTAAGGTCTTATTCATAAAATATTTTCCCAGACCAATGTCCTGAATCATTTCCTCTATGTTTTCTTTTAGTAGTTTCATTGTTTCAAGTCTTACATTTAGGTCTTTAATCTATTTTGATTTTTTTATAGAGAGGTGGGAGTCTAGTTTCATTCTTCTACATATGGATATGCAGTTTTCCCAGCATCATTTATTGAAGAGATTGTCCTTTCGCCAATGAGTGTTTTTGGCACCTTTCTCACTATATTTGTCCATTTGAGCACGATTAGAAAGCATTCTACTACCATAGCAAAATTTAGGTTTGCTTTGAGCCAGAAACCATTAATGACTAATGGTTTAGGAGGCTTCTAGGGACATCTGGGTGTAAGTTGATACTGACCTTATTCAGTGCTTATGTTGACTCATTTTTCTAAACAACTTGGTCAAATAAATGACTCGTCAATTCTATTTCAGATTGAATATGTCTCCAGGGAAGTCATCAGATGGTAACAACTGCTGGCCAACTGCATGAAAGACTTTTGCATAGGCTGCAGTTTGTTCAATGAAACCTTTATTAGGCAAATTGATCTTGAATCCTTTTCAATTTTTTGAAGCACAGTCAACATTCGTCTTTAAAAGTTACCAGGTCAGATATACAACCTTCTTAGATTATAGGTATAAAAAACTAGACTATGTAAGAAAGAACTTGGTTTAGCTACTAGTTAGCTGGTTAACCTCTCTGAGCTTTAATTTCCCCATTGTTTAGACAGGGGAGATAATAGTACCTCTCTCACAGTATAAGAATTAAATTACGTAAACATATGGGATTCCAATGAATGTTATTACAGCTGTGTAAGTGGCATTGGTGGTAGTTAGTGGTCCAACTGGCATTACTAATTCTTCATTTCATTTCTTGAAGTGTTCTCAAGAATGTGATTTTTTTAGGGACCTAAACTTAGAACATGAAAAATTAAATCTACCTATTCATCAATTGATTGATTAATAAACACATATATAGATACTAAAAATAAAACAAACCATCTACTAATTATAAATCTTTGGTGAGTGGATCGGTAGTACCTAAATTTTCATATTTGCCATTTTCTTCTGTTTCTGATAAGACTTGACTCAGTAGTTCAAAAAATGGTACCACAAATAAAAGAAGATATTTTGATCAAATACTAACAGGATCTTCTCTGACAGGACAAAAGAGAGAGAGAGAAACCATGGAAAATATTCAAATCTGAGTATTTTAGAGTTTGTCATATTCTGAAATACTTAAGAAATTATTGGCTTTATAAATATTACTCTCATATCTGGTTTAGAAGTTAGAATTGCTCTGCCATTTGCCAGGTAGACTTGGACAGCTCCTTTAGCTTATTTATACCTCAGTTTCCTCATTTGTCAGTTGAGAGAGTTGGGTAAGATAGTCCCTTTCAACTATAAAACAAACACAATCCTATGATACTGTTGCCAAGGGTCATTAAATACAGAACGTTGACACCACTAAATAATCATAGTGTTCAATTTCAACAGAGCCCTCTTTGCTACTCAATAATGCTTATATGCACCCCTTAGTACACCCTTCACAATAATTGCCCCAAAGCCTCACCAGTCTTCTCAAATGCCCATCCCACTCTACCATCTACATTGGGCAAATGTGGATCCAAAATAATGAATACTTCAAGTAGGCACAGACCAGCTATTAGCAACTGGTTTGCGAGGAACAAGCAGCACGATGATTCTCTTAAGATAGTTTTGGTAGAGCCACCTCATGCACACTGATGATGAACATCACCATTTGGAATGCAATGCCTTTTCTACATTTTGGTTCATGTGTCATTTTTTTTCATATGTCTATTTAAAGACTAAAATTTGGAAATATGCATAAATGCCACAAATCTTAAAAAAAAGGTTGATAGTGTACCCATTATGTTAATTAAATCCTACCCCCTTATTTTGCTCTTCTAAGAAATTGTTAAATGACCTAAGTGCTAAATTTAAATGGTTGGTCCTGACAGTAGGGCCATTTCACAGTAACAGTGAAATACAGAGAATATGTTAAAATTAGAATAAGCTTTAAAAAGAATTATACACTCCGACCAAGGTGAGAAAATTAGCTGAAATATCTGCCAAGGGAAAATGGAAAGTTCTAAGATACCAGATGTCTCTGTGGGTTCCAAATTTGGAATTCTCTGTTGCCTTTAAAATCTTCCTTCAGAAGTATCAAGACTTACAATGCATGTGGTTTGGCATATGGGCTGTTATTTTGCATTTCTAGACTCTGAGTCTGCCTTTTCAATCAGAATCTAAGCTATTTTGTTCAGTTCTATGGTATCTTGGGATACATAGCTTTCAAGAAAATGAAGCAAAGAAAAAAATGACTTATTATCTCCGCCCCCATTTCTTTATAAAGATCCGCCAGACAAGACTTCAGGCCCAAGGAAGTGTAACTGATATCTTTCCTTTCTGGAGGTCTTTTTGAGTGCTTCTTTTGTGGAGGAATAGAGGATACAGATGGCTCTCCCCATGTTAAGAAAAATTAAATTTTTGAATATTAAGTGAAATTTTCATAGAGGGCAATTTGGACTCTTCATCTACAGTCATATTTCTCTCTTCAACACCAGCCACTTCCTGAATCTCCCTACTGAGAACCAACTATGACACCTGTGCTTGATTGTAGGCAATCAAGACAATGAGACAATTTATTATGAAAGACAATTATTTGCTTAGCAATGATTGTTAAGTTGAAGATGACTAACTGATGGCAGAAGAGCAAGCAGTTAAAACCCAAATGAGAAAGACCTCTAATATAAAAAAGGTAAAAGAAGCAACTATTTCAAAACTGAGACATGCAATAATTCATTTAGACCTCATTTTTCTTAATCTTGTGTTACAGGAATATTCAAGATAGAATTCACTAGATGGAATACATTATGTTGGGGGTAAATTACTGATTTGTAAACATCACCTAGCACCCTTAAACATGAGTAACTTCTCAATTTATCTGCATTTTCAATTGTTTTAAAATCAATTGTTAAAATGCAAAGAAAGTCTAACTGGATAGTTTCATATCTGCCAACACATAAATAATGTAAAATGTCTAAAAACCATCCCTTTCTTCTATCTATGAAGAAACTACTACAAAAATGAGTTGAAAACTGCTTTTCATAAACATACTAAAATACTATTTTAAAGATAGTGACAAACCTCTTTGAAAAATGACTTCTGTAACAAAAAATCTATTTGGATAGTACCATTATACATACTATTTAAACATTTATGGGAAAAGTAGAATAGCCAGGAGAGTAGTTAATAGTTGAAACAAGAGAATATAGATGCCCTAATTCACAAACTATCTCCTGGTAGAGGCTGATGGGTCTGGAAATTAGAGGAGACAACCCCAGACTTGTTTATCCTTTTATTTTATACCCAGAGAGAAGCAGCCATAAAGGAGTTAAGGAGAAAAAAAAAGATGAAGGCATATTTTGAAGCTGGAACTTCTTAGTTTTAAAATAATGAAATAGCTGAAAAGCATAGAAGTATGATGTTGTGAACCATTATGTGACAAGCTCCAGAATGTTAAGTTAAACCTAGTCAGAAGAAACAACCTGCCTTTCTCTGTGAATGAACAATTAGGAAGTTTTCTGACTGGAGGGCTTAGAACCTAAGGTGAGGAAAGAGCCACGTTCTGAAGACTCTGCTGAGTCACAGGAGACAGGGGGAGATGTAGAAGTCACAGCCTGGGAAACTGGCAAAGCTTAATTGCACAACAGCCTTTTCCACTTTTCCTTGCCCGGGGAATCATAATGCTACAAGTAAAGGAGGGGTTGTGTCAATGTGCCCAGCCCCAGAAGATGACTCCTGGTTTGTCTAATCCAAGAACAGCAATCCTATTCTCCTTTGCTAGCTAATTATTTTTGCCAGTATTCCCTGAAGCTATGAGTTTGGGGAATCATGTGATCCAGTTCTTGCAAGTTATGAAGGGAGGTCTAATAAGGATCTTCTGGGAGAGACTTGTCTTCCTGACACAACAAAACCCCTTTCCTTTAGCCCATTCTCTGAATCAAACATGGTGGCATAAAGACATAATTCTTCCTCCATGCCCTTTTGTAGCTTAAGGACCAAAATCATCAATAAGCTGAAGAGGACAGAGCAGAAAGAAAAGTCCTGGCTCCTTGATATGAACTTTGGGCTTCTGTATCAAATCTAGAACCACCTACTCCTAGACTTTTCACTCTATGAGCAATTAAAGTCCTTTATTTTTGAAGTCACTGTTAGTTAAGAATTGTGTTACTTGCCGATGAATGAGTCCTAACTGATACAGACTTTGATTGTAAAAATAAAAGTGCCCCTTCTTCCCATGATACATGGACAGTGATAGTGCACTTTGCAATGGCTACCTCTGGAGAAGAGAGAGGAGAGCAAGAGATAAAGTTCTGCTGGTAACAAAGGAGAAGGAATCCACATTTGGAGGTATATCTGTATACTATTTCTACCTCCAGTAATGAAGTTTCCCACAATCAAGTGTGAGAGGACACATGCTCTCCATGAATAGAAGCAATACCAGAGATGAAAACGCCACTGGTAAGACATTAAGCCAACTCTTCAATCAGTTCTGTGTCTTGCTGTGTGACATTTTGTTTCATTTGGCATTTATATGAAAAGTTTACTAGAAACAGACATTTTGTTTCTAAGAGACATCAGGGAATTAAATAATGTCTAGAAATTTCCCAAATGGTAGTTCATATATATTGAACCTCAGATATGTTTTATGGTTTTATTTAAATATGTGTTCATGTATGCACACACACACAATTGTATTTAAAGATAGGAGTTAAATTTTAAATTCCTCTAAGATTCTATTATAAATGTCTCAAACTCAGTGAGAGTCCACAGTGTAACACACTAACTAAAGAACTAAAATTAACTGACAAAAAGAAAACTTTAAAAACTCAATAAATATTGATTTTATACTGCAGACATAATGTATTATCTAAGTGTTGTGTAACTTCTTATTCATAAACTCAATATAACTTTTTGGGTTTCCTTACACATCTAAAGAAGCAAAAAAAAAAAAGGGTGATGGTAATAACAATGTGATTATAAATGTAATAAAACTGTAGGTCTATGCCTAATTTGAAGCTTTTTTTGTCATCAGTCTTCCATTCCTAGCTTTGATTGTGCTACTGATTTGGAGCTAAATTTTCTTAGCTCTTCTTTTCCCTGCAGTCTACACCAATGCCCAACTTCGGCCTTTATCTTTTGCCTTTATTATGAGCACAAAAAATAGGCTGGAGCATCTTTTTTTAGAGTGAAAAAAAAAGTTCTCACACTTGCATAACTCATGCTGTTGAAATGGCCTGAAATCAACAGTCCCCAGAAAAGCATCTTTGAAAAGACACCGAGCCTGAAAATCAGCAACTGCAAAGTAGTACTTTGAAAAGAATAGTAAGGAAAAACTCCTGTGAAACTGTACTGGAGAGATAAAAATATCTAGAATGAGAAGATAGTCACTTTGGAAACTTTCTCTATGGTTTTGAAAATTGTGTATGTCTGAGCTTTATGGGTTTTTTTAAAAATCCCTAAAATTTTCCTGGGATTACAGATGTTTGAATTTCCCAAATTGGCTATGCAACTTTTAGTAGGAAAATTAGATTTCCAGAATAGCTTCTTCACTGAATAAAACATTAGGATAATTATTTAGTTTGCAGAAGAAATGAGAAGGACTGAGTATGTCTAAGTCCCCCCAAAAGGGTAAAGGAAAGGTGTAGAGACAGAAACAAAATGCACAGCTCAAGAAGTGGCCAAGTCTGTTATCCACCGTGAGTTAATTTTTTTTTCTGTGAGGTGAGAGGTACGGATCCTGTTTCAGTCTTCTACATGTGGCTATCTAATTTTCCCAGCACCATTTATTGAATAAGGATTCTTTACCGTAGTGTATGTTTTTGTCTGCTTTGTTAAAGATTAGATGGCTATATGAGGATGGTTTTATATCTAGCTTCTCAGTTTTGTTCCATTGGTTTATATCCCTGTTCTTGTGTTAGTGATATGCTGTTTTAGTTATTATAGCCTTGTAGTATAGCTTGAAGTCTGAGGAACTAATGTCTCCTAATTTGTTCTTTTTGCTTAAGACTGGTTTTGCTATACAGGCTCTCTGGTTCCATACAAACTGTACAATTATTTTTTCTAGATCTTCAAAATATGATTTTGGTATTTTAATAGGGATTGCATTGAATCTGTAGATCATTTGGGGTAGTATGTACATTTTAACAATGTTGATTCTGCCAACCTATGAGCATAGTATGGTTTTCCACCTGTTTACATCTTCTATTTCCTTCCTCAGTGTTTCCTAATTCTCTTTGTAGAGGTCTTTCACATCCTTAGTTAAATATATCCCTAGGTATTTTATTTTCTTTGTTGCTATTGTGAAGAGTATTGAGTCTTTGATTTGGTTCTGTGTGACTGTTGTTGGCATATAGAAATACTACTGATTTCTGTACATTGATTTTGTAACCTGAGACTTTGCTGAATTTGCATATCAATTTGAATATCAATTCCAGTAGTCTCATGGCAGAATCTTTGGGGTTTTCTATACATAAGATCATATCGTCAGCAAAGAGTGATAGAGTAACCTCTTCTGCCCCAATTTGGATGGCCTTGATTTGCTTCTCTTGTCTAATTACTCTGGCTAGGACATCCAGCACTATGTTGAATAAAACTGTAAGAGAGGGCAACTTTGCATGGTTCCAGTTCTAAGCAGGAATACCTTCAATATTTTCCCATTCGGTATGATGTTGGCTGTGGGTTTGTCATATATGGTTTTCACCGTTTTGAGGTAAGTCTTATCTATGCCTATTTTGTTAAGTGTTCTTATCATAAAAGGGTGCTGAAACCTAAGGCATGAAACTATAAGAATTCTACAAGAAAATGTTGGAAAAATATCTATACCCTATAGATATAGTCCTAGGCAAAGAATTTATGAAGATGACCCAAAAGCGATCACACAACAATAAAAATAAACAAATGGGACCTGCTCAAATTAAAAAGCTTCTGCACAGCTAAGAAAATAATCATTGTAGCGAATAGACAACCTACAGGATGGCAGAAAATATTTGCCTACTATATATCTGATAAAGAACTGATAACTAAAATCTACATAGAACTCAGGAAAATCAGCAAGAAAAAAATCAAACAACCACATTAAAAAGTGGGCAAAGGACATGAACAGAAACTTTTTGAAAGAAGATAGACTAATGGCCAACAAACATATGAAAAAATTGCTTAACATCTCTAATCATCAGGGAAATGCACATCAAAACCACAATGAGATATCACTTAATTCCAATAAGAATGGCTTTTATCAAAAATTCCCAAAACAATAAATGTTGGCATGCATGTGGAGAGATAGGAACACTCATACACTGCTGGTAAGACTGCAAACTAGTACAACCTCTGTGGAAAGTAATATGGAGATACCTCATAGAGTTAGCTTGCTCGCTCACGCTCGCTCTCTCTCTCTCTCTCTCTCTCTCTCTCATACACGCACACACACACACAAGTGAGGGCATGGAGGGACCCTGTCCTACAATGCCTGTAGGATTTGTCCTGGAACAAGGAAGGTCTGTCAGTGGCTGTGTGTGAGCAGATAAGGGGCGCCAAGATTTGTGTGAGTGAGTTCCTGAGAAAGCATGATTAGTTTCTTGGGTTCTCTTGGGATAAAGCCTGGGGCATGTCACTGAATGTTGGCAGTTATCTCCTTTACGTTCCCACACAACCCTCTCAGACTTGTGGGAATTTCATTTTCCCTTTTTCTCTCTTTCCCATCTGGAAAATATGTGGATATTTGTGCTCACTTCCTATTGCCTCTGTGATCCTGGGGCTGTGCTAAGTTTTGCTGCTCTTTCCTAGACACCGGTGTGTAAGGTATATCCTCATCTCTCCTTCCTTCCCTCTGCTGGTAGTTGTTTATGACACAGCTACTTTTTATCTTTTTTGTTGAAAACAACTTCATTGCCTTAATTTGCCTGAATTCATATTATGTCAGTGAAACATCATATAAAACTCTGAGCTCTTACCCCAAGGTCTGGTACAATTTGGGTATGCTCAGAGATGAATACAAACCGGGTGATCTTCAATTGTTTGAACCAATCTAAAGACTGTTTGGTCCTTGGAGCTTCTGGGATGCTGGAGTGGTCGCTACCTCTGAGCTAGGGTGCATCATTGAGAGCTCTTGGCTCATACATTTGCCTAACATAAACACAGGAAATGTACTGGAGAATATGGGAGTAGGATAAATATATTTACAAAACCAATAAAAGGTCAGAAGTACAGGCCATGTTCTAGACAGGAAAGAGAGTTTAGAGTGCTGAGAAAGAGAAACCTTAGCAATGTCCCCATATTAGGGACATTCATGTCATCATACCACTGTTGCAATGAGTGAGCACCAAAAATCACTTCTGTGTTGGTTTAATTACCCAATGTTCAAAGGACTAGTAAAGACCTTCCAACTGCCTGAACAGAGGTTGCATGCCTTTTCTGGAGCCTCTAAACCCATTGAGCTCTATAGTAAGAAACACAAACCTGGATTTTCCTGCCTATAAAATTACACACATAGGAGAGAGACAATTTCCCAAAACAAAATTATGATGCTGATGAGAGTTATAAAGGAATACTGGGCAGCCAAAAAATTATATAGGTATACTATATGGAGGCTTCTGTTTCCTAAGGTTGCATAGTATCTGATACATGGTGAATGTTTAATAACTATTAATATTTGTTTAATGTTGAATGAGTGGAATACTCTAGTCTCCCAGAGGTCCTGATGAAAGGTAATCCTGAACCAGATTATCTAAGCAATTATTAATTTTCAAGATCAATCCTGCCTGGAGCTTCAGTCTGGAGTGATGCCAAATCAATACCTGATGGCAGGAAAGATGTGGATTAAAGGAAAAACTGGAAGAGACAAGAGTCAAGGCCTCTCTTCTCTCTCTTTCTCTCTCTGTGTCATATCGTACTTTTGTTACCTGCCTTTAAGATAGAAAAGAGTCTTAGTGTTATTTACTATGGACTATTATAATACCACAGATATTAAAAAAATCATAGCACAATTAATACTGAAGAG
The DNA here is from genome assembly GCF_040939455.1 of Microcebus murinus. Taxonomy (NCBI): domain Eukaryota; kingdom Metazoa; phylum Chordata; class Mammalia; order Primates; family Cheirogaleidae; genus Microcebus; species Microcebus murinus. Next base: position 39,493,060 of record NC_134113.1, read on the forward strand.
TTGAAAAAAATTATTCACATGCTTAAAACATCCATTTTGGGAATTTAATTCATTTGACCAATACAGTGAATTTTCTTTAGTGCTTTTCAAAAAATAATTCTTGGTTCTTTTCATCATTGGAACAAAGAGTTATCACTAAAAATAATGAAGATACTCTATAGCAAGCTCTTATGAATCTAGCATTTAAGAAAGATTATACACCCCTCATCATTTTTATGGTATGCTTCTATAATTTAGTAAACAATCATTCAAATATTTTTTGGAATATAACCTTTTATGTAAGAATAGTTTTAAATAAAGAAAAGCTTCCTACTTATATGGCTAGCCTTAACCATGAAATTTTAAAAATCTCTATTTTCTTATAGAAATTGATTATAATCATTAGTATTATTTTTACATTACTTTTCCTACCATTATTTCTATAAATATTTAAATAAATGGCTGAAAGAAATTTTATCAACAAGAATAAATACTATCAACCTTTGATTCCTAAGCAATGCTATAATCACCATTAATGATGCATCAAAAAACAAAAGTGACAAATTCAACTATAATTATTGAATTTTCATTATCTTTAACAGTAACAAATGCTTAATTATAACATAATTTGGAGAATTATTTTGACCTTTATGACTAAATTGATCCATGTATACTATAAGCAACTGATTTAAAAAAAAACTAAACTAAAATGTTCACTCATCTCTTAAAACCCTTATTTCAATTCAATTCAGTAAGATTTATTGAGTGAAAGATTGGAGCAGGGTGCTATAAATAGGCAAAACAAGACATACAAAGGAGAAAAGATAAATTCCCTGCCCTCCAAGAGTTTATGTTGTTATAGGGTGAGCAAGGCAAGTACAATGATACAAGGTAAAAGGGTAAGTGTCAAGTGAGGTATGAAGTTCTATCTTCAAATATATAAAGAACAAATCTGTGGAAAGGATAGAATATATGTTTTCAAAATTGGCCAGTTTGCCATGACATATATAAACTCGCCCATCGGCCAGTTGGCTGGGAAATACCTGTACTTAGAAGCAATTTGGTCATTGTCCCTGGGAAAACTCTGGTTTCATATCTTTATAAAGTTGAAGAAAATGACATTACAGTCTCTCTGTTATATTGGCTTATTTTATGGAGAGATTGTATGATATTTTAAAAGGCTCAGCTTTCAGAGAACATTGTTAAAATGATATCTATGAGCCAATCTAACCTTTTAAATTACACAAAAATGTTGTGTGCTCCACACATTTCTTTATATAAAAAATTATCATAGGATTGAAAATATTCTCCATGAACTCTAAAAAGAACACTGTAACCTTAAATAAAAAAGAATTTTTTGGGTACAGAATCAAATCGACAGAATTTGTAGTACAAATAATTATAGACCCATGCCCTGAGTGACCTCTGGTCCTCTCCAGATGCAGAAAACCGTATTAGCCTCAATAATCACTAAATGTCTTACAACTGAAGACTATTACATCTTTATCAATGTTGATTGAAAGAATTTGTATTGGGTTGACTACAAGGATTCAAGAGTTAATTTAAAGTTGGTATGTACAAGTTGATTGAAAGAACTTGGAAAGAAAATATTAAAGAAAAAAATCAAAAGAGTTACGATGAATTACAATAGTACGGGAGGTATGATAGACATCTTCAAATATATAAAGGGGAGCTATTATCCTAGAAGACACAACTTGCCCAAAAGGATGTCTGCAGATAAAAAGATGTAATTTTGGTTGACTAGAAGGAAAAACTTCTAACCATTATAATTTTATAAAGTTAGAGTGGGCTATCTTAGACGATAATAGTTTTCAATCACTAGTAATGCTCAAACGGAGTCCTTAAAACCTCATCATCATTACCATTTGTTGAGTTTCTCACCATGTCAGGCTCTATACTAAGTGCTTTACATGCATTATCTCATGTAGTCCTCACCACAACCTTATGTGGTACATTATTATTTCCATTTCAGACGGAAGAACATACACAATTTTCTGAAGGCCACACAGGCAGTTAAGTAGCTGAGAAGGGATTTAAATTTGATTCTGACACCCAAATCTATCACATCATGCTTTCTTTCACTGGGGATGATGTGTAAAAGATTTAGGCAGGTTTTTATTTTTCCAGGGGACAGGTAAAATCAATGATCATATTGTTGTTGTTGATCAATCATTGTTATTGTTGATTGATTGTTGTTGTTTATCCTTTCAAACCTGAAGATTCTACAACTCTACAAATATGAGGCACAGATGAATTAAATGACATGTGAATGCTACTGAGCTAGTCACTGACAGAACATGTCTCGAACTTACTTCATGGATCTCAACCAGTCCAGTGCTCTTTTCACACTATCATTCTGCCTTCCAAACATAAGTCTAGATATAGAAAAAAGGAAAGTATATACATAGAAGGAAAGTACATATAACATGGGACATTCTGTCCAACTAATGCTTAGATAAGCAAAACTGGCAGAATGGGCATTTCCCCCTCAAATAGTAGGAAATAGTAAACGAAAAAGAAAACAGCCAAGATCTTTGTGTTTTACATTATGTGAGAAAACTTCTTAAAGCTTGGTAAGAGTTGAGATGCTGAAAGTGAAAGACATGCATGCTAGCTCCAACACACATTCAGTTCCTCTTTGAATAACAAGAAAGCATACATGGTATGGGCAATATAATATTAATAATTCTCCAGACTTAAACTCTTCATTATATCATCTGGCTTATGCCCAACATTCTTATTTCCTTCCATATTCTTTTTGAGGTTAATGTATTTTTTCTATTATTTTTCTCATCTCCTTTCTTCGTAAATGCTCCTTCAGTAAATTGGAAATCTGTAATTAGCCTATGCTCATTTTATAAGTGAGGAAACCGAAGTCTCTGAAGGTGACTGGAATGACTCAGAGTTAGACAGCTGATGCATATAGCCCAGCTGGAGCAATGTGGATATGCTGACTCACAGAGCAACACTCTCTCCTTCTCACATTAACTCTCTAATCCAGATTACAGGACATGATAACCCAGAGGACTTCAAAAGCAATTGTATACTTAGCCATGCATATGCCTTACATTACACTTTCTTTATGTACTACTTAATTTCTCAAAGGAGAAAATCTGGCTTACAGTATTATAAATATCACATTTACTTGATCCATCCAAGTAGAAAGTTTATACTTCAAATTTATATCTATTCAAGGTAACTGAATGGCTTAACAAAAAACAAAAAGATATATATGGAAACTCTTATCTATGTAGTTTAATTTGTATTCTCATGTGGGAAAAATTTGCCAGAATAAAGCACTAAGTGGACTACATTTACAAGGAAACAGGAACAGACATATTAATAATTTTAATATATCCAAAGGCGTATCCTAGTGGAACATTGTTTTTAATTTGGTGTTTCATATTGTTTATGTTTATCTTTCCATATACTGATAATTACGAGTGAAGAAAGTGATTTTCTCAAGGACAGTAAGATAGAGATTATGTATACCAGTAGATCACCACACTTTTGTAGAGCCTAGGGTCAGAGGAAATAGATTTAGTAATGACATCAGAAAAGCTGATATTGAAGGTCTGAACAACTACGGTCATCTTTTTACTGAAGTCAAGTAATGCAGATTCTCTGAGAAGGCATAGTAGTAAAGAAAGGGAAAAAACTTGGCTTGCATCAATTGGAGACTGCAGGTTAAGACTCTGTCTTTTCAACCCACTTATTGTTTGAGCCCAGTAGCAAGTCCAGAGGGACAATCTCCCCACCTACTTTCAGGGCTAAAGCAAGCAAGCTGAAACAAAGGAAGCATCTTTGGATTGTTCCTTTTATCAATACTTTATTATAAAAACTACAAACCACAAACACTAGCATTCAGAGCAAAACTGGAGGGGAGAGGAAGAATCTGTGAAAAAAGTCTATAAAACAATTTAGGAATGAAAAACCACACCAAATTTTAAAATGTGGATAACAGATTGCTAAGGGTTAAAGACTAATCCTAACATATTGGACACTTGCTTTCTTGAGGGTAAGAAAGAAGATGATGGAATATAATGGACAACCTTGGAACATTCTAACCAATGGTGTGAAGGCTAGGTTACCAAGGTAACGATACATGCTCTAGCAAGCTGGATTAAACTGGTAGAGAAGAGGTAATTTAAAATGAAATATTGCAAGGAAAGATACCATGCAGCATCATCATAATTGTATCTATGAAGCCTTCTCTCCTTTAAAATACTTCAAGAGGAAAATTTATAAAATCTAACAAAGAACATATATACATCCTGGAATCATACATTGCACTAAGAAACAAGAAGTTGTTAAGTGCATACATTATCGCTATCTTAAAGATGAGAAAATGAAGTCTGTTTGGAGTTAACTTTCCCAAGGTTATACAACTAACAAGCAGTAGAAATCATTTGACCCAGTCCTTTGATCCAGTTACTGTACTCTTCCCACCAAGATAACTGTATCAAGACCTGGGGCTGGAACATGCCTGAGGCTAAGTGGGTACCTGTGTAAATGGAAATCCCTCTATTCGTTTCAATGGATTCAACTCAGTCTCAACAATTCTGTTTTTATGACTTCTTTGATGATGGTGCCATGGTTGGTTATATAGATCATGTAGCTCAAGAGAAGGATCTAGGCTCTAAATATGGACTTGGAAGTAATCTGCCTATAAAGAATCAGTTAAGTCATGGTTTTCAATATGCCAGAAATCATTAAAATGTGAGAAGATCACAGAACTAATACCTTGACAAATATGGAAAATTAAGAGGTTTAAAGATCAAGAAAACCCCAGGGTGTGGAGAAACTTAGTTTCCAAGCAGAAAATCAAAAAGGAAATATCTGAATGGTATGAGGATATGGTTTTATAGAAGTCAAGGGAAGAGACAATTTCAAGAAAGATGGAGTGGTCGACTCTGTTTGCTTTAAACTTTTTTACTAAAATATGTATGAGTATATATATATATAATTTTTCTTACTAAAATCCATATCTTCTTTTATAACCTGATTTTCTCTTAAGTGATAGATTGTTTACGCCTCTGGGGGGGGGGGAGTAAGATTTTCTGTCTACTTTATTCATTCCTTTAAAAAAAGAACATATAATAATACTTGGCATGGACTTTGGATTTATTTATCTATTTAAAAATCTCAGATAAATATAATAAACATGTGTATTTTGGAACAAATTCATATGTAAAGCATGGTTGAATAGCAGTTTTCAATCTAAACACGTTTTGAGGGGTAAAAAAAAATATTACAGAAAGGTCAAATATGGCTGTATAGTATTTATAGGATAACATGCAAGCTCAGAAACAGTTCTGAGCATAACTTGAAAGACTCCAGATTATAAGACTCTACCCTAATAAATCCAGAGGTAGAAGAGAGCCCATGAAAAGACTTTTTAATCCTAATTCTTATAAATTACCATATCCCTGGGTCAGTCACAATTTCCGTGAATAGGAAATGAAATCACATAGATCTCTCCAGCTATCCACACATCACACAGTGCAAGAATTCCAACACTCCTCAAATCTCCTTTCCTCAATTACTTTATGAAGCCCTGAGCTTCACAAGTGTTCAGTGTCTCACCTGAGCTCTCCAAAGCTGTCCTTTCATCGCTCTTGCAGTATATCATTTTCCTCCCTCTTGCTCTACATTTCTCTAGTGATGTCTGATAATAATGATAGTAATAATAATTCCCATTTATTGAGCATTTACTATATGCTAAGGACTTTACATGCCTTATTTTTAATCCTCAAAACAAGTGAGTGTCAGAGAGGAGAGGGAAGTTGCTCAAGACCATATATAAGGAGCAAAACCAGGACTCCAATCCAGCTAAAACTGTTCACCACTGGACCACAGTTAGAAGCCTCTGTCAAGGTATGCCACTGCCAATTCTGTTCTCCGTGGAAGGGATGGCACACATACTACAAACACTGTGTGCGTGGCCTCCCTGCTTCAATGCCAGGAAACACTACTACACTCTTCTCATGTCTAAATGTAGGCTAACAAGCCTCTACTGTAAAGGCATTGCTTCATTCATGAATCCTAACTGTAAGTGCCACTCTCATACCCCATTAATCGCATTAATTCAGGCACAATTCCTCTCAAAGACTCCCCAATCATTTTATGAAATATGACCCTGGTGAGTCAGCCCCAGTGGGCCCATGAACTTGTTTAGGCATATCTGAGTTTGAAAGAGAAGAACACAGCTCAGACCCAAACTAAAATCCCTGACATGTAAATCTGCTTGAAATCTGGTTTGACGGTTTGAAAATGCTGAGTTGCAAAGAAATCTGACATTTAAGAAAGAGAAACAAGATTGCAAAATACAACCATAAGTCAAACAGGAGGACTGAGGACTACCGCAGAGAACATAGGTTCTAAATTAGAGACAGTCAAGCTGGGAAAAACTGAAAAGGATCTTTCCTTCAGAAAGAGAGTTTGATAGAATTAAATACTCAAAGGACATTTTCCACAGGGAGTTGGAAGACAATCAAAGTTTTATCAACACAAAGCTTCAGCTAATCAGAGTATACAACTTAAATTGTGAAGATCCCTTTGTTTTATCTATTAAGAAGAATTAGGTAATAGACCTAGTCTTATTTTTACTTTAGCTGCCCAAAAGTTTGGTGTCAAATTTGAGGTTTAATTATCACAACAATAATTAACAATTTGGATGTTTTTTTGTTTGTACAAATTTATGTGGTACATGTGAAATTTTATTACATGTATATAATATGTAGTGATCAACTCAGAGTAATTAGGGTTTCCATCACCTGAGTATAATATATTTTCATTAAGTATAGTCACCCTACTCTGCTATTAAACACTAAATTTATGCCTTCAAATTTACTGTGTGTTTATATCCTTTGATCCACTTCTCTTCACCCTTTCTCTTCCTTCACTCAACATTCTAAGTTTCTGTTATCTATCTTTCTGCTTTCTACTTCCACGTGATTAGATGTTTTTAGTTCCCACATATAACTGAGAACATGCAATCTTTATCTTTTTGTGCCTGTTTTATTTCACTTACAATAATGACCTCTAGTTCCAACCATGTTGTTGAAAATGACATGATTTCATTCTTTTTTATGGCTGAGTAGTATCCCATTGACTGTATATGCCATATTTTCTTTAGCCATTCCTCTGTTGAGGGACATTTAGGTTGATTCCATATTTTGAATATTGTGGATAGTGGTACAATAAACATGTGAGTATTTATTTGATATACTGATTTCTTTTCTTTTGGGTAGATACCCAGTAGTAGGATTGCTGGATCAAATGGTAATTCTGTTTATAGTTTTTTGAGGAACATCTATATTGTTCCCATAGTGGCTGTACTAGTTGACATTCCCACCAACAGTGTATAAGAATTCCCTGTAATCCATATCCTTGCCAGCATGTATTAGTTTTTGTCTTTTTAATAATAGTCATTCTGACTAGAGTAAGTGGATATCTTATTGTGGTTTTGATTTGATTTATCTGATGATTAGGGATGTTCAGCATTTTTTTCCTATGCCTTTGGGCCATTTGTATTTCTTCTTGTGAAAAATGTCTATTCATATTCTTTGCCCACTTTTTAATGGGATTATTTGTTTTCTTCTTCCTGTTGTTTGAGTTCCTTGTATATTCTGGATATTAGTCCTCAGAGGAATAGTTTGCAAATATTTTTTCCCATTCAACAGGTTGTCTCTTTACTGTGTTGATTATTTTGCTTTGCAGAAGCTTTTGATTTTAATTAAGTCCTATTTGACTATTATTGTTTCTGTTGCCTGAGCTTTTGAGGTCTTAGTTAAAACTTTATTGCCTAGAACAATGTCCAGGAGAGTTTTCCCTAGACAGTTTGGGGTCTTATGTTTAAATCTTTAATATATGTTGAGTTGAGCTTTGGATATGGTAAGAGATAAGGGTCTAGTTTCATTCTTCTGCATGTGACTATACAATTTGCCCAGCACCATTTATTGAAGATGGTGTTCTTTCCCCAATATAAGTTCTTGTCAGCTTTGTCAAAGATCAGTTGCCTATAAAATGTGGCTTTATTTCTGGGTTCTCTATTCTGTTCCATCAGTCTATGTATCTATATTTATACAAATATCATGCTGTTTTGATTGCTATATGCTTGTGATACATTTTGAAGTCAGGTAGTGTGATGCCTCCAGCTTTTTCTTTTGCTAAGCATTGCTTTGGCTATTCTGGCTCTTTTTTGGTTCCATATACATTTTAGGATTTTTTCTAATTCTGTGAAGAATAACGTTGGTATTTTGATAATGATTTCACTTCATCTGTAGATTTTTGTGGGCAATATGATCATTTTAAGGATATTGATTCTGCTGGTCCATAAACATGAAATGTTTTTTTCGATTTGCTTATGTCAGCATCAATTTCTTTCATCAGTGTATTGTAGTTCTTTCATCTCCTTGGTTAAATTTATTCCAAAGTATTTTTATAGCTATTATAAATGAGACTGCCTTCTGTAATTCTTTCTCAGACATATCATTATTGGTGTATAGAAATGCTACTGATATTGGTATGTTGATTTTGTATCCTACAACTTTACTGAATTCATTTAGCTAAGAATTTGTTGATGGAGACTTTAGGTTTTTCCAGATATACGATCATATCATAAGCAAAGAGGGACAATTTGACATTGTATTTTGCCTTTTGGATGCCTTTTATTTTTTTCTCTTATATGATTTCTCTGGCTAGGATTTACTTCCAGTACTATGTCAAATAAAACTGGTAAAAGTAAACATCCTTGTCATGTTCCAGTTCTTAGAGGAAACGCTTTCAACTTTTCCACTTTCAGTATGATGGCTGTGGGTTTATCATATATGGCCTTTATTATTTTGAGGTATGTTCCTTTAATGTCTACTTTGTTGAGAATTTTTATTGTGAAGAAATGTTGACTTTTATCAAATATTTTTCCTGCATCTATTGAAATGATCATGCAGGGTTTTTTCACAGTATTTGTTTATTTATCGAGAGAAACTATTCCTCAGCCCATATATTCATAGCTCAAGAACACAGGTCAGTGACCAACTTCTATGTAAATCAACCCAAAGAAATTTTTTATATTCCAAAATCACTTTGCACTTTGAAAGATATCATAAGCCGTCCTCATCTCCTCAAAATCTTTCGTAGAACCATAATTTCTGTAGAAATCTGCATACACCTTCTTTCTTGGTTCAGACACAGCAAACTTATACAAAGCTGCAACCCCCAGGGATTCAATGAATCCAATAATATGAAACTGCAGATGCCAGGCCAGGAGGCCACATATCTGAGGCTTCATCAAAGTGCTGGAAGTCATGGTAGTTACTGTCCTTGATAGGTATGCCAACCTCAACACATCCTTCCTGGCTAATGGAAAAATAAACTGCTGATCTTGTGGGTTTTTGTCCTTCATTCTGTTAATGTGATGTATAATATTTATTGATTTGCAGATGTTGAGTAATTCTTGCATCCCTGGTACAAATTCCACTTGATCATGTGCATTATCTTTTTGATGAAGTGTTGGACTCAGTTTGCTAGTATTTTGTTGAGGATTTTTGTGTCTAAGTTCATCAGAGATTGTTGTATCCTTGCTGGATTTGGTTTCAGGATGATACTGGCATCAAAGAATGAGTTTGGGAGAATTTCCTCCCCTTTGATTTTTGGCTTAGTTTCAGAAGGATTGGTATTATTAATAGTTCCCTTTTTGTACATTTAGTAGACTTGGCAGTGAATCCAGCTTGTCTTGGACTTTTCTTTTTCAGTAAATTTTTTATTACTGATCCAATCTTACTACTCATTATTTGGTCTCTTAAGTTTTTCTATTTCTTCTGATTCAATCTTGGTGGGTTGTACATTTCCAGGAATGTGTCCATTTCCTCTAAGTTTTCCACTTTATAAGCATATAGTTGTTCATAAGAGTTTCTAGTGATATTTTGTATTTCTGTGGTATCAGTTATCATGTCTCCTTTTTCATGTCTGATTTGTTTTTATTTGGGTCTTCTCTTCTTAGTCTATCTAGTGGTTTATCAATTTTGTTTATCTCTTTGAAGAACCAACTTTTTGTTTTGTTGATCCTTAGTAATTTTTTTAGTATCTTATTTAATTTAGTTCTGCTTCAATCATTATTTCTCCTGCTCATTTTGAATTTGGTTTGTTCTTCTTCTTCTAGTTCTTTTAGGTGCATTATTAGATTGTTAATTTATAATCTTTCTACTTTTTGATGTAGGCATTCAATGCTATAAAATTCCCACTTAGCACTATTTTTGCTGTATCCCACAGGTATCCCACAACATACACAGGTATGTTGTATTTCAATTTTCATTTGTTTCAGGAAAAATTTTTTACTTTTATCTTGATTTATTCATTGACCAAATAGTCATTCAGGAGCATATGTTTTAATTTCCATGCATTTGTATAGTTTCCAATGTTCCTCTGGGTATTGATTTCTAGTTTTATTCCACTTTGGTCTGATAAGATACTTGACATGATTTCAATTTTATTTTAATTTGTTGAGAATTGTTTTGTGGCCTAACAGAGAATGTTCCATGTGCAGATGTAAAGAATGTATACTCTACAGTTGTTGGATAGAGTGTTCCAGAAATGTTGGTTTCATTTGGTCTAAAGTCTAGATTAAATCTAATTTTTTTTTTATTGTTGTTAATTTTCTGTCTCAATGATCTGTCTAATGCTGAGAGTTGGGTGCTGAAGTTGCCCACTACTATTGTATTGTAGTCTATCTCTCTCTTCAGATCTAATAATATTTGCTTTATGCATGTGGGTGCTCCAATGTTGGTGCATATATATTTAGAATGGTTATATCCTCTTGCTGGAGTCATCTTTTTATCATTATACAATGAATTTCTTTGGCCTTTTTTACTGTTCTCAATGTTTTCTCAATGTCTCAATGTCTCAATAGGTATTCCTGCTTGCTTTTGCTTCTGTTTGTGTAGAATATCTTTTTCCATACCTTTACTTTCAGTCTATATGTGTCTCTACTGTTAATGTAAGTTTCTTGTAAGCAGCATATGGTTAAAACATGTTTTTTAAATCCATTCAGCTGTTGTATATCTTTTATGTAGGGGATTTAATATATTTACATTCAAGGTTATTATTGATATGTGAGGCTTCATTCCTATCATATTGTTCATTGTTTTCTGGTTGTTTTGTATATTCTTTGCTACTTTCTTTTTCTCTTATTGTTTGTCACTGTGGTTTGACAGTTTTCTGTAGTAGTACCATTTGAGTCTCTTCTCTTCCTCATTTGGGTATTGCTTTACCAGTGAGTTTTATCCATTCATGTGTTTTCATGATGGTAAATGTCATCTTTTCACTTCCAGATTTAGGACTTCCTTAAGTATTTCTTATAGAATTGATCTAGTGGTGATGAATTCCCTCTGCTTTTGCCTATCTTGGAAAGACTTTATTTCTCTTTCATTTATGAAGGATAATTGTGCTGAATATAGTATCCTTGGCTGAAGTTTCTTTATTTCAGCACTTTGAATATATCATCCCATTCTCTCTTAACATGTCAGATTTCTGCAGAGAAATCTACTCTTAGTCTGATGGGGATTCCTTTTTAAGTGACTAGATATTTTTCTCTTGCTATTTTTAGAATTTTCTTTTTATAGTTTGACTATAACATTTGTGGAGAAGGCCTTTTATCTATGTATCTGTTTGGGGATTGCTAGGCCTCTTGTATCTTGATGTCTAAATCCTTTACTAGCTTTGGGAAGTTTTCATCTATTATTTTGTTAAAGAGATTTTCTAACCCTTTCATTATCTCGTTGTCTTCTAGGACCCCAATAATTTGAACAATTGGTCCAGATGCCACAAAAGCTTTGTTTATTATTTTTTATTTTACTCTTTATTTTTGTTTATTTTATTTTAAAAGACCTATATTCCAGTTCTGAAATTCTTTCTTTTGCATTTTGTATTTCATTCAATTAAATTTTCAGTTCCAGAATTTTGGTTTGGCTCTTTTTTTGTGATATCTATCACTTTGGTCAATTTCTCATTCATATCCTGATTGTTTTTTATGATTTCTTTGCATTATTTTTCAGAATTCTCTTGTTTCTCACTGAGCTTCTTTAAAATCAGTATTTTGAATTCTTTATCTGGAAGTTTGAAGATTTATTTGTGATTTATATTGCTGTAGAATTATTATATTCCCTTAGAGGTGTCATGTCTCTTTGCTTTTTCATGTTTCCTTGTTTTCTTATGTTGATATCTGCTCATCTGGTGAAACAGTCAATTCCATCTAGTTTTGAATTTACTTTTGTAGGGGAGGGTTTTTTCCTGAAGATATATATCTATGGTTTGGGCCAGGTAGGGCACTTTGGCTTTGATTTTCAGTGTGTGCAGTATTCTCGGTATGATTTCTTTGGCTGTAAACAGTGTTAGTGGTATCTGTGATTTCCTCGGTGGATTAGGTCACTGTTACTAGTGAAGGCTGTGGTGAAGTTGTGCTGGGGACTAGGATGCCAGATGGGCCTGCCTTAAGGCCCTAGTGATGGCAGCTGTGGGCTGAGCTTGCCTATCTTTGTGTCCCAGGGTGGTGTATACTGACACTCGTGATGATGGTCACTGGAGACCAATTCTTGGGTTTTGAGATGGCTGGCTTGGATGCCAGTAGTGGTAGCAGTGGACTGGGTAGGTGGGCAGGTTCTTAGGCCCCTGTACAACCAATAAGGCCTCAGCAATGGCAGTAGCAGTAGTGGAATGATTCTCTGGGTCCTGAGTGGTATGTAGTGATGTGGTGGTAGCTGCAATGGCTAGGCAGGCCAGTCTCTAGGCCCACAGGTGGCACTTGCAAGTAAGTGTCAGCTGAGATGATAGCAGCCAGGAGTTTAGGCCCGACCTCAAGCCAACAGGAAGAGTGCTCAGGTTAGGGGCAGTGGCAGCTGCAGCTCACACCTCACTCATTTCCTAGCCCTAAAGGAGGGAGCACTGCTCCCAATTCATACCCTAGTCCCAGTGGTGACAGCTTGAGTTTCCCTAATGCCTAAAACCAAGTGCCATTGAGCCCCAGGAATACATGTGGTCTGTCAAAGGCTAGATTTTAAAATGGCAACTTACTGTAGCTGCTTAGGTCTCAGAAAGGGTGTTCAATACACCCCAAATCTTTTCCTGAAGCAGTTCTACTCTAGTCTCCCAGCAGCTCCCTGTGTTAGTTTCAGGGCTTGGGAGGGTCAAAGGTTCTCCCATGACCAGGATTGCATGATTCCATGATGGGAGCATGGGCCTGTGGAAGTCTCTCATTACCCTTTCCCTGCATTGGGAATTCACTCCCAGCTTCCAGAGTATCCCAGCCAAGTAGGTCACCTCTCTTCTCCTTCTTCGCATTTGTGTTTCCTGTCACTTCTGTGTTGAATTCCAGTATTCTCTCTTAGATAATGTATTCAAAGTATGACTGTCTATATATACATCATTTTAGTTCTCCTAAGTGGAGGAGGTAGGCATGAAATGCTTTCTAGTCAGCCATCTTAAAGCCCCTCCAACAATTTGGGTCTTTAAAAGCTACATATTTCTTTTTTTCCTTCCATAAAATGTATGTTTACCCTATTCCTAAATTATTTAGATTTAACCATTTTATTATTTGTGAATTTTAGGGGACAAATTTTCATTGTAGACAAATGATGTTAGATGATAGATAGATAGATAGATAGATAGATAGATAGATAGATAGATAGATAGATATAGAATAGGGTGAAACTTATTAGGCTTGGTGACTCATAAATATGGGATAAAAATAATTAAATGAACCAAAGATGACTCCAACATTCCCTGGCTATGCTGGCTGGATTGAGATTAAAAATATAGTACATCCTGAAAAGCAAGGAAGGATAATGAGTTCAGTTTGTATATGTTGATTTTGGGGGCCTTGGAACTACACAGGAGGTAGTTAAATATATGAGTTTGGAGCTTGGAGAAAAGTTTTGAGCTGTAGATATAGATTTTTTTCCCAGCAGAAGTATAAAGAAAGTAGTTTAACACAACAATAAAAGCAATCACTCAAGGAGAATGTCCCCTCTTCCTGGACTAGGCCATAATAAGAGTAGAAACAATTCAAGGATAGAATTCCCATAAACATCAGCACTGAAGGGGAAAACAATATAGGAAATAGGCAAAAAGTTCTGAACCAAGAAACCAGGAAAACACAGTTTTTAAAAAATAAATGGACCAGAGTGTCAAGTGAAGCAGAGTTGTCCACTAAGGAAATACTAAAAATACTACAGAGTTTGGGCCATTCGAAGATTATCTGTGGCCTTATTAAGAGCAGCCTCAATACCATAATGGGAGCAGAGGCCCATCTTTTGAGAAGTACACAGAGGAAAGGAAGATACAGAAGGCTGAAATCCCCATATAAATCAAAGAGGATTTGAATAAAAACTTAAAAATAGAGGGGCCTGTGTTTTACTTCCTGGTTGGAAGTCTGAGTGGAGATCTTGTAGACAAGACAGTAAAAGGGGTTGGGAAAGGTAACTAGCTGTTCAGCCAGAGAGCAGCCTATATAGGATACCACGTACTCCAGCATGGCACAGAGTAACCATCTGAGTGTTCCCTGACTCGGATCCCCCAAAGGGTACCACAGAGGTGCTCAGAGAACCAGTGAACCAGAAGTAGGCCTGTGCTAGCGATGAGAAGGCCACTAGACACAAGTTATCTGTGGTGGCTGCCACTGATTTACATGAATACCAGAACATACTCCACAAAGAGTCAGGCAGGTTTAGCTATTCCCCAGCCAACACCAATGTCCAGGGGTAAGATCATCTTAGCCACATTGCATTCAAAACCAGCAATGACCCAGGGAAATTTCAGACCAGGACTCCCAGACTTTATATGAGAGGGTCTGCTAGCATCTTCCTGTACTCCAATTCTTTTGAGAAAGAGAATAACAGAGAACTCCTCTTAAGAGAAGGGAGGAATTGCTCTAATAAGGAGTATAACTTTGAATTGAACAATCATTTATCCAAATAATGAATTTGAAACAACCCCAAAGGTACTTTTTAAAGTTAAAAAAGACGACTTCAAAAGGATAAACTCAAGGTTTGGGTCATTTTTTGTTTTTTGTTTTGGTGTTATCTTTCCCACTATCAGGGAAACAGAGGCTAAGGTTCAAGAAGAGATCAAATGCAAGAAATAAAAATCATCCTATTTTTTGTACATATTCAGTATATAAACATTCACCCTTCTGTACTTTCAAACAAAATATCCTAGTTTATATAACCAAGATAACAGTAGGATTTCTTTTGCAGGGGATGATGGTGAAACAATTGTCCACGTTTTTAATTAACACAAGGGACTAACCATAGGAAAGTAGATGATGGGGATGAGGAGGAACAGAGTACGTCATCCCAGATAGCAGAATCTTCAGAATGGGGGAATCCTTTTTCATAAAGGTAGAAGAATAACAAAATTACAGATGCTATTTTATAGAGAAGGCAGAAGACTGAAATCTTTCAACTCTGCCATCCCTGCGTTTGAGGATATCCAGTGGAGATGACATAGAGTTCTGATAAAGAAGTAGCAAGAACATTCTGTAAAGAAAGTGAGAATGTAGGAGAGCTTGCTTATTGCGGAATGAAATTTGGATAGGGAGACCAGTGAATTTGGGGTCCTCCTTTGTAATGGGAGTCACAGATCATGATACCAGGAGAGATAACCATGGAAATGAATATGCCTGGCCCATAAGGAATGTGATAACTGTGATGTTTTGAAGAGTATCCTGATGTAAGTGACTTTAGTAGGAATATTAGTGGAGGTTCCAGCTTTAACTGGAGGCCTTGTAAAGACAGCAATATCGGACTTAATTTGAAATCAGCAAGGTCAGAGCAAGCCAATGCCTTGCAGGGATGGAGGCCTGGTCTGTGGGTTTGGAGGTTGATTGTGGTAAAAGGCCTCGTTAGGCATTGATGTGAACTCTGAGTAGAAATTTCAGGCCAGTGAGCAATCTCTGCTATCCTGAGCAGTTAGTCCAAGCTACCTTCAATTCTTACCACCAAGTGATTGCAATCTCCATCACTGACCCAAGCAAGACATTTCCTAAATCATCAACCTTTTCACTACCCAAAGTCTCTTTTATTCTTTCACCACCAGATCTTGTTTTGTAAGATACAGTCTACTAATGAGAGGTAAATACTGATCAAAGGGGGAAATCAAGTATTTAAGAGGTGGGAAAGACATCAAAGCATGAAGTATCAAACTCCAGAGAAATTCTGTAGTTCAGCCAGAACTGAGAGAGAAAGAGTATGTGTATGTATGAGCGCCAGATCTTGTGGAAAGAGAAGAAGAAAACAAGGGGAGCATGCTGGCAGAAATGTGGAGTGGTTTGCATTCTTTTAACCTCAAGAGTGAGAGCAGCCACAAACACAGAGTTTTGCTAAACAGAGGCAAAAGTCTTGGTCAAACTCAGTTGTACCTATTCTCTTCCTGGTTGCCTCCACGTGATCATAATAACATTCCACTAGGAAAAATGAAAATCAAGAATTAGGTGATAATTAGAGACAGAGTTATTCTTAGTGTTGTTAGCTGGAACTTGGGAGAAGGCCTGCAAAAGCCATGAGTACCCTTGGCTGCACACTGGAATCACCTAG
Source organism: Microcebus murinus (assembly GCF_040939455.1). Classification (NCBI taxonomy): domain Eukaryota; kingdom Metazoa; phylum Chordata; class Mammalia; order Primates; family Cheirogaleidae; genus Microcebus; species Microcebus murinus. The sequence goes on from NC_134113.1 coordinate 39,509,646, forward strand.
GGGATTTTTTTTTTAAAAAAATTGCTTATTCTATAAACTCCCCAGCTGATTCTCATGAGTATCCAAAATTTTAAACTACTAATCTTGGGAGTCTTCCGAGAGAAGTTTCTACTACAGACAAAGAACATTGTTCTAAGGAAAAGATTTTAACTTATAGATAAAAGAGTTAACTTTAAGCTCATGCAATCGGAGTTTCTGAGTTTTATAGACCTTTGTTCTTCTGCTACAAGTCATAAATCATGCTATTGCCTATGACACTGGCTCATCTGATGTACACAGCAGCATCACTGACAGGAATGGACCTGGAGAAACCTGAAATGGGACACGGTAGAGGCTCAGTCTCTTGGCATCTGAGTACAGGGAAGCTAGGCTGCTTTCCCTGCCCATCCCATCTCTCCAGAGTACCATGCACACTCTAAGTGGGAAATGACAGAGTCAATTATCATTTAGTGGGAAATCATTAATTTACTCATATACCTTGGTTTGAAGAAACAGCATTTGTTCAGGATAAAGTAACCAGTGTCCCACTGGAAAGGGGATACAGAACTGAGACTAGACAAACACACTGAAGTTTCTGGGTCAGACAAGGCAGTCAGAAATGAAGTTATGATACAGTTGGAAAATGAAGCTAAGGGCAAAGATACAAAGTTTTATCGAGTCAGTATAGCTTTGTCCCAGATGAATAAGTGTAAGATGGTCTTTAGGTTCTTAAAATTCTGAAAATAATTCTCTAATCACATTAATTAATTCGAGGGTCTTATGGACCCAGATAACCCAGGAAGGAAAAACATAGTCTAAGAAATAATCACTTACATAACACAGCCAAAAACCCATTTGGCCTAATTTAATGCCAGACTCAGGCTTCTCCACAAAAAACAGTGTTTGGCTACATTTCTAAAGTGCTTTCATTTTATTACTTGATTTCTTATTTGTTGGTTTATAGCTAGCTGTTTATTCTTACCCTGGCAATGTGAGTTGTTACATTCTGTCAGATGTGCCCTCTGCATGGAAAAGGAAATTAGCTGCGTAGACTTGCCCTGACATCACATTTAAATCATACAGGACTAAATTTTCAAAATTCCAGATGAGACAAACTATTAAACAAATATTATACACAAGAGGATTTAGGAAATTTATACATGACTTCTAAAATGTGGCAGTGTAACCTATTTATATGAATGTCTGCCTGTTCTGAGATGACAATTTAATCCCTAAAAGAGCTGATGTATGTGCAGTTGACCAGCCTGGTGCCTGATGAATAGTTGACACTCAGTCATGCTGATTAAATCTGAGTCTTACTCTTAGAAAGAAGCAGTGGTCATGATTCTAACCATCAGAATTGAAAATGAGAACATTTGGGAGAAATTGTGCATTTCAGAATTAGAAATGCCAAAAAAAGGGTGGATGCTAGGTTTTGTCTGATGTGGTTTGGCTGTTTCAAGCACAGCTTAAGAGGAATATGCCAGAAAATATTTGGGAGATTGGTTCTTGGACAAGCTTCAACCTACCAGCCTCATCTCAGACAACCCTATTCTGACCCTCTGGTTTTACTGTTGTCTATCTTGCCTCCTGCCAATTTTACCTTTCCCCTTTGGTGAAACCTCCAACAAGGTCATGTCTCATTCCCAAACTGCATTTTACGTTTTCCTTCTGACATGTACTGACATCTTTGTAGCTCTGGTATTTGATAACATACCTCACCTGACTCAACCTTGGGAAGCTCCATTATTTAAAAACTGGCCTCTGGCCAGGTGTGGTGGCTCACACCCTTAATCCTAGCACTCTGGGAGGCCTGAGGCAGGAGGATCACTCAAGGTCAGGAGTTCAAGACCAGCCTGAGCGAGAGTGAGATCCCATCTCTACCAAAAATAGAAAGAAATTAGTTGGACAACTAAAAATACAAAGAAAAAATTAGCCAGGCATGGTGGCACATGCCTGTAGTCCCAGCTACTTGGGATTCTGAGGCAGAAGGATCGCTCGAGCCCAGGAGTTTAAGGTTGCTATGAGCTAGGCCAATGCCATGGCACTATAGCCCAGGCAACAGAGCAAGACTCTATCTCAAAAAAAAAAAAAAAAAAAAACTGGCCTCACAACTAACACTAATGTGATCATGTTTACAGTACTGTGCTAACTTCAATCACACACTTACACTAGACTTAAAACAGCAAATTTTTAAAAGTTCTAAAAAGAGATAATAATTATCTCCTATGCAGGGATGGATGCCTATTTAAAACAGAATTGCATTAATATAAATATTATTTTTCCTCTTTCTCTTCCTGAACTTTAAATGTTAGAGTGTCCTCAGTTTTATCTTTAACCATTTCTCTTCCTTTTTGTTTTCTAATTTCAGAATATTACAGGATTTAATTTCAGAATATTATGTTTGGGTTACATAAATTGCTTTTGCACAGTTTGAGTCAAAGTTATAAGTGTGCCCATCACCTAAATAGATGCATTGTACCCATTAGGTGTGCATGTACCCATTTTCTACTCCCCACTACCACCTGCTTTTCATTGACTTTTATTACCATATGCGCACAAGTGTTGATTAGTTCCAATTCAGTAGTGAGTACACGTGCTGTATGCTTTTCCATTATGATACTTCACTTAGAAGAATGGTCTCCAGTTCCATCCAGTTGTTACAAAAGGTATTAGTTCACCATTTTTTAAGGCTAAGTAGTACTCCATGGTATACATATACCATATTTTCTTAATCTACTCACGAACTGATGGGCACTTGGGTTGCTTCCATATCTTTGCAATGGTGAATTGTGCTGCAATAAACATTTGGGTGCAAATTCCTTTTTGATAAAATTCCTTTTTTTTCTTTGGGTAAATACCCAACAGTGGGATTGCTGGATTAATGGTAGGTCTACTTTTAGTTCTTTGAGGTATCTATATACTACTTTCCATAGGGGTTGTACTAGTTTTCAGTCCCACCAACAGAGTGTAAGCATACCTTTCTCTCCACATCCATGCCAGCATCTGTTGTTTTGGGACTTTTTGGTAAAAGCTATTCTCACTGGAGTTAAGTGATATCTGTTCTTGTGCCAATCCCATGCTATTTGGGTTATTTATAGCCTTGCATTATAGGCTTGAAGGTTGGTAAATTGATGCCTCCCAATTTGTTCTTTTTGCTTAAGGTTGCTTTGGCTATGTGGGGTCCTTTCTAGTTCTATATGAAGCAGAGAATTATTTTTTCTTTATCTGTGAAAAATGATGTTGGTATTTTAATGGGGATTGCACTGAATCTGTAAAATCACTTGGCATAGTACAGACATTTCAAAAATGTTGATTCTGCTGATCCATGAGCATGATATGTTCTCCCATTTGTTTACATCCTCTGAAATTTCCTTCCTCAGTGTTTTGTAGTTCTCACTGTAAAGGTCTTTCACCTCCTTGGTTAAATATATTCCTAGGTATTTTATTTTCTTTGTTGCTACTGTGAAAGGTATTGAGTCTTTGATTTGATTCTCAGCTTGACTGTTGTTGCTATGGAATGCTATACTGGAATCCTACTGATTTGTGTACATTGATTTTGTAACTTGAGACTTTGCTGAATTTATTTATCAATTCCAGGAGTCTCTTGGCAGAATCCTTGGTATTTTCTAGGTATAAGATCATATCATCAGCAAATAGCCATTTCTCTTCTTTACTTATACTAACTCTTTAAGTGATTTTATTGAATCTCATGGCTGTAAACATATTAATTCATTGTTGACTTTCAAATTTATAACTATACCCTAACCCCCTCCTCTGGGCTCCAGTCTCATATATCCTGCATCTGGACATCTTCTCTCACAGATTTGTAAACATTTCATACATACCATGTCTGCATTTACACTTGAATTCTTGATCTCCTTTCAAAGCCTGCTTTTTCTCTCAGTCTTGCCCATCTTATGGTGGTGTCACCACCACTCACCAAGTGGGAAGGAAAGAAGGAAGATAGAGAGGAAATGAGATTGGGAGACAATTGGTTAATAGGAAGATAATATGGTATGGGGAGTATATAAGCAGATATGATACTTTTTAAGTGAAATTTTGGTGAACAAAATACTTTTAAAAACTGCCTCAGGGATTATTTATGCTTTACTTGCTGACCCATATTTTAAACTAATTTTTAAGAATTAGAGGCAGGTATCATGGAAGGTCAACACTTTTTAAAAAATGGATGATAGAGTCAGTAAATGCCATTTAAAATGTCTCTATGACTTAGTATGCAATCAAGCTCATCAATATTCTGCTGGGGTCAAAAAATTCTGCTGAAAACAATACTAGCTATTTTTGAAACATAATTGTTGTGAACTGTCCAGAACAATGAGTATATGTTAAGGAAAGTGAGTTTAGCATGCAATCATTTGTAAAATGTTATCTAAATGCATGCTGAACAATGTTTGTTTATTGTAAGGGAAGTTTTAAAACCAAATCTGATGAGTCAGAGCTTTAAATTTGGATAAAAAGATGTGCTAAGAAGAGAGACCAAGAAGAACCTCCAACACCTTTTTGTTATCTTTCTTTTTCTCTGAGTGCATATTCCCACCCATGAATTTAGCTCCTTGGAAGATCACCAACATCTGGCTGTGATTAACTTTTCTACTCCCAGTATACCAAGACAACAATGGAACAACCCTCAAATCCCCTCATGCACCATCAATCAAGTCCACAAATATTTACTGGGTACCCTCTAATACAAGAGCTTATGCTATGCCTTGCAAAATACTTCTTTCACTTCATCCTTTCCCAGAAGTTGGAATCTATATTGTTTATTATTATCATTTGTTATTAACAAAAAAATCTACACAACATGAACTTTATCAAAACATTCATTTTTAAGGGGCAAATAAACTATTTGAGACCATGATCAAAACATAAAAGTGGTGCTTTGCTCACCTCTTCTAATCCTGAGGATTTTTTTCTTCCTTCTTTTTTGCTCTGTCATGAAGTTGGAGTGCAAGCTGACTCCAGCAATTCCACCAGATACTACAGACTAATAGCTGTGGGACTGCTGCCAGTTGCCCTGTAGACATGTGCTTCCCATTGGTTTATCTTTACTCATTATTCTGTTCTTAATATCATTGTGCAAAGAATCTGAAGATTACGAAATAACAAGGTTTTCCAATATGTTGCTGTGTTTAAGCATGTGATAAATTAACAAGGGGATCGTGCAATGAAAGCATTTGCATTTAATTTCCATTCAGGGCACAGAGCTAACACAGTACTAGAGAGAGAAAGTGATTTAGTTTATTCTCAAGAGTTTGGGTGAGCACAAAACCAAATAAAGCTGAACCACAACATGGCAGGATTTATTTAATCTGTACAACTGAACAAACTAAGACCCTAAACAGTGAACCAAGCTGCCTTTTCTACCTTTCAAATAGTCAGTGCATAGATGTAAGATCCATAAATCCAGCAAAATATCACAGTGAGAAAGCATTTTAGACAACACAGTGTCAACTTTTTAGATATAAATACAAATTACAAAACACAGATATAAATTTTCTTTAAGGAAAACCTTCAGTTAAAACAAAAAGTTAATGAAAGTCACTCAAGAAAAGGAGTTTTGGTCTGATACCAGTTTTTTCACTCAATTATCTTGGGCAACTCATGTATAGTGCAGAGCTTTGTCATTTGTAAAAATATTACAGTAAAATAAAACCATCTTTCTATTTATTTCATAGTAAAAATGAGGCATTTCCTGAGGCAACACTCATAAAGCATTTAATATTTTAAAGAGCTTTAGAAAAGAAATATAACACTAAATTAGTTTTTCAATAATTCATTTGGAGAATCAGCATTTCTGTAGATTCACTACAGAATCATTTATATGGGATTTGTTGGATGGATATCACTGTTTTGATAGAACTAGGCACAGGTCCAAGAAATGAGATTTAAATCTTAAATGTGAAACAGTCCTTTGTTTTGCTTTTCTCATTCTTTGCAAAGCTCATTTTGGGCTTTAAAAATATTTACTCTAGGGATATTATCCTGAGGAACTATAACCAAGAAGTTGCCAACTTGTTATTATTTGAGGGGGTGCCAGAAAGGCCCTTGCAAAAACCATCTCCCCATTCCCTCCCTAATGCTGAAATTTCAACAGTTGTAATTCACTCAATTGTGCTGAAGATTGACATTTCCCTATAGTAAGCTTTTGAGGTGGGGAGGGGAGGGAGGAGATAGCACTGCTCAAACAACCACAACAAGATCACTGCACCATACTGTCACTCATACTCTCTCCACATTATTCACAAAGATACTCTAATGTTTTTCAAATGGTTTCTGAAACCTAGCTATATCATTACTGTAGCATGTGTTTCCCATCTTACTGAGTGGAAGAAAGGGGTTTCTTGAGATGTCCTTGGGTGAAGCCAAAGGGATGTTGGCAGCTTAAGTTTTGAGCAGAAAAGAGGAAAGGAACAATACTACTTACTGTATTCCCCTATACAATGGACATCCTAGGAACTGAGAGAAAGGAAAATCGTATCGCCTTTTAGTGCACACTCCATTTGCTTCTAAATGCTATGAATCATTTTTTGGAAAATAACTTTAGAATTTAAGAAGATACTTCCTGTTTTTAAAAATTAGGACATTTACCCTTCTTATTCACTTTCTCATTATCCAGGTTTTGACCGATGCCTTCAAATATCCAAGAGATCTAAAATAACCTTAAAAGTTACAGCATCCTTAGATATAAGTGGTTACCATTGCAAACATTTGAATCCATCTAAAGTAGACTGTTTTGTCTTTACATCTTAACCTATATTAAACTATAATTTCTCCTTTATGTTGCTTAATAAAGGCTTTACTGTTTCAAGACTACTGTTTATGTTAGAGAAAATGAAAGCAAAATAGGAGTTAATTAGCTTTTCTTTTTTTTTTTTTTTTTTTTTTTTTTTGAGACAGAGTCTCACTTTGTTGTCCAGGCTAGAGTGAGTGCCGTGGCGTCAGCCTAGCTCACAGCAACCTCAAACTCCTGGGCTTGAGTGATCCTTCTGCCTCAGCCTCCCGAGTAGCTGGGACTACAGGCATGCGCCACCATGCCCGGCTAATTTTTTTTTCTATATATATCAGTTGGCCAATTAATTTCTTTCTATTTATAGTAGAGACGGGGTCTCGCTCTTGCTCAGGCTGGTTTTGAACTCCTGACCTTGAGCAATCCGCCCGCCTCGGCCTCCCATAATTAGCTTTTCTTTTGTCACCTGTTAGCATCTATTAACATATCCAGCTTCCCCTAAATTGAGGGAGGAAACTCGCATTTTAATAAATCTTTAGGATTAATTAACTAATTCAACTATGTGTCCATATAAATTTGATTTTTAATGTTATCCAATAAGGAAATAAAGAATAATTTAGTGGTCCAATTTCATCATTCTGAGGGCATAAAGATCTTATACTTTGAAAAGAAACACTTTATTTAAAATCCATAATATTTTTCCAAGTTTGGATTAATTTTGCTCTTATACCATTCACTAGTTTCTTGGTACACACAAATTATAGGGAGTTCTCTAAAACTATCTTGATGTCTAAAATTTCCCAGGTGTTAACAAAAAAATCTCATGAAATTATTTTATGTAAATAAAAGAGCACCAAAGTATTATTTCTTTCTGTTCCTGCTCTTTTCCTGAAGAAAAAGAAGGATGAAAACTTAAAATGATGGAGTTAAATAACGAAGTCAATGAGTAATAAGAAGAGATTCATTTATCCTTGGAATCACAAATCAAATAGCATGTTTCCCTTATGACACAATAGTTACCCATGAATTACTAAACTATTTACTTTTTGTTCAGCAGGAAAAAAAACCAAAAAACAAAAAACTAAAATGCTGGAGGTGATCACTCCTTCCCTTCACTCAAGGAGACTTTTCATGTATCCTCTCCAGCATGTTCACTGTTCTCTGCAGCATGAAAATCTGATAAGGTTCAGGAGGGGTGGGAAAACTTAACTTGAATATTTTCCTGCTGAGCTTTGCAGACCCTAGCAAGATGAAAATCTTAGCTGCAGCATCAGGAACAGGACACCTCAATTTATCCTACATTCTTGTCTCTGTCAGGGAAGTAACTCCAGGGAAGATACTGATTAAGAAATTTGAGGTAGGTTTTCCTCCATACTTAAAAGGATTATCTATGAAGATAAGTTCATTTATAATACTTCCCACATCAGCTATTTATAAATAACATGACTTCCTTACAACTAGCTTCTCTTTAAGCCCCTTAAGCTGAAGATCTTGAGGAATTTGATTCATTGACAACTTACCCCAAAATTGGCCATAGTGGAATATTATCAATTATTACATAAGGAATAAATACATTTGTGAACAATCGTCATTAAGCTGGAATTCTGGAAGAGGCTTGCCTTGTGTAGCTACTCCTCTGTCTAGGAAACTACAAAATAATGAGGAAATAGCTGTAAGTGAATTTACTTCTCTGAGACTCTGTTTTCTTATCTGCAAAGTGGGTTATACTATAAATCTCACAGATTGTTGTGAAGAATTAAATAACATATGAAGAGCTCCTGCCACATATTTCCCAGCTGTGTTGTTGTATTAGCTGCTTTTCTGACCTCCCCAAGCAAGAGGAAATTGTACCAGCAGACAGCCTCTGGGATTGAAATGCAAGATCAACTCTTCTCTAGGCCTTGCCCTAGGCTCTTCCTCACTGCCTTCAGACTTAATCTGCAGATTTTTGGATTTCCCAGCCTTCATAATTGCATAAGCCAATTCTGTAAAATAAATCTTTTTTTCATATGTACACATGCTATTGATTCTTTTTCTCTGGAGAACTCTGACTAACACAGTAGGGAAAGGTGCACAAAGGGCCAGGCTCCTGAGGAGCATAGGACTAGATTGTTGTTACCTTCACCATTGTTGCTATCCAGGCTATTTGCTGAGCTGCCTCTCTTCAGACTGAGGTGGCATCAGTTATAGCTATGAAGCAAACCTCTGTATATTTAACTTTTTTCTATTTCTATTTATTTCATTAGTTCATTTACTATTCTTTCTCCTTATTCTTCCCCAATGAATCAGAGGCAGCTTACCATAAAACGTATACAAACCATAAGCCCATTAAAATAAGAAAATAATATGACCTAATATGAGAAGAGAAAAGGAAAAATATCTAGAGGATATTTAGGAAAAACTCATCCTATAATTAGTCACTCTGAGCTTCCTATAGTCAAAGGCAAAAAAGGAACTATAATAGCTTTCACAGAATCCAGACAGTGGATAGAGAATATGGTTACTGCTCACCATTCTTGATCTCCTCTTCCTGAGCACATGAAAAAATACACGTCTCAACCCTCCTGGGGGTTGGGCAAGGTATGAGACTAGTTTCAGCCAATGAATTTTGAGCAGAAACAACCTGTGTCACTTCTAGACGGAGGCCATAGAAGCCCTGTGCCACTTCCATGAGTCAGACATATTGACTCAGGGCTCCACCACATTCAGGCAGTTTGGATCACAAAGGAAATAGCTACACTGGAGAATTACCTGACCCACAGAGGACTTTGTATAAGTGAGAGATAAACTTTGGATGTTTAGCCAAGGAGATTTCAGAGTTGTCTATTACCAAGCAAGAGCTGGGCCTACTCTAAATAAACACCAAACACGATGCCTGCCATAGAAGCCACTTGTCCCATTAACCAGCAGTCCCTTTCAAGAGCAATATAGACTTTTTTTCTGGAGCTAAATTGTTAAGAAGAATTTATTTCATGCATCTTTAAGGAAAGAACAACAAACAATCTAGTAAAAAATGTCTTCAAAAGTGGATTATACAAATAGTAGGTATATCTTCTTTCATATCAACCTTTAATTTCATAAAAACCTAGGCATATTGTTACACTGTAATTTCTCTGGAGGGTCCAAGGTCTTGTGGTCTAGGTACCTTCTGTCAGTCTAGGAGGATGCAAATAGTAAGCTGAGGCAGAGGTCACAGATTTATGGCCTGTAGCCTATATCTAAGCCACAGAACTATTTTGCATGGCCTACTGTGTTTTCATACTTTTTTTTAACTAGTTGACAATATTGAATAACCAAAGGCATCCAGATAAAAATCTTGATATTTCTGGCTTCTTTTTTATAAAAAATCAGTTTTAGCAATATTGGGTTCACATTCCCAAGTGGCAAAAATTCACCTGGAGCTAGGTTGCTGTGGCCCCTTCAACTACAGTTTGTCCTCCATGTCCCCAAGGTCCTTCCCCTCCCCCCAACACATTCCACTCATTTTCATGACCTGACTGGCCCTTAGGGGCATTTGAGTTTGTGACTATAGGCTTAAAGGATCTAGAACACAAGAACCACCATAAAGCCTCAAAGGCATTTGTTTTGAAAGTTTAGGAAACAGAGCCCCAGACCATACCTCTTACCTTAAACCAACCAGCTGCAATTTTATATGTTTTACATACTGGGATTTTGTATCCCAAGCTTCCCAGCAGGAAACGGAAGGCTCACTGAAGGTGGGATAATTTCAGGAGGGTTCAATGTGTGGGGAAACCACAGGTGTTATGACAGCACCCTGAGCCTGAAAGGGTAAGGGGAGGGAGTGGGCAGAGAGAGAGCTGTGTTGTGTGGAGAGGACCACCTATGGAACCCAACAGGAACTATGGCCTTTAGCCAGAAGATGAGGAGGAACCAGGGGCCATAACACATCAACATCACTTTGCTTGCTCTCTCTGGATCACTTGCTGCTACTTTCCATTGGCTAAACCCAAGTGAAAGCCAGAGGGCAAGAGAGTCCACTGATTTTGTTCACAGCAGTACTGGAACATAGAGTGAGGAAAAAAGGAGTAAAAACAGGATTAGGAGGGGCAAACAGAAGATAGCACAGCTCTCAGGCAGAAATTTGGGGAAGAAATAGTTCTGTTACTAAATAGTATTATTTATATTTTTATATATTAATACTATTATTAATAGTATTTATATATTTATACTATTATCAATATAGTTATACTATTATAGTTTATTAATAGTATTTATATACTCTCTTTTTGAGAGACAGAGAGTACATGCAAGCATGAGAGCAAGCACAGTAGAGAACCAGATGACCCCCTGTATTGATTTGCTAGGGCTGCCATAATAAAGTGCCACACTCTGAGTGGCTTAAGCAACAGAAATTCATAGACTCACAGTTATGGAAGATAGACGTCCAAGATCAAAGTGTTGGCAGAGTCAACTCCTTCTGAGGACTGTGAAGGAGAATCTGTTCTATGTCTCACTCCTAGCTTCTGATCATTTGTGGCCATCTTTGGTGTTCCTTGGCATGTAGCTGTATCACCCCTATCTCTGCCTCCATCTTCAGATGGCATGCTCCTGGCATATGTGTCTGTCTCTGTGTCCAAATTCCCACTTTTTATAAGGATATTAGTGATATTGGATTAGAGCCCACACCAATGAACTCATCTTATTTGATCATCTGCAAAGACCCTATTTCCAAATAAGGTCACATTCACAGGTGCTAGGGGTTAGGACTTCACCTCTTAGGGAAACACAATTCAACACACAATGGTAACTTTATCTTTGGACCAGTGGTCCTCAGCTGAAGCTACATTATCAATTGTGAAATGGGAAGTTCACTACAAAGAATGAAAGGTTGCCATAAAATTTACTTTAATTTTTGTTCATGTTTTCTCATATTTCTATCTTAACAATAAAATATATCCCCAATTATAGCAGTGAAATTTATTGTTTTTATGTTTTCCTAGTTCCATAGCATTTAATTATATACACAAAAGTATTATTTCAATTTCAAAACACTAATGCAATTACTGTTTTGGTTTGTGTATTAAAGTTTAACAAAAACTCCCAACAAGATAACTGCAATGTTTATATTGTTTAAAGGGCAGAAATTATATCTTCAATAGTAGGATGCCTCTAAATATATAAATATCCTTTAGGAAAAAATAATATTTGCTATCTGTCATGACAGAATCCAGGTTCTCTGATAGAATCAAAGGTGAGCTTTGATGTTTGAAAACTCCTGTAGGCATTATCTTAAGCATCACCCTCTTGATCTGTAACTAGGAGTGGCGTTTCAAGACAACTAAAGCTGTTCTAAGTTCTTTCCCCACTTCTGGTTTTCCTTTTTTAAAAAAGCTAGAAATATTGTGGGACTATGCAAATACTGAGCACCATGGGGATTTTGTTGTAATTGTTTTTTAATTACTTGTAAGAGATTTCACAAGATTTATGCGTAAATAGCTCTGGGTGTTTTCTAAAGGCTTAGTTCCAACGTCATGGCTGTTCATTCATCATCCCATGTATAGCTCTGGCACTATAGGGTCTCAACTAAGATGTTATTAATAAATTAATTTTAGAAGAAATCTATGGTAATGTTCAATAAAATAAAACATTGGATGTAGAAAGCCAACTGCAGAAGACATAAGTCTACAGGTGGGTCCTGGACTGGGAAGAAGGCTACTAAGCAGCTTTTGAGGCAGACTAAAAAAGGCAGAAATTCAGCTACAAAACACGAGCATCAAGATAAACTCGGGCTCAGAAATAAGACAGAAATTCAAGCGTGAGGGTACAAAATCAGGGTTGGGCAGATATTAAGGAAACATCAAGTTGAGTCACCTGTTGATAAAATGCAGGCTCTTGAATCACTCCTATCTTAACTCAGGATTGGCCTCAGAGCCCAGGTGTAACTAAGCCTACAGAAAAGACCAGAGTACAGATGGCTCAACAGGCCTTAACTGCCCTAAGGTTTCATTCATTGATTGTTGATTCCAAAATCTCACTAAATCTAAGAATTTAGTTTGATATCTGCTTAGCACAAAAACCAAAAGAGAACTTCTTAGTCTCACAAAAATATAAACATTTGTTTATGAATTTGAGAAATATATCGAGTGCCTACACTTGTGCTTGGCACTCTGCTGTGGACAGACTGATGAATAAGTCAGAAAGTACTTGGGATAGTGAGGGAATGAAAGGAGAGGAAAAGCAAAAAACAGAACACATAGGGCATATAGGTCAGGTTAAGGAAGTTGAATTTTCTTCTAACTGCAAAAGTTTTTAGATGAGGCAGTGATTTGTTCTGAGTGATAACTATCAAGTGATATTTATATTCAATAAATATTACCTGATCACTGAGTAAAAAAAGATCATAGAAGGGAAAAAAATAACACTGAGGAGCCACTTTGGAGGTTATTGCAATAATCCCAGTGAGAGATATTGGTGCCTCAGTCTAGCTTGGATGCAAAGGAATAGTGAAAGAAAAGTAATTTGGAGGTAAAACCAACAGAACTTGCCAAAGGATGCGTGGATGAAAGAAGTAGAATAAAAAATGAATCCAAGTCTTTGCCTTAATCAACTGGATGAATGGTGATACCACTGTCTAAGATGGAGAAGACAGTGAAAAAACAGTTCTGGGAGAAAATAGTGATGGGTTCTACTTAGAACATACTGAGATATTAGACATCCAAATGGAGCTTGTACATAGGCCTGCCACAGGAGAGAGGTGAGAGCTAAACACAAACAAAACGTATTCCCTAATTTTCTTCCTACTTCTATTTTTGACCTTGAAAAATGTCATTTAAATTTCTCCAATTTATTAGTAAAATACACAGTTTTGAATTTGTCTTGCTATGTTGCCCAGGCTGGCCTCAAACTCCTGGGCTTAAGGGATCCTACCACCTTAGCCTGAGTAGCTGGGACTATTCAGGTGTGTGCCACCATGCCCAGCTAGATATTTTTAACATCTATAAAATATTTACCAGTGCTTTAAAATACTTTTTCCAATTTTTCCCCCAAGATATCTGAAAGTGTGACGTGGTAAATCTTTTTCTTTGTAAAAATAAACAATTAAACAGATAGTACAATGAAGATGAGAGCATAAATGTTTCATCTTTATAGAATTCTAGTTTTAAAAAGAAAATTATGAAAAATAATTACCTAATGCTAATACATATTTCTTATTATAAAATCAACTGAAAATTATTGCATATAATTTTTACTTGAACTGAAGGCATATTTTCACTTTAAGACAAAAATAGTTACTGCCAAAATTAGACAGCTATGGGCAGATTGTAGAAAATAAACATTTGAAAACAATTTGGCATATGCCTGTGTCCCAAATTTATATGAGCTCTGAATATTTCATACCTCCTTATGACAAATACAGAGTCCATGTTGAATTATTCTTTCCTCACAAAGGTGCCTCTACATTTAAGCCCAGATCTGATAAAAAAATATATGCCCCATGTGTAATAATAAGTATTTATATACATCATGCCAAGGAGCCTATAGGAGAGATTACATCATTCTTTTTTTTCTTTTCTTTCCTCATGAGATCTTCTTCTAATTGACCACATAAAGATAAGAGTGGCCTGGCTGAGGCAAGTTACCCAATAGGCCAAGATTGATTTAACTGTTCTGGCTGAAAGGCAGATTCCCTCTTCCTTCATCCTGCCTGTTCATTAACTGCTTGTAGAAAATGAGTCTAGTGCCCTAAGTAACTGAGATCTGCCTTCACAACCCAGATGTGGAAAATGGCACCATTTTAATTGGTCAGTACTTAGTGACATATAATAGTCCAGAAAACTAAAAAGCCCCCTTGTGCTGGTAAGAAAGTTCTTCTGCAGTGAATAAGTCTGAGAGAGCATAAAAAATGTTAGCTTTAAGAAATAGCCACACTGAATCACATAGCAGCCTCCACAGATAGCTCAAATGGCTCAACTTACCACACATTTGACATCAAGGGAATTCTCTATTTACCTTCATCTATCACAAGAGGAAGCTACTTCATCTAAACATTATGATTATACATTCACTATTCACTCATTATGACTAAGATGATTTTTTTTATCTTCTTGGTAAAGAAAACAGAGAATCTTTGGGATAATATGTCCGTACTTACTTTTCTCTTGCTGTAAAATGTATTATATGTTTGTTTACATACTTATTTGGAAAAAAATAATTTCTGGTGGGAATGTATTGCTACATCTAAGAACAATATCATAGAATTACTACTTCGGTAGTTTCTAAATTACTTATGGAATTAACTTTTAATAAATTCTTCAAAACTCAAAGTCCTATTTTAATATTACCACTTTTTGCATTTTTAAAATATTGAATCATAACTGTACTGGTATTACATGCAATAATATATAATAAAGTGAGAAAGATTTCCCCAATGTAG
This sequence comes from Microcebus murinus, assembly GCF_040939455.1. NCBI lineage: Eukaryota > Metazoa > Chordata > Mammalia > Primates > Cheirogaleidae > Microcebus > Microcebus murinus. The sequence goes on from NC_134113.1 coordinate 39,524,771, forward strand.
TAGTCAAGATAGATCATTAGGCAGTTCATAAGATTTGCCACCTTGAAGTGTCCCATGGCCCTAAATAGCATACATATGGCTTTCTGTTTACAGAGCTTTTGTCAAGTTGTACTGGTATCTCTGTGGTCCCAGAGACCAAAATGATGGGAAAAAATGGAACTGGATGCTTTGTGACATCTATTTCCACCCCACTTTCATCTTTACTCTGTTCACATCTCTTTTTCCTTCTCACACAAGTCTCACCTTGAATAATTTCATTCACATACTAGCTATCCATTGATCCCCAAATGCATACCTCCAGATCTTCTTCTTATGAGTCAAGTTCATGCATCTGACAATCTATTGCTCATCTCAGCCTGGATCTCCAACAAGCATCCCAAACTCACCAAAGCAGAACTCATTATATCTTTCCCTCTCCAAACCCTTCTGTTCCTATATTCTCTATGACAGGACAACACATCAACCAAGATAGAAACCTGGGAGCCATCCCAGACTCCTCCAAATCCTTCCCTCACCCATATCCATTTCTTGACTGAATCCTATCAGTTCAACTTTCTTAATGTCTCTCCTATCTGTCCCTCTATCTGCCCCACACAGAGCTGTAATAATAGGATCTGTACCCATCGGTACAGTTAGGCATGAAGAAAAGCACAGCCAGATCGACTTGGGAGGAAAGGAAGTTAGGAAAGTCCTCCTGTAGAAGGTGATTTTTGAACTGGCTGAAAGGGGTGTAGGTACGCAGGCCATTCCAGGAAGCAGCAGCAACATAACCAAGAGATGGTCAAGGCAAATTGCAAGCCTTTCAGTATGGCTAGAACATGAAGTTGTATACAGGGGGAGGGGGAGGACTTGGCAAGAATGGAAAGTTAAGCAGCAGGTAGGACTTAGGGAGTTTAGGCTTGTTCTCATAGGCAGTTGAGAGCCACTACAGGAATTTAAAAAGAGGAATGCCAAAATCATAACTGCCTTTGAGGAAGCTCTCTGTTGCAGTGTGGAGAGTAGATGAAACAGGGGACAAGACTGGAAGTAGGAAACTGTTGCTATAATCTAGGTGACAGGAAACACAAATCTGGGCTACCAGGGTAGCTGAAGGGATGGCAACAGAGGCGTGATGAGGAGGTAAGACTCTAGACCCAACTCTGGCCCTAACTAGAGGAGTTCTGCCCTTTTATGGTACATATGTTAAGCTTGTATATAAACTTTTCATTTGAAGAAGAGTTCCTGCAGTTTGAGAACTTCTTGTCTAAAGGATAAAACATATCCCATACATCCTTCAGTGACTAGTTACTCCACCCCTTCTGTATCCACCTTTTGTGTGGCCCTCCACCCCACAACTACGGTCACTGCCTGTGGTTCCCCCTCAACTCTGCTTGTGCTCCTTCCTGCTGTTGTACTTGTCTGCTTTGCCTGCTCTCTTACCCAATCTCTTTTCCCTAACTGCTTAGCCACTATCTCTTCCAATAAGCCTTCTCTCTCTGATCCCCTCAAATCCTAAACTTCCATCACTGCCAAGCTTATCTTATATCCTCTAAGAACAGAATCTTCCTGATCTTCTCACTTCACAATGGTATATTACCTTGGGCATAAGCATAGGGAAAAAGCAAATGAAAGGAAGTATATCTAGTTTTCTTCCTATAAACCAACTAAATTCTTTTTATACTTGTAGAATTTCTTTAAAAAATGTTTTTTCATAAAAACCTTTTCTAGAACTTGTAGAATTTCTAATACAAAGATGTGATAGAGGTTATCTAGCCACAGAGAATAGAAAGGCCTTCTATTATACCCCTGACAGGTAACATGCTATGCTTCTCTTAAATATTCCCAGTGACAGCAAACTCACTATCCTATTAAGTCAGAAAATTCTATTGTCAAACAGCTAAATTTTAGGATCTTAAGTTGAACCAAAAGATGTTTAAAAGCAAAAACCGAACCAAACACAAAAGGCTTCTTTCACAAATTCTCTCTTGACACAAGATAAAATGATGATTCTCCAGCTAACACATCTTGGGAGACTAATGTCCTTCGAATATTTAGAGAATATGGTAACAGTCATCCCCAGGTTAATGTAGCCTATTCTTTCTTTGCCTTCCTGGTCTAACTCTTTTGTATAATCATTTATAATATTAACTTTTTTTCACCTGCAATACAGTGGGGGGAAAACTAAGGCAATGTATTATTATCACTTTAGTAAATGAGACTATAAAAGTAATTAACAGCTATCAAAATAGTTCTCAGCAAAGCTCACGCTTTTTTTTTTTTAGTAAACTTGCAAAGAAAGAAATGAGAAATATGCAGAAATATGCATTAGAGTGGCATGGAAGAAAGAGATTCTCACCTTTTATTTCTTTTGTGTTTCCCTTAATCATTAATTACTCAGACCTGCTACAGTTTAACATTGAGGCGTATGTGCTGGGGAAGAAGCATGGATCCCCTGAAAAAGAAACACACGAGTTTACTGTCCAACCAAATTCTCCAAGGAATCTGAGAATCAGAAAAAGTTGAGTCACTGAGGGGAAAAAGTCTTCAATAAACCTGAGACTCCAGAAACAAAGGGTTAAATATATTCACAGTCACCATGCTGGTTTAGAGACAGAAATAAGGAAGTTTCAACCTCTATAGACAATGGAAGGTGTTTGTGCAGTTAACTTTTCCAAAAAACGACTTCCTGCCAAGCAGTAGGCTGTAACACTTCTACACAATAGTCTGCACTTCCCACACAAGCCACTGAGAAAACCCTGATTTCCGTGGACTGTTTCTGAGGAGTGCCATTATATTACAGTCAAGAAAAGGAGTGGGAGGGAGGAGGGAAACACTGCATTCAATTCTCTTACAATCTATTTTTAACACGCCTGAGAAGGTTTTGAGCTATTAATGTAATGAGGCTAGATTCAAAAACAAAAAAAGACTAGAAGGGCAGCAAAGGCCTGCCTTGGAGGGAGCGGGGACTGGTTCCTTAAGGATGCGGACAGCTGTTTCAGTATCACAGGAGAGATGTTTACATTGCTCATCAACATACATTTAATTTGAGGAACTCCTGATAAAAAGCAAATGTGTAATGTGAATGAATTAGCTTTTCCCCTGACACTCTTTTATACAGTGTATAGTGGTGTTTCATAACTCTCTGCTGTCCATCCACTGAATTTTAAGTCTTAGATGTTTATTAGGGGAATTTTCTGCTATCATCCAACCTGACAGTGCTCAAGGTTCTTTTTCTTCCCATAAAAAATATAGTCCCAGCTACTAAGGAGGCTGAGGAAGAAGGATGGCTTGAGCTGAGGAGTTCAAATCTAGCCTGGCCAACTTAGCAAGACCCTTATCTCTAAAAACAAAAAATAGACAGAAAGATAGATTTGATCAACACAGCTTTGATTTGGGATAAGCACTGATCGCTAGAACACTGAAGGAACAGCTTGAGATAGTATAGCATGCAAGGTCAAGATGTACCAAATTTTATGACATTGTGGTGTTAGAGCCGGTTTCCTTCAGCCCCAGGAACAGAGGGAGAATCGCTGAGGCTGCAAAGCACAAAGGAGTTTTTGGCTAGCTGGAGCTAGGGTCCACGTCCCAGAGCACCAATGCAGTGGCCTCCCTAGGAACCAGGACCCCGCCTTGGGGTATAAGTCAAGCTTTTATACTTTTCTGCAAGTTATACATGCTGGGTACACCTTCCCCCCCTCCCCCTCCCCTTCCCCCTCTCCCTCTCCCTCTCCCTCTCCCTACCTCCCCCACTTCCCCACGCCCCCCTTAGTCTATTGGTTCCTTTAAAAGTGGCTGATCATGTCAGCTCCTGATTGGTTCCTTCAAAAGCGCCACACGTCATTTCGGGGAAGGGTGTAGTCTGGGAAGTTTCCGGGAAACCAAAACTTAGCCCTACTCCAGGAAGTGCAGCCTGTCATGGAGTCACTCCTGCTCTCATTCCTATTTTACAATGGAAGCTATACAGTAATGCTTTGCTGTTAAATTTCAAAAAGATAATACAATTAACAATTATCAGTATGTAGAGCTGGAAATCTTAGGAATTTTTTAAATTATTTTTTGCAAGTTCTCCCTCTCTTCATTTTGCAGAAGGCCAGCTTGCCAGTAGGCAAGCTAAGCAGGTATTAGTTAAGAAAATTATAGTAGAAGGAGTAGCAATAGGAGTAATAGCAGCTAGAATTTATTAAGTGTTTACTAGTGACCAAACACAATACTGAGCACTTTACAAATGGCATCTTATTTGATCCATACTTTTTCCATTTACAACTAATAAAAGCAAGGTCCAGAACAGTTAGTTACTTGTCAAGACAATACTGCTAGTAAGTAGTAAAACTGAAATTCAAATCGAATTCCATATTACTCCAAATTCCCATGCTCTTAACCCCTATGCTATATGGGCATACCTCATTTTATTTGCACATTGCAGATACTGCATTTTTTACAAATTGAGGGTTTGTGGCAACCCTGTGTGGAGCAAGTCTATTGGTACCATTGTTCTAACAGCAACTCACTTGAAGTCTGTGTCATGTTTTGGTAATTCTTGTAATATTTCAAGCTTTTTCATTGTTATTAATATTATATATGTTATGGTGATCTGTGATGTTGCTATTGTAATTGTTTTGGGGTACCACAAACTACACCCATATCAGATGGAAAACTTACTCAATAAATATTGTCTGACTGCTCCACCAGCCAGCCATTCCCTTCTTTCTCTCCCTCTCCTCAGACATACTTATTCCTTAAGACAATAGCATTGAAATTAGGCCAATTAATAACCCTACAATGGCCTCTAAATGATCAAATGAAAGGAAGACTCACACATCTCTCACTTTAAATGAAAAGTTAGAAATGATTATGCTTAGTGAAGAAGTCATGTTAAAAAGCCAAGATAGGCTAAAAACTAGACCTCTTGTACCAGTTAGCCAAGTGGTGAATGCAAAGGAAAAGTTCTTGAAGGAAGATAGAAGTGCTACTCCAGTGAACACATGGATGATAAGAAAGTCAAATAGCCTTATTACAAACAGAAAGTTTTAGTGGTCCGAATAGATCAAACCAGCCACAACATTCCCTTAAGTCAAAATCTAATCCAGAGCAAGGCCCAAAATCTCCTCAATTCTATGAAGGCTGAGAGAGATGAGGAAGCTTCAGAAGAAAAGTTTGAAACTAGCAGAGGTTGGTTCATGAGATTTAAAGAAAGAAGCGATCTCCATAATCTAAAGTACAAAGTCAAGCAGAAACTGCTGGTGGAAAAGCTACAGCAAGTTATCCAGAAGATCTAGCTAAGATAATTGATGAAGGTGGCTACACTAAACAACATATTTTCAATGTAGACGAAATAGCCTTATATCAGAAGAAGATGCCATCTGGGACTTTCCTAGCTAGAGAAAAAAAGTCAATGCCTGGCTTCAAAGCTTAAAAAAACAGGCTGACTCTCTCATTAGGGGCTAATACAGCTGGTGACTTTAAGTTGAAGCCAATGCTAATTTACCATTCTGAAAATCCCAGGGTCCTTAAGAATGCTAAATCTGCTCTGCCTGTGCTCTATAAATGGAACAACAAAGCCTGGATGACAGCACATCTGCTTATAACATGGTTTACTTAGTATTTTAAGCCCTTTGTTGAAACCTAGTGCTCATAAGAAGATTCCTTTCAAAACACTACTTCTCATTGACAATGCACCTGATCACCCAAGAGCCCTGATAAAGATATATATAAGGAGATTAATGTTTTCATGCCTGCTAATGCAACATCCATACTGCAGCCCATGGATCAAGAAGTAATTTTGACTTCCAGGTCTTATTATTTAAGAAATGCTTTTCATAAGGATATAGCTGCCATAGATTCCTCTGATAGATCAGGGCAAAGTGAACTGAAAACCTTCTGGAAAGGATTCAACATTCTAGATGCCATTAAGAATATTTCTGATTCATAGGAGGAAGTAAAATATTAGCAGCTCTTACCCTACATCAGAACATCTTTTTCTGTTGCATAGTCATCTCAGACTCAAAGCTACCATTCAATCTAGAAGAAGCAACTTCCAAAATTACTACAGCTCAATAATCCACCAAATACCAGACCATTCTACTATTATTGTTGCTGCTATAATTGTTACTGTTGTATCAGTATTCTGACTGGTACCCTACAAAATAAGACAACAACATTTCTTAACTGGGGGCTTATTTATTAGATTCCTTAATGTACCTTTATTATAAATGTATAGGTACAATAAAATTCAATAAAATGTCTAAAAAAGTAGTACAATTTGAATTCCTCTTAAAATTCAAGATAATTAGAAATGGGAATACTTAGCTATACTTTAACTTGACACAGAGGAGGATGAAAAAAAAAAAGTTTGCCCAGATTCATGCAGAAACAAATGGAACCGATTTCTAGGATGTAACTAACTCCCTTACCCAGTCTCTTTTCTCAACTCTCAGCTTCTCAAATTTCTCTCCTTGACCCGCTTGCCTTCTGCTTTGAGCCTCCTCTGCCCACAGATCCTTGTGCCACAAGATATGCTAGGACAAATATTATGCTTACTGATAAATGGATAATCTCAATATTATAATAAATAGGAAAAACTGACATTTCTATGTCTACTTAAAATAATTTTTAAAAATAGCTTTGTTTTCCTTAATCATATATGTTAAGAATAATTTAGAAATATAAAGAAAATGAAAATGACTCGTGTTCATAGAAACTAGAGATTTCCACTATTAATATTTCTGTGCTTTTTTATATTTTTTCTATTTGTATATAAATTATTTCATTTATTTAATAAAAATTGAGTATCTTTTATGTGTCAGGCAATGTTCCAGGTATTGAGTATACAGCAATAAAGAAAACAGGCACAAATTTCTAACCTAATTGAACTTACATTCTAGATGGGGAAGACAGACCACAAACTCCCAAAATGAGTAAGTTATATAGTGTATTATAAGGTGACAAATGCTATAGACAAAAATATAGCAAGGCAGAGGGACAGAGCATGCTGCACTGGAGTGAGGGTTCTCATGTGAAATAGGATGAGTCAGTCCCTTGGTGATATTTTAGCAAAAATTTGAAGGGGGTGAGGGACAAAGCCACATAGGTATGTCACAAAACAACTTGAAACTAATGCAGAGTACAAAAACAAGATTTGTTTCTTGCTCACAATTTTGTGGGAGACCTGTGGTAGCTTTGTATCAGGTGGTAGTCACCAGGGTGGTTTTCTTCTATATGTCTTTTATCTTGTCCTTGAGCCCAATGGATTGTCTGGTGCTTGTTATTCTTGTGACAAAGGCTGAAGCACAAAAATTTAAGATCCACAACTCAGGCATATTTCAAGCATTTGCTTGCATCAAAGCTGCTAATGTACCATTTGCCAATGCAAGTCAAATGACCAGACCCAAGTCATGTGGCCAGGCTAATATGCAGAGAAGAGCAATTGTCTTATGGAAGGGTGGAGGTGAGGAAAGAAAGTAAATATTTCTAAACAATTGTCTAATCTATCACAGTCCTCCCTATTGCTTATAAATATCCATATTCCTTTCCTATGCAAAATACACTTACCGCTACCCAAAGTCTCTAAAAAGTTCTCATCCCTTGGTAACATAAGGCTCAAAGTCCAAAATGGCATGGCCAACCTGAGGTCCTGATGTATGTCTACTTGACCCAGGGACCCATGATCTAAAGTTATATTCCCTTGTTGCATCCAAAATATAAAAGTGAACAGGGAAGGGATACCCACAATAAACACTCCCTTTGAAAAAGCGAAAAATGAGAGGCACGTCGCAATCAATCACTGGTCCACAGCAATTCTGAAGGCCCACTGTAAATGTGCTACCATTTTCTTCTAAGGGAAAAATATATTCCTTGATTTGGCCCAAGATCTGATCCCAAGGAGTCTCTGTCTAATGCACTGTTTTCTAGCACTGTTGACAAAGCCCTCTGTGGGTACAGGTGGAGACTTTTTCTTTTACATTCTCTTCTATAGGCAGTAGAGAATACTATTCTTGAATCTTGGGTAGCTTTCTTAGCCTGTCCTGCCTACGGAATCTTAAGAGGTCATTTTTACATATCATACTGTCTCCGTTTCTTTTAATCTAGGCTGAGGTTGTTTTGCCAATAAAATTTGCTCATTAACTTTGGAGGTTTTCCATCTATTTGATTCTAATTGATTTGATTCTATTCTATTCTATTTGATTCTATTTGATTCTAATAAAGGCCAAATGTCAAAAAACACATTCTCAATTTTTCATTGTACATATTTAAGGTATACAATATGATGTTTTGATATACATATATGCAGTGAAGTGATTACTCCAATCAAGAAAATTAGCATATCAATCATCTCATATAGTTTTCCCTTCTTTTTTTCTTTTTTTATGGTAAGAGTATATAAAAATCTACTCTCTTGGCAAATTTCCAGTATACAATATTATTAACTATAGTTCTCATATTGTACATTAGATCTCTAGATTTATTCATTCTTCATAACTGCAAGTTTGTATCCTTGAACCTACAACTTCCCATTTCCCCTGCACCCCTAGCCCTAGAAGCCATCATTCTACTCTGTTTCTATGTGTTCAAATTATTTTTTTCTTTTAGATTCCACATGTTAACTGAGATCATGCAGTATTTTTCTTTCAGTTCTGAATAGATACCCAAAGGAAATGAAATCATCACCTCATAAAGATATCTATACTCCCACGTTTACTGCAACATTATTCACAATAGCCAAGATATGGAAGCAACTTAAGTGTTCATCAAAGGATAAAAGGACAATATGGTATATATATATATATACAAATACATAGACACAGATACATACAATGAAATATCATTCAGCCTTAAAAAAGAAGGAAATCCTGCCATTTTCAACAACATGGATAAGCCTAGAAGACACTATGCTAAAAGAAATAAAACAGCCACAGTTCTCCCTTTGTATACTCAATTATATGTACTTGGACACATCAGCTTCTGTAAAGCACACTTAATGCAATACAGCAATGATCATTTATAACTTAATCACAAGTTTGCAGGTCACTTGGGCCTCTCTGCTTTGGTGTGCAACTTCACATTATGCAGAAGCTGGGGTGCCTCTGCTCCATGTGTCTTTCATCCTTCTCCTGGGACCAGCAGGTTATCTAGAGGTCATGTTTTGCTCCAGGCCATGAGGAAGTTCAAGAGTTGCCTCCAACTTCATTCTGGAAATGAATTACAGCATGGGAAAGGCACACAGATACTTAATCTCTTTGGCCCAGAAGTAACACATCACTTCAGTTTCCGCTACACTTTACCAAAAGCAGTAATGTGGCCCCACATGGCTACACAGGGGCTGAAAATTCAGTCCCTAGGTGGGCAACTGCTCCCCCAAAACAACTCTACACTGTGGGAAGGGAGCTCAAATCTTTGTAACTCAACTAGCCATTTCTGTCACAATGGAGAAATGCTTTACTATATAGCCTTATGTAGAAGAAAACACATAATAAAATATATACGCTATTTTGATTCCATCTTCTACAATAAAAAAAGAAAAAAAGAAAAAAGAAGACCAAATATATACGCTATGATGAGACCTCTGTGATCTACAGAGAGCTAGGTGTGAAAGGATATGTAGATGTAAATGTAGATCTAGATCTATATCCAAAAGAATAGAAAAAAACCTGCAATTATATATTGGCGGTAGTTATTGCTGCATAGTGAGGTTACAGGTAATTTTATGTTTTTCACTTACATATAAATATTAAAAATTTATACTTTTCAAGAATAAAGTATAATTTTTATAATGAGAAAATAATAAGGTACTATAAGAAGCTCAAACAAATTTTTCTTTTGTAGCATACTGACATGTGCTGCTTTCTCTAAGGATCTATAGTAAGACATTATTATTCTTTTTTAACTTTTTATTTTTTAAAAAAACTTAATGCTGAAAAAAATGTACCCCTTTCTAATTTCTGTTGTCCCTTGGAGAAGATGATCATGCTTTGATTTTTGGTCTACCACTGATCTTGGTCATTCTTTTGAGAATCCTCACAAAACATTACATTACTCTGGGTATATTGATAGTTGAAGGCATTACCTTTCAGTGCACAGAAAAAGTAAGGATAATAGGCTTTTTCTCTATAATTTTAGAAGGAACTATTTCAAATGGCCTCGATGTCAAGTTCTACGTCATATGTTCCCAAGAGACACAAGAATCAAAGGGACACAGAAAGTTAATTTTCTAATATTTTACCTGTTGGTCCCTATTTTGAATAGATTTGTATTGGCAAATAGTCAAATAGTCACTTTCATCCTATGCTTGGTCATCTCTATCTGCAGAAAAAGGTTGAATGTGTACTATCCAAACCATTTACTTAAGTTGCTTCTCATGAGATTAACTTGTAAACTATAAGAATTTTGTTTATAAATGATTTCTTAGCAATAGTGAAACTGCAGGCTTCAATTACCAGAAGCCTAAGTAAACCACAGTTTTTAGGTCTTATTCCAAGTTTTATTTGCCTAAATCTAATTTTTTTTAAGCCCAGTCTTATTTTTATGTCACAGAGCACTTGCAAATTATCTTCTATAAAGACAATGCTCTTAAGAATATTTTAAAAGAGGGGAATACAAAACAAATTAGCAATAGTCCATTTCCTCAAGAAGGTTAATACTTAATTAGAAAAATAAAGCATATGTAGAAAATTACTTAGAGACTACAATAATATTATTATCAGTATGGTCACATCCCATGTGACGCAAACAAAAGCAAGAAATCTCCCTCATGGGCCTCCCATTCTGTTTCTGATTCATTCAAAATCCCAGAGATTCACATAGCTCAACAGGGAATATCTGCATTCCCTTCCCTGTTGGAAAGATCATTTATGTCTACAGTATGTGTAGTGGTTAATAATGTAGTCTCCAGAGAGATTGCCTGGGTTTGAATTCTGGTTCTGTCACTTTCCAGATTCGGTAATTTACTAACTCTCTTGACTTTAGTTACCTCATCTATAAAATATGTAGTGAGAATTAAATGAGTGAATTTCTGTAAAGAGATTAGAACAGTACAGTACATAGAAAGTGCACAATAAAATGTCAGATACTAATATGTTGCTTCTATCTGCCACATGGTGTTACTGTTGAAAACTTGTCTTCCAAGGTCTGACAGATGAAATTGCCCACTAGACAATAATATACCACTAGCTATTAACATCCAGGACACCTCAGTTCTTCAGTGTAAAACCATCCTACTTCCTCAGAGGTAAGGTTGGCAAAGGATGTCCCACCCTTGGGATCCCAGGGTTGCAAAGGATTCATGTTCATTTGGAAAGCTCAGGCTAAATTAAAAAATTAATTCAATAATTTTCATAAATGTTAAATAATTTGCTATTTTATCCTCAGTAAAGATTATTTGAAAAGGAAAGTAAAAATAATTAGTAATTAATTCAATAATTTTCATAAATATTAAATAATTTACTATTTTATCCTCAGTAAAGATTATTTGAAAAGGAAAGTAAAAATAATTAGTCTAGAACTAGAGACAGCGGTCATTGTCTGTCTGTCCATAGCTTCTCCCAAATAAGCTGCTTTTGTCCAAAGTCTCCAGGACCTCGTTTGAACCACCTGACTTTCCCCCTCACTCTAGTGATAAACACTGGCCCAGAGATGAACAACTGAACCAAAAGGAACAAGTGCATAGGTTAATTACCAAAAGCCTAATTAAATCATGACTTTTTATGTTTTATTTGAAAATCTGAAGAAATATGGTGACAACACCAACTGTGGTTGAGTCACATTAATGGTAGAGCACAAAAGTAAAGGTCCATGTATTCCAACTGGAATGACATGCTCCCTACCCTCCCAAGAGAGGTCTGATTGTTTGCCTGTTTCAATAAACTCCTTTCATTCTCAACAAGAAGTTTTTATTTTTGTAACCAAATAATCTCTGATCAAGAAAACATTTAACAAGCATCTGTTACATATCAAAATCTAAACTATCCTAAAGAGCACAATATTGTGTAGGGACTTTTCTTTCCATTTTACAGATGAGAAAACTTCAGATTCAGAGAAAAAAAACAATTTCCAAAGTTGCATAGCAAAAATATGACAGGCCTAAGATGTAAACCCAGCTCTATCTGATTCCAAATCTGAAAATATTTATAATACATGTTCAATTATCTCTAATTGTACTTATTATATATTTATTGTATATAATATCATATAAATAAATGTTTAAATCAATGCCAGCATAACTTAACAAAATGAAATCTCTCTAAAGCCATATTAATCTAAGACATTTTTCTTGTACAATAATAATTTAAAATAAATTAAATTCAGGCTTCTCTTTTCAATTTAAAAATCTGGAAAGAATGCTGCTTCCATCCTTCCAACAACAACAAAAAAGTCAAGTAATCTCCAAATTCACAGCTTTCATCTCAGGGAAACAAACACAAAATCTAAGAAAGGCAGAAGATAAGTACAAGTCCTAACTTACCTAGAAAAAACACCAGAAAACATATTAAGATGATTAGAAGAAAACAACCAAAATTTTTAAAAAATTGCTAAAAGCCAAGTGTTACCTAATGTAAGAGAATAGAAATCCTGCCACCCACAAACACAAAGGGAATTTTTACCCACACACAGGCTCTTCTCCATGGACCTTTCCAGGTACTAACAAAAAAAGATTTGGGGCAAGTAAAGAGTTAGAAAAAGCCTTTCCTATAGAGAAGGCCTGAGGGAGCGGAATATCTACCAGAGTAAAAGTACAAAGCTCCACCTAGATTCTTCTCCCTATCTCTTCCTTAGATAACAAAAGCCTTAAACTGCTGATGGAAGATATAGCATAGCCATTTGCTCTTGAGTAAAAAGTCAAGACCTATGCAGCTAGAGAAAGGGAAATTCTGTGCTCCTCCAGATAGGGCAAGAAGTCATCCTGATCTCAGATGATTCCTGGTCTCCTACAGATGGGGGACTAGAAGAATGACTGAAAAGTTCCCATTCCCAAAGCTCAGGGACCCAGTAGTGGCCTATGATTCAGGCTGAACTAGTAAAACAAAGAATGTCCTGCACCCCACACAGCACAACCAAGCTAGCAATTATGAGTAATAAGTAATGGCAGTCCATTGTTAGGAGAGGGACAAGGGCTTACAAAGAGACTCTGACTGAGGCAAAGGCACAAAGGGAAGACTTAAGGCTGAAGATGGAACAAATATTGATAACAATTCTCGAAAAAACTAGCTGCCACTCTAAGAACAAGAAATTTCAAGCCTGTGGTGGGGTGAGGATGGCATTTGTAACAAAACCATACCCTGCTCAACTACTGGTTAGATTGACTCAATATCCACTGCCATTCTAAAACCTAGCAAAAGGTTGACATTTCCAAGCATAAAGACTATTATTCTCAGTCTCTACTGTTCTACATTAAATGTTCAACATTCAAACAAAACAAATAATACAAATAAGCAAGAATACATAACACTTTGTCAAAAGACAAAGCAATTAATAGAACCAGACTTAGATATAACCTATATGCTGCAATTAGCAAAGAATTTAAAATATGATTCATATGGTAGCCACTTCAGTAGAAAGAGTGGACAACATTCATAATAAACAATTGGGAAATTTCAGCAGAGAGCTGGAAACCATAAAACTGAATCAAATTTAAATGCTACAAATAAAACATATAGTCACAGAGATGAGTAGGCCCTTAATGGGCTAATTAGTATACTCCAGGCAGCTGAGAAAATAATCCATGAATTTAAAGATAGGTCAATAGAAATTATCCTAACAGGAACACAAAGATAAAAAAGTAAAAACCATCAAACAAATAGAACAGGGACTCCAAGAGTTGTGATACAATACTACAAAGCCTAACTTTATGTAATTGGAGTCTCAGAAGAAAAGATAAAGCAGGGAAAAATACTAGAAGGAATAATGGTCAGGAATTTCCCAAATTTAATAAAAGATATCAAACACAGATATAAGAAGCTCAGAGAACACCAAGGAGAATAAATATTTTTTAAATGCCTAGATACCTTATACTTTAACTGCTGAAAACCAAAGACAGAAATTCTTGCAGTTAGTCAGGGAAAAGCTACATATTATATACAGAGGAACAAAGGTAAAACATACTGGAGCCTTCTTATCAGAATCTATGCAAGGCAAAACAACATAGCATAACAGTTTTAAGGTGCCAACAACAAAATAACTGTCAATCTACAATCTAAATTCAGTGAAAATGACTTTCAAAAGTGAAGGAGAAAAATTTTTGAGACAAACAAAAACTGAGAGGATTCACTTCTCACAGAAAATAATTTTAAGGAAATTTTTTAGCAAAACACAAAAAGGAAGAAAGAAAGAAAAAAGAATGATACCAGGCAGAATCTTGGATCTACACAAAGAAATATAGCACTATGGAAACAAAATAAATGCAGGCAAATATATAATTCTGGTTTTCCTCAGCTTACTCTGAAAGATAACTGTATGAAGCAATAGATTCAGTATTTTATGTTTTTATTGCATAAGTAAAATGCATGACAACAGCCTTAAGGATTGAGAGCCCAGATAATTGGGAGTATATTGTTATAAGATTCTTACATTTCACATGAAGTAATATAATATCATGTGATGACAAGCAGTGATTAAAGATGTATATTTTGAAACCTAAGGAAATCAATAAAAATGTTTAAAAAGAAGTATAAAAAGGCCAATAGTGGAGATAAAATGTAGTCATAAAAACAATTTTTAAAGGGGCATGAAAATAGAACAATATAAAAGACATATGGAACAAATAAAAACCCATTAGCACCTGATCAATTTATTCAACCATATTAATGGTTGAATATATAAAATTAAATATATATTAATATATATTATATATGAATTTATATAATATATAAAATTAAATGTGAATTATCTAAATAAATCAATTAAAATAAGACAAGGGTGCTGACTGTCACCACTTCTATTCAACATAGTCATAGAGTCCTAGCCAGACCCATCAGGCAAGAGAAAAAAATAAAGAGCATCTAAATCAGGAAAGAGAAGGCCAAACTATCCCTGTTTGCTGATAGTATGACCTTGTATCCAGAAAACCCTAAAGACTTCACCAAAATACTCCTGGAATTGATAAATTCAACAAAGTCTCAGGTTACAAAATCAATGTATGCAAATCAATAGCATTTCTATATACTAATAACATCAAGCTAAGAGTCAAAAAAAATCAAGGATTCAATACCATTGACAGTAGCTACAAAGAAAATAAAATACCTAGGAATATGCCTAACCAAGGAGGTGAAAGATTTCTACAGGAAGAACTATAGAACACTGATGAAAGAAATCAGAGATGGCACAAATAAATAGGAAAACATCCCATGATCATGGATTGATAGAATCACCATTGTTAAATGTCCAGACTCTCCAATGTGACTTACAATTTCAATGTAATCCCAATCAAAATACCAACATCCTGTTTCACAGACCTAGAAAAAAATAATTCTAAGCATCATTTGGAGCCAAAAAAAGAGCCCAAGTAGCCAAAGAAATCTTAAGTAAAAAGAACAAATCTGGAGGCATCACATTACCTGACTTAAAATTATATTACAAAACAGCATGGTACTGGTATAAAAGTGGAGACATTGACCAAAGGAGAGAATAGAGAACACAGAAATAAAAACATTTACCTACAATTGACAGATCTGTGACAAAGCAGACAATAGCATACACTGGGGAACGGAAGCCCTATTCAATAAATGGTGCTGGAAAATTGGATAGCTACATATAGAAGAATGAGACAGGACCCCTGTCTCTTGCCATACAAAAATTACTTCAAGATGGATAAAAGACTTAAATGTAAGGCATTAAATCATACAAATTCTAGAAGAAAATGTAGTAAAAACACTTTTAGACAGACATCAGCTTTGGCAAAGAATTTATGACTAAGACCCCAAAGGCAAATAGAACAATAAGAAAAATAAACAAATGATACTGAATTAAATTAAAAGGCTTCTGCTCAGAAAAAGAAATAATCAACCAATAGACAACCTACAGAATGGGAAAAAAATTCACAAACTATACATCTGACAAAGGGCTAATATCCAGAATCTGCAAAGAACTCAGACAAATTAGCAAGAAAAAACAATGCCATTAAAAAGTGGGGAAAAGATATGAACAGCAGTTTTCCAAAAGAAGATAGACAAATTGCCATGTTTACATATGAAAAAATGTTCAACATCACTAATTATCAGGGAAATTCAAATTAACACCACAATGAGATATCACCTTGCCCCTGCCAGAATGGCCATTATTAAAAAGTCAAAAACCAATAGATTTTGGTGCAATTGTAGTGAAAGGGGAACACTTACACACTTTTTGTGGGAATGTAAAACTTGTACAACCATGATGCAAAGCAGTATGGAGATTCCTCAAAAAATGAAATGTAGACCTACCATTTAATCCAGCAATCCCACTACTGGGTGTCTACCCAAAGGAAAAGAAGTCATTTTATCAAAAACACACATGTACCTGAATGTTTATCCCAGCACAATTCATTATAGCAAAGATGTAGAATCAACCTAAGTGCACATCAACTGATGAGTGGATAAAGAAAATGTAGTATATACATGCTGCAGAATACTACTCAGCCATAAAAAGGAATGAACTTATGCCTTGTGCAGCAACTTAGATGGAACTAGAGACCAATATCCTAGATATCTCAAGAATGGTAAAATAGACACTACATGTTCTCACCTATAAGTGGGAGCTAAAACAAAGGATATATATGATCATAAAGAGCAGTATGGACATTGGAGGAAGGTGGAGGAGTGAGGGGTAAAAATCATCTATCAAGTACAACATACACTATTCTAGTGATGGGTACATGGAAAGCCCTGACTTCAGCATGGTATAATTTATCCACATAACAAAAACACTAGAACTCTATAAATTTTTTGAAATAAAAATTTTTTTTAAAAAAATAAAAAATTGGCAGAAATTGGTGATTCATTCAGGAAATAGGGTGAAAAATGAGGCATCATAAGATTATTCCAGAATTCTAAGTTTGAAAAATGGGAGGAATTATGTTGTACTACTTTTACTCTTCATGTAGATATACTCAGACAATTTTAGTTCTCAGAGTAATAGTCTTTAGAACTCTTTGACTTTTCATATTATTTTCTCAAACAAGCCTAAATATGTTTCTCATATCCTCTAATAATCCAGGAAAACTCCTATTCATCCTACAAAACCCTGATTAAGCATATCCTCTTCATATATACTTTTTTCTTAAATCAGTTGTTCTTAAATTTTAGCATGTATCAGAATCACCTGGAGGACTTGTTAAGACAAGATTGCTGGGCCTTAGTCCCAGAGTTTCTTATTCTCTAGATCTATTTGAGTTTCTAACTCATTCCCAGGTAATGCTGATACTGCTAGTCTGGAAACCACACTCTGAGAATTACTGTCCTAAATTCTACCCGGAATTAATAATTTAGTTTTCCGTATCATTTTAGTGGCCATACATGTTTCATCTGTTGCACTTATGTCATCATAATTTATGTTTTGTAAAGTATAACTGGAGAATTAACTTTTTGTGCTTCTTCCATTGTCACAATTCCTAATATAGTATCTGGAATATGAAAATCATTAAATAAATGTTGGCTGATCAAATAAAATTTTAAACCCTCTTCTAACACATTATTATATATGCTGCCTCTTTTCATTTTATAATTTTTCTCTTTTCTTTCATTTTACAAAGTTTTAAATAGTTTTCCTCTATTCTTTGATAGCAGAGAAATATTATAATAATATCTTAGATTCACTTGGCCAACATATGACATTATAATATGCTTATAGTCTCATAAATTTAACAAATGCAGATTTATTTTCCAATCTTTTCATGCCATCATGCAGAACTTGGGAAGAGAGAAAGATAAATAGGTAGGTGGGTAGATAGAGCTCTTACATCAATTTTCAGGTTTCTTTTCATCTAAAGAAAATGAATAAAATTAGTTTTACCTTGGAAACATATTAATATAAAAGCAATATTTATACAGCTTACTCTTGTTCATGAAGCTAAAAATATGATTACTGAAAAGCAGTGTGAAAATTCTAATTGTGAAAAGCTATCTGAGGTTACTGTAAAATATTTTCATAATTTTATATCATTCATAATTTGTGTTAATTTACTAATATAGACATTTTGAAAAATAGTAATCTTCCTTTTAAATAAAAATCAAGCAAAAAAGCATAATTTTTATTTTACTACATTGACTTCACCCCTTTATATGCATGTCACAACATATGTAAATCTAAAACTACTAAGAACTATAAAGTCAAGTAAAAGGATGTTGATCTCATTTCCCAAAGAATTCTTTCCAGTTCTGTCTCTTTGCTTGGTTGCCTGATGCACAAGTTTATAATTTAGTTTGTAATTTCTTTGTTAGCAGCAGAAACTACAGCTTTTTGAATGATCACAGTAATCCCCTAGAGCCACTGTTCATAATTTTTTTTCAATTTAATGCTGTCACTGCAGGCAGTTTTCTTCTCTAGTATACTGGACTTTTGACAGCTCATATGGTCTTAACGAATTTCCCAGGTGCTGACCACCACCCAACCTGTATTTTTGGCAGCCTATAGAGATATTTAAGTGTGCTTTTGTCATTCTTTTTAATGCTGCTTACAATGTTTTTTGGAGCTGAAAGTTTGAAGTGGTTGGTGGAAATAATCGACCTTCAAATCTCTGTATTATCAGGGCAAATGTATTGTCAAGGAAAATTTACTTCTGAGAGAAAGAAACAAAAGCCATTCCCTTACCAATATTTTTGGAGAACTATTATGGAGATATGTGTTTGAGATGTTATTCTTTGTGCTTTCATATTGTAGGGACAAGTTTCCTTTTATCCGTTGTAAAAAAATAATGTACGTTTTCTTAACCCAGCTTATAAATCTGGGTAAGTTTAAAATGAGCATGAAAAGGCCCAATTGTCAACCTTGCTGGTTACAGGATTTCAAATTAATTTTAGAGTATCAGTGAGGGGAAAATGCAGGTTCTCTACCACATAACAGAAACACTGCACTAGCCTGGAGTGCTCAGCGAAACTGTTACAAAGTAGATGAAGTAGGCACCAAGATAACTACCTGGGGGTGCAGGGGTTGGGGGGGGGTGTCCAGCACTTCCTTGCCCCAAAACAGCCAGCTCAAAACTGGCCCTGACTGCTTTAGAGCAGCTTTGGCTATCCTATGGTGCCCTTTAGCTAATTGTAATATTAAAATCCCTGCCTAGTGATATCGTGACACAACATGGGTTGCTTGATAACATATGATGATGGTACTGCACCTGGGTGATTTGTTTCACTTTGAACAAGCAAAGATATGATGTAAAAACTTTGCATCACTCACTACGAAGAGATTTAAGGTAATACCACAGGGTGGGCAGATGAGGATTTTGCTGGCAAGAAGCTCCTACGGAAGAAATTCCTGTGCCACCAGGGAGCAAGCGCTGTAGTAAGCAACCTCTAATAAACTCCTCTAACTCATCAAGCTGGTTTTGTTTGAGTCATTCTTTGGTCTCTCAGTTTGGGGGATGGTTTTTCTATTCTGTCCCAGGATTTTCATGAAACAATCAGTATATATTTATTGGCTGGCTAAATTGAAATAATTGCTAATCAGTTAATGATACTAGATGAATGAATGATATTAAGATTGCATAGATAAGAAGAAAGTATTTAAAAATCTTAAACTATATTTAGAAGTGTGTGTGTGTATGTATGTGTATATATATATATATATATATATATATCCCCTTTTTCCTCAATTTATTATTTTCCTAAATCTATTCCTCAACAACTTTACACATGCTATCGACAAAACCCTAAGAAATAGGCAGGCATTATTAATACCACCATTTTATAGAGCAATGACTAGAACCTAGGTTTTCCTAACTCTGACACCATATACTTAAGGATCTTTGCTATTTTTGCCCGATTTGAAAAATATGTTCATCATTATATAATGCACATTTTGGCATTTTTCAAAACGGCTTCTCAGAAAATGAACCCCTTTCTTTGCTTTGTATCCATAACTGTGTGAGTCAGTTTCTGTGGGAGACAGAATTGCCAATGTCTAGAAGGCCAAATACTTGTATTCCTAGCCCCCTGGCAACCAGGGTGCAGACTCATGTGCTAAGCTCAGCAAACCTGGTGTGCTACCTAGGATTTTGAGTCTGGCATGAGGAGTCAAAGGAGAGACAGTTTATAGTTTCCAGCTTTGGTAGCATCTAGTTTACAGTGATAATGCTTGCAACAGAATCAAGAATCTAAAAGTCCTGAGATATCACTTAACCCCAGTGAGAATGGCCTTTATCAAAAAATCTCCAAACAATAAATGTTGGCGTGGTTGCGGAGAGAGAGGAACACTCCTACACTGCTGGTGGGACTGCAAACTAGTTCAACCTCTGTGGAAAGCAATATGGAGATACCTTAAAGCGATACAAGTGAATCTACCATTTGATCCAGCAATCCCATTGCTGGGCATCTACCCAAATGATCCAGTGACACTCTACAAAAAAGACACCTGCACTCGAATGTTTATAGCAGCACAATTCATAATTGCAAGGCTGTGGAAACAGCCCAAGTGCCCATCAATCCAAGAATGAATTAATAAAATGTGGTATATGTATACCATGGAGTACTATTCAGCTCTAAGAAACAATGGTGATATAGCACATCTTATATTTTCCTGGTTAGAGCTGGAACCCATACTACTAAGTGAAGTATCCCAAGAATGGAAAAACAAGCACCAGATATATTCTCCAGCAAACTGGTATTAACTGAGTAGCACCTAAGTGGACACATAGGTGCTACAGTAATAGGGTATTGGGGAGGTGGGAGGGGGGAGGGGGGCGGGTATATACATACATAATGAGTGAGATGTGCACCATCTGGGGGATGGTCATGATGGAGACTCAGACTTTTGGGGGGAGGGGGGAAATGGGCATTTATTGAAACCTTAAAATCTGTACCCCCATAATATGCCAAAATAAAAAAAATAAAAAAAAAAGCATTTGCTAAGGGAAAACCCTTACAAAAAAATAAAATAAAATAAAAAAAAATAAAAGTCCAGGAGTGGTATCATCAGTGGCACAATTATAAGCAGAGCATTCTGCGGTGTGATTTGGGTATGTCTGTGGCTGCATCTTGAGCCTAGTTCTGTGCCTGGTTTTCCAACCTTTTCATCAATTCTGTGATCTAACTGATGCTCATCTAGAAAATACATTTTAAATTTTAGTTAACCATAATGGGTCTCTGTATCTTGTACACTTCCAGGTTTCCAAGACTGAAGGATAATTATCTACTTAGCCCTATACCACAGTATTTCTCTATACCCTGCTTTTATCAGCAGTGATTACAGCAATAGCAGTTATCTCCCCAAATACATTCTTCTCTTTTTCTTTAATGGCAAAACCCCTGATTTTAGTTAGGTCACTCAATCAGACTTCTTTCCTCAAGTTTCCTGCAACTAGGTTGGTTCGTATAAGTTCTGACTTATGCAATATGAGTGGAAATGATGGGTACAACTTCTGTGTCATGATATTAACAGAAAGAAGCATTCTCTCCACTTCACCTTTGCCTCTAACTTTCAGCTAGAAGGCAGACACGATGGTGGGAGCTAAAGCAGCTCTTTTAGGCCATGAGATGGAAGCTACAAGTTAAGAATAGCAGAGCAACAGTGTAGAAGGAGTGTGAGTCCTGAATGAAGTGCAGCCTGCAGCCCTGGTCTGCTTACCTGTTGACCATTCTTGCAAAATAAATGAACTTCTGTCTTTAAGCCATTGTTATTTTGAACTTTGTTACAAAGCCAAAAATGCATTCTAGCTAATGTGGCCATCAGCACTTTCAATTACATTACCCAATCGCTTGCCAGTCATCCTTAATCTTGGATTCTGTTGAAGCTTTCCTATGAGAAAAGCAGCATTACTTCATATGCCTCCCATTTTGAGCTTTTTGAAATTCAGTCACTTTGTTGGCCAAATATAATACCTACTCAGCAGTGACAGAAGTGAAAAGAAATTACAGGGGGATTGCTTGGCCACTTGGGCCACACTGGCAGAAATGGAAGCCCCAGTGTTGCACAAAGAGACATAGCAGAGTCTGATGAGCATGCAAAGGTCAGGCCTTAGTTTTATATGATGCTGGAAGAGTGGTATGAGGCCTTTCAGTAGTATTTAAATAATATTTTCATGCTAGTTTTCATTCTGAGGTTCATACCACACCGCCTAAATAGAAGAACAAAACAGCTGTGTTTAGATTTATGATATACTTTGTTACTGGCAAAATTGCAGTTGAGGTTACTTTTTATTTATACCGCTCAACAAATATTCCAAAAGGAGATCTCTTTTTCCAATTAAACAAAATCTCTATTTCATAAATTAAAGTTAATAAAGTCAAACACAATTGAGTTATGAAAATCTTTATTTGCTCAGCTCACAGTTGACCATCCCCATGTGCATATGATAAAAGTGTAGAGAAACAAGCAGCTTTGCTAAACATTTTGGTATGTGGAGAAACCATTACAGCACTGATGCTAAGGGACTGCAAGCACACTCACATCATCAGAATGAAACCCGCTGACTGCAATAAATTACTGTGTATGTTAGAGCCTTGATTTGACCCAAAGTGCTTCATAATGGGTGATTTCTGTATCTAAATCTCTGCTTTCTTTGGAGTAAAAAGAAAAACCTGGAATCTTTTCCCATCAATGGCTCATGTTCTATAGCTAATAAAAAAAAAAAGGAAACCTTATTTTTGCATTGTTTCAAGAGTGTAGAAGTTTACTGCTCCCAGGAAATAAGATTGAGTCCTTAGTAATTATGAGCATTAAAATTACTATCACTGTTAATTTTTTTCTACCCAAACTATTAATACTAGAACACTTCAAGTACAGTTCAAACTGTAAAAAAAATTTTTTTTAAAGACACACATATCATAGAGTCATCTTTTTGAACCATATCAATTTCCTCCCTTATGTATTAGAAGCCAAGAGAGCTGATAACTTCTTCCCTATGTTCTGATGCTTATCAGGACAAGTATCTCTTAATAGTATGAAGATGATCAGCCAAGAGCTCAGCTGCCAAAGATGATTGCTTTAAAGTTCTTGTAACATCAGCCTAAGGCAGCCTGAGAGACAAGGAAAGAAACAAATCACAGACCTTTGAACATGACTAAGCAAACCACAGCCAAATGGATAATGTGTTATAAAGAGCTTGTAATATTTGGATGCTGGGGTTTCTTCTATCACATACATTCCATAATGGCTAGAAATTCATTAGTGCTAAATACCCACTGAGCTCTAAGCCCAGAAGAGAAATGAAATCCTATGTATACAATATCAAAACAGCCAATTAATCCAGTTTGTTTCAATAACTATTTACAGAGTACTGTCTATATGCCAGACAATAGTGTAGGTGATAAGGCCATAGCAGTGAGAGAGAGAGGAACCAAGAAGGCTGACTAGAGACATAACTTGTCAGACTGTCCCGGCAGGAAGGTTGGATATCGGATTGAGGAGAGGGGAAAAGAGACGCAGCTCAAGTGTGGATCACAGAGAGTGACGACAGAGACAACTGGGGACCCCACACAGAAAAACTGCAAAGCTGGGAAGGAAGAGGATGAAGAGGAGAGGATAGTGAGGATCAACCCATAGAGCCTCAGAGCCCAGTGAAAGGGTAAGGGGGGATTCTCTTCCCCCTCTACACACCTTCAGTGAACAACAGGCCACTAAGCTCATGGAAGGCTTTCCACCCTCCACGAGCACAGGCATGGTGGCAGGTAAGGAATAGTGGGATGAACTAGTGAGTCCCAAGAGTTAGGGCAGGCCGTGAGGGACTCTCCCTGGGAGAGTGCCACAAGAGGCCAGAGTGCCAGCTTTCTTCCATGCAGACACTTCCTCCCCTGTACCTCCCCTAACTACTACAACTGAGAAAGCAGTCTGAGCTCGGGCTGATCAGGAGCCATAGCCCCTTCCCCACCCATTACAACCACGAGAATAATTTGAGCTGAGAAGTTAGTAAATGGCAGCTTCGTTCAGTGGGGTCACACACCAGTGGCTTAGATAAGCAAGCTGGTCTTAGTGGCCCCCAGACATGACAGTGGTGAAGGGGGATGCAGAGGAGAAGTCTCAGAACTGGACTCAGGTGGCAAGGAAGCCCATGTGGATATATCCGATGGGAGAATGTGGTGGGGTGCTAAGGAACAAGGATCTGGGAGCTCACCCATCCCCACCACTGGAGAACCGTTATACTGGATACAGGTGAGGCATTTGCAGAGGAATAGCCTAGCCCCTGGCTCTATGGCAACCAAATGCCTCCACCGAGGCGTGCCAGCTGACCTGGTGCTGTGGCACCTCCCCCTACTCATTACAACAGGGAGAGAAGTTTGTGCCAAGAAGTTCACGAGTGGTCTCTTCTCTCCAGTAGGTGCATGCTCCAGGCTGAGGTCCTCACAGACAGAGGGGCCGACACCTCTTCCTTTAAGGGACCACATATAAACCGATCTGATGGGAGTGTTCTGTGGGTGTCCAAGGAGCAGCAATTTGGGAGAGTGCCCATCCCTCCCCACAAAAATCACTGTGCTCCCAAATAAGAATGGAATGATCCCAGTCAGGGGCCTTGGCATTCAAGCATTTAGGCCCCATCCCCGGTGAACAAACTTCCTGGTTTGGAGAGCTTGTCCCGTCTCTCTCACCAGTGGCTCCCCCTACTGGCCAGAAAAGCAACTTCTGAACCCTGCAGAGTCTCCGCAGAGCAAAGCTTTCAGGCTTCCTCAACCTAGCCATGAAAGGCATTGCTCCTCCCCTCACCTCAGTGGTGGGAGAGATCAAGCAAACTCCTGGGAGCTACATGGTCCCTCCTAAAGCATGGGGCACTCAAGTACTCTACCTGAGGGGACCAAAGCCTACCACAGCCACAAAAGAAGTTGGCTCTTTCACACAAACATCAAGCAATGACAAGCAGAACTCTCTAGGTCATCATAGCATCTTCCAACTCAAGCAAACAGGCTGTGACTAATTCATACTCATAAGTACCATCCACCATCTCGGAGATTAAGGTGAGGGACCCAACACAATTCACACTACTGGGAAGAGAAGTCTGGGATACAATCTTAAATACACAAATAATATGTGAGTTTCTTTGAGTGAATGAAATTGCCCAGTGAGACAAGAGAAGAGGGTCCTAGGATGTGACCATGAGGAGCTTCAGAACGTAAAGATTAAAAAGTAGCAATTGCTAAAGGAAAATGGGAAGTAGCAAAATGTAACATAAATATCAGGAAATTTTAGTTTCATGGATGACAAGGAAAAGCATGTTTATCAAGAAGGAGGAGTTGACAAAATACACCAAAAGAGTTCAAGTAAGGTGAAAACTGAATATTGTCCTTTGAAGTCTTTAGGTCCTTGGTGGTCTTGACAAGAGCCAATCAGTGAAGTGGTGTGGGTGGAAGCAGATTGTGCTGAAATGAAGAGTCAGTGGGAAATGGGCAAATTTGGCTTTGAAGTGGAGAAGCCTGCTGAAGCAGCAGCTGGAAGGTCTTAGAGGACCCTGGGAGGACTTGGGTGGTTTCTCTTAAGACAGAAAAAACTAGGTATGTTCAAATGCCTGAGATCCAGGAGTGGGTGGCAAATGCTGAAATCCTGAGCACAGTCTTCTCAACTTTCAGGACATAGCTCAACTGCTTCTGAGGATCCTTTCCTAATAATCTAAACTAAGTTATGTGATGTGCCCATAGAAAAAGGTCTGTAGACCTATAGTAAACCATGTATCACACTATGATTATTGGTTTACTTGTTTCACTCACTAAAATAGAATCCACCTAAGTGTAGGGACCAGTTATCTAGTATAATGCCTGATATGCTCAATTCACTAGTCAAACAATAAGGTCTAGCCCATGAGTAAAATCAGTTCCATTTACTTGTTAAACACAAATGTCCAATTCTATTTTTTAAAGGCTGGCCAGAGACAAAGATTATTGGCTTTTCCCACATAAAAAGAATTCCAACTTACACTTGAACTTAACTTACTATAATGCAGTAGAACAGATAAAGCTATACAGATTTCTTATATAAATGATTCCTTCTAACATTCCCCTAAATACTTTCCCATATTTTGTTGTATGCATTTTTATATCCTCACTGGGTCCAGAAAGGCACCAAACATAATCTATAGAGTTCAATAAATATTTATTGATTGATCTTTATTTTATCTGCATGAAATTTTGTATATACAAAGCACAAAGATTGCCACTGAATATTGTAGTAAAACAGTAAATACCTGTTTGGTGTTAGCTGAGCAGCTGTGTCACCCATCAATTGACAAAGACTGTTCACACAAAACAGGAGGTAAGTGAATCATGGCAAATAAGACTATCCATTTGCCACATAAAATAGATGTATTGGCCTCCTTGCCATATGCAATCTTCTTTAGCTGTCAAGTGATTAAATTGCCAAGCTTAAGTTCTAATTGTTTAAATTTGTTGGTGCTGGAAACTGATAATGAAGTGCATCTGCTCTCAGGAATCCCTCTGATGGGCAGAGCAGTTCTATAGCATCATAAAAACAGAAACTTTTCTAGCTAAAAAAATTTACAAGGCAACTAATCTACCGTTCTCTATGATGAATCTGTACAGGACATTTTCATTCTATGCAAAGTACCGTCATTTTATTTTGCTGCTGCTACTGTTACTGCCTCAGGCACATATGTACCAAGAGAGCCAAAAAGGCAGAAAAACAGCTAGAACTCCAATGTACTGACATTCAATCTTTCTTGACCGAAGAAACCTAGCAAAGTATAGTATTTTCTTTCCTACTACATCAGACAAATGTCACTAAATGTACATTTCTGTGGCAGAGGTCACTGATTTCTCTGTATCTGTGTTTTTGGAATTAAAATATAGTTTATGGAATAAAAACAAAACATTTGGTAGGGGATATTTCAAGCTATGTAATCAGACAATACTTGGTTGAAAACATGGGCCCTATCATTAGGAGAATGATATTTTTAGGTCTAGGGCAGAGGAACACTCTTCTCTCAGTTATTCTAGCACAGCTAGGGGTGAAAAGGAGGTTGAAAATTGAATGCTTATTTCAAAAGCTATTAAATAATATGTTGTGCTGGAGTAGAGCATTTACAGTCTGTGTGACTTCTGGGAAAGAAGTCTACCATGAGCATGTTAGTCTAGCTTTCCTTCCAAATTCATACTGAAGTGACCAATGGAATACTCAAATTGGACATGCTGCCTTAGCACTAGACACTAGAAGAGATCTCCAACTTTCCAGACCAGAAATAAAAAAGGATGAAAAGGACCTGTGGGGATCAAAATATTAGGTAATAAGTAAGAGGATACTTCAATCAACCCTTATTAACTAGAAAGAGCATCCAGAAATAGGGGTAGGACAGATGACTACGGGTAGATTTCCTCTTTTTATCTTTCTAGACAGATAGCACAGGACCTGGCAGCCAACCCTAGAAGGCTCCATGGTTTTCTTCTAGCACAGGCAGAACCAATTCACACAAGAAATAGGGACATGGAATATGGGAGACAATTACTCTACAACGTAGTGCGGAGACATATCTCCCTGCCACAATAACCCACATCAGCTCCCTCCCTAATCCTCTCATATTGGTAATTTACTATGAGATTTTTGTTGAATTGGTTGTTCACTTCTTCCATATGTCCTTCTGTCTAAATTTGAAGGACCTCTGTGAAACATTTGGGGAGAACAAGATGCATACCAATTTCTAGGAGAACCCACTCAACTCCTACATATGTTGGCAAGCATAGGCAACCTTCTGGAAGTAAAATAAAACTGAAAAATCATGAGACCTAAAAATTTGGGAAGTATAAATAAAGGGAAGCACTTAGAAAAATTACATTTATCCTTTGACTCAACAGAAACTCTGAATATTTACCATAGGTCAGGCACAATGCTAGGTTAAAAAGAAAAAAACAAAATAGCCCTGACACCTTCCTTCTTTTGAAGAAGAACACAGCTGCTTCTGATATTAATTTGCTACCAGAATCAAATAACCTTTAGGAAATATCTAATCCATGTATTAGCATAACTCAAGGGACCACTGAATTGACAGTATAGTAAGAGGGACAAATCTAAGTTTAAGAATTAGTTGGAAAAAAAAATTAAAGCCACCATCGAGGTAGTTAAAAACACAGAAAAATCAAATCTGTAAATGACAAAATAAATTTGAGAAAGTCACCCAGCGCTCTTATGAAAACCCTAAATAATTTAAACTATGAAAGAAAATATAGGGAAGAGAGAGAAAGAAAGAGAGAGAGATATCCTGGTATTTCAACCTCTGATTAATAGGAGTCACAGACAGAAAAATAATCTGTGTGTTCAAAGTAATGATAAAGGGAAAATTTGCTAACCTGAGAAAGGCCCAACTTCTCTGTGGCAATTGACAAGCTATTTCTAATATTTATACAAACAGGCTAAGGACCTAAAATAAAATCCAGACAATGTTAACTATTAACACTATCTGACTACAGCTGGACAACTTCCTAGAAAGCTACAATATTCAAAATAGTTTGGTATTGATGTAAGGACTGAAAAATAATGCACTGGGACAGAATGAAAACTCCAGAATGAACTCACCCTTATACGTTCAAAAGACTTCTGACAAAGGCAAAAAAAAAAAAAAAAAAATCAATTCAATGGAAGAAAGAAAAGCATATTCAACAAATAGAGCTGAAATAACAGGATATTCATATAAAAATAATAATTAAGGATAACAGGCCCAAATTTATAAGCAAAAATTATAAAGTTTCTACAAGAAAACATAGATGAATATTTCCACGAGTTCCAGGTAAGCAAGTTTTTTTTTAACAAAGCATTAACCATAAAATTTTAAAAAATGAAAAATTAGCCTTTCTCAAAATTTATAACTACTGCTCATGAAAAAACCCCATTAAGTAAATGAATAGGTAAGCCACAGACTGAGAGAAATTATTCACAATCCTTATATATAACAAAATATGTATAACTAGAATATATTAGGAACTCCTATAATTCAATAAGAAAAACACAATCTAATAAAAATAGATAAAAGACTTAAATAGGCAACTCATAAATATGATATACAAATAGCAATAAGAAACAGAATTTTGTTCAATACCATTAGACAGTAGGGAAATGCAAAATAAAATCAAACAGGTACATACTATATACTAGAATAACTAAAATAAAAAATACTGAAGACACCAAAAGTTGCTGATAAAATAGAGCAATTGGAACTCTCATTTATTTCTGGTAGGGGTGTAAAATATTACAACTGTTTTGGAAAATAGTTAGAAGTTTCTTACAATGTTAGAAATATGCCCACTCCATTGCCTAAGTATTTTTCCAAGAGAAATAAAAATGTATGTCCACAAAAAGACTTGTATAAGAATTTTCATAACAGTTTGTTTCATAATAGCCCCAAACTGGAAACAACCCAAATGTTCATCAACAGATTTTTGCATTTCACTCCATGTAAATTAGACATCAATAAAAATAAAAGTTAAAAAAGGAAAAAAATGCCTTAGTCTGAAAATTCACAATGTGCTTCATGTCCTAGGCAAACATAATTAAGAGAATCATACTTAGAAAATAAAGAAGAGTCAGATGGCCTAAAGTGGAATAAAATCAAGTTGCATATGGTTTTCTTTCAATAAGACAATCATAGAACACGATATAATAGCATCTTTACTATTATAAACTAAAAGGTAATGGTGCCAGAATTCAATACCTGGAAACATTTTAATTACTGTGTGAAGGCAATAAAGAGACAATCTCAGATATGGAAGGACTCTGAAAATATCCCAGTCACCTAGATACCCTTCCAGAAAAAATTTATTTCAGGGGAGTGCAAAACAATGGGGTGGGGGAGATGGTGGGAGAGAGCAAGGATTACAGTTGAGAAAATTGTTATAGAAAACAATTGGCTACGACATTAAAATTGGTTATATAAGTCATGCACTTAAACGCCAGTAACTATTTCAGATGTGCACACAAAGCTGATCACCAGATACATTTTAAAAAAAAAATAAAAAGAATCATTTACATTTAAAAGGAAAGACAGAAAGCAAGAGTCTAGGTTTATAACACCAACTTAAACTGACAATGATTGAGAAGGAAGAAATAAAAGCACCAATCTCCACGTTTTCACATAGGTAAGTAAAAAATATTCTTCCATTATTTCATTTCCTCGTTTAACATACATTTAAAGGTACTTTTCTGTAAATTTATTATAACCAACTTTGAACTAAAAACAGTCTATACATCTTCCAAATCATAAACAGGAATCCAAATAATTGTAGAAAATAACTAAATACAGCTCATCCACCAAAAAAAATCATAGTTTGTTTTTAAAAACAGGCAAAAAAACACCACATACACAGGTGGAGAAAATATGACAAAAATGACAATAAAGGTAAATGACTTAGAGTCCCTTACTAAAAAAAATTCTATAAAGGATTGAATAGTTGGTATATACAGGAAGTATAAAAGAGGCAGCTCTAATTGTAGAGGAAAAACAGAAAAGCATATAGAAAATTTTATATGCTTTATTCAGGGGTCCTCAAACTTTTTAAACAGGGGGCCAATTCACTGTCCTTCAGACTGTTGGAGGGCCAGACTATAGTTTTTAAAAAACTATGAAGAAATTCCTATGCACATTGCACATATCTTATTTTGAAATAAAAAAAAACAAATGGGCAAAAACACCCCCATGTGGCCCGCAGGCCGTAGTTTGAGGACGCCTGCTTTATATTATGTAATATAAGCAAGGCTCTTCCAAAGTAGGATTCAGCTTTTCATGTCTCTCATAAGGCTAACCACTGAAAGTTGTGATTTTGACTCTTCAATCTCAGTATATGTATCTAGAATATATTAGAAACTCCTACAATAAGAAAAACAAACCAAATAAAAATGGGCAAAAGACTTAAATAGACAACTCACAAATATGATATGAGAATAGCAGTAAGAAACAGAATTTTGTTCAATACCATTAGACATTACAGAAGTGCAAAATAAAATCAAACAGGTACATACTAAAATAACTAAAATAAAAAATACTGACAACACCAACATTTGCTGAGCAACTGGAACTCTCATATATTTCTGATAGGGGTATAAAATGTTACAACTGTTTTGGAAAATAGTTTAGCAGTTTCTTACAATGTTAAAAATATATACCCTCACTCAGCCAGGAAAAAATAAAGAATAAAAAAAATTAACAAAAACAAAAATATATATACCTACTCCATTGCTCAATTATTTTTCCAAGAGAAATAAAAATATATGTCCAAATGTGTATCTTTTCTTTTTCATGTCTTTACTTTCTCCAAACATCCAATCTGTATTTCAGTCCAGAAGATCTTGTCTTCTCTTGGTTGTAGATTGTGGTATAAAGAAAAGAAAATGGAATTCAAGGAAATCAGAATTTGAGTCTAGCCCATATCATTTCCTAGCTCACCCTAATATGTATGTATTCTTTCTAAGTCCAATTTTTTTTTTCATAAAATTAAGGTTGAACATTCTTCAAAAAAGCATTGTTAGGCTAGACAAGATGGCTCATACCTGTAATCCTAGCACTCTGAGAGGCCAAGGCAGGAGGATAACTTGAGGTTAAGTGTTCAAGACCACCCTAAGCAAGAGTGAGACCCTATCTCTACCAAAAATAGAAAAAATTAGCCTGCCATTGTGGCAGGTCCCTGTAGTCCTAGCTACTCAGAAGGCTGAAGCAAGAGGATTGCTTTGAGACCATGAGTTTGAGGTTGCAGTGAGCTATAATGAAGTCATTGCACTCTACCTGGGGCGATGGGGTGCATTATGAAAATTAAATGTGATATCTCAATATCATGCCTCAAATGTAGTGGTTAATGAGAGAATGTATATATTAAAAATGTTTTAAGAAATTAACTTTCTCAGAATCATCTGCTTCACAGCTGAAGAGTTTTTATATGCATCAGAAAGTGTATTAAAGAATTTCACATTTATATTATTTAATTACTCAAAAAGGAGTAAATTCCTAAAGCTAAAATTTCAGTTCGTGAGTTCAAAACCTGGGCCAGTTTAGGCCATTCCTGTGTCTCTTGATAACTAAGAAAGTATCAAGAATCTAGAAATAAGAATTTAGGTTTCAATTTCTTGAAAATATATTTTTGTAAAATCATGTGGCATGGAATATGGACCTTGAGAGTTGTTTGGAGAGTTTATTTTTTAAAGATGAAAGCGAACTGTAAAGTATCTATGAGTAGAATTTAGCTGCTTCTAAGGAAAATAAAAGACATGGAGGTTTTCTTACCTTTTGTCTCCACTATAACTTCGCTACCAATTTTTAGCAGAATGACAGAGCTTAGGAACAATCTAGTGAGTAGCTTTTTTTCAAGTGTTTTGTTCAGAAAGCTCAAGAGAGGAGATTGTAAAGAAAAACATTACAGTTAGAAATAAAGTGGATTGGTCAAACGATCTTGAAAGAAGTCTCAATATTCTCACACTAACTGGACTTCCAGAAGCTCCTTTATTTGGATATATACCCTTATATTAATATTGAAAGTTAGACAGTATTTAGAAAAATATTGAATGTTCAATTGCCCCAATTCCGGAAAGTTATTTAAATAAGGCTCATCTCTTTTCACTTGTATCTTTTCAGCATACATTTGCGCTCATGCCACTTGCAGAATGTGGGATCCACTGAAAGTCTATCTCACTGGTCTAGTTTGTTCCTGTATAAAAAGGTAATGATAATACCTGTACTACCTACCTCACTGAGTTATTTGGAAGGATCATAAAGGATACTGTGTATGAGAGCACTGGAGAGTCCATAAAATGCTATAGTAAATTGCAAAAATGGCCAGTTTTTTTCCTTCCCTGTATCCATGTTTCTTTCCAATATGAATTTGCAGCTTCTCCCATTAAGGCATACATTTCTTCACCCTTAGAATCCAGGCTGAGCTTGTGGCTTCCTCTGACCAATAACGTGACAGTTCTGACCTCAGCCTCAATAGGCCCTCTTGGAAACCATGACAGAGCCCGTGAAGCAGGAAGGAGCTGTCCCAAAAAAGGCTATCCTGGGCCAACCAGCCCAGAGTCAATTGGGCAACTGATCACAGTCCCATGACCCAGCCCAGCTAAGAAGAGCTAAGTATGGCCTGTATTTGCAGAGCCTCCCAATAAACTCTCAGACATATGAGCTGAATAAATAGTTCATGTCTTACGTGAATATGTTTTGGGGTGGTTTTAAAAATAGCAATAGGTAACTGATATACCATATTACAGATATTAAGGTATCAGAAGAATGTTTCCATTTTTTTACTATTCGGAAGAGATGAGTCTACTGAATATAGCATGGAGAAAATCTAACCTAAAATTCCTTTCAAAATTAGACAAGTCACTTTTATGGAGAATAAAATTTTGTCTATCATGAAAAACCCAAATAGTATGATTTTACACTCTATTTACTTATACAGCACATACCTATGTTTCTGGGGGTAAATTAACATTCACAATGGTCCTTTCAAACAAATTGGCCATTGCCAATTTATATTATAGATATTCTCATGAGAAATATATCTGTTGTAGTTGAAAAGTAGCATTTCTTCCATCCACATGACTAAATGTCACCCAGAAAATCTGAAATTTTAACAGAAATCTCTTAGAGATTGTCTTGTTTAGTGTCCCACTTTCAAGAACCCACTCTCTATAATATCCCTGAGAGTAGTCAGCTATCTTTTATTTAAACCATTTCTGTGATAAAAAAGAAACTTTTGTCAAACATCTACTTCTGGGACCTGGAGTAACTACAATCTGAGATCTTGTTTATGTTTAATTAATTAATTAGAGCTATGCTCTAGAATACTGATATGGGTATCATGAACCAAGGATTATGATTAATCCAATTCTCTTCACCTCTTCACTAATCCAAAAGAAAATAAATGCAAGAATAAAAGAAACTGTTTTTGAGGAAGCCCTTTTTCATACCAGGATAGACTTAATCATCAGAATATTTTTCTCATCCACCCACTGACACTAACTCTGTCATTTAAACAGAGTAAATCTGTAATTCATATATCCTAAGCCACACTAAACTGTTTCCAAATCAATTTTTATGTGACTCTAACTGCATCCTGCTGGAACTCTAGAACCCTCAAATTCCTCTCAGGAGGTCCTGGGAATCTCCAGGTAGATATCACACAGGTTCCATAAACCAGTCCTCTTTGCAACTATGTGGCACATGTCATTTTCTTCCTTTCATGCTTCAGTTGACTATGATTATGTTCCTTATTACTACCCCAAAGCAGCAGCCATGTTTAGTGTCCACACTAAAGGTGACACCACTGCTGGGAGGCAACAGAGCCATGGCTACCTCTGCAACTGCCCACTAGTGTCAGTGCCAGGCTGTCAGTATCTGATGTCTGTTCTGAAGGTCTGCCACTTACCTCTGTCAAAGATCACAGTACCTTCTGCCCTCATGTAGAATCCTCTGGCACCAAAGAGGTTGATACTTCATGCTCTCCATGGACAACAAAGATGATAATAGGATACCTCCAGTAGTTTTTGCTTATGCTGTGTGTGTGTGTGTGTGTGTGTGTGTGTGTGTGTGTGTGTGTGTGTGTGTTTGTGTGTGTGTGTGTTTTCCATCCTAAAGGGTTGAGTATGAGGAGTGTAAATCTGCAGATGTTTAGCCACAGAACAATCCATGGGACATTCTGAGATAATTCATTAAATTACAGACCTTAGAAGTTATCTTGTTAAGTCTCCCATGTAATTCTCCCCAGCCATATCCTGCTGCCCTTAAGAAAATGTCAATAACTCAATTATCTTGTCTGGGGATGACTTCTTCACCCAAAGCACCTGAACTTCTCATGTAGTGGAACCCAGAGTTCCAGATAAAGACTTGTATTTTGTTTTCTCTGCTTAGTAATAAAGTGTCAGAAATTTCTTACAACCCCGAGAAACCTATAAGAGATCCTCTCAACAAAGGAAGGGTAAATAAACATCTGTGTGGTTTCTAATGTCTGTGCCTTTTCTGATAAATAATTGGATCAATTGTTAGAAAAGAGGAATGGGATGAATGTCACTTAAGAGTAAGGGCTGATCAGAAGTGGCAGGGTGGTACCTGAGTAAGAAGATGGGAGGAAGAAGTGATGGTGGTGCTATGGGTCTGAGAGGCAGCAGATAACCTGAGACCAGTTCTGAGAGCCATCTGGAGTATGGGAGGTATGCAGGCATGAGCAAAAGAAAGGACCGCTATGAACACAATGCTGCAATGGCCCTGCTGAGGCCAGCCCAGATAGAGGCTCATTCCTATACCCTAGTTTAGAAAAGGTGATTCACCCAGGCTGCCTTTTGCTCTGTCCCTCACACTGCTTTTCTGGTCACCCCTTCCAGCATGACCCAACATCTTTCAGTCCTCAATATGCTACTCCCCAGCAACACCTAACAGGGAGGAAGGGGGATGTACATCAAAGCTGCTGTTCTACCTGTCAGAGGGTAAGAAAGTCCAGGGCTCTGGGGATAGACTCAGAACATTAGTGTACTTCAAACCAAGGGCAGAGAGGAGTGAAAACCATGATTATACTCTTATAAAGGAACATTAAACAGTACCCTCCCCTCCTCCCTCCATAAAGTCTTCCAGGCATCTGGGAAAATGCTGAGTTCTATGATGAACACAACTTAACACTCAGCCTGGTATCCATCCTTACCTCTTGTTCAAGCCCTCCTCCATATGACTTGCTTTAAAATACTTGATGGCATGCCCCCTCTGTCTTCTGTCCTCTAGGCTAAGTTTCCCTTGATCCTTCAATTAGAAAATAAGTATGCCTGAATGGAGCCATTTGAACAAAATTCCCAGCAGCCTCATTTAAACAGGGAACTCCATCTGCAACCATCACTGTAAACATTAAATAGGGAAATCCCTTGGATACTGTCTACAAGACAGCCATCAGCACAGTGGGCCCTGTTAAACAAAGTCATTAGCATTGGTGTGATGAGAATTATACAAATTAAAAAGCTTCACCCAAGTGAAAAAAGATTATTTTGTTCTGCAAGTAAACTGCCTGGCTTTGCATATTGGTATTGGTCTCATCATTCATGAGATTTGTAAGCTCTCTGAGGGCAGAGTCAGAGTTTCATATCATTCCCCATTGAACATCCTACCCAGACATCGGCACATAGTTTGTACTTATTACACCCTTAACAACATGTTTGTGGATTGAATGTATATGTGGTCTTCATTCCACCATCTTTAAAGCCAAAGGATAGAAGTCTCTACCAAAGTCAGCACTGAGGTATACAGTTTGTGCTAGGAAACAGGCACACTAAGTGGTAGAACTCCAAGAGGGAATAGTTTTATGTAGAACCACCCAATTCACAGACTTTCATACAGCCCTAGGAAAGCTACACCCCTTATTTGATTGACACTGGGATAATGGGCCTGAAAATGTAAACTTTAATTCAAGAGAATCTTAGAGTCCATTTTCTAAAAGACCAATATGATCAACAATAACAGTTTTAGAGAAATCTGGCATGGCCTAATTCAAGAGCAAATAGGAAGAAACAATTCAAATAAGTTCAAATGTCACCTATTATAAAATTGATTTGACCACATATATCTTTATTTATTCAATAAATATTTAATACCTCTGTGTGCCAGAGCAGTATCCTGAAACTCTAAATAAGATTATTCAACTATTGCTAACCATTATTAATTATAATCAGTCAACTATTGCTACAATAATTGTGTATAAACAAAATTCAAAATCTCAACAACTTAAAAGAGCACATATTTATTTTTTCTGGTTCACAGGTTTGTAGATTGCTAGGAGTTCAGCTGAGGTACAACTGGGCCTGAGTCCAGGTTGTGTTGAATTCTGGTTTGTATCAAGTGTTTTCATTCTGAGACCAGAAGCTACCCATAGCACAATCTTCACACAGAGGACTGCAAGAGGGACCAGTGAAAACACAGTGTCACTCACGGCCTGGTCTGGAAACAGTCATCTCTACCATTTCCCATTGGTCAAGCCCAACATGAGCACAATGGGGAAATAAAACGTGCCTACTAGTAGGCACAAAAGTTCATATGAAAAGATACAGATGTATAATCCTTATGCAAGGAGGAAGGAAAGTATTTGGGAAAATAACCCAATCTATCATAAAGACATGACTGTGCTCATGGAGCTCAAGTGAAAGGGGACAAAAGTAAACAAATAATTATTAAGTTCAATGAGAATTCACTAAATAATTTTTAATGGAGTT
Source organism: Microcebus murinus (assembly GCF_040939455.1). Classification (NCBI taxonomy): domain Eukaryota; kingdom Metazoa; phylum Chordata; class Mammalia; order Primates; family Cheirogaleidae; genus Microcebus; species Microcebus murinus. The sequence continues at coordinate 39,562,013 of NC_134113.1, forward strand.
ATATATGTGGAATATATTTTAAGATCATATTTGCTGCTACTGGGAGCACAAGAGACAAGAATATAAGTATAGGGGCCAGTTAGGAAACTATAATGATTGAGTAAGAGATGATGGTGGCCTAGGTTATGGTGATGACAAAGGAGATTAAGACAGATGGAGAGAATTAAGGTATATCTTAGCAGACTTGGTCACTATTAAATGTTGTAAGTGAAGAAGAGGTATGTGTATAGGATACCACTTGACTTTCTGGCTTATGTAACAAAGAAAATGATGCCAGAATGGGGAAACATGAGGGGAAGAGTGTCACAGTCTTTGTGGTTAATTCCCTCAATTCATTCCTTTACAATGACTAATTGGAGCCAGTAGTCTAAATAAGGCATGCTCCATCTTCACCAGAGCTTCTTGGGAAATATTGAGTGGGGAAGTTTTGAATTTTCCTAGTTACTGAGAGCCATTACTGGTATTTTCCACTAAGGGTCCCAGAATGATACATATCTGAGATGCATGGAACAGTCTCATAAAACAAAGATTTGAATGCCACCTGAAGCACCACTACTTCCCTCTTGAGAAATACTGGCTTAAGTCTATTATGATAATCCCATTCTATTCACCAATGATTAGTTTAAGAATTGATCTGTGATTCCACCCTCACCAGTGAAACTTGAGGCAAAATATGTTAGAGAGCTTCCTTGAGAAGTTTCCTTACTCATATGACAGAGACACAGGAAGAAACAGTCCCTTTCCTCCTCTGAACACTGTTTGGATGTGGTATCTGGAAAGAACTTCTGCAGACCATTAGATTCTCATAAGGAGTTCACAGTCTAGATCCCTCATATGTGCAGTTTACAATGGGGCTCACACTCCTATGAGAATCTAATGTCGCTGCTGATCTGACAGGAGGCGGAGCTCAGGCAATGATGAAAGTGATGGGGAGCAGCTGTAAATACAGATGAAGCTTTGATTGCTTGCCCACCGCTCGCTTCCTGCTGTGTGGCCGGTTCTTGACAGGCCACAGACCAGTCGGTGGCACAGAGCTTGGGCACCACAGTCTTAGAAGACATGGCTGAAATTATTTATTCCATATCTACTATAGCGTCAAATAAAACTGCAAGTCACTCACAGCAAGTACTCAACAACTATTCTTTGAATTATGATTTTTTAAAACTTTTTTTTCATTTTTATAGTTGTTAAAGTATAATTGTGTGGACTATGTCATGTGTCTTAACCCAAAGGTTACAAGCTAGATACCCACGGACATATATTACATGGCCTTATGTTTCAAACACTTTGAATTATGTAGTTGTCAATAGTTTTAAATGGGGAACTCTCACATTAAAATCTGGATTTATGGCTTCCCTTGAAGACTGGTAGCACTGGTCCCACTTTGCTGCCTATCAGGAATGAGATGGAGCTGAGAAGCGGGCAGTGCCCTGCATCCCCCAACCTCCAATAGCCAACTCTCACATTTGAGTAGATGCTCCTCAATCCCCCCAGCAACAAGGCTTACTTCTATAAGTCAATAGAACCAGTGACCTGGTTCTAACATTGTGGGATGCTAAAATCTGTCTTTTTCAATGATACAGTAAATTAGTAAATTTTCAGTTTGCTCTTCCCTTCCTGTCCACCCCTTTTCAGTATTTAGCCATAGTACTGGCTGTCCCTAGTTTTAGCCTGTATGTACTGCCTAGCAAAAATAGATTAGTCAAAGTTGTCCTATGCTTTAAAGATAAAACTACAGTTTACATTGTTTAACAGATTAGGGTTTTTTAGGTTTACAGTTTACCCTGTGTACCACAAGAGAGCATCTTCCATTAGTAAGAGGGAGACCTAATGAGCCAGATAAAAACCCAAGCAAGGCTGCTTTTTAGGTAAAATGGCACATTCAGCAATAAGAGCAGCAGCTCATCTCTTAATCCTAATAATGAAAGAAAGGGGAGCAGCTTTAACATTTTTTTCACTTGCTTGGTGATCCATTTAAAACAAAAATTTATTTACATTTTAAGTTATTAAAGAATAATAATAGATACCTCTAAGTGAATATCATGAACTTTATTTAGGATCTCCTATTGTCTTTTTTAATGAAGGAATGGTACCTATTTTCAACCCCACTGAGATACTATGAAAACACATTCTCCAGCTCTTCTGCCATCCTGCTGTTCTATTCACTCTGTTGTACTAACCAACAGACCTCACTCATTTAAGCCATTTTTAAAACACAAAGAAGTTAGACATCAAGAAGTCAGCTTATTTTCCCTTCTTGTCTAAGGTTTACTAAAATAAAACTGTGATCAATAGCTGTATTAAGCAACAATTGTAAATTTTTGAACAGGGTACATAGGGTTACCCTCTTCTAAACTCCAGAAACCACGTAAATAAAACACTCTTCTGCAAAGCACTACATTTAAAGCCTTTGTATTGACACCTAGTAGATGATACTAATGTATAAAAGCAAGATTTGGTATTTCAAACTGCAGAGAAAATAGAAAGCTAACTCTCCTGAGAGCAATGAATTGGACAAATACCCTTTATGTCATTCAACCAAGGCAAGAAGTGTAGTAAAGGAGAAATGTAAATCAGTTGCTCAGGCAGTCAGAGACACACCATGACTGTTATGGTTAGCCTATAATAAGGATGAAAAATGAGATCACCATTCCATTTGTCTTCAAAAATTTCTTCCTCTCCCTTGAACGTATAATATTCTGATGCTTTTACTGCACAGATGCAATAGACTCTCTTTTTTTATCCTTACACAATAATGTGCTTAAAGAGGGTGTGCAATTAGAGACAGACAAGCAGCAATAAGTAGTAATAAGAAGAATGATCTTTTATTCATTCAAGACAGTAAGAGAAAGATTGACTAAGTTTTAAGATTATGTTGACTTGGGAAACATTTTTTCATTGATGCAGGACTATATTTAAAGTAGAACATTTGAAAATTTTCTATTGTAATTGTACCAAGAAACAATTATACAAAACAAGTTTCAATTTCTGTATATAGGGAGAGATATTTTTTACTGAGGTATTTTGAAAAGATGCTTTAGGTTCTGCATTGTCTAAGCAGTGCAGGTAGTATGTGATGTGATTCACGACTATAACATTATCCTCAATAGGGCTTCACTATTCTGTATTCCACTTATGCCCTCCCTAGAAAAGACAATAGAATGTCCAATAAAGCTTGAATCAATAGAGTAAGACAAATTAGCACTGGCAAAATGCCTGCTTGTCATTGTTTCAGAAGTAGATTTAAAGCTTCAAGATGCTTACTTTATCTACATTTTGATAAATTTCATTCACGATATTTTATTAGTTTTGGCCAGCTCCAATTTTACCTTTAAGCTTTAAGAACAGAATTTGAATTTACTATTCAACATAAGAAATAAGTATATAATAATATAAGTAGATTCTTTTGTGGTTCATAAGCATGATTGAGTTTTCACATTCATGTGTGAGATGTACGTCCTTCAAACCTTATTATGACCATGGCACATTACCTGTTTGACATGAGAAAAAAAAAGACTGTAAGTATCTACTCTGAGTATAAAGTGCCTATTGTTATATATCACTGACATAATCTATAATACAAAAATAGAGTCTGTTGTTATAACTTTACTCAGGAACAAAATGCTATAATACATGTGTAAATGTGTATACAAATTAAAACTTTGTCCTGTGAATTCTTTGGTTTAAAAATTTCGAAATGTAAAAGTGAATGATTTAATAATGTCACATATAGGTAAGAGAAAATAATTTAAAAATTCTTAGGAAGCAGGTTCAAAAGTAAGGTTATATAATTTATAAGAAGGTAGAGAACAAGCCCATAGTGTTTAGACCTTCGATTCGATGTTAAAAATATGCAAATCAAATACTTAGCTTTCAATCTTATTTTAAAAATATAATATGGTGAAATATTTAAACTTATTCAGAAAATTCCCTGTACTGGCTACTTGATACTTTTATCTCTTCACATATTTATTTATTCATTGAGCATTTATTGAACCCTTACTACATGCTAGAAGCTGACAGAAGTTTCAAAAATATCAACTGAATAACATTTCCCATAATATCTTTCTCTGTGTATATATATATATATATATATATATATATACACACACACACACACACACACACAATTCATACATGCCTGTCTATTCATCAAAATATAAAACATATATTGATCTAATTAGCCAGCTGGGGAAGTAAGCAATGAATAGAGTCTGGCTTTGCACTTTCCCTACCTAGGAAAGAAAGCCTTCAAGCTGCAGTCTCCCTGGGGGAGACGCTGTCACATATGCCTTTCTAGGAAGGATTAAGAAAGCAGAGCAGCTGGGACCTATTTTCAAATATAAAACCAGCATGAAAGGCTTTACATGAATGACTAAAACTCTAAGTTCAGATAAGCTGGAAAAGCCTAAAAAGGGATGCATTAGTCTTGGTGTTAAACCAAAGAAAATTGATTGGATCACAAAATGGGTAAGTTTAACTTCTGATTCTGTAAGCCTAGAAAAATGAAAAACAAAGATCTGTACCATTATTTATCAGTCCTCTTGTATATCATGGTCTGAAGATGATAAGGGTTAAAGGTTATATAAAATTACCACCACAAGCTGAAATCAAGATGGTGATTTGGATTAAAGACAACTTTTGGTAAATTCCATTCCTAAAATTTAAAAGAGCAGTAGCTTTTTTTCTAAGACAAGGTAGTACTTGCCATTTCTGCTCCTTTGTCATCTCTCACTGGAAGTGAACTTTTACTGATTAAGAGGTACTTTTTCTTGAGCATCTTTATACGAAGAAGAGTTTATTGCCAACTTATAACAGGCTCTTATGTTATATTCTTAGACATCGAAGTATATTGGCCCATTGTTTAAATCTGAATTACAGTCAAAAGAGACTGTTATGGCACTAGGAGTTTAGAATGAGGTCAAATTAAAGAGAAAATAAAGAAATAATTCTATCTTATTTTCCATATCTCTTTAAAGAATATCAAATGATTGCAGTGATGATTAAGTTTCTAGATATATGGAAACATAGTACCTAAGAAATAGCACTTTGATGTTTATAAACAAATATATAAGTCCAGCAATTATCACAAGTATCCTTTACCATTTCATTGCAGGAGTATATAGAATTAGTAAAAATAAAGAAAAACAGTATATTACTTAATAGTCGACAGCCAAATATGTTTACGCATTAACCCTTTTCTGATTCTAGCCAAATTTGGCCCAATCCTGAGCCTGGCTTCAGATTTCACAGGGTAGGAATACTATAGAGATACAGGAATCATTTAAATGTAACAACTTCAATTTCTGAAAAAAGTCATTTCTAAATTCTACATGTTTAATTTACTTAAATAAATTATTATTCCAATGTTGTTTTGATGATAGTAACATATAATTCTCATATTCTCTAAATCTTTCTTCACCTAAGAAACCAAAGAAACTTTCTCGTTGTGGAAGGAAGTGGAATTATTAGAGTTGAAGGTTATGGAAAGCCTACTCTGTCATTCTTTCCCCTATGGGTTATAATGAGTTTGAAAAACAGACAAATGAAGCTAGACAGGATAAAAATAAACTACCAAATGTATTTAGCACTCTCATGGTATTGGCTGTATGCGAGCAGTAGTAAAACTCCCTAATATACCCTACCTACTCTTTCTCCACATCTAGACCCTGGGGCCTATCTTAGGAAAGTCTGAATCTTCAAAGGTCTCTTACACAAACAACCACAAGGAGAATTAAGGACAATATAACACCCTCTGTGGAACCATGAGCTATTAAACCATGAGCCAATGAGCGACTTCCTGATCCATCGCATCAATCAGGTACATCATTCCCCCTCACGCAGAGAGAGTTCAGTTAGTGGCACAGAGAAAAATAGGACATTTTCCCCTCAATGTTGCCCTTCTTCAGGGTTTAGGGCACAGTCCACCTCAAGAAAATCGAAGAAAAGTTGACTGTTCCCTCAGAAATGAGTTTTGTGAAAATTTATCATGCTTTCATATCACACTTATGTTCTTTAAAAAAATGGAACAAAACAAAAAACTCAATAGTATTATTTTACCACAATAAATTCCAAAATTAATAGATTACATAAAATACTTTGGCTGGTTTCTCTTTTGCCCAGTGAAAATCACTAACAATTATAATGATAAAATCAACCATCTATTCTACTTTCTCGATGGAAAGTCATCACAGGATATGCAGTTTTTATCAGGTATATCACCTCACATGTGCATTTGAATTTCTGTCTAGTGAGAACCATTGTTTGCTTAATGACAACTCAGATGATCCTGAGGGATACTAACCCATGTAATAACACTGGAGGAAGCTCTCTTATCGGGTTACTTTGTGCATATATTCACCTACACCATGACAGGCAGTGTTCAAGGTACTGGGGCAACAGGCAAACCCTATTCACATAGAATTTCATTCTGGAAGATGGTTATAGTCAATAAGTAAAAGAATTACATAGCAAGATCATTTTATGTAGTGGTAAGTATAATGGAAGACCCTAAAACTACTCAATATGATAGTTCCTGGAGATCCTCAACTGAAGAATGCAAAAAAGGACTTGGTATTAAGTGTTCAAGAAAGGCTCTCTGAAGAGAAACCATTTGGGCTGAGGCCTAAATAAGAATAAATAGCCAGACAAACCTGAAAAGGAGAACATTAAAAATCATAAGGCTACACAAAAGCCTAGAGATGAGAAACTATAGTTTCAGTTTTTATAGAATCTAGCCTGTCTTATTCCAAGAAAATTACTCTATAGGATATTACCATACATTAAAACAGCACACGGTAAATAACACATGGTAAACCAGTGGGAAATGGCATAGGACTAATGATGAATCCTGTAAGATTGATCCATGATGAGGGATGAATGAATGAGCATATACCCAGTGCCTATTAAATTCCAGGCACTGATAAAGGTTCTTTTATGCTCTGCTCACTCTAAACAAAGGCATCCATTATTAATTCAACAGATTTATATGTAGTTCCTCTATGTACTAGGTATGGTACTTGGAATTATACTCTATCATGAAATTGACTCAGTACTCCCTGTAGGGTGTATGTGCTCGATTAAGGGAAACAAACAATTAAACAAGCCAAAGTGATTTAGCATGATCAGTGTCATCAAATGAGTAAAACCCAATCACCATAACAGGTACACATGGAGTTGCTACTTGGGGAAATGGGTCAAGAAAGGCTTCCTAGATGAAGTAACACTTAAATGAGGCTTTCCAGATGTACAGGAATAGCCAGGCCTCATGGCCTAGAGAAGAAAGTTTAAGAAATTACAAGCTCTTCTTCATGGCTGGACCCATGGGAGATGAGGAAACTATCAAGAGAATGAGTCTGCAGGATCAGCAGTGGCAAATCTGACAGAGCCTTTATGTTAAGTAACTTGGGCTTTATATGGAGGCAACAGGAAACCGCTTTACACAGGGAATGACATATTTGTGGTTTTTTTTTTTTTTTTTAAATCTCTATAGCTTCAATGTGGAGGAGATTCCAAAGTGGAGAGGAAGAAAAGCAGGTTGAACACAAAGTGATCATAATCCATTCAAGTAGTTTTCTGTGAAAACTTGAAAGCCACTATTGAGCTAGATTTCTGCCCAAATCTCATAGTGCATTGATTTAAACAAGCTTAAACCTTACTTATAAACTTCACTCACATTTTTAATACTCAGGTGGTCAATTTAATCACATTAGGTTGCATTGTATTACTAACCTCCTGTATTTTGAAATGTAAGTTTTTCACTGACTCAGCGTGGCCATGTTGCTTAGTTCAGGAAAATATGTCAATCCTTATGCCCCTCAAAACAGCTATTAAGACTCATGACATCAGATTTTTCTAGGTGATGTGAAATTAAATCATGACTCTTTGCTATATATTCTAATCAGCTACTCCATTAACTGTTTTCAAATGGTAATCAACTCAGCTCCAGACGAACAGTTACATATTCAGCTTGCTCCATGAATTCTATGAATGCATTTACCATTACAAGTTATAATTATATTACTTTCAGAAGTCATTTACAGCAATTGAACAAACTAAGAAAAATTCTAAAATTCTTGTGTGATAGTGCAATTAAACAATATGAACTGCAAGACTCTACTTCACATTCTAAAATTCAGTTATGATGTTATATTTTCAGAGAAATGATATTTGGGGAAAAATATAGACATTGTTCAGGTTAAGGCTTTACAGCTTTAAATCACAGACCACCAAGCAAAATTATCAGATAACACATTATATTTTGCTAAGTGCTAAATGAAATATATCTCTAACAGAAAGAAATCCTCACCCTCTCTTTTCTAATGGAGTGGCATCTAGGAACCTCTGCAGCAAAAAGACTGTCTGGGAAAAAGTACTTAATATCTCAGAGCACCTACTATGTGCTATGCCCTGTGCTAAGGACTTTATATATTTTGACCTATGTCATTGATGTAATCCTGAATATTTGATAGAGGAACCCATCTTCTTGTAGTCAGAATTATTTAATTTCTAGGAGTTAGCTCATTTATAAAAGAGGCTACAGTGTTATTTCAAGTACCCTTTGCTGCGTAACACACTACCCCAAAACTTAGAAGATTAAAATAACAATAATTTATTATTTCTCATGATTCTCTGAGTTGGCCAGGTGGTTCTTCTGCTTTTGTGGTGATGCTGGGGCACTGGTTTAGCTGGAAGGTCTACAGTCACCTCACTCACATGGTAGACAGTGGTATTGGCTTCTGGTTGGGAGCTCAGTTGGATGCGTTAGCCAGAGGCCTTTCTACATGGTTGCTTGGATTCTCTCACAGCATAGCAACTTGGTTCCAGGAAAGAGCATTCAAGAGTAAGCATTCCAAGAATATAAGCCAAACATGGAAACACTTACTGTGGTAAGCAGAATAAAGCCTCCTCCAAAGATATCTATGCTCTAATCCTCAAAAGTTATGAATACCTTAAATAGCAAAAGGAACTTTGCAGGTGTGATTAAGTGAAGGTGAGATGGAAAGATTAGATGGGATTATCTAGGTGGACCCAATGTAATCACAAAAATCCTTATAAGGAGGAGGCAGGAGTAAGGCATTTAAAGGTGTTATGTTGCTGATTTTGAAAATGAAAATGGAAGCCAAGGAATGTAGGCATTCTCTAGAAGCTGAACAAGGCAAGGAAATAGATTCTTCCCTAGAAACTCCAGAAACAATACATCCCTGGCTGACATCTTGATTTTAGCCCAGTGAAAACTTTTGACCTACAGAACTATAAGACAATAAGTTTGTTTTGTTTTAAGCTATAAGTTTGTATAATTTGTTAAAACAGCAATAGAAAACTAACACATTTGTCAAGCCTCTGTTTTTATCCCATCTCGTAATATCCATGGCTAAAGTCCAGAGTCATTGAACTGAATTAATGAAGGCATGGTTCATTGTAACAGTCTACTACCAAAGTAACAACCTAATACAAGTGCCATTTCCCTCAAAGTATTTCCCATGATTTAGTTTTCTGTTGCTACTACAACAAAATACCAAAAACTTAGTGACTTAAGACAATACAAATTTATTATCACAGTTTCTGTAGGGTATAAGTGTGATATAGGTCTTATCAGGCTAAAATCAAAGTGTTGGCAGGGCCATATTCCTTACTGGAGGCTCAAGGGAAGAATCTAATTCCAAGCTAATGTTGTTGACTTAATTCAGTTCCTTGGGGATTGTAAGACCGAGGTCCCTGTTTTCTTGCTGGTCCTCAGTGACTGGCCATAATTAGCTCTAGAGGCTTCTCTTCAGTCTTCTCTAAATTCTGTGACTTCCTTCTGCTGCATCTTCCTCCAGCTGTAGAAAGTTCTCTGCTTTTAAGGGATCATGTGATTGAGACCACTCGTGATAATCTATTTTAACATCCACAACTTTAATTACCTCTGCAAAGCTCCTTTTGCCATGTAATGTAACACATTTACAGGTTGCAGGGATTAGACACAGACATCTTTGGGAACCATTATTCTGCCTTCCACAGTTCTCCAAAACCAGAATCTTCATGCCAGAGAGCTTTAAAGTACAACATCCACTATAAACAGTAAAGTACAGAGTGCACAGTCCACTCTGTACCCTGCCTATGAATAAACTCTCAAACGCATTATTAGGCCGGGCGCGGTGGCTCACGCCTGTAATCCTAGCACTTTGGGAGGCCGAGGCGGGCGGATCGCTCAAGGTCAGGAGTTCGAAACCAGCCTGAGCGAGACCCCGTCTCTACCAAAAATAGAAAGAAATTAATTGACCAACTAAAAATATATATACAAAAATAAAAATTAGCCGGGCATGGTGGCGCATGCCTGTAGTCCCAGCTACTCGGGAGGCTGAGGCAGCAGGATCACTTGAGCCCAGGAGTTTGAGGTTGCTGTGAGCTAGGCTGACGCCACGGCACTCACTCTAGCCTGGACAACAAAGCGAGACTCTGTCTCAAAAAAAAAAAAAAAAAAACGCATTATTAGCATGGACAAACTCATCATCATTCCTCTGTTCACTGAATCCAACAGTATCTCCAGGAGACAATTTATTTGAGATGTTACTCCTCCAAAATTAGTCACAGTTGGGTATTTCATAACCAGCTCTGCTCCATCATTAAAGGGCAAGGCCTTTGAAAAGAGCAACAGTGCTGTTTTGCAATAACCACACAAACTACCTTTCTTGACAATGAAGAACAACTCAACAATTAATTGATTCAAAATGATTTCATGACATCATATGGTGGACTATGCGCCTACAGTGATGGTTGCATCTTCACATCTGTCTTTACTCTCCAAAGATGTTGGACTTTTTGTTCAATATCCTGAATCCCCTAGTGGCTTCTTCATTGGCACATGCAATATAATTACAGCATTTGAAGTGAATTGTAATTATCCTATGTTATAAACATGAGAAGTGCTTCTTACTTATAGATACATAGAGACTAATATGGATAGGTAGGTAGACGCAACAACCATACTTTTTTAAAAGGCCAAATGCCTTATTGATTCATTTCAAAATATTAACTTGTAAAATATTTCATTGGAGATTCAAGGACAATCTTGAGAAAACAAAGCCATAAGAGCTACATTAAGGAATGATGTGGTATTCAAAGTTAGTGAGGAGAATTTCATACCAACATTTTTTAAATTGATTCATAATATTTGTGCATAGTTACGGGGTAAGTGTGGTGTTTTGTTACATGCATAGAATGTGTAATGATCAGTCAGGGTGTTTAGAATATCAATCGCCTTAAAAATTTGTCATTTCTATTTGTTGGGAGTGATTCAAGTCCTCTCTTTTAGCATTTTGAAATATACAATACATTGTTGTTAACTATAGTCATCCTACCCAGCTATCAAGCATTAGAACTTATTTCTTCTATCTAACTGTATGTTTGTACTCATTAACTAACCTCTCTCTCTTCACTCCTGCCACCACACATACACCCACACCCTTCCCAGCCTCTGGTAACTATCATTCTACTCTCTTTAGCTATTCAATTAGGAGAGAAACTTATGGATGAGTGAGTGGAAGGAAAGGTACTTTACATGTACTGAAACCTTCTTACCAATGGTGCAAACTTTAATTCTGTTCCTCCAGGGAAATTTTCGGAGTACCACCCCTACCTCCAGCAATATTAGAGATAGCTTGGGGAATATTAGAGCTGCCTGGGAAGATATGGGTTTGGAAGCTTTTGTTCTAACTTTACACAATGAGGTAGAAGGGAGCCTCCTTCTGGTCAATCACATAGAATTTTGTTTTTCACTGAAAGTTCTTCTTTGCCTATTTTATAGCTGAAATTGCAAGTAGCCTCTCTTACTGAAAAAGATTCTACAGTATTAATACAAGAGCAAAGAAAAAATCACCCTGAGCTACCACAGCAGAAATGTGCCTAAACATACACATACTTCAAAATAAGTTAGTCCTGCAGTTTCAATTACTAAGCATTTAACACAATAGTCAAATTCCAAAGAAAACACAACCTATACATTAAATATATTCTCCAATTATAGATAGATTTAGGGCAAACTCGGTAAGCTAAATAACTTGAAAGTGAACTTATAAAATAATCTTTTCTTTATTAAAATATTCATTATTTTAATGTAGTCTAGAGGTAGACTTCTAATATTTATTCATAATAGATGTACTAAAGGAGCAAAAATCTTGGTTTATATATTTTATGAATACATCAATATGATTAATGGAGTCATTTTTCTGTCCTGCCATGTTAAATTACATCCATAGCCAAACCCCTAAAGTAAATTATGGGCTCCTTCAGGAAATACCCTGCCAAGAGAGTATTTGGCACACAGTAAATAGGCAATAAATATTGAGAAAAATAAACACACATTCTATTGAGGTGTAGACAGTATAGATTTTCAAACAAGTGTAAACTCTTCAATTGAAATGTTAACAGTCCAAAGCCTGGCACAGTGGCTCACACCTGTAATCCCAACAACTCAGGCGGCTGAGGCAAGATGATCTCCTGAGCCCAGGAGTTCCAGGCTTCTGTGAGCTATGACCATGCCACTATACTCCAGCCAGGGGTACAGAGCAAGACCTCTTTAAAAATAATAATAATAATAATTCTATTAATAACAGTCTACTTTGTCCCTCACCCAACAAATCTAAATGTTTCTTCTCCTTCTATTAACTGTAATGCATTCTGGATAGAGAAATTAATTAACAACAATCAAGCTTACTATAAATATAAGCCAATGTTATCATAAATGTACTCTGAGGCCATATAATAATTTTAGAACCACTGCATTCCTTGTTCCCTCAGGTTATGTTGATATTTAATTGCATGTCATAATGTAGAAATATTCACTTACCAAGAAGAATCAGGGTGAGTGGCTCAAGTGTCTCCTGGGAAGGCTTCCTAAATTCTAATTCATAGATACTGAGCTGGGGGGGAAAGGGGTTCCCCTGTACTAGGCACTGGGTACATACAGAGTTGAAAAGAGATATGGTTCCTGTCTTCAAGAAGCTTATAATCTAATAGGAGGTTAAATTCAGAAGTGCAGCAAAGTATTACAAGTGCTGAGATAGAAAAAATGAAAACACTAATAAGGAACTTGTCAGTTAGGTCTAAGGGGGAAAAGCTGGACAGAGTTCACCCACTGTGCCTGACACATCAGCTCCCTGCCATAAAAGGCACCTGAATGTCTCCATCTTCCTGTGAGAGATGTATAAAATGTTAAGAGAAAATGAATGCAAGAAGAGAAGGCCCCAGGACAACTCGAGACTGACTCATAATTAAAGCATTGTCTGCCGTAGGCTATTTCTTAACCACCAGGTGTAGACTCAGATGCCAGATGGCAAATGCCAGAATGCAACTTCCTACTGAGTGCCACACATGGACATCTACATGGACACATGGACACCTACATACACATGATATAACACTATAGATCAGGGTCCCCAACCTATGGTGAGTTGTATAATTAATTTGTTATATATTACAATGTTACAATAATAGAAAAAAAAAGTGCACAATAAATATAATGTGCTTGAATCATCCCAAAACCATGCCACCCCTCCCCCATCCATGGAAACATTATGTTCCATGAAAACAGTCCCTGGTGCCACAAAGGTTGGAGACCACTGCTATAGATCTTTTTTCCCTTTGGTTTTCATTCACCAGCTTTAGAAATAATCAAGGGCTTAGAACTCTCACTGACCAAGGCCCAAGAGTTCCCTCTTTCCTACCCAGTTCTTCGAAGAGATTTATGTGTCTGGTATAAACAGAATTCCTGCTGGTACATTCCAAAATCCCAAATTATCTGATTTCAAGGGGCCAGTGATTTCCCTTCTCACCACCATTTCTCTGAAAACCACCTCCAGTCAGTAATGACCATTACCAGGTGGACATGCCATCCCTAGTATCCGAAAAGAGTAGTGACTGACATGTGTGCTGCCCAGGAAGAAAGACAGAGGCTCCTAATGGTGCTAAATAAGGCATCTATTTGCTTAACATAATCACCATATGGAGCAGGTTCTACCTAAGGCCTGCCTGGGTGAAGTCCAAATTATTGTTAGACCTTATGTCCAATTTATCCAGGGCTCTGGCTTACCATGCAATGTCCCAAGGTACTGCCACAGATGCTGGGCCTGTGTTGGTAGAACCAGACATGGGAGCTTTAACCTGCAACCAGTAAACAGAGGGAAGTCTTTTATCTCAGTGGGAGGCCACAGTTCTGTTGCTTACACCCCCATCTGGACCCATAAAGCTTATATTTATTATGAGAGCATTTATTTGGAAAATTAATGGACAAAGGGCTCATTTGCTTTAAGAAAAGCAAAGAACAAGCTCAATAATTTATGGGAAATTTTATTTGACTACTGGGTCAGTGGTTTAATTTTGCATATGTTCTCATAAATGTAACCAGCAGTGTTTTATGTGAGAATCATCTTGTAAACTAAATGTGCTGGCAGAGGAAAATCAGTTTGCAGCACCCAAGACATTAGAGAAATTGGCAACCATGGAAAACACCTGTAATGCTCTCCTCCCCAGCCTCATAGCCACTAGAAGAGGAACATCCCTTGCTCACTCTCCTCTCAAGTGGTTAGTCCTTCTGTCAACCAAATACCTTCTGGGTAAATTTGAATATTATTAATAAAAAGGAGAAGCTAGAAGTAACAACAGCACTTATCCCTGTGCTGTTTTTTAAAATATATATATATTTTTTAAAAATCTGATTTAGTAATCAGTCTTTTATAACTGTGTACTCCCAATCAATGGCAAATTAAGGAAAAACTTTAGAGAAATTCTCAGGGGTGGGGGTTTGGGGATGGGCGCATTGTATGCACTGTATGCTTTAAGTGGCCAAGATCTATATGGAAAAATGTGCTTAAGGGAACTTTAGAGCCTGTGCATTTACCTCAATCCTACTACAGATGGGGAATCCAAAAGTGCAGACAAACAATCCACATCTGAAGTTGCTGCTAATATTAAGCAAGTTGGGGTTATGCAAGTTGGTAATTAAATTCACTCAAGACAGCCTCTTTGTTGTGAGCAGCCCTAGACACTGGCATCCCTTAATGTGGTTATCAAAGGAGTATGATAATACCTAACAGCTGTGGCTACCATTTGTGATTAGGACCTACCAGATAAAGACATTGTGTCAGGCATCCTACCAGATAAAGACATTGTGCTAGGCATGTTAACTCAGTACTGCTACAATCTTGCAGGATATATATTCTTATCCCTATTTTACAGATCAGGAAACTGAACCTCAGAGCAGTGAAAACATGGGGGGAAAATGATATGTAAACCTAAAGTAGTCTGACTCCAAAGTCAAGCTCTTTCCACTATACAGCCATCAACTTTATACAATGACCTTATACTAATACCTCTAGTATTACAGCCAGCTACCCAGTCTTATTTTCCAAGAAATCCTGTTCTTCTCAGTGGTCAATACTCTTGAGAGACAAATGCTATAGTTATGGCTTCCCAGCTAGAAGACACAGTAATTTACCCACTCTGCTGAGCTAGGACTAGAGAGCGTGCCTTTCCACATCTGAGATATTAACAGGGTAGGAACAAGGTTTACAGGACACAATAGAAATAAAAGTTTATCTGAGCACCCCCTAAGAAAGATCTGATGCATATTATTCATTCATTCATTCATTCATTCATTCATTCAACAAATATTGACTGAGGTACTCCTCCATGTCAGGCACTGTATTATACACATGCTAGGTTTAAAATAATGAGTAAAACAGAGTGTTTACCAGCCAAAAGCTCACAATATTAGGGAGACAGACTAGCAAAAGAGCAATTTCCCATTTTTTATCTACCTGGAATTTCCACTTCTATGTAAAATTTCCTTAAAAAGCATTCAGATTCCTCCAAAAATATGATCCTAACTTGGATCTCCAACCTTATGCATCCAGCCTCAATAGCATACTCCATGCCACAGCCAAATTGCATTAATTTATGCTCCCAATCAGTGAAAATACACTGTAAACCATAGAGCTCCATATAACTTACTAGGGTTTATTTTAATATTTTGTATTTTCTTTACTTCAGGCTTTGGCTCACACAGTTCTTGACCCCTGAAAAGTCTTTTTATCTGCAACTACCAAATTTCTATCTAACCTTGGAGGCCCAGGTGAAGCACTGTCTTCTCCATGAAGCCTTCTTTAGCCTCTTCAGCAGAAAATACTCTCTCTTGAAGCACCTGTTATGTTACTCTCATATAGCTGTAATGTAATGCAAAATGCAATAAATGCTATTTGTGAACTTGTCATAACTGTGCCATTATTAATACATTTTTAAAAATTAGAATAATGCTTAGAAAGTCATGTCTCGTCTATAAACAAAGTGAACTAACCCTTTTAACCACTTTTTGATACATAAAACAGGAAAATTATTATTACCCTCATTCTTTACTGCTGATGAAAGATTAAATGAATTATCCAAGGTCACACAGCTGGAAAGTAGTAGCACCAAGATTTGAGCCTAGATCCAGGGAATTTTCTACCACATCTTCTTCCATCCATGAAGCTCCTCTTTCCCTCCCTACCTGATCCCCTGACCCTAGGCAGTGCCTGGTCCAAGGAGCAGGATCTCCGCGGTGTACTGTCCCTCAAGGATAAGGGCTCTGCATTTTTACCTTTTAGTTTCCAGATCACCATTACCCCATCTGACCTCAGCAGACATCACCACAATCATGACACTCTTTCTGCCTTTGCCCATTCATTACAGTGCCCCCATGCAGCCAAGACCAAATGGTCAGAGAGCTGCAACCAAAATCAAGCCTATTTGCCATCCTGGATACAGGGAACATGGAAGTATCATGTTGTCCATCTCAGAACAGCAAACACTGGGTCAAATTACACTAAATCTGACTACCTTTGACTTAGTACAGGTATCTTACTTAATACATTGCTCAGCAAGACATGGGATATTCTGCCCCATATTCACCCAGTGAATATTCACTGAGTATTCACCCAGTGCAGGAAAGAAACGGAGAAGGAAATTGAGAAAAGTTCCTCAGAACTTTGCATGGTTTTATAATATTCTGTGACTTAAGCATCTTGTTTTTTCCATCGCTCAGTTATAATGAATAGTTTGTTAATTTTCATTTTTCATTTTCTAGCTGCTGAGATAGACCAAAAGGGACAATCTAACAAAGGGAAAACAAATGACTGAATAGTACAAGACACTAGCTCATGAAATATACCATTTCTTTCTGCCAGATCCTTTCCCTTGTATAATTTTTGCCAGAATCAATTGTTATTTTTAGAAATATTAAACATAGTACTGAATCAAGCAAATAATATCACAAATACCACTGGGAGAAAGAAAATGATAGATGATTAATGCTTCAATGTTGTCTTTCTAGGATGGTGTTTTCTAATGAATTACATGATGTAGATATTTAGGAAACCATTTTCCCTTCCGAGGAATGCTCTTTTATGAGCTTAGAAAAAAATAAGAATGATGTCCCACACAAATAGTACAAATACATGGTGTGCAAGTAAGTATTTTTCACTCAAATAATAAATGTACAAGGAAAATAATAGTCAATGACCATATTCCATTTCATATTTTGAAGACTTTTCTCACTGATTTTCTTAAATCATTACAGAAAATCAAATACTCTTCATCACATTTTTAATCTTCATTGCTTTTTCTAATCATAAGAATGCATACTATCATAAAAATTCAAATATCTCAGTAAAGCATTACATAGAAAACAAAGACTCCGATAATTGGCCAGAATTGCTACTTGTCTAGTAATCTCTGACTACAGCTTCAAATTTTCTCAATCTATTAACCCTCTGTGGACTGCTCTTCCTTCTAGATCAGCCCAGCCCCTGTTTCTTCTGCCACATTACAGCCTTACCTCTCCAGCCCTTGTACAGCCAAACATTCTCCATGATTTTTTAAATGTACTTCTTAAAAACTTTTTTTTTTTTTTTTTTTTTTTGAGACAGAGTCTCGATTTGTTGCCCAGGCTAGAGTGAGTGCCGTGGCGTCAGCCTAGCTCACAGCAACCTCAAACTCCTGGGCTCGAGCGATCCTTCTGTCTCAGCCTCCCGAGTAGCTGGGACTACAGGCATGCGCCACCATGCCCGGCTAATTTTTTTTTTTATATATATATCAGTTGGCCAATTAGTTTCTTTCTATTTATAGTAGAGACGGGGTCTCGCTCTTGCTCAGGCTGGTTTTGAACTCCTGACCTTGAGCAATCCGCCCGCCTCGGCCTCCCAGAGAGCTAGGATTACAGGCGTGAGCCACCGCGCCCGGCCTAAAAACTTTTTTTATTTCAAAATATTATGAGGGTACAAATGTCTTTGGTTACATGGATCACATTTGTAATGCTTGAGTTAAGGCTGTAAGTGTGCCTGCCCATCACCCAGATAGTGTTCATTGTACCCATTAGGTAGATATTCACCCATCCCCTCCTCCTTACTGCACACTGCTTGATTTCCACTGAGTTTTGCTTCCCTCTGTACACATGTGTGCTGTGCTCATTAGTTAATTCCAATTTAATAGCGAGTACATGTGGTATTTGTTTTTCCATTCTGTAGATATTTCACTTAGGATAATGGTCTCCAGTTGCATCCAAATTGTTGCAAAAGGCATGAATTCATCATTTCTTATGGCTGAGTAGTATTAGGTGGTATAAATATACCACATTTTGTTAAGCCACTCATGAATTGATGGACACTTGGGTTGATTCCACATCTTTGCAATTGTGAATTGTTCTGCAATAAATATTCAAATGCAGGTGTCTTTTTGATAAGATGACTTCTTGTCCTTTGGGTAAATACCCAGTAGAATTACTGGATTGCACGCTAGGTCTAATTTTAGTTCTTCAAGGAATCTCCATACTGTTTTCCATAGAGGTTATACTAATTTGTAGTTCCACCAACAGTTTATAAATGTTTCTTTCTCTATGAAACCATGCTAGCATCTACTGTTTTTGGACTTTTTAATAAAAGCCATTCTAATGGGAGTAAGGTGATATCCCACTGCAGTTTTAATTTGTATTTCCCTGATGATTAGTGACATTGAGTATTTTTTCATATGTTTATTATCCATTTGTCTATCTTCTTTTGAAAAGCTTATGTTCATGTCTTTTGCCCCTTTTTAATGGAGTTGTGTTGTTTTATTCTTGCTGATTTGCTGGAGTTCTTTTTAAATTCTAGTTATTAACCCTTTATTGGATGTATAGCTTGCAAATATTTTCTCCCATTCTGTAGGTTGTCTATTTGCTCTTTTGATTATTTCTACTTAGCTGTGCAGAAACTTTTTAATTTAATCAAGTACCATTTATTTATTTTTGTTGTGGTGGTGATTGCCACTGGGGTCTTAGTCATAAATTCTTTGCCTAAGCTGATATCTAGAAGAATTTTTTCTACATTTTCTTCTAGAATTCTTATGGTTTCATGCCTTACATTTAAGTCTTTTAACCATCTTGAATTAATTTTTGTGAGTGGTGAGAGATAGGGATCCTGTTTCATTCCTCTGCAAGTGGTGACAGTGGGCACCCTTGTCCTGTTCTACTCTTACGGGAAATGCTTTCAACTTTTCCCCATTCAGTATGATGTTAGCTGTGAGTTTGTCATATATGGCTAAAACAAAGACCATATGATCATCTTAAAAGATGCAGAAAAAGTATTTGACAAAATTCTGTACTCTTTCATGTTAAAATGTATTTGACTCTTGAGTCTCTTTTAGCCCTGCAATTTTTCTCTCTCTTTCTTATATAAACATCTCAAGATTAAGTTATATTCATTTCTCAGACCACTATGATATGTTTTCTTTCCCTTCTATTCAACTGAAACTGAAGTTCTAATGTCCAAATATATGAACATATTTGTCATCTCAGAAATCCTCTCCAACATTCAATTAAAAAATTCTGTTTAGGGCCAGGTGTGATAGCTCATGCCTGTAATCCTAGCACTCTGGGAGGCTGAGGCAGGAGGATTGCTCAAGGTCAGGAGTTCAAGACCAGCCTCAGCAAGAGTGAGACCCCATCTCTACTAAAAATAGAAATAAATTAGCTGGACAACTAAAAATATATAGAAAAAATTAGCTGGGCATGGTGGCACATGCCTGTAGTCCCAGCTACTCTGGAGGCTGAGGCAGAAGGATTGCTTGAGCCCAGGTGTTTGAGGTTGCTATGAGCTAGGCTGATGCCACAGCACTCTAGCCCAGGCAACAGGGCAAGACTCCGTCTCCAAAAAAAAAGAAAAAGATTCTGTTTAAAAGAGAAAATAGGGCATCTATATCGAAATAGAAAATATGATGTACCATTCATTGAAAAGGGGATACACCTATAAAGGTATATTTTAGAGAAACAAATAATTTTGAGAAACTAGGTATATCAGCATAAATGCCTTAAGAGCTATTACCACTAAATTACTGGAGAACTACCAACCACAAGTGTCTGACATTATATATATATATATTATTACCACAAAGAACTCATACAGAAATTTTACTTATATATAATCAGAAAGCTTCTCTTTTAATAAAATATGCTCTAGTTTTCAATGAAAGCTGAAATCAAAGATGGTTCTTAGTTGTTTCCCCCAGCTGGTATCAATGGGAAATTGCTTTTAAATTTCATTTGTTTTAGAATCTGGTGAATGCTTTTGACTGGGGCTGTTGTAGTCTTTTCCTGGACTTTGCATTAGGTAGCTCTGTCTCCTTACAAAATGATTCACTGTACCTAAAAGACCTTCAACGGTTAACAATTCTGTGTTCTAATGTGGAGTGGGACTAACGAGACAAGTATGTGCCTTTCAAAAGGCCAGAAAATATTTAAATAGCTTCCAGGTGTTTTTCCAGTCTTGGAGCTAGGAAAGAATTTATATTGACAAAACTCTATCTTCCAAAAATAATAACCAGGTTACCTATCAACATTAGATACATACATTTAGATAATTAAAATGGTGCCCAAATGAGCCACCTTCAGTTTGCAGTCCAGCAGGAATAGCAGAAAGGACACAAGTGTAGAAGGTAGAGAATTTGGCATCCACCTTCTGGCCACCTGTTGTCTCCACCTGTGGTTACACACTACAGCAGCCAGTAGATCCCACACCTGACCATCATGCCTTCTCACACACAGGGACTAAATGGGTTCCTAGAGACCACTGTAGGGTGGTCTCAGGCAGTGGCAATAAGCAGAGAGCCCACAGAAGCTTTCCCTCCCAAGCTGTCCACTCAGTCACCTCCTACATTCAACATTTAACATATTTAGAGATATATCCTAAGACACATTCTCTCTGACCTTTTAAATTCTTAATCTAGATGGAAACTGAAAATTCCTTCATTCTGCAATTCTGGTAAATAGGCTTTTGCTTTGTTCCCCTAGATATGAGTTTCCACTTCAGTAAACAACTCAGACCCACGGTTCCTATAAAAATGGGGTTTCTCTGGCTTGCTCTTGTCAGTGTCTTTCCAAGTACCATAACCTGCCCCTTATCCCCTGTCAGGTGTTGCAGAAACACTTCACATCAATTTCCTGTCTATTAGGTTGACTTTCTGGCTGCCTATCTATCTGCACGGCCACCTGGAATTCCAAATCAGTCATGTTTTCCCACTATTATGTTTCACTTGTCAGTTAGGAATTGTTTATCTTCTTGGATTGGCCCCCACTCTCAGCCTTGTAGCAAATGCTTCCTGACACAGAGACTGTGATCAAGAAAAGAGGACTTCTCCCAAGCTCTAGCAATATTGTCTAACATTTCTGTGATGGACAATTCTAAGGTGACCCTAAATTACTCCTGTCTCCTGGTATTTACACTTTTGTATAATTCCCTCTCTTGAATATGAGTGGAAACTGTGACTTTCTTCTAACCAGTAAAATATGGAGGAGGTGATGGGACCAATTTTTGATTAAGTTACATATGATTGGAACTTCCATCTTGCTAGCAGACTGTCTTCATTGATTTTCCCTCTTACTAGCTTGAATAAAGTAAAATTTCATATAGAGAGGCCCGTGTGGCAAGAAACTAAGGGTGGCCTCTGGCAAATAGCCAGATAGAAACTGAAACTCTCCGTCTAATGGCCCACAAGGAACTGCATCTTGCCAACAATTACGTGAGCTCGGAAGAGGATCCTTCTTCAGTCAAGTCTCAAATGAGACCCCAACTCTGGCTGAGACCCTTATTGCAGTCTTTCAAAAGACCTTGAAATAGGAGACCTGATCAAGCCATGCCTTGACACCTAAGTCACAGAAACTGTGAGATAATAAAGGTGTGTTATTTTAAGCCCCTAAACTTGTGGCAATACATTACACAGCAGTAGATCATTAATATAGTTTCCTATATCTGCTCCATTCCAAAATGGTTACTGAAGTGGGTTAGTTACAGACCAGTACCAAGTTGTAATATGTTGAATAATAAGCTTCAACCTTGATAGGTCTTTGTGAAGACAAAGCAAATGTATTTACAGAGATCAACTCCCAATGCTATTAAATTCTGCCATTTTTGAATGTCTGAGGAGAGTTACTGAACATTTCTTGTATTCCAATTGGCAAAGACATTGTTCATTTTCATACCCTGTGACAGACTGTATTTTCAGAAGATGGCTGCAACAAAATCCTTCATCCTATATACTCTCATGTAATGTGACCTTGCCACTATTCCACTGAGGGCAGAGTCTAATTCCCCTCCTCTTGGATATGGGCCAGGATTGGTGACATGCTTGTAACCAATAAAACCAGAAGTGACACTGGATGATTTTTGAGGCTAGGTCAGAAGAGGCCTCTTAGCTTATGCCTGGCCTTCTTGGCCCTCCTGCTCTGAGCTTGCTCCCTTTCAGAACCCAGCTACCACATTGTAAGAAGTCGAAGTCAAGTGGAGAGGCCATGTGAAGAAGCTCCAGATAGCACGTGAAGCTGAACCCAGCCTTTAAGGCAGATGCCAGACCCATGAGTGAGAAGATTCTGGATGGTTCCCCAGAAGTTAAGATCACTCCAACCCATTGAGCTTTCCCAAATGAACACCCAAACATTGTGGAGCAGAGACAAGTTGCATGTGTGTCAAACTTGGCTAGGATCTAGTACCTAGTTAATCAATGAAATGGTAATCTAGGTGTTGCTATGAAGGTGATTTTACAAATAGGATTAGCATCTGTAATCAGTTGCCTACATGTAAAGAAGATTATCCTGAATAATCTAGGTTAGCCTGATTTGATCATTTTGATCTGTTAAAAGGCTTTACAAACAGAGCTGAGGTTTCCCTGAGGAAAAAGAAATTCCACCTATGGACTGCAGTATCAGCTGTTAACCAAATTTCCAGCCTGCCCTTCCTGTTGGCCTGCCATATGGATTTCAGACTAGCCTAGCCAGCTCCCATAATCATGTAAACCAATTACTTGTACTAAGTTTATTTTATATATATATATATATGTATATATATATACACACACACACACTCACACATACACCCCCACATACATATACACATCACACACATACAAGTATACACACATGCATACACACACATATATTCAGCCCACCATATGCACGAGTTCCACATCTTGTGATTCAACCAACCAAGGGCCAAAATTATTCAAAAAGGGATACAGTGAACTATAATTGCACTGCTGCACTCCAGCCTGGGCAACAGAGCAAGACCTGACCTCTATAAATTAATTAATTGTTAAAAATAACAATACAAATAATACAATACAAACAATACAAAAATAATACAAATAAAAAACAATGCAATATCGATACAGTATAACAAAACAACTGTTTATATAGCATTTACATTGCATTAGGTATAAATAATCTGGAGATAATTTAAATATAGGGACAATGTGTGGAGGTTATATGCAAATACTACACCATTGTATCCAAAGGACTTGAGTATCTGCAGATTTTGGCATCTTCAGGGGTCCTGAAACAAATCTCCTGCAGATACCAAGGAACAATTTTGTGTGTGTGTATGTATGTATACAGATGACTCTTGAACAACATGGGGGTTAGGCACACCAACCCCTCCAAACCCCTCACAGTCAAAAATCCATGTATAACTTTTGACTCCTCCAAAACTTAACTACTGAAAGCCTACTACTAACTAGAAGACTTACCAATAACATAAGCAGTAAATTAACATATTTTGTACATTATATGTATTAATATTATATATTGTATTCTTAAAATAAAGTAAGCTGGAGAAAAAAATGTCATTTAGAAAATTAAAAGGAAAAGATATTTACTACTCATTAAGTGAAAGTAGATCATCAGAAAGGTCTTTGTCCTTGTCTTCTTCATGTTGGGTGGGCTAAGGAGGAGGACGAAGAACAGGTGTTGGTCTTGCTGTCTCAGGGGTGGCAGAAGTGGAAGAAAATCATGTGTAAGTGGACCTACACAGTTCAAACATATGTTGTTCAAGGACCAACTAGATACATACCCAGATTCAGATATAGATGTATATCTGCTTACTGGTTATTTTTCTTTGGTAGAACCCTAATGATATATAAGCCATCCTGACTATGCCTTGTTTGAATTCCTGACCCACAGAATTCATAGAATAAAATGGTTATTGTTTTATACCACTAATATTGAATTGTTTGTTATGCAGCAACAGATAACCAGAAAACATATTCTTACTTAACCACTTTCTAAAGAAGTCCCTAAATCACTAGAAAATGTCGATTATATGTATTTCACATCCCTCTTATACTTTAAGCAAAAGAAAAGAAAAAGTAGAGTACTGTCCCTGAATCCAAACACACTTTCATTCATCATACTACTGAACTCTAAATCTAAAAGACTCCTTTCTTTGTCCTTAGTTGAGACTATATTAACAACATATGAGACAAAAAGCTTCCTAACCTATCTTAGAAAAGGCAACTACATTTATAACCTGGATTTTTCTTGCTGTTTTCAATGTGCCAGAGTCATATAAACAATAATGATATTGTATTACAGTAATAAATAGTATCTCTCTAGTTGTAGCCCCTACCTTCTTTTATAGAGCCTCTATTATCTACAAGCTCCCTTTCTCCACTCTCAAAAGTGCCCATTTGAGGTTTTCTTCAAATGAACACAAAAGTGTTTTCTCTGCTTCTGCTTGGTACCCCTTATTTTTCCCCCACACATCTTCAGCACCCTTTTCAAGTAACTGGTGTTGCACCTGCTACAGACTGTGAAGCCTTGCAAAGGTGGTGTCCCTGCCCATATCTGCTGTCCATGGTGCTGATATCCTATGTTACAGAGCTCTGTAACATAATGACATAAGACACTGCCTCATGCCCCTGATAAAACCACATACCCAGGAAGTCAGATCCAGAGACCCAAACATGGGATTTTGCCAGGCACTACTAATGAAGGCCTTGAGTAGTCCTATGGTGCTAGGCAGGGTTTCACTGAAGCTACAAGTGTTACTAAAATGCTCATGTCCTAAATATACCAAAGTTGCATCTTCTTGGTACCCAGTTTTTCACTCCTTCATTTTTTGTACCATGCTTTTTAATAGGTAACAATACAACACTGTTTACTGCTCTTAACACATTGGTAAGTTTTGGTGAAATTTTTTTTCCATTTTTATCTTTAGTCTTCAGTCTTCTAGAAATAAATTCATGAGCATTGTTCTGACAAAGCAAATCTTAATAGCAGACATCATGCTGTATTCAAAATCGGTCCTAACTTATATAATAATTACCAAGCTTGTCTGTTAATTCTCTTTTCTCTTGTAATAAGTTAATTCTTGAGAGTTTCCTCAGACCTTTTCCCAAACAGACCCTGAGTGAACCTGCCCTGATGTGGCTAACTCTAAGATAGAATCAGGCTTTCACTGAGAAACCCTACTATATCACATTTATCTAATAACCTAGTTTAGCTGAAGTAAAGTTGTAAGTTCTTATTTAATCCTGATGAGGGAAAAATCCAGAGCTCCACTTTTACTATAATTAAACATCTTATTTTGGTGTGCTGGCTTATTTTGATTTACTGATCCTAATCTTAGAAAAAATATAGTACTTAAATGATGGCTTTTCGAGCAAGACTAAGTTCATCCCAGTTTTGCCAATTATTAGCTTTGAGAACTTGGAAAAGTTAATCACTCTGAGCTTCAGTGTTCCAGCTATAAGAGAAATATACTGATATACATATATTCTGGGGTTTTAGTGGATATTACCTCTCCTTAATAAGCAGTATAGGCATATGATTGGCAGCATCAGGACACTGGTATACAGTAAGCACTATATATAGATTTGCTACTATCATTCAACAATTGTTTGGTTGCTGTAACTTAACCAATTATCATCTGTGCAAAGAGTTTCTCATTTAGTGACATTTGAGGGGTAAAAATTGATGTGGTTTGGGCATGTGCCAAGGATTATATTTAACACTTTATGTGATCTGAATTGGGAGAGGAGACTGCATAGAGGAAATTGTGCAAATATTTGTACTTATTTGTAATAAAGCATTAAATTCTAGCACATGTTACAATTGGAAGATAGTTTACAAGCAAATGTGTTTCATTGGCATATAGACATCTTTCCCGCATAAATACAGTCATCCAATTTAACCAGCAGTTGGCATAAATATATGATATTAATACATTAGATATACTAGCTCCTATATGTCAAGATATGCAATTTAATAGTATTCTGACATATATGTCAAAATCATTCCTATTTAGGTCCACAAGAATACTACCAACAAAGAATAGTTACTGCTAATTTGTATATTTCCTTACTCATTAGCTAAAATACTGAGCACCTCTAACTAATGAATTTAAAAAGTGTAAATGAAAATTTATATTTATACAAACATGATAATTTATACACAAATATTCATAGCAGCTTTATTCCTAATAGCCAAAAGCTGGAAACAACCTAAATACCCTTCAATGAGTGAAGAGGTAAAAAAATTATGGTACTTAGTATCATATTTGGTATTTCCAAATCATGAACTACTACTCAGCAATAAAAGGGAATGAACCATTGATAAACACAACTTGCATGAATTTCAAGGGAATTGTGCTGAGTGAACAATAGTCAATCTCAAATTATATACTGTGTAATTCCACTTATACAACACTTTTTTTTTTTTTTTTTTTTTTTTGAGACAGAGTCTCACTTTGTCGTCCAGGCTAGAGTGAGTGCCGTGGCGTCAGCCTAGCTCACAGCAACCTCAAACTCCTGGGCTCGAGTGATCCTTCTGCCTCAGCCTCCCGAGTAGCTGGGACTACAGGCATGTGCCACTATGCCCGGCTAATTTTTTATATATATATCAGTTGGCCAATTAATTTCTTTCTGTTTATAGTAGAGACGGGGTCTCGCTCTTGCTCAGGCTGGTTTTGAACTCCTGACCTTGAGCAATCCGCCCGCCTCGGCCTCCCAAGAGCTAGGATTACAGGCGTGAGCCACAGCGCCCGGCCTTATACAACACTTTTGAAATGACAAAAATATGGATAGGAAATTGATTAGTGGTTGCCAGAGGCTGAGGGAAAGAGGGAAGCAGATGCAACTATCAAAGAGTAGCATAAGGAACACTCATGATGGAACTGCTCTGTATCTTGGCTATAATGGTGTCACATGAATCCACACAAATGAAAAAATGCACATAACTAGGTAATAAATGGGTGCAGGTAAGGCTAATGAAATCTAAATAAAACTGATGGATTTTATCCATGGCAATTTCCCAGTTGTGTTACTACACTATAGGTATATAAAATGTTGCTATTAAGAGAAACTGGGTAAAAAGTATCTCTTTGTATTACTTCTTATAACTACATGTGAATCTATAATTATTTAACAATAAAAATTTTACAAAAAAATAAACACATCTAAGAATTTTCATAAAGTATTCTATAAAATATCAACTTAAAATGAGAAATCTAAGAGTAGCATTATTTCATCACCTTTAGATTCATAATATCTGCCATTTTTAAAGCAGCAATTCCATCACTCTAATTCAATAAATATTCACTCACAGCTTACTGAGCTCTCGGCACTATATTAATTGTAGGCATTACAGAAAAGAAAATATTATATGACTTTTAAGGATATTGTTGTGGTAGGTACTATGATCCCTATTTTACAAATAAAGAAACAGATTCAGTGACATTAAAGAACTTGCCTAAATCCCCATACCCAATATATAATAGGTCTGGAATTTTCTCTCAGCCCAGTGTTTTTTCCAGGACTGTAACACAGCAGCCTCTGTCATACAGAAATGTCCTTCATAGTACAAAGTAGTAGCTATTTAGAATAAATTCAGGAACTTAAAAGATGGATTTGAGGCTTGCTTTTCTGTTACAATAAGGGGGTTACTAATTTCTTATAAATGACCAGTGAAGGAGAAGTCCTTGCTTCTGCAGAAACACCAAGGAAGAGGGGACATTGAAGATCAGGACTGGCTCTGGCAGACAGGAATTTGAGCTGGGCTGGTGATGGCAGTGAATGAAGTGGCAACACTACAGAAAGACTGAGCCTCAGTCAGGAGGTGAGGCCGCTCTGTTTGTCACAGACTTCTTGGTGGAAAGATGCCCTGATACCTAACCCAGCCACCTCTGCTGTTCCTGGACAGGGCCCTTGGCAGGAATACAATGTAAGCATACCACACTTTGAGGGGTCACTAACATCTCATGCCTTGGTGGGGAGGGCAGGAGGTACAGGGGGATGCCTCAACTGTGAAGCCACCTGGGGGCAATCCGAAGTCAGTTTTCTAGAATGGTGAGGTGGGGTGACTGTAATTTCCTTCACTGTTATATAATACTAAAAATTGGGATTCCTAATCGTCTTTAGTTCCCAGAAGCGAGAACTTCTCTTTTACACCTATGATTCAGTCAGAGAAGCAAAAACTTAACCATCATTGAATGAATTGATCCAAGGTGAAAACCTGGAGGACAATAGGCTAAGAAAAATAATCAATATTTGGTGATAACATTTTAAAAGCTCAGATTTCTGTCTTCTCTTGAAATAGCTGTATACAGCAATAAAAGGCAAGAGCTAAGTGACAGCTGCCTCCTTCCAAAAGGTCAGGCAGTCATTAATTCTCCACAATTCTAACAGGACCTGCTTGACCCCAGTGAGATGCTTCCTGGCTCCAGTGAGCATTCTAGGTTTGCAATCTTTGACTCAGGGAGGCAAGTCTCTTCATTCATTATAAATGACACCCACAACAATAACCTGTGTCTTAGAGACTCTCTCCTATATCACCAGACTCCCTTCCCCATCCAACAGTTTTCAAAATGCACTTCCTCATCCTTTGTGAAAATTCAAAGTACACCCTAGACTTTAAGAAAACAAAAAACAGGTAACATAGTAGCAAAAGGCTCTAATTTGGACATTGGGTCAAAGGAATTAATAATTTAAGGAAAAAACAAGCTACATATATTTACTGATCACTTACTATGAGCAGCAGCAGCCATAGTAAAAAAAAAAAGTAAAGTGCAAGCAAGCATGTGTATTTTAGTAAGCACTCCAGGGGAATCTTGTCCTCAAGGAATTTGGTAAGTATTGCAATATCTTGTTTACTCTTATTATAACCATAATAAAGGTAGATGCTATTCCTAAAAGGAAACCACAACTTAGGTTAGCTAATTTGCTCAAGGGTTCTGTCTTAGTCCACCTATGCTGCTATAATAGAATATCTGAGAGTGTGTAATTCATAAAGAACAGAAATTTACTTCTCGTAGTTCTGGAGGCTGGAAGTCCAAGATCAAGTTGCCGGCATTTGGTCTGGTGAGGACCTTCTTGTTGCAACCTCATAAGGCAGAAGGTGGAAGGGCAAGCTAGCCAAATGGTGGCTGGCTGCATGAAGCCTCAAGGGCCTTAACTCCATTAATAAGGGAGGAGATCTCATGGCCTGATCACCTCATAAAGTCCCCACTGTGTCATACCATCACATTGGCAACACTTGAAGTTTGGTGGGGACACATTCAAACAATAGCAGGCACACTGCCAGTGAATTGGTATGAATCAAGAATACACCCACATCAGGTGTTCACAAACTATGGTCCATGGGCCAAATCCAGCCCATTGCCTGTATTTTTTTGTTTTTCATTGTAGTAAAATATACATAGCACAAAATTTACCATTTTAAACATTTTTAGGTGAAGAGAACAATGTCATAAAGTACATTCATATTGTTGTGCCACCATCACTTCCATCCACCTCCAGAATTTTTTCATCATCCCAAATGGAAACTGCAAACCTATTAATAACAACTCTTAATTCTCTCTTCCCCCTAGTTTCTAACAACCACCATTCCACTTTCTGTTTCTATAATTTTGACTACTCTAGGTACCTCATTTAAGTGGAATAATACAACATTCATCCTTTTGTGACTGGCTTGTTTCACTTGGTATAACGTCTCCAAAGTCCAACCATGTCATAGCATGTTTCAGAATTTGCTTCCTTTTTAAGGCTAAATAATATTCCATTGTAGGCATTATATGCCATTTTCAAAAGCTATTCACCTGTCAATGAACATTTGGAGTGCTTACAACTTTTGGCTATTGTAAAAAATGTTGCTTTAAACATGGGTGCACAAAAATCTGTTCAAGTCCCTGTTTTCAATTCTTTTGGGTTATATTCATAGAAGTTGGATAGCTGGATCAAGTGATAATTATATTTTTGATATTTTGAGGAGCTGCCATATTATTTTCCATAGCAGCTTCACCATTTTACATTTCCATCAGCAATATGCAAGGGTTCCAATTTCTCCTTATCCTTGCCAAAAGGTGCAATTTTCTGGTTTTAAAATAATAACCACCCTAATCACTAAAGTGGTTTTCATTGAGGTTTTGATTTGCATTTCTCTAATTTTAGTAATGTTGAGCATCTTTCATGTGCTTATTGGTCATTTGTATATCTTCTTTAGAGAAATACCTACTCAGTCCTTTGCCAGTTTTTGAATTGGACAGTTTGTTTCTTTTTGAGTTGCAGGATTTCTTTATATATTCTGGATATTAATCCCTTATCAGATATATGATTTGCAAACATCTTCTCCCATTCTGTGGCTTGCCTTTTCACTCTGTTAATAATGTCTTTTAATGCACAAAAGCTTTTTATTTTGATGAAGTCTAATTTATCTATTCTTTTCTTTTATTGCTTTGCTTTTGGTGTCATATTCCAGAAATCATTATAAAATTTAATGTCATGAAGTTTTTCCTTATGTTTTCTTTTCGCGGTTTTAGAATTTTAGCTCTTATGTTTAAGTTTTTGATCCACTTTGAGTTAATGTTTGTATATAGTATAAAGTAAAAATAGAACACTATCCAGAGAGCATTGATTTTTAAATTAAAAAATTTTTAATCTTGGCTGGGCATGGTGGCTCACGCCTGTAATCCTAGCACTCTGAGAGGCCGAGGCAGGTGGACTGTTCAAGGTCAGGAGTTCGAAACTAGCCTGAGCAAGAGCAAGACCCCGTCTCTACTAACAAAATTGAAAGAAATTAATTGGCCAACTAAAAATATATAGAAAAAATTACCCAGGCATGGTGGCACATAACTGTAGTCCCAGCTACTTGGGAGGCTAAGGCAGAAGGGTCACTTGAGCCCGAGAGTTTGAGGTTGCTATGAGCTAGGCTGATGCCACAGCACTCTAGCCCAGGCAACAGAGTGAGACTCTGTCTCAAAAAAAAAAAAAAAATTTTTAATCTTAGTATTAGTCCCCCCTTTCAGTGGCTACAGCCTGCTGTTCTATCTGATTTCTTCTCCCTTCATGTAAGTTGTTTTATAGAACCTACATTTTCAATTTTTTCCCTAATGTATTGTCTCTGAAACATCTGACATTATTTTAATTTGGGGATTTAGGGGGTTTTTTAAATGATTTTCACTGCCAATAGCCTCAGATAATACACCAAATCACCAATGCTTTAAAACTTTACATAATTAATGCCTATAATTCTACCTTGTCTTCATTGAAATAAAAATGAGACTGGTTTTGTCCACCATCTTCAATCCCTTCTTGGAGAATCTTTCCTGTCCGCTCTTGCCAGATTAAAGTATTAAACCAAGATATGATATTAGTTGAGAGATATTCATTTGGGGAGGGGGGAGTGGAAAGTTAAAATTCACATACCACACAATTCACCCATTTAAAGTGTATAATTCAATAACTTATAATATACTGACAGAGTTTTGCAACCATTAACATGATTAATTTTGGAACATTTCCCTCACCTCGAAAAGAAACCTCACATCCTTTAGCAATCACCCCTGACCCTTCCTTCCACACATTCCACCTCCCCAAGCCCTAGGCAGCCACTAATCTACTATCTATATAGATTTGCTTATTCTGGACATTTCTCATAAATGGAATCATACAATATGTGTTCCTTTGTGACTTGCTTCTTTCACTTAGCATGTTTCAAGGTTCATCCATGTTGTAGTATATATCAGTACTTCACTTATTTTAATTGTCAAATCATGTTCCATTGTATGGCTATATCGTGTTTTATTTATTCATTCATAAGCTGATATACTTTTGGGCTATTATGAATAATGTTGCTGTAAACATTTGGGTACAAGTTTTTCTGTGAACATATGTTTTCATTTCGCTTGAGTATATACCTTAGAGTGGAAATGCTAGGTCATATGGTAACTCTGTTTAACCATAGAAGGAACCACCAGCCAGTTTTCTAAAGTGGCTACACCATGTTGCATTCCCACCAGCAATGTAAGAGAGTTCTAATTTCTCAACATGCTTGAAAAAACTTGTCACAATCTGTCTTTTGCTTCTAGCCATCCTAGTGCATGTGAAGTGGTAACTCATTGTAACCTGAGACACATTTTTGATAGCACCAAGTTTTGTGGGATGCTCAAGCCCAATCCACACGCAATTCCCACTGAGCTCAAGTCTAAGTTCCCTGGCTCCCATCTGCTCCCCAGACCTCACTGCTCTTCCTCTATAGCAACTGCTGCACTCTAATCTCTCCCAGCCCCTGGTCCTGTTTGAAGAAGGCATTTCTCTACATGATTCTGTGGATCTGCATCTGTGGGTCAGACCATTCTGCAATAAGTTTGCAGATTTTGTCTCAACTTCCAGGAGCTCACTGCAATGCCTGAAGTTCTATGCTGTCCCTGGAACATATTTTTGCTGCTCATTCCATTTCTTTGAAGTATATTTGTCAGACGATAGTTAAAATTAAGCACATCTGAGCTGCTTTACTAGCCCAATTTAGGTTGCTCTCTGGGCCTTTACTTAGCCCTCACTTACTAATGGCCACAGGG
Organism: Microcebus murinus; assembly: GCF_040939455.1. Lineage (NCBI taxonomy): Eukaryota > Metazoa > Chordata > Mammalia > Primates > Cheirogaleidae > Microcebus > Microcebus murinus. The sequence goes on from NC_134113.1 coordinate 39,595,174, forward strand.
CACTAAACAAAATTGCCGTGTCCCCATGGATCTGTCTACCTCAAAGTCTATTTATTAGAATTCCATCTCTCCTAATAATAAAGACAATGCCCCATGGGGGAGTTTTTACTGAAATCCTTTTTTAACATGAAAGATACTTCTAGTTCTCACTGATTTTCAGAGCAAGGATGACTGATGTTTCCAGAATTGGATATATGAGCAAGTCCTTTCTGATTCAGAAAAACCAGCTCTTTATTACTCCCTAAATTCTTTCTAGTAACCCCTACTGCTGCCCTATCTCCACAGGAACTTGTTTGTGGGATAGCAATTAACCTCAAATATTATATTAATAGTATTTCCAAACCAAAATGCCTTTAATAGCATGACTCCTCAGAGGAATTCTTAGGCAAATTTATTTATATTTTAAGTCTCTTTAGCTGATTTCCTGGGTCTAAAATTGCAATTTAGGTATGGCATTCTTTCAGTGTTTGCTACCTCTGGATTAAAGGTTTATCTCTAAATTCACTGTTTCCCTTACAATTCAGTGGTATGTATGGTTTAACATTCAAATTTTTCTATTAATAAGATGTTTCTTCTTCCCAGTGGAAAAAAATGAATCCATTATCTGAATTTTTTTAAATGCTGGGAAATGCAAATAAAAACAACAACCAGATGTCATTACCATCTATTAGAATGGCCAAAATCCAAAACTTTGACAATGCTGAATGCTGCAAGAATGTGGAGGAACAAAAAATTTCATTCACTGCTGGTGGGAATGTGAAATGGTAGAGCCACTTTGGGTGATAGTCTGGTGATTTCTTACAAAACTAAATATATTCTTACCATATAATCCAATCGTCACATTCCTTAATATTTACCCAAAAGAATTGAAATCTTATGTCCACACAAAACCTATATATGGATGTGTATAACAGCTTTATTTATAACTGCCAAAACTTGGAAGCTATTGTGGTGACCTTTAGTAGGTGAATTGATAAATAAATTGTAGTATGTCCAGACAATGGAATCTTATTCTGTGTTAAAAAAAAAAAAATGAGCTATCAAGGCTTAAAAATACATGAAGGAAACTTAAATGTACATTACTAAGTGAAAGAAATCAATCTGAAAAAGGTACATACTGATGATTCCAACAACATGAAATTGTGGAAAAGGCAAAACTATGAAGACAGTAAAAAGATCAGTGGTTGACAGGAGTTAGTGGGGAGAAAGGGATGAATAGGAAAAGCACAGAGATTATTTTATGTATTTATTTATTTATTTATTTATTTATTTATTTTTGAGACAGAGTCTCACTTTGTTGCCCAGGCTAGAGTGAGCGCTGTGGCATCAGCCTAGCTCACAGCAACCTCAAACTCCTGGGCTCAAGCAATCCTACTGCCTCAGCCTCCCGAGTAGCTGGGACTACAGGCATGTGTCACCATGCCCGGCTAATTTTTTCTGTATATATGTTAGTTGGCCAATTAATTTCTTTCTATTTATAGTAGAGACAGGGTCTCGCTCAGGGTGGTTTCAAACTCCTGACCTCAAGCAATCCGCCCATCTAGGCCTCCCAGAGTGCTAGAATTACAGGCGTGAGCCACCGCGCCTGGCCAAAAGCACAGAGATTATGAGGGCAATGAAACTACTCTGTATGGTAGTATAATCAGGACATATGTCAATGTAAATTTGTCAAAAACCATAGATATGTTCAACACCAAGAGTGAACCCTAATGTAAACTATGGACTCTGGATAAAATGATGTATCCACAAGGGAAGGTTCATTAATTATAACACATGTACCACTCTCATGGAGGATGTAGACATGGGTGGGAACTATGTGTAGGGGAGCAGGAGATGTATGGCAAATCTCTGCATCTTTCTCTCAATTTTGCTGTGAACTTAAAACTTCTCTAAAAAATAAAGTCTAATAGAGAAGTTGTATTGGTAGCAATGTTCTTTATGTTTATTGTATTATGCTAAACCAGAATGTAGTTTCTATAAATAGCTCCTGCTAATATGCCAAGTAAGCTCAGCAAATGTACAGACCTTTCCAGATGCAGTCTCAAGGCAACAGTGGGGTAAGTACTCCTGTCAGTACTTTGCCCATCTCCATAATGGCACCTCGGTCCACCAGTTACTCAACCCAGAAACCTGGGAGTCATTTTGTATACCTCTTTCTCCTTTATCCCACATTTATTAATGAGTTTTGTTCATTTTCTTCCATAGTGCATCTTGGGTCTTTCCCTCTCTGTCCATTTACACTGTCATTTCTATAGGAAAGTCCACCACAATCATCTGTCAACTGGGCAATGTCTTAAGTCTCTTTCTCTTCATTGTTTACCCTGCTTCCTTTTGACTCCCTTCAATCCATGCTCCACACAACAGCCTTAAGGCTCATATCACTCAACTAAAACTCTATGGCTTCCCATGTTCTTACAATGAAAATCTGATCCCCTGAACATGACTAAGGTTTGAGAAGCTATGCACTAATCTAGCTTCTCAAACCTCATCCAAACCCATGACCATGCTCCTCTTTATTTCTGAAGCTACAACCATATCAGTCTCCATTAGGTTTCCCAAATATGCCACATCTATTCTCACTCAGATCTCTGTGTGTGTCATTTCCAGGGCCTGGCACTGCCTTCCCCTTTTCTTCTCTTGAAAGTGACCAGCTCAGGCCGGATGCAGTGGCTCACGCCTGTAATCCTAGCACTTTGGGAGGCCAAGGCAGGCAGATCGCTCGAGGTCAGGAGTTCAAAACCAGCCTGAGCAATACCCTGTCTCTACTAAAAATAGAAACAAATTAATTGACCAACTAAAAATATATACACAAAAAATTAGCTGGGCATGGTGGCGCATGCCTGTAGTTCCAGCTACTTGGGAGGCTGAGGCAGTAGGATTGCTTGAGCCCAGGAGTTTCAGGTTGCTGTGAGCTAGGCTGATGCCACAGCACTCAGTCTAGCCTGGGCAATAAAGTGAGACTCTGTCTCAAAAAAAAAAGTGGCCATCTCAACTCTCTCCTCAAATATCAGTTCCTCAGAATTTCCTAACCAGCCAACCTAAAATTGGTTGATCATCAGCTCACTGATTCTCTCTCATAGCATACTATTTTCCTTCAAAGATATTTCACAATCTGAATTTCATTTTTAGTTGTATTTACTTCTTTTCCCTCCATTATATAAGTTCTAATAAGGCAAGGACTATTTCTAATTTGATCACTTTGTAACAGTACCTTACACAGTGTGGGCCCCCATAAAAAAAAATTGTTCAATGAATGAAAGGACAAACAAAAAAAATCAATGCTCAAAAATCCAGTAGTCTCTCCTTATGTGTGGTTTCACTTTTCCCAGTCTCAGTTACTAGCAGTCAACCATAGTCCAAAAATATCAAATACAAAATTACAGAAATAAACAATTCATGAGTTTTAAATTGTGTGCTCATCTGAGTAGCTAAAAAAGTTGATCTCATAAAAGTAGAGAGTAGAATAATACACAGTAAAGGCTGGGAAGGGTAGTAGGTGGGAGGAGGAATGAAGAAAAATGGGTTAATGAGTACAAACATACATAGATAAACAGTATGAGTTTCATCATTCAAAGTACAGTAGAGTGATACAATATATTAAATATTTCAAAGTAGCTAGAAGAGAGGACTTAAATTGTTCCCAACACATGTAAAAGATAAATACTCAAAGTGATGGATACCTCAAATAACCTCACTTGATCATTACACATTCTACACATGTAACAAAATGGGGTATCACATGTACCCCATAACAAAGAACAAATGTATGTATCAATAACAAAGAACAAATCTTTTATCCATGAAATTATGAAGAAGGAAAAAGAAATTTGATCTAGGTTTGCTGTCATACCTCAAATTGCAAACATTATGGCCACAGTGTATGATATAAGTGCTTAGTTAAAATGTAAAAAGCTTTAAATTTGTGGATGGAAGACATGAATGGAAATGTGTTCATATTGATGACAATCAAGTTCACTACTACTGATGGTTTCAAGCATCAAGCACTGGGAATCTTGAAATGTAACCCCTGAGACACTACTGGTTATAATGTTTGTTCAAGGAACTACTGTATACAATATTTGAACTAATCATGTTCTAAGCCAAAAGTAGGACCATAATTCCTTCTGTTTTCACCTAGCACTTGAGCCATTTTATCATGCTTTTCCTCGAGAATAAAACATTGTTTTTCTAGTAATACATGGAGCAGAAGTATAAAAACTTTCAGCATTCAAAACCCTAATTCCAATGCTACTATATTCCATGACTGATGTGAATCATACACTATCATTACTACAGATTCGACTATTTTTAATTTGAATATTAATTCTCAATAATTATTTACAACTATATTCAAAACTGGAAAAGACCCAGGGACTAGTTGCTACTTCAATGTATTTTTCATTGAAGCATAACATCAATATGATGTCTTATTCTGTTTAAAATAATGAATGTTCTAATGAGCTATTATGAGTAACTTTTTATATCATAAATGTTCATTCTGATAATTCTGTGCACTATTTCATCTGTACTTAGTAGCCTTCAAGTTATCTGTTTAAATTTGAACAACTCTGAAAAAGAATGAAGTTTATAAGCTCTACTGAGAATGTCAAAGATTGCTAAATTGGTTTTAATTCAAGTTTTTCTATTTTATATCACTTGTTAGTCACAGACTGTACAATTTGGAAAAGCTTTAAGTCATAATACTTTAAAGAAGTCATAAAAATGTCTAATAAGCATTTGAATTTCTATAGACTTCATTGATTTCCAATTTTATAAAATTTTTTCCAAACTTTTCTCAGAATTGATTACTATATTCAGTCTATGAAGAGCACTCCTACTTAATAGTCTTAATAGCCATACTTACAGTCTCTAGACATGTATGTATTACTGTTATTAATATAATCATTATTTTATAGTGATACATACATGATCTTATGTCATAGAGTTATAGTTACTTATGTGCTCATGTTCTCCCCTATTTTTATATATTTTGTCCATCTTCTTCATTAAATCATAACTTTCTTGTGATAAAAATCACGTCCACAGCTATTTCCTTTGAGACGTTCCACAAAGCCTGGCAAAGCACGTTGACCATTGTACCTACTTAATAAACATTGGTTCATTGCCTGAAGGCAGCAATTGACAACTCAGTCACAAAGAATTCACAGTGATGCATAAATTTTTCAATTTAATTTTTTATGTTCTTGTGAGAGGTGATGTACCAAAATATTTTCTAATCTTAGGTGAGACCAACTCTTACAATTAAACAAGAAAAAAAATAAAATGTCATTTACATTTGTGCTTGCCTAATTTCATGATAGCAGGCTTTTTCAGTGTATAAAAGTTAAACTTGCATGAATGAAATTGGAAAGAGAGGTGTTCCGTTGGTATACATTTATCTAATTGCTCCTTTCCTTACTGCCCAAATTTGGGATATATGATGTCAACTTTGGAGACATATATTAATAATAATATTTCATAAGTGCATTTTCTAAAATAATATAAAAATACGAAACAATATTATTCATTTGTTGGAGGAAGGATGGGCTGTGAATTTGAATATTTCTGGGTTCAGATCTTGGCTCTGCCATTTACTCATTATGTGACCTTGCATGGGTCTCTTACCCTCTCGGAGTCTTGTTTACTTCAACTATAAAATGGAATTTAAAAAATCTACCACATAGTGTTGTTATGGGGATTAATGAGTTAGAAACTGTAAAATGTTAAGTACAGATAGTGTGAAAAAATGCCTAGCTAATTTTTTTTTTTAATTTTCTTCCATAATAGCATCCTTTTTGTTACAGGTTGCTAGAGGGGAGAGATGGTAAGAGGAAGAAACTACGCAAATCTCCTGGGTGATCAGGTAGCTGCTCCAACAGGTAGCAATATTACCCATTCCAATTTCTCCCTTGCTCCTACCTCCTCACCACAAGCAAGGCTCATCAGCAACAGCAGTCCTCTCAAAAAATCAAATCAGGTACTGTAGAGTAACCTGCATAACAATTGTTTAGGTAGTTTTCCTCTTTTTTATGTAATACTTTCATTCTAAAACAGAAGATAAGGTTTGGCAACTTCTGGATGTTACCCACCAAAATCTTCAATAATCATTAAGAAACTCCTCAGTCTCAAGTTTGGTTAACCACCCACTACTCCCACATACACTAATCTCTCCCCACTGTGTCCAGCCCTCATACTTGTCACCAGAATTCTTATCTCATAGTTTGGCTTTGGGCCTGTCTTTCCATGCTCAAGAATGTTTCCTAACATTAAACTTCTTACTATGGCTTTCATAGCCTTGCAAAATCTGAAATTCATCTTCCTTTCTATTCTACTCTCTCACTACTCCCTGTCATGAGGTCAAAGAGAGTTATCGATCTGTCCTGAACATGCTCCAAACCACATGACTTAATTATTGCTGTTCTTTCTAACTAATTTGTCAAATTTCCATTTGGAACTATTATAACGCTAACCTTTCTTTAAAAGTCAATTGACATATCTTACTTTCTTTTGTTTAATCTACCTAAAACTCACTTTTATCCTTTCTTCATTACCTGAACACTGACTCACCATTTAAATTCCTAATGTGAGAGTTATTTCCTCTTTGAAGTCCCTTAAGACTGAATCCCCCCATGTCCCTAATTTCAGGTAGAATTGATCACTGGACTAAATTATCTGTTGCATATTACTCTTGTAGTCTTTCTCTGTCACATTTTGCTGGCCTCACTTGTTCACCTCTCCCCCATTAGACTGTATGCCCTTCAAGGGCAGGTTCTGCATGCCCAGCACATTCTACCAACTTCTCTATTTAGTGTCCCTAAATGCATTTGCTAAATAAATGGACCTCTTTAGAAAGACTGCACTGTTCTTTCCCAGATCCCACCCAAATAAATCTCTTTTCTCTCTGTGGTACGACATCCCTCTGTACTCCTATGATTAGACAAACTAACCACATTATTCCTTGATGTGTAGTTGTGTATGTCCTTGTCTTTTCCTTCTTACTAGATAGAGAACTCCCTAAAAGAAAGAAAACAGGGTTTCTCCCAAGGAGGGGCTCATGCCTACCACAGCTTCTCAGACACTAGTTTTTAGTGAGTATTAACAGTTTTGTAATTCTTTAAGTCAAACTAGAAAGGCCATCAGAAGAGTGTGATTCATGTTTGCTCTTTAGATAAACATTACTATCACTTATAAAAGTTAGTGTAGTTTAAATCAACTTTTTAAATCTCTAAAATATTAATAGAAGGTCAGGTCCACCAAAATTCTCTAGACTAGGAGTTAGAAACCAGCTGGTAGTAAAAGAATAATGTACCTTTGGTATAAAGCAATAAATAGCAATAATTACTATAATAAATTTGATAAGAGTTTTTGATTGCTGCCAAGTGTTATTGTCAAATCTTCCAATTTTTCAAAAAAAGCCTGAAATACATATTTTATATAATATATCCCAAATTGTTTAATGTTGGTAACCAATGCACTTAAAAGAAACAAAAATACTGTGCAAGTGAAACTTCATACATCTATGAGTCAGGTGAGGCTTATAAACTGTCAGTTTTTTGTAAGTATCTTCTCTAGGTTGATTGTAATACCTCCTAGTTTTTGAGGGTTTACTTTGAGCAATGCCCCGGGCTAAGAACTTTGCATCAATTATACAACTAAATTTGCATTCCTATGATCTGAGTACCATTGATCTGGATAACATTAAGATACTCACATTACAGATGAGGAAACTGAGAAACTGAAAATTTAAGTTATACACATCAGATGACATTCTCAAACACATCACATTCTCTTGGGCAAACACAGATTTTTGACTGACTACAATATAAAAATAGCTTTGAGTATACACAATTATAGCACAAATGTATGTTATAATTTCACTTCTTCCTCCCCCATGAATTTCTGCAATACCTGATCATAACAAAACTAAGGTTGAGAACCCCTCTATAAAATTGAGTAAAATTGCTAAAGCTTGCTATGTATCATATGAAAATACTACCTTAAGGTTACTACTATTAGTCTTCCAAAAGACAGCCCACCATAAATATTGCATAGAAAAAATACTGAAATATCTTTTTCCAAATATGAGCTTAAAGCCAGGAAGAATATTACAAATCAAGGAAAAAAGCAAGAAAGATGGTATAGACATTTGGAAAAGATTAAAACTAGTATGTACTGCATTCAGCAAACTTTTTTGAATATAGACTATATTCACAGTTGTGTGCAAGAAGCTATTTTAATAGCCTAGAAGAGAGACAATAATGTTAGATTTAAGAAACATTTTAGAGATAGAATTAATAGTACTTGATGAGTAATTTGGAGTGGAGGGTACCTGAAAGGGAATAATCAGAGATGACAACTCAGAGAGAGGAGGATAGTGATGTCATTAACCAAGATAAAGTAACATAGAGGAAGGAGCAAAGGTTGCCATGGAGTATATAAAGGAGAATATTGACAATAGAAGAGGGTTTCCAGAGTCACAATGAAGAGGACATATGGGCACTCAGTAAGATAACAGCTAGGAAGGTGAAGTTGAATTGGACAAAGATGAGATGGCAATAACAGTTTGGGAGAACACAGCAGGCCAGGCAGCCTTGTCTCCCAGGTTGTAATCATGAGCCACAATAAGAGTAAGAAAATTTCTAAATTGCCTGCAGGGTCACGGTAATGATGGAGGAGGGTAGTGCATAAAAGTCCAGTTCTAACATTCCAAATGGTACTATGATATCACAGTTGAGTGGCTTCAACTCCATGAAATCATTGCTTATAGTTTAAGATGTAATCAAGGCCACTGGGGTTTTCAAATTGTGCTGTGCAAAACCCTAACAATTTTATGGAGGGGTTTGGGGGTCCAAAGAACACCGAAAAGATTAAGTTCTGGGGTGCTACCCTCACCAATCACTGAAATTCTCTCCATTTTTTTTTTTTTTTTTTTTTTACATGTTAGGCTTCTCAGCTAAAAAGAATACTATTGCTTGGGGGAAAAAAGTTTCAAAAGTTCATTGAGGGGCCGGGCGTGGTGGCTCACGCCTGTAATCCTAGCACTCTGGGAGCCCGAGGTAGGCGGATTGCTCAAGGTCAGGAGTTCGAAACCAGCCTGAGCAAGAGCAAGACCTCGTCTCTACTATAAATAAAAAAGAAATTAATTGGCCAACTAATATACATAGAAAAAATTAAGCCGGGCATGGTGGTGCATGCCTGTAGTCCCAGCTACTCGGGAGGCTGAGGCAGGAGGATCACTTGAGCCCAGGAGTTTGAGGTTGCTGTGAGCTAGGCTGATGCCACGGCACTCACTCTAGCCTGGCAACAAAGTGAGACTCTGTCTCAAAAAAAAAAAAAAAAATTCATTGAGCAATCTTGATCAATTATGAAGTACATCTTAAGTAATTTGGTATGCATTATAATATAATGAAGTTTATAAATTACAGTAAACTAAAAGTTATCCCATTAATATTTTCACTCTCACTAACATTTCTAACTACATTCTTGAGTGGGAGAGAAAAAAGATATACCTAGTGTGGTAAGATTTTTATGAAATCCAGTTATACCCATGGAAGTGTGCTGTTTATGTAAAAGTCATCCTTGTAGGCATTCTTTCCCACCCCTCCCCCCAAGAGACAGGGTCTCACTGTGTTGCCCAGGCTGCAGTGCAGTGGTTCAAACATAGCTCACTGCATCCTCGAACTCCTGAGCTTGAACAATTCTCCTGCCTCAGCCTCCCAAGTAGCTAGGACTACATGCCGGCTAATGTTTTTAAATTATTTTTTGTACAGATGCAGTCTCACTGTGTTGCCCAGGCTGGTTTCAAACTACTCACCTCAAGTGATCCTACCACCTCGGCCTCCCAAAGTGCTGGGATTACAGGCATGAACCACTGTGCCCAGCCCATAAGTGTTAGAAATAAAAGTTGAGAATGGCCATCTTAATAATAAGCAAAGTTCTTAAAACTTGGAGAATGTCCAACCCCCTCCCCCTACTTCCAGACTAGGACCAGAGAAGGATAGATGACTCACTGTAGGGTCAAAGAGAGAAGTCCTTCCTAAGGACCATAGTGAAAGCTATGAACACCCTTGCACAAAGGTGTTTCATTAAAGGGCTTCATGGAGATAAAGACAAAGGGACAAATTAAGCTGAAACCTATTCAGAAAAGCCAAACCAAAGCAACACCAACTCTAGCATGAAAGAGCAGGAAGTAAGTGGAAGTGAGGGTGAGGGTGATGAGAAAGGAAATTAAATCAAAGCAAATTTAAGTCTGCAAGTGTGTGCATGAGAATTCTGAGCTTTCTTAAACAGCTGACACAGGCAAATAAGTGCCCTAATTCTGCCTCAAAGAGCATTTACTCTTTAAGCCTTAACAACAATGGCTTTTTTTTTTTTGCCAGAAAATAAACGCCAGCTTTATTAATATAATAGCAAAAGAAAGGGTTTCCAATTTCTCAGAAGGAAAATAACATGAAACCAGCACTGCCTGGTAAGCGTTACAAGATTACACACCCACATTTATCACTCTGAGAGCTCCCCACCACACACTGATGGTTCCTCAAGGACAACTGCCATCAGAGCTGCTGCAAGAACATGGTTTTCATTGTGTGTAGCTTCACAGTCAACTCCTCAGACAATACAGAAATATTATTTCTTTCTAGAAACTCCTACTGTAGAGAGAACATATCAATGTGGAGAAGAGGCTGTAGTGAGCTGAAAAAAACACTATCAATTTTTCTCTCATATAGTCTGCCAGGGTGCTCTGTGAAGAATCCTTTTCTATGCCTACCACATGTCTGGGTGAGGGGACAGGAAAGGGTGGCAAGGTGCCAGTACACTAGCAGGCAATTCCGGTGATGCTCTGGGCTCCGCTCCTGTTCTGCTGGTAGTAGTAGGCGTCTTTTCTGGCAGCTGTGGCAGCTTGATGGGGGGAAGAAGGGGCCACCCACCAATCACCTTTTCTTGAAGCCGTATTTTTTGCGTTCATAGAAGAGGTCTGTCTTAGAGCTCCCCAAGTTGACAATTTTTGGGCAGCCATCTCTATCCTTCTCCTGGATGGTACACTCCTTACAATAATAGGCATCAGAGACTCCTGGGCCTCCACAGATCACACAGCGCCCCTGGTAAGAGCCATAGTTACACTCATCACATATTCACACGAGGGTGCAGGGACGCACATAGGAGTCACAGATTACACACTTCCCGTCACATTTTTCACACAATCTTCCAATGGCAACGCCAGCCTGCCTGTGGCAAAAGATCAAATCTGGATGGTGTTTAGCCATAGCTCGCAGCCAACCCACAACAACAATGGCTTTTTAAAAGCTACATCTCAACTTACGTGGTAATTCATGGGAAATTTTGAATGAACAAGAATAAAAGAAATACATTTTATAAGATTTTATTAACAGTATAATTTCACTGTACCCTTTGTGTAAACATTCAGGGTTGTGTTTCCATGTGCCACATCTCAGTCTCATCATATTGGCATGATGAAATTTGCAAAGTAAATAAAGACCTTATGCAGGAAACAGCCTGGAAAACAAAAATAAGATGCTTGGCTACCAGGAGTCAAAACTGAATTTTGCCATCAGGATAAAAATATAAAAATCAGAAGCAGAATCTTTGGGAAGCAAGTCCCTGGGTACAATATAAAGATATTAATAGTTCTCTACAAATGCAGTTGTAAGAGGGTATGACACAGTAATAGAGCAAAGACTCAGCAGTTCTAACCACAGGCAATAACCATGGAAGAGGAGTTCTCTAGAGAGCTAAAGAGATAGGATCTGGTACAACAAACAGACCAACACTTATTCAATTCCAGATTTTGTAGTAGAGGCTTACTAAGCCTGTTGGTATGAAATACTGTAGAGACACCAGGACCTGCTTCCCCCTGTAATTTCAAGAAATTCTTCTTCCTCCCTGTGATATCTCCTTCATTCAGTTGCCTAATAACAAAAATATCATAATTTATTTAAGTTTAAAAATTTTTTTTAGAGATTGTGGTCTCACTATGTTGCCCAGGCTGATCTTAAAAAACTGGACTCAAGTGATCCTCCTGTCTTGGCCTCTCAGTGCCAGGATTACAGGCATGAGCCACTAGGCCTAGCCTGATAATGTAATACTATCATTAATAATGTGTGGAATATTTATTGCTAGGCATTATGTTAAACTTTTTAAATATATCATTTAATTTAGCCCTCATAAGAAACCAATGTTATTATTATCAATGACGGTGCCAATGGATGTCTTTAACACACACACCAACAATCACCATCAGTCATTCCCCATTCTTTGATAGAGACAATAGATTTTTTTGAAAAGTGCTACACAAGCTCAGTGTAAAGCTCCCTTTCCAACCAGATGGCAACCATAAGCCTCCTCTAAAGAGAAATTCTGGAACTATCTTTGATTATTATCCCTACAGATGAGGAAATAAAGCTCAGAGAAATTCAGTGATCTGCCTAAGCTCACACAGCCAGGATTCAAATCCAGGCACTGTGACCACAGAGCACATTCCTAGTGTCTATATGACTTGCTGGCACCCAAAGAGAATGGGAACTTGGTGAAACTTTTAGCCTAAACTGTATAAGCTGCAGATTTTATACTTTATGTTAATCATTTCTTCTAATTAAACCCTCTATTGTGTGTGTGTGCTAAGGCCTTTTGGGCTACAAGATACAAGCACTCTCAGTTTAACCACAATAGTAAGAATTGGTTTTAAGGATGTATAAAAAAAAAATGGAAGGTTCAGAAAACTATTCAAGTAACAACTTATTTTGACTTCATGGACCTTATAAGTCATTCATCCCCATTCAGAAAACAATAGACATCAACAGTTCCAGACACCCAGTAACATACCTGTTTGTCATTCCCTGAGTTACAGGGAATGTCATTTCCTGACTTACAAGAGCTATTGACTCATTCTTGTGACTCAGCTTCCCTTTGTCTCAGACCATGTTCATGTGTGTTCTCTTTCTACTACTGCTCACTAATTGCCCTCTTGCTGTGTGTCTCACCTTATAAATTCCAAAAGAGAAAGTATCCAATTTAGTTACTAGGTCATTACCCAAACTAGAATCCCCCTATAGTATGTTGTGAAACATTTGAGGAAAGTCTCTTACTTGAAAGACCAAGATTTAAAAACAGAACTACCTTATGATTCAGCAATCCCACTACTAGGTATACATGCAAAGGAAATGACCTCACCTCTACAAAAAATACAAAAATGAGCCAGGTATGGTGCCCACCTATAGTCCCAGCTACTTGGAGGCTGAAGCAGGAGGACCACTTGAGCCCAAGAGTTTGAGGTTGCAGTGAGTATGTGTGTGCAACTGGGGCAGACAGGGAGGAAAGTAAAAGAGAGCTAACCCTCCACCTAGAGCCACTGCACTCTAGCACTGTAGACAGAGCAAGACCCTGTCTCAAAAAAATAAATGAATAAATAAAACAAGTAGATACCACATTGCTTCTCTCTGAACTTCTCTCATTCCTTTTGTTGAGTAGAGGTAACACATAAAAATATGACCAGCAGCAGTAATGTCAGGTCCCCTCATAACTAGTTACATTACTTGTGAGATTGACATTAGGACTTCCTGTGAAGAGCTCAGCTGCTGAACGGAGAATATTAATCATGGAACATTTTAACAGAACGAAATTAAAAACAAGGCAAGTGTATGGAAAGAAAAATAAAAATGAGAAATTACAAAGAGCAAATGAAATCAAATCGTCATTAGAAGATAATTAAGACCAAGCCCCTGAATAATTCCGTAGCTTCCCCAGGATGCTAATGATAGAAATTGGTAGTGTTATTAGTTTTTTCATGAATCATTCTCACCATATGTCACTGTTTGTCACTTCTGCCTTTTGTTTCCTGAAAACACCCAAATACCCTCTGACCAGCTGAAGTTCTCAAAAACCAACCTATACCACTTCAGTCTACTTAGATTACTATAGTCTATTTAGGGAAATATGTCATCAGGACCACCTGTGGCTTAATCTCTTTTATTTGTGCTTTCCCCTGCCTGAGGGTCAAATATTAACTTAAAATAATCTGGTCCAGTCCAGGATTCCTGGAACTTTTCTTCTGATTCAGTCTCTACTGGACATTCTGGCAAGGACTTGTAGATAACTAGGAACCTGTTTATAATATTAACTTTTGGGGCTCGAAAATTGGCTATTTCTTAACAGAGGTGACTAAAACTCATTAGCCGGAGGAAAACACTCCCCATTTTCATTATGAGCTGGTCTGATGATCTGCTTCCGGACTCTCTTTTCTACAAACTTAAAAAAAAAAATAAAAAGCAGGGTGTAAAGGAGGATGGTGAAGACTAATTTTATTCTTTAAAACATGAGGGCTCAAGGGTTAACTAAGAAAGAATTTGATATCAATTCCCTTTAATTGTGCACTTCCTCTGTGTTAGATCCTTTATATAATATTATCTTTAATCCTCAAGATAACTCTTCAAGATAGCTAGTCTATCTGCAACTTACAGGTGAGCACATTGAAGCTCTAAGTAACACAGTCTTCCCTGAATCACTTGGTGAGCTACAGGAGCAGTGTGACCGGCTTGAATCCCATCTTCCCCTAGTCGATAAATTTGATTCTTCCACTGCCTTGGAAAGAGATGTGTCCTGGTAACAGTGAATTATAGCCGTATTATAGGGTTGTTGCAAGGATTACATAAATAAAATAATGCAACTAAAGCACTGAGACCAGTGCCCTAAACATAGTGTTTACTACACATTAGTTCTCAATGTGTTTATTACTGTCAGTAGATATTCAATAAGCTAGAAATGTTCCCTTCCTCTTTTTTCTTTTCCATTGAGAAAAGAGACAGAGATACAATATGCCTTTAAATACAAAGGGGTAGCTCCATGACTTAAAAGATTTAAGTAAATGCTTTTGCTCCAGGAGCTCTTCTCTGCTCAGTGGTGCACAGTTTCTGTAGGACAGAGCCTGTTCTGTAAGTCACAATCTATGTGACAGGAGTTGGTACCCAGTATGAAATCTACTTTCTTGATTAGCTTAGTACTTCAATAAGAAATATTACCAAAGGGATTTACTACTATCTTTGCGTTGCCAGGACCAGCATCATAAAGTCATGCTCATTAAAACAATTTACTCTAGCTCATTCCTTTCTCTCACACATGGACTAAGAAGAGGTGAAGCCTCAATGTGGTTCTCATGGATTTCTAATACTCTTTTCTTAGCCTATACATGGCACTGTTCTACTTGGATGTAAACACAACAGAAATCCTACTTCTAGCAGATGATGGTTTGTAGCTATAAGTGCTTTAACACAATTATTCCCATCAAGAGCTTCTTACAATGTTGCTTTTTACTTTCAACCAATTACCATGTCATTTGTTATATTTTACTTTACAATTGTCCCTATGGCTTCCCAGTCCCACAGTATATTCTTAAGATTCAAATAAATACTTCCCTTCATCCTCTCTCAACAAATACTACGCAGTTATTAATATAAGTGTGTTTTCTTCCCCTTTTCTCCTTACTTAAGCATCTCCACACCTGGGTCCTTACTTAAATCTTGACAGCTTTTCTTGACAGCTTTATCTCCCACCTGGCTATTAGTTGCCACACAACTATGTAACTCACTCCGCATGTTCATCTCCTCCTTCTCTTTAGGCCTCTCTTGGCATCTCTTCTAACAATAACCAGAGAAGAGAGTTTTTCGTTCTCTTCCTCCTCAGTTGTTTGCACAGGTGAAAGATAAAAAGAAGGCTCTGAATCTGGGACACTACACTTTATGACCACTTTGCACAACTATTTGCCACAATCCTGACAGCACATAAATGAGTATAGTTATACTTCTGATACTACAAAGCACTACTACAATAGTGCCACTGATATGGCCCACATATATTCATCCATATATGAATCCATCCAATAATAATACCTTTCTTGCCTGCTATGTGCTGGCCACTGTGGTAAATACAAAAGTGAATGAGGTAGAAACTGGATCACAGGAGAAAGGGCCAGACTAGGACCAAGGAAGCCAGTTAAGACAAGGCAGTAGTTCAGGCAAGAAATGGTCCTGAATGAACTAAAACAGTGGCATTGAGCTAGGAAGCAGAGACAGAGAGACTCAAGACCTGAGGAGACTGTATCAGAAGGATGTGGGTATTTATTAGGTGTGAGGGGCAGAGGAAACAAGTGACCAAAGTCTAGGATGACTCCAAGATTTCTTGGTATGACTGGGCGCATGACGTTGTCATTCCCTGTCAGAGGGCCAGGAAAGACAGGGTTGGAGGGAAATAATGGGTCCAGCTTGGGAAACTGAGACAACTTGTGGGATATCGAGGTGCAGATAACTATTTAATATTTAGAGTAAAGCATGAAATATAAGTATGTGAGATTGAATACAAGCCGCAGAGTAGAATCTCATGCTCAACCACCTTAATAGGTATCAACAGCTGTTTTAAGAGACTATTCAGGGAGAATTGCTTGCAAGACAATAAAACTATCTTCAAGATACTCTAAAACATTTCTCTGGGAACATAAACCATATTATATTGGCCTGTAACAGAATTTCTTTAACTAAATTGACTCTTATTCTTACCTGTTGCCTAAATGAAATATGTTTATAAGACACGAACCCTCGGGGAGAGAGGCGGCAGTGCGGCGCCGCCGCGGTTGAGTCAGGTGTGAGGAGAAACAGGCGCGTTGGCGGCTTCATGGTCTGTCAGCAGGTGAGCGCTGTCGCCAGGAGCTTCTCTGAAGGGCTCCCCTCTGAAGGGCTCCTGGTCCTGAGGGCAGGCGGCCCTGGAATCCGTCGTGGACGTTTTTCTCTCACTTCTGCCAGGAGAGAGCGCCGCGGGAACGTGGCGCGCTTGGGCCGGGCCCTCAGGAGTCGGGCCGGGTTCAAATCCCGCTCTCGCCCCCTGGAGGGCCGCTGGGCGGTTTCAAGCGGACACCACCGAATGTGGGACATTCGCGTTCCGGACAGAGCAAGGTTCCAGTCTCCGGCCCTGTCAGGCCACTCAGCTGAGGAGGCAACGTTGCCTCCTCCGTTCAGCGGGGACCGTGCAAACTCACTGACATGGCTCTTGACTGCGTAATACATCCAGAAACTTCTCTGCACCCCCACGCCTGCCTGGGTCGGACCACTGTGGCCCTGCCTGGAAGACTCCAGATGCCGGAGAGCCTCTGCTTCCACGGGCGACCGGCTGTCCAGTGGAAAAATAATGCCAGCCACATACCTAATTTTACATTTTTAGTAACTTAAAAAAAAACAAGCAGGTGAAACAAACCTTAATATTATGCTAGGCCCCGCGCATGGCCCACGCCTGTAATCCTAGCACTCTGGGAGGCTGAGGCGGCAGGGTCCCTTGAGCACAGGAGTTTGAGACCAGCCGGAGCAACATACTGAGACCTCATCTCTACAAAAAATTTTAAAAATTAGCCCAGCACATTGGCAGGCGTCTGTAGTCCCAGCTCCTCCTCCAGAGTCTGAGGCGGGAAGATCGCTTGAGCCCAGGGGTTTAAGGTTGCACTGAGCTTGATGGCGCCACTTAACTCCAGCGTGGCGACAGAGCGAGACCCTGTCTCTAAAGAAAAGAAATGTTGCATTTAATCCAATATAACCAAACTATTTTTTCAACATGTGGTAAGTATAAAACATTACTAAATGTGATATCTTGCATTCTCTTAGTGCAAAGGCTTCAAGATCCTGTGTTTGTTTTACAGCACATCTGTAATTGGGCATGTGAATCTACATGTTCCTTGGAAATAGTCAATCTGGCTTTTTAGGTTTCATAAAGTTTACAGTTGAAACATGTAGATTCCCGTGTTCCTGCTGTTCCCAACATACCTAAAAGTCTTCCATGAGCTCAATTTCAATATGCGTATCAGTTTTTTAAATTTTAATTTTAATTAATGAGAAGTAAACTGGAAAGTTCTGTTTCACAGTTTCAATAGCCACAGTGAAATGCTCCTAAGCTCCATGGCAAGTGGCTACTGCATTATTGAACAGAGAAGGTCTGAAACAAATTTGATCAGGTTACTCCCCAGGGTGACATTGTCTTGGAGACTCTGTATGCTTTGTTTCCTCTTAATCATCCAGCTCCAATTTCAGACCAGCCAAAATAATCTTCTTTTTGTTAAAAATCTAACAAGTCAGCCCCTGTATAAAGCCTCTACCCAGAACCTCTTCTCCAGATCTTGGAATGGCTGGTGCCTCCTTGCTATTCAAATCTCTCTCTTCAAATGTCCTGTCCTCAAAGAAGCCTTTCCAAGGGTCTCCTGGACAGTGTTCCAACATATATGCTGTAAGCCTAAAACGCACCAATAGAAGCCACTAGTATCTCTTACCCAGCCACTCTTATAACCTCCCTAGAGTCTTAAAGCCTCACTCATGTGCTAGGCATTTTTTTGTATCTATATCTCACTGTAAGTAAAAAAAAAAAGGGGGGGGGCTAAAAATATTGAAAGTTTTTTTTCTTTTGAAATTATTTAGCTTCAAGGAAATTCACATTTATTATTGGCTTGATTTCTTGGCAATCATTGGCATACTTGGGAATTTCTGTGATTTGAGAAAATCTAATTTTCAAATTATTTCCAAATGTAATTTGGTCGTTAATGCATACTAAATTTAATGATGAATGCAGTTGCCATGATATTCCATTTTCTAGATGTTTAATTAAACATTTATTCATTCAAAAAAAAAATATGAACCCTGAGAACTCGAGTGCATCTTCTGGAAGGATGGCATTGAGGATGTGACTCATATCATTTGGAAGCCTCCTCACCCCACTCTGTGAGAAACCTACTCATTTCCATGGCAAGAATGGTTGTATTCTTAAACAACTGGATTGTGTATCTTTTGGGCATTTTGGATTGTATAACCATGATGAGATTTCACCATCTTCTCATTGTATTCACAAAAAGCTTAGGACAAAATTTGGGACTTATAGTATATCTAGCTTCACTCTTCTTGGTTATACTTTGGTTTTGCCCTTTGTTCTTTTACTGCATACTTTTTTTGTGTGCTGCTCAGTAGATTCTTTATACTCTTGCTAACAGTTTCAAATCATTCCTGAGATGAGATATATTATTTAAAAGTAATCATTCATTCACCAGTTCATAAATCTTCAGCCTATAAATGGAAGTCACAGAAGAGGATACTATGTCCAGTGTGAGCACTTACCAAAAAAAGAACAGATCATCTACATTTTAGAGTGGGAACAAGAGAAAGAACTAACCATGGAGACTGGAAAGAAATCATGAGACAACCCTGAGAGAACTGTGCCATAGAAGCCAAGGAAGAAAAGTTGACTGTAAGCCAAATGCTACAGAGGGTTTAACAATATGAAGTCTGAAAACAGTCCATTGAAGGATGAGGGAGAGATGAAAGCTAGGGCAATCTCTTTGACTTGGTGGAATTGGTTGCCTGATGCCCAAAGAATGAGTCAAGGCAGAAAATAAAGATAATTCTTGTGAGGCATTTGACTGAGATGGGAATAGAAGATATCAAAAGACAGCCAGAGGTTGACTTTTGATTAGGGATAAAGTTATTTTTTACATAGAAGAGATTTAGAATTGTTAAGACTACAGGGAAGAACTGAATTGAGAGGACAGGTAAAAAAACAACAAAAACAGATCAGAAGCAATGGTCAGGTTTGGGGCGATTACAGGTTAGGTGCAAAGACTGAGTTAAAGATTTCAGAGGTGGTGCTGCTTGGACCCAGCAGGTAGCCATCTGGGTACTTGGAATATAGGGAGGTCAAAATCCTTTGAGAATAAAGTGTTGAATTTATCATCCACAATGATAGTAAAGTCACCCAGAATCATGGTGTGACTTGTGAGACTATGATCCATCTACCAACTCCCTCAACAAATGAAGAGGAGTGACCTAGATTAAATGACAGTCTGAAAGAGGTTAGATGGTTAGATGTAGTATGGAAAGAAAGCGGAGTACAGAATAGAAAGGGGCTTTGCTTAAAGGTGAAAGAGAGATGATTTACCAGGGTTAATGGCAATATTGGAGAATCGAATTCCACCTTAGAACCCATGGGCTCTAGATGAGAGAGCCAACACTTTAAAGCAGTCCCCATGTGAGACCTCTGCAGGGGGCGTATGGAAAAAGTACCCAGGCTGAAGAAAACTGAACTTGAGTTAGGGCAAAAAGGCAGGAGGTTAATTGCCCACTCTGATGTTTATTGTTTGGAGAAAGGTTAAAGATATGAATTACAAGGAGAAGAATTCATATTCATATATATGCCATTTCCTTGAAAAAATGGAAATGACCGCAACAGACATAGCCTCCAAATAAATATCTGTATGCCACTTCAAGGATGTTGAGCCAGGGAAGCACATTTGAACTGTTGAAAAAATGGAAACCTATCCCAACACAAAAACAGTAACAACTGCCAATGTTTATTTACCATGATGGGACCTATGTTGTGAAACTTTATTTGGAAAAAGAAGGAGTGAGAGGGGTGGATAAGATGACCACATCACTAGTGAATGTCTAATTTTGTCTGGGTGGGGGTTGGGGGAAACAACACTTCTCAGAGGAGTATTAATAAATTAGCAGTTCTAATTAGCAACACAGGGCACCTACTTCTTTCCCTTTGGAACTCAAAGAGAATGAATTGTGTGAAGAGCTCATCCTGGGGTGTGGGAGGGGAAAACTGAACTTGTTTGTATCCTTTCATAATCAGAGTCCATCAAATATATAAAGCTGTTTTGCTTATAACTTTTTTTTTAAAGAAATGAGTTTCTTTCATGTTGTACAGCTAAAGAAAATACCTATTAGTAGCCACAGTCACTTTGATGTTCTAATAATTCTCAGAGAGCATTTTTAAGTGAAATGTAGAAAGTCCATTAATGTTTCACATGGGATTCAAACTCAGGCAATTGGGAGGAAAAAAATGCTAGTAATCCAATTTTTCTATAATGATCATTTTATGTTGTATATCATCATCCACGCATCTTAAAGAGTTTTAACTCGAAGCTTTAAATATTGCACAATCTGGGTAGCAGCCAGATTGACACAATAAATCTTAATGTCTCTAAATTAAAAAGTCAGTAGCTATTTGCCAACTAAACTTTCAAGCTGCTACATCAATTTTTGCATAAAAACTATACCTTGTAGAGTCTATGTTTTCACAGCTCTTGTTGTCATAATGAATAGTGTATAGTCAATGCAGTATCAAGCTCTGCCTTTGTTCTATAATTTTTTACATTCATGTGATTTTCTAAGTGTATAATTTTCCATAAAGCTAAAAACAGAGAGTTGCAATGGTTATTTCCATCAGATTAAATGTGTCTTATAAAACAATTATGATGTTAAAAAAAAAACACATATTGCTGTGTCTTTCTCTTACCAAAACCACCCACGTCCAACTTAGAATGCGGAACAGCCAAGGTGCTCTAATATTGCTATCTTGTACATTTGATTTATAATAGCTATGTTTTCCCTATGATTATCATCTAATTTTTAAAGCTATATGCATCTATTGAAGAACATGGTTCAAATAAGAAGCAATCATTTAAAACTAGCTTACTTAAATATTCCTGAAAATTAAAAAGTAAAAGTTATTATTTTCATTGACATTTTCTGCTGCCAAAGAGCAGCATTTCAAAACAGAAATCTAAACCATATATGTGGCACAGTATATAAAAGAAATTAGACATAAAAATGTTTATTGTATTTAAATTGATTTTTCTGATACACCATCTGTCACCTCCCTAACCACTGCCTCATACCACTACCACCACCACCCTTTATCCCATCTCACCCTCCTTTTCAATTGGCAGTAAAATCTGACAATGTTTTCTTCTATGGCTTGTATTGGGATCATGCTAAAAATAAGAATAATATATTAAAAGACCTTCCACACACCAAGAATACTTTTTAAATTCTTCTTCATTTTTCTAGTACTTTTATGAAGATTTTTATAATTAAATTTAATCTCTACCATTTAATTTATAATGAATGTAAGCCAGAATTCTAATAGTCTTCCTTTTTTTTCTTCCTTTCTTTTTTTTCTTTCCTTCCTTCTTTTCTTCTTCTATTTCCTCCTTTTTTCCTTCTTTCTTTCCAAATGATAAGCCCAACATCATGCATTAAATAATGTCTTCTTTCAGCACTAATTTTAATGGCACCTTTATTATATATTAAATTCTGGCATTAATAATAGCTAACATTTTCATAGTGCTTGTAATAAGCCAGCCATTGTTCTAAATGTTTTACATATATTGCCCCTATAGCAATTCTATAATGTATAGACCATGCTATCCCCATTTATAGATGAGAAATTTGAAATACAAAGGGAATAATAAGTTGTCTAAGATCACAAGCTGTTAAGTGGCAAAGCTGTGATTTGTATGTTGGCAGTGTGGTTCCAGAATCTGTATACTCCATCACACACGACATTGTTCTTATCTGCAACATATACCTTGTCCTGAACGCTAGTCCGTCCCATTATCAGTCTCTCAGCTGGTATCACGCTTTTAATTACCATAGCTTTACAGTACACTTTGACCTATTAGGGAACATACCCCTCATTTTTGTTTTTCAGTTTTCTTGCCATTCTAACACAGTCAATCATTAACATAAATTTTAACATTAACTTATCAAGTTAAAAAATATATTTTGAATGGAATTGTATGAAATGAAATGTACAGATTTGGGGAGAACTTATACCTTTACAACACTGACTCATCTCATTCAGGAACATGCCAAGATTTTTCATTTACCTGAATCTTCTTTTCAATAAAATGTTATGGTTTTTACCATATAAGTTCCACACATTTCTTGCTAAATTTATCCATAGGCATTATATTTTAATTTCCATGTTTTTTCATTGTATTTTCCATCTCTTGCAGGTTAAAATGTCAATTGAAAAACTCTTGATTTTTGTATCTTATTTCCCACATCTTACTGAATTCTCTCATTCGTCTCTAATAGGTTTTCATTTGACTCAAATGGATTTTGGAGCATTTAATTATATCTTCTGAAGAGAAACATAACTGTGTATCTTTCCAATATTTGTATGTCTTTGTTTTTCTATTTTGTTGCTTTGATTAAAACCTCCAGAACAACATTAAATAAGATGGTAAGACAGAAAACATCAGTTGTCCCACAGTATGCATTCTCTTTTTTGCTCATAGAAACCCCTAGATTTTAGATAAGCACATTGATACCCAGAATCAAGGCTGCAGTTTCTAGCATTCCTTGCAACAAAGTTTGGCCATGTGACCAATTACTGGCCAAAGTCAGCAAAAGTATCAAGTGGCAACTTTCATGAACATTCTTAAAAAACAGCAGATACCACATTCTCCATCCTTCTGACTTAAATACATATGTGATGTCTGGAATTTGAATTGTTATCTTGAAGTATGAGAATGAAAACACACCTTAAGAGTTATGAGATATCACCTAACCCCAGTGAAATTGACCTTTATCAAAAAATCCCAAAGCAACAAAGTCTGCCGAGGATGTGAAGAGATAGGAACACTCTTACACTGCTGGTGGGACTGAAAATTAGTGCAACCTCTGTGGAAAAGAATTTGGAGATAACTCAAAGAGCTAAAAATAGAAATACCATTTGATCCAGCAATAGGACTATTATGCATCTACCCAGAGGAACAAAAGTCATTCTATAATAAAGACATGTGCACTCAAATGTTTTTGGCAGCACAATTCACTATTGCAAGGATGTGGAAATGACCCCAGTGCCTGTCAATCCATGAGTGGATCAATAAAATATGGTATATGTATACAATGAAATACTACTCAATTATGAAAAATGACGATGATCCAGCACCTCTTATATTTTTTCCTAGAAAGAGCTTGAGCCCATCCTCCAAAGTGAGGTATCAGAAAAATGGAAGAATAGGCACCACATGTACTCTCCATCAAATTGGCACTAACTGATAAACACTAAGGTACTCACACAGAAGTAATATTCTTTGGGGATAAGGAAGTTGGGAGTGGGTAAACTCACAACTAATGGACGCAGTGAGCATTGTAGGGGGGGAAGGGCATGCCTCAAATCTTGGTTTGGATGTTGCAAAGTCATAACATATAACCAAAATGTTTGTACCCCCGTAATAGCCTGAAATTTAAAAAAAAAGAGTTATAGAATAAACCTGGATCCCTAAAGAGGTCCTAGATTAGGACTCACTTTACCACCTTTAACTGACTTTCTGCAGTTTTCTTGAAAAGAGAGAGAAATAAATTTGTTTTTTAATTAATCCTAATCCTAATGGACACAATTGTGATAGTAATTGCCACCCTTTTTCCCCGAGTGTAAGAGAGTGCCACTTGCCTTTTACTATTATACTTATCATTGGTTTTTATTTGTACTGTTTCTCACCTAAGAAAGTTTCCTTCTAACTCTAATTTACTAAAAGTTCTTAACAGTAATGGCAATTACTTTTATCAAATGACTCTTCAGCATTGATTTATAACAGAAATATCCAGGAGAACTTTCCTCAATGATGGAAATGTTTATTAGCTGTGTTAGTACTGTTGCCACTAGCCACATACTGTGTATGGATTTCAAGTAAATAGAATCGCACAGCAAATAAGGAGAAGAATTGCATGTGGTAAGATCAGAGCAATAAAAAAGGACCAGGTCCTTATGGCCATTGTAAGGACTTTGGCTTTTACTTTGAATGAGTTTGGGAGACACTGGAGTGTTTGGAGTAGAAGGCAGACATGATCCGACATTTTAATTCTATCACCGTGGCTGCTATTTAGAAACAAGTTACAAAGGGACAATAAGCCTGGAGATCAGTTTTGAGACTACTAAAACAACCCTGGGGAGAGATGAAGGTGGCTTAAAATTGAGTGGTAGTGGCGGAGGTGATACACAGTGTTTGGATTCTGGATATCGCCTTAAGATAGTTCTATAGGCTCCTTTTCTGAAATCCAGGCACAAATGATATTCATACTCTGGCTGGCTCAAGTCAGAGAACTACATATGCATTGAAAGCAGAAATTGGCTCCCAGCAGCTCATAAAGTGCTTGGTGTCCTCTGTACTGAAAAGGGCACTGCCAATGCATAATACCATTCTTGTTTCATTACAAATATTAATAATTAATGTGCAAAAGTAAATAAAACTAAACTGAAGTTTTTATGAATGCTTTCTGAGTTACTCCACCCATACTTTTCATTGAGATTTAATGCTATCTTCAGTGCCATCTTTCATATTAACCATGAGATTGCCATTGGCCCCAGAGACAAGATTGTTTTGGGTTCTTTAAACAGCCAATTGTGATTGTTCCAAAGCAAACAAACAAAGAATTAGGCTACCAGTGTTAGTTTCGGTTTTCCAAAGAAACAGAACCAATAAGATATGTACATAGGAAGAGATTTATTTTAAGGAATAATTATGGAGGCTTAGGAAGTTCAAACCATGATGGGGGAGGCTGGCAGGCTGAGAACTTGGGAATGAGCTGCTGTTTGAATCCAAAGGCAGTCTGCTATATAAACCAGGAAGAGTTGAGGTTGCAGATGAAGTCCAAAGACAGAATTGCCTCTTGTTCGTTGAAAATCATCCTTTTGTTCTGGTCAAGCCTTCAGCTGATCGAATGAGGCCCAGCCCCATTATGAAAAGTAATCTGCTTTACATAAAGTCCATCAATTTAAATTTAAATCTCATCCAAAGCACCTATCTTAGTGCATTTTCTGATGCTATATCAGAATACCTGAGACTAGGTAATTTATAAATAAGAGATATTTATTTGTGTCACAATTCTGTAGTGTGTGAAGTCCAAGATCAAGTGGCTGCATCTGGTAAGAGCTTTCTTGCTGCGTTGTAACATGTCAGAAGGCATCACAGAGCACGTGAGAGAGAAAATTGGGCCAAACTCATCATTTCTATCAGGAACCCATTCCAGGATAACTAACCCACTCCTGAGACAACGGCATTAAACGATTCGTGAAGGCAGAGCTCTCATGGCCTAATCACCTCTTAAATGCCCCATCTCTCAATACTTGTACAATGGCAATAAATTCCAATATGAGTTGTGGAGGGGACATTCAAACCACACCAGCACCTTCCCAGAAACATCCAGAACAATGTTTAAATAAATATCTGGGCACCACAGCATAGACAAGTTGACACAGAAAATTAACCATAAGACTACCACTTTAAATAGATATCCTTTTTACAGCCACAAAATTCAGTTAAGCTTGCCTCTCCTCAGCCATCAGCCTCACAGACTGTATGGTGGTTTCCTTTTTCTACTGTCTAATTGTATATTTAACAAAAGAATCATTAAATAATGGTGAGAGCCCAATTATTTTCTCACTATTATGCAAATTTCAATTCATCTCTTGCTTTTTTAAACAATTTCAGCCCTATAATTACAATATGTGGTATCCCACATTGGCAAAATTATCTGCTTTCCTCTCTAGAATATACTCTCAGTTATGCTTCAGATGAGTTTGCAATTTTTTACTCCTTTAAAAGAGTCACTGGAAGAAAGGAAAATTGTTTACATAACTGTATTTATTCTTCAACTAGCAATTATGTTGACACTGACTCAGGTGAAATCTGTTTGAAATTTTTAAATATCAAAAAAAAATCACAAGATCATAGAAAGTTTGGGAAAAGAGCAAAAGCAAATTACCTTAAAATAGTACTCTAGCATTATATCATTGAAATTGCAAACATCAATAAAGTATTTAATTATTACAACAAATGTTACAGCAGGTGTTTCCGAGGACAAATCAAGGGGCACACGGAGAGTAGGGGGGGTGGTCTCAGCACCAAATTCTGAGCTCGATCTACCCAATTTTTTCCCACTTTTATTAAGTTGGGGTGGTCAGAGGGGTGGGGCCTCAGGAGGCTGTCATGCAGACAGGTAATAGGTTAGGTGATGTGTCAGGTGATAGGTTAATATTATGTTGATGCACCAGGTAATAGGTTTAGTGTTGTGCTGGTGTCCAGGTAATAGATTAGTTGATGAGCCTAGTAATAGGTTACTATTATGCTGATGCGGTCTTCCGTGAGGGGCGGCGGTCTCAGGTAGCTAATGCACCAAGTAATAGGTGGGTGTTTTCCTTATCATTCCCCCCTTTGATGCTCTTATATGTCTACTATACGGCATCATTTCCCAGTGGGTGATAGCTCCGTAATGCCATTATGTAAGCTGTTCCTCCCTGGGTTACAGTTGTCCCTATGAATTTTATAATCACGCTCAGTATGCAGGGGCCTGTAATAGTGCCAGTCCAATATTTCTTTTCCCCAATGTGGCACACTTGAGCCTGACTATAACATGTCCTTGGCATGTAGGTGCAGACTGTGAAACCTCCCGTGGTCCTGAAGACTTGAGTAATCCCATTAGTGGAGGGAATCCAAGTCCTAGTATAATAAACCTCAGGGCAGGGTTTCTCTGCCATAGTTGTTAGGGCGAGTGCTCCAACCAAGAAAAGGGTAGGGACTGAGGCAGGAGTAGACATCCTATAATGAGCCAAAATACCACAGTTAGAGACGCGCTATGCGGTCCAGTCCAATCCCCAGTAAGGTCACTACAACCCCAATGAGGGTGAGGGCCAGTGGTCCCATTTACTCTTGTTCAGTCCTAGGTGTGGCTATCCTCTTTGGGAGACAGTTAAGCTGGATCTTTAGTGGGTTCTGCTGGTCCTGACGTATAGTCCAGAGATCAATTTCATTGTCTGGTTCAGCCTTTTTCAACCGGAAGTGATGGATTCATGTAATGATACCTGTAATTTTAATAGTAGTGGGAGTAACTAGTATCACAGTACACGGATCCTTCCAGGTGGGCTCTAGGGGTGTTCTTTTCCAGTCCTTTGCCCAGACTAGATCTCCGGGTTGGTGGGGGTGGATAGGGAGACCCAGGGCAATAGGAGTTTTTCTAGGATGTTGTAGCAGATATGGCACATAGTTTTGGCTAAGGCTTGGAGGTGTGAATTTATATTAAATTTCCCTAGTTGTCTAATGTCTCCCCTTAATCGCTTGAAGAGTGAGGGCGGTCTACTAAAAAGGATTTCAAAGGGTGAATATCCTGTGGGCTCCGGTGTGCACCTGACTCTGAACAGGGCTAGGCTTAGCACGTCTGCCCAGGGTAATTGTGTTTCCTGACATAGTTTCACTAGAGTGGTCTTGAGGGTCCAATTCATGCACTCTACTTTCCCTGAGCTCTGTGGCCTGCAGGCTGTATGTAGTTTCCATTTGATTCCTCATGCCTTAGTGAGGGTTTGCATGACCTCCGCAGTGAAGCCTGGTCTGTTGTCACTGCCAAAGGAGAGTGACAGACTTTAACTGGGGATGATTTCTCTTAATAGAAACTTTGCCACTTCCCTGGCCTTTTTGGTCAGGGTAGGGACAGCCTTGACCCAGCCTGAGAAGGTGCATATCACTATTAGCTGGTATTTATAGCCCCAATATGGTTTTATTTTTGTGAAATCAATTTCCACATTCTCGAAAGGAGAGGTTCCGGTGTACTGAATTCCTGGGGCAGGTCTCCGCATGAGCACTGCGTTGTTTTTAGCACAGGTCTGGCAGCGGGCGCTGACAGCGGCAGCGATGGACAGAAATTTGGCGATGTAGTAGTACCAGGTAAGAAGCTGCATGAGGGCTGTTTTCGCTGAGTGAGTCAGGTTGTGATGCCGGGAGACAAGAGTATGCTAATTTATTGGGGATAAAAATGTTATGGTTCCATAGGTGCCAACACCAATCAACATCCCTTCTTGGCCTTCTCCTGCTCTGCCCACTGGTTCTCTTCTGGGGTATATTTTGGTTCTTCAAGCCACTCAGGTGCCAACAAGATTTGGCACTGGGTTGGAGTATTGTCCTCCGAACATTCTTGGATGGCTGCATTTTTGGCTGCTTGATCTGCCAGGCGAGGTGGCAATTGGATCTGTGCCCTTTTGGTGCCCTTGACAGTGGATGGCAGCAATTTCTTTTTGCTCCCAAACTGCTTTCAGCAGTTGGATGATTTCATCTCTATTTTTGATCTCCTTTCCACCTGTAGTCAGCAGTCCTCTCTCCCTGTATATTGCCCCGTGGATATATATTGTACCAAAGGCATGCTGAGAGTCTGTGTATAAGTTCGCCTTCTTACTCTGGGCATGCCTGAAGGCTTGGATGAGGGCCCATACCTCCACCCTTTGTGCCGACCACCCTTGGGGCAATGGAGCTGACATGATGACCTCATTGACTGTGGTGACTGCAAAACCTGCCAGTTGTTCCCATTCTGGATAAAACGACTGCCATACGTGTAGAGTTCTAACTCCAGTGCTGGTAGTGGACTACCTTTCAGATCTGGCCAGCTGGCATAGACCTCCTCTACTGCCTCGGTGCAATCATGGTCCAGGAGCCCTGGCTTGGTGGGTAGGAGGACGGCAGGATTCAAGGTTGGTGCAGTCTCCAGGGTGACCCTTGGATTTTTGCATGGCAGTCCTTGGTATTGTGCTAACCGGTTGCTTGAGAGCCACCGGTGCCCTGAGGTGTTCATTAGAGATATTACTGTATAAGGGACTCACACATGGAGGTTTCGTCCCAGTGTGAGTTTATTTCCTTGACTAGCAGGACAGTGGCTGCCAGTGCACGGAGGCAAGGTGGCCATCCTGCCGCTACTGGATCCAATTGTTTTGACAAGTCACTGGTCTCTGCCTCGGGCCCACAGTTTGAGTCAAAACTCCCAGAGCCACTTGTTTCTTCTCATGTACAAACAGGTTGGTGAGGTCTGGTAGCCCTAGTGTGGGGGCTCTTTTTAGTAAGTCTTTTATTGCCTGGAAAGCCCTTTCTTGACTCTCTGCCCATTCCAATTCTCTGTTTTCAGACCTGCATAGGCCCTCATACAAAGGCTTGGCCTTTAGGGAGAAACCTGGGATCCAGATGCATTAGAATCCAGCTGCGCCGAGGAATTCTCTGAGTTGTCTCCGACCGGTCAGCCTGGGAATTGTACGGATGGTGTGCTTACGCTCATGTCCCAGTGTCCGGTGGCCCTGAGTCATGTGGAAACTGAGGTACTTTACCTGTTGCCTTCAGATCTGTGCCTTCTTCCAGGAGACTTTGTATCCTTTGTCAGTGAGCAATTGGAGTAGGCACCGGGTTCCCCGGTGGCAGTCTTCTCTGGTTGGGTTTGCTAGAAGGAGGTCATTGACATACTGTAGAAGGATGCAGCAGGTTTTGTCTCATGGAAAGGAGATGAGGTCAGTGGCTAGAGCTTCCCCGAATAGAGTTGGTGAATTTTTAAATCCCTGTGGTAGTTGAGTCCAGGTCATCTGGGTTTTCCTTCTAGTCTGAGGATGCTCCCACTCAAAGGCAAACAAGGGCTGGCTCTTCGGAGAGAGCCACATGCAGAAGAAAGCATCCTTTAAGTCCAGGCAGTAGAACCAGGCAGCATCATGAGGAATGAGGCCCAGAGGGGTGTATGGATTTGGTACCACTGGGTGGAGAGTCACTGTAGCCTCATTAATCAGTCGCAGGTCTTGGACGGGTCGGTATCCACCTCCGTTGGGCTTTTTGACCAGCAAGAGGGGAGTGTTCCATGAGGATTGGCACTCCACCAAAATCCTCTCCCACTTAAACCTATTGATGTGTTCCCGAATTCCCTCTTGAGCCTCCTTGGGAATGGGGTACTGTCATCTCCTGGTGGCTTGGGCTCCCGGTTTCATCTTGATCACCAGGGTGCATGTTGGTGTGCAAGACTGGGGGGATTTTCCTCTGCCCATACTGACAGAAAATCCTGCTGGAAGTCAGGTGGGTTCTGTTCCTCTTTGGCCTCATCGTATAGCTTCCATTCTGATTCCCAGGGTAGGGTGACCGCCATTATGAGAGTCTCTGGAGCACCAAGAGTGAGGCCCGTGGTCCCTTCCAGGTAGAAAGTGATCTGGGCTTCCAGTTTGCTCAAGAGATCTCAGCCTAGGAGGGGAACAGGGCAGTTTGGTATGTATAGGAATTCATGTCTTATCTGGTGGCCCCCCATCTGGCATATTCCGGATTGGCAGAAGGGTCAAGCTCATTGAGTTCTAGTGGCTCCCACAATGGTGGTTTCCTGCTTTGTAAGTGGAGCCACCAGGGTTGTTACCCACCAGTGTTCTGCCCCAGTGTCTCCCATGAACATTATTGGTCAGCCCCCCACTTCCATTATGACCATAGGCTCCCAGGGGCCAAGAGTCAGGGAACCCGGTCAGTCCTATTTCAAGTTGACCCCAGTGAGACCAATGAGGTCCCAGGTCTCTGGCTCCTGCTAGAAGCCCCTAGGCTGCTAGAAGCCCCTAGGCAGGTTCCTGTTTGGTGGTGGGTAGTTTTTGTTGGGGCATTCATGCTTCAGGCATAAATGACCAAACTCCTTACAATAGCCACACTGGTCAGGCTTCAGGGTACCTCGTCTCCAGGGTCCTCCTTCCTCTGGTGGGCCAGGTCTCTTGGCTGGGTCAGGTCTTCTAAGGGCAGCAGCCAGGAGAGCAGCAGCCAGGAGAGTAGCTTTATGTTTCATTTCTTGTCATTCTGTGTCTGGGTGATCTGGTCTCGATTAACATAGACCTTCTGGGCCACTTCCATCAGCTCCATGATGTTCATTCCTGCAAACCTGCCAAGTTTCTGGAGTTTTCATCAGATGTCAGTATAGGACTGCTCAACAAATGCAGTATTCACCATCATTCACCATCTGCTGATTTTTGGCTGCCTCTGGGTCGAAGGGTGTGTAGACTCAGTAGGCCTCACAAAGGCGCTTGTAGAATTCGCTCGGTGATTCCTCTGGTTTCCGGGTGATCAGAGTGACTTTGTTCATGTTGATCGGTTTTCAAGCTCCATCCCGGACCCCATGGAGGAGAGCTTCCTGATACCTTCCAAGAGCGTCTCAGGGAGTTGAAATCCCAATCCGGGTTGGTCTACGGGTGCTATTCTTTGCATCCACTGCTCCACATCCAAGGTTCCTGCTGGAGCCTGGTCCTGGAGGCACCTCCGGGTCCCAGCTACAATCTGGCATCATTCTTCTGTGTTAAAAAAGGTCAAAAGGAGCTGGCACCAGTCTTCCTAAATGGAATGATGGGTCTGGAAGATGGATTCCAGGACAATGAGGGCCTGAGGTTTTTTGGAGTATGGCAGGGTGTGGGGCTTCCAGTTCAGAAGGTCAGTGATGGAGTACTGGTAGTACAGGACTGGCTGATCTGGCTGAAGGGACCCATAGTCCGTAACCTGCATTGGACCTCGCACCTCATGCGGGGGCATCTGGAGGGCTGAAGTTGGGGCCTGAGCTGATTGGAGCCGGCGGGTGATGGGAGTGTCGGCACCTGGTTGGTCCAGAACTGGTTGCAGGGAGACTGATGGTGGCAGGGTGTCTGGTGGATTTGGGGATACTTGAGGAGGTGTCACTGTAGGATTGTAGGGAGATGGTAGTTGATCCTCTTCAGGAGATTCCTGATAGATGGGTTTGGATGGTCTGGTCCTTTGGGCCACAAAAATCCTGCTCTGTTTCTTGTTAGCACAGAACCGGACTCAAGGGGGCATGGTCTGAACAATCTCTAACCATGAATCTATGTAAGGCAATTGGCCCGGGTGACCAGGAGTCCAGTCACGATTCTCCAAACTGCTCGCACAGTGGGGAGGTCTAAGGTTCCTGTTGCAGGCCAATCAACCATGAATGTGAGCCATTAGTGTTCACAGAGGGCCCTAACTCTACTGGGTCTCAGTGTGACGCCGTAATCTCCTGTGAAACCCTTCTTAGAGTTCTTTAATATGCATTTAAGGGATGTAGGCTTAGATTCTACACTACCCATCGTGGACTGTGCAGATGAATGGCAACGCAGCTTAACAGACTGAGGTGTGTGTGGGGGCTTCTCTCAGGTGTCCACCTGGCTGCATCCCTTGCAGAAACTTAGGCACATCTTGGCAAAGGTGTGCCCGCATAAACCCCAGGCCTGGTCACTCCCTTTAGGAGGACCCACTCAAGTTCCCTAGCTATATAGGTGGAACCACAGTCATTTTTTTACTCACTCTTCACGCACTCACTCAGGCAGAGGTTACACATTCCCACCCAGGGAGTTCCCTGCACTCAGGAGGTGATCAAGCTCCTCTTCCGTCATCTGACAAGCCTGATTCAGACAGGTCCCAGGACCTTACCTGGTCCGATGCCTCCAGACCTGATTTGACTCCGGTGTGT
Organism: Microcebus murinus; assembly: GCF_040939455.1. Lineage (NCBI taxonomy): Eukaryota > Metazoa > Chordata > Mammalia > Primates > Cheirogaleidae > Microcebus > Microcebus murinus. Next base: position 39,628,269 of record NC_134113.1, read on the forward strand.
CCGGGCAAGTTTGGGACCCCGGGGCTGGCAAGAGCTCCCGAGGAGCGAAGATATTCTAAAAAATGGCAGTTGTTGCCGGTTCACTTCTGTCACCAAGGTCCTGCCAATCGCCGAACCCGTGGCTTCAAGGGGCCGGTGCAATCAGTTTTCCAGGTCAGGGAACCAAAATTTTCCAAGTGTTATAGCGGGTGGTTCCAGCACATGGAGAGTTGGAGAATCAAAGTTTATTCCCCAACAGGATCAGAGGGGTCTCAGCACCAAATTCCGAGCCCCATCTACCTGATTTTTCCCACCTTTATTAAGTTGGGGTGGTCCAAGGGGTGGGGGTCTCAGGTGGCTAATGCCTGCCAGGTAATAGGTTACCTGATGTGTCAGGTAATAGATTAGTATTATGTTGATGAACCAGGTAATAGATTAGTTGATGCACCAGATAATAGGTTAGTATTATGCTGATGTGGGTCTTCTGTGAGGGGTGGGATGTACCACCTGAGCCATCCTCAGGTGGCTGTTACGCCAAGTAATAGATGGGGATTTCCTTATCATAATAACAACCAGAGAAGTAAAGAAACCAGTAAAGTGGAAAACCAAATTCCTAGTGCAAATTTCAGCAAGCTTAAGAAAATAGTAAAAATGGTCAAATGGGAACATTATTAAACATAAGAAATCCAGTAAAACTGGATATTGTGAGCAAGAAGAGATCCACCTTGAGTCAGAAGAATAGGCAGAATTTAACTTCATCAGCTAAAAAAAGTTTAATAACTGAAATAAAGAGAAATTAGACATACAGACACAAAAAATATTAGACCAACTTACTAAACAGAGGTAGGCCTAAAAGGTAAAAATAAATGCAACAAATCCTGGCCTGATAGGGCTACTTTTCAAGGAGGGTGTGAGAGGAGGGTGTGAGAGGATGGCTGCTGCCATCTCCATACTTGGTGGCAGCAGCACCAATCCTAGAAGCAGCAAAGATCCAGGTCTGGCTTCAATTGATGGCAGCAGCTGCGGTAGCACCCTTGATGGAAGGCACAGTGGCATTACCGAGTGTCCCTGCCCTTCTGCTTGATGACAGCTTTGTTGGTAGGAGGGAGTTGTGCTACCTGAGACACCTGATGTTATGTAGAAAGAAACTAACAGGGAAGGTGGAAAGAACTTATCTAAGATTCTGTGTGATTGAGGACTCCCAACATTTTCTGGGAAGACAGGTTGAGTCTTTGAATAAGGCTAGAAACTCCAGCATTTTATCTAAGGTATTACAGAGAAAACAATGTTTTATACTTTAAGGCTTAACCCCATTTTCACCCCCAGGTGTGGCTTGAGGAAAGATGGCTTGTTGTGCTACATGGGTTAAATGATTACTCTTTCCAGGAACTGTTTACATTTTCACAGGGATTTTGTGAAAATTTAAACATGTCCCCCTCCTTGCTTAGTGAAGGCCTGTGCTACTACAGCTCCATTTGGGTTCATTGCCCCACATCCCTAGTTTTTCCAAGGGAGAAAGCCCTACATAGCATGAGGTGGCTCTGAGTTAAGAAGAGGTAATAGTTGTAGTAGTTGAACTTAAGTTTTCACTCCCTGAGCAGCTAACCCCAAACTCCTTTCTCTACTACCTTTCACCTCAAACTTCCCTTTGCACCACACAATGAAACTATTTTCATTTGGTTCTACAAAGTATAATAACAAATAAATGCTATTAAAATAATGTTATTTGGTAGGTATAAATAGTTACATTTAGCCATTTAATTCTAATTTTGGAAAAATGAAGCTTAAAAAGGTCACTTTGGACTGGTATTTTTTAACATACTCATTATTAATGTATGGATGTACATAATGTACTTTAAGGAGTAGAGATGTGTTCACTTTCACCAAATATTGAAATAAAAAAGTGGTTTCAGCAATATTTTTTACATGTCCACAGTGAGTGAGTAGAAGTCAGCAGCAAATAGTTTTAAGAGGCTGTATATACTAAGTGTCCAATAAGTATTTATTTAGAATGACAAAATTAGCAGTTCTTCAGAGGTCTTCTAAATCAGCCCCACCACTTTACAGAGAAAACTGATGCCTAGAAAGGTGATACTTTTAGTTCCATGCCACTCAGCAAGTTCCTGGCCAGACTTGATCTAGACTCTATATCTCTCTACTCTCTCTTACTCAAAGTAAATTCCTTCCCTTCTGGATAAGACTCTGGAGATTAAGGAGAAGCTTGTGTTCCCCATTTTCTCCAGAATCTCAGTTCCAGGGCAGTGGTCAGTCCCATTTTATTGTACCAATGGGTGCACTGTCATGGCTCCAAACAACCATGCCCAACCCTGTAACATACATGTGGCATGACATAAAAGAGTGCCCCATTATGCATTCTCCATTCTCACACTATTGCCAGAAACACCCAACTCAAAATTCATCCTGTCTGTTGTGGTCTGGAATGTTTGTTTCAGCATACCTCCCTCCCCATCCCTGCCTTCAGCATGCATACACAAACACAGCCACGCACACGTATACACACATGCATGCCAAATGCACTATCTTTTCATTTGGTGAGAATGCAAATCACATTACTATTAAGAAAACAGAACTTGCTGCACAGTGCACAAGGAGTCTGTAAAAGATAAAGAATGAATTCCCTCTGTCCCCTGTGGGACATACAGTCACAGCTGAGGCACTTCCCTTTAAACTACTGGACATCTGGATATCATTTGAGATGGGAGCCATAACTGCCCTTTGGTATCATCTTCCTTTTATTGTTGCCAAGGTCATGAGCAGGAACCAATCACAAACTCATTCTCCTTCTGCCATTGCTTGTGGTTGGTCAAGAATAGATTTTTTGTTTTCCCTGAACTTGCTAGCCGTTAGAGAAGCAAATGCATCACATTATCAGACTCCTGAATGACTGAAGACAAAGTCCATTTTAATGGCTGCCCTCAGTTTAAGAATTGTTACATCGATCCTCTTAAAGAAACTGGAGAATTGCCAGGATGTGAAGTCAAGATCCCTGTAACCTGTGTGCTGAAAAATCAATTTCTAATTCCCTTCTGTACTTTGGAGAACAGGTGCCACACCAAGATGACTGTGCTTGCAGTAGTGGAAGAAAAAGAAAATATTTGAGGAAGTTGATACATTAACTGGACAATTCAGACTATCTTGCCCTAGAACTGACTTACAAGAATGGTACTTCACTACAGTATATTCTTTTGGTAAAGTGTGATCAATCTCTTTTTTTATTGTAAAGTGTGTTAAATCTTAAGATCTAAAACTATTCTCAGGTTTGAGAAATGATAGAGTAAGTCTTTTGCAAAGACGGATGTCAGATGTCATCTGTGTATATTATTATATATTATATTATATATATCATATAATGTTGGTCTACAGTGTGTTGGAGTAATGTCTCTGAATTTGTCCATCAAACATTCATATTCCAATTTTCCTTCAAATCTAAGATAACTTTTACTTTAAACAATCAATGAGGCCGGGCACGGTGGTTCACGCCTGTAATCCTAGCACTCTGGGAGGCCGAGGCAGGCAGATTGCTTGAGGTCAGGAGTTCGAAACCAGCCTGAGCGAGAAAGAGGGAGACCCCGTCTCTACTATAAATAGAAAGAAATTAATTGGCCAACAAATATATAGAGAAAAAATTAGCCGGGCATGGTGGCGCATGCCTATAGTCCCAGCTACTTGGGAGGCTGAGGCAGGAGGATTGCTTGAGTCCAGGAGTTTGAGGTTGCTGTGAGCTAGGCTGACGCCACGGCACTCACTCTAGCCTGGGCAACAAAGCGAGACTCTGTCTCAAAAAAAAAAAAAACAATCAATGAAATTACAAGTCCCTGAAGTTGCATATTAACTGAGTTCTTCTTGATTTGACCAGAGGCTACATTTGTAATGAAATACATAGAAAAAGTATTTTTGGTCTGAAAATGCTAGGAAAGGCTCTATAACTGTCTAAGCTCAAAGAACAACCACTAGTATTTTGGCATATCAGAGAAATGAATGGACTCTAATAAATTTGAATGTTGGTCTACAGAAGCAGTTCCCAACCATTTTGGCACCAGGGACCAGTTTCATGGAAAACAATTTTTCCACATACCATGGGTGGGCCAGATGGTTTTAGGATGATCTAAGTGCATTACATTTATTGTGCGCGTTATTTCTATTATCACCATGCTTCCCCCAAAATAAGACCTACCCATAAAATTCGCCTTAGCAGGATTTCTAAGCATTTGCTCAATATAAGCGCTACCCTGAAACTGAGACCTAGTGACGGGTGCGGCTGTATCTGCACAACCCATACATTTAGTCGTGGAGCGGTGAAGAAGACGAGCAGCCTTCTCATCTGCCCCATCATGACAGCTACTATCCCAGAGGTGACCGGAAAGGTTCGGGCAGCCCCACCAACAAGGTCAGCTCCCCCTGTCAGGTCTCGGCCAATGGTTATAAAGAAAATAGAGTCACAAGAAATTCAGAATGGAATTTGGGGTTTGGAGAGTTATGATGATGTTGCAGAAGAAGACAACTTAACTATATTTGAATAAATGTTGATTGTTGTACCGTACTTAAAAAAATAACACATCCCCTGAAAATAAACCCTGGGGTGTCTTCTTGAGGAACAATAAATATAAGACCCTTTCTTATTTTCAGGAAAACACGGTATTATGACATTGTTACTTGCCACTCATTGATAGAGTTTGGATATGAGTCTGTAAGCAATTGATTTATTATGGTCTCTGTGCAATCAAACCTCTCTGTTGATGATTATCTGTATTTGCAGCCGCTCCCCAGTGCTAGCATCACCGCCTCAGCTCCACCTTGGACCATCAGGCATGAGATTCTCATAAGGAGTGCGCAACCTACATCCCTCACATGCATAGTTTACAATAGAGTTCCTGCTCCTGTGAGAATATAATGCCACCACTGATCTAACAGGAGGCGGAGCTCAGGCGGTGATGCCAGTGATGAGAAGCAGCTATAAGTACAGATGAAGCTTTGCTTGCTCACCTGCTGCTCACCTCCTGCTGTGCTGCTTGGTTCCTAACACGCCACGGATCAGTACCAGTGCGTGGCCAGAAGTTGGTGCATGGCCTGGGAGTTGGGGACCACAGGTCTAGAGGGCTAAACAGTGGCCCCCCAAAAAAGTATATCCACGTCCTAATTCCCAGAACCTGTGAAGGAACGTTACTTTATTTGGAAAAAGGGTCTTTGCAGATATAATTAAATTAAGGATCTTGAGATAAGAATATCGGGGTTATCCGGGTGGGACCTAAATTCAATGACAAGTGTCCTTATAACGGACATGAACGTGAGAATTAACAGACAAAAGAGAAAGGAATGTGACCACAGAGGAGGAGATTGGACTGAGGCAGCCGCATGCCAAGGATTGCCAACAGGCACCAGAAGCTGGAACGGGCAAAGCACAGATTCTCCTCTAAGAGCCCTAGTTATGGCCCTGTGAACACCTTGATTTATGGCTTTCACAACTGCGAGAGAATAAATCTCTGTTCTCTGAAGCCAGCCAGTTTTAGTGATTGGTTATAGCAGCCACAGAAAATTAATACAGTTTGTAAAAAAAATTTCATCCAAATTTTTTCTTCCACCTAAGTATATTATTCAGTAAGTTACAATTTTATTCTTTATACTTTTCTTTATGCTTCCGCCTACTAGTTTCAGTTCAAAGTGTTATTTCTATTATAAAAATGTCAACCTTTTATTACTACTGTTACTTTTATGTTTAATGTTTTGTGTGCTTTTTTGTCTTTTTAACGTATGCCCTAGCAGTAATTTTGAGGCTGTATTTACCAGCATTCTAGAGTACAAAGTGAAAGACTTGACTGAGCATTCTGAATTCTGCCCAAAGTTCTTTTAAAAAATAATAATATATATACATATATGTATGTGTGTGTATATATATATATATATATATATATATATATATATATATATATATTTGGGTGTTATGGGGTAGACAGTGGAACTTTGGGACTGAAAGGATAAGGAGAATGATCCCCTTGCCGTAAAGTACATGGTTTGTAGGGAAATGTCTGTAGACATGGTTTAAAAAGGTCATCTCAAATTCCAATTGAGGTCCTACCTACCTAATCAATATTCTTTAAAACTATCCAGGTCGGCAGGGCACAGTGGCTCATGTCTGTAATCCTAGCACTCTGGGAAGCCAAGGCTGGAGGATCGCTAAAGGTCAGGAGTTCAAAACCAGCCTGAGCAAGAGCAAGACCTCTCTACTAAAAATAGTAAGAAATTAATTGGCCAACTATATATTCCTAAATATATAGAAAATATAGCTGGGCATGGTGGTGCATGCCTATAGTCCCAGCTACTCGGGAGACTGGGGCAGGAGGATCACTTGAGCCCAGGAGTTTGAGGTTGCTGTAAGCTAGGCTGATACCAGGGTACTCTAGCTCCCCCCCAACAGAGTGAGACTCTGTCTCAAAAAAAACTGTCCAGGTCATCAAAAACAATGAAAGTATGAGTAATTGTTACAGCCAAGAGGAGCCTAGGGAGATACGGAGATTAAAAGTATTGTGGTATCCTGGAACAGAAAAAAAGACTTTGGATAAAAATTAAGGAAATGTGAATAAAGTAATGACTTTAGTTAAAAAATAAAATACTAATATTGGTTCATTAATTTTAATAAATGTACTATACTAATATGTTAATAGAGGTGAAATTGGATGCTGGATATATGAGAACTTTGTAGTATCTTTCATTTTTTCTGTAAATCTAAAAGTGTTCTAAACAATAGTTTCTAAAAAAAAAAACTGTCTCTACCAACATTCGTAATTTAAATATGAAACTAAAGTTAAAGAAAGTGAAAAATTTTATACAAATCAGAATGTTGAGGAAATTTTCTCAACTGTTTCCTCAATGCCAGTCCATATTGCAAAGAATTGCTTTTTTAAAAGATAAGGCTTTTTCCTTCCTAATTATTTGCGATATTCCGAAAAGGGAGCATCAAGAAACATTTCCGGATTTGCAAAAAAAAAAAAAAAGCTAAGGGAAAAAAATGGGTTTGGCTTCCAGTCTGGTTTCCAGGGCTAACTGGCGTGCCATCTGCTCGCAGCACAGAGCGGTAACCATGGTTCACGTGTCACGCCAGCGTCCCGGTGTTAGGAAGTTTGCCCCAGCAAGTCTGAACAACTCCGCTTCCGCGCAGGTTACTAGGAGGTGCGGCGTGGGGAAAGGCGTGGCGGCGGCAGCATCCAGAGCGCGTATATCGTTTTTCCAAACTCCATCTGCTTTCCCCTCCCCTGGCTGTGCCCGCGGTCCCCGGGCGCGGCAAGCGGCGGGGTCCTGGGCGGGTCTTTTATGCATAACAAAAGAGTCCTCCACCTCCTCCTCTTCCTCCTGCAGCGGCCCCGCGCCGCCCCCACCTTGGCTTCCCGCGGCCCCGCCCGGGCGCGCGTCCTCCGCAGGAATTGGCTCCCGGGTCCGAGGTTTCCAGGTACCCGGAAGGGGGAGGGGGACTGAGGCCGCAACAATTGGGCGGGTGAGGGCAAAACGCGCGGCCCAGAGCGCCAAGACTCCGAGGGGCGGAGAGCCCGGGCCATGCGGCCGCGCGATTGGCCGGGGCCGCCCCGCCGGCCGCAGCTGATTGGTGGATTCTCAAATTCGGTCTCAAGGCGCCAGAGGAGGTGTTTTAGCGGGGATAGCGATCCCGGCTGGAGCCGCGCTCGGGGCTTCGGAACGCTGGCGCTGCCCGGAGGCTGTCTGGTCCCCGCCAGCCCAGGGCACTTGGCGCGAGGATCTGCGCGCCTCGCTCTACCCTCCCGATGTCGCCGCCAGGCTGCTGAGCGCCTCACCCCCTTCCCGCATCAGTGTGGCGCGGTGGAGGTCCGGGTGGAGGCAGGAAGCCTCCTTCGCAAAGCGGGAGTAAGTAAGCGTGCGGCCCCGGCGCTGGTGGCGGGGCGGGAATTGGGGGTGAGGGGACCCCGGCTGCCAGCCTACGACCCCTCCGCTCCCCCGGCTGGCGGGAGATCGAGGTGTTATCGTTGCGGCACCGGGTGCTCGGGGGCTGTGCCGGATCCAGCTTTTCCTCCAGCCGGACAGGAGAGGGGACTCGCCCTTGCCCACGATTTAGGGGTTTCATTGGAAGAATTTATTTTGGGGGTCTGCCTGGAGGCCTGAGAAAGGGCTGTGCTAAGCTCTGAGTGGGTTTGGTCTAGCGATCAGGTTTCCCTCTCCTCTGATTCAAACCCCCTCAAAGCCGAATTCCTCCCAGTTCTTTGCGCCAAAATTAACTGACCTGGGAGACCCTGTACTTTCTGACAGATTTGACCAACACCCTCCTGACTCGGTAACTTTATTTTGCCCTGTAGCCTTTTTCATTAAGAATTACTATTTTTGTTGATTTTTTTTTCTTCCCAGATTTTCAGTAATTACTAAGTACATTTTAAGTGTGTTTGTTCATGTGCGTTTTAGAGAGGGTTGGAAGGCGGCTACATTCCTGGAAATTCCCAGGACATGTTTGGGGAAGGGGAAGTTCATGTTCACAAACAAGTAATAAATACATAGGTATTTTGTTGGGAGAAAAAAATATCTAATTATACGATCATTTTCTAATGTGCATTACAGATGGAGGTAAATTGTTTAACACTAAAAGACCTGATCAACCCCAGGCAGTCCAGGTTAGATTTTGCAATTGAAGATGGAGAAAATGCACAAAAGGTAAGCACACATAAATACCTTAATCTCTAGCATAATAAGGATGATGATACCTAATCCAATTAAGTGTTCCAACATGCTACTTGTATTTGTCTTATAAACATCATAATCAATTTTGATGAACATTGTAGAAACATACTTTTTTAAAAATGGAGTCATCCACATCATTATTGTTACAATTGTACTCTCAGTCATTGAGCTATGGAAAGAGAGGCTAGGTTAGATGTAATGTTGGAACCAATTATGTAAGAGATGCTGGACACAGCAATCAAAAATTTGTAAGACGGTTGTCAAGGGTAGTTTAGCTAATGCTCTGTAGGAATGTTAAGTCTCAGTTCTCAGGAAAATAGACTTTTGTAGTTTCAAATGCTGGATTATTAAGGTGCTGTAAAATGTCTTCATAACAATGAACCAGTTCCTAGAGGCTGTTCCATTCACCCAAGAGAATGACCTGTGCCTACCATATAGGGAGAAAAAGTAACTCAGCCCACCAACATACTCTGAATATTTTACAGTGCTACTGATAGCATTTCTGTGCATGCTACTGAGCCATTCTCTCCCTTTTTGCACCCCTTGTGATTTGTAAGACTGAAGTGATGTCTTCAAGAAATGTTAAAAAGTTAACTGGCAGTAACGATTCTAAACTATCTGAGCATTTTTAGTCAGAGGCAAATAGATTTAACAAACCCAGTTTTAGAAACTTTGGATATAAACCTGAGAGTAGCAACTTCCTTGGGCATCAAGGCTTAACATCAACCAGGAAACCACCTGGTTGTGAAGCACCTGTTAAATGGGCCTTGAAGAAAAGGGCCTTGACACTCATTAATTTTGAATACATGTGAAATTGTGTGCTTTTCCATGTAGGGATTTTTTTTGTTTGTTTGTTCAGCATTTTGATTTATTTTTGTTAGGAAAAAAAGTACAGTAGTCCCCCTTATCCGCAGGGGATATCTTCCAAGATGCCAAGTGGATGCCTGAAACTGTGGATAGTAATGAACCCGACTGCTGTCAATTGGAACATGTTTCTGTTCATGTCTTCCACCCACAAATTTAATGCCTTTCCATCTTAACTAAGCCTTGAAAGAATGTGTAAATGTACATTTATATAAAGTCTAAGTCAGTACTCCACTTCTGTCCTTCTGGGTCAATGACTTTTATCAAGTGCCTTCAACAAGGACCCTTCTCCTCTATCATCAGTAAGTGCTGTGTCCAGTTGAGCTTTTACATTGTAATGGGTTTGGAAAAAAACTCAAAAGAGACTGGGCAAGTGGCTAATATGTTTGAAATAGAATTGTATGAGCAAGGATCATATCACCTCAAAGAGAAGACAAGAGATGAGAACAGAGTCCTTCTGCAGAGATGCTAGGAGCTAGTGTCTTTTTCATGTTGCTAGGAAGTAAAGGAGGAGATTTTAGGGATGATGAGAACATGGGGTTTGGAGTCACAAGGTCATGAGTTTGATTTCTTGCTTTTCCATTTATTAACTATTTAACAAACATACATATTTATAAGATCTTTCAACAAATATGTATGTTTCAGATGCTAAGGATATGGTGGTTTAATGAGTCTCATAACCTCCCTAAGGCCATTTTGTTCTGCCATTAATTGGAGTTAATGTATAGCACCTCCCCTGTTGGGTTTCTGAAAAACATCCATCGGCACATATTCTTCATATTGTACTGAATCACAGTGATAACCCAAAAATGAATTTGATGCAGGCCGTACCGTCAGTTACCAGAGAGACTTTCAGGGACCCAAATATCTGAGTTACCCTATGGAGAGTTCTAGAATGACCTCCTGGTAGGGGCAAGGAGGCCAGACTTTTACAGGTTATTGCTATTTCCATCAGCTAGTGAGTACAAGCTAGGCATCCCAGGAGGGATTATGATGCTGGATGAGTCAGCCCTCTTCCAGTCTGGTTAAGGGTTTAATATTGGCATTACTTCCAGTAGCTGGGGAAATGAGTCATTCATTTCTAGAGAGATCCGGGTGCATCCTAGTGTCCACTAAACAGCTGGGCAGCATTGCTAAAAAAACTTTGGAGATAAATACTTTAGTCTGAATCCCTCATTTTATGCATATGGCAACTTGGGCTCAGACAGAATGAACGATTTGTCCATGGATCAAAAAGATACAAAAAGAGGTGAGACACAAATCAGCTTTATAAGTCTCCATTCCAGTCCCCTTATCACTTCCCTATAAATGTCAGGATAGCAGGATAAACAGATGGATGAAGCAGGGTGTGACCAGATTACAATTAACTTTCTGCCCACTGTAGACCTTAGAAAACAATTTGCTTGGCTTTTTTTTTTTTTGATGTATTAATAGGTGTAGTATGATCATAACCTACCACTTGACCTAACTCCCCTCCTTTTCATCAAACTGCAGTGAAAATATATCAAAGTATATAAATAAATCATCATTCTGAGTTGCTCCCTTGCAAGGGAAAAAGTAGGAACTCATCATTCCAATGAGGACAGATACTGTGTAAGCAATATCGAAGGCAAGTAAATCTCTGTCTACTCAGCATGTCTGAACCACACCTTCTACCAAGAGGACACCTTTTGGAATAACCAGATAATCAAGACACAGTGTTCTTTGAGCACCTGTAATGGGCAAGACATTGTGCCCAAAATTGGGATGAATAACACATGTGGAACTTGCCCCTTGACCACTCCAAATGCATAGTGTCATTGCGACAAGACACACATCCAGGAAATAAAATAGCAATACCATGTGCTGTAGTGTATTATCTCAAAGTGCCAGAATGAATGGCAATAAAGAATAGGAAAGAGGGAAAAGATAAAGCAAAGTTTTATTGAGCACTCACTGTAGGCCAGGAACTATTTTTCTAACCCTTGAGGTGGGCATTTTTATGAACTTCATTTTCAGTTGAGAGAAATAAAATATAGTGAGGTGCAGGAACTTGTCACACTCACACTGCTGATAAGTAGTAGAGTCAGGTCAGCTGGCGTCAGGTAGTTTTGTGCATAACTACTTCCCCATCCTGCCTCTGCCTAGCTGCTTGTGGGCATCACGGCCTGCTGGGGCCTGCTGGGTACCTTTAGTTGGAGTTGTGAAAAAGATAACTTCCTCCCAACTTGCACCCAGGACATGCTCATTTTTAAATGCAGAATTCAGAACCATCTGCTTTCAGCCGTTTCTTACATACCAATGATTTTTACATTGAATGAGGTCATGTGTGACCTCAGGCAAGTTATTGACCTTTTGGTGCCTCAGTTTCTTCATCTGTAAACTGGAAAAATAATAGGACCTATGTCACAGGATTGGATGAGGACTTAATACGTGCAAGGTACATGAAACAGGGCGTGATATAGTAAACGCTCGGTAATTTCACTTGTGGAAGCCTTCATCAGACTGGCATGCCAGCAGGGACTTGTTAAAGGAGGTTAGTGGATGCAGCGCTCTGGGCTGGGTGTTTACTGCTGCTGTGGCATGAGAAATCCCCACACCCATCCACTCCCTTCCTTCCTGTTATGCTGGGACAGAACGTTATCATGGCTAGCTCGCAGCTTCTGCTGATGCAAGGAATAAGATTTGCTCTGTTTACACAAACTCCAGTTTCTCCCAAACAATCTTTTACCTCTTCACATCTTAATCATTTATAGGAAAGCACGTTCTGTAAATCACTGCTCAGCCAAAATGCACGCATGTAGTAGCTTTAGAGTGGTGTGTGTGCAGGAGATTGAGTGACAGATATTTAACTCATCTACCTTCAAAATCATGTAAGACACTGTTGACTGGAAAGGAATCCCACAGGAAAAGCAGAATCTTCCGGTTCTTGAATATTGAATATTGAATTATTGAATTCTCTTATTCTGAATTCTGTTTTGAATATTTTGAAACTTATTTTAGAGGAATTTGTTTTAATTACTTGATAGTTCTAAATGTGGATTCTATATATTTACCCCTTTTTCATAATGGGGAAATCATTAATCTTTTCTTACAATTATTGAGGATCATCTACTCAAAGTGTGGTCTGAGGACAGGTGCTTTTCCACAAACTATTATCAGGCTACAAAAAAGTTAACAGAACTTGGGAGTTAAGCACTTAGAAACCTCAGTAGCAAGTTGATATTGCCACCAGGACATCTAAGCCTATGATCAGTGGTCCTTTGTTGAACAAGCCAGTTTGAGTGACAAACTCAAATGGCAAGTCACATCTGGTGGGAGTTGCATAGTAGTCCTATGAAGTAAGATCACATATCAATATGATCAATATGTGGGAGAAGCACTGCTCTAGGAGAATATTACTAGGTTGGCTTAAAATATTGTATTTTGCTAGACGTTCTTCCATTAACTGGTCCTGCTGTTAATTGCTCTATTAGCACTAGTGAACATTGAACTAGAAAAGCATAATTGCTCTTCACTAGTTAATGCAAACTTGTAAATAGTGTTTTTAAAAAGGTGGCACTTAGAAGCAATATGGACTCAACCACATTGGCCTTCATCAGCCCCAACTATTACGAGTGACATACATTTATGACATCTCTCACAGAGATTCCACGAAAAATATATTTTAAAGGAAGAGTAGATTATAGTCTATTTCTCATTGGAACCACTCTTCAATTCCCTTGAAGCCTTCTGTCTAATTTTCATTAGTCCTATCCCGATACTTTTCAGCCCAACATATGGTCCTATTTGTATTTTCGAGTATTAGTGAAAGGTGGGAACAAAGTGTACTCTTAGCTGACACCTGCCCTTTCTCGCTCTTGCTAAAAGGTCTCTGTTTTAAAATAGGAAAATATATTTGTTGATCCATCAAGAATGGCCCCGAAGACACCAATAAAAAATGAACCAATTGACTTATCGAAGCAAAAAATCTTCAGTCCAGAGAGAAATCCCATTACTCCAGTTAAGCCTGTCGACAGACAGCAAACAGAACCGTGGACACCCACAGCTAACCTGAAGATGCTCATTAGTGCCGCCAGCCCAGACATAAGGGACCGGGAGAAGAAAAAGGGACTTTTCCGACGCATTGAAAATAAGGATAATGCATTTACAGACTCTATACAGGTAAACAGGCTGTGCTCCTCAAGGCTTTTATAGAACTTACAAAATATTACTTGATTATTAAAAATTCTCAATTTTTCAGCTCTTATTGAGCCAAAAGCAGTATTAAACTGAATTATCTTTTTATTTATAGCAGAATTCTTGCTCTGTATCCTATTTTTCATGATGAATGCTTTCTTCTCTTCTGTATGATACTCCCTGGACCAGAACACATTTAAAAATGATAAAATATTTTTTAAGTAATAATATTTAATAATTTTGATTTAATGAAGGAATTTGGATTTCTTTAAATGCTACTGTGAATTATAATTTTGCTCACATTTTAAAGGTGGTATTAATCTAAATATTTTAGATTTGGGAAATTCCATTCTCATATATGTTCAGTTTGTTAGTTTGGGGTTTTACTAAAGTTAAGCCATCTTTGAATTCCCTGTCCTGTGGGGAACCGGAGCTATTGACAAATAAGCAGCATATTTACACTTTTTAAAAAATTCAATGGTCAATGATTTTCACTCTTTCATCAAACTTTTTCCCAGACTTGGTAAGAAGTTTCTTGCAGATTTGGGTGTTCTTAGCTATTTTTTCTCCTTTTGGTGGATTTTTTTAAGCTATAAAAATTGCCAAAACGAAGAAATTGGGAGGAGATAAGAGAAAAAAATGTCCTGAATTATAACTTAAAATTAATAAAACAAAATTAATTTAATCCACTATATATATCATTGGAGTGATAGAACTAACAGATTGTTTCATGTAACTAAACACAAATCATACAGTTTTGAGAGAAGTTTTTACATGCTTAAAGCCAAAAAAATTTATAATTCCTTTTTTAAGTCTTGTTTATTCTTCACTTCCTTTATATTTTATATTTAATGTTAGAAGCACAAGGAGCTTGGTTTTAGAGGCCTTGGGTTAAAATCACTAGCTAGGTGGCTGGGGGAAACCACTCAGGGTCTCTGCACCTCAGTTTACTCATCTGTAAAATGGGAATCATGGTACCTGCCTTGGTTTTATTAGCTTTTATTCTAAAAACTAAATAAAATTAAGTGTGCTTTTTGCTGTCAAAAGCATATAAATATTAGGTGTTTTCTTTTGTAATTTTCTCGACAAAAATATAGCAAAGTGAAAATCACCCAATGGGAATTGTTACTGACCTCTTTCATAACGTGATGTTATTGATATCTTATTTTGATAGAACTAGTTGTTTAACATGGCCCTAAAACTAAATTTTTGGGTTTTGTATCCAAGCTTTATAAGGAGATTTTAACTGATCAGTCACTAGAAATGTTCAGTACTACTTGGAAATAAATACCTTAAATTTGAGTGGCCATAAAACAGGCTTTTAATATCTTTTAAAAATTGGCCTTTATTACCATTTGATACACTATTTGATCATATAAAATATACTTACCCTATGCAATAATACATTTAACCCCCATAAATCTATCTCTCAGCCCAAAAGCCAGAACAATACTATTAATTGACATCTGCCTCCCTGACAGAGCATCCACTCTCCTGAATTTGTATTTATCATGTTCCTGTATAGTGTATTGCATAGATTTGTTTAGTTTGGTTTGGTTTGGTCCTTAGGCTTTGTAAAATTGAAACTATATGCAGTGTACAATCTTCTGAGACTTGCTTTTTTCAATCAACATACTTCATTAAGATTCATTTGCATTTTTGCCTGTAGCTGTGGTTCTTTCATTTTCATTGCTATGGGATATTCCATTACATGAATACACCACAACTTATTTATCTGTTTTCCTATTTATAGCTGTTTGAGTTTACAATTTAAGGCTAATATGAACTATGCTGCTATGATATTCTTGTGTATGTCTCCTGGTGTATATGTACAAGAGTTCCCTAGGACAGGGGTTCTTAAAGTGTGATCTGGGGACTTCATGTCCACAAAGAGTCTTACCGGTCAATGAGGTCAAAACTATTTTCATAATACTAAGACATTTGCCATTTGAACTCTCATTTTCTCCCAAGTGTATACTGCAGTCTTCCAGTAAGTATATGATGTGGACATTGCCACAGATTGAAAATGAAAGCAAGCACAAGAATTCAGTTCTCTTCTATTAATCCAGACGCTAAATAGATTTGAGAAAAATGACCTTTTTCTCACAAAACATTTTAACTGTCTCAGTTTTAATGTCTAATACAGCAACTATCAGTAGATAAAACCTACATAAATAAAAGGCTCTGTAGGGTCCTCAGTCATTTTTAAGAATATAAAGGGATTCTGTGAGCAAAACATTTAAGAACTACCATTTTAGGGTATGTACTTAGTAGTAGAATTGCTAGGTCACTGGTATGCAAATATTCACAAAATAATGCCAAATTGCTTTCCAAAGTATTATTTGCTTCCAACAGTAATGTATAAACATTTATTGATCCACATCCTGACACTTGAAATTGTTAAATTTATTAATCTCTGCCAATCTAGTGAGTATACAATTTATATCTTTTTGTGGTATTCATTTGCTTTTTCTTGGTCACTCTGGAGGTTACGCTTCCTTCCACATGTTTACCGGGCACCATGTTTTTCCCACTTGCATAAAATGCATGTTTGTATTTTTTGCCAATTTTTACTGGGTTGTTAATCTTTTTCACATTGATTTGCTGGAGTTGATCATATATTCTTGATACTGAACTTTTATTAATTATGTATGTTACATATATGCTCTTTCAGTTTGGTGATTGTCTTTTCCCTTTATGTTGTTTCTTTTTGATGGACAGAAGTTCTCAAGTTTAACATAGTCCAGGGTATAAATTCATTCTTTTAAGGGTAATGTTTTTTGTGACTATTTAAAGAAATCCTTCCCTATCCCAAGGTTAGAAAATTATTTTCCTACATTTTCATCATTTAAAATTTGCTTTATTTGTTTAAATCTTTAATCATTTGGAATTGCTTTTTGTGTACACTGTGATTCAAGAATAATACATCTTTGTTTTTCTATTGTATAATCAGGTGTCCCTGCACCATTTATTCAGGAGTTCTTCCCTTCCTCCCAGTTGGCAGTGCAACCCTTTCATATGTCAAAGTTACATTTATATGTATGTATGTGTCTGGACTCTTTTCTGTTTCGTTGGCCAGTTTGTCTATGCATATACCCCAATACTCTTATTGTAATTAGCCTTCATATCAGGTGAAACAGAATGCTCAACTTATTTTTCTTGCTTGTGTGGGCTATTGTTGGCTTTTTGTTCTTCCATTATACATACTTTACACTGGATTTAATTTTAATTGCATTGAATCTGTAGATTAATTTGAGAAGAATTAACCTTATGATGGTACTGAGTCTTCCTATCTAGGAAAATAGTATATCTAAGTTTTAAATATCCTTCTTTAAGATCTAAGTTTTAGTATTTTATGCAAATAGATTTTTGCTAGATTTATTCCTAAAAACCTTATCATTCTTGTTGCTTGTGTAAATGATGTCTTTTCAATTCATTTGCTGTTACTATTGTATAGGAATGCAGCTGATTTTTTTAAAATATATTGTCTCATATTCAGTTACCTTGTTAAATTCTCTTATTATGTTTAACCACTTCAGTACCGCGCTCACCAGCCACTAAACCTTGCCCACAGCCGGCACTCATAGTCTGCACGATAGTTTGTGCTGTGCATTGACGGCGAATCCATTTTGCTCTTGTGTGATGAGGAAAGCTTTAAAGCACTGAAAGCTTGTTTTACTTTACAGGCAACTTTACTTGTAGTGTAAATCAGAATAGGTAACATATACATATATGTTTTCATTACGTTATTTTTAAATGTTCACAATTTTATTTTAATAAATAAAAAATTAGAAAAGTCATATCATGGCTGCCGGCTAAAGTCGACGCTCAGCTGTGTGCTTTCATATCACGGCTGTTGGCTAAAGTCTCGCGTTCATCTGTGGCTATCGACTATAGTCGCCACTGGTACTGAAGTGGTTAATAACTTGTCTGAGGTTCTTTTCAGTTTTTTATGTGAACAATCACATTTTCTGCAGAATGAAAGGTTTTACTTATTCCTTTCTAGTCCCTGTGCCTCAATTTCTTTATCCTGTCCTCATGCACTACTGGGATCTCTAATAAATGATAGTGGACATCCTTATCATTTTCCTGATTTTAAGGGAAAGTTTCCAAGTTTTTCCCATTAAGACAGATGTTTCCTATTGTGTTTTCATGACTACATTTATTTCATTGAAGAAGTTCTCTCCTGTTCCTAATTTTCTGAGGGCATTTTTGGAAATCATGAATGAGTGTTAAATTTATCAAATGCTTTTTCTGAATCTATTAAGATAATCATATCACTTTTCTCCTTATATCTTTCCTTTAAAAAGTCTTTTACTTTCTTGGGGCTTGAATGGAGCCCCTTTCGAATGTAGTGATGTACCTTGATGGTACAAGGTACTAGTTTAGTGTACTCACAAATGAGAAATAATAATAAGATTTAACTGCCCTAGTTCAGTTTCATCAACCTTTGGTCAGTTGTAAAATGTAAAACAATTTGGTGACAGGATGCAGGCCAGTGCATCTCAAACTTTCATGTCAATAGGACTCACCCAGAATCTTCTGACAGAGCAGATTCTGATGCAGCAGATCTGCGACAAGGCCTGAGATTCTATGTCTCTAACAAGCTCCTGCCAATGCTGATTTCAGGGGTTCAACAAACACACTAGTAGCTGCCTAAAAATAACTACATTTTTCATTTTTTTAACTTTTAAGTAATACACTCAGCCTCAAATTACAAAGGAGAAAAAAATTCAGCCCAGACAAAGCAATAGGTAAAACATACAGAAAATTATATTAGGAAGTATATTTTAACCAGAATCTAGGATGGTATGGATTGAGATGTCCTCCCCATTTGCCAATACCAGCCATTGCAATTTCTCCATTAGGATGTTAACTGTGATGTTTCCCCCCTCCCTTCTCTCTGCCCTCTATAGCTTGTTGTTGTTGGGGACAGTGCTGTGGATGAATTTGAAAAGCAAAGGCCAAGCAGAAAACAGAAAAGTTTAGGACTCTTGTGCCAGAAGTTTCTAGCTCGCTATCCAAGTTATCCCTTGTCAACTGAGAAAACTACCATCTCCCTAGATGAAGTTGCCGTCAGTCTTGGTATGTATCATGAGATTACCTGTAGGCCTGTCTCCAGCTACAGTGGGAAACTGGTTTCCTTGGGCAAGCCGACCTGTCTCCAGCTACAGTGGGAAACTGGTTTCCTTGGGCAAGCCGAAGGCTTCAGGCAGCATGAGCCCTCCAAAAGGGTGAGCAGGCAGAGCTTCCTTTGTTATCATCGAATTTCTCTTCATTATGCATAGGATTTCAGGGAGCCTTCTAGACCTGAGCGCCAAACAAAAATTCAGTTTTTTTAACCTTACAAAATATTTTCATAAGAGGCAATATTTTTATGTGACTTACATTACAAACTAGTATCTCATATTTTATATTTATCTTCCTTCAAACAGACTCAAAAATATTTAGAAATAGCCTACTTTTGATTTTTAATAGTGTTTCTTGGAGCTCAGAACTGGTGTCATTTCAACTGAAGCAAGATTTGAGAGCATGAGCATTATGTTTAAAACTGTATACATGATCTTCACACCAAGCCCATCAAACTAGAAAAAGCACATTTGGACATAACTCAAACAGCTGAACCTTATAACAAAGAGGAATACATGTGTTCACATGGCAGGAGTATGTAATGTAGGATGGGTATAGTGGCTGTAAATATGCATACAGTTACTTCAGCATAGAGACCCCCAGTGGACATGAATTGCAGTTGGTTCCAGGATGAACATGCTATTGACAACCATTGCTGCTATGACATGCTATGACAACAAAATAAGTAGAAACAGCAATGGTTTGAAGATGTCAGGGTGTCCCCATAAAAAATTGGGGGGTTTTACATACAGAATAAAAAGAAAAAAGTTCTGAAACTAAATAAATAAATGATGGATGATAATTTTTGTTTGTTTCATAGTTCTACTTCTTCCATAGCCCAGAGAAATGTCCCCTAGTAGATGATGATTAATCTGAATTATTCACACTCATAGCTAAAAAGATTTTGGTTGTTGGAAACCGAGATGATGAGGAGGTAGTGAGTTGCCATGGCCTGGGCTTTGGGTCAGATAAAGCTGGATTTGAAGCCCAGCTCTCTTAATTTACAGGCTGTAAGAGCTTTAAAAAGTTAATTAGGCCGGGCGCTGTGGCTCACGCCTGTAATCCTAGCTCTTGGGAGGCCAAGGCGGGCGGATTGCTCAAGGTCAGGAGTTCAAAACCAGCCTGAGCAAGAGCGAGACCCCGTCTCTACTATAAATAGAAACAAATTAATTGGCCAACTGATATATATATAAAAAATTAGCCGGGCATGGTGGCGCATGCCTGTAGTCCCAGCTACTCGGGAGGCTGAGGCAGAAGGATCACTCGAGCCCAGGAGTTTGAGGTTGCTGTGAGCTAGGCTGACGCCACGGCACTCACTCTAGCCTGGACAACAAAGTGAGACTCTGTCTCAAAAAAAAAAAAAAAAAAAAAAGTTAATTAACCTTTTATTGTCTATAGTGTAGAGACTACAGCATCTACCTTGCAAAGACATAGCAAAGTTGGGGGTAATGTCTGTAACATGCCTAAGTCACTGCCTGACATGGATAGCTCCCATTACTACATGAAGCAGTTTCTATTCAGCTCTTACTAGAATATGTCCAGTCCCCCGCCCCCAGCTGTCTCATCAGCCTTTATAGCTAGGAAGAGGAAGTAGAGTGCTAGGGTTCGGGAGCCATTATGGAACCCAAAGATATAATACAGTGTTCTAGGATTGGTGGCATTTGATCAACAAAAGGAAAGTAAGCCAGCCAGGCAGAGGCATAGTGAAGAGCCAGTGAAGCACATGGGGCTGGAAACTAGAATCACAGAAGATAAGGGTAAAATGATAGATTGTCTGGTGTCCTTCTCCTTGGGATTCATGAAGCCTACTTCCTTCTTATATCCAGCTTCCACCAAGGGTCCTGCACTGATGTCACTGCAGAAGACAAAAGATTAGATATTGGAGGGCTGTGTTACAGGTCTCAGGGAGGACTCCCCTATAGGCTACAGATCATTCTGCAGATCCCCAGGTTCCGTCTGCCTGGATCAAAACTCCAGGGATTTTCACAATACAACAGCTCTCCAATGCCTCCTGATCACCAAGACCTGCCAAATGAGCATGCCAACCTCAACCTTCATATGAGGTTGAAAAATGGGATCCCTTGTTGAAAGCTATTTCAGTGGTAACTGTCTTTTGGGGTTGAGTCAAAATTCCCTGCTACATCCCAGGGTACAAGCTATAAGACCAAGGATGTGTAGAGCATTCATTTGCACTGTTTCTCAGATTCTGATGCTATGTAGATTTGATATTGATATCATGGGTAAGAATTTAAAAAACTGGGAGTGACTTTAGTAAATGGAAAATAGCAAAGCTGAGGGCACTGGACTGAGAGTTGTTCTTAATAAGTTCCATTGGGAACTAAGGGAAGCATAGCAACAACTGGTAAATCCTTGACCATATAACTTAAAACCATGATAAGGATTAATAGAACTACTTGAATACAAAAGAAAAAGAAGACTGAGTGCCAGGGTTTCCTTCCTGACAGAGCAAGCTCCCAGAGTAACACATGGGTCTTGAGACCTGAGACATGGAACTTTTTAGTGCACTAGCCAGTGGACAGTTAAAATTCAGTCCAGATTGAAGAGGTGAGTGAGTGAGGAGGCAAGCAGCCACCATGCAGGTATTCACCAAAACCACCTACTGAGCTCCCAGCGTGCATATTAAGCATAGTTGTAACTCTCCATGTGGTCAGAAGCTTCTTTTATTTTCATTTCTTGGGATGTCTAGCCACTAGGTGGAGACTTAACAGCTTGTTATCAAAAACAAAATAACAAAACAGGCGGGCATATGGCTGGCCCTGGGGTGTCTCAGTTGTATTCACATGACATTTCTAATGGGAAGGTTTATAGAATGTTACACTCTAAACAAGATGTGTTAATATATGAAAACAGACTGGAATAAAGAAGCAGGCAGTTCTGGACAAGGGGCTGCCGACTGCTCCTGCCAGCACCTTCCGGCAGGCATCTGGCACCAACGTCTGAGCTCCTGAGGGTAGCCAGCCTTTCAGGGTCATGAGCGGAAATGTTCTGATTGACTGTGAAAGGCCTCTTCATGCATGTGATAGAACTTCTCTCAGCTCCAGAGTTCTTATTGTAATTTGGTATATTTCTCGTGTTAAGTCTTTGAAGAGCTAACAGCTACATTCACTGAGTCTGCCCTGATTATATAACAGCTCCTGGCAAGTGAAAAGAAAGAGGGCATCTTTGTAGCTGGGCTGGTTTCCTGCAAGATGCCTAGAGGCTTTTGCTGTGGATACTTAGATGAGAGCAAAGTAGGCCATGCGTCCAAGGGCCTGTTTCACAACACAATGAGTCACATACATGAGATTTTTAGAATCAGTTTCTACTGTGACCTCTTAATGCTGGCAGGGATTTGCGGTATCTCCAATGCCATGCAAAAAGTATTTACAAACGTATTTATTTAAAATGAATGCCAACTGGGGACCCTTTACATGTATGGTTGCATCTAATCTTCATCATTTTATGTGATACATACTAAGGCATAGAAAGGTGAAGTAACTTCCCAGCTAGTAAGGGATAGATCAGGGATTCAAATCCAGGCAGTGTGACTGCAGGGCCCCAAACTTAACCACTGTTAATACCGTTTTTTGTTTGTTTGGGTATTTTTTTGAGATAGTCTCTCACTCTGCCGTCCAGGCTAGAGTGCCATGGCATCAGCCTAGCTCACAGCAACCTCATAATCCTGAGCTTAAGCAATCCTCCTCCCTTAGCCTCCCAAGTAGCTGGGACTACAGGTGCACACCATGGCATCCAGCTAATTTTTTCTATTTTCAGTAGAAACGAGGTCTCGCTCTTGCTCAGGCTGGTATCAAACTCCTGAGTTCAAGTGATCCTCTCACCTTGGCCTCCCAGAGTACTAGGAATACAGGTATGAGCCACTGTGCCTGGCCAATACTTATTTTTTTTTTAAAAGATGGGATCTTGCTCTTACTCTGTTGCCCAGGCTGGAGTACAGTGGTACAGTCACACCTCATGTGATTTATCCTAGATCTTTTTGAGGGTTGGATCCCAAGAAGGAAAAGGAAAAATAATTTGTTGCTTCCATCCTTACAGGTTGAACTTATTGAGCATCTACACTTGCTGGACATTACATTGGTGGTCATTATGCAAAGTAGTTCACAGGCACGGTCCACAGTTTTTAATTTATACTTAAAAACGTTCATCTGCGTGAAGTCTGTTGGCTTCTGTTTTTGAAACAGGTGTGGAGAGGAGACGTATCTATGACATTATAAATGTGCTGGAGTCACTGCATGTGGTCAGCCGGGTGGCGAAGAATCAGTATGGCTGGCATGGACGGCACAGCCTGCCCAAGACCCTGAGGAACCTCCAGAGACTGGGAGAGGAGCAGAAATACGAAGAGCAGATGGCATACCTCCAGCAGAAGGAGCTAGACCTGATGGATTATAAATTTGGAGAACGTAAAAAAGATGGCTATCCAGAGTCCCAAGATGCACAGTTATTGGATTTCTCTGAGCCCGACTATCCCTCTTGTGAGTCCATTGTAACCTCATGAGTAATGGCAGAGAGACAGTGATGGTCTCTTCAGAAGAGTTTCACTGCTAAGATGGCAAGTGCCAGATTGAAAGCCCTGGAGGGAGATGTCCTCTTATTCTCTCTACTGGAGAAAGGGAGACAGATGGCTCCCAACTGGGCTGCCCACTCGACCTCCCTTGAAACCTGTCTCGTGGCAGTTCACCAGTGTTTGGCATGTTGGGACCCTCGCTCGCTAACGGCACTCCCTTTAGATTGACAGCCCCATGCTGTTTTCTTTTGTGAGACATTAAGTAAAATTTACTTCGAAGAAGTGATCTTTTCAAAGACTTTTATCTAATTGTATATTGGAGTAGGCTACTTGTAAAAGAACCCCATTTGCAGAAAATGCTGATAAGAAAGACAGACGACCCCTGCTTTCACTGGGGGCAGAAATTTTGATTCCTGTCTGCATTGTCCTTCCCTTCCAACTCATATTTATCCTCTTCTTTCAGTCATTGATCTTCTTCATTCTTACCCTCCTCCCTGTTGCTTAGATGACAAAGTACAAGTATCACACTCACATTTCACTTGCAAATATAAGAAATAGGAATGGAAAGAAAAGGGGGCCTTGTTTTTCATTAGATTCACTGCCTCATGCCTTTTAGTTCCACCCCATGAGCCAAGACTTATCCTAATAACCAGAGAAGACAGCCATCTGTTGGGGACAGTGTGCCTGCCCTCCACAGGAGCACACAGATAATCAGCCTATTTATGTGCAGTTTATTGATTCATGTGTTTCTGAAAAGAAATGGGAGAGGTGGGCACCAACTATGCTTAAGGTATAAGCTAGATATTGTGGATACAGAGAAGTAAAAATGGAGTTCTTGCCTTTGAGAGGAGAGTTGATGTTCTGAAAACAATTCTATATCCCTACCCTGTCTTTTTATCTTACATTAATCTTTTCAAGAAGTTGCTTCAGAAAAACTGCCACTTGTGATTCTATTATATGAAGTATAAGTATAAAGCATTGAGAGTGGTTTCAAATATGCATTTCAGAGTTTATACCTACTCTAGAGTAATTTTATGAGCCACAAGAAAATCTGGCTCATTTCTTTATGAGCTGACTTTTGGGATGTGTGTCCACTAGGGTTCTGCCTATAAAGAGGGTGCTTTTTCCATCTGCTGGGAGAGCTAGATAGTTCTGGCAAATGCAAGGGCAGTCTTTCTCGTAGAAAATCGTAGGTTTTGATGCTTTTGTTTCATTCCCTTTGTAGCATCAGCAAACAGTAGAAAAGACAAGTCTCTGAGAATTATGAGCCAGAAGTTTGTCATGCTGTTCCTCGTCTCTAAAACCAAGATCGTTACTCTGGATGTGGCTGCCAAAATTCTGATCGAAGAAAGCCAAGATACCCCAGACCACAGTAAATTTAAAAGTAAGAATCTTCACCTAAATCCACTTGTCAGCATAAAAAGGGTAGGATTCATATGTTGATATTTTCTACCTCTGAGATAAAAGTTATATGTAGAGAGAGACATATACTCCTTCCTGCACTCATAAAGGTTTTCATTGCTGCGAGAGGTAAGTTAGTCACATACTAGAATTCCTCTTGCCTGTCAGAGGCCTTTCCTGGACGGTCACAGTGGATGGTGAGAAGCAGAATGCTGTCTTGAGAACGCTAGTCAGGGAGGGTGTGAAATACTTTGCATTTCTCTTTAGTGTTGCTGCATCCAAGACAGAATGTCTGAGTTTTCTTTCCCCTTTTTTCCCCACCCCCTGCATACTCTTCTGAAGGGTGGAGATGAAAGTTGTCTAAGGTAAGACCCAGAGGAATGGCCAGGGTAGGGTGGTGGGTCAAGGCTGCTGGACAGGGAGAAAGTGCCTGAGCTTCATGCTTAGTGCATCCTCCTCTTCCGTCCAGCTTGGATGCCGAGCCAAATGCCCTGGGCTGCTGGTAGCCTGTTCAAGCCCCTGGAAGCCATGAGCTGAACATTCTCTATCTTTTTTGTTGTTTCCAGCTGGAATTACAGCCCCTCTGCAGGTGAAATAGCTAGATAAAATCCAGCCCTGTCAGGACTGGGAAGCAGAAAGCTGCAGCTGGGGTGAATGCTTGATGTTTCTGGACAATAAGCAAAACTCTTTTAATCTTAGCATTGAGATCACTTGGGTTTCCTACCTGTAAATAGATTTCTTGAATCAAAAATACTTTGTGGTCATCATCCTGCCTGTTTAATGTATTACCACCCCTTCTGAGTTTTTCCTCTAGTAAGTGCATATGCAGGTATCTCTCCCAAAACCCCTTAAGATTCAGGGGACGCCCAGCCCAGCCCAGCCCTTCCCACTGAGTGGCCAGAATGCCAGGATTTCAGGTGAGGTGCTGCCTGTCTTCAGCGCAGTTGTACCTTGTGACCTTGAGTCCTGGGCATCCTGTGTGCCCAGGAGTGCAACCTGGCAGAAAGCTGTGGGGAATCCCTGTTATTTTCACAGACCAGCTGCCTGATGGAGCTGGTGCCATGATCTCCTGCAGGGCAAGCTTTTGATGTGCTATAGCAGAATTACATTTACTAAGCCTTTAATTACAGCCCATGTCCTCCCTTGATGTTTTCGCAATCCCACTGCTCCCTGCTTGTCACCAGGTGCCTCTTGTAAGAGGTGTGAAGTTGTGGAAATGGAATGACACACTGACCTTCCCTTGGTATATGTCTTCAGACACCGCAGACACATAAAATCCTGGGTGATTTCATGACAGAGTCATTGGTCTCCTCGTCCCACCCCACTGCTTTCTACTTGAGGTTTTTATGGTGGCTGAGAAAAGTTACCTGTCACATAAACTAAAAATGTAATGGGGTCGCAGGCGGCATGACCATAATTGTGTTTTATATCTTCAAGCAAAGGTACGACGCCTCTATGATATAGCCAATGTTCTGACCAGCTTGGCGCTGATAAAGAAAGTGCATGTAACAGAAGAGCGAGGCCGTAAACCAGCCTTCAAATGGATCGGGCCTGTGGACTTCAGCTCCAGCGGTAAGGTGGCTTCATTTGCTAGCCATCTGTTTCATTGATAATCCCCACTTCCTTCTCTAAATCAGACATCTACTACCCAGTGAGACTGATCTCCTTGTTTTCCCATAACCCACATCACGTACAAAATTAGACTAGTGACTTCACTTTTGGAAGAATGAGCATTAGCCTACAAATGGTGTGTGCCGGTTGGCTCACACACACTAGGAAGGCAAATACTGAAAGCATGTATGTGGGAGTTTCTGTAACTACAAAATTATAGCTTTTTAGGTTTTTAAATTTTGTTCCAAAGCCTTTTCCTGGAAGTTTGGGACTGAGAATTAAAAACGACATTCTTTTGAACACTGGTGGTTGTTTCTACATTAGCGGAATAAAATATGGTTTTTATTTGAAATTATAGATAATGTAAAATGACATCAAATAACTATCACAAAACTAATACGGGATAACTAATATGTGGTAAGATTGCATCTAAATATAGTGTGGATTTAGTGGACACCTTTTGTTGTAATTTATTTAAAAGGTTACAGATGTCAAGGTTTTACTTAACTGGATTAAATAGGACATTATCTTCTGCTATGTCACAGGTAATATCTGAGTAATCAGGGAATAGATCCTACTGCACCAACTGTTTTACATACAGCTCGCTGCCTGGGAAAAAGCCATTAAAGCTATTTTTAAATTACCCTTCCAATTTTGGTGTTTGTGGTATAAATTTGTGCCACTTAACCCAGGCTTATAAAAGATACCGCTCTCCACCTCACTTATAACACATTATTCACTTAGGATCTAGATGAAACCACTTAAAATCAAGTATAACTAATTCAACCCAGTAAGTACTTAGTGTGGGCGGTTTGCCGATTATTTTACCAAATGCCATGAGAGATTTAAGATGTGGGTGACACTGTCCCCGCCTGCATGAAATATACAATTTTGCCATTTTCTGCCTCTCTGCCTTTGGCTTCTATTTTTTTCTTTCACATGTGAAGCCCTCTTCTTTTTGACACAAAAATATTCTACTCAATGTTCAAGATCTGGCTCGAGTGTCAACTTGTACGTGAAGTTTTCCCCAATCGCCCAGAGCAAAGAGTGTCTCCTTGGAATGACTGCAATTTAGTATCGTGCTTGGTGGAGTTGATATTGCATTGTTGTTGCTGCCCTCCACATTTGAGGCCAGGCATCATCTTAATTGCTCTTTGATTATCCCATAGTACCCAGAACAGTGCCTTACTCACTTTAGTTGGTTAATGAGCTTCTGTTGAAGGTGTGGAAATTAGCACAGGTTTGAAAGTTAGAGAGCCATTAAGTGCTAGACAGGGTGGTACTGGCTCTGTTGGACTTCAGAAAGGATACAGGTTAAATTTGATGGACTTTTGGCTTTTGGAGGGATGAAAGAATATGCGGGAGAGATCAGTACCCTGATTTAAGTGAAGAGCATAGGATAGAGAATAATGAGATATACAATATGATCAGTTGGGACCACATTTTTAGAAGGCCTCAAAAGTGAGCCAAGAATTTTGGACTGGATGTGATAGGCAGAATTGACAAGTCTTTGGACATAGAGATTAAAAGAGAGGAAGGACTCAAAGGTGGTTGGTGCCATGGAAGAAGTAAGATAGCTGGGAAGATAAGCTGGTGTTGAGAAGTCAGGGAATTCACCTGGTTGTACAACCAGGGGGACAGCGTTGGAGAGAACTCTGTGATCTGACATGGGAAAGAGAGTTTGGAGCCAGGTCAGGAACCTTAAATTGAACTTACTTTCTCTACCCTTCAGAAACCTGGTCCTCTGTATTTCCTAGTTCTGTTATTAATAATGTCATCATCAACCCAGCAACCAAGTTTAGAAGATCAAGTCACCTTGATCCGCTCTCCTTCACCCCTCAGGCAGCAGTTCCTCACAGTTAAATCTCATAAATGTCTCTCTCCTCTTCTCCTTTCCCACCAGCATGGCATCGTTCTTTATGCATGGGTGTTTTCTTCTTTTTAACAGCATTATTGAGGGGTCAGTGACATACAAACTATGTCAGGAAGTTAGTTACAATTTGATAAGCTATTGCATATGTGTGCACCTGTAGAATAATCATCATAGTCAAGGAAATGAACATACTTATTACCTTCAAAAGTCACTTCCTGCTCCTTTGTAATCCCTCCCTTCGGGCCCCAACTCCTATCCCCAGGCAACCACTCATCTGCTTTCTGTAACTCTATATTTGTTTGTGTTTTCTAGATATTTTTATAAGTGAATCAGATATAGTCAATCCTCATGATTCACAGATTCCATACCTGCAATCCCTGTGTTCTGTTCACAAGAGTGCCCAAAGTGAGTAACTCTTAAAAACAAAGAAAATCTTCTGTTATGACCTGAATGAAGTATAAAATCTACACTGAGTCAGTAGTATCAAGTTGATTCATCCAAAGTGATTGAATAATATATACTTTTGAAGTATTGCATGAAGTTATTCAGTTAAGTTGAAGACTAATTCATGCTGCTGATCAGTTATGGTTCTCTTTGTAAGAGGCAGTCATTTGTATTGAAACATTATCATGGTCTAAGCATCCTACAGTTTTGACAATGCATTCTTTCACAATTTCTATACCACT
Organism: Microcebus murinus; assembly: GCF_040939455.1. NCBI lineage: Eukaryota > Metazoa > Chordata > Mammalia > Primates > Cheirogaleidae > Microcebus > Microcebus murinus. The sequence continues at coordinate 39,657,205 of NC_134113.1, forward strand.
GAATGGCTTCCCTTTTTTTCCCAAGTATATAAGCTACTTTATAAGTTGCCTCAGTGGCATTATTCCCAGGTTTTATTGCTGCTTAAAAGAATTGTCTATGCTTTTCATCTTTTAATTTCTGCAGTACAACCCTTCCTGCCTCTCCCTCTAAAGTATTTGTTGTCCTTATGGTGTTATAATGCAATGAGCATTGAATTTCTTTACTGTTGATATTGCAGCATCACAAAGCAAACAAATTGTCTTATCTTTAGAAGAAACAAGAGAATATTGCAATTTCCACTCATTAAAAAAATCTGTTTAATTCCTTCAGCATTCTCTTGGTCTTCTTCAACATGATGGGCTAGTAAGCAGACAGAATTAAAAAATACTGTGAGCTGTGTAACTGTTCACAAATTCCACTTCAAACAGAAACACAGTGCAGCATTGTCGAAAGCTGATAACAGTCTGGCATGCTTGACCCCCATAAACTCTCGCCAACCAGCCTGTAGTGGTACCAATCATGCAGGAGAAATTAGAACTAAATTATAAGCATAGCAGCCATCAATTTAGCATTTATGGCTTACTAATGTTCTAGCTGTGCTAGTCAATCTGGGAGGATTATTTCACTGAAACTTACTTTATTCTTTGGTATTTTAAATCTGTTCCTTTTAAATATGAAATACAAATATAAAAGATGAACAAGAATATATTAATAAAAATAAAAAGATTTGCTCTGTAAAATTTGGATTCAGTTAGAAGGCCACACTTAAGGACCTAGATGGCCACAGGTTTGCCACTCCTGTTCTAGTTTCTTATGGTAGAAACTGAAGTCATTGGCCGGGCGTGGTGGCTCACGCCTGTAATCCTAGCACTCTGGGAGGCCGAGGCAGGCGGATTGCTTGAGGTCAGGAGTTCAAAACCAGCCTGAGCAAGAGCAAGACCCCATCTCTACTATAAATAGAAAGAAATTAATTGGCCAACGAAGATATAGAGAGAAAAAATTAGCCAGACATGGTGGCGCATGCCTGTAGTCCCAGCTACTCGGGAGGCTGAGGCAGGAGGATCGCTTGAGCCCAGGAATTTGAGGTTGTTGTGAGGTAGGCTGATGCCACGGCACTCACTCTAGCCTGGGTAACACAGTGAGACTCTGTCTGAAAAAAAAAAAAAAAAGAAACTGAAGTCATTAATTTGAGACTTTTTTTCTTTTCTAATAAAATTTGACCCACATATTATATTTAAATGTATGTTATAGTTTTCAAATATTCTGAGAGTTTTCTAGGTAATCTTTTTCTTATTGATTTCTAATTTCATTCCATGTGATCAGAAAACATACTTTGTATAATTTGATAGTCTTAAATTTATTGAGATTTGTTTCATGGTACAGATATGGACCATCTTGATAAATATTTCATGAATGTGTATTCTGTTGTTGAGTGGAATGTTCCATAAATGACAACTAAGTCAAGTTGGCTTATAGTATTTTTAAATTCTTTTATAGCCTTACTGATTTTATGTCTACTTGTTCTATCAGTTATTGATAGATGGACGTTGAAATCTTTGATTATAGTTGCAGATTTGTCTATTTTTTCATGCAGTTCTATCAAGTTTTCCATGTATCTTGAAACTGTCATGAGCTCTGTCTGCATAGAATCACTGTGTCTTGATGAGCTGACCCTTTTTTTCATTATGAAATGACCCTCCTTATTTCTGGTGATATAATCTGTGCTCTGAAATCTACTTCATCTGATAGTAATATAGTCACTTCAGCTTTCTTTTGATTAATTAGCATGGTATATATTGTTCACCTTTTTTGCTCTTAAACAATTTGCATCTATATTTAAGGTGAGTTTCTGGTGGGCAGTATATAGTTGAGTTGTTTTTTTTAATCTAATCTGACAATTTCTGATCTTCAATTGGGTTGTTTAGACCTGCTGTCCCCAACCCCTGGGCCACAGACTGGTGCGGGTCTGTGGCCTGTTAGAAATGGGCGCATAGCAGGAGGTGAGTGGTGGGCCAGCAAGCGGAGCTATCACTCGTATCATGGCCTGAGCGCCACCTCTGGTCAGATCAGTGGTGGCACTAGATTTTGCATCACAGTGAGTTTTATATTTATTTCATTATGTCTTACAATGTAATAATGATAGAAATAAGGTACACAATAAATGCAATGTGCTTAAAAAATCATTCCGAAACCATCCCCATCCCACCCCCCAACCCTGACCCCTGTTTGTGGAAAAATTCTCTTCCATGAAACTCTCTGGTGCCAAAAAGGTTGGGTACCACTGGTTTAGACCATTTACATTTAATGTGATTCTTGATGTGTTTGGATTTTAATCCATCATCTTGCTATTTGTATACCATTTGTTCCATTTGCTCATTGTTTCTTTTTCCTCTTTTTCTTTCTTTTGGATATATTATTTTTTATGCTTCCGTTGCATCTCCTTTTTTGGCTTACTGGCTATAACTTTTTTTTTTGGCTATAACTCTGTTTTGTTATTTTAACAGTTGCTTTATGGTCTATAATGTGCATCTTTAATTTGTCAGTCTACTTTCAAGTGATACTACATATATTAGAACCTTACAATAAGATACTATTATTTCTCCTTGCCTGGCCTTTGTGCTATTGTTGTCAAACATTTTACTGCTGTATATGTTATATACCTCATAGTGCATGGTTGTTATTTTTGCTTTAAATAGTTGTCTTTTAAAGTGATTACAAGAAGAAAAAATTTTTTTGTCTACCCATATAGTTACCATTTCCAGTGCTTGTCATTCCTTTTTGTAGATGTAGGTTTCCATCAAGTATCATTTTTCTTCTGCTTGATCTACTTTCTTTAACATTTCTGAGAGTGTAGACCAGCCAATCATGAATTCTTCCTGCTGTTATATGTCTGAAAACATCTTCATTTCTTCTTCTTTTTCTTTAATATCAAATTATTACACAGTACAAGTAATTTTGGTTACATGAATCACTTTTATAATGCTTGAGTCATAGTTATGAGTGCCCATCACCCATAAACTGTTCCTTGTACCATTAGGTAGATTTTCTCCCCTTTCCTCCTCCCCCTTCCACCCTGGTTGATTTCTGTTGAGTTTTACTTTCCTCTGTGCACATGTGTGCTCATCGATTAGTTCTAATTTAGTAGTGAGTACACGTGGAGTTTGCTTTTCCATTCTTTGGCTTCTTCACTTAGGATAATGGTCTCCAGTTCCATCTAAATGTTTGCAAAAGGCATTAATCCATCTTTTTTATGACTAAGTAGTACTCCATGGTATACATATACCACATTTTGTTAATCTTCTCATGAGTTGATGAGCACTTAGGTTGATTCCACATCTTTGCAATTGTGAATTGTGCTGCAATAAACAATCAAGTGCAGATGTTCTCTTCTCTCTGCAACCATGTCAGCATCTGTTCATTTTGGACTTTTTAATAAAGGCTATTTTGACTGGAGTAAGGTGATATCTCATTGTGGTTTTAATTTGCATTTCCGTGATGATTAGTGACATTGAGCATCTTTTCATATGTTTATTGGCCATTTTAAACCAATGGAACAGAACAGAAAACCCAGATACAAAACCATCCACATACAGCCAACTGATCTTTGACAAAGCAGACAGTAGTATATACCCGGTAAAAGAATCTCTATTCAATAATGGTGCTGGGAGAATTGGATAGCCACATGCAGAAGAATGAAACATGATCCCCATCTCTCACCACTTATGAAAATTAATTCAGGATACATAAAGGACTTAAATTTAAATGTAAGGCATGAAACCATAAGAATTCTAGAATAAAATGTGGGAAAAACTCTTCTAGATATAGGCCTAGGTAAAGAATTTTTAAAGGAGACCATAATGGCACTCACAGTAATAACAATAATAAATAAATAGAACTTTATTAAATTAAAAAGCTTCTGCACAGCCAAGGAAATAATTAACAGAGCAAACACAACCTACAGAGTGGGAGAAAATATTCACAAGCTATACATCCGATAAAGGACTAATAACCGGAATCTATCTACAAAGAACTCAAGCAAATCAGCAAGGAAAACTCAAACAACCCCATTAAAAAGTAGGCAAAAGACATGCACAGAAGTTTCTCCTTTGTTTTTAAAAAAATATTTTCTTTGGGTGAAGAATTCTAGGTTGAATGTTTTTTTCTTTCAGCTCTTTATAGAAATTGCTCCACCATCTTCTAGTGTGCATTGTTTCTGACAAGGAATCTACCATCATCTTGTTACTATGTATGTAATGTGTCATTTTTCCCTGGTTGCTTTTAATATGTTTATTTCATCTAAATCATTTAAATCTCTGTAGCTGATTTTAAGCAATTTGATGATGTGCAACTTCATGTGCTTTTCTTCATGTTTCTTGTGCTTGTGTTTCTTCAGCTTCTTGGACCTATTGATTTAAAGTTTTTATCAAATTTGGCAAATGTTCAGCCATTATTTCTTCAAATATTTTTTCTTCTCTCTTTGGAAACTCCAATTATGTTTGTATTTGACTGCCTAAAGTTGTCCCACAGTTCACTGATGCTTTGTTCATTTCTTTCAGTCTTTTTTCTCTCTGTGTTACATTTTTGTACAGTTTCTATTGGTATGTCTTCAAGTTCACTAACTTTTTTTTCTGCAGTATCTATTCTGCCATCAATCCTATACACTGCATTTTTCACCTCCACCACTGCATTATCTCTAATAGTTTGATTAGGGCCTTTGTATTTTTGATATCTCTATTTAACATATTCAGTCTTTCCCTTAGCTTCTTAAATTTATGGAATACAATTCTAATAACTGTTTTAATGTGCTGCTCTAACTATACTTCTGGGTCAATTTCAATTGATTTTTTTCCTCATTGTGGGTAATATTGTCTTGCTTCTTTATGTACATGGTAACTTTTAATTATATGCCAGACACTGAGAATTATACTTTGTTAGGTGGTTGACATTTCCATGTCCCTAAAAATGTTCTTGAGCTTTATTCTGGGATGCAGTGGAGTTACACAGAAACAGTGATCCTTTTGGGTCTTGATTTTAAGCTTCTCTGGACAGGACACTATCAGCATTTAGTTCAGCACATTTTCTCCACTACTGACACACCCTTTTTAGTGCTCTGACCAAGGCTCCCTGAATTATGAGGTTTTCCCACTGCAGCTATTGGCAACAGGCACTGTCCTCAGCCCTATATGAGCTGCAGACACTGTTCCCTCCACTCCTTTTGAGTGGTGCTTTCCCTGGCCTTGGGTAGCTTTCTCACATGCATCAGTACTCCACTGAACGTTTGAGGGGGACTCTCTGTAGACCCCAGCATTCTTTTTCTGTAAGCTTTCCTCTCCAGCATTCTGCCCTGCAAACTCTAGCAGCCTTCGTTTTTCAGGACTCCCGGCAGCATCTTCAACTTAGGGGGACCACCACACTCTGTCTAGCCCCCCTTCCCTGCATTGCAACCTAGAAACATTCTCCAGACAGTAAGCTAGAACAATCATAGAGCTCACCTCATTGGATTCCTGTCTCTAAGGGATCACTGACCTTCGTGTCCTGACGTCCAGTGTCTTAAGAGCCATTGTTTTATATATTTTGTCCAATATTTTACAGGTATCAGGAAGGAGGCATATATGGTCCCTGTTACTAGCTTGACCTATTTTTTTTTTTTTTTTTTTTTGGTTTTGTAATTTCTCATTTTTCTAAAATGACCATTTATTGGGCTTTTGTTATAAGAAAAAGAAAACCTAAAGGTAATTTTTTTTCCATTTTAAAGTTACATTAACGTGAAAGTGTGTGTTTTATAAAATGTAAGTCTAGCTGGGCCTTTCAGTTTATTAAATCAGTTTTATAATTAAAACGTGCATGCTTTAAGCTTAAAAAAATTAGCACACGTGAACAAGGTAGGAATGACTATCTAGACAACAGGGATGGCTGCCTGAGTCCATATAGAATATTCTATCTGGACTTCACACAGGCTTCTTAAAGCACAAAATATGCCTCCAAGGCCCACCCAACCTTCTAATATCCTCACTGTTCTACAGCATTTTAACCATGAGATTTCTGCTGAACTTATTTCTTTGGTCACTTAGTAACTGAGCTTCCTCTGCATAAGAAAGAAATAATAAAGCCTAATAGAAAATAGAGATTCTATATTCATTGCCCTAGGTCTGTGGCATAGGAGGCTGGTCTCAATTAATCTTGAAAGCAAGTCTCAAAATGTGCATGTTGGGCTGAGCATGCTCGGATTTTCCTTTGATATTCTCTGCTCAAATGGAGCATCTAAAATGCCGAGCTCATTCTAATTTGGGTTGAAGAACATCTTGCTCTACTTTTGTTGCAGTTCAGATAATTTGAGAATATATGGATTCAATCTCATTTTATAGTCATCCACTAACTTTTGAAAAAAAAAATTAGTGAAAGAAATTGGGGTTTGAGGCAAGGCTCATAAAATTCCTTTGATTTATAGGGTAGCTCCACTGCAATTATAGGTTCAAAGCTATCTCTTTAAAATACTAAAATTATCCTGGATTGTAGCTGTATAAGAACACTACCAATTCTCTCATTTATTTAGATGAAGAACTAGTGGATGTTTCTGCATCTGTCTTACCAGAATTGAAAAGAGAAACATATGGCGAGATTCAAGTCTGTGCAAAACAGAAGCTGACTCGCCATGCTTCTTTTAACACAGTTCAGGCTTCTGAGAGGATCCAGAGGAAGGTGAACTCGGAACCCAGCAGCCCGTACAGAGAAGAACAAGGTATCTTGCCCTTGCTTAATCCATGGAATCCATCAGTTGCCATGTAATTGTAGCCCTACCCATGTGCTGGCATTTTAATATGAGCTAACTCTCTAGGCCCTGCCTGTTTCCAGAGGCCTACTTTTTACTGGACTAAAGTGAAACAATTATTGGTTGCAAAGGAGATGCTGACTTCACAGTGTGTGAAGATGGCCCCATGCCTAAAATTGACCCTGGTCAGCCTTGAAGATCAGAGGGCTTGCAGTGGTTGGCATGTTTGATGTGTCTCAGAAATTCATCAGACTTACAAAGCAACACTTAACTTTGTTTCTTACTAATTTTTTATGATGCCTGAGTTCACCAGAACAGCTAGCTTCTGGAAATTTCTGTCTTTTAATCAAAACCAGAATGGATTTGAGATACTCTTATAATCCCAGAGCTGAGAATGATGAATTCTGCTGTATATAATTGGTGTGCATAAATCTCTTTCTGTATTTAAACCTTCATTTTCCTTTTCAGGATCCGGTGGCTACTCTTTAGAAATTGGAAGTCTAGCAGCTGTCTACAGACAGAAAATAGAAGACAATTCACAGTAAGTAGTCTAGGAAAACACATATTCTTTCTATTTCCTAGTGTTAACTTTGACTAAATTGAAATGCCACCCATTAAAAGATAAAATTTGTTAGCCATTTGTTTATTAAGAGTTGATAAGTGTCCTTTTTGTGCCAAACGCTGTGTGGGAATAGCATTCAGGATACAAAAGTATGAAAAATTTATCCTGTAAGCTATGATAGCTGATAGGAAACAAAATAAAAAGATAAATGCACTAGAAAAAGACATTTCACTACCAACATGACACTGAGCATCACCCTCTCATAAATCACTCTGTCATCATAGCTAGCTTTTTATGGACTACCAGGTACTGTTCCAAGGGCTTTCATGTGTATTCACCCATCTGATCACAATAACAATCTTTTGAGGTTGGTACTGTTATCCTTATTTTACAGAGAGGAGACTGCAACCTGAAGAGGTTAAGTATCTTGTTCAAGGTCACATTGCTAATAAGGGACAGAGCTAGCCTACAAACCCAAGCTGTCTGACTTAAATTTGGGTTCTGATTTTGAAAGACATCATATAACATCAGAGAAAGCAGAAGAAATGCCAAAGAGAGAACGAGGGAGGTTTTTAATGACAGGGGAAGAAACAGATTATAAGGCAGGGTCAAAGAGTAGAGGGACCCAAAGCTGATTAGTAATGCTTTGTCCAGATAGGATAGTAAAAGGAAAAGTCATTCAGAAGCAGAGCTTAGGTACTGGAGGTAAGTAGGTCAAGTTGGCAGAAAGCTCTGAAAGCCAAGTAGAAGAGTTTGAATTGATCACAGGAACAATAAAGAACTATTAAAAGCTCACTGAGGAAGATCATTCTGGCTGCTTTTAGGAGGTGGGAGTAGAAGTAGAGAAAGGCTCTGGAGCAGCAGATGCGGAACAGAGCATTTGTAGTCTTTCTGGTCTGCTGTAGGGCAGATTTAAACCATGTCAGCTGGAGATGGAAAGAAAGGGAAATCAGCATGAGACAGTGAGTCAGCAAGACTCGATAAAGTAGACAAAAGCATCAAAGAGAACATCTGGGTGTCGGGTGAGGGTGCCACTGTTGGTGGAGATGGGGAGGTTGAAGGTGACCACTGGGCACGGTGGTGGGTGATGTACTCGGTGTGGGCGTGCTGAGTTTTGTAGAGCTGAGCAATGCCAATCCCTCACTCAGGGAGCTGTGCGTGGAGAGATGGCTCATCTCTGCAGCCCAGGGCACTCCATTTTATTCCCAGCAGGACAATGGACAGTGAGACGGTGGAAAAATAGGTCTCCATGTTTCCATCAGAAAGGCTGAAAAAAATTCCTGTCCTCTGTTAACTATTTTAAAGTATTTTCCTCGTCTATTCCTAAAAGTATACTAAAAACATAAATGTGGTTTTGAATCTTTGGAAATTTGTCTATATAAAAGGCCAAGCCATTGTTTATGATCTCATATATTGATGAGACTTAATTTTGAACACATGCTGCTCAAAAACTCTTTAGTAATACTGAGCAGAATGGGACAAGAAGGAAAGAAAATAATAATTTAGTAGTTAAGTCTGTTTCCTCGCTCAATGCCCACTTCATTTATTTCACACTGGGTTTGAGAATAACTAGTCTTTCTCTAAGTCAAAGTCTGGTCCAGTCTCTGTTGTCCCCCCGGGATCTCTCATAGTGACTAAGAATGGGGGCTTTGCCATCAAGCAGATGTGGGTGTGGGGCCCAGATTCCCCACTGTAGACCCGGCTCACCTTAGGCAGGTTAACCTCTGAGCTTCTGTTTTCCTCACTGGTAAACTAGGGGAGATGATTATTATGAGCTATTATGTAGCTATGATGAGCTTAATTGGATAAAATCACTATAATATTATGCTAATCCTAATAGTATCTACATGCCTGGCAAGGGAGTAAGTGCTCAGTAATTAATAACTGTTAGATGGGGAAAAGAAGGAAGAGGAACCAGGGTTAGCTCTCGCCTGAGATTCCAACGGCTCTTCCCACATTGGCTCTCCCTCCCCAAACCCTACCCATCCATCCAGGCTGTACCTGGTCATTTGGCTCTGGGGTGAGATAATATATGCTCGGGGACTGTGTTTTAATATCCGCCTGAGCAGTATTATCTCACTTCTCACTTGGTATGGCTCTTTGGGGAAGCGAAGGGTCAGGAGTTGGCCAAATGTGCCAACTTGATGGTACTCATTATATTTCTCTTTATTACAGGGGAAAAGCCCTTGCCAGTAAGGGAGTGAGGCCTTCGTCAAGCTGCTTGGACCCTGCCATTCCTTTCCCTGTCCTCTCTGTTGATTCAGAATATTGTGTCAATCCTTTAACCCACCCAGTATTTCCTGTTGCTCAGACGGACCTGCAGGCATTCTCCGGGCAGAATGGCCTGAATGGACAAGTAAACGTCTCACTCGCTTCTGTAGCCTCTGCCATGGAGAGCTTGAAGCCAGCTCTGCTTGCTGGCCAGCCCTTGGTGTACGTGCCCTCCCCCTCCCTGTTCATGCTGTGTGGGAGCCTGCAGGAGGGGCCGTCCCCAGGGTCAGGGTCAGGGTCAGAGAAGGATGGCAGAAGTTCGGAAGCCCCAACTGCAACAGAGCTGTTAATTGTACCCCCGACTCAGAAGCGCCTCTGTGAGGAGAGGAAGCCTGAGGAGGAGGGTGAGCCGGCCACGAAAAGACAAAGTAGGGAATACGAAGACAGCCCCCTGTCGCTCGTCATGCCCAAGGTAAGAGAGTGCAGGTGGATGTGTCTGGTGACATCCCACTGGCCCTGAGCTTCTTCCTAGTGGAGACACACAGATACTAATAAGCAATGGAGTCTGGAATATAAGCTAGTTCATGTGTCACTTGCATAATTAAGCACCTGGACTGGCTCTCCCAAAAGCCCTGCCTCAAAATAGTACTGTAAAAAAAGTGATTTTTTATAAAAGTCACACTTTGTATAAAATGCTAAAAAGTATGAAGAAGGAAAAAACTTACCCATAATCCCACCACATAGAGGCAATCACTATGTTAACATGTGTGTACATTTCTCCCAGTGTTTTGTGCATCCCTTTTTTTTTTTAAACAAGTTGGGATCACTGAAATAATCATCTTAATCCAGGATGCAACTGAGTTCCAGAGTCAGGGTCTGTGCTTGGTCAGTTCTCTTCATTGCCCAGTGATCCTGTTTCCCTAGCTACAAAATGGAAAAAACAAAAATATGAGCTGTCCACATCTCCCACTTGGTAGCCACGCAGAAGTTAATGAGATATGACCAGTAAAACTCTCAGAAAGCAGAAGCTCTGTCATCACTGCAGTTTGCAGTAGGTCAGCCAGGCACACTTCATGGAAATCATTCCATTAATTAGGAACCTTTCTCCTCTGCTTCTTTCTGTTGCCAGAGTGAATTTTTCTCATTTTGTATATAGCCTGAGTTGCAGGTCAGACGTGAAAGACTGACTGGCATATGTCTTAGCTAACCAAGACAGCTTGGGCCAGCCCACAGTTCTTATAAGGCCCCCAAAAGACTGTAGCATCAACACCCTGTGTTTGTTACCAGCTCAGAAATTTTACAGTCTAAACACCACGGCCAGTTTTCCATTACTAAAATCTCTATCATTTCTATACTTATAAATCATAAGCCTATAGATACATGTGACATAACATTTATTTTCAGAACGTTCCTATAAATAGAATTAAAACAATGTACATACACAAAATTAGCACAGCACATAGCTCTGTTTTACTTTAGTGTTTGTTAGCCATGTTGAGAAAGCAGGTATTAAGATTTACTACTGGAATTTTGACTGGATTTTTCTGGTTCCTGGTTTGGTTGTGCTTAGAAACCCTCAGATTCCCCAGATTTTTCCTCGCCCAAGACTCTGGGTGGCAGGGCATCCACACCTCTCGAAGACACTCACAGGAATGGCCAGCTCCCTGCTGCACACGAGGCTTCAGGAAAGGCTACGGCAAACTGCTTTGCTTCTTCTGAGTGGGGAAATCCTTCAGGAAATACAGATGTTGAAAAGCCTTCAAAAGAAAATGAAAACACCAAAGAGTCCTCTTTGCTGCAATATCTTTATGTGCAGTCTCCAGCCGGTAAGGGATGTGATCGTGTCTTAGTGTCCCTTGTGGTAGTAGTCAGATCCTAAATTGGATTTTTAAATGTTTGTGTTACCCGACAAAAGTGGTTCATTGATGTGCTGTTGTCTGTTTCCTCTGAGTCACTTTACTCTTGGCCCCCTTGTTTTCTCCATCTATAAAATGAAGGGAGAAGCTGCTTCTACTTTCACCACCTTCAGGGATAATGAGAAAATAATTAGGGCAGGTGATTTTAAAAAAAAATACATTAAACATCACTTGGTGAAAAAGCCCAACAAATTCAAGACATGATTCTGTTTTTATTATAATGCAGCTGAATCTGGCATTGGCTTAGTATAATAGTATGAATCTATTAGCCATTATGCACAGCTAGCATTCTGAGCTCTTGTGTTTCTAGAAGTACTGAGGATATCATCGTGGTTGAGCACCGGGTCTAATGTAAGAGGGCTTGACACTTATAACCACTTACTATCTGCATGAACTTAAGTATTCAGCCATCCTCATTGGTAAAATAGCAATACTAACAGTACCTGCTTCATGGGGGTGCTATGAAAACTGAATTAAATTTAATAAGATAATATATCTAAAGCACTTAGAATAATAGTGCTTGGCCTTTAGTAAGAATAAATGGTGTTACTATTTTGAATTAAAGCTGAAATATGATAGATACTTAATTTTTAAGATATGCACTATGTACATAAAGCTGCTCTTGATGCAAAGCTACTTACGTGATTTTCCTTGACTGCTTGCTGGCTTAAGCCTAACCTGCCAGAACAGGTTAGGTAGGTATTTATTATTGTTCACTTATCTAGATTTATTCGATCAGCAAATATTTTTTGTGTGCTTATTCTAAGCATGATACTCAGTGTTGGGGATACACTGATGAACAAAAACAGACTCAGTCCCTGCTAAGTGAAAATTACAGCCCAACACAGGGATTCTTAACTTTTTCTGTGCCATGGACCTTTGACAGTCTGGTGAAGCCCTCCTCAAAATGTTTACAGATGTATAGAATTAAATACATAAGATTACAAAGGAAGCCAGTTAGATTGATTATAATTAGAAAAACAATTTTCAAAATTAGTTATCATAATAAAGAGATCTGGCAACAAGTCCAGTACTTTCATAATCTCCATGTTCTAATAATTAGCTCAACAGGGTATTAAGAAATCTGTACTAGCTATGATATAATACGAACATTTCTGTACTTTTTACCAGTGATGAAGTCAAGGTACCATTAATACTATTGTGATTTGTTGCCTGTGATCATAATTGAGGGAAATACAAATTTTCAGTTGGAAGTTTATAAAAGTAAAGATGTCATTACTCCCATCCAAGTTTTGCGTCCCTCCTCCTCAATTGGAGTTCAGTGGAACTCCCATTAAGATCCCTTGGCAGGCATCAACCAAATGATCGCACAGGTCAATGTGATATCACAGTCTTGGCCACTGCTGTGCAGGAGTGGGATGGGACTACTTGGCCTGGTCAGGGTTTCATCATTCTTTGATTTATTATGGACTTTCTTTCAAAAGGGCCATGAGCAATGTGAGCTTGAATGGTATCCTCATGTTGTGTTGATCTTCACTTTGTTCTGTTTCTGTTGCAGGATTAAATGGTTTCAATGTGCTCTTATCTGGCGGTCAAACCCCTCATACTGTGGGCCCATCTTCAGGTCAGCTGCCGTCCTTCAGCGTTCCTTGCATGGTCTTACCATCTCCGACTCTGGGCCCTTTTCCTGTTGTCTATTCTCCTGCAATGCCTGGCCCGGTTTCTTCCACTCCTGGTGTTCTCCCAAACACAGGACCTGTGAATTTCAGCTTGCCTGGCCTTGGATCAACACCTCATCTTGTTGTCAGCCCTGCAGCCATGGTTAATCCAAAGTCGTCCACACTCCCTTCTACAGACCCTCAGCTCCAGGGTCAGCCCTCACTTAACCTGAGTCCGGTGATATCAAGGTCACACAATATCATCCAGCAACCTGAGTCCCCCATTTACGTGGGACATCCAGTCTCAGTAGTAAAATTACAACAGGTAAGACCTAAAGTTGTCCTGAAGACTCTATCACTCTGGGATGGAGTGTGCCTGGGTTAAATTAGCTTCATTTTAGCCACGTGTCTGTAGGACAGAGGCTCTAGGACAGGCTCTACCTAGCTTCCATTGCAGACCCAGAGTTATCTTCTTGTTTTGTGAAGCACTGAAGCATGAGACAAGAAATCCTCTGCTTTAAAGACAAAAAAAATATGTTTTTGTCTTTCTGTTCTTAGAATTAGAGGGGGCCTATTATAGGCATAGTTCAGGGGGATTTTTGAGGAATGCTGAATATTTAGATGATTTCTGTGATCTCAAGCTTTTATTAGGTCAATGAAAGAAACCACCCTAAATTTTAATTGTACAACTATAGAGGCAATCAATGGAAACAAAAATCTTGATACTAACTCAAAGATTCTTAGCATAAGCTATTTCTTAAAATGTGATGTTTAGAGGCAATGTGTGTGTGTGTGTATACTCATAAAACATAAAAATGTACATACATACATACAGGTATATAATCAATGTAAGTTAATTAGTGCTATATTTGTCCCCCAAATTCCATTAATAGTTCAGTCAATAAATATGTGTTGAATTCCTCTTACCCATTAGGCATTATTCAGAGTGATTACTTACTCTCCTAGAGAAAGAGTTGTTTGACCAAAAAATATTTTAGACAAGTTATTCAGAGGCTCAGAGGTTTGCTAGACATTGAAATAAACAGGTTAGCTTTTAAACAAGATGATTATAGCATAACATAATGTTTTTTGCTCATCAGTTATGTGCCAGGCACCTATCTAGGCAGTGAAGAAATAGTAACTAGGATAATGGTCCCGGCCATTTTAGAGCACATTTAGGAGATAAATACTTAATATTTAACATGAGAGGATAAATACTAGCAAGTAAACAGAAAGATCCAACACACATACACTTACTAGTTGCTTCACATGCTCTAAGGTGCTTTACAAATATGGTCTCGTTTAATTCTTACAGCCCTGTTAAGTCGGTACTTTTATCATCCCCATTGCAGGGATGAAGAAACTATGAGACAGGTTGATTAAGTAATTTGCCCAAGGTCACCCAGATAGCTATGACAGAGCCCAGACCCTGGCTCTAGGTGCCACATTGGTAACTTCTTTGGTAAACTGCCTGTCTGCACCCAAAATAAATGGATTTAATTTCCAATTGTGATAAGTGTCGTAGAGAAGAAAAATGGGATGAGCGTGACAGGAAAGCGAAGAGGAGGGAAACGCCTCCATCGGGATCATAGTGACAAAGGGCAAGGAAGGGCTTCCTTCCGGTTCAGAGACTGAAAACAGTTTGACTTCACATCTGTTTTTACTCTTTTTTGTTTAGTCACCAGTTCCAGTGACCCCCAAGAGCACCCAATGCACACAGCGGGAGACATTTTTCAAGACACCTGGCAGCTTCGGAGACCTTGCCCTTAAGAGAAGAGAAAGGAATCAGTCACGAAACGCCAGCTCTGCCCAGAGGAGACTAGAAATCCCCAGTAACGGAGCTGACTAACCTGCCTCTTTGCCTGGGTGGGATCAAACCACCTGAATCTCTCTGTTACAGGCGACATCCTCAATAGGATGCAGACCATCCGGTCGTGAGCACGCGTCCTTCCTCTCTCTTTCATCCGCTGGTTCTATTCCCACCATCATGAATCATCTATTTTCCTAAAAGTAATTGTTATTAATTGTGCATTTAATACCAGTTAGAGTTCAGGCTGTCTGCATGGTGTCGCAGTGGAAGCACCAGCTGACTTTTGTGGTTTTGATCCAAGAATCATCTTATTGCTGGAAGTAGGTCTGAACAGGCTGCCAGAGCCTTGTGGTTTTGCTGAAGGGGGAGCTGTCTAGCACTTAACGAGGGTAAGCATTCTTGACATGCATTTCCACTTGCCCTGAGTAAATCTGTGGTGAGAGAAACGTCCTTTCTGCAGTTTAAAAAAAAGCTACTGCTTCCTTAGGCTTCATCAGGAAGCCACCTTCAGTTGTGAATCCTATGGTATTATTTATTTTGTTCCTGAAATGGGATTTAGTGCAAAAAGTTTACAACTACAGCCTAACACACTTTTTCAGGGTATGACGACTTGAATGTTTATCCTTTTTTCCTATAATTTGCCCTGCACTTATTCTGCACCCTAGTAATAATGTGGAAAAATGTATATACACGACAAATGTCAAGACCAAAATAACTGTGAAAGCCACACCTTGCTGTAAATGAACTGTGCCCACACTATCTGTGGGCATGAGAACTAAGATAAACTCTAGCAGCCTGATCGCTGCTTTTCAAATAACTGTGAACAGTGAGGTTTTACTATTCATTTCTAAAAATCCTGTGTTCAGTTTCCTTCACTACATGCCCTATGTTTTTAATTTAAATTTTAGCGGTAGAGTATCAGGTATGGATGCCTTCTAACAATTGCTGTTTGTAAAATAAATCAGGATGGGTAGAAAGTAATTATATGGAAAATTGGAACCTGAATGAGACCTTTTAGTTGAATTCTTAAGAGTAATGGTGTAGAAATTGATACAGGGCGATAGGTGATTTTTTATATTTCTTTTACTTCTTTTCTTCATGTTACGAAGGATAAGAAGGAAAATGGACACATTTTCCATATCCAAGAATATTCAAACCATGATTAGATGGTACTTCTGAAAAATAAGAACAGTGAGTGCAGGAGTTCATTGTTCTAGCATGAACACAATTCTGGAAGCTATTATGCAATTTCCCTTTGTTAAACTACATTACTTTAGAGGTTCATTAAGTAGCCAAACTTGTTTTTTGTATTCCTAGATTTACTGATATTTACCTCTCCTCTCTTCAGAGTAAATGACTTCCTTCCTTCCTTCCTTTGTCTTTTCTAACTCTCTTTTAAAACTTCTATCTTAGATTTAGAATCCTGGTGTAGGGTTTTATTTTATTTTTATTTTTGGACCCAATAAAAGGTTATATGAAAGAATAAAAATATTAATTTAAGAGACTCTGGGAGTCTAAGTAAAGTAGCTTTATATTAACTACAGGATAATAATATTAGCCTTATTGCCCCTACAAGATTTTTAAAAACTTGAGGTAGGTAGCCAGATTAAATAAATTTGCTACTTATATGAAATTTTATCAACACTAAACTTTTAAAGTTTACCAGATGGTATTTTTTTTTCCCTTTTTTACAATCTTCTCTAGAGTAAAATTGAAAATGTAGTTCCAGCTGTCAACAATTGCATGGTAATGATTACCCTGAACTAATACCGATGGGTTTCCTATTGGAACAAATAAAAATAAACCTTTTTCAGGTAAATTATAGAATACATAACATATAAATCTGTGCAGGGTATGTCCATTTTAAAGCTGCCATGCTTAAGAACTTAACATAAAGTATTTTCACTGAGAGGTCTGCATTTAGATGGAAACACAAACTGGTTTTCCCCTTACTGTTCCTGGATGTTCTCCACTTGTTTTAACTTCTTCGCTGTCCTTTTAATTATTATTATTCTACTCTCAATATGACCATATTAACCTCAAAGAATTCAGGTTCTTGAGGGGTGTTAAGAAGTAATCCCATAAATGAGAATAGTATGTCATCGTGACCATACTTAGCAATAGAAAACCAAGGAAAAATAACATTTGTATTCAGTACCCACTTCTTCATGTGGCTTTAAGATATGTAAAAACAAAATAATGCAGTGGTTGTTTCTGTCAGGAAAATAAGTCTTTCTTACAGAACGACCGATGGTAGTGAAGCTGCTGAGCTAGACTTGGTAGTGAGGAGGCAATGGCAATCTTGAGTCTATCATTGTATAATTTAGTAAAAGAAAAAAATAATCGTTGGTGATCCTGCTAAGAAAATGCAGCTATGAGTCAGCACTGAGGGTATGTGCCCTACACTGTCCAGGGTTTGTGAAACCCTTTCATGCTGGTACAAGAGTTGGGGGTATAACTTTTATACTTGAATCTACCTACCAAGTTTACATTTCTCCATTCCTTTTTGTAAGGTGCTATTTCTGTATTTAAATAATTTTTTTTTAAAGTAAAGCTGCTTTCTGCTTATCTTATTGCACTGCTAGTTTTATGTAGGGATTAATTTTATTACTGCTTACTGCTTTTGTTTTCATATTATTTAGCTGTGCTCTTTTTCCTAATGGCTATATTATCTATAGCTATCTGCTTATAACTTTACTATGTGTAAATTGATTTTTTTAGAAAAATATTAAGCTTTATAAAATAGCAATAAAATTAATTCATTTAATAAGAAATGTTGGTTATATTTCTTGGTGAGCTTTCTTGACATACTGTTTTCAGTAAAACCATTAACAGTTACAACATAACCAACCAGGCCCTTATAAACCCAAGTCAGATCTTTTTCCTGAGACTTCTCAGTGGTTTTCAGACACCAAAATTTACTGCATCAGAATTATGTGGGAGCTTGAGAGTGTTGAGGGTCTATGCAATTGAGCTGATTTCTACTGAGTCTGAATCACTGCAGATTTGGAGCTTCCAGATGATTCTGATGTTTATCCAATATAGGAATCACAGGTGAATGTAGACCACCCCCTGACTTCTCATGTTATTCATAAGGTTAAATGCTTCTCAGTCTAGCAAATGCTCACCTTTAATTCAAAGTCAAATTCTGTTGTTTCTATTGTTAACCCTCCCTTTGAAGTAAGTCTAAGCAGACTTAATCTGATTTCCCCTAGCTCTTCATATGTGCAGAGAATCAACTATGTTGCCCTGTTGTCAGACTCCCCTGCTAAGTTGTGAGGTGGGACTGGCAGATATTTGAGCTGATTCCCATAGACAGTTCTTTAAAGTCTTCATCTGGCTTGAGTTTCCTGTGATGTGGGCAATTCATTTTCCTCCAGCTGCTGTTCTCCTTTAGCCTCTGGCTTTCCTGTACTCCACTCCACAGGCTCTCAGGTGGGATTTTTGGAATGTTCCCAGACTGACACTGTCTCCCATCAGCCCACATCCAGTGCCCTTTGCCCTGATTCTAGAAGAGAAGACCCAGGCAAACTCACAGGCCTCTCCCTCCACTGCCAAAATTGCTGGCTTATACATCACCCTGAGGTTCCCCCAGGCAAGTCAGGTACCAGAACACACCTCCCACTTCAGGAAAGAGGTGGGAGACCAGTGATACCCTGAACACCTCTCCCTATTGGCTCTTGGGTGGCAGAGGTAAGGAATTCCAGCATAACTCTCCAAAGAAATCCTCACTAAATCATTTCTATTCCCATTTCTTCAACGCTTTCACAACCTTATCGCAGGTGTAGGGATTCAATAGTTACATAGCTAGTTTTGCAAAACCTCTGTCAGTCTTGCAGAGTGAACACGTTTGGATTGCAACATACTTGTTATAGCTTGGTGTGACAGCCAAGCTCACCATTTAATATCCTGTTACAACAGTTACAAGCTTCCATTGTCCAGGATTTGCATTTTCCTAGATGATTTTTATGGCACTTGGTTTCATACTTATCAAAGTTTGATAAGTTTATCATACTTAAAGTAATTTTCAGTAGCCATTGGTTTCTTTTTATTGTGAAGATCAGTTTGATTAATTCAATGCCCTTTCTGACCTAAAAATGCTTCTGAGATCAAGAAGTCATACCTAAGGCTAAAATCATTTTCTCCTTTTCATTCTAAATCACATCTAAATCCTTTTTTATAAATAGCCCGCTGGTAGTCTTCAGTTGGCCTGGCTCCTCTATACAAGCATCCAGTCTTTCCCCAACTGTGCTCTCTGAAGAACTCAGCTGTTGATATTAAGAATCAAATACAAGTAACACCAATAAAACAAAATTAAACAATGAATTTTTTTATTATTTATTAGAAACTTAATTCATAAGAACTATAGTACATATAGTTTTGTTTTTATGTATGTTTTATATATGAGACTTTTTGATTTTATATATGAGACTGATTATGAGACTTTTTTTCTTCAAACGTCTTATAAAATGAGAGTTTAGCAGAAGGTACTTTGAAAAGCAATGAATTAATCCTCCAAACAACCCTCTAAAACTACTCTTCACTGGAAAGAAAAAAAAAGTTAATATTAGCTTCTTAAGAGCAGACGCCACAGATGATTTGTATGTATTCACTGCACCAGCCTCAAAATGTGTATCCAATAAAAAATTGGGGGGAGAATATTGGATGAGTGAGTTATCACAGCTATTTTTTTAAAAAACTTTAGAGGGCTTTCACCGCAGTTTAAGGTATTTATATATAGCTTACATTTTGGGGTTTTGGTTTTATTTTTCATTGTAGAGAATGGCCTTCACTGTGTCACCCATGTTTGTTTATAAAACAAATTTCTTTTTCCTTTTTTATTTTTTTTTTTTTACGTGAGCCAATTTCCATAATATATAAAACAAATTTCATCATGACGATCCTGCTTTTAACCACTTCGGAATGGCGCTCACCAGCCTCGAAACCTTGCCCACGGCCGGCACTCACAGTCCACACGATAGTTTGTGCTGTGCATTGACGACGGATCCGTTTTGCTCTTATGTGATGAGGAAAGGTTTAAAGCACTGAAAGCTTGTTTTACTTTACAGGCAGGTTTAGGAAAATAACTATAATAACTCCTACTAAGGACTTGTTAAGAGGTCACAGATTCGTAGTAACTTATTAGCTGAATGTACACACTGCAACCGCAGAGATAAAAGCTGTAAAAGTAAAAGCTTTTGGCTGTGCGCCTTCATATCACGGCTGTCGGCTAAAGTCAATGCTTGGCTGTGTGCATTCATCTGTGGCTGTCGACTATAGTCAGTGCTCGTACTGAAGTGGTTAAACTTTCAGTAGCATCCCATGTAGCATTTTCCTGACTTTTCAGCATGCTCTTCCAATTCCCACACAGTCTGGTTCCAACATGCCTCGCTAGCTATGGGAGATACTGCTGACTGGCCCTCGGCATTCATTTCCACTCCCCTTCTAAGTTTCTTTCTCACAGGCGCTGGAAGCCTGGCAACTACATTTCCCAGATTCCCTTGCTACCTGGTGCTAGCTGTGATCTTGCTGGTAAGATACACTCATGCAAGATTTGGTAAGTGGAAAGGAAGCTGGGGCCATTCTTCCTCTTACAGTAGGAGCAACTCATGCACAGATTGCAGCAGACTCAGTTTTTGCAGCAGCCGTACTTTATCCTACTGTCTAGTCCAGGGCTGTGCATCTGTGATATTGGCAGTGGTTTTATACTGTTCCCAGCCACCCATAGGGGGCAGCATCCCCCTAACCTCCGGGTAGCAACAGGGGTGACATGATCTAAACACGACAGCCACTTGATGTCCACTGCCCCTCCCAGCAATTGTGTAAGCACCTAAGTACCTGTATTAAAGCCTTCCTGCTAGAAATAACTAGAGTGTTTTCTAATTTCTACACAGAACCCAGCAGTCCTATCTTCCACTACCCCCTTTCACCTACTCCTCCCTCCTTTGTGTGTCAGTCTCTCCACTCTCCCATTCTTCACATTCTCTGATACATCCATGCCTTTGCACCAGCCATTCCTCCTCCTAAATCGCCTTCCTTCCACCCCTATTTCCATTTCTCTATCAGGCTATCTTATGTGCATCCTCCAAACCCAAACTCAAATGTCCTTCTCTGAGAAAGAATGAATTGTTTTCCCATCCACACTGTGAGATCCTTCAAAGCAGGAATTAAGTTGTTCTCATCCAGAGCCTAGCATTGTGCTCAGTGAGTATATGAACAAACAGTAAGCCATGCTGAAGAAAGATGCATAATAGTGCACCCTAACTTATCAGGGTAGCTGTAGCTTAAGATGCAATGACAACATGAAAATAATGAGTACAGTAAACAGCAAATTCTCACCAGAATCAAACATTCTATGCATAACCTTATCCCACTAAAGTCATGCTAATCATTCATTTACTCAATGAACATTTACTGTTCCTATGCAAACAGAAGTAGTGGGGGGGGGCATTCCACCCTCTTTTTCTTTCTTTAATAATGGTGGAGAATTATAGAAATTTAGTGCCCAAAGGAACTTTGAAAATTATCGTATTTATGTACCTTTTTTACAGGGGAGGAAATAGAAACAGAGAGGTTAAGTGAGTTGCCCTAAATTACACAAAGTTGAGACCAGAACATAGGACTCCCAATATTCCAGTTGTGATTGTATAGTTTAAGAGATTAAGAACATTGAGAATTAAAGTGTTTTATTTCTTTGTAAAAAACTAATCAAGAGCAGTTGGAGGAGCACTTGCCTTCTCAACGTATAACTCACGAGAAGTACTGAGCATCTTTTCTATGTCTTGGTGAATTACCATACTCCCTTCTAAGTTTGGATCAGCTTCCAACATTTTGTGCTTTGCACTTTTGATTGCATGAAATATCTCCAAGAGTTTATTTAAAATGTAGTTTTGCAGGCATCACTTCTTCTGGATCATCTTCCATTTCACCACTTTCCTCACCTGGGTGGATGAGCTCACCTTTCTTAAGTTTCTCCAACTGCACATCTAGAATCTTTCAAATGCACTTCACATTCATGTTTACTGGCCAACTCTCTCTTTTGATTATTTGTTTTATTAAAATGTCATGTATCTTTATCACTGGGAAACAAAGAGGCAACATGACTCCACGCTTTGCTCTGCGCATGAAGAAACAGACTTTGTGCCTCAACAACAGACTTTGAAAGAAGTGACATAATGGCTCATTGGTCATGATGGACATCTGTTATTTATGGAGAGATTTTTGGACAGAAGCAGCAAAGTTTGTACTTTATGCAATTATTCAGTTAATACAGCATATCATAGTAACTGAAATTTGAACCAAGACTGATACCATATTAAGTAAACCGTGATAACTGACATGCATGCGTATTAGAGCCAGCCAAAGCAAGGGCTGCTTGTATATATGTCTGGGGTTGAAATTAGTTTCTGTTTTAAACCCTCATTCTACCTGCTGGCAGAAATTAATCTCAGTCAACTCCTCCCCTACTCCACACACACTCCCTGCCACTCTCTAGAAGCAGTTGGAGTACTTTTGGTGACAAGTTTTGAAAAACATAATTCAAACAGGGACGATAAGGGGCCTCATTGACTTACATCATTAAAAGCACAGAGGTGGGCAAGGACTCCAGCTCATATGCCAGTTTTACCCGCAGGCTGCAGCGATTACAGTCCTATACAAGCCAAGCTCAAAGGAAGAAAAAAAAAAATAACACTTGAGAAAGAAAGAGCTTTCTCAGACTTCTCCAAGAAGTCTCTCCTCCATTCTTTATTGCCCCAAATTGGGTTCCATGTCCATTTCTAGAGCACGTGGGTCCAGATAGGATCATCTTTGTTGCATTAGGCCTACTATTCCTAGAACTGAAGCACATGGTCTTTCAGGGAGAGGAGTGGAGGTGACATCTGACGGGAATTCAGGTTCTGTTAGAATGGAAAAAGCAGGAAATGGATCCTGGCTAGCAACAACAATGTCACTACAGCCCTGCTCCCCAGTCCCCAGCCCCCGCTATCACATGGCATCAAGCCACAGGGAAGGGCAAACAGTTCTCAGTTCTTATCTGTTCCAATTGGCACTGCTGTGACTTGGACACCAACCACATCACTGGCAGCCCATAGGAAAACTTTCTAATGCTTTACTCAAGCTCACAGGCCCAGGAAAGTCTTGTGACTTTCTCTGGTTCTCTCTGCCAAGAAATCGTTTTGGGTAAGACTGAGCCAGAGTCTCATTTCCAGTGAGGTCTGCCCCTTTGGAGCTGCCATTTATAAAGCTTCAACTTGAAAAGCAATTAGGTTTTTAAACCCAACAAGACCACTCTGGTGAAATGTCTCAATCATTTTGAGGTCATAAATCTTAGGGAAACTCTTGTATACAAGTAGACATATATGTGAAAGTACTTACTGTGCCACTGTTTGTAACAATAAAAAGCTATAAACAGACTAAAGTTCCTACAACATGGATAAATAAATTTTGATCTAGTTACATTATGTACTATTGAATAGTTTAAATGAAATAACTAGATCCGTAGGCAACAACACGGCTATGTCTCAAATATATAATAAATATACAATGTTGAGTGAAAAAAGTAAGTTGTAAAAAGAGATGTACTTTTCACATTATGTAAATTTTTAAAGCACTTTTATAGTAAATATATAAAAGAATAGACACAAAGGATAGCATCAGAATAGGATTACTTCTAGAAAGGAGGGTTTAAAAAAGGAATGGGATGGGGTTAGTGAGGGTGCTTTAAGTTCATCTGTAATATTTTGTTTCTTTTTTTAACAAAGGCTCTAAAGTCAATATGACAAATATGAACAGTTAGTAATTCTGGGATATAAGTACTTATGTCTCCATACTTTTCTATATGTTGGAAATATTTTGTAAAATTTAATAGAGTTGATTCTTGAACTATGCAGGGGTGGGGGATTGGGACACTGGCCCCCCGTGCAGTCAAATCTCTGCATATGATGTTTGACTCCCCCCAAATTTAACTACTAATAGCCCACTGTTAACCAGAAACCTTGCCAATAACATGAACAGTCAGTGAACACACATTTTGCATGTTGTACTGTTGTACATATGCATTATGTACTGTTATATACTGTTTTTTTAACAATGAAGTAAGCTAGAGAAAAGAAAATGTTATCGAGAAAATCATAAGACAGAAAAAATATATTTATTGGCAGAGGAGGAAGAGACGGAGGAGGTAGAAGGAGAGGCAGGCACACTTGGTATAACTGTCACTGAAAAAAGTCTGCATTGTGCCCAGGTGTGGTGACGCGCTATAGGCCTCCCTGCTCAGTAGGCTGAGGTAGGAGGATCACTTGAACCCAGGAGTTTGTGGCTACAGCGAGCTATGATTGGGCCAATGCACTCTAGCCTGGGCAATAGAGAAAGACCCCGTCTCTAAAATAAAATTTAAAAAAAGTAAAATAAATAAATAAAATAATCCACATTATAAGTGGACCCATGCAGGTCAAGGGCCATCTGTATTTTTATATATATAACATACCAATTTTGGAAAATGATAACTATCTTCTTGCTATAAACCAATGGTTCCTAGATTTAGGGTTTTTTGGGTGCAGTAAGTTATAATATTGATTCAAATATCTGCTGCCTCTTCATGGAAGAAGTTTATACATTCTTACCCTGTTGAACTCAGCAGAGGCCACAGACTTGCTTTTTCTAAAGAGACATGGACAGAAGTGATATGTGTCTTTTTGGAGTAGAAGTTTTGATAGACTGCTGATGGTTTTCCACATTTTATTTTTTTCCCCTGTCAAGAACTAGGTGTCCCAGACAGGGACTGCACTGTCACTGTCTTAGGCAAGGAGCAGAGATGTTGAACACGTAGCGTGAGCAGAAGTATAACTGATTTTGAAGTTGCTGAGAATTGGAGTTGTGTGCTACCTCAGCCTAACTTAGGCTATCCTGATTGGCACAATTTAAAAAGCACAGTAAATGAGGGGACCAACATAGCATGGCCAGCATGTGATTTTAGAAAATCAGGGCTTTCAAAGTCACCATGAACATCTCCTGGCACTGTCTTTTCTTTTCCTTTTTTAAATGCAGAAGACATTATAGCAAAATAAAGAAGAATTATTTAAACTTAGTGAATTCAATACTGAAAACTTAGCTATGCCCACTTGGTCCCTACCCCCATAACCCAGTTTGGCATCAGATTCATGAAAAGCTTCCTTAGACACTGGCTTTTGGGATAGATCAGTGATTTCACCCTGGGTATGCACAAACTTTTCAAAGTATAGGTATATTCAAATAATTTTAAGGAAATCGATTTTCTTCATATCTTCAAATTCCATTTGTATTCATTTAAAACAATTTATTTGCCTAGTTATCACTGGTCAACCGATACATTGTTCCCACTTCCTCTTTCTCTACTTTCTTTCTCCAAGTTCTTTCTCCCATAGCAAAAGAAAAGCTTATCTCCCTCTCCTGTGCAATTGAAGATCACAAAAGTGCACTGTCTGGGGTATAGAAACCTCTGGAACATCCATCACAGGGATGATTTGAATTATTAGCATCTGTACTGAGAGAGTAAATGATTCCAATGACTGGATACCAAATCCTTTTGCAGGACCGATGGCTTCCAATCCTTTTGCTGTTAACAACCTTGAAGCAAAACCTAAACCAGTTGTCCACTGATCATTAAAAAAAGAAAATTATTGAAACCATACTAAGTCATTTTGGGCAAGTAACTTGGAAATTGTTCAAAAAATTGAGTTAACATTGCCTAATAAAATTTCTTCCATTTGCATTACTTCTGTCTGCGAATGAAGCTTCTTTAGGCTTTCAACTAGGAAAAATGACAAATATGGATAGTATTTATGCTGACCTTTGTCTCATTCTAGCAATAATCAATATTCATCATGGATATGTAAACTAATTTTTAAAAAGTTTCCTCTACCTAAGAGGCAGATTTCTAAATACAGCTTTACTTCTTAATGCTTAATAATTATTGATCAACATTTTAAATATATTTCTGCTTTAATCAATTGTGCACTAAAATATATAGATGACTAAAACCTTATAGTCACAAAAAATCTTTCACTTTAAATTTTAATTTATACATCTATTTTTGTTAAAGAGAAATATATAATGTTTTACATATACATAGTATTATATATACTACATTATATATTTTAAAACATATATATGTGCATAAAACATTAGAAAATAAGTCTGTTGGAATTCAAATACAAATTCAAGGAGGAAAAGGAATTATTTGAAAATTACTCAATTAAAAACGTTTGCCCATGTAATTTTAAAATAGTTGATGGTGTATATCAAATCTCTACGGTGTTTAGATTCCACTGTATACATTTAAAGGAGTAACACAGCAGTTTTATTTTAAATATCAATATTCATAAACCACAAGAAATTATATTCCTTTCAACCATTTAAATGTATAATTAAATTTTTTACATACTAACTTAAAGATGTGCCAGAATTTTTAAAAATTATTTTCAGGGCACATGAGCAAAAAACCATCTGAAAGCCCACTACCGTGTTCCTTTACCGCCCATCCCTCACCCTTCAGCTCCCTGGAAGTTCCCAGCATGTCCACACGGTGGCAGTAGTGTCTGCGCAGCATGACGGATTTCCAAAGCTAGATGACCTCTAAACCATTCCCGCATTTCCACACAAGATTAACATGTCAAATCAACAGTTTACATTTCCTTTGCATTAGAACAATAAATGTCCACTGTAACTTACCACTGCTGCATTTTAAAATATTTCATTAAAATTTCCAGTCGTGTAACAAATAAGCTATAGCTATAAATACCGGAGCTATATAAATCTTTCACCCACTTAGGAATAACCGGACATTAAAATCATTTTTTTACACCCTTCCTGCTTTTCTCTTCCCTACTGCTTTTACACAGTCTCTTCTCACCCCCCAGCTTTAGTTGCTAAGCAACTGAAAGAGCTTTGTTGTCCTGAACACTAACCATTAACTGCCCTCATTTTTTCTAGTGAAAATATGCCTGCACCCCGAATTACCTCCTTTTCCTGAAAAACAGAGCAGGATGCTTATGACTTATGCTGATAGTAAGGCAAATCACATCCCAATAGATAAATGCAGGAAAAGGAAACCCAGAATACATGAGCAACTCTGAACATAGTGCCCAACTCTGAACACTGTACTTATGTACACTGTACCATGTTGCCTTATTAAAAAGATCATGATTTTATTGAACACCTGTTATATACTAGGCACTGTTTTAGATGCTCAACATTTGTTATTTCTTTTAATATTCAATCCTACTTTGTTAAGACTTTTACACCCTAGAACAGGACAACTTCATTAAGATTCAGTTGGATGAAAAATACACTGTTTGTTTTGAGAAAGGGGACATGGGAACAGAAAACTAGCATAACTACTCACCAGTCATTCTTAGGTAAATCTACTTCTTTTTATTTTAAATTTTACTTTAATTTTCCAGGTTGGAAAGCTGAGGTCCATAGAAGTTAAACCATTTGCCTGTCACAGAACCAATAAATGGCACAATCTAGATTCTGTTAGATTCTAACTCCCTTACATCACATTGCCTCTTGCTCCTACCGGGTTAAGAATGTTGCAGGAATTACCATCTTCCTACATCTTTGTTCAACATGTAAAAGTATAATGAGAATTTCTACATTAAAACTCTGGTAGGCTATTCTCAATGTATGAAAGGAATGTTTGTGGTCTCTGAGTGGATGGAGTTGAACTGACCATAGTTTGAATCTTAATTTGTCACTTGTATAACTTGAGAAAGTCACTCTCACACTGTGGGCCTTCCTCCCTTTCTCCTCCATAAAAATAAAGATAAATAATATCTACCTCATAGAGATGATTTGAAGATTAACATTGTGTCTAACTCGAGTATGTTAAACTGTACCAAATGGATCCCAAAGTGTATAATGCCTCAAACACTGTAAGAGTTTTCTTCTCACTCACCTTGCAGTTCAAGGTAGGCAGCACGCCTCTCCTTCAGGGTAACAGGTGAGGGCAGCCCTGCCATCTTCAATACATGATTTTCAAGGTCACCCTAGGCATCATTTTCCCCCAGCTAGGCTGGAAGCAGGAAAGACTGGAGCATGTTTGAGAGGCTTTTGAAAACCAGACCAGGAGGCAGGACACATCACTTACGTTCACGTTCTACTGGCCAGAACTCAGGCCACAGATACAGACATCTGCAAGAACCTGGGAGATTTAACCTCCCTGAGTGCCCAGGAAGAAAAGAACTCAGGGTTTGGACAACACCTAGTGCTTTCTGCCATGTGTCACGTTTCTGTACTCATTTCTTACCACGCACATAAAGTTCAGTAAGTATTAGATTCTTCTCTCCCTCTCTCATTCCTTTCTTTCTCGCTTTTTCTTTTCTCTGCCATCTTTTCCTCTATATTGATAATATTTCTCACATAAGATACTACCACTGATCACAGCATAACTCTTACATTGACATCAGAACAGGAAAATAGAGATGAGATCTTTTTATAAAACTTGTCAAGCAGGAATCTAAGCCCACTCAAGAAACATTAGCTATTTTAATTATGATTGTGATTCCCTTCTTCTAAATTGTCATTGGCTACTATTTGATTTATTATACCACAAGGTAAAGAAATTTTCAAAACAACACTATATTCTCCACATTGCTGGACTATCATATGTTCCAGAGTTTGAGGGGCCTCAGACCTGGAACATACATGCCAGAGTTTGTGCTAGCAGCTACCTTCCTAAACCAGCTAACAGAAAACATGTGAACCAGCTTAGGTAAATCAGTAAAGTACAGCCCAGATCAGCAGAGCTGCCCAACAGACTAGTGAATAATCATGGCAATAATACATGGTCGTTGTTTGAAGACATTACATTTTAGGGTGGCTTGTTATTCAGCAATTGCTAACCAATACAAGGGAAACCTTGCATTTAGAGCTAGATTGGGGATGAGGCTAGCCAAACAATCCATAAAGACACATTCAAGAATCACAGGAATACACCCACACCCACACCCACACACACACACACACACACACGAAATATGTGCCCACAAACTCTAGTTTCCATAGCTTTCCTCTGTAACTGGAAACATGTATATTGCTCCTGCTTCTGCAAAAGTAGAAAATATTAAGTGAAAAACCAAATATTACTCCTTCAGTCACAACCACACCCTCAATAAAATAAATGTTGAATAAATACCTAAAAAGAAAAAAAAGAATTAAACCAAAGGGCAACAAGTAATCAGATTGCCAAGGAACCACACTGTTTTTACATAATTGCCTGCTTTATAGATCATGGCATACAAATGTTCTTAGAGCAGTGTACTAATTGTCCTTATTTTCTTGGAAAACATCAAAAGCAAATGACAAAAGGAGTACTTTTCTAGCTCAGAATTAGAAAAGTTATTAGGCCTTGAGAGGTAAGATCAGGTCAAACCTAACGGCTGAAAACATGTCTCATTCCTCCCAATCTGTGTCTTGCTTCCTTCCTGAACAACTCGTCCTGTACAACAGGCTGGTGTTTAGAATATCACTTCCAGACACCAACTCATCTCTAGACTTTGCTGAGTTTGGAGTTTGCAGGGTCGAGTTTCAAGAAAGCCAGGCAAAGTCATTTATGAGCTCTGTGAGAGTGGAAATTCCATATGGTTTCTGACTTATAAAATGTAAAATAATATTTTTAAAAAACTATCTTCTCTATGCAAACTTACTTTCTTGAAGTATAGCCTTGTCTTGTGGTTACTCCCTACAGGAGAGTATTTTAAAAGGTCTCATTTGGAAATAAAAAAAGGTTATTCAAGTTCAAACTTTTGGTCTGTGTCAGCAAGTATTTCTACATACTGAAACCGTTTGCCAGCAGACTATGGTGCCACACAATTCACCGAAGGCAGTCCGGCTTTCTTCAGACCTACTTGGATGGAAAATGGAGAGTGATTTTGACAGTTACATTTTAGATTGAGTTAACATGGGAAATATTTAAACAGAGTGCAAAGAGCTCGGTTCTCTCATGCCAGAGGCCAATGATTTCCCCCACTTAATTTATGAGAAAGTATTGCTCAGATGTTAGGGGCATGGGTTTGGGATTCCTGTTCCAGCTCTGCCGTCTACTTGCTGCGTGACCTCAGTTTCCCTCTCTGTGGAATGGGCATAATACTTATGTCACAGAGTGGTTTTGAAGAAAGTGTGTTAGGCGAGTTATAATAAATAGCTAATATTTATTGATCCTGGCACTGTACTAAACATGTGACAACTTATATTGTGTTTGGGCCATTACATTTGGAAGTCTATTTGGTATAGCAGTTTGATCTCCCCCAACCAATACAGTTGACAAGTGCAGAGTTAAAAACCAAATATGTTAGTTGAATGATGTTAAAGGCAAGGGGTATCAATCTGTGATGGTCTAATATCCCCACCTCTGGGAGGAAAATATACATCAGAGACCATAAAGCAAGCAATTAAAGAGCATGGTCTTCCACTTCGGACACCAGCTGTGAGACAGCAGGTCAATCATTTCACCTCTGAGGCTTGGCCAACCCACGTGAAAAGTGGGGGTGATGATAATCACCTGAGGTTTTGTCAGGATTGAATAATGTTATGACGTAAAGCCGTTAGCACAATTAATAGACTCCATAACAGCAATAGTGCATCAGTGTAGCAGCCTATTGGGTGGGATGTTCCTGCCAGCTGGTCAGAGCACCCCTGCTAAATGGGCTGGGCTGGTGACAGCCAGACAATTCTTATTCTTCTTACTCTTCAGGCTCCCCTCTTGTCTCTCTGCCTTACCTCTCTCATCCTTCTTACTCCCAGAGTAGGCCTTCAGATTCAATAGTAACAATAGTTAGGGTACTACTTTTCCACACATTCCATCTGGATTTGATTAGATTTCTAGTCCTTGCTATTCTTCATTTTGACAACTGACAAGTTTGTTCTTTTTTTATGGTATTCATCCAGTGTGTTATTTGTATTATTTTACTAAATTAACCCTAAGGACGGAACATTATTTCCTTTTTTCTACTTTCTAATGCACACTCCCAAGGTCCAATACACACTTCCAAGTTCCAATACACAAGTAACGACTTCACTCTCAATCCCATGTGCTAACCACAGATATTAAATTCAAGGCTCATATTGCCCACTTATCAGTGGGAGGAAGCCTGGATTTCCACAGGCCAGCATGGATATTCCATGGAGTGAGAAGAACTCCCAGATCCACTTACAACTGACAAGAAATGTCTATCACTAGAGTTTTGTAAATCAGCCCGGGAACAGTGATGTCATCTATACGGCTCTGCATCACTTCCAAGTGAGGATGCGCGTAAAGTTGCCATCGGTCCTCATCAATCCTGCTGAGATGAGTCTTGGGACCAGCCAGACAACGAGAGCAACAACCTCGAAGGGGTATGTTTCCTCTCACCGAGGATGCTGCTGCTAAATTCTACCTTTTGCTAGACTGGGGCACAGCAGCTGTACAGCAGCCTGCACGGTAGGCAATAAGGGTTAAATCATTTATCTCCTTTCCATTGCCTTTCCCCTCTACACCCTCCCCTCCATACTAGCGCCATACCACTTCAGGGTGTCCTAGTTGTGTGTCGTTCTCCAAAGGTAAAATTCCCCTCCCTCTAAGTATCATTCTCATTGTTTAATGCTGTTTAGGTATTTCTACCCTGTTTGTATTAACATTTCTTGTAATTGACTAGATAGCACAATAAATAGGAGAGCTGATTATTCATGGACGCAAGTCTTGGTCTTATTCCATATTTTCAAGTTTTGAGAAAATCCCTTTGGCTTCTCCTGGGTCTAGTCACCATGGCCATTACAAGACTTCCAAGTTCATGAATATCTTCCATAACACATGAAATTGCACTCCAGTGCACTATTTTTACTTGACTAAATTGGCACTACTTGGTTACAGCTGTATGACTGTTACAGTATTTCCTGGAATAACTTCAACATTTATTTTATTGCAAAATACTACAAACCTCATTGTGTTCCCAGTAATATTCAGCTAGCACTTTAACTCCTTTACGCCTGGCACACCTAAACTTTTTCCTCCTTTTCTCCTAATGCTCAACAGCCAACATAGGAGGAAAAGTAAGAGTTGTTCAAACCAGTGGATATAATTCCTTGGGAAAATGTTATAAATTTAATTTTCTTCTGAACCACAATTAAACCAAAGTTTCACTAAAATCTTCACCAAAGTTCAAAGGAATTTAGGTAGCTGTATCTCTCTCTCTCTCTTTCTTTTCCCATAGATCGGGAGTTGGCAAACTATAGCCCAAAGCCGAATCCAGCCTGCAGCCTGTTTTTGTAAATAACATTTTACCGGAACACAGCCTTTGCTCGTGCGTTTATGTATTATCTATGGCTGCTTTCTCACTACATCAGCAGAGTTGATAGCCCCCAAAGCTGGAGCTTTAACTATCTGGTCCTTTAGAGAAAATTTGCCGACTCTTGATATAGATGAAAGACTTCAAGTGAATCAATTTGCATTATGTTTGTGAGGGTGAGGATGGGATGGAAGAGATGATTTCTACTTGATTGAAATGCAGTTTATATTCAGAATTTTCCCTCTGTATTGGGTGGAATAGTGTGTCCTGCCCAATTCATGTCTGCCCAGAACCTGTGAGTGTGACCTTATTTAGCAATTGGATCTTCGCAGGTATAATCAAGTTAAGATGAGGTCATACTGGATTGAAGTGGGCCCTAAATATAATGACAGGTGTTTTTATAAGGAGAGGGAAATTTGGAGACACAGAGGATACACGCACAATGCCAACACAGGCAGAGATTGGAGTGATGCTACATTACCATAGTCAAAAAATGCCACGGATTGCCGGCAGCCACCAAAAGCTACAAAGACACAAGGAAAGATTCTTTCCCAGAACCTGTAGGGGGAGCATGACACTGCTAACACCTTGATTTCAGATTTTTGGCCTCCAGAACTATGAAAGAATAAATTCTTGTTGTTTTATGCCACATATTTGGGGGAAATTTGTTACAACAGCCCTAGGAATCTAATATATGCTCCATTCAAGTTCTGCTTGTGAAGTCTTTAGACTACTTTTCTGTTTTACCATGAAAGAAAGACCAAGTAACTAAAGCAATTGCAGGTCGCTGATGCCCAGGAAATTTGAAATACTTGTGAAGATGACATAAAATAGTCTTTCAACTTTGTAAGCTAGGCTTGGTTTGGAGTAGAGGAAAGAAAGTAAGGGGAAAATAATTCTAAAATTAAGGGGAGAAATCAGACAACTAAGGAAGTGTATTCTTTCATAGTGTTCACATTTTTTTACCTTAGCAAATAGAAAAATATTTTTACTTTTATCAGCCCTCAGAAGCATACGTTGAACATTTTCTCCCCACTGGGGTACACCCTCTGCTTTGGGCACTCTTGTCCTGATATCCATGTTTCCCTCATTCCCTTCAGGTCTCTGCTCAAGTGATGCTTTATCAAGGAAGCCTTCTCTTGCCACCTCATATAACACACACACACACACACACTAACACACACACAACCTTTGCCCAGTTCCTGTATAGCCTGCTTCTCTTGATTGTTCTTCCTAGCACTTATGTGTATTTGTTTATTGTCATCTTCCCTGACTAAAATGTAAACACTACATGGTCAAGAACTTTGTTCACTTACGTTTCTCCAATATTTATGAAACAAGAACATGAAAAAACAGTCTTAAGACCTGGGCTCAAATTTTGCAACCAGCATCCAGCTGTGTGGCCTTTGGTAAATTTCCCACTGCTCTAAGCCTAATTGTTTTCACCTGTAAAGCAGAATTCAGAAGATTGGTAATATAAGTCTAACACATTACAGCTTCTGATATACTATTATTATGGAGGTATGAGCCTTTAAAGTAGAATAATTCCACTGTTCATTCTCCAGCTTCCAGCGTGTTTAGGGGCAATAGTAGCTTCATAATTGAGATATATAAAAATGACTTTCAAAAATAACTTTTCACTTCCAGAAATGTATAATATAACCAAAATGACTTCATCAGATGCATAGGCATTCTTAAGATTCATAAGAGTTGATTCACCATTTTGTCTTCAAGAAAGAAGAGGAAAAGAAAGAGAAAACTTTCAAGTTAGCCTAAATTAAAGGGAAAATTCAAAAACTAGGTAAGAATATGATATCCCAGGTCAGGGAGGATAGTCGGGACTCAGAGGGCCTGTCTGAGAACAAAAGCACCTGTTCTCTCTTCTCTTTCTCCCTCCTGCTCTCTCTGCCTCTTTTCTCCACTCGTCTCTCATGTCATCATCTCTAAAGTTGCAGGCTCACTTTTCTCTGCTTCTGCAGGCAGACAATGGTTGCTGTAGTCCTATTACTGCTCAACAACAAACTAGAGTGCTGTCTTTTAAAGTGTGGCCTACATCAGAACCTCATGGAGGTGCTTGTTGACAATGAAATTTCTGAGACCCACCAGAAGTGAAGCACTGATTCTTAATTTTTAACAAGCTCTTTTCATGATCCTTATGCACCTGAAATTTGGGGACCATGGAACTATAATCTGTGTACTAACATGAAATCACAGGAGAGAGAGAGACTCTGATTGGCCTAGCTAAACACATGCACTGGTTTCTAGTCACCAATGAACAGAGGGGGGCAAAGTCATAGAATATGTGTGGCCAGAGGGACCCATATCTATAGTTGGACACCATCCTCAGAAATAGGAAGGACCTTTGCTGAAGTTACAATTGTTCCTATTAATAAACACCCAGGGAGGCCGGGCGAGGTGGCTCACACCTGTAATCCTAGCACTCTGGGAGGCTGAGGCAGGCGGATTGCTCGAGGTCAGGAGTTCGAAACCAGCCTGAGTGAGACTCCATTTCTACTAAAAATAGAAAGAAATTAATTGACCAACTAAAATTATATATATATATATACAAAAAATGAGCCAGGCATGGTGACGCGTGCCTGTAGTCCCAGTTACTCAGGAGGCTGAGGCAGGAGGATCGCTTGAGCCCAGGAGATTGAGGTTGCTGTGAGCTAGGCTGATGCCACGGCACTCACTCTAGCCTGGGCAACAAAGTGAGACTCTGTCTCAAAATATAAAATAAAATAAATAAACACCCAGGGAACTGGAGAATGGACCCTACAATACTGCCATGAGAAAGGCTCATTCTTCTAGAACCTTACATATCACCAGTAATAGCCAAGAACAACAGGAAGATGCCATCAACCTTAATTCCACCTTTCAGATCTCTCTTGGGTGCATTAACTGGCAGAGTTGAATTCATGTCCAGACTCCCAGCTGCCAGGGAGTCTAGGAAATGTAGCTTTAACTTTTCAATATCTCCTACTGGAAGAAAGGATGAAATGGAGGTTGGGTGAACTAATGTATAATATCTAGCACAAATGGCATTTTTTATTATTTGTATGCTTATATGGAATGAATCACAAGAATCAATTTAGATTTTCCCCTTTATATTTTCCCCTATTTAGAAGAGGAAAAATAAAACATGTTTAAAAGAATTCTGATGTTAGTAGTAAATGTATATTACTAGGATTCTTCACTTTGGCCAATTTGCCATGAAGTCATTGGATTAAAGATACATGATGTGAATGTCATCTAGAAGCCTTCCAAACCCAAATCCCCAAGTGAAATAGGTTCAAACTCCAACCCTAGATACCACAACCTGTGCACAGCTAGAGTCCACCCTTGAATTTCTGTGAATTCCACATGGACTTACCCAACATGGAATTCCACTTGGGACTTTAACCCAAGCCTAGGTTACAAAGTTGAAAGGCCGTTTTATGTCATCTTTACAAGTATTAAAAAATTTTCAGACATTAATAACCTGCAATTGCTTTAGTTACTTGGTCTTTCTTTCATGGTAAAACAGAAATGTGATCTAAAGACTTTATAGCTAGAACTTGAACAGAGCATATAATAGATTTCTAAGGCTGCTGTAACAAATTGCCCCCAATTCCACAGCATAAACAACAGAAATTTATTCTTTCACAGTTCTGGAGGCCAAAAATCTGAAATCAAGGTGTCACCAAGGCCATGCTCCTCCAAAGGTTCTAGAAAATAATCTTTCCTCAGTCTTTGTAGCTTCTGGTGGCATTTTTTGACTATGGTAGCATCCCTCCAATTTCTCCCTGTGTCATCACATGGCCTTTTTTTATGTGTGTCTCCTTTGTGTTTTCAAATTTCCCTGTCCTTATAACTTGTACAACACCTGTCATTGGATTTAGAGCCCACCTCTATCCAGTATGACCTCATCTTAACTTGATTATATCTGCAAAGTCCTAAAGTCAGCTTGACCTTGGGACTCCCACCTTCACATGGTCTCTCTCTGTTATGCCTTTTTGATCCAGATGAGACACTCAACCCTTCTGTAGTTTCCACAAGATTCCATTCACAAAATATTAGTAAGGTTAATAGGCTTTACTGACAACAATGCAACATTGCAAACTACGTTGAACACTAGGCATTGTAGTTCTTACAATATCCTCTGGCTATTCCATTCCCTTGAATTTTAATGATCCTAATTTCTACTTAGTTTAAACCAACATCGTATCAGCTGATTCATCTGTCTCTAGGGGAAGGGGCTGGGGAGACTATCCTTATCTCATTCGGAATTGTTTAGTCTTTATTAATTGACAGGAATGCACTTATCTGCAAGTAATGGAAATGAAGCTATAATGACTTAAACAAATAGAAGTTTATGTTCCTAATATAACAAGACACACAGAGATGGGCAGTCCAGGGCTAATATAATTGCTCAATAATCCCATAGACATCCCAGGCTCTCTCAGTCTTTTTGTTCAGCTATTATTAGATGTTATCATTTGTTCTCACGTGCATGATCTCAGGGTTACAATATGCCTGCTGCACTTTCAAGCATCAGGCAATTTTCTGCATGATTCTGAGGCTGAAAATCAGATAAGTGCTGACTTAGGGCATTCATTATATGTTTTTAAATACCATGAATCATATTGTACACAAAATTTTAGAAACTAAAACAGAGTTAGATTTTTAAATATATAATAACTTTCTGAGCATATGCCAATTGAGGTTCTAACACAGAGAAAATATAATAAACATTTAAGAAACTGTAATAAGAGCTGCTACATCTTGAATGTCCCTGTGTTATGCACTAGACACTGTGATAGGCATTCTACATGCATTCTTTTATTTAATTCTTTTGACTCATCATTTTACAGATAAAAAGACTGAGGTTCAGAGACGTTAAGTGATTTGTATAAGATCACACTAATCCCAAGCCTGGTGAGCCTAACTCAGAACTTCATACTGTACCTCCAGAGGCAGGGAGCCTTCCTTTTGATTTACACCAAAATCCAAGCTACAGCCCCTGAACACTTTCAGTGCATACTTGTGCACTGTGCTTTTTAACATATACTAAGGAAACAGAGCACACTTTATAAATGTTCTACCTTAGTAGTTTGTTGGTAGTATAAAGAGTGTTAGTCTTGAAATGCATCCACAAAATTTAGTTATGATAAGATAGGCTGTGGACCTATTTTAAGACTAGATTTCCATGGCTCAGACATTACGCCACAGTAAAATCCTGCCTCCATTAACAACTGAGTTTAAGAAAACAATTTAAAAAAAAAGCATTGAGTATAAGAAAAGTTAATAAATTATGCAAAAGATCTGCCTGTGTTCACAGCTGCATGACAAACTTCCCTTCTTAAAGGGCTCCAAAGCGCACCAGCCCAATCGAAAGAAGAACGTAAGTTAAAGCTACACATAATTAGTATCCATATTCAGTTCTCTTTCCGCGCCTTACCGCCCTTTCCATCAACATGGATTCCCTTCCCTTATTTTAGGTACTGTAAGGCCTCCTGTTTCTTTCACTACTTTGCCCTATCAAAACAAGGAAGGATTTATTAAGTAGGTATATGCATTTGTTAAATGGCTGACTAATGACATTTTGCTGAAACATATTCAGACCAAACATTACCTCCTCTAGATATTTACATTTTGTTTTTTACAATGAATTGTAAAATGAAAAATTATTCTCAGTAAAAGAGAGAGAGAGAGAGAGAGAGAGAGAGAGAGAGAGAGAGAGAGAGAGAGAGAGAGAAATCTGTGTGCCCTGGTGAGGGAGAGTGAAGTGGTTGTAGGGCTCTGCAGTGAATCTCAGGGCCACCCTGGCACAGGGGAAAACAGCACAGGGCAGAATTCTCCCAGTGCCCATAGAGGAAGCACTTAAACCAGTCCAGTCAGAGAGAAATCCTCTACCCCAAAAATCTGAGTTCCCGCTGGCCCCACCACCAGCTGAAAGAAAGCACCCGGGAGCCTGGACTAAGTTTGTAAGGCAGTCAGGCCAAAAAAGGCAGCAGTCCTTGGGCAGTTCCTGCAGTTGTGCTTGCTCAGAGCCAGTGAACTTGGGTGCATGTGACCCGGTGAAACACCAGCAGCAGTGGCCAAGCCAGTGACTCTGTCACCCCTCCCCCAACTACAGCCAGTGTGGCTCAGGAAGTCTTCTTCCACTTGGGGAAAGAAAAGGGAAAAGTTCAGAGGACTTTGTTTTGCAACTTGGGTATCAGCTCCACCACAGTAAACTAAAGGACCAAGCAGACATCTGAAGCCCCTGAGTCCAGGCCTTAGTTTCTGGGTAGCATTTCTGGACCCGTCCTAGGCCAGAAGAAAACACACTGTCCTGAAGGGAGGCACCCAGTCCTGGCAGGATTTACCGCCTGCTAACTAAAGAGTCTTTGGACTTTGAATAAACATCAGAGGTAGCCAGGCAATAGTCACCATGGGCTTTTGGTGAGACTAGGCTGGCTTTAGGTGTGACCTGGCACTGGTGGCCACAAGGGAGCCCCATATCACTCCTTCTGCAACCCCAGCTGCCCAGCCCAAAGAGTGAGGGAAAAGAATGAGAGACTTTGTCTGGTAATCCAGAGAATTCTCCCATATCTTACCCAAGTTCACCAAGGTGGTACAGGACTGTGATCCTCCAGAGAAGGGAAACAAAATAGGTAAGTCCTACGATTGCCCTGGCTCTCTGCCCAGCGGCACATTGCAGTACAGAGAGGCAGACGCCAAACAGCTTGGCAATCTTGCTGAGTTGAAAAAAACAGATATTGAAGTTTTGGCTTTGGTGGCTAATATTTACGGGGCATAGGATTATAGCAGAGAGGAAGAAGTTATTTTTTTTAAAAAGTTCTGGAAATCTGCTAGGAAATCCCCTTGAGATTTTGGCTGAATGCCAGTCTGCATTTGCGCCGAGAGAAACTCCATGAAACCAGGCGAAAAATACATGCTAGGAAAAGAACAACAATTGCCAGGAAGCTCACGTCAAGCAATTCTCAGGGTTCATACATGGCTCACATATGGCAAACGTAGAGACTGTTAAACATGCAAGTTATTCCATAGAGATCTGAGAAGGGTAACACATTAGCAATAGGGCTGCATAGCCTGGACATAAAGTCTCCTCTAGACTTGCCCTTAGAAAATTTATAAACAAAGACTTTAAAGGATCAAGTTAATCGCAAAGTAACTTAGCTGCCTACCCACCAGAACAAAGTCCAACATGCTGAATACTGCAATATCCAGCATGCAGCAATGCAAAACTCACACGGTGAGGTATCCAATAAAAAATGAATAGAGTTATGAAGAAGCAGGAAAACGTGACCCGTAAACAAGAGAAATATTAATCAATAGAAAGAGACTCAGAAATGACACAGATGATGGAATCAGCAGATAATGACCTTAAAACAACTATTATAAATATTCTCAATAAACTCAAGGATTTAAAAGAAAACATGAACACAATGAAGAGAAAAAAGAAGACATTAAATGGAAATAAGAAAAAAATGGGCCGGGCGCCATGGCTCACGCCTGTAATCCTAGCACTCTGGGAGGCCAAGGTGGGCGGATCGCTCAAGGTCAGGAGTTCGAAACCAGCCTGAGCAAGAGCGAGACCCCGTCTCTACTATAAATAGAAAGAAATTAATTGACCAGCTAATATATATAGAAAAAAATCAGCCGAGCATGGTAGCACATGCCTGTAGTCCCAGCTACTCGGGAGGCTGAGGCAGCAGGATTGCTTGAACCAAGGAGTTTGAGGTTGCTGTGAGCTAGGCTGATGCCACGGCACTCACTCTAGCCTGGGCAACAAAGCGAGACTGTGTCTCAAAAAAGAAAAAAATGGTTTGCATAAGTTTGGAGAAAAAAGGAAACGAGCTTCTAAAAGTGGAAGGGAGCTGACAAATACATTTTAAAATAAAAAACTCAACAGAGATGAACAAAGATTAACACAGAAGGAAAGAGCTTAAATAAATAAGCAAAAATGAGGTAGATATTTTTAAAAAGTTATAATAAAAACTGATGATAATGATGATATAGATTTATAACCCATTATCTGTAATTACAAAATCTAAAGAGCTTTAAAAACCCAAAGTTTTCAAATAATTTATTCAATGGAAAAATCTGATCTGAATTAACATGTGGCTATTTATAATATACTTCTTGTGAATATTCATATGTTTCATTGCAGAAATACCGATGTGTTTGATTTGGGGATGCTGAAGATATTATGCAAGATATAATACATGCACCTTATTTCTGTTTTAAAATCCAAAAAATTCTGAATTCTAAAATTCATTTGACCCCAAGGGTTTAAGAGAAGGAATCAGAGGCCTTTAATTAATATTTACTGAGAAGTCACAATTCCAGGAGCTATTCTAGTTCCGGGAGCTATTCTAGGCACTTCATATTTGTTAATTCATTTGATTTAATAAGCATAATTGTGGGGTTTCCAAAACTGAGGCATCTCCAACAGGATATGCAATATGAAGAAAACTAAAACAAATATTTAATGCACACAGGCCATTGGAAAATTTGTATCTCTCTCTCTCTCTATATATATATATATATATCACCTGGAAGAACTCAAGTCTCAAGGGTCCACCTTCAGAAAAGATGTGCTTTAGGTGGGCCTATTGCATGTGAAGATAAGTTTCAAAATCTTTAGTCTCCCCAGTAGGGAGGATTACGCTTAAACATTCATCAACTAATGCTTAGAGTAGAAAGAAAGTAATACTTCCTAGCCTAGGTCTTATTTTTCTTGAAACCACTAAGTTATGGAAAATAACCGTAAAAGGAAAAAAAAAGAAATAAAAAATGAATATTTAAATTACATTTCCATTTATAATGAAGTCATTTGACAAATTCTACTCTATAGTTATGTTACTCCTTGAACAGAAAATATATAATGGGGTTGTGAAAATCATTTATGGAAAATAAAAATTTCATCTGATGAGAGGATTTTATTTTTTCACAGAGTGCTGAATAAGTATTGTCTTCTAAGGATGAATGACTAAGGAAAAAAACCATATTTAATGAATACTTTAATCCCTTTTTTTAGTTATCTACTTCCTGATTTATCTACTTCCTGCACATAAATAAATCAAATCAATGGGAAATTGATTTTCATGCTAGGCTTAAATAGTAAAGCATCACTGGTTAACTTAATATACCAAATTACTTACTATGCCCCATTATGTTGAAAAGGAAGGCTATGCAGACCTCAATTATATGACATATCATTATATTATAATATGTTGATGATAAGCTTACAAGCTTGACTTCTACAAACCACATATGTCTTCTAATTTCAAGAATTATGCAAGCAAAGATAAATTAAAAAGCAGCAAAAAGAATAGTCACTGCCTTTGCTCTCTAATATGACATAAAACATAAGGCAATTTATCATAATTGATGGAAGAGGCAGGACTATCTTTATTCCTCTAATTCTTAAGAACTAAAAAGAGTTCAAAGTGGAATGCATCTTTGTCATCCAATTCTTAACAGCAGTTTATAGCAATGAAGTGTCTTTTATCTGGGGACATCAGACCAATATATCCAGAAGAATTATAATAAGAGACACAGACTTCTTACTTAATTCATCTAGATGCACTACCAAATAAAATTACTAACTACTGACTCTATGTCCTCCAATTACTCACTAATTTAGCTCACTCAATGTAAAGTCTTATTTTCGGGGTCAATGGTGAATAAGAAAAAGCATCAGAATCAACTATGATTCCTGCCTGCCTTCAAAGAGCAAAGAGGTTTTAGTCTAATGTGGAAGATATAAATGTTGTGTTGTTAAATTCAATTCTGGCGAATCATTATAAATCTTTGGAAAACAATATTTGACTTACTGTCTTAATTCCCCTGTAGCAGACCTTGCAATGAGGATTTGTGTAAAAGGAAGTGGGGGAAGCACAACAAAGAAAAAAAAATGAAACCAGGAAGGCTGTGATTTCAGTAAATTCCTGGGAGGATAGTTTCAGTCTGATTCCACAGGAGATTTCTGAAGTACAAGTTACAGCCTCAAAGTTCTTGTGCTTTAAGGCAAGGAAGCTGGACTTTCATGTCCCCCAATGATTATGCATTAGCTGAGCATTACCCTGGGGAATCATAAACTCCCAGTCTCTTCTAGTTTTCTGTGTCTGTGTGTACAGCTGCTTCAGTAGCCTGAGGACAGGCCTTTGAAGAAGAGTGACAGGTGGGGACTGTTAAAAAGCACATTAAAGCTGGGGGAGGGGTGCACAGAAGGAATAAAAGGAGTCTGAGGGATCTAAGTGAGCAAAGAAGTGCACCAGCAAGAAGTATGGGAGAGTGATGTCAGCAAGATGGCAGCATAGGACTTTCCAGCACTTGTCCTTTCACAGAAACATCAATCTGAACAACTCTCCATGCAATAAAAATACCTCCAAAGAGCTAAAGGACCCAGGTAAGAAATTACAGCACTTTTTTTTGAGACAGAGTCTCACTTTGTTGCCCAGGCTAGAGTGAGTGCCATGGCACTCATGGCCTCAGGCACCAGGCCATCATGTATGAACACAGGTGTCAAGCCAGCCCCATGAATACAGGCTCTAGAGCCACCCAGTGTCAGGCCAGTCACTGCAGCCGCACACTCCAGCAGACACAGGGTTCAGATCTACCCCAGTAGACCCAGGCTCTAGGCTGACATCCACAGCCCCAGAATACTGATCTACCCCTGTAGACTCAGCCTCCAGGCCTGTCCCAGGGCCAGGCAGGTGCCTGTGTTCCCAGGCTTCAGGCCAGCCCTCATGAATGTAGCCTCTAGGCCTGCACCCAAAGGCCAAACTTCCATGCTGGCCCCTGAAAACAAATGCTACAGGTTGGCCCCTGTGACACCAAACAACAGGCCAGCACCCATGGACCCAGGGTCCAGACCAGCCCTGAGAACTTAGACTCCTGGCCCTCTCCAGAGCCAGACCAGCCCCAGACTCCAGGCCAGTCCCCATGGCCACAAGCTCCAGTGGACCCTGTGTCTAGGCCCATTTCAACAGACCCAGGGTCTTGGCCCACCACAGTAGACTCTAGTGACAGACCAGCCCCAATGGACTCAAACTCCAGTATTGCTCCTGTGCACACAGGCTCTAGGCCAGTCCTTGCAGACCAAGGACGCAGGCCTGACCCTGTGGACTGAGGCCCCAGGCCTATGCTGGCTCCAGGAAAACCACCATGAACTCAGGATCAAGGGCTTCCCAAGAACTAGATTGGCCTCTATGGACTCATGGACACCAGGTCCAGGTCTGTTTTGTAAACCAGAATCCTGGCCTCTCCCCATGGACCCAAACTCCAGGCCAGTCCCTATGGACCAGCCCTTCCCACCTGTTCACCCAGACAATAGGTCAGCCTACCCAAGAGTCCAAAAAGCAAATCCACCCACAGATCCATAAGATAGGCTGACCAGAGATGTGACTGGCAAAGGGATTTCCCTGCCATAGCCAGTCTGTGAAGACTGGAATAGGTTTCTACTTCTTCAAATGTACAGACACCAATTCATGACCACAGGGATCACAAATAATCAGGAAATCATGACGACCCCTCCAAAAGAACAAAATAAGGTATGAGTAACTGTAAATTATGGCATCAATAAAATGTGGGGGAGGAGAAGTTAAAATGTAGAGATTTTTTAATGCAGCTGAAATTAAGTTATTAATAGCTTAAAATGGACTGTTACAATTGTATGATGTTTTATGTAAGCTTCATGGTAACCACAAAGAAAAAAATCTGTGGTAAACTTGTAAAAAATAAAGGCAAAGAAATCAAAGCATACCACTACAAAAAAAAAAAAAGAAGTCACAAAGGAAGACAGCAAGAAAGAATGAATGGAACAAAAGATCTATGAAATAGTTAGAAAATAATTAACAAAATGGCAGTAGTATTTCCTTAATATAAATAATTACTTTAAGTGAACACAGATTAAATTATCCAATCAAGACTGGGCATGGTGGCTTATGCCTGTAATCCCAGCACTTTGGGAGGCCAAACTGGGAGTATTGCTTGAGGCCAGGAGTTCAAGACCATTTGGTCGAGACTAACCTGAGCAAGAGTGAGACCCCAACTCTACAAAAAAAATACAAAAATTAACTGTATGTGGTGGTGTACACCTGTAGTTCCCAACTACTCAGTAGGATGAGGCAGGAAGATCATTGGAGCCTGCGAGTTTGAGGTTGCTATGAGCTATAATGATGCCACTGAACTCCAGGCTGGGCAACAGAGTGAGACTCTGTCTCAAAAAAAAAAGAAAGAAAGAAAAAAAAAATCCCCAATCAAAAAACAAAGAGTGGCTGAATGGATTAAAAAAAAAAAACAACATCCAACTATATGATACCTACAAGAGATTCACTT
Source organism: Microcebus murinus (assembly GCF_040939455.1). Classification (NCBI taxonomy): domain Eukaryota; kingdom Metazoa; phylum Chordata; class Mammalia; order Primates; family Cheirogaleidae; genus Microcebus; species Microcebus murinus. The sequence continues at coordinate 39,701,708 of NC_134113.1, forward strand.
TAGCTATCAGGATGACTAAAAGTAAAGGAATGGAAAAAGATATTTCATGCAAATGATAGGCAAAACAGAGCAGAACTGGCTATACTTAGATAAAATAGATTTTAAGTCAAAAACTGTCAAAATAGACAAAGGATTTTATTACATAATGATTAAGGAGTCAATTCATCAAAAATATGTAGTAATAACAATGGTAAATATATGTGCACCCAACATCAGAGCAACTAAACATATAAAGGAGACGCATATAGCAATACAATAATAGTAGGATATTTCAGTACCCTACTTTCAGCAGTGGATAGATTATTCAGATAGAAAATCTGTAAGGAAACAGTGGACACAATGGGGAAAGGATAGTCTCTTCAACAAATGGGAAATTTTGTCATTTGCAAAACATGGTTGAACCCAGAGGACATTATGCTAGGTGAAATAAGCCAGACATAGAAATACAAACATTACACGATCTCACATTTATGTGGAATCCAAAAAAAAAAAAATAAAAAGTTGATCTCATAGTAACAGAGAGTAGAATGGAGGCCATTAAGGGATGAGGTGGTGGGAGGGAAGGGGAAGAGGAGATGTTGGTGAAAGGATAAAACTTTCAGTTATAGGATGAATAATTTCTGGAGATCTAATATACAGCATCATGACTATAGTTAATAATAATGTATCGTATACTTGAAATTTGCTAAAAAGAGTAGATCTCAAGTGTTCTCACCACAAAAAAAGAAATGATAACTAGGCGAGGTGATGGATATGTTAGTTTCATTGTGGTAAATATTTCAGTGTATACATATATCAAAATATCATGTTGTATTAAGTCATTAAATACAAAATGTCAACTTTTGAATCAAAAGTTTAGTTTATTATTTCTCAAACAAGAAGCAGTACAATTAATCAAAGTATGTGCCTAAACTATTGAAACAGTTTTGCCATCTTAAGGGTGGCTTGTTTATGCCAGCAGCAAAGAAGCCTGGAATCACGAAAGGCGTTTTCCACAGCTTGTTGAGAATCGAATATTTTTCCTTGCAAGAAGTGGTCCAAAGCCTGGAAGAAGTGGCAGTCAGTTGATGCAAGGTCTGGTGAATACAGTGGATGACAGAGTTTCCAGGACAGTGTTGTTTGTGTGACATGCAGTTGAGCACTGTCTTGCAAGAGGATTGGCCTGTCTCTATTGACCAATCTCAGCTGCTTAATCACAAGCATCCTCATCATTTCATCCAACTGGTTGCAGTAGACATCCACTGTGATAGATTGACCAGGTTTCATGAAGTTGTAGTGGATAATACTAGATCTGGACCACCAGACAGAACCATAGGCTTTTTCTGATGAATATTTAGTTTTGGACTGTGTTTCGGCACATCATCTTTATCCAACCACCGTGCTGCATGCTTGCAATTGTCAAAAAGAATCCATTTTTCATCATCCATAACAATATGGTATAGAAATGGTTTGCCTTTATGTTGTGACAGCAAAGAAAGGCAAGCTTCGAGATGGTTTCTCTTCTGATGCTCATTTAATTCATGCAGAACCCATCTATCTAGCTTCTTTGCCTTGCTGATTTGTTTCGAATGGTTCATTATTGTTGAAATAGTAATGTCAAACCTTGCTACTCATTCACACGTAGGTTGAGATGGATTTGCTTCCACTACATGTTTCAACTCATCATTATCCTTGACTTATACATGATTTCACAAAAATTGCCATAAAAAAAATTGAAAGATAATCACAAGCCAACCCATGTGTTTGAAAGAATATATATTGTGAAGGATATGCCTTCACAATAAAAATAAAACAAGAAGTGTCAAAGTAAAACATCACAGATATCAACTGTCAGACTTAGTACTTAAGGAAATCAGACATTTCATACTTAATAACCTAATACACCTTAAATACACACAATTTTTATCTGTCAATCACGCCTCAATAAAGCTGGAAGAAAATGACATTCTAGATGACGCTGTTTACATTCTCTTTTTAAATTCTTTTAAAATTTGATTTTCATAAAGAAATTTTTTATATATTATTTCCAATTTTCTTCTTCTTACATTAAACAAATTGATCCCAAATTGACTCCAGTTAGATTTGCTGCTATGAATGAGTCTTGGTAGTATGTTTTTCAATTAGATTTTACTTAATTCTAAGAAATTTGCCTATAAATTTGCATTATTTTTATTAAAATTATATGTATACATGATAGAAATGTAAAAGACAAAAAAGTCTAAGAAAAAAAATCATCAAAATTCCATTTTCCATAATCATAAGTAACATTTCAATGAGTGTCTTTCTAAAAAGAAGGATATAATTTTACATAAATGGAATAATCTTAGGCATTTTTCACTTTTTTTCCACTCAACAGTATATCACAAATATCTTCCCATGTCAATAAATACTGAGCTATGTCAAATTTAATGACATGAGAATTTTATTGTTTGTATTGCAATAATTTACTTAATCAGTCCCCTATTGATGGATATTTGGGAATGTTTCCAAGTTTTCTACATTAAAAACAGATTTATAAGAAACATTCATGTGCTTACATCTTTTCACTCTTATATGATTCTCTCTACAGGGAAAATGCTCAGAACTGTAATTATTGGGTCAAAGAGTCTAATATTTTACAAGTTGCTAGACTGTGTTTCCAAAATAGACCACAGATTTACAAGATCCCTCCCTCTATTTAATGCATAATCCTAAACAGATATTTAAAAAATAACTTCATTCTATGAGCAATCTGGAGACTTTTTTCTATTTTCTCTGATGTATTTCTCACTAAAATACTGGTCTTCAAGAAATGAAATAAATAATTCCCACAAAGTTTGTTTTTAACAAGATTTAAATTTTGTGATAGTTATAAGATGATGTATTCAGGTTTCAAGAAAAATAAAAATTGATTGTTTTCCCCACTGGCATTTAAAACTCTTGTTACATAGGAAAGATTTAAAATATATTCACTCTGAGATTATCTATTTTCCTGTTGTTAACAGAAACTGAAAAATTGTTGTAACATTAATTCTAGAAAAATGTACAAATCATTAGTTATTATTATTTAGGACAAAGCTATTTTATTGGAACAAAGAATAGAGAAGTAGTGACCACTTTTTGTGACGAAATTGAAAGTGACTCTGTCATTCTATCTCAGTTTAATTGAGATAGAGGATTGCTGTGTTGAAACAAAGACCTAGAAACTTAATAATTTGTGCAGGTTAGAAAGCCTAATCTTAGAGGATTTGGAATGAAGAAGACCTTATCTGTTGGAAGGGGAAAATAAAGTCTGCCCTGTAGATATGAAAGATGAATCTGTCTTCCACTTGTAAGACTGACTTAGGGATAAAACCAATGAATGCTACATCAGATAATATGGTCGCTGGCCATCTGCCAGTGTCAACCAATTCTGGTATCCAATGTGTCTAGGGATCTGTATTCTCTAGGGAAACTGATCAAAATCAGTGCTGGTGAGGTTTGCAACGTCTCCATTCCTTTTCAAGGCCAAGAGTGAACATGTGCACTAATGACTATGTGAAGTTCATGGGAAGATGGCTGCTTGGGGAAGACAATTCTGTAAACAAGCATCTTAGCCCTTAATTTATTTTTCTTTACTATGAAAAATTTATAAGCACTGTTCCTCTTTCTTTGCCCTGTACATACTAGCTTGTGGGACATTTTTACTTTTTATTTTCCTGTTTAAATTAAATCTCTATTATTCATTTACATCATTTAATGTATATTTATCGAATACCTGTCATTGATTAAAAATGGTTCTTAGCACTGAAGGTACAGGAGTGAATATAACAAATTCTCTTTCCCAAAGAAGCTTAATTTTTAGCTAGGGAGATAGACAATAATCAATTAAACAAGTAAATAAATATTAGGCAGTAATGTCAATGTACCATGGAAAAATAGAGTAGGTAAGGGAGATGGAGGACAATGAGGAAGGGTGGCAGGGGGTGCTACATCAGAAACTGTGGTCCTGGAGAGCATCTCTGAAGAGGCGGGATGTGAGCAGAGGCAAAGGAGATGAGGAGTTAGCCATGCGAATACACAGAGGAAGAGAGAGTGAAGTTCCAGACAAAGTGAACCAGAGATGAGATGATAAGCAGTGGGAGAGTTTTTAAAGAATTATCCTGACTCCTGTGTAGAGGAGCCACTTACTGACGTGAAGCAGATCAAGGAAACTGTTGGATGAGCAGGATTGTAAGAAGAAATCAAGAAATCAAAAGTTTAGTGTCAGATATGTTGACTTTGAAATGACATTCGGACACCTGTGGAGATGGCAAGTGGACAGTTTGATATACACATGTGGAGTCCCAAAGGGACATCTAAAGAAGTTTATTATAAAGTGAATCATAATATCTCAGGATCAGCTGAATCCTTTAAACATCATCTATCCCAGGCGTCCTCAAACTATGGCTCACAGGCCATATGCCGGCTGCCTAGCACATTTATCCGGCCCTCGGGGTGTTTTTGCCACCGCTGCCTGTCCTGCTTAGCAGCCGACTCATCCGGGGCCCACAGTGCACACTCTCCAACCGTCTGAGGGACAGTGAACTGGCCCCCTGTTCAAAAAGTTTGAGGACCCCTGATCAATCCCAAACATCCTTCAGATGGTTGAATCTCCTCTACAGTATTCCTGCTCGTTGATTATTCAGCCTAACTCAAACGGGTATTCATTACCACCACCACCCTGAAGCAGTCCCACTCCATGCCAAGATGATTTGGACCAGTAAAAATTCTTCTTGATAATAATATCGGTCTCCCTGTAAATTTCGCCTACTAAGCCACGTAGCTCCATCCTTTGGATCTATGCAAACCAGCGTCTGTCCAAGGATACGGAAAGAAAACTCCAACTGCTTGTGAGAAAAAACTATGCAATTATCAGAACTATCCTAAATTATACTGGGCATGTCATGAGAAGATGAAGTTACAGAAGATAGTAATTTAGGGAGAAGTTGGATATAGATTCTGAGGATTCGCACATCAACTAGATTTCTAAGTTCTCTTTCAAAGTTAATGTTCTAACTCTGATGAAGATTTGTTTACTGTATGTTAAAAATAAAGATATCATAATCTAAATTTAGTACTGGTTTGAAAGGGATGGATCACTCTATATAAAACTGTTGTGTGTGGGACAATAACAAACCACATCCACATAAAAAAATAAAATAAAAATAAAAAATAAAAAAAGAAGTAAAAAAAAGATATAAATAAATAAATAAAACTGTTGTGTGCCTGCTCTACAAACTTCACTTTTACATATTGAGTTCTATTTTATACTTGACATATTTTGAAATAAAAAATAATATCAGCACTCTTGTCCTCTCCAGAGACATAATATCTTTAAGAGCTTGTGTTCCAACAATAAATATTCAGAGGGAGGAATAGAGCCCCCACTTGGCTATTTGAAACGGTCATTCCTTCAGAAAGTGACGGGAATGATTCTACTTCCTACAGGAATGACTGAGGATTCTAAAGCATTAACCTAAATCAAAAGAATGTGCTGCTACACTTCAAAATAGACAAACATAAAAAAGTATATAGTAAGTTAGATGTTGCATGTTTGCATTGACCTATTTCAGCTTTATCTCTAAGTTTGCACTTTAAGAGTTCCATACCAAAATAACCTCTTGGTTCTTCCATAAATTGAACAGACTCAGTGTGTACAAAGTGTGAGAATTTATGCATTTATCCAGAGTTTTGAAAGATTGCCAAACTGAGAAAATAGAATTCTATTTCAAAATTGCTGAAGTAATGGACTTCAAATAAATGTTCCAACCTGCTCATTTTCAATGGACTGTGCAATACCTACCTTCATTTATGTATTCAGCAAACAGTTCTGGAGTTTACTATGGGTTGTTATAGGGCCAGGCACTGAGAAACTCATTTTTCACCTCTTTGAAGGAAAATAGGCTGCCGAATAGAATGATAGTGCAAAAAATGTAAAGAAATTGGCCAATAATTACTGGGATATCAACACAGAACCATAAAAAGATCATTTCAATAACTATGTCCTATACAAGATGATCCAACCATGGGAACAGAATACACTTTTATGAGATACTTTTTGTGTTACTGTTTTAACAGATAAAATGTAAGAAAACTTTCTCCATTGTTTTATGTCCTGAACTATGCTGAGATTTCTTTCTTCTAATGTTACATTTTATACCATGTTCACATGGCACCTGTTGAGCTGGTTATTTTAAAATGTAAATAGGTACTTACACACTTGTATGGCTACATTTAATTGTGGACTCATAAAATGCTCAATTTGAAAAGCACCTAACCAAATGATAAAATAATTTCAATTTTATACCTGTAAACAATTTTTTTTCCTCTTTATAGTTTCTGCAGCTAAAATGAAATGGAAAAGAAGGCTTATGGGAACCCTAAGGTGATGCTGCTCTCACGGCTTTGAAAGCACAGCAGCTGTTGCAGCAGGATTCCTTATCCCTTCCACCTCCCTAGATGTGCACGTCCTGGCAAAGCTTCAGACTGAGCCGCAATCCCTTTGGCTAATCAGAATTTCATGTGGCCCCAGTAACCAAACAATTTTTCTCTGTGGAGATACTCGAGCTTTTTAAACTACTAAGATCAGAAATAGCTGGGGGTTTTTTTACATTTTTATTTTTATCCACAGAGAAAAGAGAAACAATCAAAGACAATAGAAAGAACTTAAAGGAGGGCTTTGTTTATCCCTATACTTCAAAGGAGAAACCTGAAAAAACATTTCAAAGGCATCCTTGCCAGGAAGTCAACTTCTGTCCAGAAGGCCCAGGGAACAGGGCCTTCATGTTGGTCCTTGTCAAAATATACTGTCCTTGTTGACAAAATCCCCATGAATCCTAACCTGTATTGTGCGCCTTACCAGGCCCCAACACACAACCAGAAGAGGGAAGAGGAAGGAACATCAAGAGTGACTCTCTGGATTTGAGATTTTCTTCTTCTTTTTAAAGTACCAGAATACTTTCTTTAAAAGAAATCACACCATGAAGTCTAAAATGTAGAACAAATAAAACGAGAAAAGTAGAGATGCTTTCCATTTCAAATGGGAATGGTAAGTTGAAGGGCCTGGGTTGCTGATTTCTTACTTTTCCCCACCCTAACCCTGAGTTGTTTCAAACATAATCATCATCTTCATCATACTTTTAATTTAGATCATATAGACAGACCAGCTTTCTAACATTTTGCTAAATGTTTTAGGAGTGACATCATAGCCAATCATAACACCCAGGTGGTGTCAAGTTCGTTCTGATTCTGATATTTATTTAGCACATAGCCTGACTCCAGAGTTGCCCCTTGGTGCAGTGAGTAAAAACTGCACAAAATTATACTTAAATTTTTAAAAGGAAATCTACATGAACACAATGTGCTTAAAGTGACAAAAAGGTGGGAGAATGGGTTATTTCTCACTTTAGCCCAATGTGGTGGTGACCTTAAATGCATTGATTCTGGAATCATTAAGTTCATGGTTTCTAGAATCATAATGCCTGGGTTGGAATCAGCCCCTATACTGGTTACCTATGCAACCTTAGGCAAGATTGTTAACTCTTCCAAAGATTCTAGATTATCCACATCTGTATTATAGAGTATCCACATCTATAAAATGTGGATAATAACAGTGCCCATCTCCCAGAACTGTTATGCGTATTAAATGAGTAAAGTTCGTGGTATATCAGTAAGTACTCCACGAAAGTTACTTACTATTATTTTCAGGCTGTGGCATTGCACACTGCCTTATGGAGATGGCATCAGTAGGCTTGGTGTCCCAGTGTCAGCACTGCAAACTGACACGGAATTGGCTTTGATGAACAGTAGACAACATTGGGCCCACCACCCACCATGAAACCCTCTGGTTCCCACAGCAGCAGAATGCAGTGCTGGTGGCGGACGTGGCTTGAGGGTAGGCTTCGGTGGCAGTCAAAGGCTCCTTCACATGGCTTTGAGAGTGCTGGAGGGCTCTTCACTCAGGCAAATCAAGGTCCCTGAGGAAGTCAAGGGTCTGGCTTATTTAAAGAACAGCTAGATGGCCAGTATGGCTAGAGTGGTGTGAGCAAGGGAAGATGGGAGAAGATGACACAAGAGAGGTAACAGGACCAGATCACGTGCATGTTGGAAGAGAGGGATATTACCAGCTATTCTATTTCTTCTGACTTTTATTCTAAATGAGCTGGAAAGCCAATGCAGGAATCTGAGAAGTAAAAATCATCAGCTGTGTTGAAGTAAATGTCTCATGAGACCTGGCATCCATACAAGGCCAATGAAGTGAATATGCTTTGATCTTGGTAGACAAGCAAACTGCATACGGGTCATTCATTGTGATCACAAGGTGCATTTTGCAGGTATTTTACAATATTCAAATTAATTTTAGAAATCATTACAAGTGTCTGAGTAATTGTCAAACTTCCTTTAGATGCTGTGTTGCTGTAGTATTATTTACTGAGCTACTGAGCTATGAAATACAGGTTAAGTGTAATAGCCACAAAATCTAGCTCAAAACTGAAGCAAATAGCAATTGGTGTTTGTACCATCCGTGAGTCACTGAAAGTGCTACTCCACATTGGAATAGCCCAAATTTGATAAAATCAGAAACAAGGAAAAGCCTTAAAATGTTAGGAAACATTCAGTGACAACCACTCCCCAAATCAGAAATTATGTACGTGTTCCTCAAATGTACAACAGAGGCAAGCCCTCACAAAGGCAGGGAGGGTGCCTTACCCACAGTAAATATCTGCTGACTGGATTTTATTTTAACATTAATGTAATGTGTCAGCATTTCCTACTGTCTGGATCTAGAGCCAATTCCATCAATCATCTTCGAGGCTAGCTCTGTCATAAACACCGCAACAAGCTGAGGTAATACTTTCCAAGAACAGGCAGTTACATGTCCCCTTATTTTCTCTGTTGTAGGAATCTGTTCCAATATCTGATCACCCCGCCCAAGAGTTGACCTACAGAGTAAATGCTCACTCGAGGATTTACAAATACTCACGGCACCCTGTGCTGTTAAACCATCAAGTAAAATTTCTAGAAAAGTTCTTACTTTAACTACAGTGTTGATAATGTAGCCACTATAATTTAATCTCTATTCCTTTTTTTTTTTTGAGACAGAGTCTCACTCTGTTGCCCAGGCTAGAGCAAGTGCCCTGGCATCAGCCTAGCTCACAGCAACCTCAAACTCCTGGGCTCAAGCAATCCTTCTGCCTCAGCCTCCCGAGTAGCTGGGACTACAGGCATATGCCACCATGCCCGGCTAATTTTTTATATATATTTTTTAGTTGGCCAATTAATTTCTTTCTATTTTTAGTAGAGATGGGATCTCACTCTTGCTCAGAGCTGGTTTTGAGCTCCTGACCTTGAGAGATCCATCCGCCTCGGCCTCCCAGAGTGCTAGGATTACAGGTGTGAGCCACCTCGCCCAGCCCAAACACTACATCCTGATAGCAACACAATTCATGAAATTGTACTTTAAAAACTGAAGCTTCGGCCCAGCGCAGTGGCTCATGCCTGTAATCCTAGCACTCTGAGAAGCCGAGGCAGGATGATCACTCAAGGTCAGGAGTTCAAAACCAGCCTGAGCAAGAGTGAGACCCCGTCTCTACTATAAATATCTAGAAAAACTTGGGCATGGTGGCACATGCCTATAGTCCCAGTTACTCGGGAGCCTTAGGCAGAAGGATCACTTGAGCCCAAGAATTTGAGGTTGCTGTGAGCTAGGCTGATGCTACAGCACTCTAGCCTGGGCAACACAGTAAGACTCTGGCTCAAAAAAAAAAAAAAAAAAAGACATAGAAAAACTGAATCTTCAAGGTTATCTGGCCTGTTATCTTCATAGATGAGGAAATTGTAGTCCAGAGAGGCTAGGAGACCTCTATTGAGTCTCAAAGCAAGTTAATTGCAAAGCTGCAAGTATAATTCATGTCCCATGACTCTTACCTCAGGGTTCCTTCCATTTCATGATGCTTCTCTCAAGCTGTGTGAATCAGTTAAGGTTCTAAGGTAGCAAGCAACAGAAACTGTCTTGGCAAACAGAAGCACAAACAGTGGGATTGATTGAAAAGTTATGGAGAAGCCAAAAATTGGAAAGTAGAGTCTTGAAATGGCCAGAGCCAGGTGACTTCAGAAGGTCTTTCTACCAAGAACTGCTGTCAGCCTTCCCCAAATGCTGCCACTGGCATGCAGAAATTTCCAACAGTTTCTTCCAGCCTTACTTAATTCCACCCAAGACTTAAAGTTGCATGAGACTCTGATACTATGTGCCTCTTGTTTGTTCTTGAGTGATAAGAAAAAGGATCTGATGGGAGGAGCTCCTAGGAGCCTCCACTATACAGTCCAGAACAGAAGAGCAAATATATAGATTTTCCACCCACCAAGACTGCACACAATGGATTAATTCTCCTAACTGTACTCAGGGTGCAGGTAGGAAGGGGTATTGGTGCTGAGAAGTCAACATCTGATAAATATGTACTACAAGATGAAATACATGAAACCTTATACAATCTGAAGAAAAAGGGAAACTGAACTTTAGAAATTAGAATCCTATAAATTCTGATATTTGAACACAATGTTTTTCTATTTAATTGATAATTTGTGTATATATTGTAAAAGTGATATGAATAGTTAAGGATTGATTTATTATCTGATGATGCATTGACTTAGAAATATGGTTAGAACACTTAAATCATTTAATTTCCATAACTCTAGGACATAAAAGGGAAGAAATACTGGTAAATCTATAGCCTCCATTAACGATTTCAACTTCTTAAGAGGATGAAGTCATTGTTAACACCACAAAACAGTAATCATTTTGAAGATTTACTGACTAAATTAGGTAACGGATGGCAATCTAGAACTGAGTATATATGAGGTTATAATTGGTTGTGGAGTTATTCCATAAGGCAAGTGGATTTGATTTCAGTAATCAAGTTATGTGTTTGATTGATAACAAACATAATTGTATTGTTATTATCACTTGTTGTTTGATAACAAGTATCATTCAATTCAGTAAATATTTATTGTTGTTACTTTTTGACAGGCACTAATGCAACCTTGAGTAAAACCCAATCCTTGCCTTCAAAAAACTAATATATTGTGGTGAAGACAAAAAAATATATGATAGAAATATATTTCATCATTTTCATGGGTAATTGGGAAAGTTCAACGTTATATCTACTGCCACCACTGCTCCTTTGGGTTATTAATGTTCACAAGTCTCTATTGCAGCACTTCTAGGGTCCTGGGGTTTGATGCAGTGCTTGCCCCACTTGGATCAGGTGATTGGGTATTGAGCAAAGTCTTGTACAAATGAGTATCATTCTGGTGTGCTGGCTGCTGACTGTTAGAGGCGAGAGCCTTTTTCCCATTCCTGGTGTTTCCTTTCATGTCAAGAGAAGCACAACTAGTGTGAAGCTGCTGGCTCTCCAGCCCAGTTTCATCAGATGGGTAGATATAGCCACTTCCCTATCTGATAAAATTGGGAAGAATAAACCAGGCATGCTCATGTCATCTCCTCTTCCTTTTCCTCTTGGTAGCAAACCTGATTACCAGGATGAGTGACGGGAGCTGCCAACACCTCATGGGACACCCCAGCACCACCAGAGGGAGAGCCTGCCCTGCACCCAGTGCTGCCTGTGGGGGCAAGGAGGTGCATCCCATGATCCCATCTGGGCTTTTGTAAGTCCATTATTCTATATCTGTCATCCAGGATTTATTGCTAACAGCAGTGACACTGTAGTCCTTCTTTGTCACTTCCTGGTCTTATTTCTCAATTTGTTCAAAGCTCAGGCATTTCCCACCAAATCTACTTTTCATCCCAAATCTACTTTTCTCTGCCTCCCAGCAGGTTATATTCCTTCCAGCTCCACCCTTCCCCCATATGAAGAGACCCCAGCACTAACAAGCACAGCTAAGGTGATATACAAACCACACTGCAGGCTGGACTGTCTGCAGCTGCTAACTGGACTCTCACATGGTTCCCTGGCGCTGATCCCTGGTGAGGATGGGCGAGTGTAGGCCAGGCTCTCTCTGTACATGACCTGGTTCCCATCCAGATCCCACCTGTCTCTGTCTCCTGGTAGGCTATGGTCCCTCCATCCCACCTTTCTCCTTCATATTCCAGCCTAGGAAATTAGTTCTCTACTTCTTCATACCTTGTATCAATCTATTATCCCTACATGGTTTCTTCCTATTTTCAGGATGCCCAGGCTTTGGAACTCAAAGATCAAAAATCAACTCCTAAATAAATAAATAAAATCCACTCCTTTTTTGGTGTCTGTATGTTCTAGTCTATCACTTCTTCTCTGAGGCAATGAACACAAAATGCTTAGCTGGTTGAATGGGATAAAGGCCAAGGAATAAGAAGAAATATGAGAAACAAAAGACTTATTTGAAAATATTATTCCACTCCCCAAGTGACTAAGCAATGACAACATGCTGTCAAAGACAAGAGGGGTAAGCACAGAGCATTGCGTGAATACAAATGAAAGCTGGATAATCTGGTATGAGGGAATCAAGAGAGGCTTCGGGGAAATAGCACTTCAGGTCAAAACTTGAAATTGTCAGAACAAAGTCTGAGTTCTTAACAAAGGGTTTGTGTGTGTGTGTGTGTGTGTGTGTGTGTGTGTGTGTGTGTGTGTGTGTGGTGAAGACTTTCAAAATTGGCTTATTTACTTTTGATTTTGGAAAATTCAAAACTTAAATGTTTGGTAGCGAAGAAATAATTACTGGAAACAAAAAGAAAAAGAAAAAAGTATGTAATTCAAAACTAAATGTAGGAAAAGAGTACAATGAACCTCTATCACCAAGCACTTCACCAAGTTGCATTAGTCAACTCATGACCGATCTTATTTCATTTAAAGACTGTCTTCCCAGGACCAAATTATTTTGACACTAATTCCAGACTTCTTATCATTTCATTCGTAGATATTAAAGTATATATTTCTAAATGGTAAGAACTTTAAAAACATAGTCTCAAAACTATTATTACTTATAAAATAGATAATTCTTTAATGTCATTAAATAGCCAACCACTTAACATTCAGAGTCTCATATTTGTATAAATTTTTTAAAAATTACAGTGGGCTTCAAATCAGATTCCAAACAATGAGGTTCACATATCAATTTTGTTTGATATTTATTGTCTCTTTTCATCTACAGGTTTCCCCTTCTTCTTTCCTTGCAATTTATTTGTCAAAAACACCAGATTGTTTGTCCTATAGAGTTTCTCATATTCTGGATTTTGATGATGACATTTCTGTGGTGACTTTTTATATATTCCCTCTTTCCATTTTACTCACTGTAACCTGGTAGTTACATCTAGAAACTTGATATAACTTTGATCTTTTGTGACAAAAAAAAATACTTTATAGGTGGTAGTGATGTGATTTCCAATAGGACTCAGATTATTTTTGTTGCCTCTCTCTGATGTTAGCAACCACTGAAGATGATAGCCTCAATTTTAACTTCCTCAGGGGTTTGCATTTGTATTTTAGAGGCTCATAACAAACCTCACAAAAATAATTTATATTCTTCTGTGATTCTTTTCAGGGGGAGAAACAACATTTCTCATTGCCGTAGATTGTCTAATACTCTGGAGCTAGAGTCAATAGAGTGAGGGAGAGATATCCAGCTTATCTAAAATAGAGCATTGTAGTGTGTCTAAGTACACCAATAATTCTCATTTAACAACAAAAAACTGATGCCTAACTTGAGAATAGAGCGATTTAAATGCAGGTTCCAGAGTAGTTCTACCGTGAAACAGAGAACTCTGGAATCCTAATGTTTTTTCCTTTGTGCTCATTATTTAATCACATTTCCTTAGTTTCAGTAAATAAGAACAAAACACTCATTCTATTTCTATCAACTCTCATTTTTTTCTTATAGTGACAGATTTCTCCCCCTCTCCAGTTGAAATACTCCTTGCCATAAATCACAAACCAGTTGGATCAATTTATAGACAGTCAAGAATAAAAAAATCATTAAACATGAAAACCAAAGACTGCACTATGAAACACAAGAAGCATGTATATTCCTACCCAGAACATCTGCAAGCAGTTAAGGTGTTGTAACAATTCTTTTCCTTTGTGCATCAATTGCTAAGCCGCCTGTTAAGTATTCAGTACTACTCACTTGACAATGCAGACTGAGAATTTACACTAAATGAAGAATTGCTCCCAAGACTATCTCTTTTTTAAATAAGGCTTTGGTTAGACTCATTTTTTATTTAACATGCAATAATGAAAAGCAACATTTATATCACATTTTGTTTCATAGGTCCAAACAAAGTGCTACAAAAAGAAAAGATTTTTTAATTTTCTTACATATCTAATTGAAGGCAAAAATTCAAATGAGATAATAATCACAATCTGTAATCACCCAACGAATATTAGGGTGAGCGTTGGGGGATGGTGGAGTGGCAACTGTGCACAACAGATTTGCCAGTCAAAAATATGAACACCATATGGGGTGCTTAAATTCACAGCTTGGCATTACATTACAAACCACCCATGAACTTACAATGTGTCACACTTCAAAGAATCCTAGATTCGTTCAAATGCAATTTTTAACACTTTCAATTACCTTTGATGTCAGTTCTGTCTCAGATTCTGGGACTGTTTCTCAATATTCTTTATTTTAAAATGCAAGTCATTACAGCTTTTTATTTCAGAAGTGGGCATAGAAAATAGCACCATGCATGATCACTAACTACTTGTTTATTTATATCCTGCCTTATTTATGAAGAATTTAAGACAGCTTCTAAAGGTATATATTAATAAAATATGGTAAGTAAATTTGAAATAGGTGACAAAAAAACAAAACGGAGAGAAAACAATAAAGATAAAAACCAAGAGCTACTCCACAAAAGGCACATCTATATACTTGCCAAGCGGGGTTCTTACTATGCATAAAGTGATTGTTCTAAGATTCAAGGACACCACGGAATAAAGCCAAATGGGATTGACTTCATGCGAACACTGTGACTTGGGCCTTCATCATGTGTTTGCTTTCTCCCTGGCTTTTATCAGTTCTGTAACTATAACATTTTTAGGTTAAAAACAAATTTCTTAAATGCAGCAATAAAGAGTCATGATTTTTTCTATTTCAGATCATCAAGTCCTCCAGATATCGTTAAAAATATTTTCCCTAACCCTGCAGCTAATATAAAACTATCATAAAAGGTTATAGAAGGTTCTTTGAAACTGTCTAAGCATTTTGAAGAGTTTCCAAAAATCCAACTGTGGGTCATTTAAGCTATTTTTTCTAATTTCAGCGTGGAAAATTCTCTACACTGCATTCTGCCTTCCAGACAGTCCTGTAAAGAATACTATCTGAGGCCGGGTGTGGTGGCTCATACTTATAATCCTAGCACTCTGGGAGGCCAAGGCGGGTAAATGGTTTGAGCTCAGGAGTTCGAGAACAGCCTGAGCAAGAGCGAGACCCTGTCTCTACTAAAAATAGAAAGAAGTTAATTGGACAGCTAAAAATATATAGAAAAAATTAGCCGGGCATGGTGGCTGGTGCATGCCTGTAGTCCCAGCTACTCGGGAGGCTGAGGCAGTAGGATCGCTTGAGCCTAGGAGTTTGAGGTTGCTGTGAGCTAGGCTGACACCACAGCACTCTAGCTGATGCAACAGAGTGAGACTCTGTCTCAAAAAAAAAGAATACTCTTTGAGGCCTTCTATGACCTTAGCAACTAAAAAGTCATTCATCCATCTATCTATCCATTTGCTTTTTCATAAATTCAGTAATTTAACAAATACTGAATGAGCACTCTATGTTCCAGAGGTATATTAGGTACAGTAACAAGTACAGTAATAAGATACATGTTCTGTCTTTAAGGAGTAAGGTAGACATGAGACTTAATCCCAATTCCCTTCTCTCCAGGCTCCCCAGTTTCCTTGAAGCTTGGTGTGACCATTTGACATAGTCCAAGCCAATGAGATATAAGAAAAAAATCAGCTTAGGTCTCTGGAGAAACAGAGAAGCTCATCTTTCCTGATGCAATGAAAGAGCAGAGCAGAGACTTGGTTCTACAGAGAATGAGCCACTCAGCTGATGCCAGCAACTGCTTTCTTTCATCTAGATATTTTGTGTCTAAGAAAAAGAGCCTTTATTTATTTTAGCCATTGAGAATCCAATTTTCTGTTACTTGCAGCCTAAAGCATTCCACACTAATACTCACCATCTATTTGAAAAATTAGATATTTATAAAACACAAGACAAAGAGGGAAAAATGTTATTGGCTTCCAACAAATCATTTCTATATAGGAGATGATGAAAGAAGAGATAGGTGGTGGGGGGGGAGAGGGAGGGTAAAAATTTGGCAATTTTTGCTGCTGTGTGTATTTACTGAAGCGAAACTGCTTTAGAAATAACTGAGGCGACGCCTCTTTACCGAAGCTCAGACAACAAAAGTGTCATCCTGTGACCAGGAAACCTGGCAGGGAAGTAGGGACATTAAGGAAAGAGGGCAATGAGGAAGAACTAATATATGTTTGAACAGAGGTTGTAGTAGCTGCCCTGCAAACCTGAATTTCCAGGAGAAGAGAATTTTTAGGAAGCTTTGATGAATGTTGAATAATGGGCTGATCCTTCCTTTCTCTTTTAGATACTTCAATAATGCTTTGTATCAGTTCACAAAGTTCTTAGAAGTGGATGTATGTTGTTATTGAATGAAATAATGTACAAACCAAAAACTTTAGGCAACTTCAGGAAGACCAAAATATTTAAGTTACACTTGTATTATCATATTTTATTATCACAACAATCCTATGAAAGACCTATTATCTTTTTATTTAAGTAGGGAATTGAGGCTCAAAGTATTAAGATATTTGTTTGCTGTTGTAGCCTTTACCTTTAGAAAGTTGCATAATGAATGTTGCATAGACTTTGCCCATTTCCAAAATACTTTCTGTTTTTACTATACTATGTTGCCTGGAACTCATTGGAAAAGGAGAGGTTCAAAAAGGACTTAGACAAAAAAGTCCTTAGACAGGAATTTCCATGAAATCCCATAACATAAATAACCAGAAGCTAAAAGGAAGGTTTGTTGCTCTATAAAAGGAAGGTAAAAAGCCCCACACCACTGACTAGCTGGTTGACCTTAGGGAATGTACTTCATATCTCCGGGTGGTAGTTTTCTCATCTGTAAGACAAGTAACTATGAGAACTCAATGAAATACTACATAAATAAAGTACCTAGCAACAATGACTGGCATGTTGTAAGTTTCAAAACTGTTAACTACTATTATCATCATGATTATTCTAATTATTTCTCTTTTCCTGCCCCAAATCAATGCTAACTTATGAGTGAGGATTTGTTGATATGTTCCTCTTCTATTCTTTGAGAAGACTGATTCCCAACAGGTCACAAAAGAAAAGAAGAGGTGCCTACAGGCAACAGAAAAAAGTAGCATTAGAACAGTCTGCAACATGAATGATCTTGGACCATCACCAAGAGCAGCAGGATTTCACACCGTGGCCAATAAATAACACTCACACCACTCTTACATGGAGCACGGCTTCCAGAGTGCCAAAGCAGCCAGTCTTTTATGGCTGAGAGGAGAGTTGTCATACAGAGGAGACTAAAAGCAAAACCATAAGGTCACAAAGGAAGGGGCCTCCTACTCTCTAAGAAAGATGAAATCAGATCCTTTGTTCCTTTACTTGATGTTTAAAACACACTGAGTGAATCCAATCTTTTAAAAAGCATATGGACATGCTATTATTTTTTTCTTATGCTGCTACACCTGAAACATTTTTTTCCTAAAAATGTCTAAGCTGGATTTCCTAAAAATATCTAATATTTTTTCCCTATCAGTGTTTAAACTGGCAACAGTTTTAAATAAACCCTTTGTTGGAAACTTAGGAATTGATTCTTAAAACTTTTATATAGCTGTGAATGGCTTATGGACTCTTGATTAAGTAGGCCAAAAATGTGCAGTAAAGCAAGCAAGGAGAACAAAGAGGGTAAGTGGTTGGAGGCAGGGGCTTCACCTAAACCAGGCTGGGGCTCATATAAGATGGCTTACACCTGAGAGGAAATCCTCAGGTGAGTGAAATATGAGACACAAAGGAATTTTGCAGGAGGAGATCTCTGAGGCTGAGGAAAGCTGGTTTGACTGAGGGCCTCTGGGTTCCAAGTGGGGCTTGTGAGGAGCAGACCAACCAGTGATGGGAAAAGTCACTGGCCAGTAAAGTTATGTGGCCTTTAATCTGTTCCACATCTGCTCTTCCAGCTTTCTATCTCTCTTCATTTCGGTCTCTTGAGTCTGGGATCTGAAACCCAACACGGTGTGAACACAGCAATTTATTAATGTAAAAGTACTTTAGATCTCAGATGCATAATTTCAGAGCTGGGATGGATGTGGGGGACAAGGGGGTGATCTGGTCCAGACTAGATAAGTCAGCCGTGTCTTCACTTGGTTGCCACTAGCACAGTGAGACAAAGACCAGCAGTGCCGCCTCAGGCTGTGGGACAGAGGGAGAATTGGGAAAACTGACTGGAGAGGAAAGTAAGAGAAGGGGAAGACAGAGAAGAACCACAGAATAAACTACAGTGGGGAGTGGCAGCTACAACAGCAGCTGTCAGACTCTCTCATAGTGTCTGTGACTCAAAGTCAGGTCTACTGTCGGGCTAGCATTTGCCTAAGCCATTCCACATGCCACCTGATATTAGAGATATAGAAGAAAATGGTGGTCTACACTTCCATGAGTCCTACATCACCAATCAGTGCTTTTAAAAGATAGAAAATCAACTTCTCCCAGATTCTCAACTTAAGAAAATGGGAAATGTGCTCTTCCCATAGGCCACCACTATCTCCCTAACTAATGCATAACAATTGCTATTTCCTTAAGATTTTACAGTTTACAAAACTATAAAGCTTCATGGTTAAGGCTCTGGAATCAGAAAGCCTGAGATCAAATCTTACCTCTTACTGGTTTCGTGACATGGGGCAAGTTCATTCATTCATTCAGCAAATTATTTATTGCCCCGTGATGTGCAAGGCACTAAAGATAGCAATGAACAAAACATAAGTTCCTCTCTGTATCACGGAGCTTATATGCTGGTGGAGGAGATAGACAATGAACAATAAGCAGGTGTATGTATATTAGACTACGATAGGTACTAAGGAGAAAAGCAGAGAAGGGAGATATGAAATATTGGAAGTGTGGGGCTGCAACTTTAGATAAGGTGACCAGAGAAGGCTTACTAAGAAGGGGATTTTTGAGAAAACGACTCAAAAGGAAGGAATCATATAGATAATTGAGAAAAGAGCATTCAGCAGAGACAGCCACCCATGTGGTGTCCCTGAGTAAGGGGAAAGGTGGTGTCCAAGGAGGTCACTGTAACTGTCTGGAGCAAACAAAGGATCGAGATAAGGAAAAGCTGAAGAAGCAACCCAGACATGAGGACCTTGTAGAACACAGGATGGATTTTGACTTTTACTCTGGTTGACATGGGAGATTTTGACCAGAAGACAAAATCGGACCTAAGCTTCAACAGGATCATTCTGCCTGTTGTGTTAAGAATAGACTTAAGGGGGCGGGGGATGGAAATAGGTAGACCAGTCAGGAATCTATTACAATAATCTAGGCAAGAGATATGATGACTTATATCAATGAACATCTCTGTGTATATTTTCCTCACCTATACCACGGGCATCGTAATGCTCACTGCTGTCGGTAGGCAGTGTGATGTTGCATTAATATATGTAAAGCCTTTAGAATAGAGCCTAGCAAATAGCAGACACTGAAATATCAGCTATTATATGGTCTCATTGACATCTCTCAATCAGTTTCATTATATGGATGCAGAAACTAAAGCTTAGAAGACTTAAATGAGTTGCCCAATGTTACACTATCTTGAAAGTGTTACAGGCAGGACTTGAACATAGGTCTTAAGCCTGTGTGCTCTACAGTAGGATATGCTGCTTCTACTTTCAGGGAGTAATTCATTCAACCTCATTCTAGCCACTAACATTTAGCTCTGATTTTGCTCGTCAGTTTAACCAGTCACCCAACAAGGTCCTCCACAAACCCTGGGCCACAGAACAAGTAGGTCTGATGAACAGAAAAACACAAAGACAGGTTCAGAGCATAAGGTGACTCCTAGTTAGAGCGAGTCCACACTGGGAAGTCAGTGAATATCAACACGAGACACCCTAGGAAGAAGGCAAAAGAAAAACATAGAAAGACGACAAAACATGCGGGCCTGTAGAAAAAGCAAAACAGGAAAAGAAAAGAATAGAAAGAGGAGATTAAATCCTAGACACAAATTTTACCTTCTTCAAAATCCTGTTCAGGGTTGGCTCTGCCTTCCTTTTCACACGCTATAATTTTCTTTTGCTTTAGACCTTTGCCAGGTTTTCCATGTTCCTCTTTAGCATCAATAAAATGCAGACAGACAATAATATTGAAAACCCATTGCAGGGGCAAAAAGAAAACAGAGCAGGAAGCATACCTAAAATTGAGGTCAATTGAAGAACAAGATCATTGTAATCAGGGACCAATTAAGAATACAAAGTGATTTATCCTTGAGACAAGTTATTCATTCTGATTTTTTACCAGGAATAGGAGACATCCATTTCCTTTCAAATCCCTCTTTCTTCAAAGGAAATATGTCTGCGCTTTTTTTTTGTTGTTGTTGTTTTTCCTTTTTCTGTTGTGGAAAAAATATCTAGACTAACAAAAATAGTCTTAACAGAAATGAACGTTCCTTGTGTTGAGAACAACACAACTTTATTATTTCTGCCAGCACCCACGGTATAGGGCATTCACCCACCAGTGTGCGCCTTCCTGTTCATTAGAAAGCTGAATGCATGCTTATGTTCGTTAACAAAGGTAATCTTGGCTTAATTAGCATCCAAATTTATATGTCCTCTCTTGTAGAGATCAGCTCTCAGAAATTAATAAAAATGTCTTCTAATTTATGCAAATCACTATAATCAGATTTGTCATTAATTTTATGTGTATTAAGTTTCCATTTAGAAAATGAAGAGAACTTGCCCAGACCAGAACACACAAATAAATCTGAGCCATTCCTAATAAAACTGTGGGTGGCTGGGAGGAGGGGCTGCACACAGGGACAAGACCTTTTTTTAATTTGATAGAATATGAAGCTAACAAGGCCATTTTCAAGTTATTTCATTTCTTTTCCAGCTGAATTGAATCTGAAAGAGTCTGACACCTGGGGGCCGTAAAAATGTCAGAGGATGAGCCAAGTAGCAAAGCCAGCACTGGGGGAGGCAAGTTCATTTTCACTGAACTAAGAAAATTCAAATAGGAAACACCCCCACCCCCATCCCCGCAAAGAACCATGACACCTAAAGAAGTGTAAAGATCATAGCAACTGACATTTAATCCTTTTGCCTTCATCCTTAATGGATTGTTAGATAATATCCTCCAAATCTTTACCAATAAAGCAGCAGTCATTAAAAAAAAAAAAAAAAGATTTGCTTTGGTAAATGTAATTAGGGGATTTGGGCTGGGAGCCCCTAACATCCGGCCCAATTTTAATTTTGGTAACACAGCAATGGCTCCCCAAAGACCTTGCCTCTTAGCAGACACATCTGCTCACCTAATCGACAATGCAGGAGGGAGTTGTTGTAATTTGTTTTCTTTGGACTACATCAAAGATCTGTAAAACATTCATAACCTTATGGTATCAAGGACAGTAACTACATAAATCCATACCAGTTATTCTGGTGAGAATTTATAATTTCAAGTAACAGATTGCTTTTTTTCCATGATACTTACATAGTAAGTATAGTATAGTATAGTATAGTAATATCTATAGTATAGTAATTATATATTAAATTAAATTAATATATAATTAAATATCTATAGTAATCTATAGTATAGTAATTACTATAGTATAGTAATATCTGTAAATCTGAAACACGTTCCTCTATAGTTCTTGTCTAAGCAGGTGTGGGAAATCACATTTATGCTATCAGGGAGCCTCAATGTGAAAAGGTTAAAATGAGCAGTAAGAGAAGAAAGATACATTAAATACATTTTGTTTGTTGAACCAGATAGTGAATATCAATCATCCTATGCATTGTTTTCAAAGAATGTCAAGTATCTAAGAATTATCAAGGGAAAAAAATGTTCTCATTTTCTTTTCTTCTTGACCAGTAAGTTTGTATTAACACAACAGCCTATTCTACCAAGTTTGAAAAATAATTAAATTTAGTTAAATAATGTTTACAATTATTTGCACATTTAAATATTGACTTTTTGGTCCTATGTTAATATTATATATTTTCTATTATGAAAACTAGAACAAAAACAATTTAAATGGAGTTTAAGTCATGTAAAGCTGAGGTCCCCAACCCCGGGTCTGTGGCCTGTTAGGGACGGAGCCACAGAGCTCCTCCACTCCCCTACCCCCATCTGTGGAAAAATTGTCTTTCATGAAACTGGTCCCTGGTGCCAAAAAAGGTTGGGGACTGCTGATGTAAAGCATATAACTGGAAAACCTTGTTTCTCTGAATTGTAATGAAGGAAACCAAGGGAGTTATTTCAACCAAGTCAAATCGATTTTCCCCAGGACTGTCCACTGAACAGCTCCCAAGAGATGCCATTCACATCATTAGCTCTGAAAATGACATCCCTTTGAGTTGTGCTGTACACAGCCTGTACAGTCCTGTGAGGTGGCTCTGATTTTTCCCAGTCTACTACTATCAGAATGCAGCCTTCATGAACCAATTCCTGAGTGTCTACTCCACATTCTGCAAAGGAAAATTTCCATTCAGAGACTACCTGCCATTATAAAGTCAAGTGAGTAATTTGTTCCATTTTGCCAGACATTGTATTATCCAGTGCAGAGTTCCCACCTAGGAATAAAAATAATGTATGAAAGTAGTGGGGTTACCCATCACTATTTATTGAGGAACTACTATCTGCCAAGGGCTCTGTTATTTCAATTAATCCTCCCTGATAAACCTATGCAATAAGTATTACCACCATCTCCATGGGATGATTTAGTTAATAAATTAGAATAGGAATTCAAATTCTGATCTATTTAATCCCAAAGCACACGCTCTTTTCCCTCCATAATTTTACTATTCTGTTATTATGAGAGCAGGCTCTGATAAATGGCTATGGGAAAATTCCCAAAGTGCAATGGTCAATTGCCATAAAGATGGTACTACAATGTAAGAGAGAGTTTTAAAGTATTGTCTAGACTTCCCAGGGAAATGATGATGGCAGTTAATATGAAGAAATATATGGAACAGCCCCCAGTGGAGATATTACAAAGAGGATAGAGTGCACCGAATGCAAACGACCTGGTGCAGAGGATTAGGGGGGTGAGAGAGCTGTGCAGAGCTGATGTAGGCATGGATACGGTGAGTCTGGGAGATGAGAAAATGCAGACCAAAGGCACAAGCTACTAGATGAACCTATGAAGAAGGAGAAGAGGACTAAGACTAAGGGAATAAATATCAGAGGCTTAGAGGCTCTAAAACTGATGTTTAGTAAGTAAAACAAGAACAGCGTGTGGTTAAAAGAAGATGGAAGAAAACGGGATTTCAGAGAGACAGGGGAAGCATTCCAGATAAACACTAGCAAATTGATTCAGGACCTACAACTAATGGTGGCCCCCAAAGAAAGATTCTGATTCCTTAAGAAGAGTTTGGGCTACAGCTCAAGTTGGGGAGAGAGAGCAGTCTTTCCTGGAGGCTTATGCTGCATGTTCACCGAATCCAATTTCCTTTTCTCCTGGGCTCGCAGCTGGACTGCTTTCCCCAGTGTCCCCAGCATGGGCCTGTGTGGCTGAATTTGGCCAATGGAAGGAGAGTGAGATGATAGGGACCACTTCGTGGATGAAGTGATGGGGTGGAGATAAGTCTCCTTCGCCATCTGCTGACTGAATGAAGAGAATACCAAACCCCTAGAGGCAGGGACAGCCACATGTGAAAGGAGTCCCGGTCCCTTAATGAGCACGTGGGAGCCAACCAACCAGAAATACACACTGAACCTTGACAGGAGCAGGAAACGCACCGGTCTTACATTAAGCCGCTGAGAATACGGCACAGCTGGTACTGATACCCTAAGTGATACAGGAGGCTACAAATGTCTCAGCTAGGACCTAGAGGAAGGAATGTGTAAACCAAAAAAAATAAAAAAGAGTGATGACAGTGTCTCTAAAATCATTGAATGCTTTAAAAGTTGGCCAAAGTCACTGAACAAAGTGCGTCTCCCCTCCCTCAATCCTACTTTCACTGTGCAATCAGGCACTGATTTAGGTGCTGGGGCAAACAGTGCCCAGATGGAAAAGTCTTCACCCTTAGAAGGCTTCTGGTCAAGAAATTCAGGTAGGCGAGTTGGAGATAGGCATTAATAAGTTTCTTAAGTAATTAATTAGTGAATTAATTACTTAATTTCAGATAGTGAAAAATGCTATGAAGAAAATAAAATTGGCGGCCAGGCGCAGTGGCTCACGCCTGTAATCTTAGCAATCTGGGAGGCTGAGGTGGGCAGATTGCTCGAGCTCAGGAGTTCAAAACCAGCCTGAGCAAGAGCGAGATCCCATCTCTACTATAAATAGAAAGAAATTAATTGGCCAACTAATATATATATAGAAAAAATGAGCCGGGCATGGTGGCGCATGCCTGTAGTCCCAACTACTCGGGAGGCTGAGGCAGTAGGCTCTCTTGAGCCCAGGAGTTTGAGGTTGCTGTGAGCTAGGTTGACGCCATGGCACTCACTCTGGCCTGGGCAACAAAGCAAGACTCTGAGAGCAAGACAAGACAAGACAAGACAAGACAAGACAAGACAAGACAAGAAAAGAAAATTGGGTGATTCCCTAACAGGTGACAGGAAGGCTACTTCTGTTTGGGTGGCCTGTAATGTTTGAGATGAGAACTGAATGATGAAAAAGAAGCCAGTCATATAAAGATCAGGGAAAAGAGCAAAGAGCAAGAACAAAAGGTCTGAGGCGAGAATGAGCTTAGTTTTCATGGACAGAAAGAAAGCCAATATTGTGGCCGGCTAGAGAAGGAGGTGAGGGGCTGAGGCTGAAGAGGTGAACACAGGCAGGAATAGACATCTCCCTGTGAGCCAGGCTGGGGTGGTTGAGGGTTTCTTTTAAAATTTATTCTCAAAACAATAGTAAGCAATCAGAGGGGTTTTAAAAAAATACTTTGGATTTTATACTCAGCATAATGGGATTTAGTTTGACTGTATATGATTATATATTTTGAATGTCTCACACCCTATAAGGAAAGTTTGTACTTTGAACTGAGTGAATGGGTAGAGACAAGGAAGTATCCCTGATTTTAAGAAAAAAAAATCGAGATGGAGAACCTTGGAGAACCCTCCCACATGCTTTTATCTTGGGTGATGGTGGCAATTTTGAACTTGACATCTCCAGAGATGGCACGTGTGATGCAGTGCATTGTAGGGGCCAAGGCCCTTGGTTCCCTGATGGTTCACTGAAAAATCACTGACATGGGGCTGATTAATTATTTATTTAACACATTTGCATGGGAGCCTTCAGAATGAAGACCCAAAGATACAGTGGAAACTGTCCATTTTTATGCTGAGGTTCAACAAAGTATAGACAGGCATGTAGAAATACGATTGGACAAAAAGAGTATGATCTAATGCTAATAGACTGAGTGAGGAAACCCAGCAAGGCCTGTCTGTACAGATTCTTCTTGGTCTCTCTGAGCACGCATTCCTTCCTTCTGGGTGTGGGGCAGGGCCCTCTCTGGAATGGGGGTCTCATGACCTACAGTCAAACAGGGAGGTCAGATAATTTCTTTATAGCCTATTTTTACACATAATATTTTTAGGTTTTACAGCTGGTTTTCCAGAAAAGGGGTTCTTTTCCAGAAAAGCCCTGCCCTGGAGAAGAGAGATTATTCTATTCCATTCCATTCCATTCCATTCCATTCCATTCTATTCTATTCATTTCTATGGCTGGCCTGGGGGAGAATGGGATTAAGAGACAGAAGGACAGAAGGTCAGAGAAAAACTTTTGCTTCTGAGGCTGCTTTTGGGGCCTTCATTTTGGGGTACTATTTCCTGAGCCCCAACAACATAGTAAGAAATATATTAATATATTAAGTCTTTGTCTAAAGTTCTTGGCACAGAGCTTCTAAAAATGCTTGGAGTTTCCTGAGTAATAAAGATAAGAGGAGCATCTTTTTTCAGTCATGATAAGTTCCTTTCAACCATACCTGTGGTGATTCTTGGTGGGCCACTAGTTCAGCATGCTGGTTGCCAAAGGAACAGACCATGTAATTAAATGGTTAGAACCTTAAGCCCCACTCCACCACCTCCAAGGAAGGGGAGAAAGACTAGAGATTGAATTAGTCACCAGCTGCCAATGATTTAATCAATCATGTTCATGTAATACAGCCTCCACAAACCCCCCACCTTTTTTTTTTTTTTTTTGAGGCAAAGTCTTGCTTTGTTGTCCAGGCTAGAGTGAGTGCCATGGCATCAGCCTAGCTCACAACAACCTCAAACTCCTGGGTCAAGCAATCCTCCTGCCTCAGCCTCCCAAGTAGCTGGGACTACAGGCATGCGCCACCATGCCCAGCTCATTTTTTCTATATATATATTAGTTGGCCAATTAATCTGTTTCTATTTATAGTAGAGACGGGGTCTTGCTCTTGCTCAGGCTGGTTTTGAACTCCTGACCTCTAGCAATCCACCCGATTCGGCCTCCCAGATTGCTAGGATTACAGGCGTGAGCCACTGCGCCAGGCCCACAAAAACCCTTAAATGACGGGGTTCTGGTTGCCTCCAGGTTGGTGGACACATCAAAATGCTGGGAAGGTGCTGCTCCCAGAGAGAGCATGGAAACTCTGCACCCTACCCCACACCTTGCCCCATGCTTCTCTTTTGTTTTGCTATTCCTGAGTTGTATCCTTTATGATAAACGCTAATAGTAAGTAAACTGTTTTTCTGACTTCTGTGAGCTGCTATAAACCTGAGGGCAGGGGTGAGGGTGTCACTGGAAACCCTGATTTGTAGCCCATCAGTAAGGAGAAGTATGGGAGACCCAGGAAGTGAGGGCAGTCCTGCCAAACTAAGCCCTTAACCTCTGAGGGTCTGTGCTAATCCCAGGTAGCTAGGGTCAGAATTGGATTGAATCGTAGGATCCAGAGTTGGTGCCCAGAGAGTTTGAGAATTGGCTGGTGTGAGGGTGGGGGGGAAACACTGCACACATCTAGTGTCAGAAGTATGTAAGTAAAAACAGCCCAGAGCGTGTTGACCCCACAGCGGCCTTTAAAGACATTTGCCATGATTGTCAATGGCTGTATTTTTCCCTGTTGTGTTATTTAAAAACCCCCACTAGTCAGGGGTCAGAAAGTATGCACTAGGAGAGGGAATTTTCCCCAGCTTTTATCAAAGTCACTTTACAATTTGTTTCATATCATTATTCTTTCTTTTAGAGCATTATTATAAAAAACAATTCAAAAGCCCTGACATTTAGATGGATGGATGTGAAATAGCACAGCAATATTTTAAATTGCAAATAGAAAAATAAGATTATTTGAGTCAAAAGGACAAATACGTTAGTGCCACTCTCCTTCTGACCAGTCTGACGATCTTGAATACCAAGGTTATAAGTTCCCCACTGATGGCTCTTCAGGTCAGTTGTCTGCAGGATTCCTTCCCGCATGAAAAAAAATGGGGGGTGGAAATGCATGTGCTGAATTAGAACCCTGAATTACTCCTGCATCTGCCAAAATTATCTACCATTTTATTCAGTTGGAAATAGAGCCATAAGCATGTTTAATTCAAGGTTCTGTGTTTGGTGTTTCTGGTTTTTTCCCAACTTGAAGACATCATGCTTGCATTAAAACTTGACTCAACAGCTATTTCTGCTCCTGCCTAATTAAACTATGGTGAATAATCAACTCTGCCTTCATATTCTAGTATTTGTCCAGAATCTATAAAGTTTCTGTCGTTATGAGGTGAAGGGAAAGATTTCTGTCTTGAATTTGCGCATGTGTGAGTGTATGTGTGTGGTTTGTGACAGTGTGTGTGAGGGTGTGAGTGTGTGTGTGCATGAGTGTGTGTGTGTGTATGTGTGTACTCTGTTACAGTATCTTGATATCTAATAAAGATCTTGAAAAATTACCAGTAACGTGGCTGCCCGATAAACCTCTTTCCCAGAGGCACCAAGCCATGGTGACATAAGACCTGCGGGTAAGAAGGGACAGCCTTCTTATGTGCCAGTGACCACCCCCACAGCCTTGGTAGCCTGTGCCTCAAGAAGCAAATTCAGCAGCACTGGGAGGCCCAGGGACTTATCTTGCTGCCACCAGAGGCTGAATCTCCCAAATGGAACAAAATTGAGGCAAAAATAACCAGAGCTGGGTCTCAGACCATCCAGAGCACTGAGGATGACAGCAGACATCTGCATTCATTGTTCAAATGATAGGATTACACATTGATACAATGTGGTTTGTACATTTATGACTATGATTTCACTAGCAGCTCTATCATGCGCAGCCTAACACACAAAAAGATATTAGAATTATAATATCTTTGTTATAAATTTTCCTAGGACTATCTAAGGTCTGAGAGAAGCATGAATCAACCTTTATCAAGAAAGAGGCAGCCAGGCGCGGTGGCTCATGCCTGTAATCCTAGCACTCTGGGAGGCCGAGGTGGAAGGATCGCTCAAGGTCAGGAGTTTGAAACCAGCCTAAGCAAGAGCAAGACCCTGTCTCTACTAAAAATAGAAAGAAATTAATTGCCCAACTAAACATATATAGAAAAAATTAGCTAGGCATGGTTGCACGTGCCTGTAGTCCCAGCTACTCAGGAGGCTGAGGCAGTAGGATCGCTTTAGCCCAGGAATTTGAGGTTACTGTGAACTAGGTTGATGCCACAGTACTCTAGCCTGGGCAACAGAATGAGACTCTGACTCAAAAAGGAAGGAAGGAAGGAAAGAAGGAAGGAAGGAAGGAAGGAAGGAAGGAAGGAAGGAAGGAAGGAAGGAAGGAAGGAAGGAAGGAAGGAAGGAAGGGAAAGAAAGAAAGAAAGAAAGAAAGAAAGAAAGAAAGAAAGAAAGAAAGAAAGAAAGAAAGAAAGAAAGAAAGAAAGAAAGAAAGAAAGAAAGAAAGAAAGAAAAGAGACCCCTGGCTTGCTCTACACCAATTTGCCATCCAGTTTTACTGTAGGAAGGATCTGTTAATGCATTGTGAAGGGCTAGTTCCCCCAGGAAACTCTAAAATGCATGTTTTGAAAGGAAGGATTATAAAAACATGAGATTCTTCAAAGCATATCCTAAATAAATATCCTGCAATACATTTTCCCTTTTGTCTTTTCACAATAAGATTGAAACTTAGAAACCAGTATTTGCCATTTTCTCTATTTTGTTCTCTTCAGAATTATATCACCTCAAAGAAGTCCACAACTATTTAGTTCAATTTCTACAGCAAATTACCCTGCAAGTCAGAGAGAAGTGCAAACCCATTTGAAAGATATCATTGTGCTTCCAAGATTTTATCCTTAATACAATTTATACATCCTACAAAAATATAGATGGTGCCTATTGCTGCCTTTAGAAATGTGAGGAATTTGATTAATACAGGGGTTTTGAGGGAATGGGTCTAGAAGTCTTTTTTTTTTTTTTTTTTTGAAACAGAGTCTCGCTTTGTTGCCCAGGCTAGAGTGAGTGCCGTGGCGTCAGCCTAGCTCACAGCAACCTCAATCTCCTGGGCTCAAGCGATCCTTCTGCCTCAGCCTCCCGAGTAGCTGGGACTACAGGCATGCGCCACCATGCCCGGCTAATTTTATATATATATATATAAGTTGGCCAATTAATTTCTTTCTATTTTTATAGTAGAGACAGGGTCTCGCTCAGGCTGGTTTTGAACTTCTGACCTTGAGCAATCCGCCTGCCTCGGCCTCCCAGAGTGCTAGGATTACAAGCGTGAGCCACCACGCCCGGCCTAGAAGTCTTGATTATTAATTACACCTATCCCAAAGTGAATTCTCTCTAATGATTTATTAACCACTGAAGTTAGCCCAAAATGAGTTCCTGAAAAAACTGGGTAAAATTATACGGGAAATAGCTATTCTGTATAAACTAGATAAATTATCCCTAGTTTATGTACATGCCTAAGTAAATTACACCAAGAAAGTAGCAAAGAAAATAGTGTAACATCATTCTTCCAACATGCAATTTTGATTTTCATATTTTAATCTAAAGGAGATAATCAACAAAAAATATTTAGAAAATTACGCTGGGTTTTCATGTAGGGACATCTAATAATTCATTTTACTGATAGAATGTAGTTTCTCATGTAATTTTTTAAACATTCTCTTAATTATCTGAGAATAAAATTTTCCAGAATGAAATAATAGCCTTTTACCCAAACATTTTTATTTTTTCTAATTTTCTAATTAGGAAGATGAAATCATCAAAACAGATCATGAAGGTTAGTTAATTTTAAAAAAATCAATATTAGGATAAAATGGATTATTAATAAATGATGGTTGAGTTAGCCCTTTTGAATTGAAATAAATCTAGCCTGCAGCCTGTTTTAGATGTCCCACAAGCTATAAGTGGTCTTTACATTTTTTAAGTGTCATTAAAAAAAGAGAGGGAAAAAAAAGGCTATAGAACCGGCATGTGGCCTGTCTAAAATATACATTAATACTGTCTGGTTCTTTAAGAAAAAGTTTGCAACCCCAGATCTAAAAACCATAATTACAAGCAAAACAAGGTAAATTTCAAAATAGATTTCCTGTTTCCTCAATTTAAATAGAGCTATGAAATAAATGTTTGCATTAATAGATATTTGAAATTTTAATTTTTAATACTTTACTGGAGTATACTTACATGCAATAAATTGCACATATCTAAAATATAAGATTTAATGAATTTTCCCATGAAACTATCATCCCAATCAAGATACTAAACATTTCTATCACCTCCAATAGTTTTTTCATGCTTCTTTGAAATTCATCTCTCCCTTCATCCCATCCCCAGTCAATTATTGACCTTTCCGTCATCATAGGTTAGTTTGTGTTTTATAGAATTTTATATAAAGAAACCACAGTACTTATACTTTTTGTCTGGCTTCTTTCACTCAGCATGATTTTGAGATTCATTTATTTGTGGCATTTATTTGTAGTTGGTTTCATTTTATCACTGAGTAGTATTCCACTGTATGGATATACCAGAGTTTGCTCATCCATTCACTTTTTGATAGATACTTTTCTTAGATAAATACACTGGAGCAAAATTTCTCAGTAATATAGGAACTGCATGCTCAATTGTATAAGAAATTGCCAAACTGTTTTCCAAAGTGTTTGTAAGACTTTATATTCCCTACAATCCTTGATCCACATCGTTAACACGTGCTATTGCCATTTTTTTTTTAGCACTTCTACATGTGTGTGTAATGAGATCATAATGCTAATTTGTATTAATATTTTCCTGATGGCTAGTGACAAAGACTCTCCCTTTGCTAACCTCTAGTCAAGCTCTTCTGAACCCTCTTTTCTAGTAGGCCTGAAGCTTGGCCTACAACACCTCAGCCTCTCTGCAGGAATGATTCCATCAAGCCAACTCCCCCTCCACCAAAAGACTTGAACCAACACTAGCATAGTTTCTAACAGCTCAAGGCCACATCTAGGATGACCCCAGCCTCCCTTAAAGTGCTTGCCTGAGAAAGCTCAGTGCTGCCAGGAGCATTTACTATTTGTTTTAGCCAAACCTGACAATAGATTAATAGGCCTCTGATTTCCCCTTAGAGTGGTTCTTTTCTCTTTTTAAATTATTTTTTTTAATTGACACACTGTAATTGTACATATTTATGGGGTACAATTTGATGTTTTGATACATATCTATGTTGTATAACAGTTACTTCAGAAAGCTTGATATTATGAATCCTTTGTCTGAGCTTTAAGTTGTAAATTTACCACCCAAAACTGTTTGCTCAAGGACCTGAGAACCATTTCTTTGAAATGAAAACATTCAGGGAAATAACTCTTGTTTTTTCTTTCAGTTCTAGGTGGAGGATAAGGGCCTAGCTTGCTTATAAAAGTATGAGAAGTTTGACCAACCTGGGTGGCCTGGTCATATTAACTACCCTACCCTCTTCCTGCTCTCCCTACATTTCTACTTCCCTTACTCTGCTCAAGCCCCCACCGTTCCTGCCCCTGCTCTTTCATTCTCCTATAAATGCCCGGTCACCTTCTGTACAAACTGACTTTTTAATGTGCTTATTGGCCATTCATATATCTTCTTTCATGAAGTGCTTGTTCAAATCTTCCCCATTTAGTATTGCCTTCTTCTTATGGAGTTGTAAGATTCTTCATGTACTCTGAATACATGTTCTTTTTCATAGACACACACACACATATCAGATAATTTCTACTAGTCTGTGGCATATCTTTCATTTTTTTCATGGTAACTTTTGAAAACCAAAAGTTTTTAATTCTGATGAAATTTAGTTTATACATTATTCTTTTATAGTTTTGTATTAGCCAGGGGTCATCAGAGATACATAGTCAGCTGGATCTGTGTGTGTGTGTGTGGCGGGGGTGGGGGGTGGGACAGAGAGAAAGAGAGAGAGAGAGATTGTGATTGAGGAGGCTTGGTGAGTCTCAAATCTGATAGCATAGGCTGGGCAGGCTGGAGACACAAGGAAGAGTTGCAGTTCGGGCCTGGAGGCCTGTTGGTGGCAGAATTCCCTCTTCTTTTGTTCTATTCAAACCTTCATTTGATTGGATGAGGCCCACCCACATTATGGAGGGTAGTCTGCTGAACTCAAAATCCATTGATTTTAATGTTAATCTCATCTGAAAAACACCTTCACAGGAACATCCAGAATAATCTTTGAACAAATATCTGGGCACTGTGGTCCAGCTAAGTGGACACATAAAATTAATCATCACAGGTTTATACTCCATGTGACCTATCTAACTTGTCTTTCTTCTAAGGGTTTTATACTTTAACTTTTAAGTTTAAGTCTATGATCAAGATAATTTCAAGATAATATATGATAAAAGGGCTGGAGTTTATTTGATTCCATATAAATAACCAGTTGTTTCAGCAACATTTATTGAAAAGACTACCCTCTGCCCCACTGCATTACCTTAGCACCCTTTTCAGAAATGAATTGGCTATAAAGTATGGGTTTTTTTCTGCACTCTCTACTATGCCCTTGATCTGTGTTTATATTTTTATGATAATAATCACTATCTTGGCTTTTTTAGCTTTATAATAATTCTTAAAATCAGATAATACAAATCATCTTACTTTGGTTCTTACTCTTCTAAATTGTGTTGGCTTTTCTGGATCTCCTACGTTTCTATTTAAATTTGAGAATCAGCTTGGCACTACTGGAATTTTGAGGGATATTCTTCTCCTTCCTACTCTCCTTACCCTCCACCATGTGGGAGAATGCATATGCCCTGGCTGTGTCAAGAGGTTAAAAGTAATTTTGACTCAAGCAGAAAACTGCTGACTAGAGGTGAGAATCAACCCCATCAGGCTCCAGACTTCTAAACTTCAAGTTTATCCTAGAATATACTTCAGTATCCTCATAATCCATAATCCTGCTCCCATTGTTGATTCATCAATAATCAGACAATTGATTATGGAAATGGTTGAGAATATTGAACTGCAACATAAATGATTTGATCTCTCTGCCTCTTTCTATTCCTAATCCTAATCTATACTCTGTAATATTTCAGAGAAATGGTTCTAAATTAAAAATCAAATTATATCATTCTCCTGCTAAAAATCCAAGAACTGGCCTTCTTTTCTTCCTTCCTCCTTCCTTCTTCCTTCTTTCCTTCCTTCCTTTCTTTCTTCTCTTCTACTATGTAGTACTCACCCTTCAAAACCAAACTATCTTTTTATTTTTTAAGAAAAGTTCCCTAATTTCTATTTTTCCTACCCCAGACAGGGATAATTATCCCTTCTATAGGATCTACTACACTAAATTCTTACTATCTGTTTTCTTGATTGTCTCCCATTGAGTCTAACTGTTTGATGATGAAATCTAGTATTGAATAAACACAGAGCCTCACTAAATCAATGTACAGTAAACGTTTGCTGAACATTAATTGGCCAGTTAAGATCATGTAGGAAAAGCTCGGGTGCCAGGAGAAAGTTCTCTAGATCCATAAATTAATTTTCTCAGCTGACAGAAAAAGATGAAATACTGAGTCACACAAAGCAATATTTACTAGAGAAAGGGCCTAGTTCACAAGAGTAATGAGGAAAGAAGAGAAGACCAATTGTGTGTCCAGTAGCTGCAAGAATTGCAGTTTCCAACTAACACTAGAATGATGATGCCTAGGACATTGAATGTCTGCTTCCCTGGTGACTATGAAAATTAAGAGAGCAGGAGCTCTAAAATTCTAGTTTGGATTTAAAGGTAGAAGGCAGAAAAGCAAAGGACAAGACAGAAAGTAAAATAGAAGTTATCTTTTAAAAGCTTAACACTTACACAAAGTCAGGACAAAGTGAATGCATTGGATAACATGTACAAGTACTTAGAGTCAGTCTAACTTTATGAAGTGGGTTTTCCCAGGATCTGCACACACTGAAGTAAATTAGCTTTGCCCTCTTATCAACTGACCAAACTCATATTTGGCTGAAGAGTGGCAGCCAAGGAGAGGCATGGGGGAGAAATGAAAAAAAAGAGGGAACTTGGGGGCATGATCTTTAATGGAGATGCTATGGGGGTATTGGATAAAGGCAACAGAAAGTTAACAGTAAAGAGGAGCTTTCTATCTGGTGACATCCTGAGCACGTCTCATCACGTAAACACCTCAAGCACGTTAAGTACTGGCGCTACATGAAAGCACTCACTTCATTACTTCAAATAACTTGAAAATAGGAAAAGTAAGTGATTTCTGGGAAGAAATCCAAGAAGTATATCTCATAAGCAGTTTTATTTGCTCAAATCATAACCTTAGATATTCTAGGAATGGAAAATTAATCAAAGATACATTCATGTAAAAAAAATACTTGAAGATTGGAGCCACCCAAATGTGGATAAGTTTGATCTCACTAAATGGAGGGTAAATGTTCAACATAGCAGTCATTCTGAGGAAAATACATTCAATGTTAATGATAAAACAATAGAATTCTCTTTTGATTCATGCATATGAATTGTCAGTATGTACAGGTAAAATATCACTGGACTAAGATACTTTAGATTGAGGGTTAGTCCTAGTTCTGCTGCAGACATAGAGCAAACTACTGAAGAAGAACACAAAATATGAACCCTTCCCCAACTCCCATTCTTAGCTAATCCCTCCAAAAGGCAGTTTCATATTTATTACCTTAATAAATTGAGAATAAATAATAAAATATAAGACCTTGAAGTTGAGTTTTCTAATAAATAACAACATGAGAAAACTTTGAAAGCCACATATTAGTATTTCCATTTTACTAATTAAAAAATTAACTTCAGATAAATTAAGAGATTTACCAAAGTCACATAGCTAATAGTGAAGGCAAGCCTAAAATACAAGTCTAATTTCCAAGCTGTGTTTCATATAACATACTATCTTCCTTAATTACTAACTTATTTACCCATTCAGCTACTCATAAAAACTTATTGAGCACCTACTATATTCCAGGCATTATACCAGAAGCTAGAAATACAAAAATAAATAAGACATAATCCTTGCCCCCAGCGAGCTCACAATCTAAAAGGGAAGAAGACATGTAAATAAATGTAAACTGTGTCACTGGCTATTATTCTCATCTACAATTACAAGAACAGAGTGCTCTGCAAAGATACCTCCCAAGATCCTCAAGTATTCTGAAGGATCCCACAGGTCTCCTGAATAAGTCTTATTAGCTCTTGGGAGTTTGAGAAATAGTGACCAATGGTCTGTAATGGTAAAAGATATCATTTGACTTGCATGGTTGTGACCTACACAGTTACACTTCTTAATATTTCACATAGTTGCTAACTAATTTCACCTAAAAATTTTGTTCCCGAGATTTCTTTTCTTTTTTTCTTTTTTTCTTTTTTTTTTTTTTTTGAGACAGAGTCTCACTCTGTTGCCTGGGCTGAGTGCTGTGGCGTTAGCCTAGCTACCTCAAATTCCTGGGCTCAAGCGATCCTTCTGCCTCAGCCTCCTGAGTAGCTGGGACTATAGGCATGTGCCACCATGCCCAGCTACTTTTTTCTATAATTTCTTTGTATTTTTAGTAGAGACGGGGGTCTCACTCTTGCTCAGGCTGGTTTCGAACTCCTGACCTTGAGCGATCCTTCCACCTCAGCCTCCCAGAGTGCTAGGATTACAGGCATGAGCCACCGCGCCCGGCCCTGAGATTTCTTGAAAATATAGAAGATATTACTGCCCATGTTCCTACATGACAGTAATAGACTAGAACTAGGTAGTAGTTGTTCGTTGTAGACAAAGTATACAGTATCCAGTTAATCAACAACCTACCTCTATTGCTTGTTTCAGTGAATTAACCTACTTTATTCATTTACTTTGCCTGCCTGGCCATCAGCCAAATGTTCCTCTACTCCAGCTCTGACCTTCTCAACTGGTTACCATTGTATTAAGCTCTAAAAACTTTCAGTGATTCCATGGAATCCCACAGGATAATTCTTCTGCAGGTGAATCTTAGAAAAATTCTGTGGTCAAATGAAGAGACTTTTGTGCCATGCTCTCTAGGAGGGATACAAAACAGTACTGGTTTTTGCAAAAAAAATTCCATTTTTTACTTATACTCCATAGGGTTCACGTATAGGTCCATGGAACTGAGTGGAAGTTGTCAGTCAGGGTCCAGTCCGGAAATAGAAGCCACGTTAGTTATTTTAACAGAAAGAATTGAATAGAGAACTGGTTACGCAGATATTTGGACACCAGGGCTGGGGAACAAACAGGAAAGACTGGTACTATTCCAACCTCGGAGTTTGGAGGAGGAGACCCACAAAGGCACTCAAAGTGCTCAAAGGCACTTGCCTTTGAGAAGTTCCAGCCAGCTCCCACTGGTACCTCTGAGGAGGATTTCTAGTCAACTGCTGTCCTTGAGCAAAGTGCTGCCACATAGGCACAGAACAGAGAGCAGAAGGGAGCAGGTACCTTCTCCCTCCTACTGCCTTCCCATCCCCCCCCTTGTACTTCCTACAGGGGAGCAGAATCCCAGCCCCAGCATCACAGAGACTAGTGCAAAAAGCATCCATTTGGAGTTCAGGGATAAGAGCTTAACAGTAGCACACTGACATAATGCGGTCCTCGAATGGCCCTGCTCTGTAACAACCAAGGCTTTGTTATAGAACACTCTGCTTATTCTTGGCCTTTCTTCCCTTGAGTTGAGTTTTCTGCCACAAGAGCCCTCGGTCCTTGATACAAACACGTTTGTGGAAGCTCTGCTGGACCTGTAGGATTATCTGACATAACGACTTCCACAATACAAACAGCTGAACCTCAGACTGGAGACCTCGCTACACAAATAATTATAATAATACGTGATTAATACTGATTGTGGGTATATACAGCATGCAAGGGTGAAGAATTCAAAGAACAGGTGACATTTGACCAGCATCTTGAAGGATGATTGGGAGTTTCCCAGAGGAGGATGGAAATGAGTTTAGTGGATAAATAAAGCAGTACCTGCAGCGTTGGAGGCCTGAGTAGAAAAGGGGTACTGGGGAACCCCAAGTTGATTGGCCTGCTGAGGACTCGGAGTAAATATGGAGATATGGCAGCAGATAGTATGTGGAACCCGGGAGACTCTCCTTCTCCCCCGTTCTCATCTCAGCAATCACCAAGTCCTAAAGATTCTGCCTATTCTGAAAAAAGTCTTAAATGTGTTTCCTCCTGTCCATTCCCTCTGTCACTGCTTCACCTCAGCCCACATCAAACCTCACCTGGGCCAGCAAGCCTCTATTGTGGCACATGGCAATTACAATTTCTCCTGCACACTGCTGCCCAAGTGATATTTCCAGACACAATAGGAGCAAGTCTTCTCTCTGCAAGCTTCCCTAACCCTTTCATAAAGCCTCAATTCCCAAGTGTGACCTACAAGCCCCCCATGATCTGACCCCTATCTATCTTTTAACATTCTCTCCTTCTCCTCATTCCTTCCACTTTATATTCCAAGAAGGGTGCATTATTGCGCTGCTCCCTGTACACAGCCCTGCCTCTGCTTGTGCCTGAAATGCTCTTCCAACCTCTCCCCTTGTCTGCCTCCTGGTCTTTAGTAAATCCCATCTGAGATGTCACCACCTTGAGGAATCTGTCCTAACCCAACAGGTAGAATAAATCACCCCTCTCTAGAGCTATTTCTGTGGCTTCTAATGTTATACACATCATGCATATCATAATCATTAGCTTTAAGTTTACTTTCCCTGATAAATGAGTTCTTGGAGAAAATAATTAATATATATTTTCATTTTTAATATCTCCTATGCTTGACGATTGCTGGCATTCAGTAAAGTCAGGATATTGTGAAGTATCTGGTATGCTAAGTTAAGAAGGGTTTGGCTTTTTTCCTATAGGGAAAAGAAAATGCTTTTCTCTCTTTCTCTTTCCCTTGCTCTCTTTCTCCAGGTAGGATGATGTACATATAAAAACTTTCCATAAGAAAAAAACATCTTTCTAAAATGCAAGTATCCATTCATGTGGATTTTAAAGTCTTTAATAATTTCTTCAGTACTTCCACGTGTTGTTTTTTTTTTAATCCTGGTATGTGGCTCTTTTCTGAAATCCTTTAGCATCCCAATCTTTATTTCTCTGCTGCATAGTCCTATCCAGTTCCGTCATTAGTTCCTACCATCTTCTCTCCAAAGTCCCGGGGATTGCTTTTTTCCTCCCTCCAAGAAGTTTACAGGAACCTCCCTGTTTTTCTTAACCCTTTGCACTCACTTGCTTTTTTCTCATTATCCACTGGACATTATCCACACTTGACATCTGAGTGCAAAGGGTTAATTAAAGTCACAGTCCTCATCCACAGCAGCAGGGCCGTCCTTGGTTGGTCCTAGCACAGTGATTGCCTGCAGGGACAGGAAGGCACAAGAGACAACTGTGGACAAAACCCGTAATAAACAATGCCCCCCTCCTATTCTGTAATCTTTTGGGGTCTTAGCCTGTAGCACCATATTGAAAAGGGGCTAACGCCAGGAAGTGCAAAAGTTGGGGCAGCGGGGAAAGGAAATGGAGGTAAACATTTTAAAAGATCCTTAAAACATAACCTTCATTTAATGAGAAAATCGGGGGTGCATTCATGTTAATGGCTCACATAAATCACCTTCTTTGAGAGGAATTCAAATGTGCATTTAGGAAAAGACACTAACATTTTCCAATCGTTTAGTGGTGTGCAGAGAAAAAGAGAAATTAGGTAAATGGTGGAGATAATAGGTTTTCACCCCCCCTAGGGGCTGGTGTAGCCCAAGATAATGCTAGAGTTTCCATTTTAGCTAGGCGCTGATATATTTCATGCTTACATTAATCTTCAGGCTTCCTACTTCCAAAAAGGCACATAAATGGGGCCATTTTCACTACGCCCAGCTGTCTGCTTACTTTGTGGCTTGTTCTCATATATGTCTACTGAACTTCAGACTGGTATTTATTTTTTTAAATTAATAATTACAAAGTAATTCATGGGTGCCGTAACAAGTTAAACAAATCAGAAGTATATAAAGAAAAAGTTAAAGTCTGACTCCCACCCATTCCAAATCCTAAGGTAACCGGTGTTAACAGGTTGATGAATATCCTTCAACACCTACGGCTACTGGGAGTGAAACTGGTGTGACCACTTTGGAAGGCAATTTGGTAATTGCTATAAAATCTGAATTGCACAAACTCTTTGATCCAACAATTACACATCTCAGAATTTGTCTTACAGGCATACCTGAAAACACAGGATACTCTTTGTAGTATTGTTTATAGTAGCAACAGTTTAAAAACACCCTAAAAGTCTGATTAAAGTCTGATTATGATGCATATTAAGTGTAGAATACTATATAGCTCTAAAATATAATGAAGTAGACTGATAGGAAATGAAAAACCAATGTCCAGAATAATGTTACCCGGCTAATTTTTTTTCTATATATTTTTAGTTGGCCAATTAATTTCTTTCTATTTTTAGTAGAGACGGGGTCTCACTCTTGCTCAGGCTGGTTCTGAACTCCTGACCTTGGTTCTGAACTCCTGACCTTGAATGATCCTCCCGCCTCTGCCTCCCAGAGTGCTAGGATTACAGGCAGAAGCCACCATGCCCGGCCTAGTCTCATTTTTTAAAAAGTCTTTTCCCCCAGTGAATTGAAATGCCAACTGTCATAGATTAACTTTCCACGTGTGCTAATTAATGTTACTTTGCTCCCTCGGATTCATTCTCTGCCCAGCCCTGTATGCTAATGAGCCAACCCTAGGGTCTATATCATCCAGGCCCACTTGCTTCCTGATTTAAAATTGGCTTTGGCCAACAGGACACACTGGCAGATCAGAGGTCAAAAAGAGAGAGTTGTCAGAATATTTCTTACCTCATTCCTTCCTTGCCTAGTCACCAAAGTGCCTCAACCTCCCCTTTGGTTCCCTTAACCCTGCCTAAACTCTACAAATAGACATGTCTCTAAGTTCTCTTCTAAGTCTCATTTGAATTTTATTTTTAGATTCACTATCTTTTCTTGTTTCTATTTTATGTGAATATGGCAGTTTGAGTACATTTTAATACATACCCAATTTAATATCTGGTTGTTCAAGTACTTCAATATTCATCTGCTCTTTCAACATTGTCTTGGAAATTTTAACATGTTAATTTTTCCACATGAAATAATTAATCTTGTCAGTTCAAAAAAATTAAAATTATGATTAATATTGCATTACATTTGGCTATCAATTTGGTAGAGATTATCATTTTTATGATGCAGGTTTTCCCATTATGGAACATGTATTTTCAAACACCTATTACAACCCTCAACTCAATATGCAGGAAGCAGATCAAATCAATTATTGCTCTTTCAAAATTCTTTATTTTTTAATTCCCTCTCACATAATAGTATTCAGAGTTACCCATGCTCAAAACCTAATGTCACTTTCACTTATTCTGTCATGGCCCACATCCAAACAGTTGCCAAGTCCTGTTAATACTAACTGAAAACTATCAAATTCTTTCCTCACCCTCTCAAAACTACAGACTCAAGTTCTCATCATCTCATCAATGAATTGCCACTTATAGCCCTTAATGGTCTCCAATCTCCAGCCTTCTTTAAGTCGATTTTTCACACTGTTCCCCAAATTAGAGTTTGAAAATACAGATGTGAAAATGGCATTCCTCTGCAGAAAACCTTCAATAGTTCCAATGTAATTAAGTCAAAACATCTTTCACATTCTTCTTCCACCTACCTTTCTGGTTCCTTTTTCTGCCATTTGCCACTCCCTCCCCAAAATACACACACACACACACACAGTCCCCCACACTCTAGCCACATGGGTTCATTTGTCATTTCCCAGACAATCTATTTTCTTTCTTTTTTTATTTTTTGAGACAGAGTCTTGCTTTGTTGCCCAGGCTAGAGTGAGTGCCATGGCGTCAGCCTAGCTCACAGCAACCTCAAACTCCTGGGCTCAAGCAATCCTACTGCCTCAGCCTCCCAAGTAACTGGGACTACAGGCATGCGCCACCATGCCTGGCTAATTTTTTTCTATATATATTAATTGGTCAATTAATTTCTTTCTATTTATAGTAGAGATGGGGTCTCGCTCTTGCTCAGGCTGGTTTTGAACTCCTGACCTGGAACAATCCGCCTGCCTCAGCCTCCCAGAGTGCTAGGATTACAGGTGTGAGCCACCATGCCTGGCCTATTTTCTTTCTGTCTTTTGCAATGGCCCTAGTCTCATGCTGTCCAATATGGTGGCCACCAGCCATGCATGGCTTTCAAGCATGGCCAGTCCAAATTGAGACATGATGTACTTGTGAAATGAACACTGAAATTTCAATTCTTTGTACCAAAATGTAATGCCAAATATCTTATTAATAATGTTTTATTAAAAAGTATTCTATGTTGAAATGATAATATAGCAGATATATTCGGTTAAAGAAAATATATTGTTAAAATTAATTTCATCTGTTTCTTTTTACTATTTTAATGTGTCTACTAGACAATCTGAAATTTCCTGTGTGGCTCACGTTATATTTCTATTAGAAAACACTGCTCTAGTCTATTTTTCTCCTTCTGATGAGATCTAATTTGTTCTTAAACCTTGGTTCAGATGTCACTGTGAATTCTCCTTTGTGAAGCCTTCCCAGCTCCCTCATTCCAGGTTAAATTAATTATTTCTACCTATGTCCCCAGAGCACTTTGCATATACCTCTATTGCAGCACTTACCTTATTATAATTTCATTATTTGTTTATATGTCTGTTTTTACCTTTTTTTTTGTATCTTTGTGTTCTTTGTTTCCTTAGTCTCTGAATAGGTTTAGTGCTCAATCAATTTGTGGTACTTAAGTTGGAGGAAGAACTAGTACTACCAAAAACTGAGACTAAGGATAATCATACAGTTTACCCCTAAGCTTATCACATATAAGACAGGAAAGGAAAACACCATTTTATGTAACTCTAGTAAGAGAAAACTTTCAGTTTGTCAGGAGACCAAACTTTTCCTAGCACTAATTCTAGGACAGATTTATTGCATGAAAATTTATATGAGACATTGAACCACATAGTACATCAGGTCTTTAATCAGGGGTTTACAGAAAATACAGAAATATTCCTTATATGGCCATTTCTAATATCAACCAAGACTATATGCAGACAACATAACACTACAGCACAGCTAAAAGAAAGCCATTTAGAGTCTAGAGTAAGACAGTCCAAATTGAGCTCTCTGGTGATCTCACTTGATAAAGAAAAAGAATCCAGAGGTATGGTTTTTTTTAATTTAGTCTGATAATCTTTGTCTTTTAGGTGGAATGTGAATTCTATTTATTAAAATTTTATTTATTAAATTTTTAATAAATTTATTTATTAAAATTTTTTATTTTATTTATTTATTAAAATTTTAATATTGGTAGTTTCAAATCTTTCATCATATAATTTGTTTTCTATTTGTTCTTTGTTCCTTTATTTCTCAATTTATTTCTTCATTTGGATTAATTACATATTTTATTATTCCATCTTTCTCCTCTATAAGCTTTTTAGTTATATATTTTATTATGTTTCTTTTTGTAATTATTCTATTAATAAAATTTAGAAATTGTTTTAAATGTATGTTGTTGACAAAAGAAAATATTTAACCTGAGGACAAAAAAATTCAGAGAAAAGGAATTGTAAAAGAAGTACTAAATACATACTAACCAGCAAAAAGCTGGCATAGCTATATTAATATCATATAAATATGATTTTCAGACAATATTACATAATGACATATGAATATATATGAATCCTTAGTGCTTCAATTTTCAAACACATGAGATATTTATAAAACCTGACCTTATACTAAGTCATAAAGCAAATCTTTGAACTATCAAAAAATCAACATAATACTCACTACATTGCCTATTCATAATTAATTAAAAATAAAATATGTTAACAAAAAGACAACTTCCCTAAATATCCACATTTGGAAATTTTAAAATGCAATTATAATGAGTTCATGGATCAAGGAATAAATCAAAGTAGAAATTGCAAAATATTTAAAAACCTAACAACATGAAAATATTATCCAATAGTAAAAACCTATTGGATGCAGCCAAAGTAGTCCTTAGAAAGGTATCTACACTCTTAAATGCATAGATTAGAAAAGACAAATGACTGGAAATAAATGCTTTCAAATAAATGCTTTTTCAGGGCATGGAAACAAAAACACAAACAGTATAGTTAAAGGAAGTACAAGAAAAGAAATAATAAAGATAAGAATAGAAATTATTGAAATAGAAAAGAAACACTAGAGGATCACAAGAACCAAAAGCTGACAATTTTTGTAAAGCTAATAAAACAGAAATAAACAAACAAAATATCCTGGCAAGTTTGATCAGGGGCCAAAAAAAAAAAAAAAAAAAAAAGGCAGTACAAATATATTAGGAATAAAAAAGGGATCAGTAGACTTTTTCTTTTAATCATATACATTAATTTTAACTCTTTTGGTCATAAAGAATCAAAACATCAACACAAACCAGCTTAAATAAATATTGAAAGTATTAACTCATATTCTGAAAGAGTCCAGAGATAGGCATAGCTTTAGGCACAGACTAATCAAGAGTTTAAATTATATTCCCATGAGCCAAATTCAAACCTGTTGCTCTCATTCTCCCAAGTCTACAAATCTACTCTCTGCTGTGTTAGTTCTGTTATTGTAAAACAGACTCTCGCCCCGTAGGATAACAGAGCTAAAGCCAATATCTTCATAACTACAATCTGGAACAAAAGGAACAGTGTCTCAGTAAATGTATCATTGTGTTTTAGTGACTCTCATTGGCTGGTGAATCCTAATCCAGTCACTGTGGCCCAGGGAATGTGATGCTCTGCTTGACTGAGTCTGAATCACGTGTCTCAGCTGGAGCAGGGAACAGAGTCAACATAATTAGCAGCACATTAACCAAAATCGAGGTGCAGTTAGAGAAGAATGGTGAATGCCTGCTGTAGGGCACAAATATCAGATGTGCATTTCACCATGACTTCAGTCAAATGTTTTATTTTAAATAGGGCTCCAACCTTGAGCGCACCAAGATGAATTAATTGCCAATGTCCCCCTACATAACAAAATAAATTTGGTCTGTTGCATGAAATGATTCAATACTATCTAGTCCACTTAAAGGACGAGGCCATTTGCC
Organism: Microcebus murinus; assembly: GCF_040939455.1. NCBI lineage: Eukaryota > Metazoa > Chordata > Mammalia > Primates > Cheirogaleidae > Microcebus > Microcebus murinus. The sequence goes on from NC_134113.1 coordinate 39,746,443, forward strand.
AGAAGTCACTATTTGGGTTTGGGCAAAATTGGTACTGACTTGTCCTTTTCAACGGGTATTTGCCAACAGATTCAGTAACTTCTCAAGGTCAGTTCCTAAATCACTTTGCCCTTTTCAGCTAGGTCTTTAATAAACAGAATTATTTTGACTTAAGAGCAGCACAATACTCTGTATGAAGTTTGTTCTTTGTTCATTTATTCAAGAAATATTTATTGAGTGCTGACTATGTTCCAGGCATTTCATTTACTGGTGGGGAAATAAAAGCAAATCACAAAGACCCCAACTCCTGCCCTCATGGAGTTGACAGCACTGAGCCTACAAGAGGAATACATTTTCAACTGTCATGAAGCGCGTGAGTTATTTCTACATCCTTATTAAAGCATTTTGCACTGCAGATTTCACAGGTCATTAATCTGACCAAGTGAGGAGAACATTTTGTTTTTGTGGGAAAGTTCTCTGGTCACTGGGGAACATTGTCACTGGTATTTAGACGGAGCTTTTGATGGAAGAACAAGTGGAACTACAATAATTTGTCCAGCCTGCAATCTAGACCTTATCCTCCTCCCAACTTCAATTTGGTGGACTTTTAAGAATGGGTGGCTTGGAGGAAGGGAGTAGAGTATAAAGAAAAAAGAAAGGGCCAGAAGCATAAAAAGAGAAACAAGTTAGGGAAAGGTGGGTAGAGGAAAAAAAAAAAAAAAACAGAGTAGGTGATACAGATTAAATTGTGCCTCCCAGGACATGGATAAATATTTGTCTATTGCTTGTTGTCAACATCTTTTCCAGGACTCATTTAGAGTCCTGGGAAAGATGCCTCCTTTGAACGATTCAATGACTATTTCAAATGATCTTCAAAACTTTGGACAAAAACACTATTGACTGAAGACCCAGAAAACTAATTTTATGCCATCCTGACTTAATTATGGCAGAGAATAATTGACGCCATATAAAAATTCATGTTATATTCATGCCATACCTCTTAGCAAACCAGTTCAGTTTAGATTTCTCTTACATACTTGTCTAACAAGAAAATATTTTATCGCAAAACAAAGGAAAGAAAATCAAAATGCAAATTCAAATGAGTGGAAGCTATGTATTTTCAAACAAGGAGAATAATTATGCGTACAACATCATAAGCTGGTCTTCAAAGAATGTAGGCAGTGATTGATGTCAAGTACTCCTACCAGTAGACAAAAGTTCTCTTTAGAATAAAGACAATAGCGAATGTAATTTACATTTGTTGCAGAATAAAAGTAAATGTTTCAAAAAATATTTTTTAATCAAGAAACCAAAGAGTGTCATTCTAATGTGAGAAGTAAAATTTGAACATCTTACAAAATGAAACATTTAGAAAATAGAAGAAAAGAAAGAAGAAAAGAAAATTAGAAAGGTCTGCTTAAAAAGTTTTTTGAAACCTAAGAGAAAATAAGTTGGAAAGTTAATTGAGTTTGTGGGACCCAGTTGGGATGGCTTTCCATATGTAAGACTCTCTTGCATCTGGATTGTAAAACAGAATCAATGTCAAGTTTTTACCAAAAAAAAAAAAAAAGTTAATATTTCTCTTGTAAACACAAAAGTCTTCAAGGTCCTGCTCCATTTGCCTGCTTTTCTACCTCAGCTCCTACAATTCCACTCTGGACCACTGCCCTCCAGCTATGTTGTCCTTCCTAGTAGTGCTTTTGGAGCACAGCCAGGCACTCTATGCCCCCAGGGCTTTTGCAGTGGTCCTTGCCTTTGATTAGAACCCTCTTCTCTCAGGCTACTATTAATCCATAGCCCCCTGCATTTTTGAAATCTTTGTTCAGTGAGGTCATTCCTGATACTCTACTTAAAATTGCAAACCCCCTCCCCTGCTTTATTTCTCCCCATAACACTTATCATGTGGCCATCACAAAAGCAGAGATTTTTGTGTTTTGTTTTCCACATATTGTGCCTGGCACAGAGTAAGTGCTCAATTAATATTTGTTGAATGAATTAGTGAGAAAATGTTGGTATCTGAAAATGGGGCTACAGCCATGGTTAGTGGCCATGGTTAATCATATTCTGAATAAAATTAGTCCCATCCAAAATCCTATCTCCAGGCACTGTACTAACTCTTAGGATCTGGGTTCTTCCCAGAGACGAACCTGAGACAAACTGCTTGCAGGTAGTTTGTTTGCAAAGTGATCCCAGGTATTAGGAATGAGGCAGAAATGAGGGCCAAAGAGGTGTGAAATAAACAAGAGTTAGTGAAATGGACACGAGAGAAAGGCAATACACAGGACCAACCGATAAAGGGGCAGTACCTACAAAGCAAGCAGTGTTAGTAGGTAAGCAAGGGTAGGTGATATCCAAAAGTGAGGACAATAAATCCTGTTGGGGCAAGAATGGAGAAGAGTGAGGGTGGGGTTGACGTTGGACAGTGTCACAAAACCAAGCAGAGCAACGGAAACTGGTGAGTTCTAACTTTGCCGTGTAATGTCTGATTTCGGGGTGAAGCAATTGCTCAGAAAAGCATAATGATGAGAATAGGCTTCATGAGCATGTAATCTGCATTTGCACAGGACCCGCATTTGGTTTAACCTCTGCTCTAGTGTCTTAAAATTCCTAATATTTTACTGTTGAACTTGTGTTTTGTAGTGAAGGTTGGCGGACAATGGTGAATGCGCATGAGCAGAGGAAAGAGGCTTGCAGTGCGTGCAAGCGGCTGCACGGAGGGCTGAGATCCACGGGCACGATGGGCAGCAGGTAATGCACAGCAGTGTCCTGCGGCAGTCCCCAGGGGACAGCCAGACTGGAACCTGGGCTTAGATTGGCAGTAGCAACAGCGGCAGCAGCAGCAGAAGTAGCAGCAGCAGTGGGAATGGCAGAAATCACAAGAGAGAGGAAGAAGGGCTTTGTGTGCAGCCAGCACCAGGACCTGCAGTGGAAGGCCAGCTGGCGCGTCCGCCCCTGCCTGTCTGCAGAAATATTAACAGGGACTATAATTGCTGGCACTCAGACAGTAAACCTAACCAGTGAATTATTACAAAATAAAAGTGTGTACACGTGGACATGGAAATAGAGCATGTTAGGGAATTATTAGAATTCTTGAAAGAGTTCACAGTCTCTGGTTTTGAAAACTGCTGCAATATTGCAAAGCAAATGTCTACAGGCTTAGAAATGGAAATTACATTTAAAAAATTTTCACATTCAATGAGAAAGGTCCCTGTTTTCATCTGAAGCTTTGACTGAACCAATTATTAACAGGGAAAACAGTTTTAAAATTAATTTTGTTCTTGTAATTAAAGATGCAGCAATAGAATTCATAAAAGGACATTTTCAATTATATACATATCGGAAAGCCTCTTTCAGTTTCTTGTATTGGCCTCCACGATTTCCAGAAAACCCCAGAGAAAAAATTTAAATGCCATTGTATAAACTTAACATTTAAAGTTAAATTCAGACTTACACAAAACTGACTTGTACAGTTAAAACTTTTTTTAGAAAAATTAATCCCCTGGAATCATCAGCCCTATATATACTAACATTTTTGTATCAGAATAATTTATCAAAAATTTATACTAATGTTGTCAGACTATAAAATATTCTTAACAGCTCCAGCAACAGTTGCATCAACAGAAAAAATCTGCTAAAAATTACAAATTATCAAAAATTATTTGCCATCTTACATTTGCTAAGAGTAACTGGCATCGCTTTTAATTCTATTGATGGGAAAGTACAGATTTTGTTGATCTTATAAATGAATTTGCAGAAAAGTTGAGCCTGAAAAATCTTATGATCGATAAATATTTCACAATAAGAAAGTAGTATTATTTATTTTACTATATACAATTATGGCACCGAAAATATTTTTGTTAGGTAGACAATGAGGGATTCTGGGTCTTCTAGGGACAAAGTGGGTGCTGCTGCCCTCGTCTTGGTCCTGCCCAGCCCCTATTCTCCATACCTGGGGGAAGAGGGAATACCTTATGAATCTGCCAATCAGAACTTGGTGGACCAGCTGCAAAAGAATGCAGAGGACTCTCTAGTCCACAGACCAAGTGGGTACCATAAAGTCCAGAAGTGACGTAAAACCCACATGCATAGTTAAGTTTTAGGTCATGTGACTTCCTACTGTCTAATCAAAGTGGTTCCATGATGACCACTGAACCACAAGCAAGGTCCTTATCCAGACTCTATAAAATAGGATGCAGACCATAGCCAACTCACTCTCTTTGCCCTTCCTTTTGTCTGCCTTGCTGCAACAGTGGGTCCGGTCATCATCTGTGGTGTATGTACCATGTTCTATAAACCTATATGTTGGTCTTACCCTATAATCCTATCTTTCTCTCCTCAATAAACCTCATTTTCATGCTTGCCTAACTTTGGCCTATCTGGTCATTTTTCGGCCATGAGCGCACCAACAACCGATAGTTTCAGACTGAAACTTAATATTTTTCATTTTTGTAATTTACAAGTTTATATGGCTACTCACATATCACTATTACCCCTGTTATGTTTTACAAAATATTTTTAAAGACGAAAGCTTTATAGTTTAGAACTTTTTAAAAAAATTTTATTTTATCTTCAAATATTTTTTATTTTTACTTTGTTTTTTCTTTTTCTTTCTTTCTTTTCTTTTTTTTTTTTTTTTTTTTGAGACAGTCTCACTGTGTTGCCTGGGCTAGAGTGCTGTGGCGTCAGCCTAGCTCACAGCAACCTCAAACTCCTGGGCTCAAGCGATCCTCCTGCCTCAGCCTCCTGAGTAACTGGGACTACAGGCATGCACCACTATGCCCGACTAATTTTATTTTATATATATATATTTTTTAGTTGGCCAATTAATTTCTTTCTATTTTTAGTAGAGATGGGTCTCGCTCTTGCTCAGGCTGGTTTCGAACTCCTGACCTTGAGCAATCCACCCGCCTCGGCCTCCCAGACTGCTAGGATTACAGGCATGAGCCACCACGCCTGGCCTGTTTTTTTCTTTTTAGACTCTGACCTCATGACCTAAGTTTAGGACCTTTAATGGCAATTTTTTTTTCCTTTCTGAAAAGAGGGCTTCATACTTTTATTTTGCACTGAGCCCCATAAATTATGCAGCAAGCCCTGATCATAGTCTTTTGAAACTTCACACTATGGTTCAAATGTGTTCCCCAAAGTTCATGTGTTGGGCAGTTAATCCCCAATGCAACAATGTTGAAAAGTGAGACCTTTAAGAGGTGATTAGGTAATGAGAGTAAAGCCATGGAGGCAGACATTAATGAGTTAATGTTGTTATCATGGGAGTGGGTTTGTCATTGCAAGAGTAGGATCATTATAAAAGCAAGTTCTGCCTCCTCTTGCTCAGTCTCTGGCACTTGCTCTCTTGCCCTTCCCCCTTCTGACATGAGATGACACAGCAAGAAAGCTGTCACCAGATTCAGCCCTTCCACCTTGGACTTCCCAGCCTCCAGAACTGTGAGCCAAATAAATTTTTTTCCTTTATAAATTACCAAGTTTCTGGTTCTGTTATAGTAGCACAAAATGGACAAAGACACTTCACCATTTCAATCTGGACATCAATATGAAAGAAAAGAACACAAGGAAGAAATTAAAAAGTGTGACATGTAAAAAGAAACCAGCACCAGGCAATGGTCCTTTCTGATTGTCTTTACTTTAGGAAAGTAATTGATTAAAAAAAAAAAAATCAGGGGGAAAAAAATCTTCCTTTTAATATAGATCTTTTTACAAAGACAAAACCAAGAACCTTGAAGAAAGAATAAAATAGTTGCATTGCATATGGAAAAATTTGTAAGTTCCTAGCCACAAAAACCTCATGATATTGGCAAGACCAGGGTTGAATACATGAAGAATTTTAAAAATCAGATTAAATAGCATGGTAGAGAGTTAAAGTAAATGCAAACCAAGTGGCAGAATACAATATTACAGATAATGAGGGCTCTGGCAAAAGAGTAGCCAATGTTTTAAATCAAAAGGTGCTCCTAAGTGTAAGATGAATAAGTCTTGAGCTTGAACATACACCATGAGTACAATAGTTAATACAATTGTACAATAGTTAATACATGAGTATAATAGTTAATACAAAACACAATTGTATTGTGTTTGGGATAATTGCAAAAAGAGTAGCTTTAGGTTCTCTCACCAGGAAAAAAAAAGTAACTATGTGGGATGATAGATATGTTAATATGCTTAACTATAGTTACCATTTCACTATAAGAATATCAAAACAGCATGTTGTATACCTTAAATATACACCAAAAAAGAGAAGCTCATAAGATCTAAGATTGAGAGATTTTTTTATTTGGACCAAGATAGCAAGAAGCTGTCAAGTGGGGCTTGGCACCAAAGGAAGGGATACAAACTGTTATTTTTCTCAGATATTAAAACACTAGCTGGTTGGCCACAATCATTACTTTCATTATGTCAATACATAGAAAGCATGGTCAAAAGGCAAACTGGAGTTAGATAGGTTTCTTTTTCCACTACTAATTATCTACACGACACTAGGCAAATTTAGCCTTGCTTTTTCCTAATCTGAAAACTGTAGGAATTTACATCATCTTCCCACTTGCAGAACTTGGTAGAGATAACATATGTGAAAATTCTTTGAAAAAATAAAAAATAGTAGTCAGAGCCTTAAATTATACATTCCAGCACTTAGAAGAGCTCTTTTATGTCAAAAAAGAATGGTTTTCCTGTAATTTAAGAAAAAGACTGTAATTTCAGTGGAGAGTTCATCAGTAGCAAGTTCTATCTTAAATATTCCTAAAAAACCATCTATCAAATGATGAACAGCAAAGACACCAGTAATTACTGAGCTATCCTCCTCAAATTTCTCCTAAACTGATCATAATCTTGATAAACAACTACCAACATAGAAATAGCTGACCAATGGAAAAGTGCAGTAGTGAACAAAATCTGGGTTAGAGTCCAAAATAAATACCAAACCATTTAAAAATAGCTTCATGATTTGGTAAACACTAAAACACAAACACATAAAACTTTTGAAGTTATTTTGGATAAATGGTGATAAACATGATAAAAATATCCTGAATTTTAAAATCAGACATGAGTTTTCCCCAAGTTCTCTATGAGCCCTTAGCAAAGTGTCGTTCTGGAGAGTCTATAGAATAAAAATGCAACTTTGGAAACAGTCTACCCAATTCTGGGTCATGGTTATGTAACCTTGTACATATTTCTATTATTTTCAGAGAACTCTTTTAACCATTTGTAAATGGAACAATAATAAGCACTCTGCCTGTTGCGTGATGCTTTAAAAGGACCAAACCAGAAAATGCTTTAAAAACTATGAGAATCTGTGCAGTGAGAAATTTCTACAGTTTTCACTATGCTGCTAGGCTCAGCAGCTTGATCTGGAAAGAGCCAGGGATGGTAAGGAGGTGAGAATTTAAAGAGTTCTTTATCTAAGTCCATAATCAATAAAAAGAGGACAGAATCCCTTTAGTGGGCTTTGCTAGAAATGAGACAGAAAGGAACTAAAAATAATGAACTGGTGATCTCTAAAGCAATTAACTTGTGTTCTCTAGAAATCTGTGTCTGTCTAGCCAAAAAATGAAGAAGTATTACTTTGCATAAATGAAACAGATTTATAGGGAATATATCAGAATTTCTTTATTCAAATAAAATGTCACCTGCCTCAAAATAACCACGTCTTCAAAATAGACATATTTATTCCAACTACTATCTTCACTTCTCTCCACTCCCTCAGTTCAAACTACTTTTAGATTTGCTACACACTTCATAAACCAAAAAGATGCTATCCAGAATTGGCCCCCAAACATTTTCAGTTCCTGACAAAATTTAAATCTGTCTTAAAAAACACATTTTGCTAGGATTAGGGATTATTCAAAAGAAAGTGCCACAAGGTCTTCAATTAAAGGCAGTCACAAAAGAGAATTTTTAAACTGTTTTAGCAATAGCAGTTTCAATATTTTAAATAATACTTGATTAACTTTCCAAGGTAATTTTCTAAAGATACTATCTAAGCAAGTTATGGTTTCGTTCCATTGTTAGTCTTATTACATTGCCTCATGCACATGTGTTCATATGCTCAGGTGTGCATAGCTATACCTATGTGTATGTACATGTCAGTCATAGCATGAATTCTTTAGTAATGCTTTATCAGAATAAAAAGTTTAAGCAAGTTACCCCAGGAAATTAGGAAATTTTTAGAGGAAAGAATGCCCAGTCCTAGAGTGGCAAATACTTTTTATTTCAATGCTCTATTTTTGTTTTCATCACACCACTGATTACTTACTTTATGTTATCTTGTGTATTTTCTTTTTCTCCCAACTAGTCTCTAAGCACCATATGAGTAGGGCCTTTGGAACCGTGTTCAACTCTATAGCCCAAGGCCTGGAACATGATGAATGCTTGATAGATATTTTTGGACGGAAGGAAGGAAGAAAGGGAGGGAGGGATGGAAGGAGGGAAAAGAGAGAGGAGGAAAGGAAGGGAAGAAGGAAGGATTCCCAGGTCTGGGCTGAGCTTGCATTCCCTTCTCTGTGAAGGCAGTCAGCTGGTGGCCCAGTCTACACTGACTAAAGAACAAGTGAGGGAGCCGAGGATAATTAGATGCTCTTTCCCACCCAAACTCTGAACTGTTTTCATCCACAACACTTCTGACACTAAATTCTCCGACTCTCTGCACACTAAGTTCCTACAATTCAGTTCAATTCAGACCCTAACTACCCAGAATTATTAGCACACATCTCGCAGGTTAAGGGTCAGTCCCACGAGACCACCCTCATCTCAGACACCGGTGCAAAGTCACAGGTTGCCACTTACACTTCTGACTGAAGGAGCTACAAATTCAGCGTTTCCCATTACCCCCTCCTCATGTCCAATAACTCACTAGAATGGCTCACAGAACTCAGGAGTGCTTTACTTACTAATGCTGGTTTATTATTAATATTATTACTATAAAGAGTTCAACTCTTCCATGCTCTCTCCAGGAACACCACCTTTCCAGTGGTGTTCTTATCGAACGTACCTTTCGTGTTCATATTGAGGTACCTTTCCAGTACCTCGATATGTTCACCAATCGGGAAGCTCTCTAAAGAGTCCCATTTATGAAGAGTTGTTGAGGGTTTTTATGGAGGTTTCGTTATGTAGGCATGATTGATTAAAAATCACTGGCCCTTAGTGATTGAACTCAACCTCTTCCCCAAGGTCATGCCTTGGCCTTTTTGACAACCAGTCCCTATCCTGAAGCTATTTAGGGACCACCCCCAGCTACCAGTCATCTCACTGACATCCAAAAGTCAATCTTTTTTTTAATTAATTTATTTTTATTTTAGCATATTATGGGGGTACAAGTGTTAAGGTTACATATATTGTCCATCCCCACCCTCCCCCCTCAAGTAAGAGCTTCAAGTGTGTCCATCCCCCAAACATTGCAAAAGTCACTCTTAGCACTCAAGAGATTCCATGGATTTTAGGAGCTGTGTGCCAAGACCTGGGGACAAATACCAAATATCTATTTCTCGCTGGACCACAACCTTTCACCCACTCCCAATAATCTCTGCCAGTTACCACCCCCACCAACACCTTCATTTTTTGATGTATGTTCTTAATCTTAAAGTTCTATGCAAATTCAGCTTAAGCCAAAGATTCCAGCCATTGTTGCCCCTTCTGTGTAGAAATTATGGAGCTACCTGAGAAACCCAGAGTTCTGAGTGTTTTGTTATGGGCAGGTGCTATGGTATCAGATGAAGATGCTATAGTCTCACTATCTTTCCTTTTGTCTGTCTCTTTCTCTCTCCCTCCTTTCCCCACCCAGGGTCACACCCTCCTCCTCCAGGGGTTCATCCACAAGGACCCATTAGCCTGGCCTCATATTCACTAAAGTCTGAAATGTAGACTTCAGACGTTATAGTTGGCTTGGAGGCTGGGAGTCATGTTAAAAGAGAAGTTTGTTAAATGTAAACATTTAAAAATAAATGTGATCCTGTTGGGGCCTTTCTTCATGTTTAAAGGTATTAGAAAACTGAAGAAATGGAACTGGCTTGGACATTCTCAACCTCTAAGAGGTCCTGATATGATGGAGAATTCTGGCTTCTAATTATTTGACCTTGAATATATTTCTCTCTCTTAGAAACTCAGTTTATTCATTTCTAAAATGAGATAATAATTCCCACCTTGCCTATTGTATGGTGCTGTTAAAAGGACCAGATACGGAAATGCCTTGAAAACTGTCAGGAGATTGACAGTGAGGTGAAAGTCAAGATCTTAGCGTTAGGATCCAACACCTCCACTGGCCAAATCACTAACCCACATTGTAAACAGAAGGGCTCACCCAGATCTGTTTTGAATCCCTGCCAGCTATCAAATTTTATGATGTTAGGAAATGAGGGATGATTATCATCACTTCCCTTTCACCTTTGGTAGCTGCTGCCAAGTTTACAACAGAAGGAGCTAAAAGAAATTGGCCTTTTTGGATATTACTTTTATTATATGGAATTAAGAGTTTAATATTAACAAACTTTGGGAAGCTGATCAGAGGGTGGAGCTGAAAGTAGCCGCAGTAAGTTTATGGAGGAAATTGCATTTTCAAGTCAGTAGCTGAGCAAATTTAATAAAAGAAAAAAGAAAATTCTTTATGCTTCTAGCTGCTGTGGGTTGCAGGTAACTCATCTTAACACTCTTTAGAACTTCAGAACTAATGGGCTGCAGCCAGTGTGTATTATTACATGCAATTCAAAGCATCTAGCACAAAGGAAATGAAAGCTGAGGGCTGGTAGGGGAATGTCAGAGAAATGGTGAATTTGGTCTACACATGTTTTCCTAATAATGAGACAACTGATAAAAGGAATGTCTGCTTTGAGTTTAATAGATAATGGCTTGGATAAAGCAAGAGATAAAAGTATTCATAAAAATAGAGTTCTAAATTCACCCGTGAGTATCAAAATCTCTTTTAAGTAAATAATTTCACTAGTTGCCCACAAACAGACATGAATTCCATTTTCCTGGGTTCTAATCCCCTTTTCTCACTTTTAAACCCTGTCCCTCAGTAATTGTTCTAGTCTCAAACATCACTGTTATCACAGTTCCATGAACTCTTTCAGAGCCACAATTAGTCTTAATTCCCTAATTCTTTACTAACTGATACTGTTAATAGATAATAAATATTAGCCATCCAAACTTACAAAAATAGTAATTTAGGCAATTAATTAATGAAGAATTGTTCAGTTTTAGGATAGTATCCCTAGTCATAAATCAAACAGTTATGTTTCAGAAATTGTGTAATTTACCATGCTATAATGTAGTTCACATAAATAATATTTAACTTTATTCCCGATATCAAGGAGCCAATGATCTTATCTCTCAAGTAAAAAAAAATAAAATCAGGATTGCACCATCTGCTATCATTCTAATCAAGGCTGGATTCCAAGGACACTCATTTAAGGATGCTCACCCCTGTATATCCGTCACTGTGTGCTTAAAACATTGCAAATGGGCGACCAGTGGAGTGAGTCCCAAGCATAGACATATTTTGTTTGAATAACACAGGATTTAAAAATTTTTTCAGCAGACATTAAAAAATATATAGACACTGAGCTGACTTTTCTTTAAAAATTGGAAGGTCTGGCAATAATGGACACTGTCTATTCTATCTTTCTTTTCCTTTTCCCTGTCATTCTCTATTCAAACACACTGGTCCATTTCATTTATTTAGATTTCCTGACTGGCCCCATTGGGATATGAGTTTTTACTACCTCTTCTGTAAGAACTTAGATCACAAGACTGGTAGTGTCTTTGTTTGGATTTCCTTTATTTACAGTACAATTTAAAAGGTTTTCCTGCTTCTGAGTTGTCTTAATGTCAATATAATAGGACCGACTTAATAGGAATAGACTAGAAAGACAGACATTCCTTAAACATATACTAGTGATATAAATAGAAAAAGTACAGAGAGTGAGGGCATGTTTCTAGTTTAAGAGAACTTGAATTTCAGTAAGCTTCTAAGCTCAAGAAACTAACTTTCTGGTGAATCCTCAAATTAAAGTGATTAAAAAAAAGTAAACTCATGTGATACATACTATAAACCAATTAAATTCTTAGGAGATAATTACTGAAAATACAGTCCCTGGTTGTAGATCAGGAGTTCCCAAACTTGGAACTGCTTTGGAAGCTTTAAGAAAATGCTAGAGTTTAAATCCACTAAAAAGATTTGTATTTAATTGGTGTAAAGTGTGGCCTGGACATTGGGATTTTTAAAAGTTCCTCAGGTGCTTCTAAAATGTGACAAAATTTGAGAAGCATTGCTATAGACACTGATTTAGCTGTCATTAAAGATTAGGGCTTTTGCCTCTTGAAAAATCAATTCTAGTTCTTAAGATTAAAGCAAATTATCTACATGTTTCCAAAGCTCAAAAATGTGTATCATGTCATTAAACTATGGATTTGAGAGAATAAGGGGTCAGAGGGCAAATCTTTTTATCCTAAAGGAAAATGTTATCTGATCCATCAAAAGAACTTCTACAGTCCTATTTGAACTTGAACAAGTTAATTCCTGAACTAGACCTTGATTTCCTTATTTGTAAAATAGGGACAATAATTCCTACCTTATAAGATTGTTCTGTTGATTAAATGAGATAAAGCATATAAAGCAAATAGTTGGTTCTTAATAAATAGTAACTATTTTTTATAAATCTGATATTCAGTGACTATAGTTTTTCCTTAAAGCCATAGCTAATATTAATCTCTCTCTTCCCTTATATTACACAGCAATCCAATTTCAAATGCTTTATTTTATATTGTCCTATAATTGTTCAATGAATTGTAGTCTTACTGGATAGACAAGAATTATTTGAGAGAAAGGGATATTAAACAGACTGTTTAGCAGCAGTGATAAAAAGCTGCTTGCTTCTCATACAGTTTATTACAATATATTAGGTTGAGAGACTTGATCCTAAAATTGTTGGATGGAATTAGCAACAAATTTTACAGTGATATCCAGAAAAAGCCAATGGATCAGCCATTGGGAGGGGATTGTGAAGTAGAATTTTCCTTTTTAAAGGTAGAATAAGCTATATTTTGTGTATTAGTTTTCTATTGCAGCTGTAACAGATTACCAGAAACGTGGTGGCTTAAATACACAAATTTATTATCTTACAGTTCTGTGTGTTAGAAGTCTGACATGGATCCCACTGGGCTAAGATCAAGGTGCCAGTGGGGTGCATTCTTTCCTGGGGTCTGTGGAGGAGAATGTTTCTTTGCCTTTTCCAGCTTCTAGAGTCCACTTTCCTTAACTCTTGGCTTCCTGTATCTGTCTTTAAAGCTCGCTACGGCAGTCCTCATGCTACCAACACTCTGGTTTTCTTTTCTATAGTCACAAAATGAGTCCCTCTGACTTCTTCCTTTCCCTCTACCTCTCTTAGGGGCCCTTGTGAGCAAATGGGCCCACCTGGATAATCCAGGGTTCTCTCTCGCCATACTTTGTTAGCTGATTGGCAAACTCAATTCATCTGCTCCCTTAATTCTCCTTTGCCATGTGGCATATTTACATAGTAACAACAATGGAAAGAGAAATCAAACCAGACTGCCAATTACATAGCAAAAGGATCATCTTCTCTCTCAATTCAGTCAAGACTGACTGTTATCTCAGTTCCAGGGATTAGCATGTGGACAGCTTTGGTGACTATTATTCTGCTTACCACATCTTGATCTCATCATGAGAAGCTAAATAGGATCAATAGTTTTTAATGAAGTAAGGTCTAATACAGAACAGATTAAGACAACAGTAACTGAGCAAGTCACACGCTCACAAGGCAGCTGTGCCTCTTCTCCTCTGTACCTGATCCATGGCAGACATTGCATATCAACTAGGTATAATTGTACCCTTAGAATCTCCCCCAGAGCATGCTACTTAATCACCAGTAGGTACAGTCAAGCAGAATTGGCATGCAAACTGAAATCTATTTGCCATCCTAAATTTGAACACTATTCTCACAGGGCATTTTTTTGGAATAAGGTGATGATCTGGTGTGTTTTTTTTTTCTTTGAGACAGAGTCTCACTTTGTTGCCCAGGCTAGAGTGAGTGCTGTGGCATCAGCCTAGCTCACAGCAACCTCAATCTCCTGGGCTCAAGCGATCCTACTGCCTCAGTCTCTCAAGAAGCTGGGACTACAGGCATGCACCACCATGCCCGGCTAATTTTTTGTATATATATTTTTTTAGTTGGTCAATTAATTTCTTTCTATTTTTAGTAGATACAGGGTCTCGCTCAGGCTGGTTTTGAACTCCTGATATTGATCAATCCTCCTGCCTCAGCCTCCCAGAGTACTAGGATTACAGGCGTGAGCCACCACATCTGGCTGATCTGGTGTTTTTAAATTGGCAGACAAAAGAAATCCCAGCTGAGCAAAAATAAAGAGATCATAAGACAATAAAACAAGTGAAATAACTAATTTGATCCTTGACAGAAATGTGTGTTTCTATGATACTTTGTAGAGAAATCTTATGGTGGCCAAGAAAATCTCCATTTATTACTGGCCCTGCCTACACTATACAAACCACCTCTTGAGGTCTATTATCATGCACATTTTGTCTTAAATAGGATATTTTGCTTAGAAAAAGATCTGGATACCCGTGTATGTGTAGATATTTTAATTTAAAAATTATTATAAAACTCTACGGCCTTTTACAAGTATTTTATATAAGTAATCCATGATCAGAGTAGAGAAATTAGAAAAAACAAAAACAAAAGACAGAAGAAAAACTACACATGATCATAATCTGCCAGAAGTAAATTTTGGTGCTTATCCTGCCAGATGTGTTTACATTCATACATTCATTGATTCAACATATTTTTATACCTAGCCCTGTGCCAGGTATTATTTATTCTAGGCCTTGATGGTACAGCATGAATAAAACAGACAATATATATGCCCTTAAATGAGCTCAGTTATGTACAAAAAAATTACATTTTTTAAAAACCAAAAATTACACCATATTTTGTGTATACATAGTTTGTAATTGGCTATTTCTATGTGTTAGGTTTTTGAGGTATCCCAATAATTTTGTCAGGCTTTTATGGTTTTCCCAGTAGTCTTGATTTAACCAAGAGATATGATGAGCACTACTGCTGCATAATTGGCAGTCCAGTCTGATTTATCTTTCCATAGTTTGTTGCTATGTGATCAGAAAGGAAACCTTCTCTCAAAAAATAGAGAATTCTATGAATTCTTTAGACCACAAAAGGCTACCTAGTGAATTAAAGAGAACATCTTTCTATCTTGTTACAGTTATATACTGCTGCATAATGTGTCTCCCTAACCCTTCATGGCTTAAAACAACAACATTTTATTACCAGCTCACAGTTCTGGAGTTTTACTTATTCTTGTGCAGTTTGACAATTTCTGGTGCTAGACTCATTTTGAAGGCTTCCTCATGCCCAGGTCCCATGGATTCTGGGTATTGGCTGGAATGGCAGACAAAGTGGTGGTCCAGAACACTCCCACACAGCCCCTCTTTGTGGCCTGGGCTTCCTCACAACATGGTGGTTGGGTTTTGACATCAAGTGTCCAAAAGCACAAGGCAGAAGCTATATCGTCTGTTATGACTTAGCCTCAGAAGTCACATAGGGTCACTTACACCAGAGTCTCAAGCCTACCTCCCAGCCCTTGATAGGAGGGGCATCAGCCTCACCTTGTAAGGGCATATGCAGTGGGGTACAGTGTGGTGATCATCTGCGGGAAGTGCAATATGCCACATAGCTCAACCTCCTTACACCTTTAATCTGTATGGTTAAAATCAGGAATACCAAATTCCAGGGCCACTGTAAATTTAAGAAAAAAGTCCTGTCACTATCAAGCCTCTCTAAAATAACACATCTCAGGCTGGGCGTGGTGGCTCAAGCCTGTAATCCTAGCACTTTGGGAGGCTGACGTGGGAGGATCGCTTGAGGTCAGGAGTTTGAGAACAGCCTGAGCAAGATTGAGACCCTGTCTCTACTAAAAATAGGAAAAATTAGCTGAACTCCAGGGTACTCTAGCCCCGGCAACAGAGAGAGACTCTATCTTAGAAAAAAAATCTTAAACACATCTCAAAGATTCAGTTTAGTAAAAAAAGTACTGATAATTGAATGACTATTCTAATTCTCTCTATATTTATCCTAGGGATTAACATTTAGAAATATCAGTTGATGACACTCTTTTCCTTCGGCGCACCACCGAAGATCCTGGTATCGCCATGGGCCGTCGCCCCCCCCCCCCCCCCCCCAGTGTTACCGGTGTTGTAAGAATAAGCCATACCCAAAGTCCCGTTTCTGCCGAGGCGTCCCAGATGCTAAGATTCGCATCTTTGACCTGGGGCGGAAGAAGGCAAAAGTGGATGAGTTCCCGCTCTGTGGCCACATGGTGTCAGGTGAATATGAGCAGCTCTCCTCTGAAGCCCTGGAGGCTGCCCATATTTGTGCCAACAAGTATATGGTAAAAAGCAGTGGAAAAGGTGACTTTCACATCCGAGTGAGGCTTCACCCCTTCCATGTTATCCGCATCAACAAGATGTTGTCCTGTGCTGGGGCCGACAAGCTCCAGACAGGTATGCGAGGTGCCTTTGGAAAGCCCCAGGGCACTGTGGCCAGGGTTCACATTGGCCAAGTCATCATGTCCATCCGCACC
This sequence comes from Microcebus murinus, assembly GCF_040939455.1. Taxonomy (NCBI): domain Eukaryota; kingdom Metazoa; phylum Chordata; class Mammalia; order Primates; family Cheirogaleidae; genus Microcebus; species Microcebus murinus. The sequence continues at coordinate 39,763,054 of NC_134113.1, forward strand.
GCACTGCAGAACAAGGAGCATGTGATTGAGGCCCTACGCAAAGCTAAGTTCAAGTTCCCTGGCCGCCAGAAGATCCACATCTCAAAGAAGCGGGGCTTTACCAAGTTTAATGCAGATGAATTTGAAGACATGGTGGCTGAGAAACGGCTCATCCCAGATGGCTGTGGGGTCAAATACATCCCGAATCGTGGCCCCCTGGACAAGTGGCGGGCCCTGCACTCATGAGGGCTTCCATGGTGGTGTCCCCAATAAATTCTGCTTTCTGTCCAAAAAAAAAAAGAGAAATATCAGTTGATGATAAAACAGCTCGATAGGGTTTTTTCCTCTTTAATTTGCAACACTCACCCTGAGAAAGTGGCATAGAGAGAAACAATCTTGCCTACGTGTGAAGTATGAGAAGAGCCATTAATTAATTTTGGCATCCAAGGGCACTAAGATTATAATGTAAATTAATCTTAATAGTGCTTAAATGTAATGTTCAGAAGGCTGCCAAATGGGATCTAGACATCTGTGGGATCTCTAGGTGCATCTTTGTGAAGAGATAAATAGGCTAAATTATCAAGTTTGTCTTACCAAAAAAAGATCAGATAAGAATCTAGAGGAATTTTTAAATAAATACTTGGTGAGACAAATCAACCTTTTATCCTTTTATTCAACAGTCAATGAGCACCTATGATAAATCTGATAGAAATGAATACTAAGTACCCACAGTATACTATTTAGGGTACATAAAAATAACATAAAATGATTGCTACTATGGCATTTTAATATCACAAAATATCATTATAGTAAATATTATTATAAAGTGATTTTATTATATATAGCATATACATAAAAGTCATGGCAGAGTGTCCACATCATTGTGCTATTGATCTGATTGCTACACATTCTTTCAGTTGTAAATAGTTTTTCGTGTCTTTCTTTAAAAAAAGAATTACTCCACTAGGCCATAATTATTTCCTGTAGAGGAGAGAGTTAAGCTGGATGGTAACTAAAAGCCACATGTTTCTTTTGTCATGATGTGAAAGAAACACTCACTTCCTTTCATGTTGTATAAATTCTCAAATCCCCCCTCTAGAAGTTAACATAACAAAGGAAGACTTTCCTTCTTTCTGAGTTCAATCCTTTCTCCTTGTTACAACAAAGTGAACGAATGTAATTGTTTCTTTCAGACCTCTTTCTAACCATGAGTCCACTAACTACATTTCTTGTTTTAAGTTTTTTAATTTTCTCTAGAGTTCATTGTAATGGGAATAGAGGACTACCGTTTCCAACAACATGATGCATTCATTAACCATTAACATCAGCCTAAGAAATCTGAGATTCCTGTGCGTGACATGCTCAATGTGGTGAATTTACTGGGTCATTTCACTTAAGAGGACAAAAATAGGTAGAACAAATGAGAGAAGATGATGTCACAAACTAGCAAAGGAAAGTCTCGTTTTGTTTCTTAATTGTTTGCTTTTTGTTTGTCAGGTTTGAGTTTGGGTTTGGTTTGGTCTTGCTGGAGAAGAGGGATGCTTTTCTTGCTCACTAGTGCTGCCCTGACAGAAAAAGGTAGCTGGAAAACCACACTTTCCTGGAATTACAGCTTTTTCTCCCCTTACTAAAGATGGTTTAGGGAAATCACACCATCCAATTATTTTCCAGACAGCTCTATTTTCTTTGTTGAATGCAAGACCTGAACAGGGAGAGGAAATAAAAAATTTTTCTTCCTGTTCTCAGAATAGACTCATTGCACGCATGGGTCCACGTGTGGGGATTAGAATTACTTGTAGGTTTTTTTAGGGTCTTTACTGGATATTTGTTTTTATACCTTTAAAAGTTAGAACTTCAAATAATCTAGAAATATAGTTTATGTAGCTTGAATTTTTGCCTTAACTTTTGACATTGTAAATGTGTAAATAGTGCTTCAATTGTTTTTCTTCAGATACTCCAGATATATAAACATATAATAATATATTAACCATTACTGTTATTTAAAACCTAACCTTAGGCCTTCTTAGATCACAGAAGTGTAAAAGTCTAGTTGTAACAAGTTATCTCTTTTGAGGATATAAAATAATGGAGAAGAAAAGAATAGTAATTATAAAGGTCTAATTCTGTCATAAGAACCCAGGTTTTGATTTACAGGCATTAAATATATGTATCTGGGAAATCCATTTATAAAAACCAAGTTAATTGGCCTTTTCATAATGGGCACTGTAATCCCTTGCTCTCTGATTTGGTTTCGGACTTTTTTCCCTGTATTTGTTCATTGATTCTGCCAACACTCATGAAGTACCTAACATATTCTAAGCCTTTGTGCATTAGTCTGGACACTCAAAATTAGTGAGACAAAAACTCCTGGCACCCAGAGAGCATGAAGTCTAGCATGGAAGCAGACAATAACCAGTCGCAAAACAATATTTTTATACAGGATGAATTTATTTATTTAACAAATATTTCAGACACTATACTAGGTCATGGGGAGAACAAAAAAGGCAAAATCCCTGTCTCATGAAAGTTAATCATGGAGACAGGTCTTAATCATATTTAACGTAGATATAAGTTGAATGCTGTAGAATTTAGAACTCTTTCTAATTTGGCTCCAAGTGGCCAAAACCTGCAACTCACAATTACAAGTGACCCGCCCGCCCCCTCCCCCCAAAAAAGTATTTATTGGCTCAAGGACTAGGTGCAGGCATGGCTTGGTGTAGGGGCTCAAACAATGTCACCAGGACCTGGTGCCTCTCTTCCCTTCAGCCCTGCTCGTCCCTATTTTTGTTTCATGTCCACCTTCTAACCCAGTGATAAAAGAACAGTGTTTTGGGCATGACTCTCATTAATTCAAAACAGAACATACACACATTCCTAAACTAATCCTGGCCAGGGGAATGTGGTGCTCAGCCTTAGACTTGAGGGTGGAGCCAATTCCAGGAGAAGCCTGTGGGTTGGGAGTGGGCAAGACAGGTCACTCCCCAGAAGAAACTGGGGTGGCTTATAGAAGGAGGGGGAATAGACCTTGGCAGCCAAAGCAACTAGCCACTGTCCACTACGGTGCCCCGTGTGGGCCAGTCTCTCTGTGCCCTCCTATTCCTAGACACAAATTCTGCAACCAAAATACCACTAAAGCAATTTCTGACCTTAGTGGTGCCTCTCAAAGACTGTCAAAGGGGATTTGAGTTGTAACCTACAGACACACGTGTTTTCATTTTCCTTTTCTCTCGCTCTCAATATCTTTCATATCCCATAGTTGTCCCAATGCCTCTCTGCATGCTCTCTTATCCAGTCCCTACTGAAATTCCAGCCCTAGCTCACATCCCTGCTGTCCTTTCCTCATTTACTATATCTCAGCTCCTTGGTCTGGGTCCACTTGTCCCTCACTCCCAGTACTTTCCTTCCCCAATGTGAGTCTTCCAGGCTTACCTGTTTCTCTAGTTTTCCTTCCACCGATTTAACTAAACTTCATAATAAACTTTAGAAATTGCCTTTAAAAGTAGGGGTGAGAGGAACCCAGTGGCAAAAGATCAGACTATTTTATTTTATTTTAAGGGATGGATCTTGCTATGTTGCCCAGGTTGGCTTTAAACTCCTGGGCTCAAATGATCCTCCTGCCCCAGCCTCCTGAGTAGCTGGGACTGGAGGTGTGTGCCGCCATGCCCCTGCATGGGACTATTTTAATCTGAGGAGGTGATAAACACACTTTACAGTGTCTTTGCTTCCATCTCTGCTCCCACAGTATACCATTTCAAAATGTGATAAGAATCTGGGCTAGGGGTAGGCTAGACAAGGGCAGTGGCAGACTTTTGAATTAAGATCTAAAGGATGAAAAGGAATTCACTAAGTGAACAAGATTGGCCAGGTGAAAAAGTGTTCTGGGAAAAAGACACATCATTAAACAGGACCCTGAGCCTGGAAGAAGGTCAAGGTGTGTTCAGAGTGAGGTAGTGTGACACAAGGTGAGGCTGCAGGGCAGGCCCAGGTAATCCTCAGGCAAGAAACTGCAAAAGAGTAGATGCCAGTGACCAAAAACAAGACAGCATGGCCCAAAAGGTTTCCAGAATCTCTGAGTCTAAGGAGGACAGAGGAAAGCCATTTTAGTACCCTTCCTGAGCCTCAGCCTCGTGAGAAAGGCAATAGTCAGTGCAGAAATCCCTTTTGAACACTCTGCCTGGGTTGTTACGCTATAGCAACCTGAGTTATGAAAGTGCTCTGCGAAGAAAGAAATGAAAAGTGCCTTCAGCACAGTGTCTCTTGGCTGAACTTGTTAGACATCTTTCTGTGATACGCTTAAATCAGAAAAGGAATCACTGCCAAGGTCATTTGCTGTTACAGCCATGATTAGTTCAAGTTTCTAATCTTTCACTGCACAACTTTTTGAGAGAAATTTAATGCAGATAGGAGATCAAAGTTAACTTGTTTATTTGCCTAAGAGAACAGACTAAGTGCTTATTTACATGGTTGGGTTTAAATCTACCATCTTGCTAATTTGTTTTCTATTTAATCCATCTGTTCTTTATTCTCTTTTTTCATATTTTCTGCTTTCTTTGGATTAACTGAATATTTTTATGATTCCATTTTATTTCCATTGATGGCTTATTAGCGATATTTCTTTTGTTTTAATGATTGCTTTAGGGTTTATAAGTATACATTCTTAACCTATTACAATCTACCTTCAAGTGATAATATGTCACTTCACATATAGTATAAAAACCTTACAACAGTACACTTTCTTTTCCCACCTTCAGATTTTTGTGCTATTATTGTCACTCAGTTTACTTCTACACACATTACAAATTCTATAATACATTGTATACATTGTTAGTGTTTTCTTATTAAATAGTCAATTCTATTTTAAACATATTTTTAAATTAAAAATATTCATATTTTCCTATTTACTATGTCTAGTGCTCTTTGTTCCTATTGTAGGTACAGATTTCTTTCTAGCATCATTCCTTTTACCTAAAGGACTTCTTGTTAACATTTTGTTTGGTTCAAGTCTACTGTGATGACTTCTTTCAGCTTTTATGTATCTAAAAGATATTTTATTTCACCTTTATTTTTGAAAGTTGTTTTTTTTTTTTTGCTGGTTTTTGAAATCTACGTTGATAGGTTTTTTCTTTTAGTACTTTAAGGGTATTGCTTCAATATCTGGTGGCTTGCATTGTTTCCTACAAGAAGTCTGCTGTCGTATCATTTTCCCCCTTCTGTATATACTGTGGTGTTTTTTCTCTCATGCTCTTTTAAGATTTTCCCATTATAATTGATTTTAAGCAATTTGGTGATGATGTGCCTTGTGTAGTTTTCATGTTTTTGTTTGTTTGTTTTTGGAGTTGTTGACTTTCTTGTATTTGTAGATTTATAGTTTTCATGCATTCTAGAGATTTTCTGGTCATTAGTTCTTCAGATATTCTTTTTGCCCCCCACTTTTGGGGACCCCAAGTATATGAATTAGGTCATGTAAAATTGTCCTACACCTTGATAATGCTCTATTAATTTTTTTTCTGTCTTTTTCCCTGCTCTGTGTTTCATTTTGGATAGTTTCTGTTGCTATGTCTTTAAGTTATTTAATTTTTTATTTTCCAGATACTAATATATTTTTACATTTTTAGAATCCCAGACATTGTATCTCCATCTCTGGAAGTTCAATTTGGATCTTTTAAAAAAATATATCCCATGTGTTTACTTAACATGTTGAAACATTTTTCAACTTTCTTTGTTATATGAACTTACAGAATACAGTTATAACTATTTCAATGTTCTTTTTTTATATCTGTTTCTATTTATTGATTTTTTCACCTCATTGTAAATTACATTTTCCTGTTTCTTTGCATGCTTGGTAAATTTTTATTTGATACCAGTCATTGTAAGCTATCCATAGTCTTGAGCTTTGTTCTGGGATGCAGTTAATGTTATTTGGAAATAGTTTGATTCTTTCAAGACTTGCTTTTAAGCTTTATTATTCAGGATCAGAGAAGCCTTTAGTCGAGGGCTAATAACTTTGCCCCACTATTGAGGCAGTACCCTCAGAATATTCTACCTAACGAGTACTCTACTTTGCTCCATGAATTAGAAGGTTCATTCTCTCTGGCTGGTGTGAACAGAAACTATCCCTAGCCCTATACAAGCTATAGGGCTTGTTTTCTCTTTTCCATTTGGGTGGCTCTATCCTCAGCTTCAGCTAGTTTCTTCATACTCACACATTGATCAGTACTCAACTAAAACCTCAAGGAGCACCCTCTGCAGCTCTCTGGATTTTCCTTTCTCTGAAGCTCTGTCTCGTCTGGTACTCTGCCCTGCAAATTTTAGCCACCTTGCTCTCCTGGAACTACCAACCCATCTCCTTAACTCAAGAGATGACCAGGCTCTGCCAGGGTTCCTTCTCCTCATCCAGGCAGTAAGCTGAAACATTCATAGGGATTGCTTCATTTGTTTGCCATTTCTCAGGGAAGACTATCTTGAGCTGCCTCATTTCCAATGTCTGAGAACCATTGCTTTATATATTTTTTCCCTTTTTTAAGTTGTTTCAGGTACCAGGGTAAATCCAGTCCTTGTTGTCCCTTCTGAGCAGAAAATGAATGTCTTAGACTATGTTAAACTAGTGATTCTCAAACTTTAGCATGCATCAGAATTAACTGGCAGGCTTGTTAAAATATAGATTGCTGCTCCCCACAGAGTTCCTAATTAAGTCGGCGTGGGACCTGAGAATTTGCATTTCTAACAAGTTCTCAGGTGATTCAGAAGCCTTTGGTGCAGGACCACACTTTGAGAACTACTGTGTTAAACTAATCAATTAAGAATTTCCCGGATGTTGTTCAACTATAAATCAACAGTAGAGTGTGAACCACATTGATAGTTAAAAGAAAATCTGTTAGTCATAGAAACACAATTATAAGTACTTACATTTGTTGTTTAAATCTATTGGCAAACACAGAGAACAAGATGCTGCGCATGTTATGTGGTAAATCCAGTAAATCAACTCCACAGAAATCCTGTAGATCAATTTTTTCAAATTATATTCTTCATAAATTTAGTACTTTATGAGTTTTTAGTAGGTGCTTTGTGAAAGGTTTGTATAGTCAAATAGGGTTAAGAAGCTGTTATGTTAGTGTGTTTTACGAACTTTCCAAGAGGAAGATAGAAATTGAAATGTTTCCCAAACTTATTTGACAACAGAAACATTTTATAAGATACCTATTAGCAGGCCGGCGAGGTGGCTCACGCCTATAATCCTAGCTCTCTGGGAAGCCGAGGCGAGCAGGATTGCTCAAGGTCAGGAGTTCGAAACTAGCCTGAACAAGAGTGAGACCCCCATCTCTACTATAAATAGAAAGCAATTAATTGGCCAACTAATATATATAGAAAAAAGTTAGCCAGGTATGGTGGCGCATGCCTGTAGTCCCAGCTACTCGGGAGGCTGAGGCAAAAGGATCGCTTGAGCCCAGGAGTTTGAGGTTGCTGTGAGCTAGGCTGACTCCACGGCACTCACTCTAGCCTAGGCAACAAAGCAAGACCCTGTCTCAAAAAAAAAAAAAAAAAAAAAAAAAAAAAAAAAAAAAAGATACCTATTAGTAACTTGCAAAACTCTTATGCTCCTCTGAAGCCAGTTTGGGAAATACTAGAGGAGGCCCTTGGCATTTGTAAATTTACTATTTTCAGTGTTAGCTATTTATCAGAAGAAGCTCCACTGCTGTAGTAATCTGTGATTCTGATGGAGCAAGGCAGCACACTGGAGGAGTGAGCCACTCAGTTGAGGAAGAATGAACCCACCACTGCCCATAGTGCACACCCCAGTGTGGCTTCTAGTTTGCTGCTCATCATGTATTTATTGCAGTAATAAAAATTTATTTGTTTTGTGAAAATGGCCCTGAAAGAAATTTAAGATGTTGGTTTTGATGATTGAGATTAGAAGAATAGGAAGAGGAGATTCCCAGTTACATAAAAATGCAGGAAAAAGAAAAAGAGGAAGAGGAGAAAAAGGAGAAGAAAGAAGACGAGGAAGGAGGGATGAGGGAGGAGATCTTGAAAAGTGGGTCTTAGCAAGGAAATACAAGTTTGGGGATAAATTTTAAAGGTGATCTCCTAAGTTTGGCAGGGAATTGGATCTATGTGAGAATAAGTTTATCCTTTAGTCTACACAAAAACCATAAAAAGTGATTCATGAACTGTTCTGGTGAGAGAGAAAACTTACCAAGATAAAATATTATATATGCAACTGCTTTCTAAGATATAATTCAAGAGAAAGCCAGAAGCCTGGGCAGGTGTTTCTGGGAATTCACAGGTGGTGAAGATAGTCATACAGTAAATAAAGTTGGCCTCTAGAATTTAAAGAAGAGCTTTCGTTATGTATTATGATGTTAGCAAGGGAGATGTAGCCTTGGCTGGCCATATTCCCAGGAAATATTTCCACCTAAGCTAAAGACCTCACAGAAAGAAATATCTGAGAAATAGATTTTATGTCTTAGGACATGCAGAAAGTTATAAAGGGAAAAAAATGCTGCAAATCACAATGATTCTTTTATATGAAAAAGTTCTACACCCCTTTCACATTTTACTTAGGGATTCTCTCCTATAATTAACAAATTTCACCCAGCATCTACTAAGTGCCAGATAATGTGATATTTATAGGGGTTTTAAATATAAAGAAACTGGAGCGCTGCCTGCCAGGAGCTCATAGCAGCCACCTGATTCTCAACTGCCTGTTCTTCCGAAGGAGAACAACTATGTACCACTTGTGAACTACTGTAGCCTGACTAATCTCCCACAGCTATGTGTCAACAGTGTCTCTTACTGAAATGTCAACTCCATAAGGGTAGGTATTTGATCTGTCTTGCTCACCTTTGTCTCTGTGCAATACATATTTATCTATTAAATGAACATTTTTCACAATAAATTCAAAAACAACCTAGATGTTTAGATTCTGGGGAATGGTTAAGCAAAGAGTGAGTCAACACAGTGAAATGCTAGGTGGTAATAAAAATAAGAATGAAATGGGAGGGGGAGAATAAACAAGAGAGTTATACCAATTATGTTGGTTATCTACAGTGTCCTGAACTTTGCCTTCTCTGGGTCTTTGCTCCAACTCTTCCCTGTACCTGTTGGTGTCCTACCTCTTTAAGGCTCAGTTGAAGCACTACATCCTTCCTGAAGTATCAAGACTTCCACATCCCTATGTGCTAAGAATTGACCTCCTTCTATAGCATATGTTGCTAATTCCCACCCACGTGCCTCCAACTTTACCATCAGTGCTCACAGTATGTATTTATTTGACTGAGGATCTCCTCCCAACCCGGGAGGAGCCACTCTGCATCAGAAATGCTAGAAGTAACTCCCTCCAGAAAAGCCTCCGATCCAAGACTGATGGAATTTGGTAAATAAGCACCTCAGCTTCCTTACTCCTTTTGTAGAGTAACGCTAAGTTTGTGTCAATATCCTTTCCCAGTTTCCCCAGGAGATTGAGCTCCAGGTGGCCACACTGGTGACTGGCTTGATGCTGTATCCTCTGTCAGCCATCTTCTCTCACTGTCTCACTTACCCCTCTCCTATCCTCTGACACCTTCCAAACCAAACTGCCTGCTCTTGAATCCTTGTATCAAGGTCACGTCTCCTTCTGAGCTCCTTTATTCCTGTGTTGTAGTATGTCTTACATTATACTATGTAATGGAGGGTTTTGTGAATGTCTTGGCTCTCCTAACTGTAAGCAGACGTCCTCAAACTACGGCCCACGGGCCACATGCGGGTGTTTTTGCCTGTTTGTTTTTTACTTCAAAATAAGATATGTGCAGTGTGCATAGGAATTTGTTCATAGTTTTTTTTAAACTATAGTCCAGCCCTCCAACAGTCTGAGGGACAGTGAATTGGCCCCCTGTTTAAAAAGTTTGAGGACCCCTGCTGTAAACTGTTTGAGAGGAGAAACTTCCTTTAATTGCTGTATCCCTCAAAGCCTAGCAATATACCTTGCACACAGCAGGTGCTTGAGAAAACTAGATTTAATCAAATTCGGAATTTGTAGAATTAAGACAGTATAGAGGCCGGCTGTGGTGGCTCACCCCTGTAATCCTAGCACTCTGGGAGGCCGAGGCAGGAGGATCACTCAAGGTCAGGAGTTCGAAACTAGCTTGAGCAACAGCGAGACCCCCATCTTTACTAAAAATAGAAAGAAATTAATTGGCCAACTAAAAATACATAGAAAAAATTAGCCAGGCATGGTGGCACATGCCTATAGTCCCAGCTACTTGGGAGGCTGAGGCAGCAGGATTGCTTGAGCCCAGGAACTGGAGGTTGCTGTGAGCTAGGCTGATGCCATAGCACTCTAGCCCAGGCAACAGAGTGAGACTCTGTCTCAAAAAAAAAAATATATATATATATATATAAAAATCGAAATCTAACACCTAGATAAATAGTTCAAAACATTCACTGTGGCACTAAATAAATCAAATAATCTTACACCAAGTTTTATGAATTATAATTATGTATCAATTTAGAAATCACATAAGGTACTGTTCCAAGTTCAAAATAAGGCTTCAAGTTTAAGTAATAGGTTGAATATATTTTAGCATTTTCTAGTTGAAAAATAATCACCCAAGGAGGGATTTGAGGGGACATGATTTTGATTGAGTCCATATTCCTGATTATAGTTCGAAGACCCATATTGTCTAGTCCTCACCTCCCTTTCCAGCTTTTTCTTTCATTCTGTTTCACCATTCCTGTGGATGAGGCCATGTGATCATCATGCAAATTATCTGTAATTCAAATCTATCTTTGCTTATTAACAATACTGCATAATACTACTATGACTTTCATAAAAAGTTCTCATTGTTTTAATATAAGCAGCAAGAGATATGCTATGAGGAAGAAAAAAAATAGTCCAAGGAAGAAAAAAAGAGACTCCTCCAGATAATTTTTTGATATAATTATGATTATTATTTTTTGAGACCGAGTCTCACTTTGTTGCCCAGGCTAGAGTGAGTGCCGTGGCGTCAGCCTAGCTCACAGCAACCTCAAACTCCTGGGCTCAAGCAATCCTTCTGCCTCAGCCTCCTGAGTAGCTGGGACTATAGGCATGCACCACCATGCCCGGCTAATTTTTTCTATATATATTAGTTGGCCAATTAATTTATTTCTATTTATAATAGAGATGGGGTCTCGCTCTTGCTCAGGCTGGTTTCGAACTCCTGACCTCGAGCAATCCGCCTGCCTCGGCCTCCCAGAGTGCTAGGATTACAGGCGTGAGCCACCACGCCCGGCCTGACATTATTATTAATATATTGTCTGAGTCTCCATTAAAATATTGTTTCTAATATCTAGAGGTTTGGTAACATGAGCTGAATTGGAATAATGGTTTGCATGCCCTTTAAAATTATTTTCAAGGTCTAATTCTGAGGCTTGTACATTGAAGGCAGACATCTGCAAGTCACAAAAAGGCAGGGACACTACCTCTATGTCAGGTAGAATCATAGGCACATAAATAATAAGTATCATTCTTTGAAGACATTATACAAGTAATATTCATGGGAGAAAAATTGGTCAATACAGAGAAGCAAAAAGAAGAAAAAAACACAGTAATCCTTCTGAGCAAAGCAAAGAGCTACTAAAATTTTCATGTATACCCTTTCAGCCTTTTTTATGGAGTACATTTTTTATATATAAAAAAATGGACTCATAGTGAGCATACTGATTCCCCCCAACTTTTTGCTCAGCAATGTATTAATCACATGATGTGGCAGACACTGCACACAGACTCACTTAACACCCACTCACTCTTTGAACACAGCTTCCTGTTCTCCAGAAGATAGAAAGCTAAATGTTTCCAAGACTCCCTTGCAGCTCAGGTTCCACATATAACCTTGTTTCTACCAAGCCCTGATGGAAGATCCCTGAGACAGATTTGGAAGGTAAATGGGCAACACAAGGGTTTGGCCATAGTCAGTGACAGTAGATCTTCCAGTAGCTGAAGCAGGAGGTCTGCTCCCAGGCTCTAGCATAACAGATGTTGAGAACCAGGCACAGGCAGCAATGGGGACTCCTTTAAAACTGTGCCATGCTGGCATCAGGCAGTGATCCTGAGTCTATAGCAGGCATCCTCAAACTATGGCCTGGCCACATGCGGGCTGCCTAGCACATTTATCCGGCCCTCCAGGTGTTTTTGCCAGGCTTTCTGTCCTGCTTAGCAGCCGACTCGTTGCGGGCCCACAGTCAGCACTCTCCAATGGTCTGAGGGACAGTGAACTGGCCCCCTGTTTAAAAAGTTTGAGGACCCCTCATCTATAGCATCATTCGGCTCTTTGCCCCTCTCGGAAATTTTGTTATTGTGGAGAAAAATCTAACCTGCCATTCTGCTTCTATAAACTCCGCTCGCTCAACCCTACTCCCTCCCCTCGCTGGCGCCACTCTGTAACTCCCCAGCCGTTAGTCCTTGGAAATTACTGACCAAGATTAGAAGTTCCCGACATTAGCTAATGTGGTACATGTTTGTGCAAGGTCAAAGCCCATGAAACTTTCCCCCCACCCTGTGACCCCTAGCCACCTGCGTGTGGTTTCTGTCTATAAAAATCCTAAGGAAAAAAGGGCTGGTGCGGCAGCTTCCTTAGCTCGCTTGCCCCTGCGCGCGCTGGTAAATGAATCCACCTCATGCTATTGCATCAAGTCTCTGGACTCTGAGTTTTTTTTGAGCGGTCGTCTCTCCCCCACACGGGCTGTACATTTTTGCGGCCCAACATTATCTGCAACTAAGAACCCTGATGGATGCATGTGAACACCTTTCCTTGTCAAAACATACATGCCTACACTACTATATAGTTGCTACTAGTAGACTTTTACAGCTAAATGGGACCTGAATGATCAGCTAGACTTAGGAAACTTAAGCTCAAGAAGTTAAATAACTCACCCAAGATTCCACAGATAGGTAGTGGCAGAGGCAAGACCACATTCAGGTCTCCTCATTTTCACTTTGCGTAAGGAATTTATACCATCCTTATGCCCCAAAGAGGAAGTGAGACAGAATGGCTGTGCTCTGAGTTAGACTTTGGTAATTTTGTGTTAGCATAATGTGACATACTTACTCATCCATCATCTGGCAGGCTTTTGCCCCATGAGGATAGTCAAAGTGCAATGCCTTTCTAATGTGTTTGCTTCCTCTTCATGTCTACCTTGTCCCCTACCCCCACCACCCTTCAGCAGAGGCCCTGTCCCCAGACCCACTCCCTGGTTGAAGACCAGCTAGGATTGTGCATGGTAGCACTACTTGTCCTAGCCTTCCTGTGGGGGTCTCCTCATACTGGAAAGGTTTATGTTTCATTTGCCCAAAGACTTGCTCCCAAGGAGCTAGAAGTCTTTAGTGTCTTCAAGCAAAGGTACTTTTCTTAACTCCTCTAGTATGACCAGATAGAATCACTGTTAAAAGGCCCCATTCAGTAGTGGAAAGAGCGTGAGATTTGGATCCAGACTGGACTTGAATTCCAGTTCTGCCACTTACTAGTTATTTGGCCTTGGACAAGTTATTATTCACTTTCCATGAGTCCCACTTTTCTTGTAGGTAAAATGGAAAGAAAGATAACAACCTTAAAAGGCTGTCGTATGGACCAAAAAAATATTTCTACAATGTTTGACATGCGAGGAACATTTAATAAATAGTTATTGTTATTTGATTGAAACACATGTTGTTGGCTTGGAGAACAGCAGTGGCATGGACTTTGGCTCTTCCTCATTTATGATTTTTCAGCTGATTTTGGGAGGATGATCACTCCAAGATAACCTGATGCTCTTTCCCAGAGAACCCAGATGGCTTTGCAAGTCCATGCATGCATGTGTGTGTGTGTGTGTATATATATATTCATATATAGTGTATATATTTGAGCTCATACCCAGCCATTAACAGGTCAGTGGAGTTTAGTTCTGCAGCAGCGCTCCAAATCTTATAATTGAAGTGAACATAGGGACAAATAAATCAAAAGCTGAGTCTTTCAACACATGACATTATTTAAGAATTAGGAATGGGAATTAGATATTCCCCAAAATGTTTTTGGTACAGTGTAAGTCAATAATGTTTAAAGTAAAATCTAAGCCAGCACTCCTTATAAAGATATAAATATAGAATTTATGCAAACTATTTTTTTTTAAAAAAGCATTAACCTTTTTCCTATAGCTCAACACTTTTCTTATGAGGTGAGAGCTATAGAAACATGACAGTTTTTATTTTCTTTTACAAGAAAAGTTTCATTTTACAAATGACTTTTAATCCCATATGTGAGGATTACACAAAAATCCTGGCAGGCATATGCCATAAATAATTAAGTGCCTATCAATTATAGCATTGTGTATTGTTTCCAAAATCTAGTTAACCTTCCTTACATCATTTCCCAGAGAAATACACGTACACACACACAGAGAGTTTTAAGTGGAAATTTTTATGAGGTTTTCTCTAGAGCTTTGCTCAATAATCAGGATACATATGGGAATCTCATTAACTTCATTTAAAATGAAATATACACCTAAATGTTAATTTTTAAATCCCAAATTAGAGTTATTTTTCAGTTAGTCTTTTCCTGAACAGGGGGAAAACCCAAAATTTTTGGATAAGCCCTATTGTAAATTTTAAAAATCTTTCTTGAAATTTGGTGGATAAAATATATATTTATTTTTATATAATCTTTAGCAAGAATAAAAATCTATATAAAAGTTAGAAAGTAAATATATACATATATATATATATACTTTAATTTTCCTGAAGTGTCTCACATTTCCTATCATAAGTGAGATTAAAAAATCATTCAATGCATCCTCTATTATCCGCTGGTCTTCACATTACAGTTTTTGAGGGCAAAAACTATGCTTCCTAGGGGTTGTAGCTTTGAGAATTTATTACCATTTCTCATTAGAACGGTATCGAAAGACAGAAGTTAACATTTGTGTGAAATTTCAGAAGTGTATCCCTACTAAAATATCTCATTCTGTGCATATTTACACAATCATATATTTATTCAATGTTGTCCAATAACCAAGAGGTCAAGTAGGGTAAGCACCAAAAAATGGTAATTGCTTAGGCAATTAGAACTCTCTGATGACCACAGTGAGAGTCTCAGGACCTCTCACAAGGTTCCAGTCAAAGTGTCAGCCAAGGCTGGAATCATTTTCAGCTTTGATAAGACTGTAATATCTCCTTCCAGGCTCATTCATATTTTTGTTGGCAGAAGGGTTCAGCTCCTCTGGGACTGTTGGCCAGAGGCCTCTGTTCCTCACCATGTGAGCCCTCCATAGGCTGCTTGAGTGTCCTCCTGACATGGCAGCTGGCATCCCCTGCAGCAAGTCAGGAGGGGGGGTAGAGGAAAGAGAGGGGGATGGGGAGGGAGGGAGGGAAAGAGAGGGGGATGGGGAGGGAGGGAGGGAAAGAGAGGGGGATGGGGAGGGAGGGAGGGAGAGAGATGGGCAGGGGATAAGAGAAGAAGGTAGGGGGAAGAATGAGGAAGTCACAAAACCTTTTCTGATTTAGTCTCAGAATCATAATCATATACCTTATTCTATTAATATTTTCTAGAAGCAAGTCACTAAATAGCCCACACCCGAGGGCAGGGGAATAAATTAAATTCCACCTGTTAAAAGGAGGACTATCAAAGAACTCGTGGATATAGTTTCAAACCACCACAATCCATTGGTAGGTAACAGAAAATCTATCTCAAAATGGATCAAACAACAATGGAAACTCATTTGGTCCCTCAATGAAAGGATCCCCCAGTAGGTAAACTTGGTAAGTAGTTTGTTTAGAGCTCTGCTTCCATTTCTCTGTCCTCCTCTCTGTGCCAAATCATCCTCAGCCGCTTTCAACTAGCAAAATTGTAGGCAGTAACTCTAGGCCTCTTCTATGCACATAGCACCTTCCAGAACAGGTGAGCATAGTTCTGTCTCAGCACCCCAGCAGAGTCCTGAGATTCACTCTGATTTAATTGGCTTAGGTCACATGCTCCCCCCACCTCCGATTTTTGACAGTTTTTTAAAATATGGGGAAAAGATCATTTTTGTCACCTGAACGGGAACAGTAGAGATAGAAATTGAAGAGCAAGGGAGGACTGCCATGCACAGCATAAAGATTTTCAGTCAACAATGGACTGCTTACACAATGGTGGTCCCATAGGAGTATAAATGCTATGGTTTTTTTACTGAACCTTCTTTATGTTTAGATACAGAAATATCACTGTGCTACAGTTGCCTACAGTATCGAGTACAGTAACATGCTGTACACGTTTGCAGCCCAGGAGCAACAGAACGTACCCTATAGCCTGGGTGTGTGCTAGGCCATGCCATCTAGGTTTATGTAGGCACACTGTATGATGTTCACATAGCAACAACATCACCACTCGAGACATTTCTCATAACATATCTCCGATTTCTCATAACGTATCTCCGTTTGTTAAGTGATGCACAGCTTTAAAGAATGCCCGAGAAATGGATCGAAAAATCCAAGCAGAGTGGATATTTTTGGTAAGGAGTGGGAGAATCACCTTCTCCTCCAGGATGAGGGATAGCAAGTATAAACATGGGAGAAAACCTGGATACTTCCAGACAGAGTGGAAGAAGGCTGAGCAAATGTTGGCTCGTGGCTGTGAACGCCAATGAAGAAGGCAATGTCACCAGCTGAAAATAAGAGAGAAAAGTGAAATAGGGCATTTAAGGGATTGAAATAAGGTGGATAGAATGGGAAGTCTAGGAGATTAAAGCTAACAGTGTTTTTTATACTAGCAGTGCTAGAACAACTCTTGCTATAATAAAAAGCATAAGCAGAGCTCAAAACGCTAGAAAGCTCTGCCTGACAAGAACACATACACCGTCATAAAAAGTAACAGCATTGATGGAAAATTGTACTTACTAGAGAAAGTGATTTAGGAAATGAGGCAAATATGAAGAGGTAGGAGTTTATGGCAAGCTTAACAAAAGCAACTATGACAAATATCAAAAATAATCTAATTTACTTTTCAAAGTATAAGCATAAGTAATCTCTTTTCTCTGTCAGATAATGCATCACAGAGTATTGAGTATGAGTAATTTTTAATTCCTACCACTGAGGCTAAATCTTAGCTAAGAACTAAGGTACAACAGCTGCTGCTTTTTATATTGTTAAGTGTGTGGAGTAGCAAAGTGAGAACTAATTTTTTTCTTTTGTTTCATAGTAAAATTTTTAGACTAAAAAATTCTTCTCCACCAACCCCAGCTGGCTTCTGGGAAGAAATTATTGCCCTAAAATAAAATAAAGAGGCCTTATGTTTGTAGTCACACTCATCTGATTCAGAGTTTTGTGAAGAAAAAGTGGCATGAAATAAAAATAATAAAAATATTTGAAAAATTTAAGCTTGGAGCACAAGGTCATGAAGAAAGGCAGCCTTGGTTCAACTTGCCTTAGGACAGTCACCTTGACAGAGGACTTTGGAAATTGGTTGATGAGTTCCAGAGAATGAAGTCGTTACAGGTATAATGTGCATTGTGAGTGGGAAAAAGAACTGCTGGACACATTTAACCTTCAATTTTGCCTATTACAATGTTGAATGGGTCAAACAGACTGGAACCTTACAGAATTAAGAAGGGCGTATGCTTCTACAGAAGGACAAATTTCTCCCAGTAACCCTTCCCCAGTTACAAAAATGCTTTGTACTGAAGGCCCTTGATTGTTTTGGAAAACACTGCACACCTTCTTACTACCAAACCCTGGAGAAGGCCACAAGATGAGTGCTTAGCAAAGCACAATTTCTGTTTCTTTCTCAAGAGGCAGAAAAGGACATCAAGGTATCCTTGCTTAACATAAGAACCATCACTTATTCAGTATTTACCACGTGACAGGTGCTATGCTTGGCATTTTACATCATCTGATTTAATCCTCAACAATTCTACAAGTGTGTAGTACCACCATTTTATAGATAAAGAAACAGGTGTAAAGAGGTCAAGTACTTAGCCCAAGTTCACAGAGCTAACAGGTGGTATAGCTGTATGTTGAAACCATGTCTGACTCCAAAGCCCACACTCTGTCTAAAAAAATTTAAAGAACTTCTCATGTTCATAACTAAAAGAGTCAACAGGTTAAAGAAATGTTTAAATAACAGGGAAATAATATTTTTAAAGTATTGGCAATTAAATACAAACAGATTTATTCAAAATGAAATGTTGTATATGTCATCCCGAGACTTGCTGTGAGATACGGAGACAAATATACATGGGCACATATAGCAGAAATACTTCTAGGTCAGAAGCAAGCCCAAGTTCAAATGATAAGATGCCGCTGTGGAATTTCAGGGACAACATGAGCCTGACAGAAAAACAGGTCAGGTGTGGGAGGCCCCTGCCACAGAGAGGCATTGAGAAGAACTCAGGGGTAGAAGAGAAAGGACAATGGTTTGCTGAAAGCCAGGGCTGCAGTGAAATTCACTGATTTAGTTTCACTTCGTAGAAGCACTACACAAACCTGTGCAAGAAAAAAATAAGTAGCTGAGCTAAAAAAAAAAAATGTAGAATCTAAGGAGCAGAATTTTCATGTTGGCTCAGGAGTCAAGTCACTTACATTAGCTGATATCATGGAAATAATTAATGCCCATATTTAGAAAAGTTCACAGCAGGCAAGAATGCTTCCAGACTCCCGCCACGGTATCAGGAGGTGTCAATCACCACTATGTGTTTTTGTACAGAACTTGGTGGAGAGAATAAGGCTACTATTATAATGAGTTTATCCTGGATTGGCCCCAGCATATAAAATAAAACAAATATTATAAGCCAGGTCTGCACTTTGTCATGCAGATATATGCTTCCTGCCCTCCCTCCCCAGAGGGCATTTGGCAATGTCTAGACATTTTTGACTGTCACAACGTGGGGGGAAGGGTACTACTGGCCTCTAGTGAGTGGAGGCGTCCTACAAGGCAAGGACAGCCCCCCACAGCAAAGAATTATCCAGCCCAAGACGTCACTAGTGTGGAGGTTGAGAAGCTCTGGACCACAGCTCATGCATTTGTGGCATGAGGGGATTTTTGTCACGCCTTTTTCGGGCTCCCCACTCCCCACGTATCAGTTCTCAGGGACCATCGCTTCTGGCAGGAGAGGTCGAGGAAGGCCTAGAACCAGATACAGACTGCGCGTTTATCTTCCTTCTCCTCTGAAACAGTAAATCACCCTGTGGCTTAGTTACCAGGTCCCCTCGGATGTCACTGGCATCCCAGGCGTTTCTGACTCAGCAAGTCGAAAACCCAGGGCCCTTTAGTTTCTTCCCCAGCAGCAGCGTGTGCCCTGCCCTCGTGGAGGGAACAGCACAACCCTTCGGGAGTGCGGCGTTTTCGTAACGTCATTTATTTAGTCTAGACGAGGAATTTTGCTATTTAAGAACGGGAACGTTGCGGATTCCCGGAAGCTGGAGATCGGACCGCAGAATATCTGCCTGCCGGGGAAGTTAATCACGTCGAGTTCACTTGGAGGGGCGCGGCGCCCGCGGAGGGCAGGCCCAGGCTGCGCGGCTGCCTCCCGGCGGGCCGCCCGCGGGCGAGGAGGGCCCCTCCGAGTCCTCGGTCTGTGGAACGGGGGTCCCGCTGGTGGGGAGGGAGCGGCCGGCGGGAGGCGTCCCGGGACGTGGGGAGAAGCCGGGCGGGCGGGAAGCCACAGGAAGAGGCGGGAGCCCTGCCTTTTGTCCCCCGGTGCCCGGCCCGGGCCGGCCGCGAGCCGCCCTCACGCCCGACGCCCCGCCAGCCTAGCGGTCCGGGAATCCGCCGGGCGCGGTGGGCGGGGCCTGGCGGGAGGGGGCGGGGCGGCGCAGGCCACGCCCACTGAGGGCTATTTAAAAGGCGCGGGCGCGCGCTTCGCGGCAGCTCTCGCTCTGCTCGCGCGCTCCCTCGGCCCGGCCTCGCCTGCTCCGCCCGCGGTGCGTGCTCTCGCCTCCGAGCCGAGTGAGTGAGTAGGGCGGTGCGGCGTCCCCGCCGGTCCCCGGGGAGGGGGTTCCCGCCGCTTCCCGGGGTCCCCTGGCCAGTGCAACCCCGTCTCCTCCCGCATCCCCATCCCGGTCCCCATTTGTGCCCCCAGCCAGCCCCGTCAGCCCTGCGCCCGGTTTCCCCCACGCGTTCCCCCCGACACACCTGCGCTTCTCCCCAGGCAGCCCAGGCCCTGCCCTCGGGTCCCGGACCCGCCGGGCAGGTAAACAGTCCCGAGTGACCTTTGAATGTCTCAGTGCCGGTGTCTGGGGGGAGGCGGGGTCGTGAGTTTCGCGTCGCTGCTAATCCGCCGTTAGTAGCCCGGGGTCCCCTCCTGCGGCCGGGGCCCTCGGCGCGCGGGGAGAGCGGGCCGTGGAGTGTGGGGTCTCCCCGCCCCGAGTGTCGGCGCGCAGAGGGCGCCCTTCGCGGGCTCGCTCCCGGGGGCGAGGTGGGGATTTCTGCGCCCCGGAGCCCGCGGTCCTTCCCTTGCCGCCGCGCGGCGCTCCCGGCGTCACCATTGTTTGGTGGTCTCTGCCCACCGCCGAACCCTCAGTGCGGAAGGAGCCGCCGTGAAAGGTCAGTCCAGCACCCCTGGCTTTTTCCGGAACTTTCTGCCATTCAGGTACAAAACTGGGATGCAAGAATGCCGGGCTGTGAAATTCTGCGACAGGTCCTAAAAATCACATTCTGGGTTCCAGAGGCGGATTCAGGAGCTCCACGTAGGCACCCACCGAGGGAGCAGGGAGGGGCTTTCCAAGCCGGCGGGTCCCCAGACCCCTTCTAAGCCAGACGTTTGTTGAATGAAATTTGTTTACGTGGTTACCCGAAATGTTTAACCTGTTTTATTTGCAGTCTGCAGACCAAGCACATTTTCACTTCATGAATGCTTTGCGATACAGAAAATCTTTTTATTTGGGGTAATTTTTTTTTTTAACCCTGGCATTGAAAATACTCTCTTTAATTCCTGATATTCCGGATTAATCTGTTTTAAAGCTCTACTTATAAAAATGCCAGGAATTCAGATAGGGCAACCACAAAGTTGGCTATACTTTGACTCAAATTTTTGAAGAAAGAGTTGGGTGATAGATTTTGAAAGGGGGAATGGCATATAGTCTCAAAACTGCATACCAAACTTCAGCCGATTTTGTGAAGTATTTCCTGGTCTTTCCCTCCATCCGCTACCTCCTGGGTCATTGCTCTTCTTGATTGCTAGGATACTTTATCAATGTTTCTCAGAGTTCTTTCTCTGCACTGTGGTTTCCTTTGCTCTTTGGTGCCGTTGTTACCGTTGAGGCAGGATCTACATCCCATGAGTCTCTGAAACTCGCAGTGCTTGCTTGGGTGCCTTGGGCATGGTTGGACGAGGGCCAGAGTCAGTGAACTGAATGAAGGAAGAAAGGAGCGAATAAGGTTGCAATTGTAGGAAACAAAAATTTAATTTGACTAAGCAATAGATATGTATTAGCAAAGTTGATCTAATGTTTCTCTCGTTCCAAATTTTTTAATGAATTCCTCCAAACGTATTCAACAAATACAGATTGATACTGGTAAATGGTAAGTACTATGCTGAAAGCAGTACTCATTGGAGGTGTGTCCTGATGAAATTCCAAAGTCACTTGGATTTTGGGGAAATTGTATTTTATTCTATGACAGCAAGAATGTTGGTGTAGAGTAGAGAGAGCAGGGGACAGCAATAAATGAGGTTTAAAAGCCTGGGTTCAGATGCAACTGTGCCATTAAATAGCTGTGGACATCTGCGTTTCTAATTTTTCTTGTGTCAAAAACTGAGATGAATCAAATGAGCCTGGGAGAGAGAGCCCCCTATGGGAGAGGAGGCATAGCGAGGCAAGAAGGGCCCAAATTCACATCTCAGCCCCAGTACCTATGGGTTTGATGCCCTTGGGGAAGTTAACTTTATTCTCTGGCCTCAGTATTTCATCTTGTGAAATGGGTGTGATAGAACATACCTTGCAGGGTTGTTGGTAAGGCATGCTGATGCTTGTACAAAGCCCAGCCCAGCCCGGGGGAGGTTCCTTGTAATTAGACAAAGTTGTGCACTTTGTTGAATATATATGGGGAAATGGCTATCAGTGAAAGTCTCTTCCAGGAGAGAGCTGAGTCAGAGCTGAGCAGTATCTCCTAGGCAGTGCCTGGAGGCCAGCTTTCTTCCCTTTGCTAATATCCACAAGTTACTTCAAAGCACTGTACCCGAGCTGGTATTCGTCCGTCATCTCTTGGGTTCTATCCGGTGGGGATCCCCAGACTTCCTTAGGATCTTGATTACCTAGGTGGGGATTTCTATTACTGTGTCATGGACCTCTTTGGAAGGCTCTGGACCCCTTCTCCAAATGTTTTTAAGTACCTAACATAAAGTACATGTCACTGAGTATACTGATCCTCAGAATTAAAAGGAATCTCTGGATTCTGGGTTAATCATCTTGATTTAGGAGAGTGTTTCTCAGTCTGGATTGGGCAGAAGCCAGGCACAATTTCTGATTGTTAAAAGTTTTATTGTAAGTCATAGAGAAAGAACCAATAGACGTATACTGTGAATCATTTGCAAAAGATATTAGGATTCTTGCTTTTTTGTTTATAATTTCGTGCCAACAGTACTACTAATTGTCTTTTGTTAATAAGAAAAGAACAGACACCATGTAATATATTAGTGCCAAATGACTTCCCAGTTCACTATAGGAGAGAAAGTTTCATGAAGGTTTCATAGTGCTTCTAAAAGAAAACTAAAGTGAGAATTGAATCCTCATTCAACACACAGCCATACAGGAAGTACTTAACCTAAAAAGAACTTGTGTCATAGCCATAGAGGTTAGTACTATATTTGTAAATATAGCAATGGTTTTGTTCTAGCAAAAGATCAGTCAAATAATTTTGAATTTTATCGAAATTCATTTTTAAGTTGAATTGATAATTTTGGTTTCACAGTTTTGAGTCTCTTCATATCTCTATGCCTCAGATTCCCCACTCAAACAATGGGAATAGTGATAATGCCTACCTCAGGTGTTATGAAGATTGAGTTAATGTAAACAAACTCTTTAATATAAGTAAAGCATGTGTTAAGCTTTATGGAAGTATTTTTAATTATTATTACCTGTCATGTGGCTGACACTGTTCTAAGTGTTTTGAATGTATTGTTTAATCTCAAAACTGCCTTATGATATAAGTAAGCATTATCTTCATTTTAAAAATGAGAACGAGCAGATCAGAAACCAGCCCATGATCATTTGGCAAATGAACAGTAGTCTTGGCATAGAAGTCTAGGTCTGACTCCATATAAGAATCATGCAAATGTTAAATTATTTGAAGAATTAAATGTCTTCTAGTTTGCACAGACCGTGGATTGCTATGGCAGATGCCCAGGATCAGGGGTTCCCAAGTGAATAGTATAGTCGCATTTTAATTACAATGTGGGATTGTTAGGTAGTGATCCAAATCTGTGTGAAGGGTTTTGCTGTACTCCAAATTGAAGACATAAGTGGTAATAGGATATAGAATTAGAATGGTGAGGCTGAGGTAGACACAGGAAAGTTTACTAGATAGAAAGGAGGTTTCCCTCTGTAAATGAGGTTAGATTTAAGTTAGCATAGAGGAGTGGTAGAGAGTGTTTCGGTTGAAAGCAGTTTGGGTGTGAGATTGGCACATAGAGGCCACTTACTGCTAGCTGAATGGATAAAGACTGGGCAGAGAGGAATGCTGTTCTGTGCGTGTAATTCGATAACTCAAGGACAGATCATTCTCAGGTGATTTGAATGGTCTCAACCCTTGGTATTTGCAGAAAATCAGATATGGGCATTCTGGGGACAGTTTGTGGCTCTGGAGTCAAAATGTAAGCCTGATTTGCTTCTTTGGAGATCAGTGACCTCAGCGAGTGACTTAACAACTGAATTTGCTGGCCATATTCATGCTGAGTAGTACTTCTGAAGAAAAAGGAAGCCAATGTTTGTGGAGTACTGGCTTTGCCAGGTACTTTACAAACGTTATCTCATTAAATCCTTGCAACCACCTGTGAGATAGTTCTCATCCATTTCCAAGTTACAGCTGAAGAAGTTGAGACTCAGAGGTTAAGGAACTTAGCCAAGATCACAGAGCTGATAACTGACTTTCAAAGTTACGTCTGTCTGATTCTAAGCTCCACACTCTTTCTGTTATACCAGGAATGTCTAAGAGGTGGCATGTGTACTGCAATTTCCATTCAAACATTATTAATCACAATATTCTTTAATGTAGAACCTGGACTGAACTTCAGTATCTTTCTCAACATAGTTCCAGGAATGTATCAGTAGATCTGCTCAGTGAAACTGTTTTGCCACACCTGTAAAAGTAAACTGCAGACTTCTGAAAGCCCTTTCTGCATGCCTCTGTCTCACTGGTTATATTGCCATTATTTATCCATGTATTTTATCACTAAAGTAGAACTCACTGAGAAACGGGCACCTTTCCTTGTATCCCTTTTATCCTCTGCTCCTAACCCAGTACAAGGCTTATGAGATGTTGAATTAATACATTTATAGGAGAGCTTCGTATACATTGTTTGTAAGCTGCCTCCACCCTAGAAGAACTACATGAGATGCAGAAATTAAGTCAGGAATTAGTTGGATAAACGAAGGAGATAAGTCAGTTGCCTTGATGGGGAGGCATGAGGGGTTAATGAAGGAATGGATAGATGAGTAGGGGAAGATGAGTACTGATAACAAAGGTTGAACATTGCTACATATTGATGACAAATGCTATCATTTATTGAGTGCCTACTATACAAGTATTATCAAATTTTCTTAACTCTATAAGGAAGGTACTGTTATCCTCATCTTACATATAAGGGAACTACTACATTGACTCCAAAACCTATGCTCTTAATTTACCCTTATGCTGAGCTGTCTTAAAGGCCTGGTTGAGGATTTGGCTTCAGGAGAAGTTAGTGGAATATGTAGCTGATCACCAAGACATGAATGAAGAGTACATCCTTGATTCAGTGGCATTCACTTCAGTAGGAGAAGACGACTAAGCAGGTAATTTGGGTAGCAGAAGAAAAAAATTTTAGAACAGGTGTCAGGTAAGGCTT
Source organism: Microcebus murinus (assembly GCF_040939455.1). Classification (NCBI taxonomy): domain Eukaryota; kingdom Metazoa; phylum Chordata; class Mammalia; order Primates; family Cheirogaleidae; genus Microcebus; species Microcebus murinus. The sequence continues at coordinate 39,788,035 of NC_134113.1, forward strand.
AATTTTCAATTAACTACAGCTCTCAAATCCTGGCCTTGCTAAAAATCAGTATAATTGGGGACAGTGCTACTAATTTGCATTCTTTAACAAGTGATTCCCCCCTGGATGAGAGGAGACTGGTTTATAATAAATTCTCCCTTTTGGTAAATTGGATTATAGCCAGGTTCTAGTGTAATAACAAAGCCCTATATGTAGTAATAAAATGTCAAAGCTTCTGGAAGCATTTAGGATCTGGGTTTATAGACAGATTCACTCTAAACCTTTAGTATCAGAGCAGATAAACTGTTTGTGGCAACATGTAGACTTAAAATTCATGGATTCAGGTCATTCAGATTCTAAAGTAAGACAGTAAATGCAGCACCAGCGGGTGTGAGAATGATCCATGAGGTCATTTTGTAGCTCTTGGTTGGTTATCTAGAGAATGAGGTATCTGTACCACAAGATGACTCAGATTTAAAGTCTTAGGAATTTGGGATGATATCTTAGACTGGGTAGAAGCAGCAAGGAGAAAGGTGTACAGATATAAACCTAGCTTTTTAATCGAATGCAGTGGATAAATTCTAGTGCTATAACTCTTTCAGACATTGAAAACCAAAGAACAAGACTAAAAAACAGAAATTGCCCTATTTTTTGAGATATGTATGAAGTGGGATCTTGTATTTGCTCTTACCATTCTGTAAATGAATTCACAGGATTTGGGAAAGGCATGCAGCCCAGATTGCTCAGTGCAAATCCAGTTTGCTGTGATTAATGGCAGCTGTTGCTGAGTAGTGCGGCCAAAGGCTTGTAAGAAAAATGGAGCTTTGCATTTTTTTTTTTTATATGCACAGCAATGCCAAGAGTGACAGAAATGGAAGATCACACTTCTTCCTGCCAAATTCAGGAAATGTCCATAGGGGTTCAGCCTAAAAGTGTAAATTTGAACTTCATTTCTTAGACGGTCACCACCATAAGTAGAACTGTTGTCATACTTGCAGTACATTTTAATGGCCCGGAAAAGGAAGGTTTATGAACAACTAATCAGCTAAGTTTTTTCTTTACCCTGTTTGTTGTTCTGCAGCTATGTTCCAGACGCTGGTCAGTGGGTTTTCCTACTGGAGTACTGATAGCAGGATGGAGGGTATGAGCTGTCCTCTCCATCTCCAAGCTAACTTTTACTGGCAAGGAACTGCCAAGACATTTGTTTACCGTGGTTTATCTTTAGAATCTCTCTGTGAGTAGAGACAGCTACCTTTCCCCATTTACAAGATGAGAAAACTAAGCCAAAGGTTGTACAGCTATTATAATAGTAGAGTTAACCCAGGTCTGTCTAGCCCAGTCAACCTGCCTACCTTCCTTCCTTCCTTCCATTATGAAATACTTCAGACATACAAAATAGAGAAAAATACAAAGAAAGCCCAGCTACCCACTATCCATCTTAAAGAAAACATAAATCCAGCTGAAGCTTTCTGAGGATGCTCTATTATATCATTAGATATTAGAAAGATATTAGATATAGTGATATAGAACCTTTCTTGAATCACAGAAAAGATAATTCAGAAATCCTTAGGAAAGCACTTAAACTGAATAGAACTTTAAATATTTTGATATATGCCAACTACTCTAGTAGATGGTATGGGGAATGCAGAAGTATGGCCCTCACTTTAGAGGAGAAGAAGCTTGTAGCATGGTAAGTTGAATGTTGTGGAAGTCTGGTATTTCCTGAAAAGCTGACACATTGACATTGGTTGGGATAGCTTGTACAATAGAAATTAGATTTAACTTAGAATAATTGAATTTAAAGTAACCTTGAATTGCCCTTAAAGAAAGGGAAGAGATCCCCCTTTAAGAAAAAACCAAAAAATCCAGGCTGCTCTTCAATGACATGGAAGAAAATAACAAAGTGATTAGTTAGGTTTTAAAAAAAAATGTATTTTTAAGAGTTATTCAGCCGGGCGCTGTGGCTCACGCCTGTAATCCTAGCTCTTGGGAGGCCGAGGCGGGCGGATTGCTCAAGGTCAGGAGTTCAAAACCAGCCTGAGCAAGAGCGAGACCCCGTCTCTACTATAAACAGAAAGAAATTAATTGGCCAACTGATATATATATATATAAAAAAATTAGCCGGGCATAGTGGCACATGCCTGTAGTCCCAGCTACTCGGGAGGCTGAGGCAGAAGGATCACTCGAGCCCAGGAGTTTGAGGTTGCTGTGAGCTAGGCTGACGCCACGGCACTCACTCTAGCCTGGACAACAAAGTGAGACTCTGTCTCAAAAAAAAAAAAAAGAGTTATTCAAAGGCAATCTAATCTAACCTTGATAGAAATCTGGTTTCTTATTGATTATTGCTCCAAAGTATATGTGTGTGAAAATGGAAAATACCAGGTTGATATTAACAGTTCACTTTTTTTTGTTTCTTTCAAAATATTTAGGGGGTACAACAGTTTTTGTGAGATAGATAGCTTTCATAATGCTTAAGTCAGGGCTATAAGTGTGCTCATAATCTGAATAGTGCTTATTATACCTGTTGGGTAGTCTTTTACCCTTCCCCTGTTGCCCCCTCTCCCCTTATTGATTGCCAGTGACTTTTACTTCTCCCTGTGTCCATCATTTAGTTTCAAATTATTATAGAGTACATGTGGTGGTTATTTTTCCATTCCTGAGATACTTCACTCAGGATAATGGTCTCTAGTTCCATCCAAATTGCTGCAAAAGACATTAATTCATTTCTTTTTATAGCTGAGTACTACTCCATGGTGTGTATATATATACCACATGTTGTTATTCCTCTCATAAATTTATGGGCACTTAGGTTGACTCCACATCTTTGCAATTGTGAATTGTGCTGCAATAAACATTCGAGTGCAGGTGACTTCTTTTCCTTTAGATACCCAGTAGTGGGATTGCTGGATCGAATGGTAGATGTACTTTTGGTTCTTTGAGAAATCTCCATACTGTTTTCCATAGAGGTTGTACTAACTTGCGGTCCCACCAACAGTGTACAAGTGTTCCTTTCTCTCTGCGTCTACACCATTCTCTCAGGGGTAAGGTGATCTCATTGTGGTTTTAATTTGCATTTCCCTGATGATTAGTGATGTTGAGCATTTTTCATATGTTTGTTGGCCATTTGTATATCTTCTTTTGAATAGCTTCTGTTCATATCTTTTGCCCACTTTTTAATAGTTTTTTTTTCTTGCTGATTTGAGGCTTTTGTAGATTCTGGATATTAGCCCTTTATTGGATATAGTTTGAAAATATTTTCTCCCATTCTGTATGTCATCTGTTTGCTCTGTTGATTACTTCCTTTGCTATGCAGAAACTTTTTAATTTAATGAAGCCCCATTTATTTACCTTTGTTGTTGCTGTAATTGTCATTGGGGTCTTAGTCATAAATTCTTTGCCTAGGCCAACGTTTAGAAGAGACATTTTTCTACATTTTCTTCTAGAATTGTTATGGTTTCATGCCTTACATTTAAGTCTTTTATCCATCTTGAATTAATTTTTGTAAGTGGTAAGAGAGAGGGATCCTGTTTCATTCTTCTATATGTGGCTATCCAATTTTCCCAGCACCATTTATTGAATAGGGCTTCTTTTCCCCAATGTATGTTGTTGTCTGCTTTGTGGAAGATCAGTTAGTTGTAGGTAGATGGATTTACGTCTGAGTTCTCTGTTCTGTTCCATTGGTCTATGTCTCTATTTTCGTACAATACTATGCTGTTTTGATTACTATAGCTTTGCGGTATAGTTTGAAGCCTGGTAATGTGATGTCTTCAGACTTGTTCTTTTTGCTTAAGACTGCATTGGCTACTTGGGCTCTTTTCTGGTTCCATATGGAGCACAGAACTATTTTTTCTAGATGTGTGAAATATGTTGGTATTTTGATGGTGAGTGTGTTTAATCTGTAAATCACTTTGGACCTTATGGACATTTTAACAACGTTGATTCTACCAATCCATGAACATGATATGTTTTTCCATTTGTGTCATCTACAATTTCTTTCTCTGTGTTTCATAGTTCTCCTTATAGAGATCTTTCACCTCCTTGGTTAAGTATATTCCTAAGTATTTTATTTTCTTTGTATCTATTGTGAATGGTATTCAGTCTTTGATTTGACTCTCAGCTTGATTGTTAGTGGTATATAGAAATGCTACTGATGGGTACATTGATTTTTGTAACCTGAGACTTTGCTGAATTATCAATTTCAAGAGTCTCTTGGGTAGAGTCTTTGGGATTTTCTAGGTAGAAGATCATATCATCAGTGAAAAGTGGTAGTTTGACCTCCTCTTTCCCAGTTTGGATACCTTTATTTCTTTCGGTTGTCTGATTTCTCTGGCTAGGACTTCTAGTACTATGGTATATAAAAGTGGTGACACTGGGCACTCCTGTCTTATTCCAGTTCTTAGAGGGAATGCTTTCAACTTTGCCCCATTCAGTATGATGTTGGCTATGGGTTTGTCATATATGACTTTAATAATTTTGAGATATGTTCCTTCTATGCCTAGTTTGTTGAGGGTTTTTAATGAAAGGATGCTGTATGTTGTCATGCTTTTTCTGCACCTGTTGAGATGATCATATGGTCTTTGTTTTTGCTTTTTTTATATGGTGAATCATGTTTGATTTACATATGTTGAATCCTCCTTGCATCACTGGGATGAAGCCTGCTGATTATGGTGGATTATATTTTTGTTGTGCTGTTGAATTCAGTTTTCCAGTATTTTCCTGAGGATTATTGCATCTATATTCATAAGGGATATTGTTCTGTAGTTTTGTTTTTTTTTGTTATGTCCTTTCTTGACTTTGGTATCAAGGTGCTACTAGCTTTATGAATGAGTAGGGGAGGATTTCCTCCTTCTTGATGTTATGGAATAATTTCTGCAGTATGGATACCAGTTCTTCTTTGTAAGTCTGGTAGAATTTGACTGTGAATCCATCTTGTCTTGGCTTTTTGTTGTTAGTGGTGGTGGTGGGTTTTTTTTATTCCTGCTTTGATCTGGCTGCTCATTATCAGTTTGTTCAGGTGTTCTGTTTCTTTTTGATTGAGTCTTGGGAGGTTGTGTGTTTCCAGGAATATGTCCATTTCCTCTGTGCTTTCCAGTTTATGTGCATAGAGATTTTCATAGTACTCACAGATGATGTTTTATATTTCTGTGGTGTCAGTTGCAATATCTCCTTTTTCATTTCTGATTGAGCTTATATAGATCCTTTCTCTTGTATTCCTGGTTAATGTAGCAGTACGATGAGAAATGCCTCAATAATAGAAATGCTTCAACAACAAAGTATTTGAAGAGCCAGCTGATACTTGGGATCCAGTATAAGTAATTTGTAGTGTCATTCCTATAGGCCTAGATTTGGCCTTTTGGCCATTACAGCGGATGTCTGTTACATCCATGAGCATTCTAGAACGCAAGTAACATTGGAGGCCAGGGGCAAAGTCAGTATCACTAATTGCATTCCAAATTCAAGTTATTGCAGGCTACTGGACCTAAGCCTTTGTGTCTTAGGTTTTACAGTGAGACTCAAGTTTCGTTCTGGATTTAAACAATGGAGCACCTGTCTCCAGGGAAGGTAATACAAGATTTATACAAGTACAGAAGGAAGCTTGATAATCTGTCCCATTGTTGCAAGATATCGATCCTATGTAGATGGCTTCTCAGTAAGCCTGGTAACTTTTGTGGACCCTTGAAATGATCTTGTTCCTGTCTGGATACGAGAAGTAGACTTTTTGCAAATTCCAATCAACAGTTTAGTAATAACAAGTAATACCAGTCTTATCTCTCTGTGTGTATGTATTGTTGTTTGTTTGTTTCAAGGAACAATTCCAAATGACTTAAAAAGGGAATTTATTGGCTCACCTAACTGAGGTATGCGGGCTAAGATTAAGCACAGTTGAATTCAGGAGCTCAAAAGATCTAAACCAGGGGTGGGGAACCTTTTCATGTTGGAAGGCTGCTTTAATTTAGCTGTAATCAAATAAGGCTACATTCAAGAAATGTCAATTAGAAATATTTAAAAATGTAAATTATTTTATAAAAAAATCTAACTATGTACTTAATAATTTAAAAAATGAAAACTATTTGTTAATTTTAAAGTTAACTAACATTTTAAAGACTTTGTTGTGTCTTCTTTATGTTGGAAAACCTTTGAATACTTGGTTGCAGCATGGAGGTCCGCAGTTTCAGTTGAGCCTCTAGATGGGCATCAGTCATTTGTGACCTTAAGGGTATCTTGATTTGGGTTAGATAGCAGAATGTAGATTGGTAGCAGTAAGTGGTGGAAAAGCATGTTTTGGGCATGACGCTGAAGGTGTGTATAGTCTACATTTTTCCATGTTTCAGTTGGATCTTTCTTAGCATCAAACAATAACTTTAAAATATCATCTACTGAAAGCTCAATCAGTTCCATCTGTAGTTCTATAAGTGCCTTGGTGATATCAACTAGGCGAGGCTGAAATGCTGATTTGAGTGTGATGTCATGATTCTCAAAGTCAGTGAACCTTTCATTGTATTTTCCAATACAGCTGCATATTCTTCAAATGGTTCACATACATCATCCTGCTCATCAATGACCTTTGCTAACTGGAGAAACTGTTTATCTGAAATTTCCTTTTGAAGAAGTGTTTTGAAAAAAAGATAGTTTTTTTCCAAAATAGCTATCAGCTTTTTCAAAATGCTTGGATTTTTTTTTGCCATTTATCATATATAGACTTAGTTTCACCTTGCAAAGAAATATTTAAGTCATTATTGTTTGACATGATACCACACAGAAATGCTGCATTCCTAGAGAAATCTTCTTTCAATAATTCCCCATTGCTGATTCTGTTCTTGCAGAAGTAAAATTTTGGCTACCACCTGTCCCTGTGATAACCAATGCACTTTAGAATGATATGGCAAATCCACATTGAATACCTCATTGTTCATCTTTAGTATGTTACTAAACTGACCATGCTATGTTGCATTTGCATGAATATAGTTAACAATACTTTGTTGCAAAGTGTTACTTAGAATACTAGCTTTGGCACAGAGATTTTCCTGATGCAAAATATAATGAAAAGAAATGAGAATGTTTGGATCTATTAATACTTTTTTTGTCTATGCAATAAACTCTTCATGTTTTCCTATCATGGAAGGTGGTCTGTACATACACTCACTAAATTTACCAATTTCAGTCCAACTTCATGATATTTATCTTGAAAGTTTTTGATTCCCCGTGTTCTGTTTGCAGGAGTGCCCAAAGGGAGTAACTCTTCATAGCAAACAAAATCTTCTGTTATGGCCCAAATGAAGTATAAAACCTGTGCCAAGGGCGGGTATATACATACATAGTGGGTGAGATGTGCACCATCTGGGGGATGGTCATGATGGAGACTCAGACTTTTGGGGGGAGGGGGGGAAATGGGCATTTATTGAAACCTTAAAATCTGTACCCCCATAATATGCCAAAATAAAAAAAAATAATTAAAAAAAAAAAAAAAAAAAAACCTGTGCCAAGTCAGTCATATCAACTGATTCATCCAAAGTGATTGAATAATATATATTATCCTTTTGAAGTATTGCATAAAGTTGTTTTGTTCCGTTCAAGGGTTAGTCATGCTGCCGAACAGTTATGGTTCTCCTTGAAAGAGTCAGTTGTTTGTACTTTGAAACATTATCGTGGTCTAAGCATCCTACAACTTTGGTGCATTCTTTCACAATTTCTACATCACCAAATGGCATCCCTTTTTTCCTGAGTATATAAGCTACTTTATATTTTGCTTCAGTGGCATTATTTTCAGGTCTTATTGCTGCTTGAAGGAATTGTCTTTGCTTTTGCTTTTCATCTTTTTATTTCTGCAATACAACCTTTTGTGCCTCTCCCTCTAATCTAAAAGATTTGTGGTCCTTATGAGTGTGTTGTAATGCTGATGAGCACTGAATTTCTTTAATGTTGATATTGCAGCATCACAAAGCAATCAAATCATCTTATCAGAAACAAGAGAATATTGCAAAACCCAGTCCTCATTAAAAACTCATGTTTACTTCCTTCAGCGTTCTCTTGGTCTTCTTTGACATCATGGACTGTTAAGCAGACAGAATTAAAAATACTGTTGAGCTGTGCAACTATCACAAATTCCACTTCAAACAGAAACACAGTGCACCATTATCAAAAGCTATAACAGACTGGTGTACTCAACTCCCATAAACTCTCGCCAGCCAGTTTTGTGCGCCAGTCAGGCGGGGGGGAGTTAGAACTAAATCTGAGCATGGCAGCCGTTAATTCAGCCTTTATGGCTTACTAATTGTGCCAGTCAATCTTGGCGGATTATTTCATTGACACTTATTTTATTCTTTGGTATTTTAAATACATTCATTTTAAAAATGAAATACCAATATAAAAGACAAAAATGTATTAATAAAAATAAAAGGATTTGTTCTGTAAAATTTGGATTCAGTCAAAAGGCCACACTTAAGGACCTAGAATGCCACATGTGGCCTTAAAGCTGTAGGTTCTCCACCCCTGATCTAAACCATTTCTCTGTTTTCCTCTTTGCTGGCTTCATTCGTAGGTTCTTTTCTTATGGTGGCTAGACAGCTGCTAGCACCTCTACTCCTATATTCATACAGTGCTAAACCAACCCCCTGGGTTTCACTTTCACTGAGTTATTTCTGAGCCAATAACTATGGCAAGAAAGGGAATACAGTGATCCGATTGGCTCTGACTGATATGCCCAACTTGGGTGTGGGGGTTGCTGTGGTTTAAATGTTTTTGTCCCCTTACCAAAACGGATGTTGAAATTTAATCCGCCATGCAAGTGTTGGAGGTGGGGCCATGGGAGGTGTTTGGGTCATGAGGGATCTGCCCTCATGAGTAGCTAATGCTAGTATAAGATGGGCTTGTGGGAATGGGTTCGCTCTCTTGTAACTCTTCTGCCACGTGAGGAACAACGTCCCTCCCCTCTGGAGGTTCAGGCTTTCAAGGTGCCATCTTGCAAGTGGAGCCGGGCCCTTACCTGACACTAAACCTTCCAGTGCCTTGATCTTGGGCTTTCTAGCCTCCGAACTGTGAGAAATAAATTTGTGTTCTTTATAAATTACCCAGTCTCGGGTGTTATTAAAATGCTACAGCAGGCCGGGCGTGGTGGCTCACGCCTGTAATCCTACCACTCTGGGAGGCCGAAGCGGGCGGACTGCTCGAGATAAGGAGTTTGAAACCAGCCTGAGCAAGAGTGAGACCCCATCTCTACTATAAATAGAAAGAAATTAATTGGCCAACTAATATATATATATATAGAAAAAATTAGCTGGCATGGTGGCGCATGCCTGTAGTCCCAGCTTCTCGGGAGGCTGAGGCAGTAGGATCGCTGAGCCCAGGAGATTGAGGTTGCTGGGAGCTAGGCTGACACCACAGCACTCACTCTAGCCTGGGCAACAAAGCGAGACTCTGTCTCAAAAAAAAGATAAGTAATAAAATTTAAAAAAATGATACAGCAACACAGAACACAGCAACACAAAAGTTGGCACTAAGAGTGGAATGCTGCTATAAACAAATACCTGAAATGTGGAAGCGGCTTTGCAACAGGGTATTAGGTAGAGGCTGAAGCAGTTTTGGAGTGAATGCTAGAAAAAGCCTGTATTGCTGTCAACAGAGCATGAAGGATGATTCTGGTGAGAGATCAGAAGAAAGGAGCTGTAGGGAGTCTCATTCTTAGAGATTAGGTTTTCATGACCAGAATGTTGGTAGAAATATGAGCCTTGGTGGCATCCATGTTAGCTAATTAAGGCTATTCTGGTGAGGTCTCAGACAAAAATGAGGTACAAGGTATTGGAAACTGGTAGAAAGGCCATCCTTGTTGCACAGTGGCAAAGAACTTCGCTAAATCTTATCCCTTTCCTAGGACTTTATGGAAGAAAGAACTTTAGAGCAATGAACTAGGATATCTGGCAGAAGTAATATCTAAGGAAGGAGCAAAGCATTCAAGGTGCTGCATGGCTTTTCTTAACTACTTATAGTAAATTGTGAGAAGAGAGGATTTAAAGACAGAATTTATAGTTAAAAGGATAGCAGAACGTAAAGCTGTGAAAAATTCTCAGCCTGTCCACGTAAAGAATAAAAAAGCATGTTCAGGAGAGAAAACCAAGGGTATGGCTAAGTGACCTTTTGATAAGGAGATTAGTATACTGAGAAGGAAGCCAGGTGCTCCAATCAAGATGATGGGGAGGCCAGGCGCGGTGGCTCACACCTGCCTGTAATCCTAGCACTCTGGGAGGCCGAGGCAGGTGATCGCTCAAGGTCAGAAGTTTGAAACCAGCCCAAGCAAGAGCGAGACACTGTCTCTACTAAAAATATAAATTAATTGACCAACTAAAAATATACAGAAAAAATTAGCCGGGCATGGTGGCTCATGCCTTAGTCCCAGCTACTTGGGAGGCTGAGGCAGGAGGATCACTTGAGCCCAGGAGTTTGAGGTTGCTGTGAGCTAGGCTGATGTCATGGCAATCTAGCCTGGGCAACAGAGTGAGACTCTGTCTCAAAAAAAAAAAAAAAAAATGATGGGAGAATGACCTGGAAGACATTTCAGAGATCTTCAAGGCTACCCCTACCATCATAGGCCCAGAGTGCCAGGGTCACGTGGGCAGAAAGGTTTGGAGAGAGGGGCAGAGGGTGCTTATAGGACTGTGGGGCTCGCTGCCCATATTCCAGCACAGCACTCCTCGGCCACCTCAGCTGCGGCTCAGGCAGGCCAGGTGTGGCTCAGGCTGCCACTTTGGAGGGCACAAGCAGTGAGCCTTGGTGGCATCCATGTTAGCTAATTCTGCAGGTTCGCAGGCTGCACAAGCTGTGGAGGCATGCCTTCATCTACCTAGATTTCAAAGGGGTAGCTCAGAGAGCCTCGGGGCCCAGGCAGAGACTTGACCTTGGGGTGGAGCCACCACAGAGAGCCCTCACTAGGGCATTGCTTATTGGAGCCATGGGGCAGGGCTGTCCCTGAAAGCTCATAACGGTGGAGCCACCAGTGTGCAGCACCAGGCTGGGAGGGCTGCAGGCACCCGACTCCAACCTGTGAGAGCCGTGTGGGCTGCACCCAGCAAGGCTGTGGGCGTGGGGCCACTGAGCTTTGAGGGCTCAACCCGTAGCCCAGTGTGTGCTAACAGCAGATATGGAGTCAAAGAAGTTTATTCTCAAGCCTTAGGACCCAATGTTGTTTGCCCTGTTGGGTGTTGGACTGACTTGGGACCTGTTATCCCTTTCATCTTGCCTAGTTGTCCCTTTTGGAATAAGAATGTCTATCTTATGCCTGTCCCACCATTGTATTTTGGAAGCATGTGACTTCTTAGATTTCACAGGCTGACAGTTGCAGAGAGATTTGTCTCAGGATGAATGATGCCTGGAGTCTCAACCATATATGATTAGGTGAGACTCTAGATTTTAGACTTTTGAGTTGATGCTGGAATGAGTTAAGACTTTGGGGGCTACTGGGATGGAATGAATGTATTTTGAGTGTGAGGAGGACATGAATTTTGCAGTGCCAGGGGCAGAATATTATGGTTTGAATTTGTCTCCCAAAGTACATGTGTTGGAAACTTAATTCCCAGTGCAACAGTACTGGATGGTGGGACCTAATTGGAGGTGTTTGGGTCATGAAGGATCCACCCTCATGAGTAGATTAATACTACAATAGAAAGGGCTTGCGAGAGTGGGTTCACTCTCTCCTGCTCTTCTGCCATGTGAGGATCATCCTCCAGAGGGGATGCAGGCACCATCCTTCAAGTGAATGCTGGGTCCTCACCAGAAACCAAACCTCCAGTGCCTTGATCTTGGACTTCTCAGCCAGTAGAACTATGAGAAATAAGGTTCTGTTACTTATAAATTACCAGGTTGGAGGTATTCTGTTATAGCAGCACAAAGCAGACTAAGACAATAGCATCTAAATCAGGGCTTTTCAAATTGACTGTGATGAAGGACTGTTATTTTTGTTTCAATTTCCAAGTACTGACTGATTCTCAGACACTGTCCAACAAGATGAGTTCACTGATCATGCTTTTGGTTTGTTGCATAAGATTATATAGAAGTTTCTCTCTCTTTTTTTTTTCTTTTTTTTTTTTTTGAGACAGAGTTTCACTGTGTTGCCCAGGCTAGAGTGCCGTGACGTCAGCCTAGCTCACAGCAACCTCAAACTCCTGGGTTCAAACAATCCTTCTGTCTCAGCCTCCTGAGTAGCTGGGACTACAGGCATGCGCCACCATGCCCGGCTAATTTTTTCTATTTTTAGTAGAGACAGGGTCTCATTCTTGCTCAGGCTGGTTTCGAACTCCTGACCTTTTCCGATCCTCCTACCTCAGCCTCCCAAAGTGCTATGATTACAGGCGTGAGCCACCACGCCCGGCCCTAGAAGTTTCTAAGTTACGTGAATTTTGTCTTGAATTGGTAGTAAGCATGGTGGACCATAGCCAGGAGACCACATTTTAATAAGTACTTCTCTAAACCACATGGACTAAGAAAGAGATGGTTGCTTCCTTGGGAGAAAATCTGGGGAAGGGGCAAGAGAATACTGTGTGGGGGAAGGATGTCCACCACCATCATTAATTCTAAAGATCTTTCTTTTAGAAAGGCCTCAACTTAGTTTTCAGGAAATTGTTGGGTTCTGGATCATTTTGGTAGGGTAAGAGGGGAATTTACCACTCCCCTTTTTATTTTAAGGATTGCAGATTCTTCGATCTTTTCTGCTGAGCAGTATTCCTTTTCCCTTCTTTTTCTAGGCAGGTTTGGGTTAGTGTTGAGGTCTCGGCTTTCTTACCCAGCTGTTTCCTAGAGAGGCAAACAGCTCATCGGAGGAGACAGGCACGGCCTGCAAGCACCACTGCACAGAAGTCTGAAAAGGGCAGTGGGGAAAGAGGAATTATTCTGCTGTTCTTAGTTACCACTCAGGGCAGGGCAGACATAACTTGCCTCCTTAGCAGGACAACTTTCTGTATTGGTTGAGGCACTTGAGGAAGCTGGCCATTCAAAACTAGGCATTCTAAGCTGTGTCCAGGGTGATGAGAAAACTTTGCCCCATGTCATAGTGAGATGACCTAGGATTTAAACATCCACCTTGCCCATCACGTCAGGTCGTGTTGTTCAAAGTTATTCCTGTACACTCAGCAGACAATTCACATTGCTTGGTAGCAGATTCTGCATGGCCTGACAGACCTGTCAAAGCGGGAAAAGCGACTGCTGGCTAGACTAGTGGGCCTTGGGATTAGTGAGGCATAGAAACTAAATCAGAGCCATCTGGATGAACGTTTGTTGTGGTTACAGCCAGGCTCCATGCATGCCGTCGTGCTAGTCACAGACACAACTATTTATGCTGTAATTGTACGTAGCTCTAGCAGACAAATATAAAACTTGTTCTTTCAGGGCAACACGCTTTCTTCTTCCCTAGAAAGTATGTCATAGCTTTTGTATGTTAAATGTTAAGAATTTAGTGCTGTTACAGTGAATTAAGCATGTAATAAAAACCACCCAAGTGTAAGAGCTTCAGCTGAGTTTTTTTTTTTTAAAGTTTATTAAAGACTGTGGTTGTTGGGGAAGGGGGAGCAAGTTTGCCTTTCCACTCCTCACACTTCTTTCTTAGCTCCTGTAGATTCTAGTGGCATAGTTTGTTTTGTGCCTGATGACCTGTACTGTTCTATTGAATGCAAGTCCTTTGTCTTGCAAAAAAAAAAAAAAATTGGTGCATGACAAGCCTGAGTTTCCTAATGAAAGAGCTGTAATTTGGGAGAAGAGATGAGGTTATTTTGGAGGAACGCTGGCCTTTGAAAGATGTGGTTAGAGCGGTTCCTAAAGAAACAAAATCTGCAGCTGTCCCTGGGTTTAAACAGCCCTCTAGGGAGCTGTAAGACCAGCACGGGGACGTTCTGACAAATCCTTTATTTCTTCAGAATGCCTGTCTGGGGAGGTGGCAACAAGTGTGGGGCCTGCGGGAGGACCGTGTACCACGCGGAAGAGGTGCAGTGTGATGGCCGGAGCTTCCACCGCTGCTGCTTTCTGTGCAGTAAGTAGCTCACTGTGCTCGACCTTTGACAGGATACGTGTGTAAAAACCCTCAGTAAACTATTTTTACCTATTTAAAGAAAAAAAAAAACCCCTATTTTTGCCTATCTAAGGAAAAACAGAGGTTTTGCTAGTAAAGATGACTACAGAAGCACGAGTGGATTTTCCCCGTCTGTCCCGACATTGTAAGTGCCAAGCGTCGCAAGCAAGGCCAGAAACAGTGGCCCAAGACACTCAGCCTCCCTGTGCGTCCCCACAGCTCTTGGCTTCTGTTTCACCTTTTGGCCTTTCCTTGGTACCGCATCTGTCTCCCCTGCCTCACGGAGAATTCAGTGTCGTTCACGTAGTCTAGCAGGTTCTCTGGCACGCTGTAAGTCTTGGTGCCAATTTTTGAATAAATGAATCGTTCCTCTTCTACCCCAGCTTTCTCCTTCTGGCTGGGTTCCTTCTCTTTGAAACCTTCTTGCTTATTTCTTGCCACACTGATAACTAAAATTCAGATACTCAGAAGCTCAAATTCTGTTTTCTCTGGTAAGTGAATGTTCAGAGTTATTCCTGGTTATTGATACTCTAAATTTGAGGGAACGAAGCACAGGATATGAAAGTCCCATAGAAGCAAATTAGGAATTGTTGTTCATAGATGGAAAACGACCAGTGTCTGGTGTTGACAGGAAGTAGGACATAAAACAACACATGCCTGTTTGGTTTAGTAAATACCTGATAATGGGAGAAACAGAACAAGAGAGAAGCCCCAACACCACAAATTCTCTCTAATGACAACTTTGTCTTCAGTTTTGAAACAGTACAGTAGCAGCTTAAGAAAGCTCTTCATGAGTCATCTGATTAAAATGACAGAATTTTCTTTATTGAAGGATTTGTTACATTAGAGGAACCCACTCATACATGCAGATATTTGCCTTATCTGTAGTATTGTACAGTGAAAATTGCCATAAGAAACCATATGTTAAAAATAAATTTGGTTACATTAAGAAAAAAATCTTGAGAAAAATCTCCCAAATTTGAATCATTCTCTTCCCTCTAGGCCAGCATTCAAGGTGTCTGCATCTCTTTAATAGTGTAACTGCTTCACACAAAAGTAGAAACAGATAATGGAAAGTTATAGTTACAAAAAATATTATAGAAACACTACATATGAATGTTTGCTATGTATTCCTCATAATAGCTACTATTGCTTATTAAAAAGATTTGGTTTCACCATTACTTTCTGAAGTTACTGAATTTTTTTTTCCCTAAAAAAGTCTATTTTTTAGCAGGCCGGTTTGTTACCAAGAAAGTATGGAAACAGAGAAAATGCAGTACTTTAGATATTGCTCTCAGTTTTATCTATCTAGGTTGAGCCATGATAAAGCCACCGTAATAAAGTCAGTGTTTTACTAAATGTCAAGTTCGTTATTGGTCATTTTTACTAACCATTCCTAATATTTGTCTCTGCTGACTAAAGCTTTTAAGGAAATAATTCAGAGTAGCTTGCAGACCTGTGAGAATTTTACCACAGAGAATAGGGAAGAGGGCTGGGAAGAGAGGAGCAGTTATGTAGTAACATTTTCATGTAGGTAAACTTGCTTTGTTTAATATAGGTTTTTTTTCAAAACAGTTCTTATTTATATTTATTCTGTCTGTTAAGTGTATTTGCCCCTCAACAGTGTATGTTTTTAGGTTATCTGCATCTTTAGTTGAATGTGTTTCAGCACGAGCCTCCAGATAGGTTCCAGAGTAGGTGTCATTTTATCCTACCACAGAAGACTCTAAGATCGTAGAACCTTCCCAATTCAACTTTAAGCCAGCCAGCTTGTCATCTTCCCCCTACCAGCTTTGTCTTTCCGTTTGTCCTTCTCTCCCTCCTTCTGTTTCTCCCTCTCCCTTTTAAATAAAGGGGGGATCCCCTTTTCAACCATTCTGATCTTTGCTTTCCGGCTGCGGAATGTGCCACCAGTGGGTTCCCTCACAATTTACTTTCCTTCTCAAGCTTAATTGAAGTTTTAGAAAGTGAAATAATGTCTGGATAAAACACGATGATGTTTGGCAGTTTTATGAAGTGGGATATGTGGAAATGTCTTGTGGCAAGAAATCCATCAAGAAAGAACGTATTCTCCTTTGGGACAGAAGGGAAAACAAACGCAGACTCTAAACCACTTGACGATTTTCAGACACACTTGTCACTGCTAGAGAAGCTGGTGGGGAGTTGAGAGAAGAACACTTCCCCCCTTCTAGATGAGTGATGAAAACTAGAGTTCTGGATTTAAAGCTGCTTTCGTCCCAGGGGATGTTTTCTGGGGAAGAAGCGCTACACAGGCAACTCCCCCAAGGCACTGAGCTACCCTTTTGTTCCTTGTGACATTGTGATTTAACAAGACTTGGTATGGAGAGGCTGAAAGATTAAGAGTTGAGGGTTGCCAGCAAGTCCTTGTTTGTTTATTCCTTTTGTTCCTGTAATTATAGCCATCTCCGAGACAGAGGCAAATCATATTAAAAGCTTGAGGCTTCTGGATATTGAGATTCATAAACAACTATCATACCCATGGAGAAAGGCCAATAATCCTCAACTGTAGTTGACCAGTCCAGATGCTGGCTGTCTCGTGGCTTCTGGGAAACCACAGGATAAGCTAGGAATGTGAGAGCTCCTCAGCCTTTACCATGTGTAGACCATGTGTCTGTGCCACCATTATTCTAAGGAAAAAGCATCTTTGGAACATGTTTAAAGTCTAACTTTTCCTCCTCCTCCTCCTCTGCCCCAGTGGTTTGCAGGAAGAATTTAGATAGCACAACAGTGGCAATTCACGATGAAGAGATCTACTGCAAGTCCTGCTATGGAAAGAAGTATGGGCCGAAAGGCTATGGTTATGGCCAGGGCGCTGGCACGCTCAACATGGACCGTGGTGAGAGGCTGGGCATCAAGCCAGAGAGGTGAGATGGGAGACTGTTTGTTACCTTTAGGAATGAGTTACAATAATTAACGTTGCATGGTGAACAGGAACCTGGGAGTTTCCAGATTTTTAGTTTAAACAAAGCAAATACAAAGTGACTAATTTTCCAGTGTAAACTAGTGACAGTTCTTTAAGTTCAAAACATTGATAGTTTTAAACCTAACAATATTATTGTTTCTAGTCCTGGTTTTATAGCATTACAAGGTGTATCTAGGAGTCATGTTCTTAAAAGCAGTTTATTTAAATTTACTTCCATTTCACAGCACTTCAGAGACCAGATGTTATGAAATTAAATGATAGGGAAATGTAGTATCTGAAGCGTTTCTCATGTATAGTTAAGCAGTCAATGGAAATTCCTGTTACTCTTTCCATGTAAGAATTTTTCCTCATCAAGAAATGACTTTTCTATAATTTAAAATTCTCACTTAGGCTGGGTGTGGTGGCTCACTCCTTTAATCCCGGCACTTTGGGAGGCCTCGGCAGAGGATTGATTGAGGCTGGGAGTTGGAGACTCTCTAAAAATTGAAATTATTTTTTGTTTTTGATTTTTTGAGAGACTAGTGTTAAACTTTAAAGGCTCTGGTATCAAAGTCAGCGTGTCAAGGTGCTAACTCTGTTAAAGTTCACGTAGTATTTTGCACTCAAGCTAACTTCATTTGGAAATTCCTCTTAATTCTTATTTTTAACCTATTAATTTCCCTATTTGAACTTCATATTTTTCATATCCATTTTATATTGAAGAGGTCAAAATTGGTGTAATACTCCAATATAAAACAGCCTTTGCTTGGACAAGACCATTAATTGTGCCAGACTTCATAGAATGTTAACATATGTTAACTCGTGTAATCCTCACCACAAAAATCCCACAAGTTAGGGTTTTCTTTCTTATCAAGAACAAATTGAGACAGTAACAAGTAATTTGCCTAAAGTCACACTGTTAGTTAATTGTAGAGCCTGGAACTTAACCTACTCTAACTCCAAAGCTTATGATCTGAACCATGGTGCTTGACTGGGCTGAAATAATATGTATTGAGTGCCTGTTGTCTGCTGAACATTTATCATCTTCATTCTGCATAAGCCTTACAGTAACTCTGAGGTGTAGATAATTTGTCCCTATTTAATAGATGAGAACACTAAGGGTCAGGTATACAGTTAATAACTAAAGTCACCCTCCTATACAATAGATCTTTTAAACTTACTATTCCTATCTAAATGTAATTATATATCCTTTGACCCCTCTCCCCTAATAACCTCAGCCTCTGGTAACCACCATTCTATTCTCCATTTCTACTAATATGAGATCAACTTTTTTAGATTCCACATATGAGAGAGATCATGTGGTATTTGTCTTTCTGTGCCTGGCTTATTTCACTTAACACACTGTCTTCCAGGTTCATCTATGTTGTCAAAAGTGACAGGATTTCATTCTCTTTTTATGACTGAATAGTATTCCATTTTGTATATATATCACATTTTTTTTTATCCATTTATCTGTTGATGGACCCTTAGGTTGATTACATACCTTGGCTATTGTGAATAGTGCTGCCGTGAACATGGGAGTACAGATCTCTTTGATATAATGATTTTATTTCCATTGAATATATACCCAGTAGTAGGATCATACTGGAGCCATATGGTAGTTCTATTTTTAATTTTTTGAAGACCCTTCAGAGTGTTTTCTGTGTGGCTGTGCTAAATTAGCAGTAAGCTAAATCACCATCAAGTATGCAAGAGTTCCTTTTTTTCCACATCCTCACCAACAGTTGTTGCCTTTTGTTTTTTTGATAATAGCCATTCTAATAGGAGTGAGGTAATATTTCATTGTGTTTTTGAATTGCATTTCCCTGATTAGTGATGTTGAGTGTTTTTTCATATACTTGTTGCTTATTGTAGGTCTTTTGGCCTTTTGCCTATTTTTAATTGGTATATTTGTTTCTTGCTATTAAGTTGAATTCCTTATATATTTTGGTTATTAACCCCTTATAAGATGAATAATTTGTAAATATTTTCTCCCATTCTGTAGGTAGTCTCTTTACTTTTGTTTCCTTTAATGTGCAGAAACTTTTTAGTTTGCTGTAATCTCATTTGTCTATCTTTACTTTTATTATTTGTGCTCTTTGAGGTCCAAAAAAATCATTGCCCAGACCAAGAAGGCCTTCTTAATGACTGAACGAACACCTGTGGTCTGACTGCCCTTGTGGCATGTGGTAATTATAACATTCATGGAGACTAAACGTCTCCACAAGGATCTCCCAGAGAGGCAGAATTGTGCTCAAGAACCTTTTCATTGAAGCCTACCTGCAGTTTTCAGTTCAGGCTCACCAATTCACAAAATCTCTAGTCCTTCAGTATGTTAATTAACATGGAGCCCCCATTTTGCCATCTATAATATGAGGTAACAATTATCCTATGAAGTTGTTAGAAGGCAACTGGGAGGTAATCTACGTAAAGTTCTTATTAATGTGATGATTGGCAGATTTGGAAAATTTCCTTGGGAATCTCATAACTGCAAGTGCTGGGTATCATTGATAACAAGCTCTCAAAGAATCATTTTTTAAAAGTGCAGTATATGAACAGGTTTTGAAGATTCTTTGAAAATACACCTACATTAAGGACAATTGGAGAAAACTAATACTGTGAATTAGTACTTTGAATTGGTATTTGTTGCCTAGAATAAAATTTCCAGTGGCCACATCAAACATTTAAATGCTATATATCTACAACAAAAAGTAGATATAATGGAGATGAAGATATTCAAGGTACATGTCCAATGTTTGAAAAAATTATTTTATAAAAAGGCAATATTTCTAAATTAACATTTGATTTTAAATATGCATATACCTTAAAAATATAACTAGTAAAACTTTTATTGGGGGGAATGGTTGGGTGGTGGGGAGGTATAGTGTGGGAAAGTGATAAGACCAGATTTTAGGGTTTTTTCCCCCTTAAAACTTAGAATGACTGTAAAATAGTGAATGGTGAATGGGTTTATTTAATAGGAGGTAGACTCAGGATTTGGTGTTGATTGGATGCAAAGATGATTAGGGTTTCTGGCTTGGGCACTTAGAGAATGGCAAAATTTACTAGGAAGGGAATCAGTCTTAGGAGAGATCATTAGTTCAGCTTTGAACATGATGAATTCAAGGTGCCTGTAAGATATGTGGGTTGGAGATTTTTAATAGCCAGTTCAATATAGAGTCTAAGATGAAGATGGGAGAGGAGGGCTTGAAAGAAGGTTAGAAGAAAGTGAAAAAGATTCAAACACTTACTATTATTTTTTATTTATTTATTTATTTATTTATTTATTTATTTTTTGAGACAGAGTCTCACTTTGTTGTCCAGGCTAGAGTGAGTGCCGTGGCATCAGCCTAGCTCACAGCAACCTCAATCTCCTGGGCTCAAGCAATCCTCCTGCCTCAGCCTCCCAAGTAGCTGGGACTACAGGCATGTGCCGCCATGCCCAGTTAATTTTTTCTATATATATTAGTGGGCCAATTAATTTCTTTCTATTTATAGTAGAGACGGGGTCTCGCTCTTGCTCAGGCTGGTTTCGAACTCCTGACCTTGAGCAATCCGCCCGTCTCGGCCTCCCAGAGAGCTAGGATTACAGGTGTGGTGAGCCACCTCGCCCGGCCTCAAACACTTATTATGGAGAATGCCAGAACAACCTCATTGGGAAGATGTGCTAAGACAGTTGAGGCCTCAGAAATGGTGATTTCATGGAGAAATAAGGTAGTTAGATAAAAGCGAGATTTGCCAGAGGTGTGTGCTAGAAAAATGGTAGAGGAAAGTAGCTTCTAAATTATTGAAAAGAAAGTGGCTGGAGACTAGGATGTTATAGGGCTATTCAATGACATAAGGAAATAGTTTTAATTATATGTTTTTTAAGTACCATAGTTCCATGTAACATGTATTTTAGTTTAAATCAAGTTATCACATGAACATAGCTCAAAGACATTTTAAAGTTTCCATCCTTCATCTGACATTAAATTCAACAAGAGGAAGCCCATCATGCTGTCCACAGCAACTAAAGATTCACAAGTGTCCCTAGAACTCAGAGGTAAAGAATTTAAATTTACAACTAGTTTATTACTAAAAAAAAAAAAATTTCAAT
Source organism: Microcebus murinus (assembly GCF_040939455.1). Taxonomy (NCBI): domain Eukaryota; kingdom Metazoa; phylum Chordata; class Mammalia; order Primates; family Cheirogaleidae; genus Microcebus; species Microcebus murinus. The sequence goes on from NC_134113.1 coordinate 39,809,080, forward strand.
TACCTCTGTGTTACTAAATGCCTAAGTCAGTTCTTGCTGGTTCCTTCTTAATCTTCCATTCTCAATGTTGAAATGCTCTAGAGCTTAGTCCTTGTACCTTCTCCCTATTATACACTCTCAGGAACACATCTAGTCTCAAGGTTTGTCTGCTCTTGATTCTGAAATTTATGTCTCTCCTGAACACCAGACTCATATCTCCAACTGCCTACTGGATATCTCCACTTGGAATATCTATTGAGCTTCCTAAACTTGTACATCCAAACCTGAACTGCCGATATCCCCCTCAGACTGCTCTACCCACAGTCATGCCCCTCTCAGCAAATGGCAGTTCATCCGATCTCAGTTACTCAGAATAAAATTTTTTGATCATTCTTTCCCACATCTTACAGCCAATCAAGTATAAAAGGATTGGATTCATCAGATCTTTACAGCTGCATTTCAAAACTTATCTAGAAACCTGGTTAGTCCAAGTGAATACAATTTTTCATCTGGTTTATGGCAACAGACTTCTAACTGATCTCCAAGGCTTGTGCTTCTGTCTTTGCCCCCCCCACCCCCGGTCTTCCCTCAATGGGGCAATAGAATGAGCTTGGTCATACCTACATCATAGCACTTCACTTCTCAAAACCTTTAAATGGGTTCCCATTTTCCTCATAGTAAAAGCCAAAGTCTTTGCAAAGGTCTTCAAAGCCCCAGATAATCTAACCCCCCTGCACCGTTACTGGTTGATCTTATCGCTCACTGCTCTCCCTCCCTCCACTACAGCCAGACTCACCTTGGTGATCCCAGAACTGGCAAACATTGTTTTTCCAGCAGGAAGAACTGACACTTACTTGCCACTTGCTGAGTGCTTTGGATAAGCTCAGTTAATTTATATGATTCTAAAATGGCTTTTAAATCTTATTGAAGCCCAGTGGGTATTCTGAAATAGTAGGTATACCTACTTACTGGAATGGAAAAAAATTTCTAAGAGCAAGGAATATGGTTGACCCAGTGTAAATAGTGACGAAAATACCACCCTATCCAGAGAAAAAGTAAACAGATCACATGGTAATAGGCAAATTTTCTGAAATATTTTCTCATAAAGAAAGTAGTTCATTCACATTTTCTTCAAGATATGTTAGGAAATTAAGTAAGCTGTAAAACATGCTTAACTTTCTTATAGACTATGTAAATCAACTGACCTATTTGCAGAATTTTTTAACTGCTAACATTGATTTTTCAGTCTCCTGTGAAGTAAAAAAGCTAGATGTGATTAATAATATAAATCTGGAATAAAAACATGTACTCTGATAGGTTTTTATAAAACTATTGCTTATTGGAGAGGCTAGCACTGGGGATGAAAAGTCTATTTAGACTTAGGGGCCTTTCTTTTTGTACTAATAATGAACTCATAAACTGATTAAAGTAGTAACTGTGGCTGACACCTGAGATTAATTTCTTCTTTATTCTTTCCTCTATACTGGCCTGCAGAGGACTCTGGCCTGAGACAGTACAGTAGCCAAGTCCCGGAGTCCTATTGTTCCTGCCATGTGGACTTGTGAACACCCTGTACAATATTTTGCCTAATTTTTTTTTTCTCTTCTCACAAGTGTTCAACCTCACAGGCCTACAACAAATCCAAACACTTCTAAATTTGCTCAGAAATACGGAGGTGCTGAGAAGTGTTCCAGATGTGGGGATTCCGTATATGCTGCTGAGAAGATAATTGGTGCCGGAAAGGTAAAGTGCTGTTTTGAATTAATAACAGTGAATGACTCCTCTCTGCTCTTTTTCCCTCTAAAGCTCCCATGTCACTCAGGTACTATAAATGCCTTGTATTAAACTTAAACAAATTTCCATCAGAATCATTAATTTTTTGAAACAATACCCTTATTTAGCAAATTATTTTTTTTTTTTTTTTGAGACAGAGTCTCACTTTGTTGCCCAGGCTAGAGTGAGTGCCGTGGCGTCAGCCTCGCTCACAGCAACCTCAATCTTCTGGGTTCAAGCGATCCTCCTGCCTCAGCCTCCCGAGTAGCTGGGACTACAGGCATGTGCCACCATGCCCGGCTAATTTTTTGTATATATATATTTTTAGTTGGTCAATTAATTTCTTTCTATTTTTGGTAGAGATGGGGTCTCGCTCAGGCTGGTTTCGAACTCCTGACCTTGAGCAATCCGCCCGCCTCGACCTCCCAAAGTGCTAGGATTACAGGCGTGAGCCACCGCGCCCGGCCTCAAATTACTTTTATGTATAAAAAGAAACTTGTTTTCATAGGGGCGCTCCTAAACATTTACTTTAAAAGGCCGGGCTATTAAAAAACCTGGAATCTGCCAGTAATTTAGTGCCGTAAAAAAAGCAGTAAACAGAGTCAGGATACCTGATGCTAATTAGGTGCATGGATTTGGAGAAGTTACCACTTAAACCTCTTTAGCTGCAATGTTCTCAACCAGAAAGGAGGCAGTCTTTAAAGGAACAGACTGGGCTTGTGGCAAGGTCTGAGACTGCTCTTAGTGAAATAGTGCCCCCCACTTTTTTGGGGACAGAGTCTCACTTTGTTGCCCAAGCTAGAGTGAGGGCTGTGGCGTTAGCTTAGCTCACAGCAACCTTAAACTCCTGGACCCAAGGGATCCTACTGCCTCAGCCTCCTAAGTAGCTGGGACTACAGGCATGCGCTACCATGCCTGGCTAATTTTTTCTATGTATTTTTAGTTGGCCAATTAATTTCTTTCTATTTTAGTAGAGATGGGGTCTTGCTCTTGCTGGTTTCAAACTCCTGACCCTGAGCTATCCGCCTGCCTCAGCCTCCCAGAGTGCTAAGATTACAGGTGTGAACCACCACGCCCGGCCTGAAATAGCCCTTTTGTAGGTGACCAAGAATGTAGATAGTGAGGAGGGCTAGTTTCTGTCTTCAAGTGGGAATTGAACCATGCTTGCTCTGGGCTTCTCTTCCTGAGCCACTTTTTGCCACACATCTAAATTGTACTTCAGGAAACAGGCTTCTCAAATGTGCTAACACATTTGTCTCTTGTAGCCCTGGCACAAAAACTGTTTTCGATGTGCCAAGTGTGGGAAGAGTCTTGAATCAACAACTCTGACTGAAAAAGAAGGTGAAATCTATTGTAAAGGTAAAATTAATTTCATTTATTGCTATATGAATATCCTACACTGGTTATTGTTTAATGAAACGTCACCAACATAAAAAAAACCAAAGGAGGTGTCACTGGCTATTGGAAAATAAAAGATCCCAAGATGCTTACAGATGACAATGAACTACAGATAATCTTGTTTGAAACTCCCCCACAAATAAGCAAAAACACCAGTTATTTTTCAGCTTCATGTTTTAAGCAAAGCATTATGAGTATATGAAAGTAATGGACAAATATGTAACTGATCTGACTTATAGGCTTGCAACTCAGCTGAACACTATGCAACTAGAATGCTTGGACTTACCTTCAAGGCTTTAAGATATTTGCTACGTGGCACATTTTACATCTTAAATGATTTAAACTCTTTGACATTGCCAGTAGTTTGTTTTTTAATCCATGGGGATTTGTTAGTGGGTCTTAAGCAATGCTAGCAGAGCTTAATGGACTTGTACTGACTCTCCCTTTTCTTTTGTAGGATGCTATGCAAAGAACTTCGGGCCAAAGGGATTTGGCTATGGCCAAGGAGCAGGAGCTCTTGTTCACGCTCAGTAAAGGTGTAAACCCAGAAATAAGCATTACGCACTGAGAATCTCTTCATAATCTAGGCCCAGATAATCTTGTAACACTAAACTACTGTGAAATTCTACCAGCACTAAGTACTGTATATTACCCTGTACTTGGATAGGCTGGCTATCCTGTAGGCAATGAGCACTGTATCCTTTGCTTTATTCACCAGCATTTTCAAGAACCATTTCTTTTACATTTTAAATAAAACTTCAGCTTGAATGTGTGTTCACTGTCTTTTAATTAACCTTTTGGAGGAGCTGGTGTGACTTCAATTAGTAGATAATCATTTGGGCCTCCACTTTGTTAAAGAATCAACCCCCTCACCCAGTGACTCACTAGGTTACTGTCTGCCTAACAGGTGTTGAAAAGGATGTCTCTTTTAGGCTGGCAAGTACGTCCCAAGAGGGAGGGTTAGTAGGCAACAGGCATCTCCATTTCAGCTCCTCAGAGCTGGTGTTCGGCAGTGCAGCATCTCTTTCCTTCCTGCCCCACTATAGTCTGAGTTCCTTTATACCTAAAAATAGTTACAACCACTTACAGACAACTGTAAACTCTCCACTCTAATCTGATAGATGATGATTTACTAAAACCAGGAAACTGGGGTGTTTTCACATATTTCAATTCTGCCTGAGTAGCAAAGATGCTACATTGTCCGGGCACATTCAGCTGGCTCTGGTAGAAAAGGAGCATTAGACTATATATGGTATGGTTTCATTATTCCCCAGAAGCTTTAGTTCTTTACCAAGATATTCAATCTTTTCCCCCCACAAGGGTAAGGTGTGAAGTTGGCCTGTAACATATTAGTAAAATTGAACCAGCCCAGTCTGTAAACACATCTTAATATTTTCCAAGGTCCACTTTAACATACTATATTGCTTATTTTGAAAAGCTTAAAGAAGGTATGGTATGGCATCAAAAAAATAAACCAAAACATAATGGGAATAAGTTGAATGAGGATGTACTGGGTGGTTATTTTATATCTTAGCCTTGAGCAACTTTAGGTGTTTTATAAGGCACACCAGTTCCATCGTAGGAGGAAATTTTGGTTCAGCAGTCTAGGAAATAGTTAACTGGCAATAAAAGGGGTTGAATTGAAGGAGATGAGTTATGGAATAATTTCTGGTTCTATATGTGGTAGTTTTAAAACATGTCCACGACTTCTTTGACATTATCTTAGTGACTCATTTTTAACCAAGAGAGTATGATGGACAAGGCTAGGTTAGAAGAGACAATACAGCTTTTGCCTCTTTCTCTTGGGATGCTCACACTTGGAGTTCAGTCACCATGTTTTAAGGAAGCCCTGACTACATGGGGAAGCCATATCTACAAACAAAAATGCTTTAAGCCATCAAATTTTGGAGTAGTTTGTTAGGCAGCAAGAGATAACCAGAATGAGAAACAATGGGAAATACAGTAAAGTGTTCCTTACAAAAAGCCTACATTTCCCATACCTACCATGTTTCCCAAACTGCAAGATGGTTGCTAGTAGAACTGGAATTGGAGTTGCCAGTAGATATTCCAGAGAGGAAAAATAGTAACAGTGAAGTTGCCAGGTGCTTGGTAATTTGAGATTTCTGTCTGGTAAAATAAAACAAGATAGATAACCATTCATATTTAAAATCATTCTTGATTAAATTGGGAGTGATGGCAGAACAGCTACTCCAAAACTATAAAATTAGTTTCCAGCTGTTCTAGGAGTAGAAAAAGGAATTTGGCTTTAGGCCACACTCTTCTAGGAGGATTCACTTTGATCATTTGGATGTAAGTAAGGTAGCACCAAGTAATCCAAATGCACTATTAAAGTGCTGCATGTTCAATATATATATTTTTACTTTAAAAACTATCCATCTGATGAATTTTCAGCCCCTTATGTTGGTTTAGTATATTTTTATGGAAGACTACTGTCAACTCTAGTTCCAAAAAATCTTCCTGATCAAATAAGTTTATGGAGTGTTACAGATTTTATGTATATATAAAATACACACATGTATGTATATATGTGTATGTATCCCTGTAGAATAACAGTGCATACTAGCATATTGAAGGCCTTGAGATCCGTAGTTGAAAAGTCAATGTTAACTTGAAGAGAGCCTTACACTGAATTAGTTGTCCATGGCAACACTGACATCTAGGGAAATGGAGGTCTGGACCTGTGGTTCTCAAAACTGTTTGATCTCAGGACCCTTTTACATTCTTAAATTATTGAGGATTCCAAAGAGCTTTTGTTTATGACAGTCGTATTAATATCTATCAATATTTTCCACATTGGAAATTAAAACAGTTTTTAAAATTTAATTCACACTTCTACTTACAGCCAAGATGGAGTCACTGGAAACAGACAAAGTATGTGATAAGATGTTCAGGACTCTGGCCATCAGGCCAGAAAGACCAGTTATGGGGAAAAATGAGATCATTCTTGACCATTACCAAAGTTTACTGCCTTGAGAATTTCCAGGCTACTACTGTACAAAAGGGAGAACACAGGTGGAGCTGGAAGCCACCTTGAGTTGAGGAGACAGAGCTGAAGAGTCCAGGGTGACCAAGGTGCCAAAAGTTTAGCAGGACTAGAGAGAGCCGCACAGGGAGAACTCTAGGATTATGCAGAGCACTACCCTACCATGATAGTTTTTAGCTGAGTTCTGGTAGAACATGCATGTTAGGTGACTACCCAAGGCCAGGGAAAGAATCAGGGAACAAAAGGCTCAGAGGGAACAACTGTCCCTGTACTCACACTGGGTGGGAAAAGCCTGTTCCCACCAGTGAGACTGGGAATCATGACTTCCAATTATCTCCATAAACTCGTAAAAGCACACATCCATCCATATTATAGGTAAGATCCACCAATCAGGCAAGGACTGAGAGAGACAGATAAGTAGACAACAAAGAAGAGGAAAGTACTTGACTGGAATGAAAACTGACAGCTTGCTTTATTTTATACAGTTGTTCAAAATACTGTTACCTGAGCTCTAGACTGCTCTTGAGGCATTTTTCAATATCACAAAATAATTATAAATGGAGTATTGATCCAATCTGAAAATATTCTTGTTTAATACCACTGGGTTCTCAAACCATAAACAGACATGTAAACAACAGGAAAGGGCTCCTTCATATTTTTTCCTTTTTAAATTCCCAAATAAAGTTCTCTTTGCAATCTAAAGGTCCCTGGTATTAAAAAAAAAAAAGAAAAAAAAAAGTTCTCTTTGCCATGAATATTAGATCAATGTTTGGTAGATTTCATTTTGCAGTATTTTATTATAGTATCATTAGACATACTTACATTTAAAACTTGGAGATTTATATAGTCCCTGAGGATCCTAATTAACTCCATGGAATCCAAAATTCTTAAAGAAAAATGTATTTTTTTTATTTAAAAAAAACATTAATTACACACACACATGCATACACACAGTATTAGAAATTTTTTTAAGTATACTAACACCACCTTTTACATTTGTAAATTCCTACAGTCTTACACCATTTGACTCCTTGTTGACCAGGATATAAATATATAGAATAATCTTTTCATACCATAGTTACCATTATCATGGTTTCATCAATTTCCTGAATGAACTGAATGAAATCATAAACAAGTACACACTTAAGAGTCAGTATTTATTCTGATTAATATTTTACAAAATTTGACAGATTTAATTTATGTAAGGAGAGCTAATTTATTAAACACTTTACAGGTTTTTCTTTCACAGAGTAACACAGTAAGTAGCAAAATAATACTTGGCACAGTTATAAATAAAGAAAATATAAAATAAAAATATCCATAGCTTAAGTATAATGATGCTGTTTTATGCCTATTAATATTTCAAATAAACTCCTGGAAACAAAAATATTAACAAAAACTCCAAAGAAGTAATTCATGTTCAGAGCTGAGAATTAAGTTCCTATTTGCTAAAAATATCCAATTAAGCTGATATGAACTATTCCCAAAAGGTTCACCATCATATACAACTTTAGAACTGGGTTTAATTAGTTGGTTCTACACGCAGGACCTACCGAATAATTAAACAGACGGCACACTGCTGCATAGCTGGCTCCTAGCCATCCAACCATTTCTGAGTTATAGATTTCACTGGTACTATGAGATGGTTACTCCTGATGCATTCACATTGCTAATATTTTCCATGTAATTTCTAGAGGTTTTTGTCTATGTAACTGAAAGACATTTCTTTTGAACTGAAAAGAATATTGTACCACAAAGAAAGAGCATGGTGACAACATTCTTATCCAAACTCTGAAAAAACCACCATAGTCTTCAACTGTAGGTAAAAATGTATTCGATAAAAATTGCAACTGAGTCTTCATGTGAAGTGGCTCAAAATACAAAATTAAAACAAATTCTAACATTGTATAAATAACTTTGAATTTAAAAATTATCTAAAATTTCCCCCAATTAGTAGTCAAAACTAGCAGAAACATTTGTAAAGTTAACCAATTTTTACATTCTATGACAAAATGGCACAATGCTATTGCCACCCCACACCCATCTCTTCCCTTTTCAAAAATAAAGCACATATGCCAATTTTCTAATATTAAAACACTCACATACACTAAGGGTAATCTTTTTGATGTGTGACTTATGGTCAAATAAACTACTATATAAAAATGGTACTTGGAAATACTGAATGTCAACTATATACATTTTCACTGCTCCTCTTACTAAGGCAAGGGGCGAGTATACCACTAGATTGCTTTAATACCTGTAATCTGCATTTTACAGAGAATACTAATTTTACCAAGCATCAGACATGCAGTGAACTTGCAGGGTATAATGCCTATTAACAGCAATTTTGAACATCACTAGAAGCTCATTAGTTATCTCCCTTTTCTTTTTGGTTGGATAAAATGAAATGAGCAGCTTTAAAAACACTAATACATACAGACACAAAGAGAAAACTATTTGATAAATTATTTATATACAGATACACATTCTTTACACTGGTCGAGGATCTGTCATCAGTCTGACCACACTCCCTTCCCCTCTCCCACCCCATTCCCTCTCACAGGTTTCCCACAGGTTGCTCGAACCACAGTATGCTACAGCACTTAAGATGACTAAACCAAATCTCGCTCTGTAAACAATAGTTATGGAAGCAGTGACTACTTCACCATGAAGGTATGGAAATGCTGCAACAAAAATTGATCAGTGCATCACATTTAACAGTAAGAAAATCTTTCTGAAATTGTTTCAGAAAGAATTAACAAATTTCAAAACATATTCAATAATGGGAAAATGGAAATAATCTTGGGGATTAAATTCTACTTTCTGATAGGTCATTTTTTTTGGAAACCAGAATATACCATTAGCATTTCTTTTATTCACATATGCTATGTACAGAGATCATGCTACCTCTTTATGTAAACTCCATTATTTTGTCTATAATTTATTTTGCAGCTCAGAATTTCAAAAGAAGTATATCCATTTATCTATATTACTGAGAATTTTGCATTATTTGTTCTGCCTTTTCTTGAAAATATCACCTCAACTCTTTTAAAAATTGGACCACTTGAACATCAAATTAAATTCTAATTTATTCTTCACTGGAAGTATCTGCTAGTATACATTCTATGTGGTGTATCATGCACTTAGTAGGGCTTTTAAATTTGAACAAAATAATGTAACTTACTATACTCATGCAAGTGCTTCATTATCAGACCATAAAACCTCAGAACAAGGTTATTACAAATTATTTCACTGAACTAGAAATATATCAGCACTGCAACAGCTGATAGAAACAAAATATTGTTAGCACATTTTATTGTGAACGTTATTTTCTCGTGCCTTTGAAGACATATTACAGTAGACCTCTAATAAAACCACATGATTTTCATCACAGTATTTACATGTACATTCTAAAATGTACATAATACTAGTCAATCAACGTAAGACAATTCTCCTGGAATTAGATGCAAAACTTTTAGTAGACTGCATCATAAAATTTAGCCATTTACTGTAAATTTAGTTTTAGCTAAAACTGAACATTTCTGGTCAGTATATCACTTCTGTCAAAAAAATAAGTTCACCCTTTTTTCGTGAAAAGTACTATGAGAACAAAACGAAAAAGTTGAGTATGTTGTGAATTTCCACATTAAGAACCATTAAAATTCTCTTTACGATCTTTATTCTTCCCAGAAATGGCAGTGTGTTCTGTCCATGTTTACTTTTGTTAATAAAAGTGTTGAAAAAAAGACTGTAAAATTCACTGTTAGCCCTACACATAGCATGCTCTTGTTCAAAGGATGTGGATTCGAGTGTGAGAGAGACACGGACAGACACAATTTTCAGGCACCACTCAGCAATATGCTTCATAGGATAAAGATGTTGCTACACAAGTTGGTACCCAGATCCTGATATTTGGTCATATTCTATCGTATACTGCCTGGTCCAGTCCACGATAACAGGACGAAAGAGGCCACAGCATCGAAATTCAAAGAAGTCTATAATATTCCTTACACATCCGTGGCTAAAAGCATCCCCCCAAAAAGAACAAAAAGAAAAAAAGTCAATTAGTACAAATGACTTAATACATGAGTTCAATATAATTTTGGTGTTAAAAATAACTTTTTCTAAACTTAAAAATGCAAGAAAGAACCAATTTGTAACTCTTCAAAATACATATGAATTCGTTTTTCTCCACTTCTCTGCCAACACTGATTTCTCCTTCTTTCTTTTGCTAACTTAAAGGGCTATACAACTATATTTTAAAGTTATTCAAATTTGCATTTACTTCATTCCTATGCCATATGGAGTTTTTGTTAAAAATCTTCCTTGTTTGGTGGCTCTTTGGCAAGAAGACAAACTACCTCCAAAATTGGAAAAGAAAGTAAAAGAAAAAATAATTATAAATAGCATGAATTTGGCAGTGGACCCTTGAGTAACAATTTAAAAAAAGAAATGTCATGGAAAAGTTCAGGAAATTTTAGGACTTGAATAACACCTTTGGAAAAGCAGTCAGTTTTACCTCTGATATAATTATTGTACCTATGGAAGAATTCTCAAAACTGCCCAACTGACTCCCTTTTGTTTTTATTTAAAAGATTTGCTTCCTTTCTGAAAGTATACAATAATTAATATTATCACAAAAGCTTAAGGGTTGATAGTGGCCTGAGTAAAACTCAAAGTGTTAAACATTTCACGTGATTAGGACTCTACTGTTTCTAAGCACCAGACTGAATCCAAATTTAAAATTCAAAAGAAAATATATACATATATAAAGAGATATCAAAAATATATACATTAATATGAATTGTTATGTTATCATATTGAGCTAACCAATGCTACTTCTGCAGAAATCTTAAATTCAATAGTATTTAAAAGCTATTTTACATACAGCTAAGTAAAAGAAATAGCCTCCATTTCATATCCTACTGCGTTACCCACAGACAACATTTCTCTTTGATGTATTCACAGAGCAATTACTGAGTCTAGTTAGTAAGGTAATTTGCATGACAAGGGAAAATACTAGAGTTATAAATATGTACATACTTGAATGGGCTTTCAATAGATGTCGTTGTGACTTTAAAGTGCTTGTATCTTCTGGCATTCATTCTTTCGTTTGTAGTAATACCTAAACATGATATCTGAGAAGAAAAAGTAAACCATTACTTGCTCTGAATATTTAATGTAAAAACAAGTTAATTCTCAAGAGGACTAGGATGGAGAAAAAAATAATAAAGTCTGTTTTTGGTTTTCCATCAGATCATCAAGCTAGTTATACGGTATCATTTTGACTTTGTGAAAAGTAGCCAGTTCCATGGGAAAAATGTTTGAAAACAGGTAACTTAGCATAATGCAGGTGGACAGATAGATGCTACAACCACAGACAACTTCTCCATCAGCCTCTTTTAGAATGATCTTTTAAAATATCCTTACTTTTTAAAAAAATGAACACAAAGTTGATGACATTATCAATCTAAGCTCACACATATCCATTTGGATGTATTTGACTCAGGAATGACACAAATAACAATTTTTGTTGAGAGAAGTACTGAAAATCAAAAGTCGCTAATATGAGAAGGAGTAGAAGAGGGCAACAGAAAGGAAAAGTAAATTGAAAAATAAAATTAATCCTTGAAAAGCAGGAATTTAGGAAGAGAATACATTATCATCTTTTAAGCAAGGAGGGAATTTTTAAAAGAGTTTTCAGTTAGTACACTAAAGAAGAAATAATGCACTTGAACATACCTGGTACATCTGACACATGAGCAATACAGCCACCCACATGAAATGAAAAACACTGTTCAGAAACATCCAAAACATCCAAGGAGAACATGTGGCAATTTGAGTAATATATGTCCAAAATCCATCCTTGGTGTAAGTGGTCTCACAGTGCAGACCCCAGTCTAAAACCAGAAGTATTCACATTTACTCAATATCACCCAAGTACCTCAAACGGGCATTTGTACTGGCATCACTTAGAAAATATAATCTTTAACAGTCTAGATATAATTGATGACATTTAATAGCAAATGATTTTATGCTCTTAAATAACCCCACATGTATTAGTGAAAAAACATAACAAAGAAATGGAAAAGCAGTAGCCAATCTTTAAAAATATTACTGTATCTTAAGAATAAATGGTAATATTCGGTATTGCAGACACACAATATTTTTTTTTAATCTTCCTTATACAAAGATGAGATATATATATAAGTGAGATTTTTGGGGGGGAGTGGGAGGCATATAACATAACAGAATCACCTTGCTGAGGTGAGTTTTCTCTAATACAAAATCTCCTGCTCTTTGAAAGCTGCTGCCATAAAGTAGTACTGTTATTGGCAAGAAACTATTCTCTCTCAGGTGTGTTGGGTCACAAATTAGGCCAAGCTCTGTGACCAAATCTTTCTATTTATCTCTATTTTAAGATGTAGCCTCCTTTCATTCTTAGGGCAGTAACACTGATTATTTTTAATATCTGTGAGGGTAGGAGGACCAGGAAATCATCTTTCCAATATTTCTTTTTAAACTAGGATCTAATATGCTTAGCACCACAATTCCCTGAAGCATTGTAACTACTACCTTCATTTAAACTCTTTCCAGATTGTGTTCTTAATGCAACAGAAACTCATCATTTCTTCTAAGGTACTAAATTCACATGACTGAATTAAGGACATCTTATCCTTAAAAAGGTAACTTCTGATACATACTAATATTCTCAAATAGGCAATAATTATACCTTACTTTTCAAATATTTCACATCTGTGCAAACTTAAAGTATATTTTCCCAACTGTTTGGAAAGAAACAACTAGCACAACCACTTAATCTATAAACTCCTAGAGTAAAATAAGCACGTGATGTGAAAAATGTCAATGTATTTTACTCAGAAGCTTTTCAAAGCCTATTAAACCAACATATTTTTCAAAGGACACAAGTATTAAAAGGTGGTCAACTGATAATAACTGTTTGCTTATACTAAATGTTGAACATATTTGATGGATGTTTTTTCCTTTGTGCTTCATAAGGTGTCCCAAATCATAATTTTTAGTTAAAAGACTGTTGTCATTATCATAATTTGTTAATATGGTAAGTATAATCTTGGTATGCAAACATTTATGTTTTAATAAGGCAAAAAACAAATTGTACTCACAAGAAATACAACCGTAAATCATCCAGCAGATCATAAAAAGCAAGAAGAATAGGTAGCCCATAAAGTATCTATGGTTGCCTGCACCTAAACAACATAGAAGCAATATTTTTTTAGCTAAGAAAAAATAACTGGTAATACATCTTTGAGGAGGATGTCATGAAAGGTGTGATCACATACATAATTATTTTATAAAATGGTTTTCAAGAAAATATTTTAATAAGAATGCTTATAATTACAAAGATGTGATGACTGTAAAGATGTTCATTCTGAAGGTAAAGGAGTCTCAAAAAAATAAAGAAATCACACTTCTGATCTTTAATCCTATTCTTTGCTTTGTGAGGTTTAAACCCCACTTTATCTTTCTTTTTGTAAACTTTATAATTCAACTTTTCAAAGGCTTCTCCTGAACAGTAACACAATCTTTGTAATGTTTCCCCTGTCACCTCTTAAAATTTCCAGGGCCATCTCTCAGAGCACTTAGTTACTACACCATTCTTAAACACCGAGGTGTGTACAATTCTTATCTGTCATTCCTCTGTGTCTCTGTACATACATTATGTCAAATATTATTGCCTTACTTTCTCTAGTTTAATTAAAAATCAGTATTATTTGCCTCCTATCAATTTCATTGTTACCCAAAGGAGAAAGAAGGGAAGAGTACGCACCAAGAGAATTGATAGAGAAATGATATCAATCTTCTCCAGACACTGGTTTTATAACATTCCACACCCCTCCCCACCACCCAGCTAAATTGCTGTTTTGTCAACCAGAAGATAATTGGGGGAATGAGAGGTGCAGGAATAAAGTTTCTATTATCAATTTAATATTGTACTTTATCAGTTACCTAAAGTAACTTAAGTGAATGATACACTTAGAAATTTCTAACATAACTTACCTACACAATTACCCACCCATGGGCAATGATGGTCAAATTTCGCTATACAGCGGTTGCACACACCACAATGTTTGGACCTTACTGGTTTCCGTATCTGTTAATAGGCATGTTAAAGGATTATGAAAGACATTATACTAAGAAAAGCCAAACATTTATTTTCTAAAAATATAATTATTAAAAAAATCTGTATTTTTAAAACATTATATCAAGGTTTCCAAACGAATAAATTCAAACAAAAATCACTATTGTTTTGTTTAATGAAATTCAACTGCAACCACAAAGACTAAAAGGATAAGCCTATTCCAGAATATAAACTTTTAATATATATATATATTAAATTTTATTTTAGCATATTACAGGAGTACAAATGTTTAGGTTACATATATTGCCTTTGCCCTAATCGAGTCAGAGTTTCAAGCGTGTCCATCCCCCAGACGGTGCACACTGCACCCATTAGGTGTGAATATATCCATTCCCTCTCCCCCTTCTAAAATACATACTCTTAAGAATGGAAGAGAACCATCAATTTACAAAAATAACTAAGAATTAAAAACAAATTTGGCATTATGATGAATGATAAATTTACATCCCCCAAATTTCTGAATAATAAAAACATACCACTTTCCAGGCTTCTAAATTATGTCTCATTATTAATGATTAATGGTCATGATACTGGTTGCTATTTAATAAAACTGTTCCTTATTAAAAGGAAGATCATCTTAGAAGTGAATTAAAAAAGCTTTTAAAATTAAAAATCATTAATAAAATATGTTAATAAAATAATTTTTACCCAAATTAACAATGCCAGCACGAAACAGTAAGGGTATACATTTCTCTTTATTATAATAATAAAGTGCATCTCAAGATCTCAGATTAAGCATTTTCCCTGCTGAAATGCATGACCATATCTAAGAAAGTAGAACATGCTTAAGAGGTTTAGATAGTCACTATTTCTTGCAGAAAAAACAAAATCCATTAATCAGCTCTTGATAGGCAATAAAGAATTCATATTTATGATGCCTCTTTTAAGTGTTTTGTAATGTTTTTTACCCCACATTACTCTAAATCAGCCAAGTGAATACAAGAACTCATTGGTGATCCTCGAAGGGCTGGCAGTCCCAATGATGGGTATATGATAAGAGTTAGAGTTGTTAACTAATGCCAGAAACAAAATTTATAATATCCTTCATTGGTGTTTCAACAAAAGCACTGCCATTTCCTTATTACTATGCACAAGGTTATACACTATTTTTTGAGGGACCAGGTAAAAGGCATAGGTGGACTGTGCCGTTCTTATATTTACAAAATGATCTGTGGACCAAAGAGAAGGGGACTATTCATCACTACAGATGTGAGAGTAAATCTACTAAGGGGAATGCAGTTGGATATATCAAGCAACTTCTACCCTCACTTCCAACCCTCAATTATGTTTTCCCTTTGGGCAAGACTAGTTGAAAAGCTGTACAACAGACTGATGGGTTAAGCAGTGATATGGTCAGAAGGTTACTGAACATAACAGTCCCCTTGTCTGACTTACAAAGTAATTCATTTTTAGAGAACTCTGATCTACATATGTCTGTTTATCAAAGTGAAGCATTCTCATATAAATAAAACTACTTGTCAATTTGAATCATTTTATAATAGGATATGTTCTTTATTTTATAACAAGGAATTATCTAAAGTACATGGCTTAAAATAACATAATATATAATAAAATAGTTACACTATGATGACAAAAATAGTCTTGTTTTTGCCATCAGATATTTACTTAACAATGAAACTGCTATCTCTATTGAATGACGATATAATTTGTTTGCCATATGGGAAGTATATCAGCATTGCATACTTGACTTAGTGGAACAGAATATTATTTTCACAGAACAGCAGTGTACCAAAACAATCTAGATGATAAGCAAAGAATGTCCATCTTATAGATTACCCAATATAAAGCAGAGAAACAAAAACCTTTTTAAATAATGCCTGAACATGTGAAAGAATCTAGTCAGTATTCTAAAGTTGCTATCCAAAGTAAAGCAGCATATATTTTGAGTATTCAAAATCGTAACTAGAACCTGGCTGTAACCTGCTTCTTCAATTGTAAAATGAAAGTTTACTAAATGTGAGCTAAGCTTCCTTTTTTGACTCTTTTGGTTCTATATTTTCAAGCCTAAAATAAATTTGGATATGGCCTAAAAAAACCAAATCGTAAACTGGTCAAAGAACATTAAGTGAAATAACTTAAAAAGAATCTGTAGAACCAGAATTCTATCTCAAAACTCATTCCATAACCCTGAACCAATTAATCAAATGTTAAGGCATCAGTTTACTTGGAATGTATAATTTAAAGTTATGAAAAAGCATTTGGTTTCACGTATGATTTGTGGATATCTCAATTTTCATGTAGAAAAACACAACTTAACCACTGTGGCAGCCTATAAATTATTCACAAATACTAACTATAGGCCAGGCGCGGTGGCTCATGCCTGTAATCTTAGCTCTCTGGGAGACCAAGGCGGGAGGATCGCTCAAGGTCAGGAGTTCAAAACCAGCCCAAGCAAAAGCGAGACCCCGTCTCTAGTAACCCTTTGCACTCGGATGTCGAGTGTGACTCGACACAGTTAGCAAAAATTATAGAGATTAAAATTACTCTTTGAATGTGTCAATAATTTGAAATATTAAAAAATCCAAATAACTAAGTTTGTATGAAAAGAAACTCCAGTTTTTTATTCTACTGCCGCGCTTTGTAAAATCTGGGGTATTTAAAAACTTAAATCCCTAGTAGAATAAAGGAATCGAGAAAAAAGCAAGTGAGTGCAAAGGGCTAAAAATAGAAAGAAATTAAATGGCCAACTACAAATATATAGAAAAATTAGCATGTGGTGGCACATGCCTGTAGTCCCAGCGGGAGGCTGAGACAGAAGGATCGCTTGAGGCCAGGAATTTGAGGTTGCTGTGAGCTAGGCTGACGTCACGGCACCCTAGCCCAGGCAACAGAGAGAGAGACTGTCTCAAAAAAAAAAAAATATACTAACTATAAATGCTAAGCAGTGGGCCAGGCGTGGTGGCTCACACCTGTAGTCCTAGCACTCTGGGAGGCTGAGGTGGGAGGATCACTCAAGAGCAGGAGTTCGAAACCAGCCTTACTTAGTAAAAGTGAGTCCCCATCTCCACTAAAAATAGAAATTAATTGGCCAACTAAAAATATATAGAGAAAATTAGGTATGGTGGCACATGTCTGTAGTCCCAGCTACTCGGGAGGCTGAGGCAGAAGGACTGCTTGAGCCCAGGAGGTTGAGGTTGCTGTGAGCTAGGTTGACATCACGGCACTCTAGCTGGGGCAACAGAATGAGACTCTGTCTCAAAAAAAAAAAAAAAAAAGCTAAGCAGAAAATAACTAAAACAGTATTCTATAGAAAACTGATATCTATAATAAAATAAACAATGTCAATATTACTATACCTGACTCCATAAATAAATACTACTTAATTTCATATATCTCTTTCCCTACAGACCTGGTTGAAGGTGACCACTTTTAAAATAATAAAATAGTGTTCAAAGTTGCATAAACACTCTAATACAGACAAAAACTACTCAAACTGAACTTGTCTAGAGGCCATGTTGTCTTAAAAGTTATTAATATTTAATGGATTTTCTCACCGTGACTTTTAAATACGAGAACACATTTTCTCAAAATGTAGTTAAGAAAACAACCTCACAGGGAATCATAGTAAACCTTTGATTTTAAATATTTTATTACTTAGTTTCTACTTTATTGAGCTACATTTTAAGAGAAAAAGAATGAGAATGAATATGAATAAATGGTACCTCTGAGAAATGTAATCAAGGTCTACCATCAGGAGAATAAACACATTGGGAGGGAGATATCTTTTGACCATCTTTCCTCTTGTACCATTCTAAATGGTACTTTTTAGGGGAGATGAAAATGTGTGTTTAGCAAAAGAAATTCTTCTCCTTGTTCCCCATCCCCTCAAAGCTTTGCCACTGTCAAGAGGAAAAGGAGGGAGGAAAGAACAAAAAAGAAAATACTACCAAGCAGGTACTGCAGAATATACTGAGGTCCAGACTTCCTGTCTCTGCAAGTTCAACTATTGTCTGTGAATTAAAAAAATAGTCATTTTATTCAAAACTGAACAAAGCTCACCAACTTTTACCATCACTATGAATCAATAAGCAGGATGTTCATCTTCAATGTACCCATGTTTTCAGCTCAAAAGAAATAAAATCTTTTGTCCATTTGCTTCTGCTATTTTATTACAGTACAAATACTGAAGAACATAAGGATAGCAATCTCTGTGCAACTCAGAAAGGGGGGATTAGACCGTAAGAATTTGCCATTGTCTTAGTTTACTATGGACAAGAAAAATTCAAGATTTGTTGTGTTTAGAGACTAAATAAAACAGCTCTTAAAATAATCTAAAATGCCTCCAGTCTAATTCTCTAAATGTACGATATTCTTTAGATTATAAATTTGGTTTCCTAAGTACCTAAGTACAGAAAAGGGGTGCCCTGGATCATATATATAAATATTTAGTTACTGGAATTGTATACTGGCCTTCTAGTTTATACGGCTGTTCAACAAATATCTACTAAATGTATACTATTTCCTGGGGATTTTCAGAGACTCCTCAAAGCAATCACAGTACCCTTATAAGGGAGAGAAACATGAAATTATTAAATATCATGAAAGTGTGAGGACAGGCTTCTCAAGAGCACTAAGGGTAAGCACCAAATAAAATATACATAATCTCAATTTAGTTTAAAACTTCTTTATATTCTAAAAGACAGTTTCTTCTAATATCTGCTTTAAATTCTATAAATACTGATAATTTGACAGCCAAACACATGTGACTTAGATTATATTCTGCTACCTTTTTCTTTTGTTCTTCTGTAGCTTTAATAATCCCTGGATCTGATTTCCAAGATTTTCCAAAATTGTAGAAAAGTGCAACACTATTGGCAAGAAATGGAAGATGGATAAATAAAAAGTTGAGATGTGCCTGAAGTTAAGGAATCTAAAGAAGCAATGATAAATGAATTACTATTATATATAAAGTTATAATCTATAAAATTATACCACAAAAGAAAATACCTACCAATCAAAAATATATAAGCTGTTTTTCATCAAAATATTTTCTCATGTTTATAACTAAATGTAAAAATGATGTGACTTCTTTATAAATTTTACATCAAGTACACTGATCTGACATTTTAAAAGTCAGTGAATATAGTAAAAATTCAGTGAGTACTATATTTTTAAATGACTAATATTTCTTTTGACAAAAATAAAGGGATTTCTCATGTTCAAAGTTATTAACATATACTTTATGTATATGCATTAAAATCTTTATATATCTACCAGTGATAAAAAGATTGCTTTTAACTATAAGGAAGTAGAAAAATTCTCTCCTTTGCCCTTTTTAAACACACAGAAGTTGTCCTTAATTTCAAAAAAGGTATTTATAAACTTGCTTAAAACAGAAATAGTTTCTATGTTCACTTTTTTCTATCACATAAAAATATAAGAAATGTACTCAGCATTTATAAATTTAAGTGAATAATCAAAAACTATTTTAAATAACACTGAAAAATAAAGCAATATTGCTAGAACAATACATTTCTGAGACATCAAACAGCTGATACACTCAAAGACCATTCTGAAGACTTTATACGGATCCAAATATTATACAAGAATTTCACAAGATTTTTGACATTATCATGTATATACACTTTTTACATTTCTCATGAAGGACTGATAGAAAAAGAACTGCTTTTTAATTAAATAATCCTATATTTGATTGATAAATACCAAACCACCAAATAACCAACTAAAATACAGGGGAAACAAATGAAGAAGAAAAAGAATTAGTTTTTATCATCAGCCATATTCAAAAGTGATTTATTTCTCTTTTGCTTTTTTCTTCTGTCTCCTATCTTCCCCAACTTTTACCATCTGTATTCTATAAAATGTACTGGTACAGCCACCAGAGAGCAAGAATTCAAATTTTTAGCTGTTCTAACTCCAGCTCTTGAGAAAAAGGTGTGCAAAAGAATGCTGAACCCTGGTATTATTCAGAAGCAGTACCTTTATTTATCACAACAGTTTCAAAAAGGTTCTAACATGTAAATAAATAGGTCAGGCTCTTAGAACTTGGATTAAATTTGCACGGGGCCAGCCAGCAACTCAATATATGACTACATATTTGAAAGGGATATTCCAGAATTAAATATCAGATGAACTTAAAGAATTTCTTTGCTTTCTATCTTCAAATGGTAGTGTGAACTTTAGCAATAAGCTAGACAAGCTAATTTTAAAAATGTAAATGAAACAGCCACTCTATAAATAGCATGGTTGTTTTCGTATTAATATGATTATCAGAGACAATGAGAAAGCACTAAAAAAGCATAAAGGCAAAAATAATACTAACAGCTAGCAATAACTTCTTTCAATTTTGGTATTTTGTATTTTAAATCATAATCAGATCATAATGTATTTAAATATTAAGATTAACAAAATAAATAACATATTAATTACCAACTATGTTTAAGCAGCACAAGAACACTATTATAAAACCTGGTATCCTCACTTCACAGATGATAAAACTGAGGCATAGGCTAAATTGTCCAACATTACAGAGTGAGTGAGAGGTAAAGCAAGTATTAAAACCCAGTTTCTCATTATCTGTGCTATTCTGCCTCTCCAAAGTAATCTTCTAGGTCAATAAATATTACAGAAACAGTATCTTTAGGTATAAACATTTTTATACACACCCTTTTATACTGCTAAATTATTTTCCAGACAGATATATCAATTTATAACCCTCCCAGCAACACTGACTGCTTGATTAGTACATTCGCATTAGCACTGAGTAAAGAAAAAACGTTGCCACTTGTTGAGGCAAAAGAAGCATTATTTTATTGTTTTAATTTCTATTTATGCTTTTATGCTTAAACAGCCCTCCAATTAAAGATAAAACAAATATTAATTATTGATGTTTTCATTTAAATGTTTATATTCTGACATAAAGCACGTTAAAAAAAATAAATAAATAAATGTTTATAGAATCATTTTTTACATTTAACTCTTTAAACTATTTGGATGTTATTCTGATGCCTAGTATGAACTGCAGCTCTAACTTTAAAGAAACATATCTAACTAGACTTTCAAGCCAGAAGTACATAATGAAATTCACACACTAAATTTCTTTACTCAACAAAATATACCAAAAACACTAAATCAAACACATCAACTGCCTCCCAAAATATTAGCAACAACTTTGGAAAGGGGAACAATCCACACTATACTGTAAAGCTCAAAACTGAAAGCCAATTAAAGAAAATGATTCTGGTAAGGCAGGTTGCCTAGGACAGCTATTAATCCTGCTTCTACCTCTACAAGTATTAATAGTATGAAAAACTGCAGGTGAGTACTCTGATCAATCCCACCCTGGCCCTCTGCTATGGACTAACTGTGTCCCCTCAAAATTCGTATGATGAAGCCCTAAGCCCAATGTGACTGCATCTGGAAACAGGGTTTTTAAGGAGGTAATTATGGTTAAATGAAGTTACAAGGTTGGGACCCTAATCCAATAGGACTGTGGCCTTCTAAGAGGAAAAGAGAATTCTCCTACTCTTTGTTCTTGCCTTGTGAAGACACAGCAAGAAGAGAGTTATCTGCAAGCAACGAGAAAATCCTCACTAGAACCCAACCATGCTGGCACCCTGATCTTAAGCAAGCAGTCTCCAGAACAGTGGGAAAATAAATTTCTGTTGTTTAAACCACCAGTATATTGCTATGGCAGCCTGGGTTAACTAATTAATACACATTCTCACTTTTCAGCCCCACTCAACTGGAGAAAAAAAACTGAAGTGGTGAATAGACAATTTTAACTAGTCAAGAAAATCCCTTGAGGAACATAAGTCCCTGAATACCACTGCATGGCTTCCACTAAGTATCAAAGACATACTAAGGCTTGTCATTAATAAGGTAACTTAATTTGAGGGGGTGGTTGGTGGCAGATAATTCCAACATCATTCTATCTCTAAGGCTAGTTAGAATGGAAACTCAGGCAGAACATATAACAAGATCTTAAAAGACAGCTAAATTCAGGTTCCTGAGCAAGAACTTAAAAACTGAGCTCTTTTTTCCCTCAGGCTACAGAAAAATGGATGGAAATTTAGCCAAACTGTAGCACTGAAGAGATATCCTGGTACCATATAGGATAAGAAAAACTTCAAGAATTATTCTATAGCACACCAGAGAAAACAAAAAAGTCTGAATAAATTTGCCCAAGTTAATCAGGAACATGATGAAAGATGAAAAGAAATGGTATAACAACTATGCGAGCATACTTAAAAAAAAAAAATCAAATAAAAAAAAGGTGCACAACATTCACAAAGCAAATAACTCAGTCTGAAAACCTAAGGACAAAGGCAAATTAACAAAAAATGTTTCATAATTAAATTAAAATGAGTCCTATACGAGATTAGAGATAAGATGATACAATAATTAGAACCACATGAAAAGGGTAATTCTATAAATAAGAAAACACAGACCAAACAAAATCATTACATAATAAATGAACTAAAAATGTATAAACATAAATACAAGGAGCATAAAAAGATGATGACAATCACAGTAAGTGAGGAAAAGGACAAAACAATAATTAGAGACAGGAGTACCAACACAGATGATAGCCAAAGATAATTCAACATATGCTTAATTTTATCCCTGAAGTAGGAAACAGAAAAGAATTCAGAGATTATAATACAGAAAAGTTTCAGAAAAAAAATGAAGGAAAACCTCCATTTTGCGTATTATATACCCAATATACACAAATAAAACCTCCATTTTATATACTGCATACTGAAAAGACACACTGTATAGTAAGAAAATCTGAGGGATAATGATTAACATCCTCTGAAATACACTGGTTGTTTTTCAATCTCAATGATAAAGAATGTCCTTCTTAGTAAAATTTTTTTAGTATCTTTTAAAATGTGTTGCTGAGCTGCCAGTGGAGTAAGAGAACCCCATGGAGACCAGAGATAATAAATAAGCACAAATCTAGAGGTAAATTGGTTCAGAAATTTCATGCCCACTCTTTGAGATTTCTCTATCCCCATATGCAATATGCTGTTTACAAGAGACATTTCTAAAATTTAATGTCATAGTAAGGTTTAAAGCAAATACTAATTAAAATAAAATATTCATTGTTGATGCTTTTTACTTTTGGTCACCAGATATTGATGCAAGGTTCAATGCATTAGAAAGAAATAATTTTAAACCTATATGCACTTAACAATGTAACTCCAAAATATGTAAAACAAAAACTGAACCACAAAAAGAAACTCACAAACACAGTGGGAGATTTTAACAGAACTCTCTCAATAAATGATACTAAAAATGATAGGTAAAAATTTAGTAAAGATATACTGACTTTAGCAACTCAATTAATAAGCCTGATTTTATGTATAAAATTAAGCTAAAATAGTATATAAAGTGTTACTTTTTAACCTTAAATGTTTCTAAAGTGTTACTTTTGAATCTTAATGAAAACTAAAGGATTAAATCCAGAAGTTAAAGAAAAAAACTGAGTAAGTAGACAAAAGGAAATAAAAATTATTGAAAGTGAAAATAAATAGAAAGGAGTTAACCTAAAGTTGTATCTTTGAAAAACCTAATAAAATAGATTAACTAAAAAATGGACAGCCCTAATTAATATAAGGAACAAGAAAAAAGACATGGCGTCTGAGCTTTAAAAACAGAAAATATAGCACATTTGAAAACAGAAGAGATGGACAAATCCCTAAAATATATTAAATATAAAGTTGAGTCAAATAACCCATATATTATAAAATTCTTCAACAAATTATAAAATTAACCTGTAAATAACAAAGAAATTGACTAGTAGTTATAAAATGGTTTTATAAAGTCTAATAAACTGCTAAGAAATCAATAATTTCAACTAACCCAAACCTTTTTAAAGACTATAAAAAGGAGAACAATCCCCTACCCATTTTATGAGGCTGATATCACACTGGTATCAAAACGTAACAAAAACATTAAAAAACGATAAGAAATCTAATTTACAAATGTAACAAATAAAACTAGTAAAAAATTTAATCCAGCAATGTATAGAAAGACATTATGCTCAAGTATGTTTACTCCAGATATGTATAAGTGGTTCCACATTAGAAAAATCCATTATTATTAAATATTAAAATATTAAAGAAAATACCATATACAGCTCACAAAAGGCCAAAAAAATGGGGGTAGAGGAAGACAGGAAGGGAGGTTACCTATAATATCCAAATAAACATCACACTCAATGGTAGAATTCCTTTTAAAATCAGGGACAAAAGAAGGATACCTATTCTGTGTCTATTCCGCAGTGTACTGATATCTAGCTAATGCAGTAAGATCAGTAAAGGAATTAAATAATATAAAGAGTAGAAAGAAAACTAAAAATTCATTATTTATACATGATGATTATTCATGTCATAAATCCAAAGACCTCAGACAAATTATTTGAAATAATAAGAGACTTTAGCAAGGTTGCTGAAAATATCAATATACAAAGGTCAACTATTAATACATTTCTATATACCAAACCCACTTAAAATTTTAAAAAGATAAAATTCATAATAGGAAAAAATTTCAATTCTTAAAAATAAATCTAACAAGTGGAATAGACTTCTACAGAAGAAATTATATGACTTTAGCTGGGCACAGTGGCTCACACCTGAAATCCCAACACTTTTGGAGGCCAAGGTGGGGGGACTGTTTGAGGCCGCCAGGATTTCAAGACCAAGTGAACGACATAGCAAGACCCCATCTCTACAAACATGTTTTTTTTTTTTAGACAGTGTCTCGCTTTGTTGCCGAGGCTAGAGTGAGTGCCGTGGCATCAGCCTAGCTCACGGCAACCTCAATCTCCTAGGTTCAAGCAATCCTACTGCCTCAGCCTGCCGAATAGCTGGGACTACAGTCATGCGCCACAGGCCCGGCTAATTTTTTTGTATATATATTTTTAGTTGGTCAATTAATTTATTTATTTTTTTTCTTTTTTTTGAGACAGAGTCTCGCTTTGTTGCCCAGGTTAGAGTGAGTGCCATGGCATCAGCCTAGCTCACAGCAACCTCAAACTCCTGGGCTCAAGCAATCCTGCTACCTCAGCCTCCCGAGTGGCTGGGACTACAGGCATACGCCACCATGCCCAGCTAATATTTTTCTGTATATATTAGTTGGCCAATTAATTTCCACCATGCCCAGCTAATATTTTTCTGTATATATTAGTTGGCCAATTAATTTCTTTCTATTTATAGTAAAGACAGGGTCTTGCTCTTGCTCAGGCTGGTTTCAAACTCCTGACCTTAAGCAATCTGCCTGCCCTGGCCTCCCAGAGTGCTAGGATTACAGGCATGAGCCACCATGCTCGGCCTACAAAAACTTTTTTAAACAATTAGTTGGGTGTGGTGGCAAACACTTGTAGTCCTAGCTGCTTGGGAGACTGAAGCAGGAGGATCACCTGAGCCCAGAAGTTTGAGGTTGCAGTGAGCTATGACAACGCCACTGTACTCTTCTAGCCCAAGCAACAGAGTGAGACCTTGTTTCAAAAAAAAAATAAAAAAAAATAAAAAAAATTATATGACTTGATTAAAAAAACAAAGGTCTACATATCAAAAAGTAGTCACTTTCTCTAAATCAATCTACAGTTTAAATAGAATTTCACTCAAAACTGCATTAGGCTTTTTCAGAACTTAGAGAGCTGATTCTAAAAAAATTAAATGGAAGAGCAAAAGACTGAAAAAAAAAGCTAAGACTTCTCTGAGAAATAACAAACTTAGGAAAACTGCCCTTCCCAGATATCATAATTTAAGAACAAAGGTATAGTAATAAGATTCTACAGTATAAATACAGGTAGACAGATTAATAAATTACATAAAGTATCTAGGAAATTTGATAAATATCAAAGTTGAGAATGCAACTTGAGTAAAGAAAAGGTATGCTGGAACAATGAGCTCTCCAATAGGGAAAAAGGAAGATACTGATCCTGCCCCTCACATCACTCATTTACAGTAGTCAAATGCACATGATTAAAAACATAAATAAGAGAATACCTTTAATGAAGTTTAATGTGCACATGAAAAAAGATCTATAAATATTTATAGCAATATTGTTGTAATTCATGAAAGGTGATGAAAATAAGTATTAAAAAGCTGAGGGTATTAAAAGGTAACTGGAAAAGACATAAAGAAAACTGGAGAAGTCTGACAAGTAACCTACAGGGAAAAATGCATAAAAGGAAAATGCATAGAAGAATGGAAAATTGATAATTCTGCACATTCTTTTTTTTTTTTTTTTTTTTTGAGACAGAGTCTCACTTTGTTGCCCAGGCTAGAGTGAGTGCCGTGGCGTCAGCCTAGCTCACAGCAACCTCAAACTCCTGGGCTTAAGCAATCCTACTGCCTCAGCCTCCCGAGTAGCTGGGACTACAGGCACGTGCCACCATGCCCGGCTAATTTATTTATATATATATATATTAGTTGGCCAATTAATTTCTTTCTATTTTTTTTTAATAGTAGAGACGGGGTCTCGCTCAGGCTGGTTTTGAACTCCTGACCTTGAGCAATCCGCCCTCCTCGGCCTCCCAGAGTGCTAGGATTACAAGCGTGAGCCACCACGCCTGGCCAACATTCTTGATTTTTATATATGTAATCACTCCAGATTCTAGACATTATTCACATCTTTTTGGGGGTTTAGAAAAGCTTAATTTGTCTTAAAATCAGATTGAAAAATAACATTTTCAACATAAAATTCCTAATAACCTACTATGAATATTTCAAAAGTGGTACCAACACATTAAAACTGTAGTCACCAATCCCTGGACCACAGATTAGTACCGGTCGGTGGCCTGTTAGGAACCGGGTGCACAGCAGGAGATGAGTGGAGGCTAGTGAGCGAAGCTTCATCTGTATTTATAGCCGCCTCCCACCACTTACATCACTGCTTATGCTCTGTCTCCTGTCAGATGGACAGCAGCATTAGATTGTCATAGTAGTGCAAACTCTACTGTAAACTGCACATGTGAGGGATCTAGGTTGCGCACTCCTTATGAGAATCTCATGCCTGATGATCCAAGGTGGAGCTGAGGCGGTGATGCTAGCACTGGGGAGCAGCTGCAAATACAGATTATCATTAGCAGAGAGGTTTGACTATATGATAAATGTAATGTGCTTGAATCATCCCGAAACCATCCCCCAACCATGGAAAAATTGTCTTCCATGAAATTGGTCCCTGGTATCAAAAAGGTTGGGGACTGCTGCAATAAACCACTGACTATACTGGCTATGTCAGTGGATTCTAGAGTTGTTTAATTATTACAAAAGAAACATGGCCAGTGAAAAAAATTTTCAAATAAACAGATAAGAAGCAAAATCACTCATTAACCCAATACCCAGAGATAACCACTGCTGAAATTACACATACTCATTTCCGGCTCTTTTCCTTTGTGCAATTTAAAATTAGAACCACTCTGTAAATATAATTTAGTATTTTTTTAATTCATACTATCTTACATATGAGCCCATCTTATTAAGTCTTAGAAAACCATTTTAGTGGTTATTTAATACCATTACATATATAGCACAACTGATAAAACTATCCCCCTACTGAGGCTGGATATTCAGATTGTGTCCATTTTTTCCCTATTATAAATAACATTATGAGAAATATCCTTGCAAATAAATCTTTGATCACATGATTATTTATATATCATTAAGAGATCAAGGATATTTTAAAATTTCTTTCTATGGGTTGCCAAATTGATTTCCAGGATGTTTTACAAACTTAAAATTACATGCAGAATATAAGGACATCTGAAGATACACTGAATCAGGTCAGAAAGCTGGGGCCTACAACAAACTCTTGGTAATTATTAACACCTAACTCTGTGACTTTGAGCAAAATATACATGTTCTCTGAGCCTCAATCTTTCCATCAGTTAGAAAATAGCATTAAGATTTGTGTGGGTTTTTTTAATCTCAAAGAATTATTCTGAGAACTAAGTAAAATAACTGAAGAAACTATAAACCAAAAAGCACTGAATAAATATAAGGTATATGGGGAGATAATTACTTAATGAACATTAAGTAAAAACTTATTTATTAAAATAGTTTATATCAACATAAAATTCATTATTACCATAAAAACACCCATTAAGTAAGCTATTAAGTTGGGTATCACAGGAAACCAAAACAAAATTTATGCACTTGATCCTCACACCTACTTGCTAAAATTTATTTGTAACCCCAAAAATCAATATGCAATGGCACTTTTTCACTCATTCACTGGACATGAACAAGGCAACATTCTGACTTCTTATTTTAGTTCTCATACTGTAAACAAGTATCGTTTTCGTGGTTGAATGGCACATTTTTGTGCTTTCAGTTGATTTTGCCGTTTAAAAAGGCCCTGAAGTGCAATGCTGAAGTGCTATCTAGTCTTCCTAAGCACAAGGAAGCTGTGATGTGTCTTACAGAGAAAATATATAGGTTAGATAAGCTTCATTTAGGTGTAAGTTATAGTGTTTTTGATCGTGAGTTCAATGTATATTAAATAAGGTGTTTTTTTTTTAACAGAAACACATGTAAAACAAGGTTATATACTGATCAGTTGATGAAAATGTAGTGACCTGTCTTTGTAGGGCCCTAATCTTGTATTTCCCTTGGGAACAATGGTTCAGTATTTTCTATTAAAAGTTATTGCTTGCAGCAACTTTCTAGAATATGACTACTGAGAATAATGAAAATCGACTGTAATTATACTTTTCAAAACTAATCTAAATCAGTTTTAGTTATATATGTTGCCATGAGTGGCAAGAAGAAAACGGTAGAAGCAACAAAAAAGTGGTTGCAATCATGAAGAGAGGTGGTCCTTGGCAATTAAGATGGAAATCAAAAGATTTTTCAAACTGAACAACAATCATGACACAAGCATTGGAAACCTGTAGGATACAGTAACTTCCCTGTTACAGGGAAGTTCATCGCCTTAACTGTTTACATCAAAAAGACAGAAAGATCACAAATTAACAATCTAAACTCACACCTCCAGAACTATAAAAAGAAGAATGAACCAAATCCAAAAGCTATCGGAAGAAATAACAAATCTCAGAGAAGACCTAAACAAATTGGAAACCAAAAAAGGAACAAAGAATCAACAAAACAAAAAGTTGGTTCTTTGAAAAGATAAACAAAATCAATACTCCTTTAGCTAGATTAACCAGAAATAGAAAAGAAAGGACCCAAATAAGCTTAATCAGAAATGAAAAATGAGATATTACAACTGATACCACAGAAATACAAAATATCATACATGAATACTATGAAAATCGCTATGCACACAAGCTAGAAAATTTAGAGGAAATGGATAAATTTTTAAGAACACACAATCTTCCAAGTTTGAATCAGGAACAAACAGAAACCCTGAACAGACCAATAACAAGTAATGAGATTAAAATCTTAATAAAAAACGCTCCAATTAAAAAAAAAAAGCCCTGGACAAGACAGATTCACAGCCAAATTCCACCACCACACCTACAAAAAAGAATTGGTACCCATTCTACTGAACTGTTCCACATAGAGAGAAAATCCTCCCTAACTCATCCTATGAAGTCAGTATCACCCTGATACCAAAGCCAGGAAATGACACAACAAAAAAAGAAACCTACAGATGAATATTGCTTATGAACATAGATGCAAAAATAGTCAACAAAATACTAGCAAACCAAATTCAACAGCACATCAAAAAGATAATCTACCATGATCAAGTGGAATTCATCTGAGGGATGCAAGGATGGTTCAATATACATACACAAATTAATAAATGTGATTTACCACATAAACAGAAGAAAAAAGCACAACCATATGATCATCTTATTAGAGGTAGAAAAAGCATTCAATAAAATTGGGCACCCCTGGAAGATAAAAACCCTCAACAAACTAGGCACAGAAGGAACATCCCTCAAAATTATAAAAGCCATATATGACAAACTCATGGTCAACATCATACTGAACAAGGAAAAGTTGAAAGCATTCCCCCTAAGAACTGGAACAAGACAAGAATGCCCACTGTCACTACTTTTATTCAGCACAGTACTGAAGCCCTAGCCAGAGCAATCAGGTAAGAGAAAGAAAACATTCTCAATTTCCCATCCAAATTGGGAAATAAGGGGCCAAGCTATCTCTGCTTGCTGATCTTATACCTAGAAAACCCTAAAGACTTCACCAAAAGGCTTATAGAATTGATAAATTCAGTAAAGTTTCAGGTTACAAAAATTAATGTACACAAATCAACAGCATTTCTATAAGCTAGATTTTAAAAGTCATGCATAAATAACACGCACTTATTTAACATTTTTTACATATCAAATATGTCCTCAGGTGTTCACTTCTCAAGAACTCTATGAGACAGTACTACCATCATCCCTCTTTTATAGACAGGTAAGTATAAAGGTTGGTATTCTCATACTATAATTTTTATTTGAAAAATTAAATTAACAAATGCAATTTAGTCAATGAATTTAAAAAATGAAATATATACCAATCCATTTTAAAAGCAGAATTCTTCAAATAAGGCAAGTTAAATAGACTTGATTGTTCTGGCCTTCCCTTCAAAATCTCACTCTCATATTCACAATTCCCCAGCTTTGGAAACTTGCATAGCTATTTTATATTATCTCCACATAAAGGGGAAAAAAGGAAAAAATTCAAATTATACTATATAATACTCTCTAGCATTACGTTTTCATTATTAAGTTATTCATAATTTACTAATTTACTAAATATCCTGCTTTTCAGCATTTACCCATGGATTAGGAGTACAACAACAGGTTAAAATTATTTAGAGATGTGAATCTTAGTTTTTTCCCTTGAACACAAATTTTAATGTCCAATTTAGGAAATACAAAGTTAGAAAATATGTCTGGAATACTAAAGTCATTTCAAAGGTCAGTGCTTTTTACAAATTTAAAATAGATGAGGTAATGAAAACAAGCAGATCTCTTTTACTCACTAAATGTTCCAATATGGCAATTCTAATGTTTAATATATCCTTGAGGAATAATTTTTATGTCAAAGTATAATACAAGGCCAGAATTAACTAGTGAAAACTTCCATGAGGAAGAACTGATACTTTCACCAAGAAAATATTTATTAATAAAAGTACTATACTTTCTGAAGATAACTGAATGCAATAAAAATTTGAAAATTATAAATGTATTTATTATTCTGTGCTTCAAGTATCAAAAATAAGCACATTTTGTTTTTCAACTAAAACACAAGGCCACTTAATAAAAATATTATAATATGTAAGGCTGTGAACTGAAACAAGGTACTAACTAAAATTGTTTATAGACAGTTACAAGTAACCAAAAATTATATACCACTCAAAACATTTCTTATATACTTTTTATAGTAATGTTTTGAAAGATTTAATTATCAGACATTCATGAACATGTGCCTTTATTATAATAAATCAGTCTGTCTTGTTGATTGAAATTTTTCTGTGTGAAAAGATCAAAAAATGATATTGGCTTTATTTCTCTGACATGCACACATGTTCACATAATTTCAAATACATTACTTTTAAAAAGTATACTACACTCATAATTTGCTACAGTCAGCAAATGTTTGGAGATATAGTATTCTAGGCTTTTCAAGAAGCAAAAGAGATGAAATACTTTTAAGAGAATATGAACTCTTACCTACTACAACAAAGTAAGTTATGACATTAAGAAAATGTTTAGAAAAAATAGTTTGATACTAAAATTTAAAAATTACAGTTAGGATATGTTTAGAGTTAGACAAATACATGTTTCAATATCACCCTTATCAGAGACTAGTTAAGTGATCTTGGGCTCCTTAAGCCTTAATTTTCTCATCTATATGGATGAGAAATAACAATACTAATTTATGGTATATGGATTACTAATGGTATGGTATATGGATTACTAATACTAATGGAAATAACAATACTAATTTATGGTATATGGATTAAACGAGTACTTTACAAAGTGCTTTCTAAACAATCAGTAAGTGGTAGCTATCTTTATTTACATTATTAAAAGCAGCTTTCAAAACAACCCTTTAAATGAAACATTTATATGAGTTCATTCATTTTTCTAGAAATACTGTAACACAGCAAATCATGAGTAGTTCAGTCCTAATGTCAAATTATTATTAAATGTTTGCTTAAATAACAAGCAAAATTTGTTTAGGTATAATCTTTATAACCAAAGGATATCATTCCAAAACCAGAAGAACCATGTCACATACATCCAGAATTTGGTTGCCAAATATATCCCAAGGGGCAATGCACTATGCATTGAATGATCAAAAAAGGATCTGCAAAACAAAAGTTTTAGAAATTATGAGCCCTATATGTCATTGTAAAAAATGAATATTTAAATGAAAATTACACACATTCTGTATAGTAAGCACTGATTTAACCAGATTCAAGAGTTCAAGATACTTAAATACTGAGACTTTTCAGTGATCAATAATAAATGAGTTTACAGCTGAATGATTCAGCAAGTTTTTGAAGTTCCTTTTAGTTCTCCAAGAATTAAAAATATACTTCATATACACTTTGACTTCAGAATTTCAGTGTACTCCTATTCTCTTAAGTCAATAATTCACTTTAGTATATATAGTAACTATCATCCAGCCTATTATTCACCAAAGATGTGTTATAATTTGAATACAAATAAGTACAAACAATCCTCAGGTTTGCTCTGCTTCATCATTATTTCTCCTTACCTACATACTCCAGATAAAGTTGGGGCACATCTTTTCAAATATAATGCAGTGGCTAATTCAGTAAAATTGAAGGTTTGTGTTTATAATAAAATTCAGAAAAAATAAACACTAGTAAACTTTATTAAACATAAACAGAATCAACTATCCATGTATACTAAGAAGTCTTACTGACTTCCTGTTGATAATGTCTTTTAGAGCTCCTAGAAATACAACAATTGAGATTAACTAGAATTAAGCCCATTCTTGAGAGTTAGCACATTACTCGTCATTTCTCATCTCTGTGCAAATTATTTTCAGAATGCTTTTAAAAAATTTAAGGGAAAAAATACTATTAAAAGAATGGAAATTAGATGGGAAGTTCTCGATTGTAGACATGTGCCTAGGTTTGCTAACTGGGGCAACTTCAGGGCAATGTGACCTAAGGACAAGAGGAAAAGGGTATGAATGGTCATAATGTTTAAAGAAAAAAGATGAAGAAAAGAATTTTAAAACTAAGCCCCCATCTCAAAAAAATAATAAACAAACAAACAAGCAAACAAACACCCTGTCTCCAAAAACAGTGAGACCCTGTTTCAACAAAACAAAAACAAAAACACACCACAAACAACTAAGCCCACTTCATAATCATGCTTAGACTTTACCCTGCTACTAAAATCAAATCTTCCTTCCTCACTGCCTATGACCAAAGAAATATCATTACAATAGAAAGGTGAGATTAAGTATTACAAATACCTAGAAACAAACAATATGTATATTCCATTCAGAGTTCAACAGACTCAAGTTTACTTCTATTGAAATACTTCAAATATTTCTAAAACTGTATTTTAGTCTTAAAATTTACATGCTAGACTTTTGTCATTAAAGAACTTTTATAATCATTTTAATAACAACGTTAAAAAATCTAAAGGATTTCACATATGAACTTCTCAAAATTCTTTAAACAATAAATTAAGATCAAACATACTACATAAAGGCAATATTCTAAACATATGAAACATTAATTTTATACAGCAGGGTACAAATTATATTTTTCATATACAGTTAAAGATGTAGTTAAAAACAACACACTTACTTTGAAAGAAATTGTACTGTAGCCCAAACGCCACCATACATTAGCCCTTTAATGAGCCAAGAATCAATATTTAGGTCTGCTATAAACCCAACCAGCCAAATAACTAGGAAAGGAGTTCCTAGCATTACTTTCTGCCGAAATTCCTGTACAGAAACAAACAATTAGAAAACTTTCACAAGTTTCAAGTAACTTCAGTCTGAACCACTGTTATCTTTGTGAAGGCATGCAACAGGGGGTAAAATTCATTTATTTAAATTTGCCTACTATGTGCAGGTACTATACAAGGTACTGGTGTCTGTCTGCTGGAGACAGGCATTAAACAATTTAAAAGATCTTTGTTAAAACTGTGGAAAATGAGAATAGAAGTTGTAGGAGTGGGTTCTATGGGCAAATATAGAAGACAGCAGACTACCTGTTAACACGTGGACTGGCTAGAAAACAGTTCATGACAAATACCAGCCCATTTTAACAGGAGGATTGATAACTAAAGAGACAAGGACAATGAGAACGGCTGAAGTTGTAAGAACAATATCAGATAAGGAAACCTGAGGATGCTTAGTCTGGAGAAGACATTTCAAATTATAAACAGTAAATTTAAATCTTAAAATGAGATAAAGAATAAAATCAAACAATCTACAGGTTTCTAAAATCCATAGAGTGAAGATATGTACTTCTGAACACGTATCAAGACAAAGTGCTCAATACTCCAGAGGTACTTCCACTTCATTTCTCTACTGGTCTGGTTGTTAGAAAGTTCACACTTGTAAGTGTAAAATCTATATGCCTCCTTGTAACATCTATCACAATTTTTTTTTAACAGTAAAAGAAAGTCAGCCCTTCACAAACTTATAAGCAGCTATCAAGTCTCTCTTGAGTTACTTTAGGTGACAAAACTATGTAAAATATTCCAGCTGAGGTCCAATAAAGCTTAGAGTATAAATATTGCTTTCTTCATTGAACATTTATTTTTCTTAAGGCTAAGATTATATTATACATTTTTAACACCCCTTTCTAACTGTTGGTTTCCAGTAAAATAAATATTTTTTTCATATAAATGGCCATGTCTTTCCCAACTTGGTCACTGTAATTCATTTTCTAAACTAAATGTGTAATTTTAACTTACACTAATAATTAAACATCAATTTCAGAGTTTAATTTTATGCCACAGTAAAATAGCTAATCTAATTTTTTCTACTATCTGTGAACTTTATATTAAAACAATAGAGAAAATTTATAGCTCAGAGGAGAGAGTGTATAGGGTACTAGAGGGAGAAAAGGCAGACACAGTATCCTTTGAAAAAGCATTTTCTAAAATTATCTTTAATTTGGCTTGTTTTCAGTCAGGATATTTGTTCTCCCTCAGCACTGGCCACACTTTTTCATTTTTAAAACTTTAAATTATTAAAAATTTAAAAATATATTTAATGTGTATATAGGTAAAATCTACCCTTTCCTGTGGATAGTGCTCTAAATTTTGACTAACATATACAGTGATTTAACTAGCACCAAAATCAAGATATAGAACAGTTCTGCAAGCCCCCAAATTCCCCAATGCCTTAGAGTTCCAGCTCCAGGTAACCACTAATCAAATTTCTGTCCTTAAAACTTTTTCTTTGCAGGAATGCCATATAAATGGAATCATAAAAAATATAGCTTTTTAAATCTAAGTTCTTTCACTTACAGAATGCATTTGACATTCATCTATGCTGTTTTATGTACCAGCAATTTGTTTCCTGCTTAGTATTCCATTGCATAGATGTACCAGTTTGTTTATCCAACAAATTAAGGTTGTTTTCAGGTTTTGGTGATTATGAATAAAGCCATTATAATCATTTCCATTTAGGTTCTTTTGTAAAGATAAATTTCACTTGGATACCTATATGTAGGATTTCTGGGTCAGATTTATTTTTTAAATTTTTTTCATACTGTCATTTAACATACATAAGATGATACTGTAAAGATGTAATGGTGATACACTGCTATAAAGATAAAGCTATTTTCTCCTATATTATGGAAAATTTCAACTATGTAATAAATTTATAAGAATTTTAGTAGTGAATACCTACATATCCACCACCTAGATTCTACCATTTGTAAACTTATTTTTAATTAAACTTTTTATTTTGAAATAATTACAGATTCACACCGCTGTAATAAATAATATGCACAGATCCAGAGTACCCTTCATCTAAATTCCTTCAATGGTAACATCTTGCAAAATAGTAATATGATATCACAACTAGGATACTGACATCGATAGAGTCAAGATACAGAATATTTTCATTATTAAAAGGATTCTTCATATTACCCTTATGTAGTCAACTTTCTTCCTATTCCCAATCCCTCAACCCTTAACAACCACTAATCTGGGTTTTCCATTTCTGTAATTTCAAGAATTTTATATAAATGGAATCATACAGTATATAACTCATGGAATTGGCTTTTCTACTTAACATAATTCTCTGGAGATTGTTCCAGGTTTATGGCATCTATTATTAGTTTATCGCTTTTTATTGTTGAGAAGTATTCCACGGTATAGATGTACTTCAGTTTGTTTAACCATTCATCCACTGAAAGACATCAACATTGTTTCCAGTTTGGGACTATTATAAACAAAGTTGTTATAAACACTAGCGTGTAAGTTTATGAGCTAAGATAAGTTTTCATTACTCTCGGATAAATGTCTAAGAAGGCAATTTCTGGGTTGAATGGTAATAGCATGTTTAGAATTTTTTTTAAAAACTGCCAAACTGTTCTCCAGGTTGTGCAATGACTGACTAATCCAGTTTTTGTGCATCCTTATTAGCATTTGGTGTTGTCACAACTTTTTATTTTAGTCATTATGATAGGTAAATCACTATGGTTTTAATTTGCATGTCCCTACTAACGATGTTGAACAGCTTTTCATGTGCTTATCTTCCAGTTGTATGCCTTGTTTGGTGAAATTATCACTTCATGTCTTTAGCCTATTTTCTAACTGAACTGTTTGATTTTTCACTGTTGAGTTTTAAGAGTTCTTTAAATATTCTGGATACTAGTCTTTTGTTGGATATATGGTTTGTAAATAATTGTCTCCCAGTCTACACCTTGTCTGTTCTTCCTAGAACAGAGTCTTTCACAGAGCAAAAGTTTTAAATTTTAATGAAGTCCAGTTTGTCAATTTTTCCTTTTTATAGCAAGTTTAATAACTCATTGCCTACCCCTAGATCCTGATGATTTTTTCTGAAGTGTTATAGTCTTACATCTTACATTAAAGTCTGTTAATCATTTTGAGTCAATTTTCATATAAGGTATAAGGTTTAAATAAGCAGGCCGGGCGCTGTGGCTCACGCCTGTAATCCTAGCTCTTGGGAGGCCGAGGCGGGCGGATTGCTCAAGGTCAGGAGTTCGAAACCAGCCTGAGCAAGAGCGAGACCCTGTCTCTACTATAAATAGAAAGAAATTAATTGGCCAACTGATATATATATATAAAATTAGCCGGGCATGGTGGCGCATGCCTGTAGTCCCAGCTACCCGGGAGGCTGAGGCAGAAGGATCA
The DNA here is from genome assembly GCF_040939455.1 of Microcebus murinus. Lineage (NCBI taxonomy): Eukaryota > Metazoa > Chordata > Mammalia > Primates > Cheirogaleidae > Microcebus > Microcebus murinus. Next base: position 39,846,721 of record NC_134113.1, read on the forward strand.
CTCGAGCCCAGGAGTTTGAGGTTGCTGTGAGCTAGGCTGACGCCACGGCACTCACTCTAGCCTGGGCAACAAAGCGAGACTCTGTCTCAAAAAAAAAAAAATAAATAAATAAATAAATAAATAAATAAATAAATAAATAAATAAATAAATAAATAAGTAGAAGTTTATTTTTTGCCTATGGATGTCCAAATGCTCCAGAACCACTGGTTGAAAAGGCTACCTTTCTTCTACTAAATTGCTTGCAGCATTTCTGTCAAAAGTCAGTGGGCATCTGTGTGGTTCTCTTTCTGGGTTCTATTCTGTTCCACTGATTTATGAGTATCCCTCTAGCAATATCACGTCTTAATTACTGCTACTTTATAACAGGTCTAGAAATTATGTAATTTTTTCATAATTATTTTATATCTCCTAGGTCCATTGCCTTTCCACATAAATTTTATAATAATCTTGGTTAATATATACAAAATCTCCTGCTGGAATTTTGATAAGAATTACATTAAATCTATACATCAATTTGGAGATAACTGACATATTTACCATGTTGAGTCTTCCAATTCATAAATACAGTATGCTTCTTCACTTATTCAAATTATCTTTGATTTCTTTCATCAGCACTTTTTGTTTTCAATATAAAAGTATACTATATTTTTGGTTAGATTTACTTAAGCATTTCAATTTTTTTGAGACACTCTAACTCATTATGTATTCTTAATTTCAGTGTCCACATGTTTATAGCAAATATATAGAATTAAAATAGATTTTTTGCACATTTATATCCCGCAACCTTGCTGAACTCACTTCTTAGTTCTAGGAAGTTTTCTTTGTAGATTCCTTGGAGTTTTCTATGTAATGATCATGTCAACTACAAACAGGGACATTTTTATTTTTTCCCTTTCTGAGCTATATGCCTTTTAATTTCCTTTTCTTGCTTTATTATACTTAGTAAAACTTCCATCACTATGGTGAATAAGAGCAAGAATGAGGAATATCCTTGTTCCTGATCTAGGGGGAAAGCATTCAGTCTTATAACTAACCATTATTTTTAAGTTTTATAAAGAACCTTTATAAAGATGAGGAAGCTCTCCTCTATTCCTATTTTTCTGAGAGTTTTTACCATGAATAAATATTGATCTCTATTAAACACTTTTCTATACTGATTGGTATAATCATGAGATTTTTCTTCTTTAATCTGTTAATATGGCAGATTACATTAACCAATATTTAAATATTTAACTGGGCTTGCATCCTTGAATAAACCCTAGTCATAGAATAAAACTTTTTATGTACTGTAGTCCCCCTCCCTCGTGTCTGTGGTTTCACTTTCTACAGTTTCAGTTACTGGTGGTTAACCGTGGTCCAAAAATAGATGAATAAGTACAATATTATGAGAGACCAACCACATTCACATAACTTTTATTATATCATTATAATTGTTCTATTGTATTATTGTTGTTAATCTCTTACTATGCTTAATTTAAAAATTAAACTTCATCACAGGTATGTATGTATAGGATAAAATAGTATATATAGTGTTTGGTACTAACCACAGTTTCAGGCATCCACTAAAAATCTTGAAACATATCACCCACAGATGAGGGGAAACTACTGTATTGCTGAATTCTATTTGTTAATATTTTGTTAAGGATTTTTGAGTCTATATCCATGAGGAGTATTGATCTATAGTTTTCTTTTTTGGTATTGTCTTTGCCTAGTTTTGATACTGTTTCCCATTTTGTTACTTTCAACTTGCCTATATCATTACATGTGAAGTGTGTTTCTTATAGACAGCATAGTTGGGAAATACAGTATAATCCACACCACACTGCCAACATCTGTCTTTTAAGTGGTGTATTTAAACCATTTATATTTAATGTAATAATTGATGTTATGGTTTAAGTATGCAATTTTATTTTTTATTTTCTGTTCTCTTTGTTTTAAGTGAAGTAGGGGAAACTTACCTCCATTTATGTCCTTCTATCTTGCCCTACTTATAATTGTCTTAAATATGTTCCCTACATACATTTAGAGCCACATCAGATAACACTATAATTTTTGCTTCAACTGTCAAGCATAATTTAGAAGACACAAGAAATGAAGGAAAGTCTATTATATTCACCTATAATTTTGCTTACTGGGTTCTTATGTTTCAAGATTCCTTCTTTTATCATTTCGTTTCTGTTTAGAGAACTTTTGATTAGCTATTCTCTTTTAGGGTATATTTACTGGTGACAAATTCTCTTAGTTTTCCTTGATTTGAGAATGTTTTGATTTCTCCTTCATTCCTAAATGATATTTTCACTGGACATAGGGTTCTGGGTTGACAGTTCTTTTCTTTGAGCACTTGAAAAGTGTGCCACTTCCTTTTGGCCTGTATGGTTTCTGATAAGAAATCTGCTGTCATTTGAATTGCTTCTCCCTTACCGGTTATAAGATCAAAAATTTCTTTTCTTTTTTTTTTTTTTTTTTGGTCTTCAGTGGCCAGAAGTTTGATTATGATATGTTCAGTGAGGATTTCTTTGAGTTTATTTGGGGTTTGCTCAGCTTTTAAATTCAATTTGTAAATGTAAGTTTCAAAATTTCCATTTGGTTCTTCTTTATATTCTAGTTCTGTATTTCTATTTCTTTGCTTAGACTCTGTTTTTCATTTGTTTCAAGCATGTCCATAATTAGTCATTGAAGCCTTTTTACAATGGCTGCTTTAAAATCTTTTCTGTCAAATAATTCTAATATCTTTGTCACCATGACATTGGTATCTATTGATTCTCTTTTCATTCTGTCTCAAATCTTCTTGGGTTTTGGTATGACAAGTGATGTTCAATTGAAACCTGAACATTTTAGTCGTTATGAGGCTCTGCATCTTATCTGAACCTTCTCTTTTAGATGGATTCTTCTGATACACCTTGGTGTGGGTGAAGGATGACAGGTTGGATAGAAGTCTAGGATCCCCCATTTAGCCTCCACTGACATCTGAGTAGGGGGCTCCTGTTTATTGCTGGGCAAGGGTGGGACCTCTAGCTCTCTTATCTCTTCTAATACTTCTTTGGCTGGGAGGGATAAGAGTGCCTCATTACTGTTCCCATGTGGTCTCTAATGATATGGGAAAATGGGGAAGGGGTTAGGACCTCATTAACAGCTAATGAGGCGGAAAGTCCCAACTCCCTATTCAGCCTTCTCTGATACCACCCCAGAAGACAAGTTGGGGCACTTCATTATAACCTGGCAAGGGCAGAAGCCTAGGCTCACCAATGGGCTTTTGTGGCTATGAGTCAGGGTGGGTCATATTTTTTTCTGTAGTGTTTGGCTATAGCAAAGCATTTATTTCCTAAAAGTTTTGTGTCTCGCTAGGCTGCCTCTTCTGTGGTGCTTTGGCTTTTGTTTGAGTCTTTTTTGTCTGCATCTGTTTGTAATTCTAAGTTGCCACCTTTGTCAGCTCCTAGTCTAGGATATATGAGCCAAAAAGAAAACCCAGAGAACTCACTGCCCTGTCATTCTTCAGATGCTGAGTTCCCTAGCAACTCTGCCGTCTTCTCTCCATCTTTCAGAGTTTTGTATTAATGTATACATATCATCCAGGGTTTTTAGTTCTTAGTGGAAAAAAAACAGGGAAAAGTACATCTACTCCATGTTCCCAGATTTATTTTCACATAACCAACAAACAAAATTAAAAAGGATATGTGACATTTCCATCATTAATAAATGGAATCATGGTTTTCACAATATTGAGAAATACTAACTTAAAGATTTCTCTCCAACTTATTACGAAGCAGTTAAGAATTATTTAACTATAAAATCTGCCTGTTTAAATTTTTTTTTTTTTTTGAGACAGAGTTTCGCTTTGTTGCCCAGGCTAGAGTGAGTGCCGTGGCGTCAGCCTAGCTCACAGCAACCTCAAACTCCTGGGCTCAAGCAATCCTACTGCCTTAGCCTCCCGAGTATCTGGGACTACACGCATGCGCCACCATGCCCGGCTAATTTTTTCTCTATATATTAATTGGCCAATTAATTTCTATTTATAGTAGAGACGGGGTCTCACTCTTGCTCAGGCTGGTTTCGAACTCCTGACCTCAAGCAATCTGCCCACCTCAGCCTCCCAGAGTGTTAGGATTACAGGCGTTAGCCACTGCGCCCAGTCTAAAATTTTTTAACTTTAAAAATCTAGGAGCTCTTAAAATAGTTTTCTAAAATCAAGATTCTCTCCCTGTCTACTAGCACTATTCAAAATGTTTCCCCCCTTAAAGATGACTTTTTAAAAAATATAATACTATTGAGTCCTACATGTCATTATTTTCTTGTTTAGTTTTAAATACAGTACACATTTTGTAAGCTAGCAAATCATATGTTCATGGTTCATGATTTAAAATTTTCTTTTCTTTTTTTCTTTCTTCTTCCTTTTTTTTTAGAGAAAGGGTCTTATGCTGTCACCCAGGTTTGAGGGCAGTGGTGCAATCATAGCTTGTCATGGCCTCAAACTCCTAGGCTCAAGTGATCCTCCTGTCTCTGCCTTCCGAGGAGCTAGGACTACAGATGTACACCACCACATACACCTGGCTCGATTTAAATTTTTCTAATGTGACATGGAAAAAGAAATGAACACTCTATATAATTAGAGCTGCTTAACCTCACAGAGTCCCCAGTCATTATATATTTTTATCTAGTAACCTTTTTTAACAGACTTAGTATATTTAAAGCTACTGTAAAACAGAAAAGAAACTCAACTTGTGAACCGATGACAATAATATACAAATGTTAAAATGGCACTAAACTTTGTATAAAAGTCTCCTAAAAAAAAAAAAAAACCAAACACATAAACCTGATTTATTAATGCTATAAGTAACTTTACATATTTACAATTCTATGCAGTACCTAGAATTTACAAATCATTTTCATTTGATTATATATTTAAAAAATGAGAATATTTACATTCAACAAAATGAAAGCATAAAAGTTATAGGATTTTCCAAAGTAACACAAAATATTTTTATTACTAGCCTAATTATCATCAGCTATTTTTTACCCAGTTGAGGAAAACTGCTCTAAATCCTAGAGAACAGAGCAAGATCACAATAAACAAACCATTTTCTGTATCATATCTAATATTTAAATAAAAGAGTTAACACAACATGTAAAAACTGTTCACTATACTCAGCTATGGGGTTACAAATAGGCAAGTTTATAAACTATCAATCTAATTCTTCTGATGTCTAAGTAATGGACCAGGGGACTTTCCGTCTCATTAAGGGAATCTGAACACCAATGAATAAATCAGGCACTGCTTTCAAGTTGCTTCTCTTTATCCAAAAACTTGTCTTTCTGTCTCAATAACAGATCAACGTTAATTCTAAACAATTAGTATTACTACTAGAACAGCCTGAATAAGACATACATAAGATGGTACTCAAGACTTAATGCCACTCGAGTTGTGTTAATGACAAGTTAGCAGACATTTTGTCAATTATTTAGGTATATAAACAAATTGCCAGAATCTAGACCCCCCTTTTGGGAAAATGTTCTAAATTTTAAAATCATATTATCATTATTAGGCAATTGTGTCAATGGTTATATAGTTTAAAACTGAAGATCTATGAAGATCTAAAATGAGTATTTTACAGAGAAGTCAAGAATGTAAGTTTTCTCTCTAAAAAATGTTATAGAACATATCACAAAAGAGAAGAAAGCTCAAGTTAATTAGAGTTGGAGTTATGAGTAGTTAAAAAGGATATGTATACTCTGGTTTCTCTTCAGATTGTATTAATCTTTTAGATTTTAAAAAGAATATGTATTAGGACTAAGATGTTTCACAGTTTATTAATACCAACAAATGAACATATACTAGAAAAATATTTATTTTTAACCTATTGATTAAAAAAAGCTAGTTGAACCAATGAACAACAATTTATATTAGTAGCCTATGGAAACTTAAATAATTTCATATATTCCCATCCTTCCTAATTATTAGACAACCCAAATAGGTCACCAACCAAGTAAGCAGATCCCTGAGAAACTTTGCTATTTACCTTCATTTACTCTGGGTGAAATAATATTTTAAAAATTATACTGGGAAATGGCAAAATTAAAGGCTGTAAATATTCATGCTAATTAACCATGCCTACTTAAAAGATAATATATTGAAAATCTTCAGTCATGAGTTTACCTTATCAGCTTTTAACTTCCTAAGGAAAGATGGATTGTCATATCCTTTTGCTTGCCTTGCCTCTTGTAAATGGTTGATCATCCACACATTTTTTCTTTGCTTTGCCAAATCAAGCGCTGATTCACCCTGATGATATAAGTAGAAGAAATTCACATTAAAAATAAAAGAAAAAGCAGAATGTCTTAATCATTAACTTTTAAAGAACTTCCATAAAAATAAATCAATGGCACTATTAATCCCTTAACATTGTTTTAACGTTGGGTAAAGTTGATGACTAACCGAACCTAAATCATCACATATTTCTTACTATGCTTTCCCATTCAAAGTACAATAAAAAAATATGTTTTCTCATCTTATTCTTTCTATAGATTCTATTTTTGCTTGCATTTCGACATATAAGAAAGCAAATCAAAAAGTAGGTATTTTAGTACATGCTGGATCATAGGCTATCACTAAGTTTACCAGGTATTTCAAATTCTCGAAAGATTTCATTAGTAATAGTTACTGCTATAAAACATCTTGCCATGATGCCAAATTGCCAGAAATTTCTCAGTTTTATTTCGGAAATGGTAAGAGTCTTCAGGAAGGAACAGGGAAGAAAAAGAAAAGTCAACTTCTACTTCTCCTATATTGTATTGGCATTGTTGACATATATTAAATTCATTCACCCATCCAGAAATTTCCAAAGGAATGAAAGAAGGGATAAAAAAAATAGTGACGTTCCAGTTATAAACTTGAAACTCCCTTTCACCTCAAGAAAAAGAATGTCAAGAAGTTTAATAGGACTAAAATGTATTAAGTGAACTAAGGGACAAAGAAATAAACATTCCCAATTCTAGATCTATACTTCTGTTTGCCTTAACTAGCTTAAAATCTTATTTCTCCTTTTGCAAATTAGCTAGACACACTACCATTCTATTTAATGTCCTCCACTATTTATCTACTTCTTTAAATAGAAAAGTGAAATTAAAAATGTTTGCCAAAATTTCAAGAATGTATAGATGACCATTCAAAATTACCTTTAAAAAATAAAAAACATTGACATTTTATCTCAAAAGACTGAATGAAAAAGAATAGAGGAATAAGGAGCCTTAGGGTACCTTACTTATGAGGGGATGATTACTTATCAAGTCTGTAGTAGTTTATCTACAAAAAACCCTAAAAATTAAAAATAAACAACAAAATAAAATACACCACTACCACCAACAGCAACAACTATTACAAAACAACAGTAAAAACAAAAAGCCCAATAAATTCTTTAATATAAAGATCAATGGTATTTAATAAGAATGGGCTAATCTAGGTGAGTCTTCCACAAATAGAGATATTTACTTTAAAATATCACCTCATCTATTCCAAAATTCCACCACCTAAGTTGTCAGAACCAGCTAATTAATCCAAACTATAAAGATTACCTGAATAAAAGCAATCCCTTGGGTAACAACTCCCAGAGAATATCCTGCAGTTGCCTCGGTCCAGCTGAGCATCCCTTCCACTAGAGGGCCATGTGACACCTAAGGATTGCCTAGACAAAAAGATTGAGGGAGCTTTAAAAAAATCTTTCTTTCAACTACTCCTCTAGTCATCTGACTATTTTTGTATTGCTCTTTTATTCAGCTGGTAAAATAAATAGCAATTAATTTAAGGAAGCATATTAAAACCAGGCTTCTGATCACTCCATGTTTTAGCCAAAATAATAAATAATACTAAAAACAGTAACATCAGCAAAAATCTACATGGAGTATTTATAGACTATGTAACTGGTAATAAAAGAAATTCTTCTAGGGTTTTGGTGAGATAAACATTATGGCTGGGGGCAGGAGGAAGATCACTTAAAGTTTTGCCTAAGTAAGGTTGAATTTCTTTGTCAAAACTAAGGAAAATCATTCCTGGAGACCATCCATGTGAGGTATTTAACAGGTAATGAACAACTATTTTCTGAAAACAGTTTCTTGCCTCATTTCAGAAAAGCCTGTAAGAGCTCTTTCAATATAGTAATTAACAAATCTCAGTAATTTTATATTCTGTGCAAGCTAAAGATTATGTACTTTGATAATTTTAGAAAGAAAACATTATAAATGCTTGGGCAGCACTCAGAGATTAATTGTCCCTTCCAAACTCAATCCATCCAAATTCACCTGTATAACCAAAAACATACGCTAGGGGATAAATTATTATCTTTTTTTAATCCACAAATGAGATATTGACACAAAAAGGGATCATTATATATACCGTAATTTTGTTTGTTTTTTATTCTTAGTATCCCAAATCACTTTTTTTCCTCCCTAATGCTGTTACTTAACAAGAAAAGATTTGTTTAGTCTATGTATTATCTGGGGCTGTGGTTCTTAAATTCTTTTGAGTCATACGTGATGGAAGCCCAATAAGCTCCCCAGAAAAATACTGATAGATGTAACTTTGTTCTAGCAATTTTGGGGGTCCATGGACCTACCTCTCCCAACCAAAGTCCATTGGGGGACCCACAGTAAAAATCTCTAATCTAGGGTATGTGGCTATTCCTAATCCTTCTAAGGATCACAACAGCAATTTTTAAATTATCTATCATTTAACATCAATTGTCTTCAAAATAAGTTCTATCTTACTTGATAAAAGAACCATTTTTAATATATTAAAATATAATGTATGTATATTAAAATATATATATTTAATATATTAAAATAAAAATATTTGAGTATATCAGATACTCAAATAACTAATTTATAAGGGTAAATCTCTAGTTACTATAAAGATAAATTTCTCAGAAACTCAACCTTAATCTTATTTAGAAAATAGTTATTTTAGAAGATACAGGATCACCTAATAATTATATATTAGTATAACTCAAAGTATAATTTTTCATATTCTTTGAAGAAAAGTAACTTTTTATAGCTATCTAGATTTGCAGGTTCCATTCTATTGTCATAATTCATTATGAACAAGACCTTTCAAAATTTGCAGCAACTTAAGTTTACTTAATTAGCTTAATAGTCCACATAACTATAGGCACCACTTCAAATTAAATATTACCAAAACAGAACCGATTCTTATCATCTTCATCCAAAAAAAATATTTCTTCTTTAGTCTTCACAACCTCAACATATGCTATCACAAGACAGGCACTCAAAACAAAGCCATCAGTGATGTTTTCTTTCATCATCATATCTAATCTACCTTTTCATTTCTACTTTAAAATATCACCACCAACTCCATTCATTTCTCTCCATCTCTATTCTTCCAATCCTAGGCTAAGCTAACATTATCACTTGCCTGATTTATTGTAACAGCCTAACTGAACTCTGTCCTTTCCATTTTCTTAATTCTTCAATGCATTCTGTATACATCAACCAAAGCACTCATTTAAAATATTTAAAACAAAAAGCAGATCATATAATCAGCCTATATAAATCCTTCCAACTGCTTCCTCTGACTGGGAATACAATTAAAGCTCCTTATGACATTGCATGATCTGGCAGCTGTCTTTGTCAAGTGACTTCACTCCCTTGCTCACTATACTCTAGCCAAGCCGTCCTTGTTTCTGCACCTCAAACATGGCAAGCTTATTCCTGCTTATTACAACCCTGTGCTTGCATGCTCCTCTACATGCAAAGATTTTTCCCACAATTACTGTATAACTGACCCTCTGGCATCAGATAATTCTCAAAGCAATTATCTCCTCGAAGCATTCCCAAATCACTCTCACCCGACGGGGCACTCCCAGCCCTGTCACTCTACAACATTTGCCTTTTTAAAAAATTTACTCATTGCCTGTTTCCTCAATAAACGTAAGTTCTGAGAGAATAAGGACCTTATCTGTCTTGAACATTCTGACTTGCCCCCACTGAACAAGAATTTGTTGAATGAAATATATTGAAATATATTCCTGGTACATGATCACTTTACAAATGGCTGTCTGGAAGCAAAGGGAAGAAGAATAACACTTGAAAGCAATTCAGACAATAAAACATGAGTTAATCTCACTAATTTTTTCTTATTTGGATAGTGATCAGGTTTAGTCAAACTCCTCCTTAACCTTTAGACTTGGGATCAGTTAATTTACTAATCCCAGTGTCATGAACTTTTCAGAGCATCTTATTTTAAAATATTTATCTTTATAATTTCTCAAGTGGTAGAGAGGTATCCTGATAGAGTAATGAAAACTAGCTTAGCTAAAGCTCAAGACTACACAAATTTTCATTCAGTCAGTAACTTGAGTGTCCATCACACATCAGGCACCATGGTATGCTGACTTCCCTCTTTCCCTGTGTTTAATGGCAGACACTGGACCATTCTGATCACTTTGGATAAGGACAAGAAGATAGAAAATTTTTTTAAAAAAGAGAATAAATGATTTTATCAATTTCTGATACCTTCCAACATTATTTACTTTTAATTAAAATATTTGTAATTACTCATTTCTAGAAACTGAATATAATGTTAAATAAATTATTCTGCATATAATTAGTCTAAGCTATTTTATTTTAGTAATTTAGCCTTCTCTTAAGCAACTGAATTGATGAAGAACTACTCATTGGAACATAAATATGCCCTGATCCAGCAGGAGATAACCTACTTTTTGATTGGCAATTTCAGATTAGTATGTGGCTTGGACCTCCTTCATATTTAATTAGCACATATCCCTTAGAAATTTAAAAAACATGACTCGGGAAATACTATGAATTATAGTCAGAATTAATGAAGATCTGTCAATGGGCACAGTTATTTACGAATGTACATTATTAAAAGATGATGTTTAAAGTCATTTCACTTTAAACATGAGTCTATTGTTCAATAGAACAAGAGTCTATTGTTCAATCAAAATTTGAGACTACCAATAGAATTTTCTCACATGTATTCATAAAATGTGTACAAATTTCTAAATACTCAAGAGTGTTAAGTGTTAACTGTGCTTGGTTCTTGGATAATTTTGTATTCTTTTCACAGATTGGCCCACCACTGGAGGGGGAGGAGTTCTCCTATAAACATCATACAGGTATTTATCAAATTTAAAAGTCTTGACCTTTAAAAAAATATGATGATAAGATGACCAAGTCAAAGAACTAAAATTATGCATAATGTGGTTTAACTACAAACTTGCATTCTCTGTCATCTTTTTCAAGAAACTAGAAAACTATTCCTCTTCATCTATAAAATACAGATTATAATTTAATTTCCAAAAACCAGTAAGAATTCACTAATGAAAAGGCCACTAAAGCCCCAAAATTACTTCAGTACTACAAGATGAAAATAAATGACCTCATCTTTCAAAACAAATTAATACATGGAAGCAAAGGGTCCAACTTGTAAGTTTCTTTCAATTTCAACAACCTATGAAAAACCTATTTCATTAAGGAATTCACATATTAGCAGCCACATTTCATACATCATCATCAATATAGTATATTTTTACCTTGATATTCTGGGCATCAACATTAGCTCCAGCTTCCAGAAGAAGACTAATGACTGTGGTATTCCCTGCTAGTACCGCCCAATGCAGGGCAGTGTTTTTGTGATACTTGTCACCAAGGTTAACTGAAACATTGAATGTTAAAAGCAATCTAGTTGGATCCACACTGAAAAGGAAAAAAAAAAAAAAAACAACAACAACAACCCTAATTTCAATTATAGAAATCATTACAAATACTAAACTGATTGTGGCTGTATTTGAATTCCAACTTGGAACTCTTCTAACCTACTCAACAATTTTATAATCAATAATGAGAAATATTCTAATATGAAATATTAAGTATGTGTGACACCATATAAAATTAATAGAGTTCCAAGGAACAGAATACTTGGTCCTAACATTTTCTATTTTTGATCTAGGAACTGATGTCATTAATACCTATATAATATAAAAATAAAAAATGTTTTAATTTAAATCTGGATTGTTCCAAAAATTATTTAAGACAATTTACTAATTAATACATTAAACTTGCTAACACATAATCACATTAAAAAAATTAATTAATTTTTAAAAGAAGATAACATCTTGTTTAGTCTTGGAGATTGTTGAAAGAGGAATAGATTAAGGAAACTACAATTAACTGAGGTAGAGGTAAGCATGGAGACACCAAAACATTAAAAAATGTAATTTATTTTATATAGTATATAGCCATAATAAAAATTGTAAGTATTAGTAAGTATAATATTAACTGAATTTTCTCATCACTTGTTTCATGTTGTATACTGGCTGAAAATGATCTGAATAAGCATTTCATAACGGTTACATACCTATGTGTTCTATAAGCTGCCCACATTAAAGGCGTCATTCCATTCTGATCCATCATATCTACATCCTGATAGAATAAAAAGAAAAAGGTCAGACAGTAAAATTTTATAAGTTCCTAACCAAATTTACGTGGAAAAAATCTAATTTACACAGAATAGAAGAAGTCAACACAATACAACCCAATTAAGGATGATTCATGGAACTTTCTCTTTTTTAACTTTAAAATCATTGCCACTAAATATTTTAATTGACATATGTTATGTTTTTATAGTTTCCCCTTTTAAGATGTTTTAATCAGACTTTCAAGATCTTAACCTTAAACCTTAAAAGATCTTAACCTATTCTGATCTTCTAGGTACGAAGGACAGGTTAAGTGATTTAAGTCTCTGAAAAATTTGGTTATTCTCATGCATGGGGGAATAACAAACCCTGTTTATTCCTACATATTTCAAAATAGAAAATAAAAAGATCTGACTTTAATAAACTCGAGTTTATTATTTCTTATTTTGTTATTCATATACATTTATAGAGTTAAATAATTCCTGCAAAATTTAGAGGGAAAAAGCAATGTGCTAGCCACTTGTGCATGCATGTGTACTTCTGCCTGGGTCAATGTATGTGTGGGTGTGTGTGCATGAATCTGTCACATAGAGGGGGCCTGAGCTCAGAGCATTGCTGGCCTGGGCCTGATGTTCTTGGCTTCCTCAGAGCATGTAACAGGAAATTAAATGGGATGAGTGTTTAAAAAAAAAAAAAAAAAAAAAAAAAAAGCAATGTGCTAAAGGAATCCTCTTACCTAACTTCCCACTATTTTCACCTTTTTTTAAAATTCATTATTTTGGTATTTACCTCCATATCTTTAAGATGACTGAATTGCTACTTCTTGATTTTTCAGTCTGGCATTATTTTCAGAGACTCTTCAGTATGAAAAATGAGAATTTCTCTCTTTCCCTGACCCATCACAAATATGCACCTTTCCTATTCCTTTCTCTCAAGAGATCTATGATAATTACAGTTATATAAATATTTGATGGTTACATTATTATAACTATGTATAAATACTATTGCTAGCCAAACCATGTAATAAACTATGACTATTTTTTCTCTTCTACCTTTTTGCTTTCCCTCCTTTTGCTCAATTTTTTTAGCAAATTAGAATTAAAACTCCAATCTATTAACCACTTTGGTATGGCGCTCACCGGCCTCAAGACCTTGCCCACAGCCAGCACTCATAGTCCGCACGACAGTTTGTGCTGTGCATTGATGACGAATCGTTTTGTTCTTGTGTGATGAGGAAAGCTTTAAAGCACTGAAAGCTTGTTTTACTTTACAGGCAGCTTTACTTGTAAATCAGAATAGGTAACACATACATATATGTTTTCATTACGTTATTTTTAAATGTTCACAATTTTATTTTGATAAACGAAAAATTAGAAAAGTCGTATCATGGCTGTCGGCTAAAGTCACTGTGCGCATCCATCTGTGGCTATCGACTATAGTTGACACTCGTACCGAGGTGGTTAACCCAAAACTCTTCTCTAGTTATCTAAATCTCCTTTCAAGACATTCTGATTCCATCATTTTCACTGCCTTAAAATTACCGTTCCTAACTCACTTGATCTGGCCTGAAGCACCTGTCTCATGAATTAGGAGTTCTTTGAGGATAAAAACCATATTACATCCATCTTTGTATCTCAATGCCCAGCAGAGTAGATAATAAAAAACCATTTGTTGGCCAGGTGTGGTGGCTCACACCTGTAATCCCAACACTCTGAGAGGCTAAGGTAGGAGGACGGTTTGAGGTCAGGGATTCAAGACCGGCATAAGCAAGAGTGAGACCCCATCTCGACAAAAAGTACAAAAATTAGCTGGCATGGTGGCATTCACCTGTAGCCCCAGCTACTCAGGAGGCTGAGGCAGGAGGATCACTTGAGTGTATAAGTATGAGGTTGCAGTGAGATGGAGTTTGCAGTGAGCTATGACAATGCCACTGCACTCTGGCCAGGGTGACAGAGCAAGACTGTATCTCAAAAAACAAAAACAAGCAAGCAAAAAAAATTGTTAAATAAAAAGATTCTTCTAGGTTTGGGAAAGGTATAGCCTTCAGAATAAAACAGACATGGTTTTGAATTCCTAACTCCATCACTTAATAGTTATGAGATTGTGTGCAAAGTTACTTCAAACTCTTAGTCTCAGCTTCCTCGACCAAAATCGTGAATCTTAATAATGACTTCATTAAACTTCTGTGGTGATCAAATAGAATAGTGTGCTTGTAAAGCATCTAGTCCATAGCCTGGAACATAATAGATATTCAATATATTAAGTTTCTTCTTCTTCCCTTCCCTATCTCCCATTACTGGATTACATTAAACAAGTAGTTCTAACCCAAGTTGTGTTACCCAATTTAACAATCAGTGCAGAGAGGAGTGAATCACTGTAAAACACTGAATATCTCTATGCAGCAGTTCTTTGTGAGTCCCTATTATTGACAAGAATACATCTCAACTGTAAACATTATCCAAGTGTATTGAGAAAGAAAAAAAACTCTAAGAACCACTGCGTTAGAGAACTAGAATATTTCTTTGGATATCATTAGTTTTAGTCCCACTCCATAAATACTACAATAGAATGTTATACCTTACCCATTACAAATCCATTTCTAGATTTACTTTAATAATGTTGGAAATATCTTCTGTAACTCAACATTTCTAACATACAGGTTCATTTTTTAAATAATCACATCACTTTGAAAAAAATGTTTTCTGACAAAATGACAAACTTCCTTGTTTTTTAATATGAGAGATAGGTACTGTAATTTATTTTATTCCTTATTGCCCTGGTTTCAAGAAAGCTCAACCAAATTTGATGTCTAATTAAAGCAAACATGAAAAATTTTATGCTTAAGTTTCTTCTTCTTCTTGTTTTTGAGTCTTTTCATATCCTTTTTAAAAAGTGATAGTATTAAAAATACCAATAAATAAAATAAAAATGTAAAATTATGCCACATCTCTAGAGTACTAAAAGAAAAATGAAATTCAACCTTTTCTCTCTTTGGGTCGGGATTTAAAACTTGGTACTTCTTTTCCAAGTTCAGCCTGGACGTATGGGTATTCTCTATTAGGAAGAATTAACAAGCCCAGATCAAAAGCTTATGGAAATTCCATGATCAACAGGGCTCCATAACTTAGCATTTTCCCCTTTTTCTCCTGAAAATCATCCAAAAGAATTGGTAGTGAGCACTGAATATATTTAACAGTATAACTAAAATAAAACAATTGTGAAGAACAGAATGACAAAACTGAATGGAAATGTTAGATGCCCTAACAATGTAAAATTGATACAATTAACAAAAAATGGGGAAAAATGGAAAAAGGATGAAAAGAAAGTATGCTGAGAGCCTCATCTGTAATAGTTACGAGTCAAAGGATATTATCAAAAGCTAAAGAATCAAGTAATAAAATGCAGTTACATTTATCAGAACAAAGTTAACACTAAGAAAAACAATACTATGGACTAAAGTCAGTGAAAGACAAGGAAGGGAAAGAAGAAATAAAAATATACTAATTTTGTTATTGCTTATAATTAGGAACTATGTCATCTGAGCTACTAAAATTTGAACAACCATCTGACTGAAGTAAGAGAGAGAACTGTGTGTCTTTCTGAGGAAAGAATATACTAGCAGCAAAAGAAACAGCAAGCACAAAGGCCCTGAGACACTAGCACATCAGAGTTGCTCAAGGAACAGCAAGAAAACTGGTGTGGTTTAAAGCAGGGTGATGAGCGGCAAGTAACAGAAGAGGAGCTCAAGAAGTATCTGGGGCCAGGCTACATAGTGCTCTGCAGAGCAGAGAAAAACTTTGGACTCGATTCAAAGTATGATGCAACACATGCTGGAAGAATGTCTTTTACAAAATACCAGTGTATACAGGTTGAATATCCTTTATCCAAAATGCTTGGCACCAGAAGTGTTTTGGATTTCAGATATTTTTGGATTTTCAAATATTTGTATATACATAATGAGGTATCTTGGGAATGAGACTAAACTCTAAACCTGAAATTCATTTATGTTTCACCTACACTTTATACATATAGCCTGGAGGTAATTTTATACAATATTTTAAGTAAATTTGTACATGAAACAACGTTTGTGTACGCTGAACCATCAGAAAGCAAAGGTGTCAGGTGCGGAATTTTCCACTTGTGACTTCATGGCTGGGATTCAAAAAGTTTCAAATTTGGAGCATTTCAAATTTTGACTTTTACATTAGGGATACTCAACCTGTATGTGGAAAAAAATGTGGAAAAATATATACTAAATTACTACAGGAAGTGATCTCAGTTGGGGGGGAGGTAGGATTTCATTGTCTAAGTCATACTCTTCTATTATGTTGGAATATTTTATAATAAACATGTTATTTCTATCTGCAGAAAAAAAATTTACTTGTGGAAAAGAAAACTATTTGGCAGACTTTTAGCACCAGCACAATGCATTTTTTTGTACAGAAAGCACGACAAGTAGAAATCCCACCCTTTGAGAATTTTATAGCCTATATACTATACCAGAGATGAAAAGATTAATGAAATCATTTTAACTCCAAAATCAGTAAGTTAAAAATAAAAAGACCATGAAGACTCAAAACTTCACACTACCTTTCTTTCCCAGTTAAAAATGGAAAGAAAAAAGTGAGTGTGTCCTATAAATTTAAACCTGCAATACACAAGGCCACTAAAGACACTGTGATATGCTACAGTACATATGCTTCAACCCCTGCTTTAGAAAAAACTATGGGACAACAAGGACAATCTCCTGTGGTAGTTGGTCGTCACAGATGGCCCCCAGTGAACCTCGTGCCTTCTGGTATTCCCAAGCTCATATTGTTCCTTCCCACACTGAATAGGGGCTGACCCTGTTACTCACTTCAACTGACAGAATGAAGAAGAAACATTGCTGTGCCAGTTCAAGACCTAAGACTTAAAAAGGCAGAATAGCTTCTCCTTTTGTTCTTTTGGGAGGTCTAAGCCACTTTGAAAGAAAGTTCCCTTACTAGAGAAACCACGTGGAGTGGTGCTGTAGAGAAGTTGAAGTTCTGACACTGCATGGAAAAAGAGAGAGGCTAGTTGTCCCAGCATCCCAGCTAGACAGTCTTCTAGCCACTCCTATCAAGGAACAAGATATGTAAATGAGCCAATTAATTCTCCAGCCCAGGCAGGCACCAGCCATTGTCACAAGGAAAAAAAACCACCCAGACAAGTCCACAGAACTGTAATATATAATAAATGGTTGGTGTCATTCTTACGCCACTAGATTTTGAGGGTATTCTGTTAACACAGTAGTAAATAATAAACTCTTCCTTTCCAGCAATTAATCAGTCTATGCTTATTTTCCTAAGCTATAATACACAACACACACCACCACTGCTTGATACTGCCAACAACAAATACCTTCCATTAGGTTCCATTAAAAGAAATAGTATACAAATTCTAAATCAGCATAAAATTTTAAACTAAAATAATCATAAATACATGTTGATAGCAATGAATTTAATTCATTTATCATAGTTACACTTGTGATGAGATCCTTAGTTATAAAATCTAATGTTTAAAGATAACCAGAAAAAACACATGGAAGAAGAAGTGGGTGACATTACTTTTTAACAAAATACATTTATCACAAAAACATGGTAATATAAACTGGTAATATTTAATGTGATTATGGTCACTGTACATTCAGGAAAAATCAGAGCAATCACTTAAATCATAAGTTTTTTGACAAGTAAGCAGCAGTATTATTTTATACAGTAGAAACTAAAAAACTGATCTTAAAAAATTTATCCCCCTCAAGAGGTATTTAATATTTTAAAAAACTAACAAATAAGTTCAAAAAGGTTTAGATTAATTCAGATGACATATTTTAAAAACGTAATTAAGGGAAAAAATAAATACTTAAATTTTCTCTCTTACTTTCTGGAATTTATCTTTATCACTCTCAGAAACAAAAACTCAACTTAATAGCTCATTTATCTGATTCATGATTATCTTATTTTTATGTTAAGTGCATTAAATAGCTCAATATCAAGCTAACTATATTATTCTCTTCAACCAACAGAAAGCACTATTTAAATATCACCAGGTTGTTACACGTGTAACACCAATGATATATGGCATTTAAACCATGAAGGACAACATCTGATTAAAATCCACACCACTGTGATTTTTTTTTTACCTGTCCTTTTGCTATGAGATAAGCAACAATTGAGGTATGTCCAAACTGAGCAGCCAGATGAATACAGCTACATCCTTCTCCATCAATTAATGAAGGATCTGCACCATATTTCATTAGTTGTACAACCATGGATAGATGGCCTTGTCTAAAATATAAAAGAGCAAACACTTAGATATATGGTTATTTTAAACAGGATCCTCTGGAAAGAGCTTTTAAAAATAAGGTAATCGGCCGGGCGCTGTGGCTCACGCCTGTAATCCTAGCTCTTGGGAGGCCGAGGCGGGCGGATTGCTCAAGGTCAGGAGTTCAAAACCAGCCTGAGCAAGAGCGAGACCCCGTCTCTACTATAAATAGAAAGAAATTAATTGGCCAACTGATATATATATAAAAAATTAGCCGGGCATGGTGACGCATGCCTGTAGTCCCAGCTACCCGGGAGGCTGAGGCAGAAGGATCGCTCAAGCCCAGGAGTTTGAGGTTGCTGTGAGCTAGGCTGATGCCACGGCACTCACTCTAGCCTGGGCAACAAAGCGAGACTCTGTCTCAAAAAAAAAAAATAAAATAAAATAAAATAAGGTAATGATGGCAAGATTACACATACATTTTAGAAAGTTATTTTAAAATAGATATATGTCAAGAGACATTTAGGATTTTATAGTTCTTAAAAATCTTAACAGGAAAAACAGTTATTGATAATCTATGGAGAAACTCATAACTTCCTTAAATATATAGTTAGCATATTCTATTATTTCTATTCCAATATGATCTCAGCTATCTATAGAAAGTAACCAAAAAATAAGTTCCCGAGAACTGAGCTAGTTCTTAAACGGCAAATATATATATGATGCAAAAGTATTACATTAAAAGTGTAACCCAATCTTATAAAGTAACTGGATGAATATCAGCATGCATAATTCCCTAAAAAGAGTTTAGACAACCAACTTTGCTTCCAATGAAGGTAACACTGGACAGCAATACATTACCATATTAATGATATTAACTATTGGCATAGTAAGTTCTCTCCTTCATTTTAGCATATCATTTTTAAAAAGTTGTTTAGTTGTACACTAATAAAGGAATCAAAGGGAAAACAAATCCAGAAGCAAATTTATTTAAACCTTGTGGCCCAGTGCAATGGAGTTGAATTCAGGTCGCCTCCAAGTTGATCCACAATAGCACCTTTCGAAATATAGTATCTATAAGACAAAATTTTAATAATTTAGACAACTTTCGTTTTCAAAAAATTACATGAAAAATAAAACCTTTCCATTTTAGAGATCATGCTAGTTTATGGCTTTGAAGATAATCTTTTGTGATAGTTTTAAAAACATATTTAGCAAACCTTTATATCAAGTACATCACTTTCTTTTGTTCTAGAAGTAAAAGTTAAAAAAAGAACAGAAATGCCAAATAATCATGTAAAAAAGAAAGTAGAGAACCACAAAGCTTTGAGTAGCAGAATATAAAAATCTTGTAATTCGAATAGTTGTAGAACAGGCAAGACATCATCTGCCTTGGGTAGTTCAGCTTTAAGCTGTACTTTCCTCATAAGATCACTGTAGATTAAATCAAACAATATACATTAAATAATTTTCTAAATTATAAACATAAATATTCTTTATTATGTCTTGTTACTTGTGTCTTTAAAGCCATGATGCTTGAAAAAGAAACAGCAACCTCCTTGCTTAATATATTAATATAACATCTTGATATCCTCTAAAATAAACAGGACCTTGCAGTTTATTACAATGCTTTATTTGGGATTGATCAAGGCAATGAATCTTGAATATAAATGATTTTGTGGCATTTGATGTCATATACTTGACATATGTATCTCCCCTCTCTGGAGGGGACACTGTGCCAGCCACAGAATATGTTATACAACTCTGGAAAGACTAAGGAATTAGAGGTAATTGTTATATCCTATATCCAAAGATAGTAGTAAGTAGCTGGGCTGTAAACAGAAACACTAGTTGAAAGTCAATATAAATATGTTGCTGAATAATTGTGTTTTCTAACATATTTCCTCACTGAAAGTATTTACTTAGCATCACAAATAGGCATTTTAGTGACATGAAAGCAATCAAGCAGCTGACAGTGCTTAGAAAAGCATTCTTTGTGTACTGTAGCATTCATTAAATCTCAATGACTATTCAAGTTTTTGACAGAATAGCAGTTATAATTCGAACTCTTCTTTTAAAGCCCAGATTGATATTTGTCTCCCTAAACTTCACTGCATGATGGTGATCTCTGACTTCAGTTTCAGTCCCATGTTGATGTTAATACTTAACCATTCAGCCTCTGCCAAAACGTAATTTAATGAAAGTGTACATCGTGAACAAGAACCCCAGACTCCTTTCCTTACGCAGGTTAGGTGGCAGCCAGACAGATACTGAGCTCCTCCCCACAAAAAGATTAGAGGATTCTTCTCTAAGAGAAACTGAACAGCCGCAGAGAAGAACCTCCAGAAACTGACACTAGAGGAGTTCCTTAGGAGAACCTAAGTCCCACAACTTCCAATCAACTTTGTTATGTTTGTGTCCTAAGTGTGAATGGTCAAATATAACCAGGTAATTGAGGAAAGCTTCAAATATAGAAGGAGACCAAAATAAACAGAAGCAGCCCCAAATAAACAAACTGAATGTAGAGAAGAAAAACTTAAAAAAATTATAATATCCTCCAAGAACTAAAAGATGACATATCCATGATATAAAAATGGAAATATTAGAAAAAAAGAAACATAGTTTAAGAATGAATGCTTTTATTAAGCCAGTCTGTTGCATTTCTCTAAAAAAAAAAAAAAACAATGAATGCTTGAAAACTGAAAATGTGATAGATAAAATTAGAAATTCAAAGGAAGGATTAGGATTATAAGATAAATTAAGAAACTCTCCCCAAAAGTACAATGGTTATAGTGAGGTATAAAAGATAGTTGGAAAAAAGCTAAGGAAATGAGATAATCACTCTCATTGGTTCCAATATCTGACAAACAAGAGTTCCTAAAAGAAAAAAACAGAGAAATGAATGCAAGGCACTATTGAGGGAACAGTATAAAAATATACTTCCCTAGAACTAATAAGGCAAAGTTCCAGATTAAAACTGGCCACCAAATACCCATGAACTGCATCTATTTACACACACACACACACACACACACACACACACACACACACACCCCAATGCACAGTAATGTAAACTTTCACAAAGTCAGGAGTAAAGAAAAAGATCTTAAATGTTCCCAAGAAAGAAGAATAAGCAATACATATAATGTGTTCTCAGAAAATTATAAGCTCCATATTTTTTAATAAAGCCTCATATTCTTTAATAAAGCCTTGACTTGGAATCAAAGTGAAATCAGACACAAGTATTATTAACTGTTGTTGATGAAGAATCTGAATAGGAGACTACTGAAGACAATGGCCTGAGCGAATCACTTCTATTTTATTATATTAGGGTAAAAGCTTAGAAATAATTAAAAGATTATCATTGGAAAACACTAGCAATATAAACTTAATCCCAGCTAGGATGAAGGTCTTCTCTCCAAATTATACCTACTTTATATTTTATCATTTATCATTACAAAACTGAACCAACCTCTTTGCTTACAGTAAGTTCTGTTGATACATCCTGATACAATGTCACTGTTGGGACAGACACTTCTCCATACTGTTTTAGCACAGTAACTTGCTAAACTATGTACTATAAGAATTAAGTTCACCCACCTGAAGATGTAACATACACAGTAACACTGTGATTATTAACCCACTCTATAATTTACTGGTTTTATTCTATAACCTCACTAGTCAATAGACAGTTTCAAGATATTTTGTAATTTTTTTTTTTTTTTTTGAGACATAGTCTCACTCTGTTGCCCAGGCTAGAGTGCTGTGGCATCAGCCTAGCTCACAGCAACCTCAAATTCCTGGGCTTAAGCAATCCTTCTGCCTCAGCCTCCCGAGTAGCTGGGACTACACGAATGCACCACCATGCCCGGCTAATTTTTTCTATATATTTTCAGTTGGCGAATTAATTTATTTCTATTAATAGTAGAGACGGGATCTCGCTCTTGCTCAGGCTGGTTTCGAACTCCTGACCTTGAGTGATCCGCCCTCCTCGGCCTCCCAGAGTACTAGGATTACAGACGTGAGCCACCGCACCCGGCAGATATTTTGTATTTTTTACTTCAGATTTTTATTTTTTTAAAAAAAGAACTATAAATTTTTTCATCAATAGAAAGAGATCACACATCTCGACGGCTGAAGCAAGAAAATAATACAATAATGCTTCAAAATTCTGAGGGAACAATTTTTTATTTAAAACTCTATGATCAAACAACCAATAAGGTATGAGAGCAGAAGAGATACTAAGTTCAAAACATTTCCTCCAAAGTACTGTCTCAGAAATCTATCACAAAGTGTACTCTACTAAAGCAGGGAACAAACCCATAGAGACAAAAACCTGAGATCTAGGGAAACAGAGATCAATCCTGGAGTAAAGGGATTTCCCAGGATGATGGCAAAGGAAAGTTTCAAGGTAATAGTTGCTTAGTAGCCCTGATGAGCAAAAGTCTGGGCTGAAGTACAGAAGTAAAGAAATCCAACAATGGGCTAGGCGCAGTGGCTCCCTCCTGTAATCCTAAATCCTAGCACTCTGGGAGGCTGAAGCGGGAGGATTGCTCAAGGTCAGAAGTTCAAAACCAGCCTGAGCAAGAGAGAGACCCCGTCTCTACTAAAAATGGAAACAAATTAATTAGACAACTAAAAGTATATGGAAAAAATTAGCCGGGCATGGTGGCCCATGCGTGTAGTCCCAGCTATTCGGGAGGCTGAGGCAGAAGGATCACTTGAGCCCAGGAGTTAGAGGTTGCTGTGTGCTAGGCTGACACCATGGCACTCTAGCTGGGGCAACAGAGTAAGACTCTGTCTCAAAAAATGAAAAAGAAAAAGAAAAAGAAATCCAATGATTTTATACCCTTCCTCCACCAAAAAAGAGCTGATAAATTATCTGATCCCATTTGCATACAGAGGGTTTTTATGGTTCTAAGAATATGGGAAGAATTAGTGACAATACGTTGAAAATTAAATAAATGAAAAGACAAAACAAAATGATTGTTACTTCAGACAAAATCAAAAGGTCTACAGAAAAGGACAGATAATCACAGAACTCTTTTGGGCTTAGCAGTGCATAATACTAACATACTCATAACAATTTAAATATGGTATAGTGATTTAACTAAAACTATACTAGTGGATAAAAGAAAAAGTATTAGTGGTGAGGCAGTCTAGGACATCTGGTTATCCCAAGATATAAAAACAAATATAATGTTAAAAATCGATAAATCAAGAAGCAACAGCATAAAACTTGGCAATATTTATTAAAACTAAAAATTCATGTCTTTTGTTGCTTCTAAGAATTCTGCAGATATAAATGAACATGATACGTGAACATGATATTAATTACAGCACTGTCATAGCAAAAATACCAGAATCAATCAAATGTCCATCAATAAGGAAACCACTAAATAAATTCAGGTACCTCCATATAACTGAATGTTATATGGATATTTTTTAAAAAATGAGGCAGCTCTGTTTGTACTGATACGAAAAATCTTGAAGATATATAACTTAAATAAAATGGTAGAAAAGTATTTGCTATCATTTGTGTAAAGAAAATAACTTTATAAAAGTAGCAATATAAACATATAAGTGTGACTACTGAAAGAAACAGCTAAGTATTGAAAATAGTTACTTCTGGGATACAGGACCAAGGAATGGGGAAATATTAAGGTACTGTATGCCTCTAAGCACTTCTTGATTTTTCTAATTGTTTACATACTATTTTGATTAAAAGAATAGAGAATTTGGACCAACTCTCCCATTAAAGAAAAATAAAGCAAAGCCTTAAGAGCATTACCTGACCAAGATTCAGGAGATGCCTAAAACTTGAAGAAGTTAGAAAAACACTCACATACAATTTGCCCTAGAAACAATATGCTGATACAAAAGAGTGGCCAGGAAGAAAGCTAAGCAGATAAAAGCAAAAATAAGGGCTGGGATCCCCAAAAGCTGCATTATAGGAATAAGGAAGAACCAGAAGTAAACTTGGCTCTAGCATGGTCTTCAGCCAGCTTCGTGATCTGGAAAATCTAAAGCCTTGAAATTAAGTTGGGCTTGCCAAAAAAAAAATGGGAATCTTTGCAACTTAGGCCTCAAATTATTCAACAAATAATTTTTCTAATACAATTAAAAGATAATCAGGCACATGAAGGAATAACATAAACAGACCTACAGAGACTTCAGATGCTATATTCTTAACCACAGATCATAAAATAACTATATTTACTACATTCAAGTATGTAAGACAAGATCGAAATTTTCAGCAGCTAATGGTTTAAGTAATTTGAAAAAAATAAATATTCTAAAGCTGAAAAATAAAATTTTAAAACTTAAGAATACAATGAATGAATTTAACAGCAGATTATACAGAAGAAGAGAGTAAATGACCTGGAAAATAGATCAAAAGAAATTCCCAAATGAAACAGAGACAAAAGGATAGAACATACAGAAGAAAGGGTAAGAGACATGGGGATATGATGAAAAGATCTAACATACGTTTAACTGGCATTCCAGAAGGAGAGCAAGAGAATGGGGCAAAAGCAATATTTGAAGAAACAACAGCTAAAATTTTTCCAGAACTGATGAAAACATCAATCCAAAGAATCAAGAATTCCTTACAATCTCATTCAGGGTAAATAAAAAGAAATCCACACCTGAATATATCATTGTGAAACTGCAGAAAACCAGAAACAGAAAAATCTTAAAAGCAGTCAGAAAAAAAAAAAAAAAAGCCTTCAGAAGTGTGATACTTAAGACAATTTCTCAACTGTGACAGAAGCCAGAAAACAGTGAAATAATCTTTTCAATGGGTAAAAAGCAAAAATAAAACTAACAAAAACTGCCAATGGAGACTTCTGTGCCACATGAAAATCTCCTTCACAAAGATGAAATAAAAACATTTTTGGACCAACACAGAATTAGATATCAAGCGACTCATACTCAAGGCAGAGGGAAGGTTAAGATTACAAGAAGATGCCAAATGTTTAGAGGCTTAAAAAAAAAAAAAAGATTACAAGAAGAAAACGAAGAGCAAAGAAAATGGAAATACACTCTCTGGAAGAAAGTGATTCACAGAACTGAATGCTTTAGTTATTACTTGCTTAATCTTTGCTTAATACCCTAAGGGCAAACTCTTTTACCTGGCATTAATATACTATTTGCCTCTAGAATCTGTGCTGTACTTATCAACACATCTGCAAGCAGTTCACTTTAGATTCATATCTTTATTTAAAGATTTTATGTCCAAAATGTTGAAAATTACTAAACAAGACTTACTAAGAAAGATTTCTTATCATCCTGACTCTTAACCACCTGTTTACACTTAGTATATAAAGTATTCATCACTTATGCTGGTGTGAATAATTAAATCAGATTATTATTACCTATTGTCATTTCAACTCCTTTCCTTTTGCTGCTTTTTCCCACAGAATCCATATTTAGAATGGGAATACCAGGTCAGACTGCCTGAGTTCAAGCCCCGACTCCAACCTTTATTAGCTGTGTGTCATTGGGTAGCACATTTAACTGAGGCTCTCTGTGCCTCAGTTTCCTCATCAGTAGGATGGTCGTGATTGTTATATTTCACATAGGGTTATTTCAAGAAGATTAAAGGAAATATACATGAAAAAGCAGTCAATACAGTAAATTGTTAAAAGCAATGTTTTCAGGGAAAAAGGTACATAAAATCTACATTTTAAAAGTCACAAATTTTAGAAATTTGTTTTTATGACAACTACTTCCAAAAATTTTATAACAATATTAATAGTAAAACCAACTACTAATTAAAAATACAGAAAAACATACTTGACTAAATCTATTCTGTTATTGATGGCAGCCCAATGAAGGAGCGTAACATTTTCTTTGTCTGGTTGCCGTACATCATATCCTGCTTCCACCAACTCTCGGCAGCGTTCATATATTCCGTATCTTGAAAAAAAAAATATGGCATTGTTACTACTATTGAACAAGAAATTAAAGCTGAAAGTAACATTTTCAGAAGAAAATAATGCTTCATTTTAATAACTGTAAATTAAATGTATTTCTCAACATAAAATATTACTTTTAGGATATCAATATTCAAAAACCTTTTACTAATCCATTTTACAGTTCTAAAATTTCTTATTTGTAAGAACGTTACAACTCATTAGGTGAAAGGGAAAAAAGATGCCAGAAATAAAACTCAATCACCTACATGTTTTTCTTGATATAACCACTTATTTTATTCCCCCAAACACCTGAGGCAGATTACAAAAATACACACAAGCTAAAATTAAAAAATTAAATACACAAAAATCAGTAACAAGGAGCATATAAATGATTTAAGAAAAACATCAAGAAGAAAGGATGTTTTATAAGCCCCAGGATTCTCTATTTACAAATTTAGCTTTGATATTCCTGAAGGCAAATAAACAAAGGTGTGTTGAGGTGAGAAGTGGGGTGGGACAAGAATCCTGTGACTCAGTCAAGCCAATGAGATATCCGTCTACTGGGACAGTTCTAGAAAAGATATTTGTATCTGATAAAAGAGAGAAGCCTCACCAGAGAGCGTGATACTCCCTTCCTGTTTTCCTTCATTGTGTGGTAGCAAGAATTTTTTTAAACTTATTATTATGGAACTTTTCAAACACAAACAAAAGAGAGAATAGTACAATAAACAACCAGGAATCCATCATCAAGCCACAACCACCATCAACTTTATCATAATCAAAATATTAGGTCCTAAGAAATATATGACACAAAAATTTAAATAAGTGGGCAAAACCCTGCAGTTGGTTCATGAGAACCTCACTTGTTGATGTTCTTATTGTTACAATAATATTGACAATTTAATTGCATATAACTCACACAGAGAAAACAATAAAAGATAACAAATTGTTTATTAAATTAGAAAGGATTGTTTTATTTTTTTTTTTTTTTTTTTTTTTTTTTTTGAGACAGAGTCTCGCTTTTGTTGCCCAGGCTAGAGTGAGTGCCGTGGCATCAGCCTAGCTCACAGCAACCTCAAACTCCTGGGCTCGAGCGATCCTTCTGCCTCAGCCTCCCTGGTAGCTGGGACTACAGGCATGTGCCACCATGCCCGGCTAATTTTTTATATATATATCAGTTGGCCAATTGATTTCTTTCTATTTATAGTAGAGACGGGGTCTCGCTCTTGCTCAGGCTGGTTTTGAACTCCTGACCTTGAGCAATCCGCCCGCCTCGGCCTCCCAAGAGCTAGGATTACAGGCGTGAGCCACAGCGCCCGGCCTGGATTGTTTTATTTTTGAAGTTTTTATTCTATTTTCGTGATAAAACACCACAGCCCCTAGGAAAAAACTTTTTTCTAGTGTGGTAGTCAATGTGTTAATTAGTAAATAATATTGAAAAGGTAATAATTTTGATTTAGTAGATGCCACCTATAATGTAATTCTTCCATTTTGGAATTATGTTTCTTTGTGAGATATCCTTTTTCTTAGGCAAGAAAATCATTAAAGTATCGGAATAAAGTAAATTTACGATCAGATGTGCATAGAATATTAACCAAGACTAACAATAACAATGATGACTACTCTCACTGTAAATGAGATTAACAAGAGACTTAACCACTTCCGTACGGCGTTCACCGGCTGGGAAACCTTGCCCACAGCCAGCACTCATAGTCCCCACGATAGTTTGTGCTGTGCATTGACGATGAATCTGTTTTGCTCTTGTGTGATGAGGAAAGCTTTAAAGCACTGAAATCGTGTTTTACTTTACAGGTAGCTTTACTTGTAATGTAAATCAGAATAGTAACATATACATATATGTTTTTATTATGTTATTTTTAAATGTTCACAATTTTATTTTGATAAATGAAAAATTAGAAAAGTCAAGTTTTGTTATCAACACTAAAGTCGACGCTCAGCTGTGCGCCTTTATATCATGGCTATCAGCTAAAGTCGCTGAGTGCGTTCATCTGTGGCTACCAACTATAGTCAACGCCGGTACCGAAGTGGTTAAAGGCCTAAAAATATATATATTTCTCCAAAACTGACTTACAAATTCAACACAATTCTAATTAAAACCCCACATGAGTATTACACATGGAACTCTAAAATTCATTTAGAGGTCAGGCGCGGTGGCTCACGCCTGTAATCCTAGCACTCTAGGAGGCCGAGGTGGGTGGATCGTTTGAGCTCAGGAGTTCGAGACCAGCCTGAGCAAGAGTGAGACCCCCATCTCTACCAAAACATAGAAAGAAGTTAATTGGACAGCTAAAAATATATAGAAAAAATTAGCTGGGCATGGTGGCACATGCCTGTAGTCCCAGCTACTCGGGAGGCTGAGGCAGAAGGAATGTTTGAGCCCAGGAGTTTGAGGTTGCTGTGAGCTATGCTGGTGCCATAGCACTCTAGCCTGGGCAACAGAGTGAGACTCTGTCTCAAAAAAAATAAAAATAAAAATAAAATTCATTTAGAAAGAGTAAAAGGTCAAGAATAGCCAAGCGCTTTTGGAAAACTAGGAAGAAAGCTATAGTGAATAAAAACAATGTGGTATTCAAGATTTAACAAATAGAACAGAAAAGTATATCTAGAAATGGACCACATATGTGGCAGCTTGGTGCATAAAAGAGATATATTATAAATTTATAGAGAAAGAATGAACTACTTAATAAATGGTGGTTGGGATATAACTGGTTATATATGTTGAAAAAATGAAACTACAATCATGTTCATATCATATCATGTGTATATAAGTACACAAATATAAAAAGTTAAAAATCAAAAACTTTCAGAAGAAATATAGATGTTTTCATTTTAAGACATTATTTTGTTATAAGCTCTGATACATATAACAAACTATTAAAAATGTGTAGAATTTTGAATATAAATATCCACATAATCACCAGTCAAGCCAGGTAATAAAACAGTCTAAGCACTCCAAAAATGCCATCTTCCTGTCCTTCCACATGATTATTTTTATGATCTTGAGTAGGGAAGGCTTTCTTAAACAAGACATATAAAAAGAAGCACCTAAATTTTAAAAGATACATTCTCTCACAAATAAAAACTACTCAAAATGACAGAAGACAATAAAAGCAATATGATATTTGCCTTCTTCTTAATCAATAAAGGATTAGATAGCCAGGATATATAAAAAACTTTTATAAATAAATTACAAAAAGACAAAAGAACTCAACAGAAAAATGAGTAAAGGATTTAAAATGGCAATTCACACAGGAAGAAACCCAAAAGGCCAATAAACATAGGAAATGTATGCAACACCATTTGTAATCATTGAAAGGCCAATGAAAACAGAGAAAAACCATTTCACAACCATCAAACTGGCAACAATTATTAATTCTGATAAAACTAGGATTTTGCAAGAATGCAGTGAAGGAAGAAGTATTTCCTGCAGGTAGAAGTATAAATTGGCACAGCTACTCTGGAAATCAATTTGGCAATAATTAATAAAACTGAAAAACAATATACTACACAAGCCAGAAATTCCACTTGACATGACTACCCTAGAGGAACTCTTGCTTATGTGCAGTAGAAATCAAGTACAAGGACATTCATTGTTGCAGTGTTTTTAATAATGAAAAAGAGGAAACAGTTTTATGTGTCTCGCAGTAAGAAATAACAGAATACCACAATGCAGTTAAACAGAATAAATTAGGTCTTTATCTATCAACACTGATAAATCACAAAAGCAATTATATTTTTTTTAAAAGCAAGCTGAAAAAGAATGTGTATAGAATACAACTTATATTACTATAAATTGCCAGCATACATTACAGCAGCATATTTTGTTTATAGAAAAAGATGTTTAGAGAAATGTACAGGAATGAGAATGAGAATGATTCATAGCAATTTCAAGGGAGGTTTCTCTGGGGGAGGTAAAGGAAAGAACACACCAATGAGCAAACTGTAGCAACTATAGCAAAATGCTAGTATCTGCTTAATCTGACAGTTATGTTTCATAACTTAAGTAAATGATTTAAAAACAGAAATTTCTGACAGCATACATGGGTACTTTTCATGAAATAGGATAGTTAGAATGGTACGTAAGGGATAAAGTAGAGTGGTTGGCATTTTTTCTTAAGATAGACAATGCTGGAGTACATTTATTTCCTGATGAGAAATGATACATTAGCATGGAAGAGATTAATGACAAAGGAGAGAAAGGAGATATCGAAAGAAGAAAATAGAGAATTTGGGCTTTGAGGAAAAAAAAAAAAAGACAGATGATGGATAGGTGTGCAGAATTGGGAAGGCAAAGTCTTCTAGAATCTGGGACCTGAAGTACTTAAGTGTCCAAGGAAGCAAAAATGTAATAATACTGAAGGAAAAATGGGCTAAGCTTTCAAAAAACAAAACCAAAAAACAGATAGTTGAACAGGAAGAACCACTCATTAAGTCTCATAAAATCCAGTATGTCTTTATGATGCTTAGTGTGAGAAAGTTACTAAAAAATACAAAGTTACTTAATGTCTAAATATCTGTTTAGTAATGATTAACAACTTAACAATGGTGTCCTGCTACCCATTACATTACAAGGGAAATGACTGAAAGAAAAAAGCTTTAAATTTTGGTCATTTATGTAATTAATAAAGCATAACTATAAACTTTTACTATCAATATTCTTGAAATGAATGTAGAGCAGTGTAATTTGTTTATAAACACAGTTGGCACAGGTGTACTTTGGTCTCTGAGTATACATACCATACAAGAATGAAAAGTAACATCAGTAGGCTATTTGTCCCTCCACAAAAGCAAAGAAAAAGCCAGCAAAAATTATCTGAATCAACTTTTTCAGAACTCTGCAAACTAACTAAAGGCTTTTAGCAATGGAGAGAACATTTAGTCAAGAAAAACACTATAGTGCTAAAGGAAACCATGTCTAAAGAACTAAAGGATATAAGAACAATGTCTCACCTTACAGAAAATATCAGAAATAAAGAACTATGAAACACTGAAGAAGGAAATAGCAGAGGATGTAAACAGGTGGAAGAATATACCATGGGTCGGCAGAATCAACATTTTTAAAATGTCTATGCTATCTAAAGTGACCTACAGAGTCAATGCAATCCCTATTAAAATACCATCATCATTTTTCACAGATACAGAAAAAATAATTTTACACTTCGTATGGAACCAGAGAAGACCCTGTATAGCAAAATCAATCCTAGATAATACAAACAAAATAGGAGGTATCAATGTACCAGACTGCAAACTATACTACAAAGCTATATTCATTAAAACAGCATGGTACTGGCACAAGAACAGGGACATTGACCAGTGGAACAGAACAGAGAACCCAGATATAAAACCATCCTCTTATAGCCAACTAATCTTCGACAAAGCAGACAAAAACATACACTGGGGGAAAGAATCCTTATTCAGCAAATGGTGCTGGGAAAACTGGATAGCCACATGTAGAAGACTGAAACGGGATCCACATTTTTCACCTTGCACAAAAATCAACCCACGCTGGGTAACAGACTTAAACCTAAGGTGTGAAACTATTAGAATCCTAGAGGAAAGCGTTGAAAATACTCTTCTAGACATTGGCCTAGGCAAAGAATTTATGAAGAAGACCCCAAAGGCAATCACAGCAGCAACAAAAATAAATAAATGGGACATGATCAAATTAAAAAGCTTCTGCACAGCCAAAGAAACTGTCAAAAGAGCAAACAGACAACCCACAGAATGGGAGAAAATTTTCTTAAGCTACACACCCAATAAAGGGCTGATAACTAGAATTTATTTAGAACTCAGAAAAATCAGCAAGGAAAAATCAAACAACCCTATCAAAGAGTGGGCAAAGGACAGGAACAGAAATTTTTCAAAAGAAGACAGAATAATGGCCAACAAACATGAAAAAATGCTTAACATCTCTAATCATCGGGGAAATGCAAATTAAAACTGCAATGAGATATCACTTATCTCCAGTAAGAATGGCCTTTATCAAGAAGTCCCCAAACAACAAATGTTGGTGTGGATGCGGATAGGAACATTCCTACTCTGCTGGTGGGACTGCAAACTAGTTCAACCTCTGTGGAAAGCAATATGGAGATACCTTAAAGCAATACAAGTGGATCTACCATTTGATCCAGCAATTCCACTACTGGGCATCTACCCAAAAGATCAAAAGTCACTTTATGAAAAAGACACCTGCACTTAAATATTTATAGCAGCACAATTCACAATTGCAAAGTTGTGGAAACAACCCAAGTGCCCATCAATTCATGAGTGGATTAATAAAATGTGGTATATGTATACCATGAAGTACTATTCAGCTTTAAGAAACAATGGTGATATAGCACCTCTTGTATTTTCCTGAATAGAGCTGGAACCCATTCTACTAAGTGAAGTATCTCAAGAATGGAAAAACAAGCATCACATGTACTCACCAGCAAATTGGTATTAACGGATCAACACCTAAGTGGACATATAGGAATAACATTTATCGGGTGTCGGGCAGGTGGGAGGGGGAAGAAGGGGATGGGTATATACAAACATAATGAGTGAGATGTGCAACATTTGGGGGATGGTCACCCTTGAAGCTCTGACTCGGGGGAGGAAGGCATGGGCAATATATGTATCAAACATGAAACAAACATTTGTACCCCCATAATATGATGAAATTAAAAAAAAAAGAAATTATTAAAAGGACTCAAAATCTAGAATTGAAAAGTACAATAACTAAAATGAAAGATTCACTAAAAGGCTCAAAAGTAGCTTTTAGCAGGCAGAAGAAAAAAAATTAGTGATAGGTCAGTTGAAGTTGCCCAGTCTGATAAAAAGAGAAAAAAAAGAATAAAGAAAAATTAACAAGCCTCAAAGACCTGTGAAACACCAAACATACACATAACAGGAGTCCCAGAAGGTGAAGAGAGAAAAAAAGCAGAAAGAATATTTGAAGAAATAGTGACAAAAACTCAAATTTGATGAAAAACATTAATCTATATTCCAAGATCTATAGATAAATAAGTCCTATAATCTTTATATTCAGAAAGCCAATGAACTATAAGTAGGATAAACTCAGAAACTCACACCTAGACACATCATAATCAAACTGTCAAAAAGCAAAGACAGAATCTTGAAAGAAGGGAGAGAGAAGTGACTCATCACATAAAAGGGATCTTCAATAGGCAGTAATGGAGGAATTGGGGAACAAAAAGACAAAAGACATAAATGAAACAGATCAAAATGGCAGATGTAAATCTTACCTTATCAGTAATTACATTAAATGTACATTAATTAAATGCTCCAATTAAAAGAATGTAAACTTACTGAGGTTTTGTTCAAGTTGAACAATGAGGATTGTTGTTCAACATGTAGATTCAAGGAGGGGAATATAGTTTCAATACATAGGTTCAAAGGGGGGAACCCTTCAACATTTTTTTAAATTTATAAATAAATCTCCTTTTTAAAGTAAATATGAAACTGCTACTTGTGTTTCTTAAGCTGGTAATATAGATCACATTTTTCTCCTTTACTTTTATATATTTTCCAAAGCTTGCTTTTTATGTTTATAAGGTGAACTACACACACCATAAATGACAACATTATAGAATTTCCAAATATTTTTAAACATTCAAAAACACTAAGCATTTTTAGCCTATATCTTAAGAGCAATAAAAGTAATAAAGTGAACACTATTGATAATTATAAATGCTCAAATACAAACAAATAAGAAAACAGCCCCTAACAAAAAGATCAAGAATTTGAAAGTGCAATCTGATTAGGAATAACCTTTGAAAATATAAGGACAGCTCTCTCTCTGGCAACTGGCAGCATTCATAGAGTGTTTACTATATACTAAGCATTATAATTTGTTATATGTATTAGCTATTTTCATATTGATATGATACCAATTATTTTGTTAAATGATTATCCTATTCATGATTACCAAAAAGTAGAGTCTTCTCTTAATAGAAAAGATTCCAGGCCAACTACTACTAACGTGTTTCCCTGAAAATAAGACCTACCCATAAAATAAGCCCTAACAGGATTTCTAAGCATTTGCACAATATAAGCCCTACCCCAAAAATAAAATCTAGTGATGGGCATGGCTACACAGTGTATCTGCACAACCCATGCATTCCGTCACAGAGCGGTAAAGACGAAGAACAGCCCTTCTCATCTGCCCCATGAGAGCTCTATTGCTCCACATGAGAGATTGGGGCCAATGGTTCTAAAGGAAATAGATTCGCAATAAATTCAGTATGGAATTTGAGGTTGGAGAGTTATGATGATGTTCCAAAAGTAGACAACTTAACTATATTTGAATAAATGTAGATTGTTGTACCATACTTAAAAAAATAACACATCCCCTGAAAATAAGCCCTAGTGTGTCTTCTTGAGGAAAAATAAATATAAGACCTGGTCTTATTTTCAGAAAACACGGTGTCATTAACTGGTCAAAAGGCTCAAACTTGTTCTTTAACCTTCTCCCTTTCTGCGCCACCCCTCACCAAGCCAGCTACCACAAGCAATTACTCTTTGCTTCCAACTACAGACCCAGAGCGTAAGTTGGGCTGGAGTAAAACTGGGACAGAAAAAGGGGAATAGAAATGGAGAAATCAGGCCGGGCGTGGTGGCTCACACCTGTAATCCTAGCACTCTGGGAGGCCGAGGAGGGCGGATTGCTTGAGGTCAGGAGTTCGAAACCAGCCTGAGCAAGAGCAAGACCTCGTCTCTACTATAAATAGAAAGAAATTAATTGGCCAACTAATATATATAGAAAAAAAAAATTAGCCGGGCATGGTGGCACATGCCTGTAGTCCCAGCTACTCGGGAGGCTGAGGCAGGAGGATCGCTTGAGCCCAGGAGTTTGAGGTTGCTGTGAGCTACGCTGACGTCATGGCACTCACTCTAGCCTGGGCAACAAAGCAAGCCTCTGTGTCAAAAAAAAAAAAAAAAAAAAGAAATGCAGAGATCAGCAAAAATATAAGGAAACAGAAAAATGATAGAGCATTCCAATATGTGGAATACTGGAGAGCAAATTAACACCAACGATTATTTCTAAATACACCATCTATTTATTTCTACTCAAGAGTATTTCCAATTTCTGGAATAACAGTTAAAATTTAGATAATGACAAGACTAGAATGGATAGTATCCCAAGTCAAAATATATAAAAGATAATCAAATTTGGATATCACCAAGTATAAAAGGTTCAAAAACAGGGTTACCATGAAATATGTGGAATACTTACATTAAAAAATGATTTACTTATCTGAAATAAGTAACTGGGCACCCTGCTAATTTGTTGCTAAATCTGGCACCCCAGTCAAAAAGCCTCAGCTATTTTACAGAATGAATTATTTACATATGAAGGCCTAAATGTAACTGGGGAAAACATTAAATTCAGGCCTATGTATTTTAAAAAATGCATTGAACTTTTATATCAAAATTTAGTATTGTACCTCTTCTTTCCACTATAAATAATTAATAATTTCCAAGCAAATACTAAGTGAGGAAGGGAAGACTATGAACAAAATAAATTAGGTTGTAATGACACAAATTTTAAGAGTTTTGTCTTGTTTTTGTTGCTTTAAGTGTGAAGAAAAAAAATAAGAATATTCATGTTATTCTAATAAAATGTATTTACAGGTTGAGCATCCCCAATCTAAAAATCTGAAATCCAAAATGCTTCCAATCCTAAAACTCATGAGTGCCAACACGATGCCTCAAGTGGAAAATTGCATACCTGACCTCATGTGAAGTGTACAAAATTATTAAAAATACTGTATATAAAATTACCTTCAGGCTATGTGTATAAAGTATATATGAAACATAAATGAATTTCATGTTTCAACTTAGTCCCATCCCCAAAATATTTCATTTCGTATATGCAAATATTACCAAATACAAAAATATCTGAAATTGAAACACTCAGTTCGGATTAAGCATACTCAACCTGTATTTAGATAATACAGCCTATTCAAACCTAACAACAAACAAAGATACAAAAGAAAACAGAATCATATTCAGAAGGTTGAAGAACACTAAAAAGTAAAAAGAAAAAATAGAAAACAGAATCATAATTTTTACAGATGTCATGGAATTTATGTTGTTGTACTCAAAGCCTGAGCAAAGAATGAGATCACTTTATAATCAAATTATTCAGATCAATTGTTATTAATCTTTTATGGGAATTACAGGCCCCTTTGAGAATGTAATGAAAGTCACAGACTCTACCAAGAAACATGCTCTAACACATAAAATTTTGCATTTAATTCCAAAGTATTCCAGAAAGTCTGAAGTGCTTCCTAGGATACAGGTAAGGATGCCCTAAACAAGTTTTAATAAAGGCCACATTACTCTAAAATTTGGTTTGTATTGAGTAGTGTTAAGGTTTCCAGCACTTTATATAATATTAAGAACCTAAAAGCACACTGAATCCTTCATATTAGAAAAATGTGATTTCATAGCTTCATGAAACAAAAAATACCCAGTTTTACTTAGTTTACTGGTGTAACAGATACCACTTCATCCTTTCTTATTGAAGTAGATAGCAGATAACCAGAAAGACCAGAAAAAACATACACCCTAAATAACTATATTGTGACTATTAGCTCTGTTCAACGCAATGAATGTCAGACAACTCTTAAAAAGCTGAAGACCCAATCAACTAGTTTCTCCTCTTTGTTTGTAGATGAAAATATATGTTATATTTCAAGTTCCATATGATTTACATTATAGTATCCTTAGATTTACCCTTTCCTATTTCAAAGACTGATATAATCTGGCATTTTGAAGATAATAGTTTGAACAACTCTGTGATATTTCCCTTAGCACAGGTTAAATAAGTAAATGAGACACTGACTACATTTTCTTTCTAATCTGTATACCTGGTTGAGAGGGAAGAGAATATTGGATAAGCACTAATATTTTCCATTTAAAATGCTTTAATACCAACAATGTTTTTCAATTCTCCATAACCAATGTTAATATTCTTAGGGCATAATAAACTTCTGGAAAGATGAGCAAATAATACCAAAAGCAAATAGACATATTCAAGTAACCAATGGAAAAGAAACTAATTTATTTAATGGAGATATAGACATTTTTCCCAAGGTAGTAAGACTGTTATTCGGATTAACAGATGCCAAAGAGGAAAATGATTACAACAAAAACCTTACTGTGTAGCCTTGACTATGTCCCATGTGCTGTAATCGTCAATATGAGTTTTCCGTCCAAGAGGTTCACCATATCCATGGTTATAATGGCTTTGGGGTTTGATTTCCTGTTAAACAGAAAAATCACACACAGGCAAGAAGTGAAAAAGCAGGTATAGAAAATATTTCAATATTTTTTACTAGTGCTGTTGTGCTGTTTGAAGAATGCTAATTGTTGAAATGATTAAGTTAATAAATTTTCTTATTCTGAAGTCTGTACTCTTAGAGAAAAAGTATATTCAAACAGTGTGTATATTCCTTGTACACATTCTCAAAATTAAAAAGCTGTTAAGACTAGAAATTAGTAACAAATTAGCAACTGTAATTCATCACAGAACTCTTACCTCTTCATCAAATCAACTCATTCTTTCAGACCTATTTTTCCATTATTCTAGCATAACAATTCTACTTTTAAACTTTCATCACAAGCACTGTCCTATTTCCCAAATAAACTCTCAGGTCCTTTGGAAGGAACCATAGATAGATATTATTCTTCTATCATTCTCAGATATTACCTTTTCTTAAACTCCATGCTCAGGGCCACCATTAGGTGAATTACAAACAATAGAGCAGCTCTGATAAAAAGTAAATCCACTTAAATAGTTCTAAAAATGTTAATACCCTTAAGAAAACTAACTTTTTATATAAAAATTTAATTAAATGAGTTTCACAGAATATTACATCCATTCAAAGTTTATATGCTGTCTGTAATTTTCTATTTAAAGTACAAAATTTGCTACAGTCAACTTCCCCAATATAATATAGCACCTAAGATACAATTATGTTTCTTTTAAATGAAAACAGAGAAAAATTGAGCATGTTCAGCTCTAATATCATCCATTCAAATTGCTATGTTTCTGGTATTTTTCACAGACAAGTGCATAAATAAATATAAATAAAAAGATAAATCACAAAATATTTGGAAAGAAATCCTTAGAACAATTTATATTCTCTTGCCTCTGATCACATCACCTACCACTGATACTTAATAATGCAAAATTAAGTAGGGCATTTTACTGGAAGAAAAAGGCTATTCTTTACCTTACTCTAGCTACTGAAATTGTATAGATAATTCCAAAGCTAATTTGTTTGAGCCATAAATTTGGAGACTATCAATCTGAATATTTTCAACAAAAGGGAATTTTAAAAAATTCACAAAAGCAAATTCTGCTTAGTATATAACCTTTCAATAGGTAAATGTTTAATTTTTTATGAAAATGCTATAGCCAATATTAGAATACCATACATCCACATTAGCAGAAAAAGCAAAAAAGATATCATTCTTAAGCCAAGATGCACAATACAATGCAGATATTTTACTAAATGATTTTTTAACAGATTGTTCTCAAA
This sequence comes from Microcebus murinus, assembly GCF_040939455.1. NCBI lineage: Eukaryota > Metazoa > Chordata > Mammalia > Primates > Cheirogaleidae > Microcebus > Microcebus murinus. The sequence goes on from NC_134113.1 coordinate 39,885,940, forward strand.
CTCCAACAAAATAGAACTGGTTATTCTAGAACATGGGCAGGTGTAGTATTTTGGGTATATGCAACATTCTGGATAACTGATGAAGCAAACTGATATATAAGATATCCATTTACTGTCTTTAAACCTTTTCTATTTAATTTCTCCACTGAATTCCAGGTTTCAATGTCTCTATCCTCTATACTAAGTAAAGTGAGGTGAAGAAAGACACTTCTCAAACCAGAAAAACTTCCTACTTTCTAAATTTTCTTTTTTGATTCTGTTACTCCAACCACAGGGAAAATTATTTTTTAAACCTTCAAGTCTGACATCTATAGGGCTGTAAAACACCTGAAAAGGAGACACTTGCTCAGGAGAAATGTAATAATAATATGCCCAAGAAAACATACTGAGAGCCTACTATACGGCTCTCTACAATGTACTGGGACCCAAGACCAGGATGGGGTAAGGAGAGTACAAAGTTTAAGAGGCTATCAAAAAACTCAGTAATCAAGATTAAAAAATTTTTATTTTATTTATTTTTTTAGAGACAGGGTCTTCTTGCTCTATCACCCAAGTTGGAGTGCAGCAGTGCAATCATAACTCACTGTAACCTCAGACTCTTGACCTTAAGAGATCCTCCCTCCTTAGTCTCCCAAAGTGCTGGGATTACAGGCATGAGCCACTGCATCTGGCCCAATAAAATTTTAATGGAGCACCTTTTAAAAATCAAAACCAACTCCCACCCCCCACCCCCTGCCAAAAAAAAAAAATGTATGACAAACCAAATATCAACATTTTAAATTCAGGCAGCATCAGAAATCACTGATTTTTCTTTTCACGCCAGGCTACACTATGGCTCATAGCAGTATTCTGAATGTATACAAAATACAGCCTCTTGCCCTCAAGGACTTTACAATCCAGAATGGAAAGACAAAGGGAGAGAAAAATAAGTCAAATATTAATAATACAAGCAAGAGTCTTTCAATAATAAAATAACATAATATCCAGGAAGTAACTTTAAAAACTGTTTCAATTTGAAACGTGCCAAGGCAAACTACTATTCTTTTTTTACTAAGGACAAATATATTGCTTTTACATACAAATAATGAATATTCATAAAATAAAAATAAATCTCTTTTTTGAGGATTTCTATCATAAAGCTTTCACATTACTTGAATTTTATTTTCATCCCTCAGGACCTCACTTATTGTACATAATGATTAAATTGTATTCTCAGTTCTTCTGCAGTCCATTTTGTCTCACTGACACTGCCAAATGTGAGCTCCCCATGTTATTGGAAATTAGACCTTTTTCCAGAAACATTTTAAAATTAATTTATACAACTATCTATTTTGCCCCAACTATAATGTAAACTAAAAATAAAATGCTAAGCCCCTGGCTGACTGAACAGACCCCTTCCTGACCAAAAGGACCCCAGAAAAATCTTAAAACAGTTCCCAGCCATGATGGAAAGGGAGGTCAGACACACCTCATACCCCCTTCCTTTTGGAATTTAGACACTACAACTGATTAGCGTTAATGTTAAAATAGAGATCATAAGCCTGACAAAACAGAATCTTTGTGGCAATAGATATTAAATTACAAATAGGACCTAAAACCACATGAGGAAAAGGTTAAGTCAGGCCTTATAAACCATAAAATCTCATTAAATGGGTTTTATTTACCTGGTATAATGTGGCTTACTTTCCAATGGGACTCCGGTATAGCATCACATGACAGGTAGAATCTCTCATTTTAACTCAAGCATTCCTTTCTACTGATTCCAAGCCTTTACACAAAGCTTTATTTCTTTAACCAATTACAAATTGAAGACTCTATAAATCCACCTATAACCTGTAAGCCCCTCCCCATATGTCCCGCCTTTCCAGGCCAAATCAATGTATAACTTCCATGTACTGATTTATGATTTCACCTCCAAGTCTTGGCTCCTGAAATGTATAAAACCAAGTATAACCCAAGTGCCTCGGATACACTTTCTTAGGCCCTCTTAAGACCATGGCCTTAGGCCATGGTCACTCATTGGGCTCAGAACGAAGCTCTTTATTTTACAGAATTTGTGTTTTTTTTCCCATTAACAATAGTTATTTGTTTGGTTTTTAGTAATAAGCAATCAGGGAAATGGAATAGAGCTTGCCAAATGAGAATCAGAAGGGAAGACATGTTATTCAACAAATGGTATAAGTGGACAACTGCCTAGCCACTGAGGAGAAAAAATTCAGCAGGCTCCAACATGGGAAGGTGATATGCTTGATGCAAAGATGACAACAAATATAGACGAGGATATAAAGTTTTTTTAATGGAAAAAAGGATACTGAAACATGTCTGAAAATAAGGGGCCACACAGAACAGAATTGAGGGCAGCATGCTCCCAAGTGGGGGCTTCCCAGTTTCCCCATACTCTTCATGAGAACACACAGATACCTACGATACTATTCTACTGGCAATAGAAGCATGCGCCCTACTGTTCTTGGGAAAACTTTGTGCCCCCTGGACTCTCCTGACTGTCCTAGAGACTCTGGCTATGAGCTTGGTGTTTACCAGGTATAATAAATCGTTAAAAACAGATCCAGGACTTTTACTGAATGTTACTGCAAAAGAGGGTAAATATCCAGTGGAAGGGCCAAGTCTAAGGGCTCTTCCTTATAGACTCCCACCTCACTCATTATGTCAGAATAACTTCCAACCAGACCAAAGATTTAAATATAAAGAATACTGGTGATAATAGTCTAATGTTAAAAAGCTCTGGGCCGGGCGCTGTGGCTCACGCCTGTAATCCTAGCTCTTGGGAGGCCGAGGCGGGCGGATTGCTCAAGGTCAGGAGTTCAAAACCAGCCTGAGCAAGAGCAAGACCCCGTCTCTACTGTAAACAGAAAGAAATTAATTGGCCAACTGATATATATATATATAAAAATTAGCCGGGCATAGTGGCACATGCCTGTAGTCCCAGCTACTCGGGAGGCTGAGGCAGAAGGATCACTCAAGCCCAGGAGTTTGAGGTTGCTGTGAGCTAGGCTGACGCCACGGCACTCACTCTAGCCTGGACAACAAAGTGAGACTCTGTCTCAAAAAAAAAAAAAAAAAAAAAAAAAAAAAAGCTCTGAGAAAAGCATAAATAACACATTTGAAAAATGAAGGATATGAAGATAATTCAAAGACTGCAATGTATAATGACAAATACATACATGAAAAGATGCTGTAATTCTCAAATAATTAAATAAATGCATTTCTAAACCAGAGAGAGAAAAACTGATTCAACAAGATTCTAGGGCACATATTATTTAATAATACACGTTACCTATATGACACATGTTACCTGCCTGGATAGCCCATATACACAGGTGAATTAACAAGCCAAAAGGACTTAAAAATATGTTCATGACTCAAACTATATAAATGCTGGCTGTCAGGTATCATTCCAAGAGGTTGGATTCTGAACCAAAAAGCTAAATGAACTGAATTACATCATTTTGAGCTGTTCAGATTTAACTCTATTAAATTTGTAAGATATTACAGCACTAACAAGTGTTGCTGTTAAGAAGATAGGGAAGGAAAAACTGTCTGTCGGTACTTAATTTACTTCTAAGTCCTACCTAATATTTATGTACCAAATGTGAAAACATCTTAAAACAAAACCCACATATACAGAGTACTTAAAAACAAACAAAACTCTTACATCCCAAATTCGATTTGTAAAATAAAGGCATTTTCTCAAAGCCATAAAAACAGGCAAAAAATTTTTGTAAGGAAGGAAACCTCAGGTAGCAATGAACTAAACTCTAGGGATACCATATGGATTTTTAAAAAGGAATATTTATTGTTTATAATAAGAAGACAGCATAAGCATAAAGCATACATAATCAAGTGAACAATGAATAGCAAGGAAAACCAGGTGCCACTACAAAATTATAAAACTTTCTCTTAAAATGTAATTAGTTGGCCGGGCGCTGTGGCTCACGCCTGTAATCCTAGCTCTTGGGAGGCCGAGGCGGGCGGATTGCTCAAGGTCAGGAGTTCAAAACCAGCCTGAGCAAGAGCGAGAACCCGTCTCTACTATAAATAGAAAGAAATTAATTGGCCAACTGATATATATATAAAAAAATTAGCCGGGCATGGTGGCGCATGCCTGTAGTCCCAGCTACCCGGGAGGCTGAGGCAGAAGGATCACTCGAGCCCAGGAGTTTGAGGTTGCTGTGAGCTAGGCTGACGCCACGGCACTCACTCTAGCCTGGGCAACAAAGTGAGACTCTATCTCAAAAAAAAAAAAAAAGTAATTAGTTAATAGTGCCAGCAGATGGCACTACACTCAAGACAGAATCCTTTACTAATCTACTTAAACCATTTTTGCTTTTATTTTTAATTGATACATAATTGTACATATTTAGAGAGTACAGTGTGATATTTCAGTACATGTATACAATGTGTAATGACCAAATCAGGGTAATGAGCATATCACATCCATCACCTCAGACATTTACCATTTCTTTGTGATGGGGGGCACAATCAAAATTTTCCCTTCTAGCAACTTGAAAATATATTTTTAAAAAACTGTTAATTATAGTCACCCTATAGTGCTTCAGAACACTAGCTAGGACTTATTCCCCCTATCTAGCTATACTTTTGTATCTGTTATCCAAATACAGATTCTGGCTATTCTCCCCTTCTGCCTCTAGTAACAACTACTCCACACTACTTTTATAAGATCAACTTTTTATCTTCCATATATGGGTGAGAACATGTGGTCTATTTATCTTTCTGTGATGCACCATCTTGAAGATTGGACAAAAATAATTTAGTTAATTAGGAATATATAATGGAAAGCTATCAAACCAATTTTTTCAGTCAATACCAGGTTCCTTATATAACATGTGCTGTGGTCCCAATCCCTACCTAATAGTATGTAACTGTTGATTCTAATAAACTGTTGGAACTTGAGGCACAGGTTCTATTTATGCTGTATTATTACCACTGACTCAATCCAAACTATCAAATTCACCTTGCTTCCATCAACAAAGTTTGACATGATGAAAATAAAGGAAATTTTTAGACTAGGAAAATGTTCATCAACCTCTAGTTTCTTTAAAAACTGGTTTTCACTTCATTTCCTTCTAGCATTAATCCACATGTATACATGTATGTAACAATAGATATAAATTTGGCATACTATTTTCTTTCCACAGACATTGGGTAAACGTTTAAGCAAATGCCTATATGTATACGCTTCTCCCCTTCCTATCCTTTTAAAAAAAAGTTATTCTTTTAGAATAACTATATAATAATTCTTTTAGAAGTTTTAGATTTATAAAAACAATGCAAAAAAACCCCACCAAAACAGTGCAAAGATAGTTCCCATATTTCCTACACCCAGTTTCCCCTATTATTAACATCTAATAGTATGATACATTTGTTACAATAAATAAACCAATATTGATACATTATTTTAACTGAAGTCTATACTTTTTTTCAGATTTCTTTAGTTTTTTTGTAATGTCCTTTTTCCTGTTCCAGAACCCAATCCAGGATACCACATTGCATTTAGTTGTAATGTCTCCTTTAGTAAGCTCCTCTTGGCTGTGACATTGTTTCAGACTTTCCTTGTTTTTGATGACCTTGATGATTTTGAATATAACTAGCCAGGTATTTCATAGAATGACCCTCAAATGAGATTTGTCTGATGTTTTTCATTATTAGACTGAAATTATGCATTTTGAGCAAGAAATGTTTTTAATCTAACCTTATTTTTTGCAAATTTCTTTCAACACTGCTATACAATCTTTATTTGTCCAAATGATTACATATTTTTACAGTTTGTAATCATAGTACTCATACTTTTTTTCACCATATATGACCTGAAGACATAGTACTCATATACTTTATATCCTCATGCCATTACACATAGTTATAAGTACTGCTGTGAACCACTGCATACACTGATACATTGAAATGTTCTGAAACATTTCCTAATTGCTGAACATTTAGGTTGTTTTTAAAGGTCCTAACTAAACTCAGATGTCATTTCTTAGGCATTCCTCGTCTATGTCTTCCCCTAACCTTCTCTTCACCAGTAGACTTTTAAGCTAAGACAAGACAGGAACCCAGTCTTTATCATTTGTGTACCCCCAGTGCTTAGAACAGTGTCTGGCATAATGGTAGTGCCCATGAATGAAATGAAAGAATAAATAGATGGATTTTTCTTCACCAATGAAAAATATTTTCTTTATTAAACATTTCCTCTATTTAACCAAGGTAAGTAAACTTCCTAGACAGAAATTCTTAAATTAAATGAATATTTTAAAGGTTCTTGCCATGATATCTAAATTGTTTGGCAAAAGGATTATATTTATAATCCCACCACCAATATATGACTATTTCTCCATAAATTCATTGGCAATAGTGTTATTTTTAAATTTTCCCCTATTTAAATTAAGTAATACTTGCAATTTCAACTTTAAATATATTTTCCTATTCTATTTCACCTTTTGACAATTCTCTGTACATATTCTTTGACCATTTTATTGTACTTAAGTCCTGAAATTTGTTTAATGTATTTGAACGAATCATACTTTTATATATATATATACAAGAATGGATATTAACCTTTTTCATACTGAACTAAAGATTTCTGTTTCATTGTTAGAATTGTTGATTTTGGCTTTCAATATATTTCAGAGATTATACTCTTTATAGCCACATATATTAATCTTATCCTTGGACTTTTTTGGTCTTCACTTTTTATATTTAAACATTTCTGCAATCATTAGTTCTATTCATCAAATATTTCCAGTTCTCAGGTACATGATGGGATTGTACAACTTTGGCCTTCTGAAAGATAAGTGCGTCCGAGTGATTGACCAAGTGATTTTTAACCAATGGAATACTAATAAAAGGGACCTATTGCTTTAAGAGAACACGTTTAAAAGCCAATATGCAATTTCCCACTCTCTCTTTCCCTCTGCCATGGAGACTGGCAATCTTCCTGAAAGTAGAGATACTAAATTATTCTTGAGTTCCAGAGTAGCTACATCCAACTCACAATGTATGTGTAGCATGAACTACTAACATTGTTATTTTAAAAGATGAGGTCTTGCTATGTTGCCCAGGCTAGAGTGCAGTGGTTATTCACAGGCTCAATCATTGCGTACTATAGCCTTGAACCCTTGGGCTCAAGCGATTCTCCTGCCTCAGCCTCCCAAGCAGCTGGGACTACAGGTGTGTGCCATTGGGCCCAGCTAATAAGCCAGTAAAATTTTAGGGTTGCTACTGTAGCAAAAACTAGCTTATCCTGACTAATTCTGAGTTGTTTATTTTGGTAAACAGCATAGCATGTAAACTTATCTATATAAATCATTTTCATTTTATTTTGAAGGTGGTTATAACTACTACATGGTTTTATGAATAATATTCATGAATTTATCTTATATCTGGCCACAATGTTAAAATTATAATCTCTTATTTTAGATGATCTCTTTGAATAGTCTAAGAATACAATCATATCTCCTGCCAAAAAAAAGTGTGTTTTTCTTCATTTCCATGGCCTATGGAATTGGCAAAAACATCAAATGTGATACTGGAAAAAAATTAGAATACATCCTTATTTCCCTGTATTTTCTCCATTTTTAACAGACAATTTCTTTAGTGTTTCTCCATTATATATAAAGTAGTTAAATCATCTTTATTTAAATATATTTCCAGGGAATGAATAACACTGTATTTTGGTAGAAATGCCTACTTGAGAACCAGATACACTCTTGCATTATAGACTTTGTCTAATTTAATATTTCACTTGAAATTCTCAATTTCATCCTCCGACTCTTAAGATTCTGACTAGCATTCTTTTAATATACCTCCTAGTTGGATCGATAATCTTATGGAAGTCACCTTCCCTTCCCCCTTGTTTCCCTACCAAACCACAGGACAATTTTTCTTACCAAACAGCCCATACACAAGTCCTGGCCAACTAGGTCTCAGAAAGCTAGGACAACACCAAAGTTATGTAACTAAGTTCATGAGTTTTGCTTTGAAGCAGCCAATCCCCAACTCTCACAGGAAAGCCTAGGTGATCATGCCCATGGGTCTTAATAAAAGCATAGTTCCACAGATGTCCCCTCTTTCCTCTCTCCCAGCTCATTTCCCTCCTTCCTTAATCTTAACCTCACTGGGACCTGTGAGTAATAAATTTCTTGTTTCATGCATTTTGGTTCTAATTTCTCAAGTGTCTCACCTAACACACACACTGAAAACTAACTCTAACCCCTCCCCCTACCCTACCCCAGGCTCTCCTAGAGGGTGGGGTTACTGGGCTTATGGCCACTCTCTGGAGAGACCTCAAGACCAAATTAGAAAAAAACTGTAACAATAAAAATCATAACAGGCCGGGCGCTGTGGCTCACGCCTGTAATCCTAGCTCTTGGGAGGCCGAGGCGGGCGGATTGCTCAAGGTCAGGAGTTCAAAACCAGCCTGAGCAAGAGCGAGACCCCGTCTCTACTATAAATAGAAAGAAATTAATTGGCCAACTGATATATATATAAAAAATTAGCCGGGCATAGTGGCGCATGCCTGTAGTCCCAGCTACTCGGGAGGCTGAGGCAGAAGGATCACTGGAGCCCAGGAGTTTGAGGTTGCTGTGAGCTAGGCTGACGCCATGGCACTCACTCTAGCCTGGACAACAAAGCGAGACTCTGTCTCAAAAAAAAATAAAAATAAAAAAAATAAAAATCATAACAAAATTGCAACACCAAATGCTGGCCAGTATGTAGAGAGATAAGATCACTCATACATTGCTGGTTGGAATCTTTAAAATGTACAGGTACTCTGGAAAACACCTTGGCAATTTCTTACAAACATTAATATACAGCTACTATATAACCCATTAATGCACTTTTGGGCAATTATCTCAGAGAAATGAAAATTTATGTTGATGCAATCACTTGCACACAAACATTTAAAGAAGTTTTTATATATAATAACAGAAAACTGGAAACAAACCAGATAACCTTCAATGTGGAAATGGTTAAACAAACTGTGTTACATCCACAGCATGGAATACTATTCAGTAATAAAAAGGAATGAACTACTGATATACACAATCTGATGACTGTCTAAAGAATTATGCTTAGTGAAAAAAGCCAATCCATAGGTTATATACTACATTATTCCACTTACATAACATTCTTAAAATTACAAAATAATAGGCCAGGCACGGTGGCTCACGCCTGTAATCCTAGCACTCTGGGAGGCCGAGGTGGGCGGATTGCTCAAGGTCTGGAGTTCGAAACCAGCCTGAGCAAGAGCGAGACCCCGTCTCTACTAAAAATACAAAGAAATTAACTGGCCAACTAATATATATAGAAAAAATTAGCTGGGCATGGTGGAGCATGCCTGTAGTCCCAGCTACTCGGGAAGCTGAGGCAGAAGGACTGCTTGAGCCCAGGAGTTTGAGGTTGCTGTGAGCTAGGCTGACGCCACAGAACTCACTCTAGCCTGAGCAACAGACCGAGACTGTCTCAAAAAAAAAAAAAATAGGTAATCAAAAATTATAAAATAGAAATGGAAAATAAAATTAGTGACTGCCAAGTTTTAAGATGTTGGGAGCTAGACGGATGACCATATGGGTATAAAAGGGCAATAGGAAGGATTCTTGTGGTGATGGAAATGTTCTGTATCTTGCCTGTATCAATATCAATCCCCTGGCTGTGATATTATGCTATAATTTTGCAAGGTGTTACCACAGGAAGGACCCAGTAAAGGGTACATGGATGGGCTCTCTCATGTATTATTTCACAATTGCATGTGAATCTACAATTATCTTAAAATAGAAAGTTTAGGCCAGAAGCAGTGGCTCACACCTGCAATCTTAGAACTTTGGGAGGCCTACATGGAAAGACGGCTTGAGGCCAGGAGTTCTAGATCAGCCTGAGAAAGAGTGAGACCCCATTTCTACAAAAAAGAAAAAAATTAGTCTGATATGGTACCATGCACCTGTAGTCCCAGCTATTAGGGAAACTGAAGCAGGAGGATCACTTGAGCCCAGGAGTATGAGGTTGCAGTGAGCTATGATCATGCCACTGCACAGCCTAGGCAATAGAGCAAGATCCTGTCTCAAAAAAAAAAACAGTTTAATTTAAACAAAAGTTATCAACTTGAACATTTAAAATATGTACAATTTATCATGAATTGAATATGACTCAATAAAAAAGTTATGCAGGAAAAAAATTTTTAAAATACAAATTTTTAAAGAAACTATTTCCAGACCAATGTTGTCTAATAGAACTTTCTTCAATTATGAAAATGTTATATAACTCTGTGCTGCCTAAAACAGTAGCCACTAGCCATACATGACTGAAAAACACTTGAAATGTGACTAATATGACAGTAAAAAATGAATTTGAAACTTTATTCACTTTAACTAATTTAAATAGCCAAATGTCACTGGTGGCTACCATATTGAACAACGCAGGTCCAGACATTACAAAGAATGGGAAACACCATTATGGGCTAAAATAAAACTATGTCTAAATTATATACAGAAAAAAATACAAATTTTATAACATAAATACCATTTAAGTAATGAAAATAAAGAAATGTATATAAAATATACATTTAAATGTGTAAGCATAGAAAATTTAAGTATACTTAAATGTAATGGTTACCTATGAGGAAAGAAATGTGTATGTGTTGAGCATAAGGAACTGCAAGACTTTCACTTTCTATGTACCCTTCTGTACTATTTAGATTTTTTTTACAATAATCATGCATCACTTTTGTTGAGACTAAAAAAACTGCACTCAGATTTAAATTTCTGATACCTTGAAAATTCATAAATTATTCAACAATACAGAATAAATCAGATGTTAGGATAATAGTTCAGAAAGTTTCAGTTTATATTTGCTATGGTCTGCTATGCTACAATGATAGATTCTAGTTTGTCAAATTTTTTTGTCCAAGTGTGCTCTTTTTTTTGGTTTTTATTACATTCAATTATCCATAGGAAAAAAGACAGAAATAAGGAGAAAAAAAGTTTATATAATGGGAGCTTCTGAAATTAAGTTAATTAACTTCTTACATAAACAGGTAGAAGATTCTGGATATTTATATTACAGGTATTCAAAGAAAGCAAAATTTCTACAGAAAACACTGTACATATTTTATTGTACTGTACACTGTACATATTATATTTACTGAATTATGAAGATTAACGAATATTTGTAATTTCAGTGAAAGTACAAGTGGAGATCAAATCTACCCAGTAAAAACAGGATTAACAATGGTATACATGCTTTCTCATAATCTTGAGCTGCAGAAAGAAAGTAAAGATTATAAAATAAATAATAGTTAACTCTAAATTATTTGCCAGATACTATTCTAAATTTTACTCAGACACAGAATTTCATAGAATCAAAAATGCCACTGATTGTAAGATGCACCATTACTGTATGTATCACTAAGAAACACTGCCAATTGAACTACAATCCAATGTTTTTTTATCAATTAGAATTTTTACTTATACAAATTGGAGTATTATTTATACTGATTGAAAGATCTTTTATAGACAGGTTTTTATCATATATCACTCTTTTGGATCTAACAAGTAGAGAACGAATCAGTTATTGTACTGCTAAAACTTCTTCATACTCAAGGTTAGCCTCTTCTGAATCACTGTTCAACCTAGAATTGTCAATCCCCATGTTTTTCATCACAATATTGTTTATGAGCTACCAAGAATACTGGCAAACAGTCTTTCTTAAAAGATTTTGTCAGTTTCATTATACCTCTGGGATTTCCTTCCAAGCTACTGACACACATTCCACAAATTTTGATGATTTTCTTGATCTTACCAGAAGTTACCAACAATGTTCAGAAACAACCAGGAATCATACTCCTTTCTCAAATGTTCAGTAAGTGGATTGCTAACTAAAATGGAGGCTGCAGGCATGCAACTATGCCATCAGGAATAACCACAAAGATGGCCCATACACAGGAAGTGACAAATAATCACTACTGTAACTTGGCCAAATCAACGGGCACCATTAACTGTAAGTCACAAATCTCATTTTCAGAGATATTAAAATATATACATGTTAAAATCTATAAAATATGATATATTAATTCATTTAATCTCATAAGGACCCTCAGAGGTAGGTGCTATTATTATCCCCATTTTTCAGATAAGAAAACTGGATCACCCAAAAGGTTAAGTAACCTGCCCAAGATCCTATAGTCACTAACTGCTGGATGTGGCATTTGAACTACATTATTCTCCCTGAAATGTAAGCACAAAAGCTCTATTAAGTAGGAGAATGTGGTTCAGCAACAAATCTTTAGAAGAGTTTGAAAAATAATACAGTAGGACTCTTCAAAAAGGCTTAAACTTGAGGCACCTGCAAATTAAACCAGCACTACCTGTCCTCGGAACAGCTAATGGCACAGGTTTAATACTCAGTGTATCTATCCCCAACACCATCTACACCTAGGATTATTTAATGAAAATCCCCTCCTTTCACAGGATTAATGAAAGTATCTTTTACCTTATTTATACTAAGTAGGATAAAAATTGAATTAAAAAAAATATTTAAAGGAATTTTATTATTTCAAGTCAAAGGGTTACTAAAGAAGTAGCTTTAAAGCAACTGCCAAAAATAAATCCTCCTCTGACTCCTTTAATAACAAGGAAGAATTGATAGTAATGGATAAAGTTTTTCTACTATATTGTAAAATATAAGTAAAAAATAAATTGTGTTGTGACCTACTACTTTATAAAGACTTGAGCTATAAGGCCAAAACAAAAAAAAAAAAAAAAACAATGCTGACATGGAAGAAAGGGGTAGAGGGTATATGGGAACTGTCTGTACTTTCAGCTTAATTGTACTATGAACCTAAAGCTGCTCTAAAAAAATTCTATTCAAAAAATTTAAAACAAAACATAAATGAGGACATTTGTAATCACAGCCAGCTAGTGTCTAACAAATAATATTCAATCAACTCTATATCATGTCTATCACACTGTACTGTGCTATGAAAACAGTAGTAACTTGGATTTAAATTCAGTTCTGTCACTTACCAGCAAGTTACTTAATCTCTCTATGCTTCCATTATCTCATTTGTGAAATAGGTGTAAAACGCTATGAGAAGTAAATGAATATATATACAAAATTGTTTAGGTTTGTGCCTAGCTCATAATTGTAATTAATAAGTGTTAGCCTTTATTACATTACCTATCAGATTAAGGAGGTAACATTCAAAGCACTCAGTACAATGCCTCATATATTAAATGTCAAATTAGCTTCCTTCCCTCTTCTATAATACAACTTCTCCCACATATTAAGTAGGTATCAGAGAGTAGGGGAGAAAGTGTAGGAGTGTTTATCAGAATCATTCTAGGTACTTTTTCAAAATACACCTGCCACAAATTCACATACTGAATTAGAAACTTTGAGGTGTTATGTATGGAAACCTGTATTCTAACAAAGCTCCCTATAGGATTCTAATATATACATACATATATTCTTACTTCACCCAACCCACCTCCTAAATAAATCCATGATGAAGCTATTACCTACCAGAAATTAATGGAATTCAATGTGTTGAGATATCACATATTTTAACGTAAATTTCTTGTTGGAGTTCCTATGTATTGTCTAAATCAAGGGTTGGAAAACTATAGTTTAGTTTTAGCCCAGGAGATAAATCTGGCCCACCACCTGATTTTATAAATAAAGTTTTATTGGAACACAGCATGTCCACTCATCTCCATATTGTCTATGACTGCTTTCATACAACAACCGCAGAGTAGTTGCTACAAAGACCATACAGTCCACACACTTGAAAATATTTGCTCTCTGGTCCCATACAGGAAATGTTTGCCAATTCCTGGTATACATAAATCACAAAGAATACTATTCACTAGCCCAACTTGAACATTTATTTTGAAGAATAACTGAGTTCAATGTAATTACAACATCACTTCAAGTATGCTTAAAAAAAAAAAAAAAAAAAAAGAAGGCTGGAAACAAAGCAAATAAACAGTTCTTCACATAAGGGTGTATGAGACAGAAATAGTTTTGCCTGCCCAGCTGTTCCTCCCCCAAATCCAACCAAGTCATCTTGGCCAATTACAGTGCTACACACCCATGGTCACAGGAATGAACACATAATCTAAATCAGGACCACCCAATGCCACTCTTCAGTGTGGAACAGGGGAAGATATGCAATCCATCTTTAATGGTTAGTGCAGATTTGAAATATATGGCCAAAAAAAAAAACACTGGCATCCATGTCCACCACAAAGAAACTGATCTCCATTAGGAGAAAGGGAAGGAGGGAAGAGGAATAATGAGAAACAGTCTTGCTGGCGTTCTCAGTTCAGCTGTGCTTGATCTAACAATATCTCTGCCATTCTGAATTTGGGTTTAGACAGTAAATTCCCTTTTTTGCCCAAATAAGTTTCAACAGAGTTGCTGACATTTGCAACCAGAGGATTCTAACTTCCACAACAAGTACCTTCTGTCTTCAGCTCAAAAAAGGATTTATTTTTTTTTTCATAAGAATAGGGATAGTTTGAGACATCACTAGTTTTGTGCATCAGTTTTGGTTATGTCTCACAACTTAATGAATGTTCAGGATCAGAAAATTATTCCTAAAAACTAAACAAGATCTATGGTCATTTACATGAGGAAAAAAAATAAACAAGGGTTAATATAGTAACATCTCAATCAGAAGTTATTTTTCACTTGATTTTTCCTAGAATAAATAATGGATAAAAGCACAAGGCATGTGATAATATATACAAAAACTGCTTTGGGCACATTTAGCCTTATTATTTTCATATCTTCTACAATCATTGATAATCAGAAAGATGATGCTAAGACACTATATATAATATTCTGATTATCAAAGAAAGATTTTATTATATTTAATATTTAGTATGTATAACCCTAGAAAATAGGATAAGTCACTTGGCAAATTTTCAACAAGGATTGAAATAAAAACAAAAAAGTATTCTGTTTAACCTTTTGTAACTCAGGATATTAAGTTCATAGTATTTCCTTCACAGAAGGCTGATGCTTCACTGTATTTTCATGCTATCGCTTTACTTTCAGATAATTTTAAAAGAAGGTATTAGCCTAGGTCTAAATAATTATTGCATTGGGTTAAAATTTTATTTGTATATTTTATAAATACAGTATTGCTTTCCATCACAATTTTTCAAGCTCTAAAGTTAAAATATTTAATATTTTATTCTTAAATTATTTATCTGTAATAAAATATAATCACAAAATAATACTACAATCAGATGATGCTTTGAAAGAGAATTTTACATAACCTCAATAGTAAAAGACCTCTTTAGATTACATGATTGTTAGGGGTTCTGTTAAAAGATACATCATAAGACGTCTTACCTGTTCAATCCTGACTATCCTATAACCTTTAGGATACTCTCTGGAGGAAAAGAGGACCACAATTCACTTTTGACTCTAAAAAGGTACACACCCACACTCAACCCTCATCTATCCTGAGGTATCTGAAGATCTAATCTTCAGATTAATCTTTTGTTATTTTGTGAATCTCATTACTTTGTGGCCTAGCAAAGGGTCAAGACTACACTTGGATGTTCAATAAACACTCTCCATATCAAAGCACACATCTTTTAAGAATATCAAATTGGGAAAAAAAGGCTTATATTAATAATAAAGTCATCATCTGCCTATTCTTGATCCCCAGAGATAGCCAGTATTAATTGGCCAGTCAGCTGCATCCATGTCTAATATATACATAATACTATTTCTTGACTTATCAATTTGAGATACTACTGCTTGCCACAACATTACTAGCTAATATTTATTGTGTTCACTAAGCAGACCTTATTAAATCTAAGCAGACCTTATTGTGTTCAAAAAGCAGACCTTATTAAATGTGAAGACAGTAGATACAGTAATACTTCGGTTTAATATCCAAACAAAAAACCCATTAGACATGAATATGGATAAAATGAATGTGAGATTTAAAAAATATTACCATTAAAAAGACAGAGAGAGTAAAATGAGAAAAAAAAGCTATAGCAGAAGTTTTGAAATTGAGAAAAAAGGAAGAAAGCAAAAGATGAAAGCCCTAGATAATCTAGGCAATCCAGTTCAAAGCTGAGTCAGATCTTGCTGAAATAGAGAACCCCCATAATACTCTGGCAGAAGGGGGTATTATGATCTCATTCTACGAATGAGCTGAGACAACTTGCTGAGGATGTGCCAATGGGTAAAACAGAAGACTGGTTATAGCAAGTCTGCTGGACCAGTAGACCAACATGTGGTCTCTGTCCCTCTACTGAAGTCTTTTCTCCAACCATTCTAAACGACAGGACTCTGACTCTACTAATTTGGCACCAATTTGAATTCTGTCAAGTATTTTGTGTGCATGTAACTTCCCAACTAGATATTACCTTCTGGAAAACATGTTATCCTTTCTATTTTATTTTAACGCATAAAACTTAACACAGTGCTATGTACCTAGTGGTTAGGTGATTATCTTAAAAAAAAAAAAATCACAACTTACAATCAGAACACTTGAGTTTGAAGAAATCTTAGAGATAATCTAGTCTAGCCTCCCTATCGCAAAACCAAAGAAACTAAGAGCAGTAAAGTATCTACTAGCTCAAGGTCACAAAGCTAGGGATAGCACCCTAATCCCTTGATAATCAGTTCATCTTTTTCCAAATAGCCTTTAATTTCTTCCATTATGATAAAACAAATAATCACCATTTTAACAGAAAACAAAGTAACACCAGCTTCTCTTTCAGTATTTACTATATGTCAGGGCCTTTACAAGGTTTTGCTTGGCAGCCTACTTGCCTAGATCTGTGATGACTGCTTTGTAAACGTTATCCTACTTAACACTAACTCTGAAAGTAGGCATTATCAATCCGATTTTACAAATGAGGAAAATGTCATTTGACCATGATAACAGTAAGCAGCAGAATCAAGATTTTTGGTTTTTCACCACAGCTTTGGTTCTACAGTACCTCTCACTGAATGTACCAAAAAAAATTCTGAAGTCTCACGCAGAGTCCCAGCACAATAAGTGACCCAAACATCATAAACAAATATTTAAATGACTGAATGAATGATTTAATTCATTAAAAAGTAAGGTTCTCTTACCACAAATACCTCTAAAAAGTGTTCCCCTAATTGCATAATCCTAAAGTTTTAACAGTAGTTTGCATACTAACAAGAGATTAAAGCAATGGCTTATTTTTTTATCCTACAAACAATTCATCTATTTAATGAATATTTAGTGAGAAACTATTTTTGTGACAGTGTTAAATCGAAAGATAAAAAGTAAAATAAAACTTGTTCCTGCAAGATCTTATTCCACTAAATTAAAATCCACATAAGTTTTAAATCACTCACCAAAATCAAAATAAATGTGTAACACTTCCCTCCTTCTGGTAGAAGGAACAGAAATAACATTAACTAAGCACCTGCAACATGCCAGTTCTTTAACCTCAACACAGTTTCACCTAACACCTTTCAGTCATGTAAACTAGGCAACATCTCTATCTCCTGATGAACAAACCGAGGCTTAAAGAAACTAAGTACCTGTCTCAGGTCACTTAGGTGGTTACTAAAGATCCAGAATTGGAATCCAAGTCTGTCTGACCCAAAGTCTACGTTTTCTTCAAAAAGTGATTAAAAGTAGTATTATTTCATTGCTCACCGAGACAGAGAGTGGGTGCTTTCTAAAGGAGGCTGAAAACACTGCTTATTTAACAACAAAAATACATTATCTCACTTAATCTTCACTATAGTCTACTAGCTAAATATTATCATCCCATTATAAATGAAGCTACTCAGAGAAGTATCTTGCCCAAGAACACACTGCTAAGCAGCAGCAGAACTACACCAGGTCTGCACCAAGTGCAGACACTAATCGCAAAAAAAAAAAAAAAAAAATGAAAAAAAAATGCAGAAAGACCTCAGCTGTGTGGTTACAAGCTTAAGATCCAAGGCACTTAAAACTAATCAGACCTTATACTTTTTGGTTAAAAAGGAATGAAATATACTATTAACACCAATTTCCACTTTTCAATTATGAGGAGGTTGATTTTCTAGTAATATCCTATCCATTAACTGGCAATTTGAAGACCGGTTTCCAAACTTCAAACCTGCTGGCCATTCTATTATACCAAGCAATCCCCGGTTAATTATTCTTAAAGTAGCAAACAGCATAAATACTATTTTACGAAGCAAAGATTTATGAAGAATAGTATGTTATAATATATAGAATAAATATTTAAGTGTTTGAAATATTTCCAGAGGACCAAAAGAAGAGAAATAGTCCCTTAGCAACATTTTCAAGGCATCATCTTAAAACTTTGTCTGCTTCTTGATATATTTATTTTTGGGGCCTAAGTGTGAACCAAAAGAGAAATCTCCAAAGCCAATTCTGATAATGTTACCACTTTGGTCAAAAAAAAAAAAAAAGTTTCGTCTTACTGTACAATTCTTGTTTGTCAGAAGTCCAGAGTAGCCTTTTCTATTGAGACTGGCCCACGAATATGTTCCTAAGAAAATGACCCATCTGTTTTTGACAAACCAAAGTGATGAACGGGAGGGTAGTTGAGTACTAACATATGAGACTGACTGCCATTATTCGCATTTTACTCAAAAATAGGAGCATGCTACAAACCAAAATCCAGAAATAAACAGAATCATTCTAATGTAAAGCAACCAGGTAGAGACTTCCATGTTTGTTCACCCTACAACACAATGATTGTCTTCACCCTCAACCTCATAAAAACTACCCGGAAGCTGTGCCCCTGCCCCATCCACAGACCACTGTGAATCATTAAAAACCAGAATGCATCCAGAATTGCTTCCAGGCCTTAACTAGCACTAGCTCAGCTACAAACTAGGAGAGGTAAACAAGTACAGAATGTGACTGATCCTGGAGGGGGGCACTGTTTACTTATATGGGAAGATACTCATGCTGATGGGAAACGTGTTGCACTGTCCTTTCCTGGCTCCTAAAAAACAGTACTTTGACAAGCTAATGTAAGCATAGTTCTATTCCCAAAAGTTTTGACCTATCTTTTTAATCGCTTAAGGACAAATGCTCAAATAAGGACAACTGACACAAGGTGCCCCAAGGTGCTGCCCATGGCATAACCTGGAAGGACATCGCTATGTCCAAGAAATTGTCCCCTCATAGTGAGCTAAATGGAAGGATAGATACCGTCATTCACACTGGCGAAGAAAAAAAGAAGAAACCAAAACCAGACGCGCTTCCTCCTTGCCCCCGAAAGGTTTGGAGCAGGAATAGAAGCTAAGCCGCGGTTCCAAAACAGCACCAGGACCCCCGGCGCCTCTGCACCCGCAAGCAGCGAGGGGACAGAGCAGAACCATCAACATCTCCACCTCTGTCCTCCAGGCACAGCCAGGGACTGCGTCCCAAAGCCCGCCCCGGTCGGGCCCGCCCCGCTATCTCCTCCCCCGTTATCCGCTCGCAGCCGCGCTCGGGCCTGGACTCGCCTCCCCACCCTCCCCAACTTCGGCACGTCCCACTAACCCACACACGTAGGCCACCGCCCTCGGCGCGTCCGGAGGAGAAAGGTTGGAGAGCTGCAGGGCAAGAAATTCGCTCGGCGCGGTTCCTCACCTCTGGATGGAGAAGGGGCACACAGCCCGCCTCAGTATCGTACTCATCCGGGCCGTCCGCCATCTTGGTGTTAAATCCCTCCTCCCGCTGCATGCCGGGAGAAAGCGTTTCACCCTCGCGGGGCTCCGGCGAGGCGGAGGGCGAGGGCGAGCGCGAGCGCGAGCCCCGCCAGAGGCGACGCGGCTGCCTCCTTCTTCCCTTGCCCCCGTGACGCCCCCTGTGCCCCCTCCCGCTCGGAGGGCGCGGGTTTCTGCGCGCGTGCGCGGAAGCGCGGCCCGGCCGCGGACGGGAGCGCGCTCTGCTGCACTGCGCTGGGGCAGACGGACGGCTCTGGGCGTGGGCGCCGCGGCTCGGGGGCGGGTCCCGGCCGGAGGCAGATGTGCGCTTCTGGCTGCCCGGCGGAGGCGGCGGGGCTGTGAGGTGTCAGCTGGGGAAATCTGGCGGCCGCTTGGGAGCAAGAATGG
Organism: Microcebus murinus; assembly: GCF_040939455.1. Taxonomy (NCBI): domain Eukaryota; kingdom Metazoa; phylum Chordata; class Mammalia; order Primates; family Cheirogaleidae; genus Microcebus; species Microcebus murinus. The sequence continues at coordinate 39,906,046 of NC_134113.1, forward strand.
AGCTTCGGAGCCGCGCAGCCCAAGTCTAGGCAGCCGGGGCGGCCCACGCCCACACACCCAGCTCTCCTGCTCCGGGACCCCGCTTCAGAGACCCCGGCGGAGCCATCGCCCGGCTCCAGGGAGAAGGTTTGGTTCTGTCAGGCTTGAGTGGAAACGTGCATCACTCCTGAGACTAAAGAAGCACCCCTTCCCTCCACGCTCAAAAAGGTCACCCCGCAACCTAAGCCTCCGGGGGGCACCCGGAAAAATACGGGTGCAACTTGGGGATTCCTCCTAGAGAAGCCTTTTTTAAACGATCCCAACCTGCCTTCATTGGTCTTGAATTACTACCACATAAAAAATTTACGAGCTCAAAGCCCACACACCGCCATCTGCTCCGTTTTGGTATAACCCAGGAATTCAGAACTGAAGTCATTTAAACTGAATTCGCTGAAATGCTAACCAGATAACATGACTAAAGTCATTTTTTAAAGGATGTTATAGGGCTGGCATGGGAGGTTGCTCGCCAGAATGGGGTGATGGGACAGTTTTAGAAGGCATTTGTCTTTGTTTTTAGCTATTAAAAATTGTAGCTCTAAACAGCCCAGAGAAAGATTTAGCAGAGGTCATGGAACATGATCTATTAGAAATCCCGGTGCTAGCAATCTGTCTACTGTTAAACCCCCATCAGCCAAAGGCCACCACAAAGAAGCCTGTAGTCCCACAACATCAGATTTAAAATCTGGAGGGAGGTCACTCCAAAGAAAGAGTGGAATACCACTGGGAAAGGGAGGAGGAAGCCTTTGTAAGGTTTATGTTCCCGCCAAAGGAGTCTGAGGAGGGTCCAGAGCGAACAGGAGTCAGTTCTGGATTGGACGCTGTTTCTGCAGCGCTATGAGGAAAAGCTGGGATTAAGAAGGGATTGGATACTGTCATGAGGCTGGGACAATTTAATAACTGGGTACCCCAGTAATAAATGAAAATAGTAAAGTGGACCTGGGGCTCGTTGGTAAGAGACCAGTAATCACTCAAAGTGGCTATGGCATTTTATAGCTGCTTCATGGCAGTGGGGGAAAAGAAGGCTCTCTGTTCACTTTGCAGCTGGCTTTATCTGTGTCAGTCCTCCCAGCAACAGCTGCTTTTTCTTTCAGTCCAAGCTGATTTTCATTCTCTTAGTTCTGGCCCAAAGTAGAAATCATCATGCAACACTAGGCAGAATTGGGGTTCTGCCTTTGGAGCACCAAATTGTTTTCAGACACATGTTAACATGGACAGAAGTCATTTTCACATCAACGTTTTCATATTTAATCTTGCCCCTCCTTACCCTCATGCATTTACTGCAAATAGAAAATGGGAGTAAAGAAAGGAAAGTCAGTGAAAAAGTTGAAAGATGGCATCAATAAAGTCTTGAATGAAGTGAAGAAACTAGGCATGAAGAACAGGAGAAAATGTTTCATGGGTTCCCATCTTTAGGAGTGTTAGTGCATATGTATGGGAGGGAGCATTTATAAAATGGAGATGTTTAGTCTTCTCAATGATCTCAGGTTCACAAAGGTCCTAAGTGGAAGGATCAAGAGCCAAATTCAGCTAGTAAAAATGTTTCATTTGGCCCACATGGTAGTTTGGTAGTTTTCAAAATATATTTTAATTAGATACTGCAAATTCAATAAATCAGATTTCACTTTAAAGTCTAGATTTCTAGTTCACCTGGAAAACATGATAAGCCTTCCTGCTTATCCACTGGACCTATGGCCTGCTTTGTTTTCATTACCTGCATGGCATCTGTGGACATTTTTATTTGTGACATCTAAGAATTCTACAACTTTAACATAAAGAAAATACTAAAGGTAGCTGAAAAGAAGTTGAAACAACTCAGCTAGGGGCAGTATCTGCTTTGCTCACTGGTGTTAAGATTGAAATAAATAGTTTTTAAATGAAGAACTGAAGGAAGAAAGAAATCAAGAGCAAGAGCAGCTATTCTTGGGAAAACATGTTTAAGTTGAGGCTTGGGCTGGGTTCTGTATGGACCAGAAAATTCTTTAGATATAATCAGAGTCCCTCTTGGTAATTATAGAGCTCTTATCTATAGCTCAAATTTGAGACAGTGTATTCAGGGGACTGTAAAGGACAGCCAAGAAAGTGCTCTGATTGGGTAGATTGGCAAAAGAATGGCATAGAATTATAGAGAAATGCAGAATAGTGGCTAAAAGAGAATAAAATTCAAAGAGAAAAATAGACCTTGTTAGAGAAGAATTGAGAAATAGATTTAGAAGCAGACAGATTGGAAGTAATGGAGCATTGTTATATAAATACAGTTTCATATGTAACTTCAGAGATTACTGAAGCTAAAGCCAACATTAGAGATCATACAGTTTTAGTCCAATTCTATCAATTCACAAGTGGGAAATGATGGGGAATTTAAGAAACCCTCTTAAAATCCTAGAAGTAGGTGATAGCAGAATCATGTCTAAAAGCCTCCTGAATCTTCCACATCTAATACTATTGCCTCTACCCCATATTTCTTCTGTTGCAATTATCCTCAATGAATTATTTTGTCCATTGAATATTTTTTACTGTGATAAGAGCAATTAACATGAGATTTACCCTCTTAAATTTTTAAATGCGCAATACAGTATTAACTATAGGTACAATGTTGTACAGCAGATCTCTAGAACTTATTCATCTTACATAACTGAAACTTTATACCTATTGAACAGTGACTCATTTCCCCCTACCTCAACTCCAGGCAACCACCATTCTTCTCTCTGTTTCTATTAGTTTGACTATTGTAGATACTCCACATATGTGGAATCGTGCAGTATTCATTCTTCTATGACTGGCTTATATAATGTTCTCCAGGTTCATCCATGTTGTCATATTTGGCAGGATTTCTTTTTTTTTTTTGAGACAGAGTCTCGCTCTGTCACTTGAGCTACAATGCCATGGAGTCAGCCTAGCTAACAGCAACCTCAAACTCCTAGGCTGAAGCAATCCTTCTCTCTCAGCCTCCTGAGTAGCTGGGATTACAGGCACATGCCCACATATGCTAATTTTTTCTTTTTTCTTTCTTTCTTTTTTTTTTTTTTAGTAGAGACGGAGAGTCTCGCTCTTGCTCAAGCTGGTCTCAAAATCCTGGCCTCAAGCAATCCGCCCACCTCAGCCTCCCAGAGTGCTAGGATTACAGGTGTGAGCCACCTTGCCCAGCCTTTCCTCATTTTTAAAGGCTGAATAAATATTCCATTGTGTGTGTATATATATATATACACACACACACACACACCCCACATTTCTTTATCTATTCATCCATCAATGTATATTTAGGTTGTTTCCATATCTTAGCTATTGTGAGTAATGCAATGAACATGGGAGTGCATATTATCTTTTTGAGATTCTGATTTTACTTCTTTTGGATATATAACCAAAATGGGATTGCTGGGTCATATGGCAGTTCTTTTTTCATATTTTTGAGGAACTGCCATACTGTTTTCCATAGTGGTTGCACCATTTTGCATTCCCACAAATAGAGTATGAGGATTCTAATTTCTCCACATCCTCGTTATCTTTTTTTTTTTTTAATGGAAGCCATCATAACAGGTATGAGGTGATACCTCAATGTGTTTTCAATTTGCATTTCCGTGATGATTAGTGATGTTGAGCACCTTTTCATATATCTGTTGACCATTAGTGTTTCTTCTTTGGCGAAATATCTACTTAAATCCTTTGTCCATTGTTTAATCAGATTATCTGGGGCTTTGTGCCATTGAGCTGTAGAAATTCACTGTATATTTTGAATATTAATCCCTTATCAGATGTATGATTTACAAATATTTTCTGCTATTCTGTAGGTTGCTGTTTCACTTTGTTTCTTTTGCTGTGCAGAAGCCCCTTAATTTGATATAATCTCACTTGTCTAATTTTGCTTTTGTTGCTTGTGCTTTTGATGTCATATCTAAGAAATCATTGGACATTGCCAAGTCCAATGTCATGAAGTCTTCACCTATGTTTTCTTCTGGGAGTTTTACAGTTTCAGATTTTACATTTTACTTTTTAATCCATTTTGAGTTGATTTTTATGTATGGCACAAGATAAGGGTTTAATTTCATTTTTTGCATGTGGATGTCCACTTTTCCCAGCACCATTTATTGAAAAGACTATCCTTTCCCCATTATGTAGTCTTAGCACCCTTGTCAAAATTCAGTTGACCATAAATATGTGGGTTTATTTCTGAGCTCTCTATTTCATTGGGTCATATGTCTGTTTTTATGCCAGTACCATACTATTTTCATTACAATAGTTTTGTAATATATTTTAAGGCCAGAGGGTATGATGCCTTCAGCTTTGTTCTTTCTCGAGATTTTCTATTCGGGGTCTTTTGTGGTTTCATATGAATTTTAAGATTATTTTTTTCTATTTCTGGAAAAAAATGCCTTTGGGATTTTGATAGGGATTACAATTAATCTGTAGATCACTTTCCATAGTAGGGACATTTTAACAATATTAATTCTTCCAATCCATGAACATGGGCTATATTTCAATTTATTTGTGTCTGTGATTTCTTTCGTCAATGACTTGTAATTTTCAGCATACAAGTCTTTTACCTCCTTCGTTGAATTTACTCCTAAATACTTTATTTTTTGATACTGTCATAAATAGTATTGTTTTCTTAAGGCAGGGAGTTGCTATTTTGACAAGAGAAACCCAGCACACATTACCAGTACCCTACACTCCTATTTTAGTGAAGTGAGGACAATTTTTCTGCACTCATATTCTGTATGAGTGATGTAGACAAAACCTTACCTGAGATTGAAGGAAATATATGGAATTAGCATGTGTGATAGCCAACTTCCAAGAAGACCCCCAATGATTCTCATATCCTGGGATGCATACCTTTGTACCCTCTCACACTAAGTAGGGCTAATCTGTGGAACCAATAAGATATTCAGAACAGTGGTGTGTGATTTTTGAGGCCAGCTCATAAAAGGCATCAGTGCTTCTGCCTTGTTCTCTCTTGAATCCCTATTTCTAGGGGAAGCAAGCTGCCATATCATGAAGACATTCAGGCAGTTTTATAGAGAGGTCTACATGGCAAAGAACTGAGGCTTCCTGCCAAGAACCAGCACTGATTTGCCAGGCATGTAAGTGAATTGCTGTAAAAGTGGATCCTCCAGCTCCAGTCAAGCCTTCAGATGGCTACAATCCCAGCTCTCATGTTGACCATGAACTTATTAGAGACTTTAGGCCAGCACCAGCCACTTAAAGTACACCTAAATTCCTGATCTACTAAAATTGTGTAAAATATAAGTGGTTATTTTCCTAAGCTGCTAAGTTTTCAGATAATTTGTTATACAACAATAAATAATACAGTGTGTAAAGCCTGAAACTCTCAAATCATTTGCAAAGTTTTATGTTTACAAGAATCCAGCAGGATCAAAACATTCAGTCTGCCGGGCGCGGTGGCTCACGCCTGTAATCCTAGCACTTTGGGAGGCCGAGGCGGGCGGATCGCTCAAGGTCAGGAGTTCGAAACCAGCCTGAGCGAGACCCCGTCTCTACCAAAAATAGAAAGAAATTAATTGACCAACTAAAAATATATATATACAAAAAATTAGCCAGGCATGGTGGCACATGCCTGTAGTCCCAGCTACTTGGGAGGCTGAGGCACTAGGATCGCTGAGCCCAGGTTGCTGTGAGCCAGGCTGACGCCACGGCACTCACTCTAGCCTGGGCAACAAAGTGAGACTCTGTCTCAAAAAAAAAAAAAAAAAAAAAAAAAAAAAAAACATTCAGTCTGACTTAATGAAATTGGTTATTTTTTCCTCAACTTTTCTCCCATAGAAGAAATGTGTAATCTATTTGGTTGTTATTCTTGTAGGGGGCGGTGGAGGTGTGATGTGCAAATTTCTCCTTCCCAGGAAATGTGAAGGTTGAGCTGTTCATGTCCCCGAAAAGATCGGTGCTAATAACTTGGGGTCAGCCTTCAAGGGCCATCAATATACTTATGAAAGAGAAGAGGATGGAACTTTGTGTTAAGAAATAATGAGGATTGGCCAGGCTCAGTGGCTCACACCTGTAATCCTAGCACTCTGGGAGGCCGAGGCAGGTGGATCGCTCAAGGTCAGGAGGTCAAAACCAGCCTGAGCAAGAGCAAGACCTCGTCTCTACTGAAAATAGAAAGAAATTAATTGGCCAACTAAAAATATATAGAAAAAATTAGCCAGGCATGGTGGCGCATGCGTGTAGTCCCAGCTACTCGGGAGGCTGAGGCAGGAGGATCGCTTGAGCCCAGGAGTTTGAGGTTACTGTGAGCTAAGCTGACACCATGGCACTCTAACCCGGGCAAGAGTGAGACTCTGTCTCAAAACAAAAAAAGAAGAAAAGAAAAAGAAATAATGAGGATTTGAAACAACAATATATAGATTTAAAAGGTGGGGAAAGGAGATTATCTGCGTAGCAAGAGTGTAGATTGCTGGATCTGAATTTGGTTTAGAGCACACCCTGCTTCTAGGAAATAGCGAGTGCACTCAGAGAAGAAAAGATTCCCCAGCAAGAGCAAGATTCCTCAGGAGCCTCATGGATCAGGGACTGCTCAGCCCCCAGAGCCTTGCCTCATTCTATGCATGGGGGCAAATTTCTCTTTTGTACCAGCACTGCATCATTTTACTACTCCTTAGGAATAACTCAAGGTGTGGCCATGGCAAGCAGTGCCAACTAGGTTTTACTCTATGCCTTTTGACTCTCACCCTATGCCATGTTCCAGAACACCTGTAAGCTCAAAGGGTCCCCCTGAGTACCATGTTTCCCCCAAAATAAGACAGGGTCTTCTATTTATTTTTCCTCAAGACACCCTAGCGCTTATTTTCAGGGGATGTGTTATTCTCTCTGGGCTCAGTAGAAGACTACTTGCTGAAGCTTTTCCCCTATCCCCTGGTGTTTGTGGGGGATGAGAGAGGCCCACAATGCTGAGTAAAATGGCAGCCACAGCTGTCCTTCTTCCCCCTGGGGACACACAATATCTAACGTGGAGAGTCCAACTCCTCACTTCACTGAGGACACTTTCCCCTTAAAGCCTCAGCTTGCAGCACGCACAGGATGGCCGGCACCTGACTGGGGAGCCGACCTTGTTGGTGGGGCTGCCCGCACCTTTCTGGTCACCTCTGGGATAGTAGCTGTCACCACGATGGGGCAGATGAGAAGGGCTGCTTGTCTTCTTTACCGCTCCACAACAAAATGCATGGGTTGTGCAGATATGCTACATAGCCACGTCCATCACTGGGTCTTATTTTTTTTCAGGGTAGGGCTTATATTGCACAAATACTTAGAAATCCTGCTAGGGCTTATTTTATGGGTAGGTCTTCTTTTTGGGGAAACACGGTACCTGCAAGTAGGGAGAAAGGAAGAGTATCCGAGAAAGGCTCGAATGAGCAAGCTTGAGACCCTCTCCTCTTTCTAACTGAGAAAATGATCAGTGAAAGCCCTATATGCATATACATATTTTTTCTAGGGAGAAAGTCTACAGTTTTCATAAGATTTTCAAATGAGTATATGATCCAAAAAATGCTGCTCAAATCTAGGAACATTTAAAATGTTAAATCTGTATTTTTGTAAGTACTATTTCCTTCTACATAAATGAAAAGTTTTTACTGGAAATGTTTACTATATTATGGTATTATTTTGATGGTATTACATTAATTGATATGAGTGGTTTATAAATGATAATCTCCATGAGGACAAGAATACCAATCCCATAAATAATACTTAACATACTGCTTTCTCAGAGTAGTTATTCTGTAATTATTTGTTAAATGAATGAATTATAAATGAAAAAGGTAAGAAAAAAGGAAAGCATGTATGAGCCTATGGAGGATCAAAATTTCACATAATGTATGTCCCCTGGGGGAAAAAAGATGAAGTTATAACTACTTTGTTAAGATCAACATACTATGTTTTGGTTTAAAATACAAAATGGATCAATATATGCTAGTTAATCAGCATTCTCCCTTCCCCCCTTTCCCCAAATCCATTCTTTTTCTTTTTTCTGCCTCTGTTGCTCACGAATTGATCACAAAAGACTGAATCCTACCCCTGTCTTGCCAAGTCAGCTGTTGTTTGGGCTTGGTTAATGGGAGGCCCTGGCAGAAGATAGGAGGACGGAGAGAAAGAGATCAGAGTATTTCTTCCCAGTCGCCCCTACTTTGACAAATCATCTTTATAAGAAGCCTCATCCCTGTTAGACTACAGTGCTCACCTGGTGGTCCCTTTTGTATGGTTCTAGCTGTCATCTGACTTCTGTAACGCTCTCTCCATTTGCTGTGTCCCTCAGCCTTAAGGGTATTGCTAATCTCTGGATGCCCACCATCCCTTGTTTATCTGCTTAACCACATCATGGTAAGTAGTACTCTCACTAACACTTCTTCATTTGGACCATGTGGAAGAAATTCTGTTTCCTATAGGGGCTCTGACTGCTATACACTGTGTGTGCCAGTCATGTACTTCATGTACATTATTTTATTTAATCCTCATGAGAAGCCTGAGAGCTAGAGTTAGCCCTTTTCTGTGAGTTAACATCATGGCTACATGAAGCTGCACCAGTGAGACTGTAGACGTCTACACATTGAGTGGTTTACAAATAACTAATGATGCATCAACAATTCCTGAAATCAAATATACAGACAACAGCTAATAGGCTATCAGGCTGATACATGCTAGTTGATTATGTATCATGACTAGACAGAAAGATGTTTCTGTAAGATTACTTTTGAAATCCAATGTCAAAGACACTATTTGCTAGCTTTTCTACAACAATTCAACAACTCCAGAAGACTTTTAATTGGCTATCTACATAGTGTTTATAATTAATGTACAGCTTTAAGAGGAAGTAAAATTAATTCTTATTAATAATAAATACTTTAGATTGCTATCATCAGGCAATGAAAGCATTTGAGAGAAGTTTTATGCTATAACCCTTTGTATCAATTAGGGGAAAATGTAGAAAAATCAAAATGTGTTTTTGGTGAACTCCACATCCTTTCCATACCTCTTCTTATCTCTGCTTGCCCCTTGTATGCTGCCTTATAGTTTAAGTTATTATATTTTTTCAGAATGACTGCTGGACTACAGGACTAACTTCCACATGTCTTCACTGACCCAAACCCACACTGGGAACAAAGTGGGTGTTCTTTGCACTTTGTCTTAAAAAAAAAAAAAAAAAAGAGGGGCTATTGATTTGGCTTGTGTGAAACAAGGAGGTGGCCCCACCTAACTGATGTTCACTATTCTCCCACCGCTGGTTCTAGGTCAGGATACTCTCATGGTTCAGATATGCTTAACTTAGGAAAGGAAAGGGCAACCATCGTGATGCTGAGGCCTTGACTTGGCTGTGCTGGCCCCCTGCCAAGGCTCCTGGTTAGGAGGATATTAACAGTAAACTTTTATATCAGGACTTCATTAGGATAGTATGGATGTACAGTAACTGTAGCAGGCCTAGACTCTTATCAGACCACTTCCAGAATGTTCCCTAGCACTGCTGTCCCTGACCCCTTCCCCAAATTCCTGGTCCTTCATTGGAGGGATGTATGCTGATTGGTTTATATCCCCTAAGAGCCAGGGCTCTTCTCTCATTGGCTTATTTACACGTAGGAATCAAACAATAGAGTTGGAAATCTAACTATAGTTGGCTCAACTGCTTTATCTTATGTAGGAGAGAATTTAGTCAGTTGAAACATTTTTCTATCCTGATTTCCCAGGGTAGTCAGACTACCTGGCTTTGCTCTTATCTTAATTCTATGACCTGAGCAAAGTTACGTAAGTTCTCTGGCTGGACTCTGCTTGCATAGTTGCCATGTCATTTCTTCTTGTCTTGCCCAGGCTTGGCTAGCTCAGACAGACATTCCATTCCTTGTCATATGGTATGGGTGATGTTTTTACTTTCTTTCCTCCATATCTGAGTCCAGTTTGGTTTCCACTCTTAGTTTCTGTTTAAAGACAAAGTGTTTCATCTTTTGTTTACTTTTTTGTACCTCAAGGAAATGGTTGGGGGTGGGGGGAGAAGCTTGGTTTCGACAAGTAAGATACAAGCTACATTAGAAAACCTTGGTCCTGCTCTCTTTGCCAAGTTTTTGTTTACTCTATCTAGGTGAGAATTATATCTCATTCCTCTAGGCCCATAGAAAGATATCCTCAGACTTCAGACAGTTTCCTTAAAAAAACAAAAAACAAAAGAAAAAAATAAAAAAAGAAAAACAACAAAAAATAAAACCAAAAATTAAACAAATAAATAAAGATAGTTTCCCTATTTTATTGAGTATCCCTAGAGTCTTTACTTTCATCAGAAAGAGTCAGCCACCTAGATCATTTTCCCTATTTCACCAGCCTTTCTTGCAGCCACTTTTAATAGTGCAGAGTGAGAAAATGAAAAATGTAAGGAGATTCACTAGGTTTGTTTCTCTACAAATTTGGGGACATTCATGTGAACCTCAGAATTTATCAGTATAGCTTGAGGTGGGTGGGTAGATGAGAGGGCAGTTAGGATGTAAGCCCATTCTTTCTTCTCTGCTTTGTTTCATAATATTATGTCTTTGTATCCCTGCCTGGGTTTTTTAAATTTTTCTTTTTTTAACTTTAGGGTATGCCCCTTCTTTTGTTGGTTGCTGTTTTGGTGAATTTTCTAGACTTTTTTTAAAATTTTCAAACAGGTGTTAAGGTAGAGAAAGTCTGTGATATAGCTGGCCACCTGAACATTTCAGACATCCCCCAAACATGAGAGTTTTCCTCCGCAACTGCTTAGCTTTTAATATGCTGATATAATCAAATGTTCTAGAGAATATTCCAAGTCCCTGAACCTGAGGATCCCCTTAACTCCTTTGCCTCTCATTATTGAGATGGGTTTTTTCTATAACTGGTTACCTCATTCATTGCATGAGTTTTTCTAATTTCATTGTCTGAAATTGATGTCAAATTCAACTTTTGGGATACTTGCTGTCAGATTGGTTCAACACAGGAGGGCAATGGGGACCTACAGATTTCCAAACATATATATACACAAATTTGCGTAAATATCAGAGGGTTCAGGGACTTCCTGACCATGGTCCAAGAACCCCAGGTGAAAATCCCTGATTGTGATAAATTATAGCTTTAGTTCTTAACTAAAGTGCTTAACTTAGAAAGGACTTTGGGAATTCATCCAGTAGTTTATGCTACTGCTTCAGACAAAGTAATTCTCAGCAAATGTAGTGTAAAAGAAAGTAATAATAAACTGAGTACTGGTTCTGGGTTTATAGCTAATTAACTGTGTGATCTTTGTCACTTTAATTTCTCAACCTTAGTTTTGTCATCTGTAAAATGAAGGGTTTGAAATAGATGTGCTCCAAAGTCTCTTTCATCCCTATAATTCTAATAATAATAATAATAAGACCATCCTAAACAGATAATAATTTCCTTTTAAACAGTCATAATGAAAAGTCCACGATCTCTGCAATTAACCTCTGCTCTGTTCTCTGTCTATGACAATTTTTATTATCAGAAATTTCTTCCTGATTTTTATCCTAAATCCCTCATACTTTGGGTCTTCTTTTATTTTATTTTTTTCTCAATTCTCTTAATATTCTTTTTATCTTCCTTACCTAAATCATTCCCGGACAGGTTAAGTCTTACTACCGAAACCTTAGAAAGGACTTCCATCAGTAAAAACCCTTTTTCCCACTTCTAAATTATTAATGCAGATGGTAAATGAGACCAGACATAGTACTAACACCCAGAGACATCCCATTAGATATTCAGAGAGATAAGAAGAGCTAAACTGTTGTAGTTGTAGTATCTGGTATTCCCTACTCTTCTGTTTTAGATTATACCCTTCTAAGCTTCATTCAGAGAGAACGCAATATGGCTAAAGATACCTTATTAAGAAAATAAAATAAAAGGTAAGTCATTTATCTGAATTTATGGCCCTACTCCATTTTAGGCATCAGCATTGGGTTGCCATACTCCTATATTCCCATAGAATCCTATTCAAAATACCTGCCCATCTGGAAAGTCAATAATTTTTTTCATTTCCTTGTATTTTTTTAAATGTGTTTTTAAATTCTAGAAGTAATAATTGTGCATATTTTGAAATTTTTAAATTGCATACAATATGCAATTAAAGCCTCTTTTTCCTCCCCATTCATTCCAACAACATTTCCCAGAGTTAATCGTGGTTAATCACAGTCTTCCAATAATTTTAAGATATATACATAGATATTGAACTGTGCAAACTGTTCCATACCTTGCTTTTTTCACTTAGGAATTTATTTTAGATATCTTTCCATGGCAGCATTTATTGTTCAATTTTATTCTATTTAATGGTTTACATAGTATTCTCCTGGGTCCTTGTATATCAGTCAGAATATTTTTGTCTTTAAGTAACAGAAAACTAAATTGGCATACATGATAAGGACCTTTATTATTTCTTACAATAAGAAGTCTAGAGTCAGGTTAATTGAACAGTTTGGTGATGTCATGAACATTCAGTCAAATTCCTTCCTCTGTTATTCTAAGATAAAGGCAAGAAACCTCATGTTCTCAACATGGCTGCAGCAGCTCTCGGCATTATTCATCATGCAGTAGCAACTAGAGACAATAAAAGGACTGTTCCTTCTAATGTGCCTCCTTTTTGAATTAAGGAACACTTGCAGGTCACATTGGTTAGGATTTAATTACATGTCCATGCTAAAAACAGACTTGGGCAAAGGAAATGAGACCACTCTGATTAGTTTAGCTCAGGGGTTAGCAAATCTGGCCCATTGACTGTTTTTGTATGGCCTGTGAGCTATGAGTTTTACATTCTTAAAGGTTGGAAAAAATTAAAAAATAATATTTTATGACATTAGAAAATTATATGAAATTCAAAGTTCAGTGTCTGTAAATAAAGTTTAGGTATTCTTAAAGGATGCTTTCAAAATACAACAGCAGAATTGAGTAGTTGGAACAGAGACCATATGGCTCACAAGGCCTGAAATATTTACTGTCTGTTCTTTTCCAGGAAAAGTGTACCAATCTCTGGCTTAGACTATCACCTGCAGCCAGGAAGTCCACCCCCATCATAAGACTACGTGGTCAGTAAGTAAGCACAAACAAAACTGGGGCTCTTCCCAGCAAGGATGAAGAGGGGAAAAGAATGGATAGGTAGTCGACAATGCCTGTTTTATGTTACCACATATTTTCTCTGGAAGTTTCAATCGGCTCTCTGAGAACAGATTCATCTTTAAATGTTGAGAGGTAACAGCAAGTCATGTCTCAGTATTGGAAAGTGAGTTTGTTTTCACACTGCTTAAAGTTAGACAGAAGGTTTGGTCTAAGGGTTAAATTGTTTTCTTGTTGTTTACTAAACAAGTCCCAATTAACATGACACACAAAAACTTCTGTGTCTGACTCCTGATTACCTCTCCAGCATGCCCTGCTACCTCAAGCATATGACTCTATTGCTCCTTCAATTATGAACACTTCAAATTCCCTAAATTTACCAAGACTTTTCCTGATTCTTTGCCTTTGTCCTTACTGTTATCTCTACTTGGAACATTCTTCCCTTTTGTCTACCTAGACAATTTCTTAGGTGTAACTTTAAGACATAACTCAAGTGTTATTTCCTCTGAAAAGCCTTATAGGACCACATCTGGGGCTCTGTCTACTTTTTTTTGTCTGTGTCTTTGTTCCCTAAAAAGCACAGCCTGAAATAAAGGCTTCCTCACATTCATTTATTTGGAGAAGTGATCCCAGGGAGCAAGAGTAAAACATGATAAGACACATTAATGAGCTGGTTATCATTATAGACAATGGGGACTTCCATTGTCTTCCAAGGAGCTTCCAAGGAGCTTCCAAGGAGCCAGAATTAGAAATGTTTGCTGAGTGAGACACAGAAGAAGGAATAATCTCATCCCCTGTTGATATGTGGTTGTACCAGAGTGTTCAGTCCCTCATACTTCCATGTTTGCACAATAGAGAAGCCCTAGGCTAAAGAGCAAAAGATACCTAGAGCAGCTATCAGTTGTCATCTTGGTTCAACTGGTAGCCATGGATATGAAATGGGCTGGAGAGGTCTGATATACTCCCCAGTGTAAATTATTCAGATCTGCTAGTAATCTTCATTGTATGTAGTCTGTCACCTTGCCTGCAAGGTGGTAGCTGACAGCCATCATACAGAAGATTTAATACAAGAGCATTAGAGGAATAAGCAACAGCTCCTTATACTGTAATTGTTCTCAAGGACATAACTGATATTCATTCTTTTTCTTCCACCACTACTTGACCCAGATTGTTTGCCTGGTGGGTTGCCTAATTCTTCATCCTGGAGGGGCTGGAGCCTTTAGTTGCTTTAGTCTTATTGGATAAAGGCTATTGTGAAGTAGCTGCCCTTGCTCCTTTTTACTAATGGTGATTCAGAAGAATCTATTCACCAGGTAACTGCATACCAGGCACCAAAGGCTATGTTGATATATTCTAATGCATATACTATGCATATACTATGTTGTTATATTCTAATGCTTCACACTGCAGCTGTGATCAGAGTTATTTTTAGGTTAAGTTTACAGTAGTCTACAATCATTTGCTATGATGAGCCTGGTTTCTATAGTGGCCAAATAGGATAAATAGGTGATTGAACAGGAATATGATATGTACCAGTATGTCTACATCCAGTAAGTCTTTGATGGTGACACTCATTCTTGTATTTCCTCTCAGGATGGTGTATTTTTTCTGATTCATTATTTTAGCCAGTGAAGGTGTAAGTTTCAGGGGCTTCCATTGATCCTTCCTGTTCTTACTAAACAAGTCAAGAAACCAAGGTAAGAGTTGTACCAGTTGCTAAGTATACCCATTTCAATTGTTCACTTGGCAACTGGATATAAGCAAAAGGTGGGTCTGTGATTCCATTAAACCACTGGAAAATGAACCTGGGCCATCTGATCTCTATGAACTTCCACTCCATCTGGAGGCTATGATTGTGCTTCTAGCTTCCTGGTGTTAGTATCAGCTCAGACTCTATATCCAACAAGCCTTGAAATGCCTGAATGTTCCCTTTTTCTCAGTGTACAGTTTCTCCATAAATGGGTTGTCTTGGTCCATTTTGTGTTGGTATTATCAATGGAAAAGAGCCAAACTCTGTAAAATAATTTTAAAGACGTTTATTCTGAGCCAAATTTGAGGACCATGACCTGGAGCCACTCCCAAGAAGCCTTGAGCAAGTGGACTGTTGTGGCTGGGTTACAGTTTGATTTTATACATTTTAGGAAGACAGGGATTATAAGTAAAGTTATAAATCAGTATGTGGGAGGCATACGTTGGTTTGGCCCAAAAAGGTGGGACATCTCGAAGTGGGGGGGCTTACAGGTTATAGGTGGGTTTAAAGATTCTTTGGCTTGTAATTGGTTAAAGACATGAAGCTTTGTCTAAAGGCTTGGAATGTTTTTACATAAGGAGCTGTTATCATAGATAAGCCACAGGACATAGATTTGGGGCCAATGGTTCTAAAGGAAATAGAGTCGCAAGAAATTCAGGATGGAATTTGGGGTTTGGGGAGTTATGAAGATGTACCAGAAGAAGATGACGTAACTATATTTGAATAAATGTAGATTGTTGTACTGTACTTAAAAAAAATAACACATACCCTGAAAATAAGCCCTACGGTGTCTTCTTGAGAATATATAAATATAAGACCCTGTCTTATTTTCGGGGAAACACGGTAATATGGTGAGAACTCACCCCTGATTCATAAGGGATCCACCTCCATGACCCAAACACCTCCCAATGGGCCCTACCTCTAACACTGGGGATCAAATTTCAACATGAGGTTTGGAGGGGCCAAATATCCAATATCCAAACCATAGTATGGATGTATATCCTTTTGGGGAATGATTGGGGAATATGTAGTATACATACTTGTGCTATTATTGCAGGGTCTTTACTCAGCTTCCCTTTCAAATGATGAGCTCTAGGTCTGAGAACTTGCTTAGATCTGTAAACTCAGTGAGAGGTTGCAATTTCCCATTGAGACAGCTGGCATCAGCCTTCTGCTCACCAGCTGTCAACATTTTCTCATTATACATATAGGTCAAATAATACCCTGGTGGATGTTCATTTAACGTGCCCCAAGAAACACTATGGTCTATTAGTTACTATCACAGAGCCCTGTGGGTGAAAGCATTCTGGTTGCCACTCTGGCCTTGCAGCCCATTATTGTAATTATGTACACTTTCCTTCTGTCAGTCAAGTGCTACCATCTGGGCTCTGCTATTTTGGATTCTTATCAATGTATTTGATATTAGGAAATCCAGCACCTCTTACTGTCAACTACAGTGGATAGCTGCCACTGAGCTTCTAGAAGATGCCAGTGGCATCACTGTATTTCCAGTGTATTTCTTACTACCTTGGAAATGGGTATGTCCTCTGAGTCCCTCCAAGGAATTTAGTCAAATGCTGGGTATTCAGGTCTCATGTCATAGATTTACTCTAACATTCTAACCTCCCTGAGCCTTCTGACCCCTTCCTTAAGGCAGTCAAGACACTTCTAGAATATCTCCCTCACTTGCAATAGGCCTTCATCCTGTCCAAGCTTCAAGGAGCCACCCCAGCAGATATTAGAACCAGGGCCATGTGTCCTTGCCATATTATGAAACTTCAAGTGTTTTCCAATGTCAACATGTTCTCTCCTGCCCACCTTTATATTCTGCCCTGCCTGGCCTAACACTTTTAAAACCCACTCCCGTACCGGGTAAATATTAGCCAGGTTTTACCATTCTTTGTTTATGTACGTGCTGTTGCCTCAACTGAGGGATTTGCAGGCTCTCCAGACAAGGGGACACTATTCTCCTTAAGCAAAGCAGAGGAAGATACTTGTGCCAACACTGAGTTCAGAAGAATCTGGGGATGGGAATTCTCAGGCGTTTTCACCTAAATGAAATACCAGCATAACAGATCTCAGGATTCCATTCTTTCCCAACCAGGGAGTTGCCTTTGGCACAGAAGACTTGTCAAAGCAGTGCATCCCATCTCCTTTGCAGCTGTGCTATCTCACAGTTCAGTTCTGGGGCTGGTTATCAGCACAGTTTGCGCTACAAATGCAGAAGGCAAGCATCTCTTTAAATACTGCCTTAGAGGCTTTCTGTTTTTCACAGCCTCATTCCAGTTGCAAGTTGGTAACTTGAACCGGTCACTTTTTTTTTTAAGTCTTAAAAAATGTTAATGTTTGAGTAATCTGAAGATGTGAAAGATACGTGGCAATTTTTTGTATGGTTATGGCAACAAAGGTCTGAAATTATGTCAAAATAAAAATTTTAAATTTTAGATAAGGAAATGGATATTTATTTATCTATATATATGAACATATACATATGTATGAATCTATCTATATCTGTCTATATCTACCTATCTATCTGGCACCTAGCATGATGCCTACTGCCATATAGTAAGTTGCCAATAAATGTTCTAGAAGTCAGGAGAGAAACGATCTGAAGCAAACCAAGGGCAGGTTTCTAGGTAATCTAGAACTTCCTTTTCCTGTGATGATAATTCAGAACACCCTGTTCAGAATTTGAGCTCTTTCACTCTAAGCTACCATATAATTTCCGAATGGAAACAATGCTTTAAAAATGTACATTGAATCAATGGACAAATAGGCAGCCATCAATAAAAATGAAAATACAAAGATTACATTCTTGAGTGAATGCAAATAAAATCATATAAAATGAAAAGGTAAAAAATTGTATGTACTCTGGAATTTACTACTGTGGTCACATGTAGAAAGAGAATGAAAATAGGCCAAGAAAAGATAGAAATAGTTGTTGAAGGAAAGAGAACAGAGATAGATTTCTCTGGAAATGGACTTAATAAATTTTCATTAACTAAAAATAATGAAAATGATGTCTTATTCATGCGTTTATTGCCAGTGGCCATCTCTTCTACCACGTGGGGAGAGCTGAGAAGGAAGCCCACCTGAGAAGGAAGCCCACACTCAGAAAAGCAGGTGAGAGCTGGAGGATAAGACAGAGCCCAATGAGTCAGCCCTGGACTCATTGATACTTGAAAATTGTTAATCGCTCAGCTTCCTTTTACATAAACTAGTGAATTTCTTTTTAGCCTGAACTAGTTTGAGTCAGATCCTGAGCTTGCAACTAAAACCCACCACTAACTGAAAAACAAAAACAGTTGGTCTGTCACACTCAGGATCTTCTCTGGAGATCTATTTAGCCTGAGTTTAAACAAAGGTAAATAGGTTTTCCACTTCATCTTTATAAATGGCATTCCAGTATTGAAACTCTCCCCACTACTAGTGATTTTCTCTTTGCATTTAACTACTGCCTCTTGGTTCTTTCACAGCTGCACCTGAGATCTGGGCCAATCCCAGCTTTTTCGTTTTGCACATGGCATAATCATTTTGCTTCTTACCTCTTTCTTATGTAACCTCTGAAAAGCTGCTTTCTGTGTTGTTGGCTTTAAGCCAACCCATCCTCTATGATTTTTATATTTTTGAGCTTTAAGGCTACAATAAACCATATTGTTGTGCAGCTTGTTAAAGAGGATGTGAATTTAAAGAGGATGCAGATCTCTGAGACTATAGCTCCTGGGTGTTAAGAATGACAGTGCAGACGCAGGTACACTACTGGCTCTGCACTGTGCAAAAGGGGAGGCTCCATGAGGGCCCCAGTGAACCAAATATCTTTTCTCATATCAAAAATCATTATTTCATTATATTAAATATTTGACCCTGGTGCCAATCTAATTCTAAATTGTCTCCTTTAAAAAGTTCAGGAGTCTTGATGTCAAATTCAAAACTATGTATACTGTTTCCCAGAAATTATCTGCAATGTAAAACAAATCTAGCCATAAAAAGAATACAGTCCAGAAAAAAATGTGGATCATTAATGAATATATGATAAGGTGCTAGATCTTACTCATGATTAAAGGAATACATATTAAAATAACAATATTATACTATGTTCTACTACCAGATTGGCAAAGATTTAAAGCAGATGCTCTCAGACACATGCTGCTAAGAGCACAGGTTGTCACAAGCTTTTTGGATGGCATTTTCATAGTATTTATCTAAATTTCAAATACATCTACTTTTTGACCCAGCAACTCCATTTCTAGAAATTTACCCTACAGATATATCACATAAGCATGCAGCATATTTCACAAAGTTATTTATTGCAGCAATGTTTGTAATAGTGAAAATCTAAAATAATTCTAATTGAGTTTTAATACAGAAACAGTTAAATATAGTATATCCATACTGTGAAATATCTATATGGAATGGGGGGATTGTTAAGTGGAGAAAGCTAGTTTTAAGATTGTGTGTGTGTGAGTGTGTGTTTTGCATAAGCTCATTTGTGGGGAAAAAATGCACATGCTTAAATATCTGTAATAACATATACAAAATGGTAGCAACTCCTGGGGAGTGAAATGGTAGCAACTCCTGGGGAGTAAGAAGAAAAAACAGGACAATTTCTTTTTATTTCTCAATTATTTCTATTTAAATAAACATATACCAGTTAATAAAATATTTTTTAAATTCAGTCACAATTTTGCATTGCTATGCAATCCATACAATAGAAAATGTAGTTAAACTCTGCTATAAAATTAATTGATAATTAAAGCTTACATGCCGCTCTCATAATAGGTGGTATTTTAAGATGATAATGAATTGAAGTATGAGAGAGAAGCACAGATAAAATCGTATAAAAGTGAAATGTGAAGGTTAATCACTTTTTAATCTATATAGACACTACTAATATGAATATAAATGAACTACTAAATTCTATTTTATGAGACCAAATTTATTGTATGTATTGTATTATATTTTAATAGACAATAGTAAAACTACTTCTATACCTTGTTTTCAAGTCCTTATTTTTTCCTATTGTCCTTCCATTGCCATCTTTGATAGGACAGTTGGAGCTATTTTGCAGGATCAGGGATATACAATTTTTCCCACTTCCTACCTCTGCCCTACAGGAAGCTCAGCCATATGGAGTAATGGACAGGGGCCCTGGTATTATGTACACTATGTCTGCAGAGGAAAGCATCATATGGTATAGTGGGGGCAGTTGTACTTCCCCCTGCTTTGTAAGCAGGGAAATAAGGAGGGTGTGAGTTGCCAGATTTTGCCTATGGTTAGAAGGTTGAGCTAAGTGTCCGCTGCTGTATCCCTAAAATGAGACTTGATATCTAACACAGGGAAGAGGGGGCAGGACACACTGCGATCCTGAGGAAAGATTGCTGGACCAACCATACCAAGCCACTGCTAAATGGGCGTGGGTTTAGCAATTATTAAAGTGTTTTCATGTCTGTCTTTCTACCAGGCTAAAAGCTCCTGGGGTGCAATTAACATAGTGATTGTCACATAGTAGGTACTCATTAAATATAGATTTGACTAAATGGATGGATCAATGAATGAATGACAGAAGAAAGACTCCTTAGAGACTTGTACAAACTCTGTAAATGAAGGGGGAGGAAAAAATATCCAGGTGACATGATGAGAAGGAATGACAGAAAACCATGCTAAGAAGAATTGTAATGGGAATCTTGAGCTGTCTTAATAGTATGGCACACTTGGTAGGCCTTCTTATCCTTGGGTAACATAGGGTAACCCAGAGAAATACACAATTCAAGTCAGGTAGCTTAAAGCCAAGATGAGGGGTGTCTAGATATTCCCCAAAACCAAGGGGAATTCCATTGTTCCTAGTAAAGGCAAACTTTAGAGAGTTCCACCCTTGGTAAGACTCCCTCAAAGTTTGCATAAGGCCATTTGTCTTCTCAGAATCCCTTTTTCCATACCAATTATTGTTTCTGTACCATCCACTTTCCTGAGCCACTGAGCCTCACTTCAACCCTAAAGGCATGTAATAGTTGAAGAAATTTCAAATGCCTAAGTACCTTCTGGCACACCCAGAGAACAGAGAGCTACTGCTGTTGCTACTAGTACAAATACTAATACTCTTATCACCCCTATTACCATCACCACCACAATCACTATCATTAGCGAAGAACGAAACTACCTAATAGTAACTTATAATCCTAAAACCTGTCTGGGATCCTGGCCAGTCAGGGTGGCATCTCTTCCTTTCCTCTTTTGGGTGTTAAACAGGAAAGGGTGGACAAAAGGGAGACATAGTTATAGCCATGTCTTTTTTTTTTTCTCAAGACAGAGTCTCACTCTATTGCCCGGGTTAGAGTGCCATGGCATCAGCCTAGCTCACAGCAACCTCAAACTCCTGGGGTCAAGCTATCATACTGCCTCAGCCCCCCAGGTAGCTGGGAATACAGGCATGTGCCACCAGGCCCGGCTAATTTATATATATATATATATATATATATATATATATATACACACATATATATTTCTTTAGATGTCCAGCTAATTTCTTTCTATTTTTTTAGTAGAGACAGGGTCTCGCTCTTGCTCAGGCTAGTCTCGAACTCCTGAGCTCAAACAATCCGCCCACCTGGGCCTCCCAGAGTGCTAGGATTACAGGCATGAGCCACCATGCCTGGCCTATAGCCAAGCCTATATCATTAAAAGTATATTAGGGAAAATTAGAGAATTGAGAGAAAATCTTTTGAAACCAGAGAAGTTCTAGGGCTTCAGAAATTCAAGCTGGAATTCAATACCTCCAGAATTTTCTCTCTCACCCTCTCATGTTTGCTTACTTCTGCTTGGCTTCATTCTCTCCTAGAACAGATGGACTTTTTCCACTGGCAGAAAACCTATTTGCCAGGAGGCTTGGGCATATATCATCCCAGTTATCTTTTCTAAAAGAGGGCATATTTTCGCAACTTCATTTTGAAAATTTCCAGGGAAAACTCTGAGTAACTTGTTATTTACTTATTCCTGGACCAAGCATTATAATCAAGAGGATGGATGGTTTACTGTGATCGGCCAGTCTATGTTGCATGTTGACTCATAGGCCAGGGCGTGGAGTACTATGACTGGCAGCTCCACAAAAACCACATGGGATGTATAGTGGGGCGATGCCCTTCTGAAGACATCAAACTTCACTGAAAAGAAATGCTTCAGATGTCCACAAAAGATAGATCAAAAATAGATACATAGATAGATAGTTAAGAAGCTGATTAATTAGATAACTATAGCAATGACAGAGAGATGCATTAGTGCTCAATATAGGGTCTAATATTCTCATTATTTTTTCCAAAAGATTTATTTTTGCTATTCTCTCCTGTTCATTTTTTCAAATATGTTATAAAATTGTTATCATAAACCAAAGAAATAGAAAACCCTGTTAACATCTTAATTAGAATGTATGATACCTACGAGTCATTTGGAAAGAATAGACATTTTTATAATGTTAAACTTCCTGTCGAAGTATATAGAATAGCTTTCCACTTACTCAAATTTTTTCAATCTCCTAAAAACTCTAGAAGTTTTTGTAGATATTTTATATAATATAGGTGAGAGATTGTTAGTATAATAGCTAGTACCAAAATAGTCTTCAATTAGGAAAATGCTTTAATAAGGTAGAGGTAGGGCCTCTACACACTGCTGTTCAGTCTGTGCACTGCACAACTCCAGGGGGCAGCATTTACATGGACTGCAGTGTAAGCAAGTCCCCTGGAGTTATGCACTGAGGCTGAGCTAAGAAAAAGGTGAAACTGTTCACAGGAGCGAAAGTAGTTAGAGGGGTGGCTAACTTGCTCTGCATGAGAACATTCGAAAAGTTTATCTCTTGAATAAGAACAGAAGACAAAAAAAGTATCAGAAACATGGCAGGGCAAAAAGAAAAGCCTTTGTGATAGTAGAAGTGGGTGAAGTGGCCAGTGGGAAAACCTTGGTGGGATGAACAAGGAACAGGAATGTTTTACAGTTTTCTGTTATTCGAAATGGGATATACAGTTTCCTATCTTCTGCAAAATTTCTGCTACTTGATAAGAGTCTTTCTACTCAAAGTTAATTTGGGATGAGAGAGGGGAACAGAAAGCATGGGCTAGGATCCAGCGTGGGTCAATGTCACAGCAGAGATAAAGGAAAATACACAATCATGCAGAGCATAAAACAAAATTCAGGCCATGGGAATGAGGATTTGAGCCAATTATATCTGGAACTCCAGATTCCAGGGTGAACGGACCCCTGCTGATGCCTAAACTGAATTCATAACGACTCCTAGGAGGATTGAATACATTACTTTTGGGTTTTCTTTTTGTCCTTAGAAAGGGGACCTTATTTTCTATAAGATTTTTCTGCCAATTTTTTTAGATTACAGAAGTCTGTCTGTCTCTCTCTATAAGGGTGTGTGAAATATATATGAAACATATATGCACATACATGAAGTAAAGAGTATAAAAAAGATCCATTGGGTCTTTCAGTACTTTTTATTCCCTTCTGATAATCTGGCTTTTATCTGATAGCATCTCCCTTTAGACCAAAGAATTTCTTTTAGCATTTCTTGTAGTTTTGGTCAACTATCAACAAATTATTATCTCATTTTTTTTTATCTGAAAATATCTTTATTTTGTATTTCTTTTTGAGGAAACATTTTGGTGTATTCTAGGTTGGCTTTTTATTTCTTTCAGTACTTTAAAGATGTAGTTTGACTATAATATACATATGTGTGATTTCTTTATATATTTATCTTGCTTGTGGTTGACTGAGCTTCTTGATGTGAGTTGATGTCTTTCAAAATTTTTGAAAAGTTATTAGAAACTCTCCCACTCCCCCATCTATCCTTCTTGAGCTCCAGTTACATGTTTTAGGGCAATTGGTATTACTCCCCAAAGTCTTGGATGTTGTAGTCTTTTTATTTTAATCTCTCCTTTCTCTTTGTGTTTTAATTTGGTAATGTCTAATATCTACTGACTTTTCTAGATCCTTTTCAGTAATCTTTGACACAACTGTGCCAAGATTCCTGTTAAGCCCATGAAATGAATTCTTTGTCTCTGATATCATATTTTTCATTTCTAGCATTTCATTTTTTTGATGTTCATTTCTTTGCTGAAATTTCCAGCTCACATATGTTGTCAACTTTTTAAATCTTATACATAAATATACAAACACACACATACATATTTTGTATCTTATATTTATGTATCTGTCTAATCTATGCATCAGAGGCCTCTCTGGCTGGCTTACTTGAAGATGACAATCCACTTGCTGTCCATGAAAAAGGGTAGCACATAGGTCCAAAGGCATTCGGTGGTGTTGCCACACACATGGAGAAAGTGCTTAAAGTCAGCCATGAAGGAAAACATTTTATTTTCAAGTAAGAAAAACAAAAGTCCTTTTTCTTTTGTTGGCAGTTTTGTTGGCATGAGATACTAGAGAGAGATTATGGTGTAGTGTTTAAGTGGATAGAGTTTGGATTCAGGCAAACTGGAGTTGAATTTCTGCCACTTAGAAGTCCCGCAGTCTTGAGAGACTTAAGTATTCTCCAAGTCCCAGCTTCTTACCTGTACAATATGGGTAGTTATAAAAAACCTCCGCCATGGGGTTTCTAGGAGATGTGAATGTGCTCACACACAGGCAGTGCAGTAGCTAGCCCAGTGGACATTCAGTTCACGCTAGCTATTTTCTTTCCCTTATACCCTGCCTCGCCCCTGTCCTCTTCCCTCCAGGCTGAGACTCAGAAGAACAGGGAACCAGTTTTGTCTTGATTACTAATATATTTCTAATGTCCATCTCATTGCGAGCACTCAATAAATGGCTTTTAAAAGAGTAAACTGATAAAGCTCTTCTCTGAGTTAGGCAATCCAAAAGGTTGGGCTCTCCAAGAATCAGACTTGCCTTAAATGACACTTTCATATGCTAGCCAGAAAAGGGAGTGTTTTACCAAATACATTAGCCTTCAGAAGACTCTAAAAATGATAGTGAAATTCCTGGCTCATGCATAGGTACTTGAGAGAAATTTTTCAAGGCTACATGGGGGCAAAGAAGAGGTAAGTTAATTTTATCAACACATAGAAGTAATAATTTTTGAACACTCCCTTCATTCACAAGTGAGAATGAGAATCACCATAAGTCTTGCCTAAAGGTACAGGACACATGTGCTGCTTCAGCCTGAAATGGTCCTCATGAAGGGTCATCAAGAAAGTCAACCAAGTGTTCCTCAGTTTATCTTTGGATACAGCAAGGCTCATCCTTGCCTGGAAAGTAAGTCTAATGCTATGAATACAAATGCTGAAGAATCAAGAGATACTTATTTCTTGATCCCACTAACATAAAGCAATTAGAAGTATGCCTCTTTGTCCTCTTTGTTTCATAAGGATTTCTAAGAAACATTTGAGGGAATGTAGAGTATGTGCTCACTGGTAGAGGAGGAGTTAGTCATTTTATAATATGCTTAAAAATCACTTTATTTTTAGAATGTTCCCGTTTGTCATTGACATCTTAATGTACTGTAATTTGAATTTTTGCATGTTGAGTGAGCAGAGCACAAGCACTTCACAACAGTGAGAATAATTGCTACTTAACTGTGCTATAAATCAACATATAATGCAAGGATGCACAGTAACAGTGCAGAACATTTACTGTACTTTAATAGCAATAAAAAATGGTTAAAAAACCAAAAGGCTGCTAAATGGGATATTAATTTTATTTTCACAGAAAAAGGCCAGGAAAAAAAAAATGAAAAAAATGGAATACTCATTCTATGTATATTCTCTAGTTCTTTATTCATTAACTATTTATTAATGTGATACTCTAAATAGTAAATGCCATGACTTTAAAGATGTATGAAGATGTATGTGTATAAACCTCAAACTTACTTTTAGACAATCTTAGGGAGGATATACTTTCATATGTATATGTATAAACCAAAATTTAAAGGAAAACTGTAATCATATTGTTTCTAACTTTGAAAATCTCTACATGTTTTTAAAAACAATTTTGTGTGCAGTTGAACTCTTTCAAATATAATGGGAGAGTGCTAAAATACAAGGAAAAGAGATTTCTTAGTACCTAAGACCTGATTAGAACTAGAAACTTCCAAAAGTTAGAGGGAAAAAGGGGGTAGAGTGTTAGATGAGGTGATTTTCCATAATTTCTAAGTCCAAAGCTTAGCAGTTCATAGATAAAATGTTTAAAATAAATACATATTTTCTCAGGATGGACTTTTCTTTCTTCTGTCATCCCTGTGGAGTCTGGAATACTAGATCATGTTAAGATACACAGACAAATGCTTTCTTAACATAAATAATGGAAAGGAGGCTAATCTAGATCAGGGGTCCTCAAACTTTTTAAACAGGTGGCCAGTTCACTGTCCCTCAGACTGTTGGAAAGCCATTGGAGAGTGCGGCGCACATTCCACATTCCACACATGCGCACTGTGGGCCCAGGGTGAGTCAGCTGCTAAGCAGGACAGGGAGCAGTGGCAAAAACACTCATTGGGCTGGATAAATGTCCTTGGCAGGCCGCAAGTGGCCCTCCAGCCGTAGTTAGAGAACACCTGATCTAGATAATGGAAAGTCTTGATTATTTTGTAGATAATCTCTGAAGGCACTCAACGTAGAATCTTCATTGGCCTCTTCCCAGAACCTTTGGTGGCACTAAATAATGTCACTTAGTTTCCAGCTTCTTCAGTTTTCTGTGTCATAATGGTTACCATCATGGTAACAAAATAGCTGCCTCAGCTGCAAACACCACATCATCATGCTCAAAAAGCAAGCAAGAAAGAAGGGCTAAGAGCTTCTCCTCATGAATCTCTCTTTTTATCAAGAAGGAAAATATTTTCCAGAAGTTGCTTAGCTGACTTCTCTTTTGTCTTTTATCTCAATGGCCACAACCATTTCACCCACCTCCCATAAACTAATCACAACAAAAGGGAATGAATGTATCCATTGAATTAGAACACTCAAAATGTGTCCCCTGGGGCTAAGGGAGGGACCCACTTTCCCTGACTATATTGTTACCAAATCTTTGAACAATATTGGATTTTTGTTAGCAAGGACTAAGGGCTAGATGATTGTGTGGTCAGAAATCAATAATGCCTACCACAATACAAAGGCTGGTATATACATCTGAATGTCAATTTATTTGTTTACATGGAGAAATATTATTGCTCCTCCCCACCCTCACCTCCCCAAAAAAACAAAACTGGGCACTTGAGTTCTCTGGCCAACATATTCTTTCCTTATTAAAAACAAAATTCAAGGGAAGTATTATGGTTTGAAACTGTCTGCCAAAAGACATACATTGAACGCTTAATCCTTAATGCAACAGTGTTGGGAGGTGGAGCCTTTTGGGAGGTGTTTAGGTCGTGAGGACCCCACCCACCCTAATGAATGGATCAATGCCAATTATAAAAGGGCTTGGGGCTGCAGGTTTACTCTCTCTCTCTCTTATCCCCTCCCCTGCCCCCTCCCACTCTTGTCGTCTTCTCTCTTTCCTTCTCTCACCCTCTCACATTCCACCATGGGCTGATGCAAGGAGGCAGCAAGAAATCCCCCACCAAATGCTGGCATCGTGGTATTGGACTTCCCAGCCTACAGAAGTATGAGAAATAAATTTCTTTTCTTTTTCTTTTTTTTTTTTTGCGACAGAGTCTCGCTTTGTTGCCCAGGCTAGAGTGAGTGCCGCGGTGTCAGCCTAGCTCACAGCAACCTCAAACTCCTGGGCTCAAGCAATCCTGCTGCCTCAGCCTCCTGAGTAGCTGGGACTACAAGCATGTGCCACCATGCTTGGCTGATTTTTTCTGCATATATTAGTTGGCCAATTAATTTCTTTCTATTTTATAGTAGAGATGGGGTCTCGCTCTTGCTCAGGCTGGTTTCGAACTCCTGACCTTGAGCAATCCACCCGCCTCCGCCTCCCAGAGTGCTAGGATTACAGGCGCAAGCGACCCTGCCCGGCCCAAATTTCTTTACTAATTACAGAGTCTTTGGTATTCTGTTATAGCAACACAAAACGGATGAAGACAGAAAGTTAAATTATAATGAGAAAGCTGCTAGGTGAGTGAAGAATCAGACCTGGAGAAGCAATTATTTCTCTGTGTTCAGGTTGTCTCTTCTGCCTGCAGTGTCTTTCCCTTTTTTAACTCCCACATGTCCTTGACAATTCAGCTTAAGCCTCATCTCCTCTGGAAAGCTTTCTTTGTCATGTCCTCCCTCCCCACCTGCACTTCCCACCCCTAAGCTGAGTTACTTGCTTTTCTTCTGCATTAACCATGGCACACTGTGCATAACTGTATCATTACACCTACTCCATTGTATTGCAGTTACCACTTATGAATCTTTTCCAATAAATCTGAGTTCCTTAGAAACAGAAACTGGGCAACCTTGTGTCTGTAGTCTTAGTGGTGAGCACAGCACAAGGCTCAATATATGGCTATCAAAGGATAGAAATTTGGGACAGACAGAGCAATGAGTCATCCCCCACCTCCCAAGATGTCTACATGCTAATCCTTGAAACCTGTCATGATGGCTAATTTTATGTGTCAAACTGGAGAGTGTTTTTGAATGAGATTGACATTTAAATCATGGAACACTGAGTAAAGCAGATTGCCCTCTATAGTGTGAATGGGCCTCATCCAATCAGCTGAAGGCATGAATAGAACAAAAAGACTGGTTTTCTCAAGCAAGAGGGAATTCTTCAGCCTTTGGATTTCACCTGTACCATTGGCTCTCCTAAGTCTCTGCCTGATGGTCTTTGGACTGGAACTGCACCATTGCTTTCCTGGGTCTAGATCCTGCCTGCTCACACTGCAGATTTTGAATTTGCCAGCCTCCATAATCACATTAGCCAATTTCGCTCTCAGTGCATATCTCTCTCTCTCTCTCTCTCTCTCTCTCTCTCTCTCTCTCTCTCTCTCTCTCTCTCTCTCTCTCTCTGTCATCTCTATCCATCTCTATCTCTCTCTCCCCCTTTATAGCCACCCCTTATTTATATATATACTGTTAGTTCTGTTTTCTGGAGAACCATGACAAACACATTTGTGAATACATTATCTTACATGGCAAAAGGGAGTTTGCTGGTATGATTAAGTTAAGGATCTTGAGATGGGAAGATCATCTGGAATTATCCAGTAGGCCCAATGTAATCACAAGGACCCTTATCAGAGGAAAGCAGACATGTCAGAGGCAGAGATGATTGAGGGCAGAAGTGAGGGTCCTCATGGTATGACTGCTTGCTGGGAGCTACAAATCAAGGATAGCATTGAAAAGCTGGAAAAAGCAAGAAAACAGATAGAGCCTCCAGAAGGAATGCAGCCCTCATAACACCTTAATTTTAGCCCAGTAACACTTGTTTTGGATTTCTGATTTCCAGAACTATAAGATAATAAATTTATATGGTTTTAAGCTAGTAAATTTGTGATATTTTATTATGGTAGCAATAGGAAACTAATACGATATTCAAGAAATATTTCTTGGTTGACAAAATCACTTAAGTGACAAAATCACTTTAATGCATTATGGTATTATAATAATAGCTAGCATTTATTTATTGCTTGCTATAATATGTAGTAGGAATTTTTACACATTGAGTCTTGATCCTCATAGCCAAATCCTTGATCAAGATATAATTATACCCATTTACAGATGAGCAAACTGAAATTCAAAAAGATTGCTTAATTTTGTGAAAGTATCATGCCAGTAACTGCTATAGCAGGTATCGTAAACTGAACCACATTGTTTTGTCTTTTCTTTTTCTTAATCTAGGAGAGGCATATTCTTCTCAATTCCAGTGCTCCCAAGGTATCCTAAGACAGGCAGCTCTCCAATACGACACAGGAATAGCCAATGGTAGCACCAAAGGATGTCTTGAGGAGCCATTACCCTCTCCCAAATCTCCTTCATCACCCCTAAAGTAACCTAAATAACTGTAAAATTGAAATGAAATCATTGTGCTTATTTGCAAATGCAGTTTCAAAATAGACTCCTAGATCTGCGTGGTGTGGGGGATTGTCTCCCATAGGTCCCTCCCACAGAACATTCTGGAGCTGCCCAACAGGCCCCTGCAGACTGGATCCCTTTGTGCACTCTCTGTGGACTGAGACAAACTAAATACTGGGCACCTGGCTTGCCTTTATTGTCATATTTGTACATGTATATTAATCCCTATCTTTTGAAAATATTAACGCAATCAATTAGACCCTACCCAGGGTTTCCTCAGGCAATGAGGCAGTCTTTAAAAGATGATTTTGCATATGTATAAGTGTGTTTCTTATAGATCTTAAAAATTTATAATTAACTGACAACCCTATTTCCAAGTTTATGAGCTTCACTTCATTATTGCCCTAATGTATTAGCTATACACTAATTACGTAAACATCTGAGCATTTATTTAGAAAATCTTTTTAATGAGCAAGGACTTATAAAGTCATTGCATTATAAAATACCGATTGAAATGATTCAAAAACTGTAAAAACACTGCTCAATGTAAGTAGATGTGGTCAGAGATTTATTTTGAGTAATCATGGCTTCATGTAGAAAGTCCACTGGGAAATATTTTAAATAATAATATTGATCACTTTTCTATACCTATGGCTAAAATAGAAAGATCAGTTTTCTTTCTTTGCTTTTTTTAAGAAGAAAAGTCATAATTTTATTCTTTTATCTTAGAGACTAAATTATTTTATAGCTGAAATTTGAAAGAATTGTCTGAATGTAATTATTTGTCTAATTGAATGCTACTTTTTAAAGAACATAACAATTAGAAAAGATTATGGTTAAAACATTTCTAATACGGATAGTTTAGAGTTTGTCTGTATAAAACCAATGTGGGTGGACTTGTCACCACTACCCATGAATTCACACTTGGAGAATTCTTTTAAAATCTGAGAACTATGCATTGCCAACCACATAGAGTTTACTTAGTGTACTCATGTAAAGTATCTTTACCAATCTTTTTGTTAAATACATTAATTAACTTCCTTTAAAATGTTAAGTAGAACAATAAGGAAATTTGTAATCAGCAACAGTTCTAATCACAAACATACTTTACAGCAGGAGCAAAATTTTTTGGAAGAAATTAATTACAGTAGAGATTTCTTTTAAATGCTTATTTGGAATAAATGTTAAATGCAAAAACTACATAGTGTAAAGCTTCAAAAATAAGTAAAAGCCAAAATCCTCCTGATGAACTTTCATCTTTTCTCTGCCAAACAGTTTTCCACCTCTACTCCTTCTTTTCCCTGATTAGTGCTTCCTTTTATCAAATCATTTACTGAAGTGTTGTCCCAGCTACTTGGGAGGCTGAGGTGGAAGGATTGATTGAGCCCAGGAGTTTGAGACCAGCCTGGGCAACACAGCAAGACCCTGTCTCCAAAACAAAAATAAGAAATCATTTACTGAGTTCTGCCAATTCTATACCCTTAGTATTTCCAATGGAGTAGCTCCCTCTCTACTGTGGCTCTTTTAATTGTGGCCACCATCATCTCTTGGCTTAGTTTATGGAAACAGCCTTATAAATGGTTTCTCAGTTTCTTTGCCTCTAACCTCCACTACCAACCTCCTACCTATAATCATGCTTTAAAATTCCCATAGACTGGAGGGGCATGGTGGCTCACGCCTGTAATCCTAGCACTCTGGGAGGCTGAGGTGGGAGGATTGCTCGAGGTCAGGCGTTCAACACCAGCCTGAGCAAGAGTGAGACCCCATCTCTACTAAAAATACAAAGAAATTAGCTGGACAACTACAAATATATAGAGAAAATTAGCTGGGCATAGTAGTGCATGCCTGTAGTCCCAGCTACTCGGGAGGCTGAGGCAGGAGAATTGCTTGAGCCCAGGAGTTTGAGGTTGCTGTGAGCTAGGCTGATGCCACAGCACTCTAGCCCGGGCAACAAAGCAAGACTCTGTCTCAAAAAAGTTAAAATTAAAATTCCCATAGACCAACTATTATGAAATGAAAATCTAATCATGCCACGCTGCTGCTTAGGTCTCCAATTGTATGGTCACTTACTACAAAATTGAAGGGCAATGACTAAAGCTTTTTTTTTTTTTTTAATCTTTATATTCTCATTGCCAGCTCAGTGTTTAGAAGACAGTAGATATTGAATGAATATGTGTTAAGGAGTTTCTGGCCTAGTTCTGCAGAGTAAAAACTATGCTCTCACTCTATTGAAGCTTAAATGAAGCCGACAAGCTTCTTAAATTCCCCATCAGCTCTCAGACTCATCCTTGAGCTTGTTTTCTAGACCTTCAATAGCACTCACCTTCTGGCACTGTGACACTATGGTTTCATGGCTTGTATAACTCAAGGACTTTGAGTTATACCAAATGTTAAGTGAGACAAAGGCTACTTCCCAGAGTTACTACCTGGGGGAGCCTCTCCCCACCAGCACCTGAAAACCAACCTTTAAGTTGCATGAGTAAATTGCATATATTAGTATATGCACTTAGTATATTTTATTTTAATCACTAAAATTCATTTTTGCTATTCTGAGATAAAGAAACAGTATTTTAAGTATACTTGTGAACCCCCAGAAAGTTATTTTAACATTTAGCATCTGCATAAATAAACAAATATATACTATTACATTGGAGATGTTTTTAAATTTTAAGGCAAGCTTTCCTAGTAATTTTGATTACAGCTCTAAGCTACTTAAACATTCAGATGTTTCCTGAGCCTCTTATCATTAACAATTCTCCTTTTATGGCCTCTTTAAGTAGTCCAATAAAAATACATATTATGAATTTGATAGTACTTAGTTCCATCATGAAAAAAATTTCATTACTTGACATTGGGATTCACCAGATGAAAGTGACATTGAACATAATTTAAATGATGAGATAAGTAAGTTAAGTCATTAATAAGGATAGAGAAATTATATACTTAGCATCTTTGACTATATTATCACTAAATGGTTATTACTTTTGAAATAACTCATATATTAAACCATACTTCCATCCATCCATTCATGCATTTTTTTGCTGAAAATTTCCTCTTGAATCATTTTACAAATTATTTCTTGAGAATCTACTATGTGCTAGGTTCTGTTCAAGGCAGCAGGGACACAAGAGCCTGGTAGATAGTAGGTGACATCTCTCCCTTGATGGTGTTCATATTCACTGAGCAGAGACAAACAGGAAACAAGGAAGCAGAGTGTAGAATAATATAGCTTTAGAAATTGCCAACTACTATAAAATAAATAAAATGTGGCAATGGGATAAAGTGATGGGGGAGAGATGCCAACTTCAGTTAGGGCGATTCTGGAAAATCCTCTCTGACAAAATACAGGATTTCAATAATGAGATTTCAACTATGAGAAGGAGCCACAGGAAGATCTGAAGGAAGAGTGACCTACACGAGGTAGACAAGAGTCCTGATATGGGAATAAATAGGCACATTCTAGGAAAAAAAAAGACCAGTGTGATAAATGATAATATAATGGCTCTCTTGTAGCTGGACAAGAGATAAGGATGGCTTGAACTAAGGTTTTAACACTGAAGATGTTAAGTGATTGAATTTGTTAGATATTTTGGAGATCCAACCAACGAGACTTATTATAGCACATGGGGTATGAGGGAAAGAGAGGGTCCCGGGTTTTTTGACTTAAATAACTGGGTGGATGGTTAACTGAGATGGAGAATACTAGGGGGAGTTCTTTTTGGAATTTGTTATTTGTTCTATTTGGAATCTGAGAAATATATAATATATGCAAGAAACAATGTCAAGTAGGAAGGAGAATATTTGAGTATGGAACTCTAAACAGGCCAGAAGTGGAGATTTCACGAAACGTTTCTCTGCTCCAGGCTATTTTCTTCTATATCAACTCAACGTTCAAGAAAACTGCAGCCACCAGCACCCGCACCACATAGCTACAAGGCCTAAGAACAGAGAATACCTGTGTCAACATGATTTCGTTATTAGTTCCAGGAAAATTTGTCCAGAGAAGGTAAGATCATAAGCCAATAAATAATTTCACTGTTTGCTTTGGGAAATCCCTGCAAATCAAATTATCTGAAAGAAGTCTGCTTACCTGGACAAAACTTTCTTATCAAATCATGGTCTATTTATCAAAACTCACTTTAAGATTCTCACTTCACTATGTCTATCAACCCTAAACTATTTTTTTTTGTTTGTTTAAAATTTATAAATATTTTATTTATACTCTCAATTTTTTTTTATTTCGGCATATTATGGGGGTACAGATTTTAAGGTTTCAATAAATGCCCATTTCCCCCCCTCCCCCAACCCTAAACTATTATGTCACAAACTTGCCCAATCCCAATCTTTCCCCCACTTTTCAACATCTGCCATAAACCCCTTAAGCCAAGATTCCCCAGATCTTATATAATTCTGACTCCTCCCTGTTGGTTCCATGGAGGTACTATTCTCCCTGACTGCAGTGACTTCTAGTAAACCCAGTTTTGCTTTGCTAAGTTTGTCTGGTTGTATTTCGGGCAGTTAAACATTCTTTACTATTTTCTTTCCTGTCCTTATACTATTTGTCCTGCAAATAATTACCTAATTGCGAGTTCTGAAACTCGCAATTAGTGGAATGAAATTTCTAAAGTTGGAAGGAACCATAAACATCTATTCTAATCAGTTTATTTTATAAATGGGAAAACTGAAGCCAACTGTGACTTGTCTAGTGTCACAGTTAGTTAGTAGTGACTGGATCATAAAGACTCTAAGTCCCAGTTTGCTACTCTTTATGGAAGAATACACCTGCTCATGTTGAGTAAGATGATTATTTATTTATTTAAGATAGAGTCTTGCTCTGTTGCCCGGGCTAGAGTGCCGTGGTGTCAGCCTAGCTCACAGCAACCTCAAACTCCTGGACTCAAGCGATCCTTCTGCCTCAGCCTCCTGAGTAGCTGGGACTACAGGCATGCGCCACTATGCCCAGCTAATTTTTTCTATATATTTTTAGTTGTTTAGCTAATTTCTTTCTATTTTTAGTAGAGATGGGGTCTCACTCTTGCTCAGGCTGGTCTCAAACTCCTGAGCTCAAAGGATCCTCCTGCCTCGGCCTCCCAGAGTGCTAGGATTACAGGCCTGAGCCACTGCACCTGGCCTATTTTTATTTTATTATCTACAAGTTTCCTAGCAGGAGAGAGAGCAATCTGACTATTTTTGTTTTTGTTTGTGGTTGTGATGCTTTTTTACTACTTGCCAGGCTGACTTAGACATTAAGCATATGTATTCATAGAGATGTCAGAAAATTTTGATTTACATTTACCAAAAATCAAATATTGAAAGTTTACTAATCAGCAGAAAGATATAGAAACATCAACTGTCAAACCATGCTGGCTGGGCACAGTGGGTCATGCCTATAATCCTAGCACTCTGGGAGGCCGAGGCAGGCGCATTGTTGAGCTCAGGAGTTCTAGACCAACCTGAGCAAGAGCGAGACCCGTCTCTACCATAAATAGAAAAAATTAGCTGGGCATGGTGGTGCATGCCTGTAGTCCCAGCTACTCGGGAGACTGAGGCAGAAGGATTGCTTGAGCCCAGGAGATTGAGGTTGCTGTGAGCTAGGCTAACACCATGGAACTCTAGCCCAGGCAACAGAGTGAAACTCTGTCTCAAAAAATACCCTATGCAATTCCTGATGTATTATAGCTGCAGTTTTCTCCTAATCTAAATATAGAGAAAAAGAAACAAACAAAATTTCCCCACCAACTCACCAAGTTATACATTCCTTTGCAAAGGGCAAGATTTGCCACGTGAAATACAAGAAGTTAGAATCTCTTTGAATATCCTAAATATAGAGATTCTACATATAAATATAAAATAAAAAATAAATATAGAGAAAACAGAAATACACAAATTTGATATGGGTGGATCTTCTCATTTTAACTCATATCTGATAAACATTGTGGAAACATCTCAAACATTTTTTGCAAGAACACTTGTAACAATGCAGTGGATACCTACAGTATTCTCTGCTCCTTTCCCTTTATTCCAGAAATTGTCACTGCTGACTTCATCTATATTATGAATACTCTGCAACTCAGTGCCCTAGCCATAAGCAACTGGACCACAGGTGGGCACCTGGCCCACTTTGGGCCAATGGGCCAATGAACTGGAGACCAAGAGAGCTAATTCAGCTTCTCAGTGACTGGATTATAAATGTATAAAGCTCAGGACTTGCTGTTAGATGTGTTCTGCCATTTGGAGCAAAGAGCCAAGGAGGTCACATTTTTGCTCGAATGTTCTGCAGTGCCTCTGAGCCACAGGATTAAGGATGTATGAAGCTTGTCAAGCCAATCTTTCCTTACCTATTCTAATTACCAATTTAATACTAGACACACCACACAAAAGAATAAAGAAATAAAAGAGGGAAAGAAAAAGGGAAAGAGTAGAAGCACTACCAAATACCTGCCTTATCCTGCATCCCCTGGAACCGAGGGAGTAAAGTATCATTTGCACATTCTTTGTTAGGATGAATGGACTGGCAAAAGATGTAAGGTTAGGCACCTCTTCTTTGATCCTCACCAAGGCTTCTGTATAGGGCGCAGAGGTTAGGTTGCTTTTTGGGACATCATCAGAAAAGGAAGACTATAGCATACCAACTGTAAGTGTTAGAGCAGGTGGTCAGTTAGGTATGAGCAAGGGAGGAGGGAATGGAAACATTAGTCAACTGGCTAGAACAAACAGCCCTTGAACAAACAGTCTTAAGAAAAGAGCCATTCATTCCCCAGTGTTGCACAGGTACAAAAGGACCTTTCCCCCACTATATCGCAAGTGCAATAAGTTAACACTGTGGTTTTGACCCCTTGTGGGAAAAACAGGGGAACTATGAATAAGAACATAATGAACACTGACCGCCCAGCCTTCTTTGACTCCAACAAAGAAAAATAGCAACCACTCGGGGTGCAGGGCAGTTTCTCTTTCCAAGTCTGCCCACTCCCCTTCCGGGGAGTGTACTTTTGCTTCTGCACAAGCCTGTCCTCAGCCAGTCCACTTTCACTCAGTAAACTTGCCACCATCACTCGGTTGTGTGCATGTCCTGAAATTCCTTTCTGTGATGTAAGCAAGAACCTGTACACCGGTGACATAAGCATCCATCCCATTTCTGCCCAAATCAATGATCAAAACTCTATCCTCATGCACTGTCTTCACTATATTCTTCTCATCAAAAGCAGGGATTTTCACTTCATCATCTGACACCTCCCAACTCCACAGCCCTCACAAGCAAAAGATATATTTATTTCCAAGATCTACTCCTTAGAAACTACTTTATTTTGCTATGAGAATAGTGTTTGGTAATACTGAGAGCCAAAACATTCTTGTGGATAAGACCGGTACAAGACTTAATTTTGATTAAATAAAATAAAGCCAGGTATAGTGGCTCACATCTGTAATTCCAGCACTTTGGGAGGCGGAAGTGGGAGGATCACTAGAGGCTAGGAGTTCTAGATCAGCCTGGGCAACATAGTGAGATCCTATCTCTCTAAAAAAAAAAAAATTTAGCTGGGTGTGGTGGTGCATGTCTGTAGTCCTTGGGAGGCTGAGGCAGGAGAATGACTTGAGTCCAGGAGTTTAATGTTCCAGTGAGCTGTGATTGCACCACTAGGCTCCAGCCCGGAAACGGAGCGAGATCCTATCTCTCTCTATAAATAAATAAACAAACAAATAAGAAAGACTTGTAGCTGATAAATAAATTTGATACTAATTCTTTTTTCCTCCTCCCCAAACAATAAATCTTTAAGCAATTCTCTATATGCTGAATTAGTAGACCTCCTTATAACTATCAAACCATTGCCATAGTATTAATATTCTGTACAATTTTAATGTAATATAGTAACTAATTTGATACAAGTAAACATGATGTTCTATAAAAGCACAGAGGAGGGACTTTCAGACTGGATTAAGCCTGGATTTGGATTTTCCGGAAGAAAAGACCTGAGTCTGCAAGAATGAGCAGGAATGAGCCAGGAAGAAATCACAAGTATGTTGTAACTACAGCATATACCAAACTTGAGCAAGGCAGTGAACACTGTGGAAAGTGCCTTAGAGGAAAAGGTGCAGGATGGGGAATTGTGAGAGATGAGGGTAAGAGGAAGACAATGGGGTCATCTCATGAAGAACCTCATGCGCGGTCCTAAAGATTTAGATGTTTGTCCCATAAGGATTGTTGAGAGATTCATTTAATGCCTTAATTGGGTTCCCTGGAAATAGAATTTGAGACAGAAAATTGTTTGCATCAAGTCTGTTGGAGAGTGTTCTTGAGGAATACATCTGGAAGGGAGGCAGGTTTGGGCAAAAGATGCTGACCTGCAATGCAGTTGCCCCCAAGACTCAGTTGATCCTAAAAGGACCTGTGGAGCTGAAATGACATTTAGAGTTGTTCCAATTAAGGCAATGGGGTGGAACCCTTGTATCTTTGCATCAGCCAATCATTTACCATTGGCTCCTGAGAGGGGGCTGGGGGCCAGTCAAAACGTTTCTCTGAAGCAGGTCTCTGAAGCCAAGGGCAGTTCCCAGGGTGGGGTGCAGTTGGCAGCAGACAGCTGAGCACGTGCTTGAAGAAGGGGTCTTGAACAGATACCACCATACCCACTATACACAAGAATAGCTAACAGTTACTGAGCATATTCTATGTGCCAGGCACTGTTCTAAGCACTTTATATGCGATGTCTTATTTAGTCCTTACAAGGCTATGAGAAAGGTACTGTTATTCTCCTCATTTTATGAATAAGAAAACAGACACAGAAAGGTTGAGTGATGAAACCACCCTTTTGAAAAGACTTGCTGCACCGCTGATTTCAATCAGTAGCCTAACTCTGCTTCTCCCTTTTTGCAGTGTTGGCACAACAACCGACCAGCATTCCTTCCTGCTAAGGGGCCACCAACCAAGGAGTGGTTCTAACTAGGCTACGGAGGATGCACTATAAGGGTTTTCATGTCCTCTGCTTCACCTTTTGACATCAGAGGGCCAAAAACTCCACCAGGGAGTTATGCTAAGGCCACCATTCTTCACACATGCAACCTACGAAGGCGCAGGAAGCTCAATTGCGCATGTGCACGGTTCTCCTTTCATAAATATTCATGACTCCTATAGCTTGTTAAGTATGTATATTTGGCCACACCCCTCGGCGTAAATTCCTGTTCCCATCGTCCTTCCCTGGAAGCAAGTGTCCTGGGGCACTGGGGCGGGGCTCAGCTTTTCAGCAGGCCGGAATGGGCACCCACAGGCTGCAACCCTCGTAAGAAATAAAGCTCTCCTTTCCAAATTATAAACCTCATCGTTTTCTTCAGTTGACAGAGCGATCTGGGTTGGAGATACACATTTCATAGCCTTCAGTGTAGGGACTGCATTTAAAACCTTAAGATTAGATGAAATCGCCTAAGAGTTGTAAGGCTGGTGGCAGGGGC
Source organism: Microcebus murinus (assembly GCF_040939455.1). Lineage (NCBI taxonomy): Eukaryota > Metazoa > Chordata > Mammalia > Primates > Cheirogaleidae > Microcebus > Microcebus murinus. Next base: position 39,945,265 of record NC_134113.1, read on the forward strand.
CCCCTCCCCTCCCTAGATGGAAAAAGAAAACGCTTAGTGACCTGACCAGCCAAGGACAAACTGCCAGGCCCCACTGAGAGGAACCACACCCAGATCTCCACCTGGATTTGCTCCTGGATTCCACAATACCTCCAGCCCCTCCTATTTCTCAACGACCTTCCAAGGTCACAATGGAGAATCCCAGCTCTTCCCGCCACAAGTCCCTAGCCCCGCCCAAAGGGTATAAAAGGCCTCAGCCCCTTCAAACTGCGGCGACTTCCCGGGCCCCCACCCTTGGGGCCCCAGAACCTCCTCCACAAGTGTATAATAAAGCCACGTGGTTTGGCCCCCCACTCTTTCTCTTTCTGTGTCTCTTTTCTTTTCGCCACCACCGAAAAACCTTACAAGAGTGAGTATAAATAAGGAACAGATCTGAGAACTGAGCTCCGGGGAAATTCATCTGCAAGAGGTCATTAAAACTAAAGGAGTTTTTTTTTTTTTCTTTTCTTTTCTTTAAGAGCAATATTGCAAGAGAGTATGGGAAAAGACTACACTATTTTTAGAAGATATAAAGCTTCAGAGTTGTTCAGCTGTATAACTAGGAAGTTCTCCCTACCAGGATGAGGCACTTTTATAAGTACAGAAAGAGAGAGACAATTGTGGTTACATAGACATCTGCACTGTTTAATTCCAGCTTCCTCCCCCAGGACTTAGAGAAAAGGAAAAAAATAAAGAATTCCCATAAAACACTGAAACAGGAACTGGTCAGAAACGTCTGTGGCTATAGGAATTTTGGTTGCTCAAACGAGGCCATGAGACATAGTAAATATTTCTATCAGTAAATATTACTGTCTTTCTACCAGTAAATATTACTCAGTTTTAATAGCATCAAATGCAGCAAATGAGAGAAAGATAAGACTGAGGAAGTATTTCCTGTATTTGACCTTTTTCAGAATATTTCAGTATAGTATTGAGTGTAAGGGATAGTTTTTGGGGGAGAGAAGGCAGTGTGCAGAAGGTAGATTTCAATGGATAACTAGAAAGTAGAATAGAAAGTGAGGAAGTAGAACTGGAAAATATAGACTTCATTTTTCAAAAACTGATGTAAGTGTCTAGAATAATTTTTTAAACAGGTAAAATCATGACTCTGATAGAAATAAAGTGAAAACATGTCAAAGATTATTATTATATATTATTTATTGAGGAAATTGTAAAGATGTTGTGACCCATCCAAAACCAGAAAATCACAAATTTGTATGTAGTAAAGGAGTGTTAAAATTAATTTAACAAATGACTACAAAACTGGCTTTTGCCATGGAGATGGTTAGAATGGGGAGGAGAAGGATTGTCTGCCCACTAGGCAGTTATTTGCATGTCTATAGACAATAATTATCCAAAAAGCAGGATTAGAGAGAGGACAGGAAGGCAAGCCAAGAAATCCCATTGGAGATCACCTGGAGTACTTAGAAATTCAAGTGAATTCCTAGAGCATAGGACAGAAGAAAGCTAAAAATATAGAAATATAATGGGTTTGGGGAAAGTTGAGTTAGTTGACACAGGATGGTATCAGTCTTTAAAGTAAAATGGCATTGTTATTAAAAATTACAAATCATTTAGGAGACAGAGAATCAGATAAAACAGCAATTGAGCTCTAATTTTAACACTGAGCTTCCTAGTAGCAAAGGCAGAAATGGAGAAGTGGCAATTATGTCATTCTGATTGGCACACAAAAAACAAGAGTGCAAGTTTTTTCTGAAAGTGGGGTTTGATTGCTGAGGGGAGAAAGTTGTGAGCTAGGTGAGGAAAGTGGGGAAGGTTTGGAAAACACCCTGAGCACAATGGGAGATGGAATTGACTAAGGACAAGTAAAAGAATTTTTAAGCTATGTTGTAGGACTGCAGGGGTAAGAGATACATGTGCATTTGGAGTTAATTTGAAATATATTAGTACATCAACTCCTCCAAGAAACCTTCCCTGGAAATCAGTCTGGGCTAAAGTAGCAGTTGGTGTGTTATTTTACTGTTTCTTCTCTGTTTCTCCCACAAGAACTCCATGAAGGCAAAAAAATATGTCTGCATACTTCTAGTGCCTACTAGAGTTGCATGACACTAGTGGATCCCAGGGAAGTTGAAAGTGTAAGGAAGGAGTGAGTGAAGATATGAAGGTAGACCACTCATGTATGCAGGGTTGGAAATAGTCCTCTCTCAAACACTGAGCCTGGAAGAGACAGGGACTCTCGCCTTTCTCATCTGCCTCGCATTTGATAACATCAGGAACCAGTTTACTTTCTCCCAGTCACAGAAACGCAACTGGAAGCAGTGAGCAGAGTGGGAAAGCGAATTAGTTGTGTGCAGGCTACTCCAATCTGCTGTTTGATGCTTTAAACTCTATACTTCAGGGTGAAACTAAATATCTTAAATTTTTTTATTGTTTTATAACATTTTTCCTGATTATCAAAATAACATTTTTATTATAGTAAATCTACAAAATACATAAAATTATAGAAAAGAAAATTCCTACCCCTCAGATATATGAAGTTAATATTCTCCTGTATTTTTTGTCATTCCTTTTTGTATGCATTTTATGTACAGTGTTTTCTTTACACAATTGGGATTGTAGTGTGTGTGTATATATATTATTTTATATTATGTCACATTTATTTATATTTCTTATATATTTATATTACATAATATGTTGTTTTATATTATTATGTTATATATTATTATAAACTGTTCTGCTTTTTAAACTTATATCCCAAAATATTCCTGTGCCATTAAATAATTTCTTCCAAAATGATTTTTAACATTTATCTTAATTATTCTTCTATTGTTGAGCATTCAGGATGTTTACACTTTTTCTCTATTTTAAAGAGATGCTTTGGTGAACATCTTTGTTCAAAAATACTTAACCACACCTTGATTATTTTCTTAGATTCCTATAAGTAGAATTATTGGAATCAAGGGTATGAACTTTTAAAGAACTCTCTAAGCCTAGTAGCTCTCAGGAATATTGCTTCGATTTATACTTTCATCAGAATGGTTAAGAGTACCCATTTCCTTTTACCCTAATAAGCACTGAGTATTAACAATTAAACATTTTTTGTGAAAGACACTGAAGTCATGGTAATCAGAATAGGACAGTTCCTTACGCAATATATTTGGACTAATCTGCCTTCATTATTGGAGGAGACAATAGTGAAGCATATCAGTCTAAATATAAATGGATTATAATAACACAGTGTTATGTGATTAAATTTAAATTCAGACAAAAAATCTATTTTGTCTTTATAAGAGTCTTAGCTTTTAAGCCTGGCGTGGTGGCTCACGCCTGTAATACTAGCATTCTGGGAGGCTGAGGCGGGCGGATTGCTCAAGGTCAGGAGTTCGAAACCAGCCTGAGCGAGACCCTGTCTCTACCAAAAATAGAAAGAAATTAATTGACCAACTAAAAATATATATATACAAAAAGTTAGCCGGGCATGGTGGCGCATGCCTGTAGTCTCAGCTACTCAGGAGGCTGAGGCAGTAGGATTGCTGAGCCCAGGAGATTGAGGTTGCTGTGAGCTAGGCTGACGCCACGGCACTCACTCTACCCTGGGCAACAAAGTGAGACTCTGTCTCAAAAAAAAAAAAAAAAAAGAGTCTTAGCTTTTAGAAAATTCAGATAAAAAATAAAATAGAGTGTTAATTTAAATCATATTTAAATGATTAAATCTTGCAACAGGCACTTGAACAAAGATTTTTAAAAATAATACAATCGCCAGTAGGAAGCATACATGTTCAGAAAGTGAATTGTGCAAATTAATTCCACATGCAATCATTAAATAATCATTTAATAGTATTATGCTTTAATGTGGAGGGGGGAAGAGAAAAAGGAAGAAAAACTTCCTTTTGTAGTTTTACTGTGTTTTATTATTTGTACCAGATTCTTTACATGCAGTTTTTCTAATCCTCACAAAATTCTGTAAAGAAGATTTTTTTTTTAATTCCAATTTTACAGACAAGAAAACAGGCTGAGAGAGGTAAGAAACTTGGCAAAGGACACCCGAATAAGAAGTAGGCCAGTATTTGGGCCCCGATTTGTATGACTCCAAAGCTTTGCTCACTCCACTACACTGTAGGGACTTTCAGGGAGCAATCCTGCAGGAAATGAATAAGAGAAATGATGGAGACCCTGACCCTAGGCTGGTGACATAAGGGGCCAATGATATTATACAAAGCCACCAACCTCCCTCCCTGGTGACCCAGAGTGGAACTGTTAAGATGTTAACACTTTTTGTTATTTCTGGATTTAAATTAATATGTTTAAATGTGTAAAATTAGCACTGGACTGATTTGTTAAACTGTAAGGAAAGAACAGAAAAGAAAAAAAGAGAAAGAAGGGAAAAGGGGGAAATGAATAAGGATAATGGGTGAAGAATAGAAACCAGCTCTTGGGAGATTAAAAAGAAACCACAACAACCGAGAACATCCAGGTGCCCAGTAGGGGAAAGGTCATTTTGAGGGCATGGCCGTGTATTTGGAGGTTGGGAAGCAGAGGAAAGGATGGGTTTAGAATCAGGCCAAGTGGGTGGAGTTAGCTGGATGATCTCACAGGCAGAGGAACTGAGCCATCTCTTTTTTTGTTCTGCCACCTGTCTCCACCACAGGGACATGCCTGCCTCACAGGCAAGCAGTTGTGTTTATGGGTCAGGACACCCCCCCTCTTGGACAGGCAAAAGCTTAAGCATATTTCTTCCTTTTCTTTCTCCAACAGTATTACTGGTCTTTCTTCAAAGTACATGAACGCTTGAACAGAGGTTGGCTACACTGGGGAGGCAGTGTGGTGTTCTGCATAAGAGCCAATGCTCCCACATCAGACTCCCTAGGTTCACACCCCAGCTCTGCCCGTTATTGTCTGAGCTTGGATAAGTACTTAATCATCCTTTGCCTCAGGTATCATGGGAATTCACTCAAAAAATATTCATGAAGTACCTACTGTGTGCCAAGCACAGTTTGACCCTCTGAGGATAGAGCAATTAACAGAAAGCTTATTTTTCAATGGGGCAGATAGACTTCAACCAAATATATACTATGATAGATACTAAGTATAATGAAGAAAAATAAAGGAAGGTAAAGGGACAAGGTGACAGGGAATGTTATTCTACATAGGCGGTCAGGGAAGACCTCTGTGAAAAAGTGATATCTGAGCAGAGACAGGAAAAAAAAAATGAATGAGTCATGCCATAGATCCAGAGGAATTGGAACAGCTTGTCCAAAAGCTGTAAGTAGGGACAAGCTTAGCATATTCAAGGAAGAATGAAAATGCAAAAGTGCAGTGTGGTTTAAGCAATGTCAGAGAGAAGGAGAACAGCTAAGGGCTTGTAGGTCTTGGTAAGGACTTTAGATTGATTCTGAATGTGATTAGAAGTGTATCAGTTAAGATTTAGTCACAAGAATGAGAAAATACTTTCATTATTTAATTTGAAAGAGATCTGATGCAGAGAATTTGAGTGCTTATGAAATCATTGAGAGGGCTGCAAGAGCTCTGAGCCTCCAGGAATGAGATCCAGAACACCACCACCCAACCGGGCTGCTGGAAAAGCTGCTACCTCTGCCACATCAGGAAGATGGGCAATCAAGAGGTTGCAGCTGAACCACTGATCTAAAGAACATATGCCATGTCTGTCACCCAGGGAATGGGAAGTCCTCATTACTGCCACCAAAACTGTCTCTTGACCAACCCAACCCAATGTCTCTGTGACCGTGTTTACCTGCAACAATAGTCAAAACAGACAGAATATGGCCTCTACCCCACTTCTATCTTTCCAGTCTCTCATAGGTGTATCTAATTGGTAAAACCTAAGACCTACCCCAAGCCATGGCTGCAAGAGAGTCTAACAAATGCAATTTTTAGTTTTCCAGCACTTGCAGGATGTGAAAGCACATTAGAAGAATAAAATGAATGCTGGATGCCCATCCACCCTATCTCCCACAGGAAGCCACTGGAAGGATGAGGAGGAGAGGAGTGATGGGATATGATTTGTTTCACATTTTAGCATGATTGCTTTCACTGCTATGTAAAGAATATGCCAATAGAGGAAGCAGAGACAGTGGGCTACGGCCAAAGCTTAGGCAATAGATATTGAGGCTTAAACTAAAGTGGTGACCATGAAAAAGTGAGAAGTGGTGGAATTACGTATTTTGTAGGTAGCGCATATAGGATATACTGATGGATTAGATATAAGGTGTAATAAAAGTAATGAATCTAAGGTAGCTCTAGGATCAATAGTAGTAAACAGAGAACAGTGGGAAGGTTCATGGATTAGGGGAAAAAATATTTCTATTCTTAAAATATAAATATAAAAAATAAAATCCAAAGCCCCCAACCAACTGAATGAACCCAATCTTGGCCAAGGGGAACCAGAAAAACCCTAAAAACTGAGTTCCCAGACATGACAGGCTGGGAGATTGGACACAACTCATTATACCCCTCTCTCACTAATGCCATTAGACTTTCTTTCCTAAGGATTAAACAGAAAGCAGCCCTTTAGAAAGATTTGTTCCACAGCTGATTCCAGCCAACCACCTGATGCTAAAGTCAGACTCCCCTCCCTTTTTGCAGTATTGACACAACAACTGATCAGCATTCCTTCCTGATAAGAAACCACCAACCAAGGACTGATTCTAGCTGGTTTACAGAGACTGTGCACAGGATTCCTCTGTGTCCTCCATTTCACATTTTGATATATACAGCCTGATTTTAATGCATTTAAATGTTAAGTCTCTACCCCAAAGTGAACATGGGACATATATGTAAAATGCATGTTTGCTTACAATGCATGCACACACACCCTTTCATGAATATTCATAGCTCCTCCTAAAATCTGTTGAAGATATATACTTAGCCAATGAGTTCAGCATAAATTCCTGTCTCACCCTTCCTCCTTCATGCCTGTTTTCAGTTCCTGCTGGATGCTATGTATGCTTTCCAGCCTGTCGGATGACCAGCCTTCAGGCCACAATCCTTTATGAGAAATAAAGCTCTCCTTTCCAAATTTATAGATCTTGTGATTTTTAAGCCAACATTCCTATTTATCTCAAGCAATAAAGAATATATCAAAGTTCTTAAAGCAGTCCCTGGTACACACAAGTATTCAATTGGTACTAGCTACAGTTATAAGTTAAATTAACATTTTTCCTAACTCCCTGGAGTTGAGGTCACCAAGACTGAACTTGGATATTTTTTGAATGGTCGTCATGTCTTCTAGGTAGCAAAAGACAGCAAGATGCCAAAATTTGGAACCTTGAATCAAATACTTACCAAAGACACAGTAACCATCATTTGGTTGCAAAATCATTCATTATTCCTTTCTGGAGCTATGTATTTAAGCTCCAGTGGAACTTAGTGCATAGGCTGAATCATGATTATTCCTTTTGCCTGAATTGGAGGATGGCCTAGATGGCTTGGGAGATGTCTACTTTCCCATGGACCACCAAGAGAGTTGGATTCCCCTGAGCCCCATCTATGGCACTAGCCTTATAAAGTTCCAAAGAAGACAATTCATAAAACTCTACTATGGAATCCAAAAGAGGCAGACTGCAAAAAGAGAAATACAAAGTGAAAAGGAGAACCCAAAGAAGGAAAAAGACAAATGCAAGGACATTTTTGTTTTTTCACAGGATCTTAATAACAGCTAACCAAATTATTACATACTTTGTGGGGATGTTGTTCTGAGACATTTTCTTAAATCATCTCTTTTGATCTTTACTACACACTCTGAGGGTTATTATCCTCATTTAATGGCTGAGGAAACTGAGCCATAAAGAAATTAAATAATGTACCCAAGGCCATGCAGTTAGTAATTGCAGACCCAGGATTCAATGCAGTCTATTTAATTCAGGACTCCCAGGTATTAAATATTATTCTACCTAATTACACCCTTGGCCAACACTTATGCCATTACTAGGGATGGATTATACAGCAGGTTTGGATAAAGGTGGGACATAGCAGTAATTTTTGTGGGGAAGCCTTGAGGTTAACCTGTTTTGAAGTGTGCCATATCGCTAAGAAATGATTTACAGATCCTTGTTATGTTAGTTTAGGTAACACTAGCTGCTATAATAAACCACCCCCAAAATGTACAATAACTCAAACACAGTAGAAATCTATTTTTCACGGATATGAAGTCCAAAATAAGTGTTTCTAATGGAAGATGGTTCTCCTCTAGGACAGACCCAGCTCATCTTGTGGATTGTTCATCTTTAGCACATGACTTCCAAGACTTCCATGTTCCTCTACATCAAGCCAGAGGAAGGGAAAGAACATGGGAGGGCTGTATGCACCAGTCCTGGTGGTGCGTACATCACTGCAACTCACACTCTACTGACGAACTCAGTCACCCAGCCATATCTAACTGCAACAGAGGCTGGAACATGTCTAGTAAATGCCCAGCTAGCCTGTCTCTCCGGCAATTGATCTCATTCATGACACGATTTCTCTCAATTTTATTCTCAAAACGAAACCAGAATTTTAGTTTAGGGATAACTTTGCTTTATTTCTAACATAAAATTTACATTGAGGTCAAATAGAATTGCATGACTCTTTTCTTCTTATATTCAGTATGTTTATGGAAAAGTTCTATGTTCATCTTTTTGAAGCTTCTAAAGTAAATAGCTCTCCTATGATAATGCTGTCCATAACTTTTTCCATTACTTTTTTTTTCACTACATTAACAAAACATTTCATCTTGCAGAAAGTTGTAAAGCCTTCATGTTTATAAAGCCCCATTTAAACATTAATTGATAAAACATTTACAATCTTGTTACGCTTGTCTAATTTGTTGATGCCTACAATTTTATAGCCTGATGTGGGCAGATAAACAACAATGCCATTTTCAGCTACAGCAATTTACATATTAATAAATTAGGTGCTAACAAGGTGGCAGTGATGATATCCTTATAGAAAACTCACCAGATTTTACTTCAATTTTCAGGAATATCTCTTTATGCTCTCCAAGTTCCAAACATTCCCCTGTTATAACACACATTTTAACTTTATATTTCACCTATTAAACTATTAGGTCATTAAATATGAAGTGTCTGATTTTGAATCAAAAGTTTAGTTTATTATACCTCAAACAAGATAGTGTATTTATTCTATCTCAAAATGAGAAGCACACTCAAAGTGTGCACCTAAACCATCAACACAGTTTTGTCATCTTAATGGTAGCTTGTTTATGCTAGCAGTGAAGAAGCCTGGAGAGTGAGTGACAATAAAATCGCAAAAGGCGTTTTCCACAGCTTGTTGAGAATTGAATATTTTTCCTTGCAAGAAGTGATCCAAAGCCTGGAAGAAGTGGTAAGTCAGTAGGTGCAAGGTCTGGTGAATACAGTGGATGGCAGAGAGTTTCCAAGTCCAGCAGCTGTAGTTTGAACAGCAACATCTAATCACATCATCTTATTTTATTATAATAGTAGTACTTATTACTTACTACTTGACATTTATTAGCTTGTTGCCTGATCGCTCTCCACTCATCACTTAATGAAAAGCTTCATTAAGGGAGTTGTCTAAGCTGTTTGCTGAGATATCCCTAGCACCTAGAAAGACACTTGGCATACTATATACTCAGTATGTTTACTGAATGAATGGATGATTGGCATTTAATGCTTATGAACTTGCCATCTTTGCTACTTTTCATCATAAGTGTAAGGGTATGTCCCCACTCTCCCAGTCCCAGGAACCCCGTCAGTACTTTCCCCAAAAGAATCTCCCTTCTGTTCAGGCCCCACACTGACAGGGAAGGTGAAACAAATGTAATTATTTTCATCTCTACCTCAAAAAGCTACTACATTTTTAATACAAAGCATTATAAATCAAGACGTTTACATTTACATTTCAGTTGAATTAAATTTCATTAAAATTTTAAATTATATTTCAATCAAGAATTTTAGTAGGGCCGGGCGCGGTGGCTCACGCCTGTAATCCTAGCACTCTGGGAGGCCGAGGTGGGTGGATTGCTTGAGGTCAGGAGTTCGAAACCAGCCTGAGCAAGAGCGAGACCCAGTCTCTACTAAAAATAGAAAGATATTAATTGGCCAACTAATATACATAGAAAAAATTAGCCGGGCATGGTGGCGCATGCCTGTAGTCCCAGCTACTCGGGAGGCTGAGGCAGGAGGATTGCTTGAGCCTAGGAGTTTGAGGTTGCTGTGAGCTAGGCTGACGCCACGGCACTCACTCTAGTCTGGGCAACAAAGTGAGACTCTGTCTCAAAAAAAAAAAGAATGTTAGTGTGTTGATCAGAATCTAAGATCCAGACAAATTTCCTCAACCAAAAATATAAAAGATAACTGACTGAAAATACAATACACATAAAAATCCAAAATTGTAGTACCAAGAAAAGTTTTGTTTCGTTTCATTTGTTGTGTTCTGTTTTGGTGTGTTAATATCTGTGCTTCTCATTATGGGGGATTAAGTTTTGAGAAACTGAGATTTGGTGAAGCATTTGGCATATATTCTAATCTGTCCTCTTGTACATATATATTGATTATAGATCCATATAATATAGATTATTAGATCCAGGCTTTCTAGAAGAAAGCTAAATTGGCTAAAGAGTTAATTTTAATTTTGTCCTTTTTTTTTTTGGAACTATAAGACAAAAGACTCTTTCTGCTGTCACCAGTTAGAATTTATCAAAAGAGTTTTAAGACCAAAGATTTATATTTGCTATGGCCGTGCTAATGTCTTTAAAACTGAAGGGTAGGCCAGGCTCAGTGGCTCACGCCTGTAATCCTAGCACTCTGGGAGGCTGAGGTGGGCGGATTGCTCGAGGTCAGGAGTTGGAAACCAGCCTGAGCAAGAGCGAGACCCCGTCTCTACTATTAATAGAAAGAAATTAATTGGCCAACTAATAGATATAGAAAAAAATTAGCCGGGCATGGTGGCGCATGCCTGTAGTCCCAGCTACTTGGGAGGCTGAGGCAAGAGGATCGCTTGAGCCCAGGAGTTTGAGGTTGCTGTGAGCTAGGCTGACGTCACGGCACTCACTCTAGCCTGGGCAACAAAGCGAGACTCTGTCTCAAAACAAAAACAAAAACAAAAACAAAAAAACCCTGAAGGCTAATCCACAGTGTTGTACCTTGTGTGAAAAGAACACATGGATGACAGTTGTCGTGGGAAGGGAAAATCCAATGGTTAGGGATTGTGGCAATTTCTCCCACACTGATCAGGAGAGAGCGCACCATCCTGGATATATCAGGCCTATTTAATTTGAGATAATAATTCATTATTAAAAACACGTGACTCTCTCCCTTAGTTCTGATGCCATACTCAGCACACAGTCCTCTCTGGCAGCCCTCACAGGTCTGCTGCCCTAAAGCACACCTGGTTCTCAGCCTGAGCTGCCCATCAGAATTACCTGGGGAGCTTTTAAAAAAATAACGATACTGGAGCCTCTCCCAGGGCCAAATTAACCAGAATCTCTGAGGGTGGGGCCTGGCATAGCCATTTTTAAAAAGCTCCCTTAGTGATTCTAAAATGCAGCCAAGGTTGAAAAGCTCTGGCCTAAAGGAGACAATGTGCTAATCAGATTTCCTTGCTCCAAATCCCCCAATGGAATAAAATCCAAATCTTTCCCATACACATCAAGGCCTTATATGATTTGAGGCTCTGTCTGCCACTCTGAATCCATCACCTATCATATTCCCTTTGATGCCTATATTCTAGCAATGTTGGCTATATTAGCTATCTATTGCTGTGTAACAAATTACTCCAAAACTTAAGGGCTAAAAACAATAAATTTATATTATCTCACAGTTTCTTTTTCTTTCTTTCTTTTCTTTTCTTTTCTTTTCTTTTCTTTTCTTTTCTTTTTTTTTATTTTTTGAGACAGAGACTCGCTTTGTTGCCCAGGCTAGAGTGAGTGCCGTGGCGTCAGCCTAGCTCACAGCAACCTCAAACTCCTGGGCTCAAGCGATCCTCCTGCCTCAGCCTCCCGAGTAGCTGGGACTACAGGCATGCACCACCATGCCTGGCTAATTTTTTCTATATATATTAGTTAGCCAATTAATTTCTTTCTATTAATAGTAGAGACGGGGTCTCGCTCTTGTTCAGGTTGGTTTCAAACTCCTGATCTCAAGCAATCCACCCACCTCGGCCTCCCAGAGTGCTAGGATTATAGGCTTCAGCCACTGCGCCTGGCCAATCTCACAGTTTCTGTAGGCCAGGAATCCAACCCCTGTTCTGGTGGTGCCTCTGGCTCAAGGCCTCTGAAAAGGCTGCAAACAAGGTGTTGGCCATGACTGCAATCTCATCTGAAGGCTCAGCAGGGGCAGGGTTCACTTCTAAGTTCACTCCTGTCAACCTTTGTTCCATGCGGGCTGTTGGAGTGAAGGCTTCAGTTCCTCCTGGCTGGCTGTAGGCCAGAGGCCTCCTTGAGTTCCTGGCCACATGGACCACTCCACAGGGCAGCCCATGGCCGCTTGCTTCATCAGGGTCCCCAAGTGTGTTCAGAACCCCCAAGACTGCTCCCACCTTCAGAGGTGAGCTGGAAGGACTCACAGGAACATAGTTGCACTCACTCTAAGATTTATCAAAGCAATGTATACTAGTGAGGATAAACAGATGAATTATAAAGGAAGTGGGCCTGGGTGGGGTCTTCAGGAATCCATTTGCAGCTCCCTTATGCTCTCACCCCTCATAAGGATCACACAGATTACACTCTTCTCCCAGGAACAAAAATGAGGCAAGATATGTGATGCTTCTGCCCAAAGTAGCCTATTAAAACTCATCACCCAAAGGTTTTACTGGGGGCTGGTAACACAGGCAGCCTCTGCCTAGCACATATCAAAATTCTAGACTTCCAAGAGGGAAGCAGGTATTCAGCATAAGCCATGTGATTTGCACAAACAGTGGAGGCCTAGTGAGCCTCCCTCATCATCTAGGGAAAGTTTTATATTAGTATAGGAAACTATTTACCAGCCAAGGCCAACTTTACAAGCTGGCTTTTCTAAGGATAGCAATATCAAGACTGGTATGTTAACTCTTTTCTGTATAGCAATAAAATGAAAAAGCAAAAAAAAAAAAGGTGCCCAGAGAGAAGCCAGCATCTTTTTGTAACCTAATGTTGGCAGTGAGATTCCAGCATCTCTACTGCATTGTATTCATTAGAAGCTATTTACTAAATCCAGCCCACACTCAAGGGGAAGGAATTTCACTAGGGTACCAACACCAGTAGCCTGAGTTCCTTACGAGTCATTTCAGAGGCTACCTATCACACTGGCCTACTTTTTATTCCTCAAACACCCCTCAAAATTATTTCTGCCTTGGAGCCTTTGTGTATAATGGCTCTCCTGTCTGGCATATTCTTTCCCAGCTTCATTCAGGTCTCAGTTTAAATGTAACCTCCTGAGGGACATCTTCCCTAATCATCCAATTAAAATTAGCACATGCTCCTTCCCAACAATTTTCATTACATTATCCTGCTATATTTTTCCTTATAATGGTTATCATTATCTATAATTAAATATTTATTTGTTGACATGGCTTTGCAAATTGCATGAGAATAGCAATCTTTTGTTTGTTTAGTTTTTTATAGATGATAAGTTTTAGAGAGAAAGAGAGCAGTAATCTTGTCTGTTTTGTCCATTGTTTATACAAAGATATAATAGTAGCTAGCACATAGTAAATACTTAATCAACAGTCATTAAATGAGTAAATGAGCAGCATTCCAGACCACCCACAGTTATATTTCTTAGTGAATATAAGTGACTATATTTCTTAGTGAAATATAACTTAGTGAAAAATAAGTATAGTTTATACATTGGTCTCTCACAGGTTTATTTAGTCTGAGTCTACCTCCAATAGAGTGATCTGATCACCTTTGACTAAGGTTTAATATCAAGTTCTTAGGCCAATAGAGCTGAGGACCAATCCTGGACCAAACTACTTTGGTGAGATAATGCCAACCTAGAGGTCTACCTGACCCTCAGCCGTATTCATAAGATGATATTTCTATCTCATCAATAAGCTTTACTAAGGGTGCACCTGTGTCAGGCTGTAAGCCAGAAAATACTTCAACTGTGAACAAGATAATCTCTGCTTTCAAAAAGTTTAGAGTCAAGGAAAGAATCTTAGATTAACCAAGGTAAGATTCAGGGCAGGCGTGGTGGCTCATGCCTATAATCCTAGCACTCTGGGAGGCCAAGGTGGGAGGATCACTCAAGGTCAGGAGTTCGAGACCAGCCTGAGCAAGAGTGAGACCCCCATCTCTATTAAAAATAGAAAGAAATTAATTGGCCAACTAAAAATATGTAGAAAAAAAATTAGCCGGGCATGGTGGCGCATGCCTGTAGTCCCAGCTACTCGGGAGGCTGAGGCAGAAGGATCGCTTGAGCCCAGGAGTTTGAGGTTGCTGTGAGCTAGGCTAATGCCACAGCACTCTAGCCTGGGGAACAGAGCGAGACTCTGTCTCAAAAAAAAAAAAAAAAAAGTCAAGGTATAATTCAGAATACAAATGGACCATTATAAAAAGATAAGCCAATAAACCACCTCTACCACTGCTGCTTCTAGAAAGTTCCCAGCCCTTCGCTTCCATGCCACTAACTCCTGCATCAAAATTTGGCTTAATTACACCTGGATGATAAAGCCAAGGTTATATGTATTTGCCCTCACTACAAGGAAACCCAGGAAAAATCAGCATCTATAGGATGAGAGGACCTTTGTCCCATCTAACACTCTTAAATGGGGAATTATATACCATAGAAAGAGTTTAGATGCTGAGAAGCCTAAAGAAATGAGAGTATCTCTTTCAATCCTCATGACTCTGAACATAGATATTATTTTCCAGAAATCAGAGTTGAGGAAATTCCTTACCCAAGAGTGTCAGTGTTGTTACTCAATCTCAGATATGTTGAACTCCAAAGCCATATTCTTAACTAGAATTCTATACTCCCACTTTTCTGGAGGCGTAGTTGTTTCCAGAAGTATGATTTTCTAAATAAAAAACAAGTTGTTTAGTTTGCTTTACATAAATTGAATATTCCATTGGTAATTCTAAATGTAATCTTCACTAAAGCCTAATACTTATTAGCAATAAAAATTCCCCAAACATATGTTATCTTCTTGCATGTGATGATAATGTTACTGGCAAAACAAACACAGTACATATTTCTTTGCAATTAATTTCTAGTGGTGGTGACAGATTTGTATTGTATGATATACACAGAATTACCCAAACTCTGCTCTGGCAAAAGGCATTTGTGAAACAAGCAGATGATAGTACCACAATTGCCATGATTACAATGTAACCATGATTTGTGACCTTGAAACACACCCAAATTTAACTGATCTACATTGTAACTGAGTCCACAGTTTAACATTATCCTTTAAGTAACTGAGTTTATCAGTTGATACCATCTGAAAACAGAATCCTCCTCTAGCCATTTGTTCACTTAAGCATTTTTCAAATGTGTAGTCTATCTTCTTTGTATACCAAGCACTAGGTTGCATCAGGGATTCCGAGGTGAATAAGCTATAGAAGAACTTAAGTTCTAGAAAGGGGAGAGTCCTTTTTCATATCTTGCACACTCCAATAGTTTATACCACCTCTTTCCTGGACCATTGCCAACCATTTTTCAAAGAGCAGTCGAATGAAAGAATTTTTAAAAACTTAAGTCATATTATGCTTCCCCCACTGCCCCATCTCCTAGTCCCTAACTAACCTCCTGCTTTGGAACCCCAGACCTTCTAATTGCACTTTGAACAACATCCAAACTCCTTACCATGGCCTATAAAGACCTAAGTGGTCTGGCCTCTGCCTACTTCTCCAAACTCAAGAAATGCTCTCTTATCACTTACTTGGTGTCAGGCACAGTGGTCTACTTTCTGATCCTTAAAAGCACAAAATGTAGGATTTCATTTCCCATTCTCCCTACCCAAAATGTTCTTTCCCTCTGGCTTGCCTCCTTCTTGTCATTCAGATCTCTCTTCATATGCTACCTCTTCTGGGAAGCCTCCTCTGAGTGGCCACAACCACTGCCCACCGACAGCCCTGTTTCCAACAACCCTGTTCTATGTTCTTTACAGCACCTACCACTATCTGCAATTACCTCGTGTATTAATTTGTTTACTTATTTTGTTTTAGAAAACTAGAATGCAAGTTATTTAACAGCAGAACCTTAATTATCTAGTTCACAGGTATTCATTTAGTGCCTAGAAGGGTACATGGCTTATTGTAGGTAATCAAAAAATTTTTTTGAATAAATGAAGCATGAATTGCTATAATCTCCTATCTTCTTTCCCTATCTTTAATCTTGCTTGCTCTGGTCCACTTATTATACTCCTCCAGAATTTACCTAAAGCATAAGATTGATCATATTGCTTCCCCTACAAATGGCTCATATTAACTTACATGATGAGGTAAAAACTACCAAAAATGGCATATAGACTTTGGATATATATAACTTATCTGCCTTGATATTATATTATGTATTCATATATGTGTGTTTGTGTCTGTATACTATAGTACTGTCTTAATCCATTCAGGATACTACAACAAAATATCCTAGATGGAGTAATTTATAAACAACAGGAGCTTTTTGCTCACAGTTCTGGAGGTTGGGATGTCCAAGATCAAGGTGAAGCAGAGTTGGTATCTAGTGAGGGCCCATTCTTCACAGATGGTGCCTTCTAAGGGTCCCCGCATGCTAGGGGGGCCAAGGAAAATTTCTCAAGCTTCTTTCATAGGGGCATTAATTCCATTCATGAACACTCCACCCTCATGACTTAATCACCTCCTTACCTCCTAATACTATCACATTGGAGATTAGGTTTCAATATATTAATATTGGGGGGGAGGACGCAAACATTCAGACCGTATTAAGTTCTTTCTTCAATTTATTTACTTTCATATCCTTTTTACACCTCTATTTAGATTAAGTACTCAAAGAAGAAACTTTGTTCGATTCATCTTTGTATCTAGAGAACCAAATTAATACCTGATACTAATAAATTTATGAATAAAATTTATTAATTTTAATATTCAAGAAATGTTTATTAAGTTCCAGGCTCTACTATGTACTAAGCACTATATTCTAGTAACTGGAGTTATAATAGCAAACCAAAGTCCCTGTTCTCATGAATACATTCTACTAAGGGAGCCTAATCATAAAACAATAAACTAATTATATATAATGATGTTGGGTTATGATAGGTTCCTTGAATAAAAATGAAGGAACTCAATTTTCTAAGGGAACTTCCCTCTATGAAACAACTGCATAAAAAACAGACCTAGGCCGGGCGCTGTGGCTCACGCCTGTAATCCTAGCTCTTGGGAGGCCGAGGCGGGCGGATTGCTCAAGGTCAGGAGTTCAAAACCAGCCTGAGCAAGAACGAGACCCCGTCTCTACTATAAATAGAAAGAAATTAATTGGCCAACTGATATATATATAAAAAGTTAGCCGGGCATGGTGGCGCATGCCTGTAGTCCCAGCTACTCGGGAGGCTGAGGCAGAAGGATCACTCAAGCCCAGGAGTTTGAGGTTGCTGTGAGCTAGGCTGACGCCACGGCACTCACTCTAGCCTGGACAACAAAGTGAGACTCTGTCTCAAAAAAAAAAAAAAAAAAAAAAAAAAAAAAACAGACCTAGTTGGGCAATGGGGCAGATTGGTGGGGAAATGCCATGGGCAAAAATAAGGTTGGTAAGCCCCAATACAGGAAGGAAAGCTTGATCCCCTGAAAGCACATGCCAGTATCAGCACTGCACTGGAGTAGCCCTAGGCTAGCAGCAAGGAAGGGGCAGTGAGCTGAGACACCTAAGCCAAACTCAGACCCCAAAAGGGAACTTGAGTGATGTAAGGTCAAGTAACTCTATTAGCTCAGAGCAAAACATCACAAATCCTCTCTGAAGGAAATCATCCTTAACTCGTGGTCCCTACCTTGCTAGCTCTCAAGTGTTAACTCACAATACATTTACTCAAACTCCAAAACAATAACACCATGAGTAAAAGTGATTAGACACAACACACATATTAGACCTAAGGACTCCATTTATTGAATATCAGACATGGAATATAAAAGCCATATATAAAATATTTGAAGAAATAAGAAAGGAATCATAAAACTGAGCAAGAAATAAATCTACACAATTGATTTGAAAAAGAACCAAATAGACATAAACAATTCTTGCAATAAAAAAACTCAATGGATGGGCTAGGTTGAAGACTACACACAAAATAAAAGAAAATTAACAAACTGGAAGATACATCTGAAAAATAAATCCACTGGAGATAGGAAAAAAAAATGAAAGAGACAGTAAGAGATATGCAACACTGAATGAAGTCTACTTGAAATTCCAGAAGATGAGAATGAAGGCAACAAGGTGATTTTTGAAGAGATAATGGCAGAAATTTTGTCAGAAAATGAAAGATATAACTGCATAGATACAGAAGACACAGTGTAAATTAAACAGGATAAGTTAAAAATCGACATGTAGCCAGGTGTAATGGTATGCACCTATAGTCCCAGGCAGGAGGATCACTTGAGCCTAGGAGTTCAAGGCCAGCCTGGGCAACATAGCAAGGCTCATCACTTAAGAAAAAAAAAAAATCCATAAGTAATAAAACTGCAGAACATCAAGGACAAAGAGAAGATCTTAAAAGCACTCAGAGAAAAAATACAGATAACCTACAAAGAAATGGCAATTAAGTGAAAGCTAGAATATTGTAGAATACAATTTTACAAATACTGAGAGAATGTAACAACTAACTTAGAAATGTGCAACTGGAAAAACTGTCTTTCAAGACTGAGGATAAAATAAAGACAAAGATAATAACAACTGAAAAAGAATGATCTACACCAAAGGAATTTTTAAAGGAATTTCTTCAGAAAGAAAAGAGAAATCCCACAAACAAATGTAAGAAGAAATGGCAAAGAAACTGGTAAATATCTAAACAAATATTGGCTGTAAAAAAAATTATTATGTAATTTACAAGGTTTTTTAAAAAAGAAAATAATGGACAAAAAACCATGAACATAGGAAGGAGATGATTAGAGTTAAAATGTTCTAAAATTCTTATATTTCCCCAAATATTAACATTTTGCATAATTACAGTACAATGATAAAAACTAGGAAATTAATATTGATATAGTACTATTAATTAACTTATAGACTTTATTCAAATTTTACCAATTGTCCCACTAAGGTCCTCTTTCTAGCCCAGGATCATGTTACATGGGTAGGTATATTAGTCTGCTTGGGCTGCCATAACAGAATATCACAGATTGGATGCCCTAACCGTAATTTATTTTCTCATAGTTCTGGAAGTTGCAAGTCTATGATCACAGTTCTAGCAGGGTTGGTTTCTGGCGAGACCTCTCTTTGTTCCTTGCAGACAGCTGCCTTCTTCCTGTGTTCTTACATGGCCTTTCTTCTGTGTGGGTGGAGAGGGAGAAATGTCTGATGTCTCTTGCTCTTCTTTTTTTTTTTTTTTTTTTTTTTTTTGAGACAGAGTCTCACTTTGTTGTCCAGGCTAGAGTGAGTGCCATGGCGTCAGCCTAGCTCACAGCAACCTCAAACTCCTGGGCTCAAGCGATCCTCCTGCCTCAGCCTCCCGAGTAGCTGGGACTACAGGCATGCGCCACCATGCCCGGCTAATTTTTTTTTTTTTATATATATATCAGTTGGCCAATTAATTTCTTTCTATTTATAGTAGAGACGGGGTCTCGCTCTTGCTCAGGCTGGTATTGAACTCCTGACCTTGAGCAATCCGCCCGCCTCGGCCTCCCAAGAGCTAGGATTACAGGCGTGAGCCACAGCGCCCGGCTCTTGCTCTTCTTAAAAGACACCAATCCTATTGGGTTAAGACTCTACCTCTATGACCTCATTTAACCTTGATTATCTCTTTAAAGGCCCTATTTCCACATACAATCACATTGGGGACTAGGCCTTCAACATATGAATTTTGGGGGGACACAATTCTGTCCATAACAATGGGCTTGTAACTGATTCAACCAAAATAGCCTAAATAATGCTACATGATGAGTGGAAAGGACATAGACCCTACCTCTCAATGGGAAATGTCAACACTCACAGCCTTACTTTAAACTACCCCAAAGAACAAGGACCCAAGAATAGCTAAGACACTCCTGAAAAAAGAACAATAAACTGAGGATATCTGCACTTCCAGATATCAAGATTATTATAAAGCCATATGATTAAGACAATGTGATACTGGTATCACATACTGGTATACCTATACTGGTATCACATACTGGTATACCTATACTGGTATCACATACTGGTATACCTATACTGGTATCACATACTGGTATACCTATACTGGTATAGGTATAGACAACCAATGAAATCAAATAAAAAACCTAGACATGCACATGTACAAGTTCTTGACATATTACAGGGGTGGTATTGTAGTTCAGTGGGAAAAGGAAAAGATATTCAATAAGTAGTGTTCAGACAATTAATCTAAATGGAGAAAAATGTTATTGGATCCATATTGCCCACACAAGTCAGTCACAGATTAAAAACTTTAAGGGTGAAGAACAAAAGTTAAAGCATTTAAGGTATCTGGGCAAAAGCATTCTGATGGCATCTCAGCCCTTGTATCTTCATCAGAGGCCCATCTGCATTCCCTGTCTTAAGTTTTCATAAGTTATCCCTGTATTCTTATAATAAATATCACCACCTTTTTTTGTTTTTGCTTCAGTTAGCTGTACATGGTTTCTGCCACTGACATAAGGTGTTTAAGTTAAGCTAGAAAGAAGAGGCCAAATATTTATTCAGCACTTACTTCATGGCCTGCATGATCTAAGTGCCTTCCTTGTATTAACTCATCTAATTCTCATAACAGGCCAGTGAGATAGTCACGGATTTTCCCTACTTTACAGATGGACAAACAAAGGCACAGAGATGTTACAAAACTTGCCCAAGATCATGGGGTTAATAAGTAGCAGAGCCAGGATTTTAATCAGGACATTCTGGCTCCAGATCTTAACAAAGGCACCAGAATTTGAACTTGGGTTATCTGGCTCCAAAGACCATTTTCTTATATGGTCTTAATCTTAATCTCTATATTGTGCTGTGAAAACCAGAGTATCACAGTTAACTCCTTGCTTTATTGTTTTATTTGTGGCCAGGCCAATCCCAGCTCCTGGAGCACCGTAGAGCATTACAGAGAGCAGCCCTCTTTGGCCCCAGTTTGGCAAAGGCCTCTACTGGAGACAGATTGTGGTACAAGGAAACTCAAAGGCACTTCGAGCTCTGGCAGCAGACCTCACCCCTGTTGTGTACACATTTTGGCTTATCAATTCTGGCACCAAAACCCAAAAGGTAGATCATTTTACCCTGCCTCTTCCTCTACCCCAAACACTCCCTGTACCAGAATTTGCTGCACACAACATAGGGGGAAAGTTTCTTTCCTGTCTGCATTTAGTCTCTCTCACTGCCAGAGGGAGAGATGGCTTAATGTGTCTGTCTGGAAGTCACAATTAAATGTTCCTAGGCACATTTGGCTCAAGGAAATCAATATTTTTCGGGTTCCTGCTCTAAGTCCAGCACTGTGCTAGGTGTGGAATACTTAGGCTTTTATACCCTTTGGATTTTACAGGTCCTATAAACGTAAGGCTTGGCCGGGGGTGGTGGCTCACGCCTATAATCCTAGCACTCTGGGAAGCTGAGGCAGGTGGATCGTTTGAGCTCAGGAGTTCGAGATCAGCCTGAGCAAGAGCGAGACGCCGTCTCTACTAAAAAAATACAAAAAAAGTAGTTGGACAACTAAAAAAAAAAACACAAACATATATATATATATATATATATATATATATATATATATATATATATATAAATGAAAAAAATTAGCCGGGCACGGTGACACTTGCCTGTAGTCCCAGCTACTCCGAAGGCTAAGGCAGAAGGATCACTTGAGCCCAGGAGTATGAGGTTGCTGTGAGCTAGGCTGACACCATGGCACTCTAGTCCAGGCAACAGAGTGAGACTCTGTCTCAAAAAAATAAAAATAAATAAAAAAATAAGGCTTTCTTTTCATCTATCACTCTCAGGAGCCTTAGTTTTTTTAAGGACCCAACACAGAGGCTTCACTTGTGATCTTGTACCCTGCAGTCGGCATGGCCCCTCATCAGTGAGTGAGAAACTGTCGCTGGGACAGCTACCTGAAGCTCAGCTCTGAAATTGTTTGACACATGCCCATTCTGTATCTGAGACTTGCTTTTAGATGTTTGAAAATTATACTCTGCCCAAGCAAGCTATAGAGATGGAAGGCTTTTTTTTCTGTCCAGAGCGTTGAGTTTGGTCATCATTTTATCACAGATAAAATCACAGAACCACCTGCCTGAAATGGCTAAGGAGTCCCACCCAGCTAGAAGAATGCTTCCTAGGTCAGTGGAGCACCTGGGAAGAGAGTTGAGGATGCAGGGGCAAGAAGCAGGGGAAATAGCAGCAGTCTACAATTCTCAAAGAATAGAGGATAAGAAAGAGGGGGGATGGGGTGGGCAGTGCAGAAAAACATGGAAAGGAAAGAGAAAGAAGGTACTAAGTTTTGCAATACTAACAAAGGCCTAGGGGTGGTGTAAATGATGGAAAGTTAAGTTCTCTGAAGGGAATTTTGGAAAACCCTGGAAATGGGCATAATAAGGACTCAGTAAGAGAAAATATTTAGTTCACATAAGTGAGCAAAAAAGGCAAGAAGAGGCATGGGAGAAGTGGACTTCAATTATGACTAATCAAGACCCAAAGGACAGAAGTCACGGGCCCTTACAGGATTATCAGAAATCTGTTATTAGTTGAACACGAATTCAAATGTTTTGTGAATTCAGTCATAATTTTATCCACAGCATGCAGATTAAATATTAATCTCTTCTTGAGTAATCTTTCCCCTTCCCCCCAGCAGTACAAAAAAGATACCTTTAGGGAAAAATCATTTTATCCAAATAAAACAAAACCTGAATTACAGTGAATCATACCAGCTATCGAGTTGCTAAACCAATGCTAAGAAAAGGACAGATAATGGACAGTTGAGTGTGTTTTGGGGGGCAGGGTGGAAGGGGGTGGGGGAGCTCAGAAGCAGGCAATGAATTTGAACTTGTGCCTCCTGAGTACACTCTCCCAAAGTGACTTATTTTCACCAGTTTTTAAGGTGCCAAAATAACTTTTTCAGACTGTGATGAAAAATTATTGGAGTAGTGTCAATGTCAGGGAAAAAGGAGTCTAAGAGATGAGCCTTCTTTATTACACTCACCACCTCCCACTCCCAAGTGTCCATGCCAGCCCTGTTCCCTCTGAGGAGGGACCCTTACTGAGTCTGCTTACTAACAGGTAAAAAGGGAAAGTGTATGTTAAAAAACTGACATTCCAAAAGAAATGGTTCAATGGGCATTAAACAAAGGAAGACTAAGGTATCAAATCCATTAAAAAAAATCAAACAGTACTTCAAAGGCATTGTTTAATTACATTTAAATTGGTGAAAGGATAGAAACCAAACCCGGGCAGAAGGACCTTTGTCTACAAAGGGATGCCCTTGGTATCACTGAATTCAATACCCAGGTAATAAAATTTCCATTCAGTAAACATTTTTTGATACAGGAAGCAGTTCTAATTCTATTTGGGGAATATAGATCGTTGATGAAATTCTAAGACCATTATCTCTTCTCCCTATTTAAAGGATTCAGATTCTCCTATCTGGAAAAGCATCTAGTACAGTTCTTTATAATCCTCAGAAGATGAAAAATGCAGAGCTTTCAGAACAGGTAAAATTGCTTTTATTGTTCTTTGTTGCCATGAAGGGACATTATGCATTCAGCTCCAATTGCTGAATTCATTAATGCAATGCTTTTTTTCCCCCCACCGGGAATAAGACAAATGATTTAAATCATTATTTACTTCCTTTCCAGATAAGGGTCCTTGTTGTCCTGATCAGCTAAATGAACCGTAGAGTATCTCTTTGGAAGGAGTGTGTGGCAGACACGCAAGTGGTTAAATGCCTGCAGATGCTGCCCGCTAAAAGCCCACAGCTGATTGCATAGTCACTGTTTGCAATTTACTGCTGGCATCTGTTGCCATTCGGCACAGTGCTAATGGGCTGCCCTCGGGAGTTAGAGTTGATGCTCTCCCAATAACTCACTTTTAAAATCACCTGAGCAAGGGAAGTAATTTTTATTTGCCAGCATGAATTACGCCACCAGTGAATCCATGTTGTTAAACTAATGTGGATTTACTCTGGCCGCCACATCACTCAAATTAGCACCAGGGATATTAGGGAAGGCTCCAGTCCAGAGCCAGATACCAGCAGCTTTGGCTGGAATAAAAGACAACAAGTAATCATCTCAGGGGAGAGCCAACTAAGTCAGCACCAGCTACCCTAAGGGAATATTAATATGGAAAAAAAAAAGGCTTTTGAAATCCACTTCTTTCACGCTTCCGCTTACCCTTGCAGCTCATCTAAGTAAACTGTATCCTTTGTCTTATTGTTCCTGGACACTCCCATCTGATAGTGTAACCTTTGCTTCCTTTCTTCTCCTCCGTGCCCAATAATAGAGGAGGCTTTTTATTTCCTTTCCTGTCTGACAGGAACTGTACACACACACACACACACTTTACTGGGGTTAGAATAGCAATGGGGTTGTGGGGAAAACAACCAGACTACAAAAAAGATAGACGGTATCAGGAGATATTTCCTAAATCACTATAGCACTGAAAAGCGTTCTTCCTCTGGATGACTGTTCTGTGCCAAAATAGCAAAGAGATGAAACTTGCTATCTACAGTTAGATAGATGGAGGATGGGGGCGGATGTGGCTCAGAGGCGACATCGGGGGAAACAGGAAGTGTAGCCTAACATGCACCTCTTCCTTCCTCAACCTGATGTTGAAGGCATCCCACTTTGAACTCACGCATTTCAAACCTCTCTGGGTGAGCCGCAGAGGCGGGCTTTCAGGAAGTCTATTCACAAGGAGCCCTCTGGTGAGAAGAGTGCCAGAGAAAAAAGACTGGACATCAAAGCTGCAGGAGGGAGGGGCAATTCTGAGCACTACATGATCATGATGTCCCCAACTCAGATTTGCCATTAGATCAGGCCCCTCAGAACTGCATTCCAGCACAGGGCATGGGGGTGGCTGGAAGAGAGAAAACTAAGACTTCTTCCACAAAAACTTGGTAAGACAACAGCATCGTATGGGTAAGCTTCCAAAAGGCTAAAGAGACAATTTGCACACATTGCTGGCACTTCCAGGGCTCTACTGTTCTGGCAGCTTCAAGTGTGAGTGCTCGGCAGAACCCAGCAGGCACAGGCAGTAGAAGTGGCAACAACCTTTCGCTGACTGGTTCTGCCTGGAGAAGAAGGTGGGCGTGTTCAGTGGGGAAGAGTTAGGGTGAGAGGAATGGGAAGCAAAATGACTATTACTCTAAGTTAATTGACTAGACTTGATTGGGAACACCTAGGAGAAACATTCTGGGGACCTTTACAAATACTTGGCTTTGGGAGAGGCCTTGCAGAATACTGAGATCCTATGGTAAGCAGCAGTGAGAGCCTGTGTGAAACCAAGCAATTTCTTTGATTCTTTTCCTAAGTGTGGTTTTACTCATGGAGGATAGAACCAAGGAAACAGATTCTTAACTGTTCCTCTTTCAAAGGACAAAAGGAGATCCATGTCACAAAGATCCAGTTCCTGGAATGCTTTGGCACAGGAGTAGCCACTGGAATGTGCCACCACTTTTGGAGGACTCCTGGCATGCTGAAGATGTCACTGAGAATATTTCCAGGGCTACTGATAACCTTATCACTTCATGGAAGCAATTAAACGACAGTTATTAGCTAGGGGATATCGTTGAAAATTCATTTAACCTTTAACTTCTGTAGCTCTTTATTCCTATATATGTTTATTCCCTTGAGCTTTGGTTCATCCTTGGTGTTCAGTAAAGTAGTCTTTAAAGAGCTCATAGATGGATCAACTTTCCCATGCTTGTCTTCCTGTGGTATTCTGAGTATACTTAATCTTAAATCTTGTTTATATTGAAATAATTGGTTTATATTCCTATCTCCCTCAATGAGACTATAAGTTCCTCAAGGACAGGGATCACGTCAGACATTTAAATTATTTGAACTGAACTCTTGATAACCTTTACCATTGTAAGAGTAAGCTCTTATCACTCCCCTCCCCCCAGAAAATCTCAGATCAAAATATTTTGTGGCTATCTTATCATGGTTAATATTGATAGTTATTATCCAATATCTCTATTCCTCTTTTTTAGGAGTAATAAAAATCTTATGTGAGCATATGGCAACCCAATAAATGCTAAATGTCTTACTCCATTCAGGCTGCTATAACAGAATTCCATAAACTGGGTGGCTTATAAACAACAGAAATTTATTTCTCACAGTTCTGGAGGCTGGAAGTCTGAGATCAGTGTGCCAGCATGGGTGGGTTTTGGTGAGGACCTACTTCCAGGTTGCAGACTGCCACATTCTCATCATATCCTAACATGGCAGAAATAGGGTGAGAGAGTTCTCTCATGTCTCATCTTATAAGGGTACTAATCCCATTCCTGAGGGCCCCACCCTTACAATCTAATAACCTTCCAAAAGCCCCACCTCCTAATGCTATCACATGGGGGGTTAGGATCTCCAATATGAACTTTGGAGGGACACAAACATTCAATCCATAACACTACATTTCCTAGCCTCCCTTGCAGCTAGGTTTGGTCATATGATGATGTTCTGACCCTTGGGATATGAGCAAAGTATTGACTGTAACTTCCAGTTAGTGCTGGAAAGGGAAGGAGATTACTTCCCTCCTCCAAATGCTATATCTTGCTGCTTGGATCAGGGATATGAGATGAACCATACAGACAGGGCTACACCCTAGATATAGTAGAAAAACCAGCAACAAGGAGGCAGAGACATGACACCACATAACTGTCATAACAGCCTGGACTGCTCACTCCTGAACAAACTTTTATTTTATTCAAGGCATTGAATATGCAAGGATAACCACTTTGTTTGTTGTGGTACACAAAAGAATATTTATTCCATGGAACCAACAAGTGTTCTTTCCCTATTTGTCATACTTCGCAGATACTCTTGGCATAGAATAATTGGAAGAAGTTTAATATCAAATAATAAATAACTACATTAAGTCAGTAGCTGGTATGTGAAATTGGCAGGCTCCCTCATATAAACTAGTAAATTTCTAATATGTTAAGTCTTTTTGTCTGTTCATAATTGTGAAATAAGAGAAGAACCTACCCTTTTAGCATTCATTACTTCCACAGCCTACCCATCTACCACTTAGGTACCCATTAGTCCAACTCCAGTAGGGCTGACGTTGCATATTCTAATATCTCCTGTTCTTCTGATGCTCTCAGTCACTCAAATGTGGCTGCCTTGCCAGCCCCAACACACTTACTCTGAAATTCACAGATCACACACTGAACACTGATAAATTGCAATGAGAAACTTTAGTTTCTTTCATAGTCACCTCCTTCTTTTCTCTCATTATTTTATCCTTCTCTCCCCACTGCATTCTCTATCTTCCACCATGTGATTACTTCCCACCATCTACTACCACCATTGCCTTGTGCCAGAAAGAGTTCCTTACAATATCCTTGAAAGGATTTTGTATCCCCGACCAATACTGAGACTCTTTCTCACCCACCATGTCACCTGCCAGGGAATGTGTGGTTCCACCTGGAGGTCCTATGTGGCTGGCCAGGGTGCCAGCCAAGTGGGCTGAGGCAGAGAAGTTGTTAGACCCCAAAGGACCATGATGATCCTATCCTGAGGTAATAAGAAATTTGTAACGATGAGAGGCATGTTTGATGCAATATCAAATGCCTAGTTCTGAGGGCAGAGATGACATAGCAAATAGGTGACAGACCTCAAGAATCAGAAAAAGAACAAAAACTACTCAAGTTGGAGTTAGAATCAGTATTTACATGTCACAAATCATTACAGGTTGTTTGAGAGAATATAACCAAATCTATATTTGTTGTCTTATTTTGTCCCTAAGGTAGAGAGAATTGATTTACTCAGAGCATGTTACCATCATCAACCCAGGCAAGAGCCATCTCTTATTCGGTTTTATCTTTTTCTTCATTCTTGATTCCCACCCCTATTCCTCTCTCCATCCTAGGGATCCATTCTAATATATAAGTAATATATATCCTTGGCTATGTCTGTACTCTTGGAAAAGGACATAGAATTTGGAATTCTAATTGGTGTTAGGCTCAGTTAAGTCCTGTTGCTGGAGTTGGTTAGAATTAATGTTCACATGTCTCACAGTCTTACATGTCTCAAGTTGTTTGGTGGAGTATGGTAAAGCATAATCCGTATTGTTTTTTGGTTTGGTATCTAAAGTGGAGAAAGTTGAGTTACCCATGGCGTGCTACCATCATCCATCTTTGCAAGGACCCTCTCTTATTTTGTTTTGTTCTATTTTGCTCCTTTATCTTTATTTCCCACCCCTATTCCTCTCTCTGTCATAAGGGCTCATCTTCGTGTATATACATCCTTGAATATATCCATGTTCTTGTAAAATATGTAGTATTATTTTGTGCCTCTATTTGTAATTTTTAAATTCAAAATATATGTGAAGTCATTATAGGAAAGGACTAAATAGAGAGGACTCAGAGTTCCATGTGATCGATAAGATCCCCATCCCCTGGACTGTACAGCTTCATTGTCAATAGTGAATATGTCAAAATGAGGAAAGCAACCTGTACTCCTGGAATGAAGAGGAGTTCTCAGAACTCTGTAGGTTTCTGGAAACATTTCTACTTCTTCCCCCAGCACACACACTCACAACAATCTGACTGTGGACAGGCTAACAACTATTAATAATTCCATACATACCATAGGATTTTTCTTACCTACATACCTTGTACCACTGGGCTTGGAGATGTCTAAGAATATTCCTCTCAAGAACTGTGAAATGGTCGGGTGTGGTGGCTCATGCCTGTAATCCTAGCACTCTGGGAGGCTGAGGTGGGCAGATCGCTCAAGGTCAGGAGTTCAAGGCCAGCCTGAACAAGAGTGAGACCCCGTCTCAACTAAAAATAGAAATTAGCTGGACAATTAAAAATATATAGAAAAACTTGGTCAGGCATGGTGGTGCATGCCTGTAGTCCCTGCTACTCTGGAGGCTAAGGCAGAAGGATCACTTGAGCCCAGGAGTTTGAGGTTGCTGTGAGCTAGGCTGACGCCACGGCATTCTCGCCCAGGCAACAGAGTGAGACTCTGTCTCAAACAACAACAACAACAACAACAACAACAACAAAAACTGTGAAGAGACTGGGATCTTACTCTACTTGCAAGCTAAAAGTTAGCCTGCCACAGTTTCATGGATGCTGGCAGAAGACATGAGACTCTTGGGTCAGAGACAAAGGAGAGTTTATTATTCATAGCAATAGCAGTGGCCAGACTATCATCATCATTCTTGAACCAGTTCCCTGAGACACAATTTCCACAGAGTGACCAAAAAAGGGTCAAGTGACACCTACACACATGGAAATACGTCGTAGGACAGGAACCCTGAGCTTAGGAAACACAAATGTTTTTACAAATGATTATAAATATAAATGGTTCATAAACTTGCCTGATCTTTATCCTAAATGAAGGCATTATTTTTATTGTAATGGACAATAAACAAACCTTCCTTTTCTTATCTCTATTTTCCAAAGCTGTTTGCCACACAAACATCTTTAAAAAGGTAGTCCAGAACAAAGGCAGTCTGCTCACAAGACATGAAGAAACATAAGAGACCACTGAGGAATGTTTCCCAAATCTTATTCTCTATAATTTTTTCTCTCCCCTCCCTAAACACCCTCTCTGTGAAGTTTGTACCATTAGATAACCCTTTGTTGTTTCAATCATATACAAACCCTAGGTTATTCCCTCTCATTTTCTGAAGATTTCTGGAGAAATCAGTATATTCATTGTCCTTTTAATAGTCTGGCCTTTTGGTTTCATGACCTCTTCCTTTCACTGGATCTTATCCTCTATTCTATTATCTGATTACTTATGACATTGAACATCACTTTATATGTTAGATATTCAGATCTCTTCTCATGTGAATATCCTTTCATGTTTATGTTCATATCCTTTACTTTTCTTTTGGATTTATTATTTTCTTGGTTACCAAAAATGTTTATTGTAGATATTTATCCCTTGTTGGTTTTAGTTGTTTCAAATATATTTTTCTAGTTTGAGATATGTAAATAAACTTTGCCTATCACATCTTTTGTTAAAGAATTCTTAATTTTAACGTCGTTTTTCTTTTTTTTTTGTCTTAGAGTATGTGCTTTTGGGAGCTGGTTTAAGAAGTTCTTTCACACTTGAAAGCCAGAGAAATAATCCACGTTTGTTTTTTTTCTTTTCCATTAGCTTTTCAGTGTCATCTTTCCCGTTTAGTACTTTAATCCTACTGGATTTCACTAGTGTATATGGTATAAGCATGCATTCTTAATTGATGTGATATCACTTCCAAGGTAGGAAAAATTTGTTCTTAGGGGTAAAAAATTTTTGATATTACAATGGATTATAGCTTTCCCAAGAGCCATATTACATAAATAAGTATACAGTATACCTGTGGTATTAAAATTTCATTAAGAAGAAGGAATATTAGTAAAGAACAGGTCTAAAAAGATTTCTTAAGAGGATAATAATGAAAAAAAAAGATTGGGAAACACTGGTATAAGCTAAGAGTCCAGCATTATTGTTCTCATACAGTGATATTTTGCAATATCATAAAACAGTTTATCAATCCTTTTTCCACCTGTGCACATGTGTGAATCAGTTGCTGAGTTCTCTTTCATGTTTCACTGGTATATGTGTTCCTGAGCCAGTGTTCCACTTTTTTCTATTGTGATAGTTTTACAGTTGCCTGATACCTGACAGTAAGATGCCACCTCTCTCTGCTCTTTTTCATAATTATGTTAATTATTCATAACACTTAATCTTCTTATATATATTAGAATAAGTGCATTGAATTCATTTTTTTAAAGTCTTACCGGGATGTTAATTGGTATTGAATTGCATTTATAGATCAAATTTGAGAACGGCCATCTTTACACATTGCCCTCTCTTCCATGAACGTGGCATAGCACTCTATTGAGGCCTTAAAGCCTTTAAATAAATTTAAAACTTTTTTGCCATAAAGGTCTTATGTACTGTTTATTTGGTTAAATTCATAGTTCATGTTGTGATTGCTGTTGTGAATGGCATTGTAGAATCTATTATATTTTTAGTTTATTATTGCTGATGCAGAGGAACATTATTGATTTTGGGAAGTAGATCTTGTATCTGGCATTCTTGCTGAATTCTCATATTAGATCTGTAGTATTTCTGTTGATTCTGTTGGGATTATCTCAACTGCAAAAAAAAAAAGGGGATGAAGAGAGAAAGAAAGAAAGAAAAGAGAGAGAAAGGGAAGGAGAAAAGGAAGGGAACAAAAAAAGAAAAAGAAATAGTGTACTGTCTCTGAAACAGATAAGGGGAAGCCAATAATCCAATGACCTACATATAGCAAGAGAAACAGTGAATTGAATCTTTGTGGAGCATATTACAATAATTAGCTGGGCCAGTTTAATGGCATAGGTACTTTCCACCTTACATTTCAATGATCAGCTTATTTAATTCTGCCAAATAAATACCTATAATTACCTTTTCCTACCTTTTCATATGCTCAGTCCTTTTTTTGGCTATATAGTTATGAAATTTTAGGAATATGTTATATTACAAAGAGGTTGAACCACTTGTACTTCTTTTTCTCAGCAAGCAGAGCAGCAACCAATATTCTTTTGCTTTCTTTGAATAGCCATACTTAACCACCTCTGAACATTCTCACCGGTAATGGGAAGAAAATGAGAAGAAAATTTAAGCACATGTATTAGTGGGGGGAAAAAATCTCTTGAGTAATTTCCTATTATAAATAATGACCTATCAAAAATAGCTAAGTCAAAATGATTGTCATTGCCCGATGATCTAAATTCACTGCTTAATAAGAGCTTCAAGAGATTAATTGTATCAAAATGTACATACGATTCCCTAAACTGAACAATATGTACAGAATCAAATTGTGCTTTATCAGAATAAACTTGGACAAGCTTTTCATGCATACATATTACTGTAGAGACTGGAAATTTCCCAAAATTCTCACAAGAAATCTAGATGCTTTTACAAACAAGTTCCTGAAAATGATCAAATCAATTGGACTGAAAATTTCTTCACTACCTAAAAAATCCAAGAAATCACTTAGCCAACAAGTAATTTCTACCGAATAAAAGCATACTTTTGGCAAAAGTTGAGCATATATATTTCAAACACCACCAAACAGATTTCTTTATAAAGCTTTTGGTAAGCTAAATGGAATTCAGAACGAAGACATAGGAAAGAGACCCCAAGATTAACCTTTTTTTTTTTTTTTTTGAGACAGAGTCTCACTTTGTTGCCCAGGCTAGAGTGAGTGCCATGGCGTCAGCCTAGCTCACAGCAACCTCCAAGTCCTGGGCTCAAGCGATCCTGCTGCCTCAGCCTCCCGAGTAGCCGGGACTACAGGCATGCGCCACCATGCCTGGCTAATTTTTTCTATATATATTAATTGTCTAATTAATTTCTTTCTATTTTATAGTAGAGATGTGGTCTCGCTCTTGCTCAGGCTGGTTTCGAACTCCTGACCTTGAGCAATCCGCCCACCTCTGCCTCCCAGAGTGCTAGGATTACAGGCATGAGCCACCACGCCCGGCCCAAGATTAACCTTTATTAAAGTGAAAAGAATTCTCTGCCTCCATTACCTGGAACAGATGGAAAGACAATGGAATAACAATGGAATAATCCTTGCCGCCCTTAGAGTAGGCAGGACACAGTATAAAATGCAGTGTTTGGCAAAGAGGGAGAAATTCATAACGGAAACAGCTTTATGAAGGTGATCTTGTATTATTCTACCAGGAAATATGAGAAGACCATGAGGTTTGAGGGAAACATTTTCAGACCAAGCAATAGAGTTATGTAAAGTCATCATGAAAGCCAGCAGAGCTGTCAGTGGGTTGTTAATTCATTGACTTTGTACATATCCCTGTGATAACACAGGTTCACCCTATGCCATAATTCTAGCCACCACTATGAGCAGTTGGCAGTCAGGAATTCTCTCCCTGTCTCCCGTTTCTATTTTTAAAAATCTCCTGCACCTAGCATGGTGCACAGGTATGTAGCAGATGTTCCACCTTGAAAACGACGTATGTTTTTGTAGCGGTCCCCAACCTTTCTGGCACCAGGGACCGGTTTCATGGAAGACAATTTTCCACAGATGGGGCGGAGGCAGGCGGCACTCAGGAGGTGATGCCAGCCACGTAGAGAGGCTGTATACAGAGGAAGCTTTGCTCCCTTGCCCCCTGCTCACCTCCTGCTGTGCGACCCTGTTCCTAACAGGCCACTGACTGCTGCTGGTCCACGACCCAAGGGTTGGGGCCCGCAGTTTTAAAGTAATGAGATATGTGATTTAAGACTTCACATTGTTTCTAGTTGTATTCATTATCATTGGGTTTGGCTGTTTTATAGACATATGACTTATTCTGCATGAACCACCCTGAATCCCCTGAATCAGTTCAGTCTAGACCAATTATTCTAGCCCCCAAGTTCAGTTTTTAACTCTGCCAGATGCTATTTGACACTAGATTCCCCAATACTGAAAATCTTGCCAAGCTTACATTACGTTGTTGTATAATTACAGCTTTCTAGTACTCAGTATGATATTATTAGCTCAAGCTGTAGCTCATTTAGTGTACGTAATTACAGTACACTCAGCACGAGCACTGACCCACACGGGGCAGGGGGTGGGAGTTCCTGGTGATATTTTTATCTACTGCAATTGACAATAGATGTAGTTATTACTAGGACTCCAAATTTTGAGAAAGTTTGATATTCACACTGAGTTTACAAGTACCTTTGGAATATCTAATGCACACTGATATTTTAGAGCTATTATTCTTTCTAATGATGATTGCATAACAATATTATTTGAAGACCACTTCAGTTTTTTTTGTTTTTTTTTTACTGGTTCTTTTCTCTTATGGGTCCCTGGTAGGGAAAACAATAAGGGACAAAATGGTACAAAAGTGTACAAGTCTTAAAGAATTATTCTGCTATAGAGTTATAGCTTATTAAATTTTTATAATGCCTAAGGCATACTCACACTTCAGTAATTACCCTTTCTTGTTATCATTACATTTGTATATTTTATAGCTTCAAACACCCCCTTTAACAGACAGAGGTAAGTGGTAAGTGGTAATCCTGGGTGTGTATTCACGGATCAGGATTATCCTGGCTGCTCCAGTAAGTCCTGGATGAACGTGGGGGTGGGGAAGAGGCTGCTTGGGCACTGCCTCTCTAGCTAGATTCATTTCTTATTGCTCCCTAGTCACTATTACACATCTCAGCTGGGCTACTTTGTCTTTGCTTGTGTCTTTCTCTTGGATTTAATTGCATTACAAGAAAGGTTAAGGCTTAACCCAGACATATGGCACTTAACTGAAACTCTCAATATCAATAATTAAAGAACTTTAATTTTTCAAAAAGATGTCTTCGAGATCATTCTTTTACCTTCCCTTGGAGAATTGTCATAAATAACCAGAGTTAATGCTTTTGCACATTATTTCACACTTGTGAAGCTCTGTGAGACCCAAAAAGAAATCTCCTTAAGTGGGTAGTATTAATATATGTTCCATTTTATTATAAAATATTTAATATTTTAATTCAAAGGAATTAATTTTTAAGAAAGAACTTGCCATTTTCAAACTACTTATGATTTACATTTTAAGAATGTACATTTAAATATTACAAAGATTGTCTGGGAGACGTGGCTCATGCCCATAATCCTAGCACTTCAGGAGGCTGAGGTAGGAGATTGCTTAAGGCCAGGAATTTGAGACCAGCCTGGGCAACATAGCGAGATCCTAACTCTACAAAAAGTAATAATAATAAAAAGAAAGTTTATATGTTAATATAGGTGAGAGAATTATTTTAGTTTAACAGAAGGCAGGAGAATTATCATGTAAAAAGATACCAGCACAATTGGCTATGAAGTTATAGTGGGCTTTTAGTTTATGTGGGCATTTTAAAGAGACTTTGGTTTAACCAATAGCACGCGCGCACACACACACACACACACACACACACACAATTTTCTTAATGTTAAACCATGTTATAACAGGGTTCATCCTAAAACATCTTGACATTTTCCTTACACAGGTCTTGTGACCTTTGTAGAACCAAATAACCATTGTGAAGCTGAGTGATGGGCTACCTAAGCAAAATGGAGCCTCTCTTGATAGGTGTCAAGGAAGTACAGAAATGTTAGAGCTGTTTGAAGGCACAAAGAAATGGAAAGGTCATTAGAAATCAAGGAGGAGGAGGAGGGGAGGGGTAAAATTCTACCTATTGGGTATAATGAACACTACTCAGGTGATGGGCACACTAGAAGTCCTGACTTAAACATTATAAAAGGTATCCAAGTAACAAAAACATTTATACTCCCTTAATATTTTCAAAAAATAAGAAACAATGTTAGAGCTGTTTGAGACCTTAGAGATCATCTATCCCAGCAATGTCACTGATGAAACTGTAGCTCAAAGAAATCAATCTGACTTATAACTCTCAGAGTGTCTGTAAAGGTAAAACCTGCTATCGCAATAATAACAATAATCCAATAGATTACTAAAATAATAATCTTTTAATTTGAATAAATAATCGATTGGTGATTTGCAAAAAGAATTAGTCAAATGGTATTCACCTAGACACATACCATATTATGCTGGCTAATTCTTAAAGCCTACAATCTTGAAATGTTTGATGAGAATACTTGAGTTCAACACATTCACCTGAAATTTATTAGAAATGTCTTCTAAGAAGCATGTAAGTTAGATGCTATGAAAAATTTAAAGAATTAATAAAGGGAAGGAGGAATGAGGGAAGGGAGGAAAGAAAAAGACAATTTCTGCCCTGCAAAAACTTCCTTCTAGCTGAAAAGAAGACATTGCTATTATAACACTTTGTTTAAACCTCCACAAATGTTTATATATTATGTCTGTCCCTCCCATTAAGTGAAAAGTTCTTTGAAGGCAGAGAGCATATCTTGTTTACTGATTTGGCTCCCAGAATACCTTCTGTTAATAGCGTTTATTCAATAAATGCTTCTTGAATTGAAATAAATTCTGTCACTATTATGGTGCATCCAAATACCAATAATATAATGAATCCTATAAAAATTTATATACCATTTCAGATTCATTAATGTATATCTAATAAATCTTTTGCATAAAGAATAAATCTTTTTTAAACAGTAACTTGCACAAATGAGTTTCATAATACTTGAAGGGAAAAGTACATAATGAACACATTCATCTTTTTACAACAACTTGTCAAATATTTTAGATTACCTATCAGTATTTTTCTTGAAACGAATAAAGACTGATTTAAAAGTACATTCATTGACACTCTTGCTAAAGCCATTAAATTGTGATTCTGTAGGTAAGCTGGCAATTCGGAGTTGAAGACAAATGCTTTGATTCTGCATGCCTTTGTTAAATTATACCAGGTTGAGAGGGGAAATTATCTCACTGAAAGGCAAAAAAGGGCATTATAAATCAAATGAGGTCCCTGGAGACACATAATCAGTTGATAGGCATTTGGTCTGTCCAAGGGGAAAAGGATGGCCTTTGGCTGACATGGGGGAGGGTCTCAAGAATCAGCTAGAAGAAATGGCAAGAGTAAAGGCACAGAGGCGAAAGGTCTCCTTGTTCTAGAGACCCAGGAGCCATTGTGGGTACCAGTTCTGATAAGTACTTTCTGCTTTGTTTCTGTGCCTGAGTGCTTCTTGGTATCTTGCCTAACTCCTCAAGTCACTTGAGGGCTAAAGCCTTTCGTGGCTCTAGTCAGTTCCAGCACCACACCCAGACAAAACCCTCTCACCGCAGCCCAGAGCATACTCACCAGCCAGCAGAAAGTGCCAGATGCTGTTCACCTCTCTGGCTGCTTCTCTGGGCATCTGGGTGAACTTGGATGAGTTTATCTTAATGTTTTCTGAACTTTGGTTTGCTCAGAGACAGAACAGGACAAGTAATACCCACCACACTGGTTTGCTGTGAGGATAAAACCAATTAACGTCTGTAAATTGCCTAGCATAATGCCTGACACATGTGATTTCTCTTCCACTTCTGAGCTCTGGCCACTAGCTGAGACTTCTCAGCTGATTTGTGTTCCTACCACCTTCACCACCACCCCCGTACACACCCAGGCACGTGGACTACTTTCTTGAAATACTACCCATGTTTGTTGGCCTTCTTTTTACCGCCCCCCCGCCCCTCCCTCCACCCCCGTGCATTGCTGCAGAATGGTAGTACTGCCTCGATGGGCAGCTGGCTCTGCTCCTGCCATGCCTGCCCCATCTCTCCAGCAGGAGGATCTTATTTCCTCTGCTGGCCGCTCCCAGCCTGCAGCTTCCTGAAAGTTACATCCTGAAATAGCATACTAGAAATTTGTAATCTGGAAAAGAGAAAGGTTAGGAAAACTTAAAAGATGTTTTCAAATATTTGAAAGCCTGACCCATAAATTAGGAATTAGACCAAGATTTTCTAACCGTTTTTATACCATGCTGGTCTAGTCAAGTTTATAGACCCTTTCTTAGAATAATGCTTTTAAATGTACAAACTGAACTCATAGTATTGCAAAGAAATCAATTATTTTGAAATGCAGTCACTGAAATATTATTTAAAACAAGCTTTAGGATATAGCAACTTTTTTATTAATGCAAATAATAAGGTATAACAGCAGGCCTAATACCTTCTGAAATTGCAGAGTTACACAGAGCATAAATGCGATCTTAGGACTTCTGGGATAAGTGGAATGTGATACAAAAATATCTGTGATTTCTGTTATTGACAAAGTCACAGGGACTGATAATACTAGTGTGGTTTGTTGCCTCCATTCAATAACTGAAGGAAATCTAAATTTAGTTAGAGATAAGTGAAAATAAAGATGTTATTTTTCCCCCCAATCTAAGTTCACAGACCCCTGAATTCTATCCATAGATATTTTTGGCCCATGTCTTCCCCCACCCATCCTGCATAGGGACTTTGAGGACCCTACTTTAGACTCATTGTGCACCCTTTAAAGGCGTGGAGCTAAACCCAGTGGATCCGTGTTATAAGATGGCATATTTCAGCTCACCACAATGAAGAGCTTTCTAACAATTAAAAATCCTCAAAAACAATAGGCCACCTAGTGAAGTACAGAGTTTTTCAACACTGAAATAATTCAAAAGAGGTTAAATATTATTAAATAAGGATTTTTTTTTGTATCAGAAAGGACATTGAGGCACCATTTACATAAATTATAATGTGACAATACTTTCTAGAGATAGACAAAGCAGTAGTTTCTTCTCTCTCTCTTTCTTTTTTAGAGACAGAGTCTAGCTCTGTTGCCTGGGCTAGAGTGCTGTGCCATCAGTCTAGCTCACAGCAACCTCAAACTCCTGGGCTGAAGCAATCCTCCTGCCTCAGCCTCCCGGGTAGCTGGGACACATAGGCATGTGCCACCATGCCCGGCTAATTTTTTCTATTTTTGGTAGAGAGGGGGTCTCACTCTTACTCAGGCTGGTCTCAAACTCCTGAGCTCAAACCATCCGCCTGCCTTGGCCTCCCAGATCTTCTCTTATTTAAAAGAAATATAGACCATAAATACTCGAATCTGCTAGAACAGTGGTCCCCAAATTTTTCCACAGAGGGAGGTGAGGTGGGGAGCAAAGCTCAGGTGGGGATGCAACGGGGAGCCGCTGTCAATACAGATGAAGCCTTGCTTGCTCACCTGCTGCTCACCCTTGCTTGCTTCTTTGTTGCCAGTCTCATGTCTAAATGTAAAGCATAACTCAGGGGTCCCCAACCTTTTTGGCACCAGGGACCAATTTCATGGAAGACAATTTTTCCGAAGAGGTGGGGTGGGGGAGTTGGGGCTGGGAGGTAGGCGGAGCTCTGCAGCCAGTTTCCTAACAGGCTACAGACCCTTATTGGTCTGAGGCCAGAGGGTTGGGGACCACAGTGCTGGAAGGAAAAGGGGAAACTTTGGGTTTTATTATCTCACTGTATCATTTTGGCTTTGCTTGGAAATCTTTAGATAAACATAATTAAGAGGAAAACCTTTTCTGTGAGCCAGATAAGTATTTTAGTATTTGTTCTAGTTTATTTTAGTTTCTCACCTATAAAAATAAAACTAGGAAAGATATTTCCTAAAACAAGAAACACAAATGGCCAATAAACATGAAAAAAGCGTTAAATCTAATTATGGAAAAAATTTTAAAAGGCAAAATTTGGTGGGTGCCATGGTTCACACATGTAATCCTAGCACTTTGGGAGGCCAAGGTGGGAGAATCTCTTGAGGTCAGGAGTTGGAGACCAATCTGAGCAAGAGGAGACCTGGTATCTACTAAAAATAGAAAAAATTAGCCAGCATGGTGGCACATGCCAGTAGTTTCAGCTACTCAGGAGGCTGAGGCAGGAGGATGGCTTGAGCCCAGGAGTTTGAGGTTGCAGTGAGCTATGATGACACTACTGCATTCTATCCTGGGAGGAAAAGCAAGACCCTGTATCAAAAAAAATAAATAAATAAAGGCAAATTTTTATTTTTTTTACCTGTGAATGAAAAACAAGAGATAAAGAGCATCAGTGCTTACAATTGTGTGGTAAGACAGGACCTCTTCTACATAAGGGTGAGTTTAAATGGAAACAGACTTTCTGACAAATTATTTAGCAAATTTTATAAAAATCTTTAAAAAAGT
Source organism: Microcebus murinus (assembly GCF_040939455.1). Classification (NCBI taxonomy): domain Eukaryota; kingdom Metazoa; phylum Chordata; class Mammalia; order Primates; family Cheirogaleidae; genus Microcebus; species Microcebus murinus. Next base: position 39,985,068 of record NC_134113.1, read on the forward strand.
TATATCCTCATGTCTTTTTAATCCAATAATATGCATCTAAAAATTCATTCTGGGAAACAAATTGTAGATAGAATCAAAGGTTTATATATTAAGTGCTTTTATCAGTTCCATCAGAAGATATAGAATTTCTATCAGCTCACATTCCTGTTGTGTCTAACTGGTCTACTATGAACTTCGATGTTGACAGCCACCTTGCAGGTAGTCTGGAGGATATTTTAGGCATGGAGTCAAAAAACTTGGGGTTAAGTGCTTGCTCTGACCCCTTATCTACAATCTGAGTAGAAAATTACTTTTTTGAGTCTGCTATTTGACATTTCATCTGCAGCATAAAATACACTTTCAGATCATTGTTTTGAGGATTAAATGAGTTATCATCTGTAAAGCTGGCTTGTCAGTGGTTGGCACTCAGCAAGCACTATCCTGCACTAAGTGTTAAATTAGCCTGCACAATGGGGATAATAATCCCTCTTTCACCAGACTGAGGGAAGGATGACATGGGATAATACATGGGAAAGTATTACATACTCTACAACGTGCTATGCAAATGCCATGTCAATATTAGTGAAGTAGTTGGAAGTAAAAGTCAATCTTACAACCCTTTGGGAAAAATCTTTTACCTCCTAGAAACATATGTATGAATGGTAATTGATTTAGCGAAGCAGACAAAATGGAAATTTAAGTCTACATTGGAGGGAGAAAGCGTCGGGGTAAAAGGAGGGCTGCATGGAGACGACCGGTAAGAAGCAAACTGTAGAAGCACAGAAGGGCTCAGGAGCTGGAGGCTCCAGGGACCTCAGTGGAGGTCAGGATGCAGTTTGGCCTAAAACAGAAGGATTCATTACAAATCTTGAAAAGGAGCAGGGAGATGACCCCTTTCCCCAACTCTACATCTCTCCCTATGTGGCTATCCCTTCCCCTCCCATATATAAAAAACAAATTGCTCTCTTAAGTGGTTGAACCAGATAGACTGTGATCTCAGGAACGCTGGGCACAGATGAGGACTGGGGAGAGGGGCCATACTAAGGAATAAAGGGTGGGACAGAGGTTTAAGTAAAAGTGCAAATATAGAATGACAAGCACCCCCCCACACACACACACACAAACATACCCCTTTTCCTTCTGGGCTCTCAGAGTGTTGGAAGCTAGATGTATATTCTCCAGGTAGAAGAAGATGGTCACCTCTGTAAGAAAGCTGGCCATTCTAACAGAAAACACCTTCACAAATGGACACTTTAGAGTCCCCAACAAACAACCCTGTTTCTGCCTAATTACTCTCTAGTGAAGTCCACAAACATACAGACAAGCCCCAAACATGCAAACTGGACCTCCTATCAGCATTTTAGTACCTTACACTCAAGTAAGAACTAAGGATGACTAGATTCTTGAGGAAAACTTTTAACATGAAAGACTAAGCAACTTCTGAGAGGACTCAGAGATGCTCCAAGGAACAAAAGAAGACATAAAGCAAAAGACTTACTTATTTGTTTCCTCCACTAGACAATAAGCTTTGCGAGGGACTAATCCTTTTTAGCTATTGTTTCATAGTGCCTAGTATCTTACCTGGCCCATAGTATCCACGCATATGCAAATATGTGCTGTGTATGAATGAACAAAGGAATGAATTTCCCCACAGAACTCAAGGGGATTTGCAGGGGAGCCTAACAAAATGAGATAACCTCTATGAAAATTCTTTGTGTGTTTTAAACTTTATTATCTTTTAATCAGCATTATTTTTATTGTGTTTGTTGTTACTATGAACCAGAGCACTAAGAAAGAGACATTTGGGAGGCAAATGTGGGCGTCGGCGGGGGCACGTATGGGAGAGCGGGTGTGACGGAATAGTGCTTCTCCTAGACTCTGGCAAGCAGACTCTGCTGAGAGCCCTTTGTCTGCCTTGGCAGGGACAAAGCTTTCATCTTAATAGAATCCTCTGCTAGAAGCACAGTAGCTGTTTCAAAGCAGGAAGCAGCAAAAAGAAAAAGGGTTGGTCCTGGAGGAGGGGAAATTATGGGAAGAAAACATTTTTCTCATTTTCTATTCAAAGATGAGTTAGAAATACACGAAGGGGGCTGGTATATGGAAAGAAATGCAGAATGCAGCATTGACTACCTCTATATACCTAGGTTCTTCTATACTTGAGGCCAGCAAAAATGCATATTTGCCAAAATCTGGATATAATATGCTGTTCCAGAGTAGCACATTGAAACCCCCCTAGACATGAGAAAGCATTGGAGGTTGTGCACATACTACAGAAGTAGTGCTATGTTAGGGTAATTTCTGGGTTAAAAGGGCACAAAGCAACCTTTAGGGTGATGGAAATATTTCATATCTTGTTTGGATTGGTTATATGGTTACATGGGTATACATTTCTTGAAACTCTTTGAACTGAACATGTTATATCTTTGTACATTTTATTGAATGTAACTTATACCTCAATTAAGAATATTAAATAACAGGGTTTTTTCTGATTGCAAAAATAATGTGCATTCTAGAAAATTTAGAAATTACAGATAAGCACAAAGATGAAAATAAAAATTGCCTAGACTCTTACTGTCCAGAGATAATCACCTTAACATTTAGGTCATTGCTATCTGGCTTTTCTTTAGCCTGTGTGTCCAGTTATGATATTATCTAAGAAAGCAGTAATTATCACAATATGGACATATTCCCTCATAATCTGACCACTTATAAAATTTGTATGATTTTTTTTTACATTTTTTATGTTCTCCTTTTAAAACCTATGCAAACAATTGTACAGTCTTGATACTCAAAGTAAGGTCGAAAAGTACGAAAAACATCATACAATTGTGGTCTTAAGCAGATTCACTTTAAATGGCCTTTATCCAATACTAATTATCTTTCAGTATTGAGAAACACCTGCTTATCCTTCCAGTTACATCTAATTTAACTATTCTAGACCTGGGCAATGTGTGGTTCTCGAGCTATAAACAAAATCACCTAGAGAGCTTGCTTAAACATAGATGGTTCGTCCTCAACACCTCCAGAGGTTCTCATTTGGGGTAGGGTCTAAAAATCCCCACCCAAACATCATCTAGCTTAGCACTAGCTCCCATCCCCACCCATCCTGTCAATGTGCTTGTCAGGCAGCTGTTCCCAGAATGTTGGATATAAATATCACAAATGTAATGGAAATTGACTCTAAGTAGATTGTTTTCAAAAACAAGATATGTTTGATGAAATCAGTGAACATAATGTTGGAAAACTACTGGGTCACATAAAAGCCACTGACAAGTGATGAACCTGATGTTTATCTACAAGAGAAAATAAACAGAGATGATAATTAGGCACTTCAAAAGAGAATGATTTGATTATCAAAGATGAAAAGAAGCCCTTTGGAAAATAATGAAGCCCTCAAATTATTTTTGTCACAAAAGTTATGATAGTACTACAGAAGTCAAACATAAAGTGTTGAAGAATGTTATACTATCATATAATTTTGCTCCAAAAAAGGCCCAAATATCATTTTCAAAGTAAATTCCCAAACATTTTATAATCTACTTTCTATAACTGAGCTTCCAAATGTCAATGTGTATAGGAATCATCTGGAAATCTTATTAATGCAGACTCTAATTTAGTTAGGTCCGGGCAGGACCTTAGATTCTGTATTTCTAACAAGCTCCTAGGAATACTGATGCTGTTAGTCTCTGGACCTTACTTTGAGTAACAAGACTGTACAATTGTTTTCAGTGGTTCTAAAAGGAGAACATAAAAAGTGTAAAAAAAAAAAAAACCCCATACAATCATAGTCTTAAGTAGATTCACTTTAAATGGCCTTTATCCAATATTTATTATCTTTGAGTATTGAGAACACCTGCTTATCCTTCCAGCTACATCTAATTTGACTATTCTAGATCTGGGCAATGTGTGGTTCTCAAGCTATAAACAAAATCACCTAGAGGGCTTGCTTAAACATAGACTGGCCTCACACCTCCAGAGTTTCTCATTTGGTAGATCTGGGGTAGGGTCCAAAAATTTGCATTTGCAATTACTTCCCAGGTAATGCTTAATGCTTCTGGTCCTAGGACCATACTCTGAACCACTGGTTTAGAATGATTGCAAATGACTTCAAGGGAGTCAATTACAATACCTGGATTATACATTCTGCTTATAATATTTCCAAAACAAAGGGGAAATAGGAATTTTACAGATTATATAAACAAGACACATTTAACTGAATGTTGCTGGTATTTGCTGAACTCAATGATCCAGCTACCTGCCCAAAAGTTCAGCTATACTTTGTACATCAATGTTTCCCACTGTTTTGATTGCAAAATTATTTTTATTAATGATTTTATATCATTTTGTATATTATTAATTTTATTTCTAGAGAGAGCAAGGAGACTACATATGTTACATCTGCTTAGATTACCAATTGCTTTTATCTCAGCACAGCTCACAAAGGAGTCCCCCTCAATTATAGGTAATGGCACTGCCATCATCTTGTTGATGATTAAAACATGAAAATTGTTATATGAAAATATAAACTATCCACCACACGTAGTTTCTTTTCAGGGATCCTTTTAGACAGTCCTTTCATTTGAGAGGATTACTTAGTTAAAAGCAGATAATAAAATCCATAAATCCACATACTTGCATGTGTAACCTGCAATGCGATGCCACAGGCAAAAAACTAACACATGACTGAAGGCTCCACTACCAATCCCTTTCCTCTGAAGAGCTCCCACTCAGGATACTGAAGACCTTTAATCACTACTCTTAGTATTGTTATTCAGTCAACAATATAGTCATCCAACTGCATTTTTCTTCCAGCACATAGGTTTGCAGTTGGTTCAGAATGGTATCAGTAACACCGGGTCAGATGCCCTGGGAGGAAGCAGAGTTTGTAGTGATTAAAGAGATCTGATTCTAGAGCCAGGCGGTCTAGTTTAGATGCTGGCTTCACCACTTATTGTAAGTTTTGTAGTCTTGAGCAAGTGACTAGACCACTCTGTGATTCAGTTTCTTCATCTACAAAGTGGAAAAAATTATGGTCCATATTTCATAGTGTCATTGTGAAAATCAAATAACTTAATATGGGTAAAGCATTTAAAACGGTTCCTGGTGCACTAAGAATGGAATAAATATTAGCTATTTTATTACGCCCTGAGTACTGAATTGAAAGTTGAAAGACTTGGGTTCAAGTCCTGGATCTGTCACTGATTAGTTTTATGATTTTAGATATAAGCCATTTAACCTTTCTAAGTGTCATCTGCAAAACAGTGCTAATGATTCCTGTCTTGCCAAGCTGGCAGAGTTGTGATCTCAAATAAAATAGTACATGTAAAACGTGCTTTAAAAAACTAAAATACTATACAAAAATAAGTGTTGTTTATAATTTTGTTATATTGATTTATTATATTATATGAACAATTTTATAGTATAGAAACATGATCAAAGTAGGAAAGTATTCTTAGTAAATACTCTTTTCTTACATTTTATAGCCACTCATTTACAATTTATTTTATTTTTTCTGAGATTTAAAATAAAACTCACTAGAATGAAATTTTGAGAGCACCTATTTTTCTATTTAAAAAAAGTGAAACATTTGACAATTACCAATCTTTTTGCTGTATGATGTGGTATAAAGGGCGTGGACTTTGGGAACAGAAAACCAACATGAGTCCCAGGTGAGCTATGGACCCTTGAGCAAGTCACTGAAAGGCTCTGGGCTTCACTTTTATCCTAGGGATAATATTGGTTTCCCAGCTCACCTTCCAGGGCTGGATCTGGAGGGGACCAAAAGAAATATAAACTTTCACAGTTGCTGTGGATTAGAGATAACATAAGATGTGCATCTTGCCCAGAAATGGGTCAATTTCTTTTTTGTAAATTACTAAATAGCAAATAGTTTAGGCTTTGTAAGCCATACAATCCTTGTCACAACTGCCGAACCTTACCATTATTGCATGAAAGCATCTGTAGATGATATGTAAACAAAGGGACATGCTTATGTTCTAATAAAACTTTGTTTATGGACACTGAAGCTTGATTTTTCTTATAATTTTCACATGCCATGAATTTTCTTTTTTTTTAAATTTTTTTCAAACCATTTACCATTCATAGCACAAAAACAGGCAGCAAGTTGAAGTTGACCTGGGGGCTGTAGTTTGCTGATCCCTGATCTAACACAATGCCTAGCACATGGCAGAGAATACTATTTAATAGTAGTCATATGAAGTTGCTTTATAAACTATAGAAATCATTAGATACAATGTAGCAACTTTCTTGTTCTCCATGCCGCCTTAAAGATTATCAGCTGCTGTCCCACCATCATGTTGCTTTAGGATGAACTTCACCTGGGGTTGTGGACGCCACATCATCTAAACTGCACTGCGATGAAGTCTTACTAAATCTTTCACCTACGTCAAATATTAATCCCTTGTTTTTCAATAAAATACTAAGAGCCCTTTTTAACTATGAAAATGTAGTAAGTCATCCTACAAATTTTCAGAAAGTAGAGAAAAGTAGAAATAAGAAGAGAGTCACCCATAATCATACGGTCAAGGTCAGTTCCTGCTTGGTTATGTTTTCTACCTCCCACTTCGAAGGCCATTTTCTTTATTAGAAAAAAAAAAAAGAAATAAAGGATAGTTAAAGTAGTTATACTTTCTCTGCCATCTGTCGGCATTACATCATTTTCTTCCTCCAAACATAGTTAAAAAAAACCCAAAACAACCTGCAATTCTTTGTGTTATCCTTAACCTTAGCTGGTTCTGTGCTTTATCCTTCCTGGGCTTTTTTTTTTTTTTTTCTTCACATGTGTCCTTGGTTGTGTGTGCCTCTTCAATCAAATATTCAACAGAGTCCATTATTTTCAGCACATGTGTTTAGTATTTTGTTCCTCATCAGCTTTATATGCGATTGTAATTTCTTATAACCCATGTTTCTCTAGCCACATCAATCTAAAGATAAAATGGAACCCTATTAACACTAATAAAATAGCATTTCATGTATTAGTTTTAGCCCAACCCTCCATTATAGTTCCAGCTATCCCCAAAGTTTCCTCCAGTTGCCTCTGCGAGGCGCTTAGTTTGTAAGGTACAGGTGCTCAAAAACAAGTTGTAGAGTTATCACCTGTGTGCGCCATGATTCTCTTCCCTGACCTGCTTTGGTGAGGTCTCCTGCATAAACGTCTGCTTCCCAAGAAGTCATCTGATAGCATCTGACCACTGCCACTGCTGCTGGCGTCCACCACCAGAGTGCTGTGTCCACGCTAAGTAGTCTTGAAGCTATGAAGCATCAAAATGCCTCCCACTCTTGCCCTGGTTCCCACTGCTGCAGAGGGGCGAGGGCTGGCCTCCAGGGCTGCTGCAGCCATCAGGGCTGTTTCCGTTGCAGGCCCATTGAGTGTTCAAGTTGGGGAGAAGGCACTTTTTGGAGTCCTACATGCACTGAGGCTGTGCTGCACCTAAGTGGGATCAATACTTTTCTCCTTTTTGTGTTAGCATCAGCAGATCAGCAACAAAATAAAATTGTTTTGTGATCCTAGTATCTTACATAGTTTATTGAGACAGAGCTTTCAGTTCTTACATTCCCCTCTCCCTAGTACTCTCACATCTGTTTGAGGAGGCTGGAACCGAGGCTAAATTGGAAAGGCAGACACAATGCTGTACTAATTTCGCCCTTCCCCTCTGGCCAGTAATTGGTCCCAACTTTAGAACCCTACTTTCTCTTCCTTTAGAATAAGTTCTTTCCCGGGAGACTCCTTTTTCACTCATGGACAATAATGAACCACTCATGCCCTGTCTCTACACATGGAGGTATGTCTGAATGAATGACAGTGGTGATCAAAAGTTAGGTTCAAGCCATAATCCTCCATTCCTTCAGAATTCCATCCCTTAGAGTCTCTATCCTTCTGAATCTGCTGTCCCTTTTTAATGGTGTTAGCCAGAGGACCATACTTATCTTTACTCTGGGTTTTTAGAAAATCTGAGCTTTCTGAAATTTCCCATATGTTTTTGCAGCAGACATCTGTTGTTTTTGCATGCCTCCTCGAGAACATCACTCCATCAATCCTGCCTTCACTCTCCTCCATCATCAGTTCCCCCTCCCCTCTCCACTGGCGCATTCCACCAACATATAAATTTCAATTTACAAAAAGAAAAAACCTTTTCTTGACCCAACATCCCTCTTCTATCTACTGCCCATTTCTCTGCTCCCTTTTCTTACAAAACCTATAGAAATAGACTATGTGCTGCTGATGTTTAATATTTGCAGTCTCCAAATTCCTTTCTTCTCATTCTCTCTTGAACAGACTCCAGTGGGGTTTTCTTCACCTTTGCACCACTTCAACTGCTCATGTCAAGGCATCCACATGGTTAAATCCAAAAGTCAGTCAGCATTTTCATTCGACCACTCTTCATTTGACAGTGACCTCCCCCCTGAGGCACTTTATTCCCTTTGTGTCCAGGATATCTCATTCTCTTAGTTTGCCTCCTGTCTCATTGGCTGCTACTTCTCAGCCTCCAGTCTCCTTTGCTGATTCCTTATTATTACCCTGACATCCAAACATTGAAACACATCATTTCTTGGAACTCTTATCTTCGATACTCTCGCTCCTTCAGTGATCTTGTCCAATCTAATGGCTTTAAATACTATCTATATAGTCATAACACTCCAGCCTAAATTACAGACTTAACTGCCTATCAATATCTCTACTTTGAGTTGTAAAAGGAATCTCAAATTTAACATGTCTAAAATTGAACTCCTGTTCTACAAACCTATTCCTTTCACAGTTTTCTCCATCACAGTTAATCACATCTCCATCTTTCCAGTCACTCTTGCCAAAACCCTTGGAGTTATCCTTTTTCCTCTCACTTTTCCTCTCCCACACTTTAATCATGGTGGCACTGCCTTTAAAATATATCCAGGATCTGACTACCAAGTCAGCTGTTATCATTTTGGTCTCAACCAGGGGTGGGGAATCTGTATCCTTAAGGCCACATGAGGCTTTCTAGGGCCTTAGTGCAGCCTTTTGACTCGATCCAAATTTTATAGAACAACGTGTGTGGTGCACACCACTGGGGGATTGGACACATCAGGGGGAAGGAGGGGGGCAGAGGCAATATTTGTAACCCTAACAATATTTGTACCTCCATAATATGATGAAATAAAAGGAAAAAAAAAGATGTGACTGAATTGCTGAAATCTCATGAGAAAAATTGAATGGATGAGGAGTTACTTCTCATGGATGAGCAAAGAAAGAGAATCCTTGAAATGGAATCTACTCCTGGTGAAGGTGCTGTGAACACTACTGAAATGTCAACAAGGTATTTAGAATATAACATAAACTTACTTGATAAAGTGGTGACAGGGTTTGAGAGGATTGGCTCTAATTTTGAATGAAGTCCTACTGTGAATAAAACATTATTAAAAAAACCCACCAAATTTTACAGAACAAATCCTTTTATTTTTATTAATATATTTTGGTTCATCTTTTACATTTTTATTTCATCTTAAAATAAATGTATTTAAAATACCAAAGAATAAAATAAGTCACAATGAAATAATCCTCCCAGATTGACCAGCACAATTAGAACATTAGTAAGCCATAAGGGCTAAATTAATGGCTGTGATGCTTACCATTTGGTTCTAACTCTACTCTCGCATAACTTTATAAAGTTCACCTATCAGGAGAACTTTATAAAGTCAGACTCTACTCCCACCTGACTGGCACCACTACCTCATGAGGCTGGTTAGTGAGAGTTTATGGGGCTCGAGGATGTCAGTTTGTTATCAGCTTTTGACAACAGTGCACTGTGTTTCTGGTTGAAGTGGAATTTGTGAACAATCACACAGCTGGATGGTATTTTTAAATTCTGTCTGCTTAACAGCGCATCATGCCAAAGAAGACCAAGACAACGCTACAAGAAGAAAACAAATTTTTTTTTTTTTTTTTTTTTTTTTTTTGGGACAGTTCTGCATGTGGAGGGAAAACAAATTTTTTAATGAGTGGGAATTGCAATATTCTCTTGTTTCTGCTAAAGATAAGATGATTTACTTGCTTTGTGATGCTGCAGTATCAACATTAAAGAAATTCAATGCTTATCAGCATTGTGACACTCATAAGGACCACAAATATTTTAGATCAGAGGGAGAGGTGCAAAAGGTTGTATTGCAGAAATTAAAACATGAAAAGCAAAAGCAAAGACAATTCTTTTAAGCAGCAATAAGACCTGCAAATAATGCCACTGAAGCAACTTAGACAATAGCTTATATAATCGGGGTAAAAATGGAAGCCATTCAGTGATGTAGAAATTGTGAAAGAATGCATTGTTGAAGTTGTAGGGTGCTTAGACCTTGATAACGTTTCAAAGTACAAACAACTGCTTCTTTCAAGGAGAACCATAACTGATCAGCAGCATGAATCAGCCTTCAACTTAACAGAGCAACTTTATGCAATACTTTAAAAGGAAAATATATATATTATTCAATCGCTTTGGATGACTCAACTGATACTACTGACTCAGCCTAGGTTTTATACTTCATTCGGGCCATAATGGAAGATTTTCTTTGCTTATGAAGATTTACTCACTTTGGGCACTCTTGCAAACAGAACACGGGGAATAGATATCTTCAACAACTGTGAAGTTAGATTGAATTTGGTAAATTTAGTGAGTGTACGTACAGATGGTGTGACTTCCATGAAGGAAAACATGGAGGGTTTATTGCACAGATTTAAAAATGCATTAACAGATCCAGATGCTCTCATTTTCCTTGCATCTTGAATCAGCAAAATTTCTGTGCTAAAGCTACTATTAATATTTTATGTGACATTTTGCAATAAGTTATAAGTATTGCTAACTATATTTGTGCAAATGCAACATGGCATAGTCAGTTTTGTAACATGCTGAAGTTGAACAATGAGGTAATCAGTGTGGATTTGCCATATCATTCTAAAGTGCATCGGCTATTGCAGGGACAGGTGATTTACTGACTTTGAGAATCATGACATCACACTCAAATTAGCATTTCAGCCTCACTTAGTTGATATCACCAAGGCACTTAAAGACCTACAGATGGAATGGATTGAGTTCTCAGTAGATGACATTTTAAAGTCATTGATGCTAAGAAAGGTCCAATTGAAATATGGAAAAATGCAGTAGAATACCCATGCCTCCAGCAACATGCCCCCCAGAATATGCTTTCTTGCTTTTCAACCATTTATTTTGGGAATCTCCATTCTCTTACCTAACCCAGATCAACATGCCCGTAAGGTCACAAATGACTGATATGCATCTGTGGATGCATGTTACATCCAAATATGGATGTTACAACCAAATATTCAAATGCTTTCCAACAAAAAGCAGACACAACAAAGTCATTAACAGGTTAGTTAACTTTAAAATTAACAAATAGTTTTCATTTTTTGAAATTATTAAGTACATAGATTTTTTTTAACAAGTAAAGTAATGTACATTTTTAAGTATATCTAATTGAAGTTTCTTGAATGTGGCCTTATTTGATTAGAGCTAAATGAATGCAGCCTTCCAACATGAAAAGGTTCCCCACCCCTGGTCTAAACCATTAACATCTCTAATCTGGATTATTGCACTAATCTCTTTACTAATCTCCTACTTACTCCCTTCAGTCTGCATTTTTAAATGTCAGCTAGATCAAGTCACTATCCTGCTCTAGCTCTCTAATGGCTTCTCATCTCAGAGTAAAATCAAAGTCAATAGCATAAAAGGCATTTTATAATCTTTGACCTCATCTCCTACTTTTCCCTGGCTCATTTTGCAAGGTACAATCCCATACACACACATAAACACACACACACACACACACACACACACACACACACTGTTGTTCTCTCTCCCTCTTTTCCCAGATATCCACAGAGCTCATTCCCTTATCTATTTTGGCTCAAATGTCTCCTTTTCAGCTGAGTGTGGTGTCTCATTCCTATAATTCCAGCACTTTTGGAGGCTGAGGCGGCTTGAGCCCAGGAGTTTGAGACCAGCCTGAGCAACATAATAAGAACCCTGTCTCTATAAAAAATAAAGCAAAATCTGGGTATAATGGTGTATACCTGTAGTGCCAGCTACTCAGGAGGCTGAGGCAAGGACACAAGCTTGAGCCCAGACCTGGTTTGAGATGGCAGTGAGCTGTGATGATGTCACTGCACTCCAATGTGGGTAACAGAGCAAGACCTTGTCTAAATCATATAAAATTACAGCATTCCTCCTCCCCAGAAATCTCTATTCTTCTTTTCCGATATTTTCATTCATAGAGTATATCATCACCTGAAATATTACATATTGTATTAATATAGCTATTTATTATCTTTCCTGCCCCAACCAGAATACAATTTCCAACAAAGCAAAGATTTTGGGTCTATATTAGTCACTGTTATATACCTGGACCTAAAATACGACTACAAGTAAATATTTGTTGAATGAATGAATGAATGAGTTGCCAACATCTCTCATACTTGTATTAGCAAATTTTTTTTCATAGAATTATAGTCATGTATCACATAAAGATGTTTCAGTTAATAACAGACCACCACATATATGATGGTTCCCCATAAGATTATAATACTGTATTTTCATTGTACCTTTCCTATGGTTAGATACACAAATACATATGCTGCAGATCAGTTATGGTTCTCCTTGAAAGAGGCAGTTGTTTGTACTTTGAAACATTATTGTGGTCTAAACATCCTACAACTTTGGTGCATTCTTTCACAATTTCTACATCAACAAATGGCTTCCCTTTTTTCCTGAGTATATAAGCTACTTAATAGGTTGCTTCAGTGGCATTATTTGCAGGTCTTATTGCTGCTTAAAAGAATTGTCTTTGCTTTTGCTTTTCATGTTTTAATTTCTTCAATACAACCTTTTGCACCTCTCCCTCTAATTTAAAGTATTTGTGGTCCTTATGAGTTTTATAATGCTAATGAGCATTGAATTTCTTTAATGTTGATATTGCAGCATCACAAAACAAGCAAATCATCTTATCTTTAGCAGAAATAAGAGAATATTGCAATTCCCATTCCTCATTTTAAAAATCTGTTTTCTTCCTGTAGCGGCATTGTCTTGGTCTTCTTTGACATGATGGGCTGTTAAGCAGACAGAACTAAAAAATACCATCCAGCTGTGCAACTATTCACAAATTCCACTTCAAATAGAAACATAGTGCACCTAACGTCCCTGAGCCCCATAAACTCTCACCAACCAGCCTCCTCGTGATAGGTGAATTTTCTAAAGTCAGGCGAGAGTAGAGTTAGAACTAAATGGTGAGTGTCACAGCCATCAATTTAGCCCTTATGGCTCACTAATGTTCTAATTGTGCTGGTCAATCTGGGAGGATTCTTTTATTGCAACTTATTTTATTCTTTGGTATTTTAAATACATTCACTTTAAAATGAAATAAAAATATAAAAGACGAACAAAGTGTATTAATAAAAATAAAAGAATTTGTTCTGTAAAATTTGGATTCAGTCAAAAGGCAGCACCTAAGGACCCAGAAGGCCACATGTGGCCTGAAGGCTCAGGTTTCCTCACCCCTGTCTAGACTTTTGCTGCAACTATTGGGAAAGAGATGTACTTTTTCAAATGAGGTTGCTAACTTTGCATATATAAGCTCAGAGCTATTGAAGATCATCTTGTTACTATGAGAGATGATCCTTTCTTGAGAATGAAGCCAGCACACAGGAAATAAATAACACTAAGAAATAGAGAAACACTATTTCCTGATGACTTCATTTGTGAACCTGAATCCAGCTGTGCCTGAGTCAATTCAGATTGAATTGCTGCTGCTTATGCTAAAAGAATACTTACAAAATCAGACTCTATTCCCAGTGTCCAATTCTAAAACTAATTTACTATCCCTAATTTGAAAATCAGAAATATAAAATGCTCCAAAATCCAAAACTTTTTGAGCACTGACATGATGTCACACCTGACCTCTTGTGATGAGTCGCAGTCAAAATGCAGTCAAAACTTTGTTTCATGTAAAAAATTACTAACAATATTGTATAAAATTATATTCAGCCTATGTGTATAAGGGCTATATAACACAAAATTCATTTATGTTTAGACTTGGGTCCCATCCCCAAGATATCTCATTATGTATATGCAAATATTCCAAAATCTAAAAAAGTCCAAAATCCAAAACACTTCTGGTCCCAAACATTTCTGATAAGGGTTACTCAACCTGTATGGCACTGACTCTTTTCTTGGTGTCCCCATAGCTTCTGTTTGCTCCAATAACCATTTCTTCCTTATTAATAAATGTCAAGTCTATAGGTTAAGTTCCTCTAATTGCTTCCTCAGTCTTCTGAGGAATTAAGTTATCAAGAAGTCAAGTAATGAACTTTTCATATTCTTTACTTTTAGTAGAATGAACCTTTCAGCAGATATTGGAATCGTTGCAGTTCTTCCTTTAGAACATGTAACTGTGTGGGTTTTGTAACTGGAATCAGAAAAGCAGCATCTAGAGCATGAGGTTGGGTGGCATGCAGCATACTCCTGCAATTTTTTTTTTTTTTTTTTTTTTGAGACAGAGTCTCAAAAAAAGTTTGTTGCCCAGGCTAGAGTGAGTGCCTCGGCGTCAGCCTAGCTCACAGCAACCTCAAACTCCTGGGTTCAAACAATCCTGCTGCCTCAGCCTCCCGAGTAGCTGGGACTACGGGTATGCGCCGCCATGCCCGGCTAATTTTTTCTATATATATTAGTTGGCCAATTAATTTCTTTCTACTTATAGTAGAGACGGGGTCTCGCTCTTGCTCAGGCTGGTTTTGAACTCCTGACCTCGAGCTATCCGCCTGCCTCGGCCTTCCAGAGTGCTAGGATTACAGGCGTGAGCCACCGCTCCTGGCCATACTCCTGCAATTATATCACTTGCATTTTCCCCTTTTTACCATGAACAGAATGATTTTCATTATCTCGATCCTTGAGTTTCTAGATTTCCTGATAGATGAACTTTATAATGTTAGGAAAGATTTATTGAATCCAACTCCATGTCTGGTACTTTCGTAGTTGCTAGAAATATAAAGATAAAATTTTATTTTATGACATAGTAGTTGAGTTAATAAATAAGTAGATACACTGATATGTAGAAATACTTGAATATTCATTGAATCTATTACCTTTGAAACAAGATTTGCGTTGATATATTTTAGTTCGCTATAACAAGTCTTGGTGGGGATGATAACAATAACTTCCATTTACAAAGTATTAACTGACAATATGCAATGATTAATTTATATGATTACACTACTCTAGTCAGTGATCTTTGGGTGGGTAGGAACAAAGACTGACTCAAGTTAGCTTAAATAAAGGAGACTCATTGCATGTAGCAATAAAAGTGTTGTCATAGCAATCCAAGTGTACCCACAAGTAACTGCCCTAATAGGAAATGTCAAAGAGGAGTTCTGAATTCATGGCATTTCTGGGGACCTCAACAGCAGGAATTCATTAACCATGACCCACTTGCATTACTATAATATTAATTATCATGACTCGGTGGTATTCTACATGACTACTTCTTTCTCTTGTCCTCGGTTAATTGGCCATTTCTCATTCAAGCGTCCCACAGCAGATTCACAAAAGCCTTATGTAAATGGCAATTGGCACTCAATGTGGGAAATACTATTGGGAGTGGTAGAGACTAGGGGGAATTTAAGGGAACAGGAAGCCTTATCTAAAGGGGACTATTAATTGTTGACCTGTGGGAATATGGAGCTATTGTTGCCACGAATCTAGTTTTTCTCAAAAAACTGGAAATCCTGAGTGAAATTCCTTAATTTTTAAAGGATGGCAACTAAGTAAAATAATAATAATGGCAATAATAAATAAACAAAACAAAACAAAAAAACTCTGCATGGACAAACACTGTTCAGGTCTATACAAAACAGAGTTAACATAGCAGTCCGAACTGCTTATCCTTAGAAAGTCCCGCTGACAAGGCTGGCCCTTGGCTGACATTTGGGAACTTGGATCTCAGGAGGGTTCCCACCATTCCCAGAACTGATAACAGTGACTCCCTGTGCCTAAACTGCTTGTTCAAACAATATGGTTTATGCTGACCACGTGCTTTCCTTCTGGGAGTCTGGAATTTGGATATGTGCCTGGCATAAGTTGCCTACATGAGTAGCCCCCAATAAAAACCATAGGCACTGAATCTAATGAGCTTCCTGGTTGGCAACATTTCACATGTTTTGTCACAACTCATTGCTGGGGCAATTGAGCACATCCTGTGTGACTCTATGGGAGAGGACTTTTGGAAGTTCACACCTGGTTTATTGGGGACTTCGCCCCATGTGCCTTTTTCCTTGCTGATTTTGCTTTGTATCCTTTTGCCAATTATAACCATGAGTATTACTCCATGCTGAGTCCTGTAAATCCTCCTACTGAATCATCAAACCTAGGGGTGGTCTTGGGAACTCCTGACACAAGACCAAACAAAACATGTCTTTGAGCTAAATCCAGCCAACGGAGTTTTACTTTTCGACATTTAACCTAAGAATTGGTCATGGGCAGGACAGACGTCACTCATAAATTGAGCATGTTTGCATGCATGATCTCATTTAATCCACATAACAACCCTGAAAAATGAACTGTTTTATAACCCCATAGTATAGATAAGGAAACTGAGACTCAGAGAGCTTAAGCTTATGCAAAGTCATATAATCTGCAAGTGGAAGAGGCAGGACTCAAACAGAATTGAATCCCATTTTATTTCCATATTGCCTCTATATGAAATGGTATTTCCCCTCTCATGTTAAAATTTCAAAATAATTTTTTTTTCCATTTCCTATGTATAGTAGTATTATATCTACATCTCTGGGGCTAAAAGTATTTTTATCACTCCTCTTCCTTGTAATATCTGCTTTTCTCTTACTTCCTTCTAGTCTTCCCTGCCTATCAGCCATGAATGAGGTTTTCTGATCCAGTAGGGAAAGAAAGGTGAAGAAGGTGGAAATGGGCATGGGCAAGGGAAAGAAGGCTAGCCCAGCAGCTGGGCCTGCCTCTGCCAGGATAGTCAGTGAGCACCCATGCCCAGCCACCCTCCCTAACTTTTTTGACTCTGCAAGTTCAGATCTTAGAGTGGGACCTCTACCCGGCTTCCTTGTTTGCATGCCAATTTTTCCTGCTCACTAGCTTGAGAAAGAGTGAGACCTTGTCTCTACAAAAAAACCAGAAAAATTAGCGGGGTGTGCTGGTGCATGCCTGTAGTCCCAGCTACTCAAAAGGCTGAGGCAGGAAGATCGCTTGAGCCCAGGAGTTTGAGGTTGCTGTGAGCTATGGTGATACCACTGCATTCTAGCCCAGGCCACAGAGGGAGACCCTGTCACACACACAAAAATCTTAGGAAGGGAAAGTGCAGCTTGATGACTGAGCAAATACTGTGGAGTTCCTTGCTGGTCCACTAGTTCTAGCTTCTTTCTTTCAATATTCGGCCCATCTTGAGTAGCCTTTCTAGGTAACGACACAACTGAGCTCATAAAGCTGAAGGTCTTTATTACCTGTGTCCAGGCAGAGCTGAACATGGCTGTGACTAACACTTTTCTTTTTCTTTGAGACAGAGTCTCTTTCTGTCACCTGGGCTACAGTGCAGTGGTGTCATCACAGCTCACTGCAACCTCAAACTCTTAGGCTCAAGAGATTCTCCTGCCTTAGCCTCCCAAGTAGCTGGGAGTAGAGGTGCATGCCACCATGCCTGGCTAAATTTTTTCTATCTTTAGTAGAAATGAGGTCTTGCTCTTGCTCAGGCTGGTCTCATTCTGTTGCCCTGAGTAGAGTGTCATGGCATCAGCCTAGCTCACAACAACCTCAAATTCCTGGGCTCAAGCAATCCTCTTGCCTTAGCCTCCTGAGTAGCAGGGACTACACAGGTGTGTGCCACAATGCCTGGCTAATTTTCCTATTTTTAGTAGAGATGGGGTCTCGCTCTTGCTCAGGCTGGTCTTGAACTCCTGGCCTCAAGCAATCCTCCTGCATCGGCCTCCCAGACTTCTAGAATTATAGGCATGAGCCACCACGCCCAGCCTGGACTGACACTTCTTACCAAAGGAATAAACCAAAATAGATTTGCCTAGCTTTGCAGTGTTTATTACTGTTTTAGGTTTATCTGACCAATACGCCTCTGGAAAGACTCAATGAAGTATACATAATTCTAAATGGTACTCAGGGCAATACCATTTGAATGAACTGTTGAGGTTATGTACTTTTTAAAGTAAAGGGCCATATTACCAATGTAAATGATTATTCCTCTACCAATCTGTTTTATGGCTATCTTAATCCTAGGTAGTCTCTGTGTTACAACATCAGGCTTATAAGCATGCCATCCAATTATGCATCCACTAATACCTGTTGAATTCCTACTACATGTGCCTCATGGTCATTGTGCAGAGTCATAATGACTGGCATTTATTGAGCACTTACTCTGCAATCTGCACTGTTGCATTTGCACGCATTGATTGATTGTTCTAACAAGCTCACAATAAAGCTATGAGATAGGCATCATTATTATATCCATTTTTCCAAGGCACAGAAAGGTTCGGTACAACTAAAAGTTGGAAGTGTCCCTCTATTCAAACACTGAACAATTTAGAACGAGAGGTAAAGACACAGTAAAATATAAACACCAGTCTCTCTGCTTCCCTCACACTTTCACCCAAAGCCTGCTTTGATTCCCAGTATGTTTCCGCCCTTTGTTCCATTTGGCATCCAAGCTACGCTAGTGCCACCTGTTGACCATCATGGTGAACTGCCTGACCCAATACCTTCCCTATACTCTTATTTCTTCTCCTTGAAGGATTTGGTCCTATACCTACTACATTGCATTTCCAGTTTTTAAATATCCACTTTATTCCTGATAAAACTTAACACTTATCACTTATATCTGAGGAAGAGATAGCCTGAGAGACTGATATATGGTAAAATATTTACTGTAAGAAATGTCCAATTTTATATATTTCCAGGTATCTCTAGACAAGGGGTATCACAATGCAGAAATAAGGGTATCACTACTATATTTTGCAAAAGATATAAGGAAACTATCAATAAACTTCAGAAAGTAACGAATTCACTTGTCCCTTAAAATATGAGTAAGTAGTTGTTATAAAGCCATAGTAAATGGTTTATAAAATAATTTTTTAAATGTTACTCTCTTATCACATAGGGCATTAACATTTTTGTGAGGCTTTCATGGAACCACAGTAAATGATTAGCAACACAAAACAGTAGTCCAGCTCTCCGAATAACAATCAGACACCATGTCACATGTGCACAGATCTGCATGGAAAAGTACTAAAGTTTTAGACTTGGACTTGTGTACTTTGTTTCCCTTTTCAATTGTATTAAGTAATGACATACACTTTAGTTTGCCAAAAACAATGCTTGTATCCTGGCAGCAATGGACTACTTCTGTTACAAGTAAGGTAAATACCAGAACTACAAAGGCAGGAGCTGTAAGTGAATTTTTATTAAGAAGGGAAGTTGCCAACTTAAACAGCAGCAAATAAAGAGTGAACAAGAAAACTCCCTGTTGTCACAGATGTAGATGACCTCCATAAACTATTCTGTAGGAGCCATTTCATGTTGCCCCAGCCCGGAAATGTCAAATGCTTTTCCACTCAATATACTACTTCTGGATTCATACTAAAAAGAAATATATTAAGAGCATGGAAAAGTTGCTTACTGAAAGGAAAACCCCTGGAGAAGAGTAAGGGAAGGAATGAAAAAATTAAGAAGTGATGTAGAACACTTTAATTCTAAGTAACTATATTTTCGTATCTTCACAGTAATACAAAAGACAGCCACTTGCAGGATTAGTTCAGATTACTTAAACATCAGATACATTTTTAGTCCTCTATATAAGTATTTGGAAGTTTCTTATATTTACATAAAATGAAGCCATTAATACTTTCCTACAGCAGTAACTGAGCACCAGGAAGGCCAAGGTAAATGAAGGAATAGCGTTTTCCCAAAGCTGCAGTGTGAAAAGATAATAAATGGTTGATCCCATACACATAAATGGGTTTCTTTGTTATAGGACTGGAATCCCCAACTCCCTGGCTGTGGACCAGTACCTGTCAGTGGCCTGTTAGGAACCAGGCTGCACAGCAGGAGGTGAGCAAGGGGCAAGCAAGATGAGCTATCCATCACTCGAATCACTGCACAGGCTCCCCCTCCTGTCAGAATTAGCAACGGCATTAGGTTTTCCTAGGGGCACGAACTCTATGAGAAACTGTGCATGCGAGGGATCTAGGTTACAATCCCCTTACAATAATCTAATGCCTGATGGTCTGAGGTGGAGCTGAGGCGGTGATGCTGGTGCTGGGGAGCAGCTGCAAATACAGATTGTCATTAGCAGAGAGGTTTGACTGCACAACAAATGTAATGCACTTGAATCATCCATCCGCCCCCAACTGCCCTCCTCTCAGACCCCGCCAGTTCGTGGAAAAATTGTTTTCCATGAAACTAGTCCCTGGTACCAAAAATATTTGGAACCGCTGCTATAGGAAATCCAAGTGGAATATGTAATAATGATCTATAAAAAGTTTTCTTGCAGGGAAAAAGGATGGCACTCAGTATGCACTTACTTTTCTGTCCCTTCTGCCACATCACATTCTTCCCTGCACTTTGTGACAGCCCTAATGTTAGGTTGTCCCTATAAACAACTACATAAGGGTGCTGTCTTTATATGAGTCCTCACTCAGTGGATCAGGTTCTGGGATGGCCTCCTCAAAAGTGGTTTTAGCCAGTGTGCAGGCAAGCTCTAGGTTATTAAGGATCTCATAGTAAAGTGCAGAAAAGTTAAGAGCCAACCCCAGGTAGATTGGGTGTGTGGGTTGCATCTCTCTTTTATATCAAATGCCTCTTGGGAAACTCCTTGGAGATTATCTATCATTTGTTTTTGATCATCACCACCTGCAACAAAGGTATTGGAAGTAATATCTCCCTCTATTTTCAGATAAAAGACTTTACTCTCTGGTTTAGTTGCATTGGATATTAAATGCTTACGCAACATTTGCAGATGGATCTTAGTTCAGACTCCATTTTCTCCTGAGAGTTCTTAATCAGCTGCAACTTCTCATCAGAGGTGGTGGTTGTCTGCTTGATGTTCTAGATAAGCTCCAGGTAGACACACAGCTCCCACAGTGTTCTTATAGGCCAAGAGTGGGCCGTGCTCCTGGTTGGACAACTTTGCGGCCTGCTAAGAGTGCCTTTAGAATGACAGTAAAAATTAATGACAACAAAAAGCTTGAATCCAAAGTGTTTGAAAGTGCTCAAAGCCCACCTCAGAATCACCATGAAGTCCTCACTTACCACCTTTTTCTTTTCCACATTAATCTGTATTTCTATAAGCACCAAATTTCATGATAAAGATTTCTTATCCATCGACTCTTAGGATATTAATGTTGGAAGAAAACATACAACTCATTTAGAGTTTAACTCTTTTGTTTACAGGTCTCCACTGTTTGCCACCTGAAATCTGTTTCACAGGGAGCCCTTTGCTGATTGCCTAGCTGGGCCTCCTCCTTGATCCGTACGTGTTCTTACCACAAGCAAAGGCCTGTGTTAGTAGCTGAGGTGGGCGCCCTCAACAATGGGCATGGCGTATTTTCATTCTCTCTGACAGGTCTCACTTCTCCCCACCATGAGATGGGTTAACTTCTGAGCTTCTGTGGCCCCAAGTCCCTCTCCTTTTGTCATGTTAGGAACACTAAGTGAGGCACAAAGGGCTGCACAGCTGTCAGCTGCTCTGAGTTTGGGGCTTCAGTGGCATTTCAGTGTTTTCCCACTGAGTGCACTCTAAATAGAGTCTAAGAAAAAGAGAAAAGTTTCTCTGTTATTGAGGGCTTCCTCCTCCTGCCCCATTATTTCTGTCAATGACAGAGCCAAGGGGTACCTGGGGATTTCTGGCCCCATAATTTTATTAGTACCCTGTCTTGGATGTTGACCTTTGACATTCTCTTGGTCTAATGTAAAGTACTTTGCAAAATTAGCTTTAAGGCCCCTCCTCCAACCAGTCTGCAGCCTCAAATCCATCCTAAATAGAACTTGTGGATATGTCATTGCCTCTTGGAGACATTGAAGCAGGGAAATGTTTCAAAGTAGGGGGTTTGCTGTCTTTCCTGAAGCCCAGTGATCCTTCGAAGCCCTCATTACTCTAACCTGGATAGAGTTAGACTTGCCTCAATCTCATCTTTAGTTTGTGTTGTGTCCAGAAGCAAGGGAATCCTGCATCAGAACCTAGCTTCTCTTTCCTTTTACTTCAAGTGATGTTCTTTGTGAATGATGATCTTTGTGGATGATGTGTTTAAGTTCGTAGCATAAGGTTAAGGCCTTTCTTAGTTTCCGTGTAGACATGGTTTCCTCTTCGAATTATCTTCTTTCAGTTCCTTTTAGTGGGTATGGGAACGGAAAGGACTTTTTCTTTTTTTAATGTACTTTTATCACAACCTTCTCTACACTTTCATTTTACAGATGAAGAACTTGAGGGACAGAGAGCTAAAGTGATCTGGTCAGATTCACACAACCAGTGAGTAGCAGAGCAGAGGACTGAACCTGGGGCTGCTGTTTCGTAGACTAATGCCTTATTTTCCTCTTTTGTTTAAAAACCAATATTGCATTTTTTTTTTAATCAAACTGCCTTTTTATTTTGAAATATTTGATTTTTCATTTGCAATATGGATTCACTTAGTGACCTCACCTCAGAAGTGAATTATTATTTAAATCAAGTTTTTTTTATGGGAAAATGCATATCTAAATTCAAATAGTCAATTTTCTCAAGAATGTTTGGAATAGTATGTAACCCCTTGCAAAGATTTCAGGATGCCAGTTGAACACTGTAAAATTCTTATGTAGAAACAGAGCAATTCCAGGAAGTCCATGCACAGCTAAGGGAATTTAATTGTCACCACACTATCTGACCACAGTCTTACTTCAGTGTTCAGTTTCATAATTGGGGTCACTAACATTATTTAACTCACATTATTTATCTCATTAGTATGCACTTTTACTTATGCTCTCCTTATTCCTGCTTTGTTGTAGCACCTACCATCTGTCAGGAGTGGTATTAAATTTGCAAATACTTTTTTGTCAGACTATTTAGAACATTAAATTATGTGAATACTAATTAACAACAACGAAGACAAAAGTTCCCAGGTCAGGAAATATTTCCTTAATGAATTGCTGTGGGGGTGGGGGAACCCATCTTCAAATACTTTAGAGTTTCCATGGAAATAATAATAATATTAGCTACTATTTACTGAGCACTTATTTTGTGCCAGCCACTGCTCTGAATATGTTACAAATATGTTATTTTATTTTCACAATGAGCCTACGAAGTAGGCATAACTTTCTGGGTGAGGAAACAGAGTTGTAAGAGAAGTTAGGAGAATTCTCAGGGTCATACAACTAGAGGGAAGAAGACTGACTGTCTTCTGAGAAAACTGGATATCCATATGCACATGAATGAAACTATTCCTATTTCTCACCATACACAAAAATCAAATCAATCAAATCAAAATGGATAAAAGACGTAAACCTCAGACCTGAAACTATGAAACTACTAGAAGAAAACATTGGGGAAATATTCCAGGACAGTGGTCTGGGCAAAGATTTCTTGAGTAATACCTCAAAAGCACAGGGATCCAAAGCAAAAATGGACAAATGGGATCACATCAAGCTAAAAGCTTCTTCACAACAAATAATCAACAAAGTGAAGAGACAACCCACAAAACGGGAGAAAATATTTGTAAACTACTCATCTGACAAGGGATTAATAACTTGAATATATAAGGAGTTCAAACAAGTCAATAGGAAAAATCAAATTATCTGATTAAAAAATGAGCAAAAGAGCTGAATAGACATTTCTCAAAAGAAGACATACAAATGGCCAACAGATATATGAAAACAATGTTTAACATCATTAGTTATCAAAGAAGTACAAATCAAAACTACAAGGAGATATCATCTCACCCCAGTTATAATGGCTTTTATCCAAAAGACAGACAATAACTAATGCTGGCGAAGATGTGAAGAAAGGGGAACCTTCTTACACTGTTAACGGGAATGTAAATCAGTGTAACCATTTTGGAGAACAGTATGGAGATCCCTCCTAACTAAAAATAGAGCTACCACATGACCCAACAATCCCACTGCTTGGTATACATCCAAAAGAAAGCAAATCAGTATATCAAAAAGATATCTGCACTCACATGTTTATTTTAGCACTATTCACAATAGCCAGTATTTGCAATCAACAAAAGTGTCCATTGACAGATGAATGGATAAAGAAAATGTGGTACTTATACACAATGGAATATTAATCAGCCATAAAAAGGTGAAATCCTATCATTTGCAACAATATGGATAGAACTGGAGAACATTATATTAAGTGGAATAAGCCAAACACAAAAGGTAAATGTTTTCACTCATATGTTAGAGCTATAAACTAAAAGAATTGATCTTAGGGAGATAGACAGTGGAATACTGGTTACCAGAGGCTGGGAAGGGTAGCAGCGAGGGGGAGAATAAAATGGGGATGGTTAATGGGAACAAAAATATATTCAGAATGAACAAGATCATATATTTGATAGCACAACAGAGTGACTATAGTCAGCAATATGTTATCATATATTTTAAAATAATTAAAGGGGTGCAATTATTATTATTATTTTTTGAGACAGAGTCTCACTTTGCTGCTCAGGCTAGAGTGAGTGCCGTGGTGTCAGCCTAGCTCACAGCAACCTCAAACTCCTGGGCTCAAGCGATCCTTCTGCCTCAGCCTCCCGAGTAGCTGGGACTACAGGCATGTGCCACCATGCCCGGCTAATTTTTTTTTTTTTTGTATATATATTAGTTGGCCAATTAATTTCTTTCTATTTATAGTAGAGACGGGGTCTCGCTCTTGCTCAGGTTGGTTTCGAACTCCTGAACTCAAATGATCCGCCCGCCTCGGCCTCCCAGAGAGCTAGGGTTACAGGCGTGGAAATTATTATTAATAATAGAATGTTCCTAACATATAGAAATGATTAACACTGAAGGTGATGGATACCCCAATTACTCTGATTTTATTATTACACATTGTATGCCTGTATCAAAATATCACATGTATCCCATAAATATGTACAACTATTATGTACTCATAATAATTAAAAACAAAAAATTAAAAAAATAAAGGATGATAAATGCTTGAGATGATGGATATCCCAATTACCCTGATTTGATCATTATACATCATATGCTTGTATCAAAATTTCACATGTACTTTATAAATATATACAGCCATTATGTATCCATAAAAATTAAAAAGTAAAAACAATAAAATTAAATTAGCCAGAAAAAAACAATGAGAAAAAAAAATCTCACTTCCTCAGAAGTCAGAAGTAAGAGAGTGCTCTACATGGACTGGAAGAAAATGAAGAAATAAGTCTGTGAATCAGATTACTTTTATGTATACAATGTGTGTATCAAGATTTCCTCACATACATCATAATAGCTTTGTGTCTTAATTGTGTGGCTGAGTGTTTCGTGATACATAACCCAGTATGGACAAGAGTCATGAAGAGAAGGCAAAGCTCATTCTTTTGACAGCAGTAACAGAAAATGAGCAATTGAGCAGCCCTAGGGAGCCTTCAGCTAAGGGATGTCCTGGACCAGTTTCATCAAAGACACAAGGCTCCAATAATTTTCACTTTCTCACTGTGTGTTCCCCAGGCCCGGACTACATAACAAAAAAACTCTAGAGCCAGGTAAATCTCTAAAATCCAGAAGACCCCACTAAAGTGCACCAAATAACATAAATGTTATTTGTACATGCACCCCAAAATGAGTTTTCTTTCTTCACAAAATGAAATTTAGCAGAGAGTTTTCCACTTCCCTAAGAGACCACAAAAATCAAATTACTTTTTCTTCAAGTAGCTCTCATGCTCAGCCCAAACAAATCCTGATAAGCTGCAAGCCTACACTACAGAAATGAAAACACTCATCTTTTAAAATGGTTTGG
Organism: Microcebus murinus; assembly: GCF_040939455.1. NCBI lineage: Eukaryota > Metazoa > Chordata > Mammalia > Primates > Cheirogaleidae > Microcebus > Microcebus murinus. The sequence goes on from NC_134113.1 coordinate 40,011,057, forward strand.
GAAATAATAGAAAATAAGGACTCATGAAATTCAAATACTTTTCCCAATATTAGGGATCAGTCAATGAAACTAAGTTGGGTGATAGGAGTAAGAATGGGTTTGGAATGGGAAGTGAGTGCAACGCTGACCCATTCCAGTTAGAGACAAAAACTCTCACCTATCTGTTTGAATAAGGAAGCCAAGAGAGTCATGGATGTGCTATTCATTTATGCACAAAGACGGGGGAAAGGCCATTTTAAACTCTTCTTCAGGCTTAACAAAGAAACCTAGCAAACATTTAATTGCCTTTTTAAAAGTAGAGATGTCAGTTTTTAATCCAATTATTAGGGAAACAAATTATTAAGAGAATCAGAACTGCAGACTGCTGGAGGAGGTTGTAGCAAATTTTTCAGAGGACATGGCAGCAATCTCTTCTCAAGTCTGGCTGTCTTTTAAAGGCTCCTTTGTACAACCATCTTCCAAACAGAGTTTTTAATAACAGTAGACAGAACGGGATTAAACATTTTTACAGTTGTCTCCAAACTGCACGGAAAATTAAGACCAGTACTTTTGTGGACCTCCTGAAGTCACCTCTTTATCAGACATACCTTTATGCTGCTCAACAGTGTCTGCTTCTCTGTAAGGGAGAAAGGAACACCTCCTTCTCTTCCTTTGTTTTTCTGGGATTTCTCAAGGGCAGTTGAAGAGAAAGAGACAGGCCTGAGAAGCCTAAAACTTACTAAAAGTGCATGTGTGTTAGAACCTTTGATGGCAAGTGACAGAGACCCAACTGAGATAGATTAAGGGGGAGAAGGAATTATAGGGAATGAGGTCGTCTCACAGAACTGAAGGCAGAGATGCAGCAGGACCTCAGCAATCAACTAGAACCAGTGCCTCTGAGCACCGTTGGGAAATCAAAGGGCTCTCCATCCAGGGTCTCTGCTTCCCTCCAAGTCTCCTCCAGTCATCAACCCCTGCATGCTGCATGCTTTTTCTTTTTTCCAGGCCATAGAGCAAAAAATATTCACTATCAGCAACTCCTTCCTTAGGTTCTATCTTCTCTGTTGAAAAGAGCTTAAATCTTCCATCCCAATTCCAAATCTCAAGGGGAGGAGCTGGCCCAGCTCCGTCTCCCAGAATGGGGGAAGAGCGTCACAGTTTAGGAAGAATAATAATCTTTCATATGGACTGGGGAGGTGAGCTCCAGGTTCCCAGAATATGGAGAGAGAGTGCAGTTTCCGGGAAGCTGGAGGACCCGGTGCACATGGTATTCTACGGATGCCGCTCCAGTTCATAAACGTATTCTCGGAAAAAACGATTCTACCTCAGGTGATAGCATTTATACCTTTCACGGGTAAAATCACCACCCCATTCCATAGTAATCTAGTCTCTTAATTTCAAAGATATAAAATAAAAGTTTAGGAAATGTGCAGTAAAAAGTTGTTGTTGCTTATCTTTTCCATAGCTGGGAGAATTTAGAATTTCTCCCTGAATATGAAGAATTAGAGAAATTTTGATTGCCCAAGTAAATACCAATTCATTCATTCAGTTAACAAATATCTGTTAAGTTCTTGCTATTGCTTGGCGTTTGGCATATAGGGATCAACAAAATAGACAAATTCCCTGCCCTTCCAGAGATTACATTGTAGTGGGAGAGATGGCCAACAAATAAATAAATACATAAAATTGTGTCAAATGGTGATAAGCAGTATACAGGAAAATATTAATAAAAACAGTATAAAGGGAGAGAATGAAGAGGGTGCTAGTTTAAGTAGAGTGAGTGATCAAGGAAGCCTCTTTGAAAAGGTGATATGTGAGTAAAAATCTAAATGAAATGAGGAGAATCCACTATACTAATATTTGAGAGATAATGTGTTTTGAAGCTCTAAAGTTTGGCTGATTCTCAATAGGCTCCAACAAGCTTTTCAAAGTCTTCAAGTGAATCTTTCTATGGGACAAGCAGTGCAGGCAGTGAGTACACTGGTTCTTGTGCCCTCCCTCAGTCCGGCCACTGCAGGCTCTGGTTCTGCTCCGTGATTATTCTCTTGCTCCTCTTTGGCCACAAAACACTCTGCTAACTGCCTCGGTTCTTTAGACTTTCTGGAGAATGCCACCACTATTTCAGCCAACCTTAGACAACCTAAGAGTGGCTGGGGTGGGGTGGGCAGGGACTTTTATTCTTATCCCCGTATATGAGCTGCCCACACAGGTCTACAAGTATGCGATCTAAGTCAGAGTGCACTTGTATACAAGCCAATTCAAATCAAGTCCCCAAAGTGAACTCCACCCCTACCCCACCCTCAAACACCTACACAGGAGTGCCTTGGTGTTGGCACTTGTGGAAGGCAAGGGGCAGAAGCAGGGCTGGGCAGGGGGAGAAGTTGAGCTGTGCTGCAGTACCAAGGACAGTCTTGGCCCACTCCACAACGAGCTCCTAGAGCTGGAGTGACCCTTCAGAGTTGTCTCAAGTTGGGCCAAGATGGCTAGACCTTTATGTTCCCTCATTGACTAATGACTGTGAGGAAGCCCAGGCCACATAGAAAGGCTGCATGTACCTATTCTAGCCAATAGCCCCAGCTGAGGACCCAGCCAACGGCACGCATACACCTGTACACGTGTGGATGAGGACGGCTGTGAGTGACTCCAGCCCCAGCCACAGTCTTACTTCAGACACACAAAAACTGAGTTTAGCCAAGTCCAGTCAGCCCCTGGAACCATGAGAGAGAATAATAATAAACAAACTGTTGTTCTCTGCTACTAAGTTGAGGTGGTTTGTTACACAGCTATAGATAACCAGAACACTGAAGAATCCTTCTGAGGGGCTGAGGCAGATTTATCTCATGATTTTCTAAGAAGCACTAAATTCTTTTCAGACCTAACCAGCATCCCAGCGTTCCCTTCACAATTTCTCCTATGGGACTTTTACATCCTTTGAAATAAGATCATAAGATCTGCCTTTAACATTCCTGAGATAGATGTCAATTTTCTTGTGGTGGGTGACATACATGTTGTGACCCTGAGAACACTAAAATAATGACTTATTTTGTGTGGAGCACATCTACTCTACACTACAGGGCTAGGTAGTTGTATACAGTGGGATATTATAGTTTAATGCTTTGCATCTTATCTGTTCACATTTACCAGTTCATTCTGAACCCCTGCTATGATAGATGAAAAGCCAATTACTTTCAAGAAAAGCAAGTCAATTACTAGTAAAAAAAAATGTTCTTTAATATTTTGGAAGTTTTCTAATGCTAATGTTTCATATGTGGTTTAATTTTACAAGCTGATTGTGAGGGAAATCAATATTGGGAGGGGTTTGAATTTTCGAGAGGGATTGTGCTAGACACTGAATATATTTGAGGAATTGATACAATTCAGTGAGGCTGAAGTGAGAAAACAAAGGCAAGTGTGGCTGGATATGAGGTTGCCCATGTAGGAAGAGGTCAGGTCATGCAGGGCTGTTTTAAAGATGTCAAATTTATACGAAATAAAGGGGAAGCCATTGAAGGATTTAAACAGAATAACATGTTATAATTTACATTTGTTAAATAATGCTGTTTCTGCTGTGTGGAACACAGAAGAGAGACAAGTTAGGAGACTATGAAAGTCATCCCAGGGAAAATGATAATAAGAATCAGGAGGATTTGATGATGGATTAGGTAAGAAAGATAGAAAAATGAAATTATTGATTTCCAGGTGAGAAGGTGGAAGGAAAGGAAGAAAGAGAAGTGGAATTGGAGGGGAGGAAAAGATGAAAAGTTGTCTTAACCATGTTCAAATTCAGATGTCTCCATGAATGAAAATATCAGTAAAGACTAGTTGGATAGAGCCCTCTGGACCCCCAAAGAGAGGAGTAGTCTGGAGGCAGAAAAAGAGTGCAATCCAAGCTGCAAATGTGCTCATGCATTTTTGTTATTTAATCAAATATTTATTTCTTTTAGTATTTTTAAAAATTATTTTTCAGCATTGCAGAAATGAAGGCAATAGTGCTTATTTGTAAGGTTGCTGTGAAATGTCTGCCATCTGGTGGACAGTCATGAGAATGCTCTAAATCTACCGCATCCGATGGAATGGAAACATTACTGTCAAGTTCAGAAACACAAATCTTTTTAATATCATTGTCTTATTAACAAACATTTATATCCTTATCAATATTTCTCATTAGGGAAAATTTGTTGCCATGTTTACACCTAAATCACATCTAAGTGTGTAGCATTTTAAAAATTTATCAAAAGACTTTTTAGTCTGTATTAAAACCAAACATAATTTTTAAAAGATAAATATAATTCTCAAAACTGGATTTTTGAGAAACTACATCCAGGGAAGATGTAGTGTTATGGACCTTTAGCAGAAAATAAGTTTATATTTCTTTTTTCCCCAGTAACAGCCAGTGAACTGGAGCTGCCTTCCACAGGCTCATGAGAGGCAATTGTGAGCATCTCTTTCCAACTCCACATTCATTGATGTCAGGTTGGTGGCTTGAAATTGGCTATGGTAGAAGTATACCCTACAGAAATCAACAAACACTTCAAATCAGAGCTACTCCCTCTAAAGAAAGCTGGTTTACCAGCATAAATGCCTGTATCTCTTTTCTTTCTTGATTCTTCCAATTTAAAAAATAAATTTTTTGCATAGAACACTTGCTAAAAAGTTCAATTTATTTTATCTCAATAAATATACATTTCCGAATATGGAACCATGAAACCTTTTAGGAAATGCTATTTGAGTTTTATATTTTTCCTTTCTTTTAGTTGGAGGAGCTCAGGGTGAAATTTTAGGTTATTCATTACTATATCCATTATATAAAAGTAAGATATCTCATTATTGTTTGGGCTGAAGTAGAACTGTTACCAATCCTGGCATTCAGATTTCTGGTAATAATGACTGTCGGCTCACAGGTACTATAAATGACTTATATAGCTCCAAAATTGGGACCAGAAATCTAAAAGTTCTAGATAAACATCAATGGAGGAATATGTGCTTTAAGACCTACCTCGTCTATGTGTAGAGATTTAAGAGGTATAAATTCTTATTCTATTTGTCTGGTTATTCAGAAATAGTCCCACTGATGTTTTTTGAAGACAGTGAGATAAGTTCAGCCTTGCATCTAGTTCATTGCCTTAAAGAGACCTGAGGGAATTTGTTTTTTAAAATCCAAGTCTCTTATTAATATATAAAGCCAAGTCTTAGATCTAAAGTTATTGGATCCGGGTGTTTATGTTCAGTTCTCCACCATGCCATATTCTAAAATAGGACCTTATAGGCCTGCTATGGTTTGAATGTGTCCCCCAAACATTCATGTGTTGGAAACTTGGTCCCCAGTGAAGCAGTGTTGAGAGATAGGACTTTTGGGAAGTGATCAGATCAGGGAGGTTCTGCCCTCATGAATGGATTAATCCATTCAGAAATTAATGAATTATCAATAGAGTTGGTTAATTATCATGAGAATGGTTCCTAAACTCTCAGGTCAAAGAAGATGCCTCTCTGTTTTCTGAAACAGGAACGCATAGGCCTGTTTTGTGTCAGCTGAGGTACAATATGGCAGAGAAATTTCTTTCAGTGGAGGAACTCACAGGTCCTTTGACAGCTTTCCATGGTAATTGGTGATGGTATTCTATAATTGGTGCAAGTGGAGTGAGAAGTGAATGGGGATACTGACAGAAAGGGGATTCAGGGTAGATCACATTAGGAGGAACAGAAGACAGCAATATTGGATATTAAGGGTGAAAATAGGAAAACTTTTACTCATGTGCCTTCACAGGTAGATCAAACTTTCATTTCCTTGAGACAGCCATTTTTGTATCTTTTACAGCTAGCATAAAACCTCAAAAGATATTTGTTAATTTTTTACAGAGTAAGTGCTTAGATGATATTTGCATAAAAAGGGAAATTTATTTTAAAGGTTATAGAGGTAAAAATGAATGCAATTATTTATTTAATGCCTGTCTTCCCCAGGAGACTACAAATTCCATGAGGTCAAGAATCATGTCTATCTTGTAAATACTATATCCTTAGCACCTGGCATATAATAGGTAATTCATAAATATTTTTTGAATGAACAAATAGAATATAGACATTAGGTATGATATATAGATAATGGATCTAATAAAGATCCATTTAAATTTGTTTTACAGGTATTCTGGCCTCCCCAGAATGCCATCTTGTTTTTTATAGGTGGTTACATTAAGGCCATTAGGAGGCACCATTTAACTATCTCAACATAAATAGTTTATGGACTGAACATTTGTGTCTCCCCCCAAATCTATATGTTGAAGTCTTAACCCCCAATGTGATAGCATTTGGACATGGGCCCTTTAGGAGTTAATTAGGGTTAAATGGTAGACCCTCACAATGGAATTAATGCACTTAAAGGAAGAGATATCAGAGAGCTTGCTCTCTCTCTCTCTCAATGTTTGAACAAAGAGGAAATCATGCGAGCACACATGTAAGGGAGAAGGCAGCCTTCTTCAACCCAAGAGGACAGCCCTCACTGGAAACTGATCATGCAGGCACTCTGATCTCAGATTCTAGCCTCCAGAACTGTAAGAAAATAAATTTCTGTTGTTTAAGCTACTCAATCTATGGCATTTTGTTATGGCAGCATAAGCAGACTAATATATACAGTCTTCTCATTTTGTAAGGGTCTGGATTTAATATAGTAAGAAAATTTTCCTGGTTTCCAGGATTCTTGTCAGACACTGGTAGAGGGAAGAACCATTTACCTGCACTGTTTTGGGGGCTATGCTTTCTCCTTTAGGGAACATGAGGCCTGTGGTTCTGCTGAGTTACTCGTCATTATACTTCCTTCCCCTTTCCTTTCACAGAGTGAAGAAGCCTGAAATAAAGGTGGAAGAATATGTCTTAGACAAGGTAATGTGGCTTTACTTGTAAATAATTTATTCTCTTCTTTTTTTTTTTTTTTTTTTTTTGAGACAGAGTCTCGCTTTGTTGCCCAGGCTAGAGTGAGTGCCGTGGCGTCAGCCTAGCTCACAGCAACCTCAAACTCCTGGGCTCGAGTGATCCTTCTGCCTCAGCCTCCCGGGTAGCTGGGACTACAGGCATGCGCCACCATGCCCGGCTAATTTTTTTATATATATATCAGTTGGCCAATTAATTTCTTTCTATTTATAGTAGAGACGGGGTCTCGCTCTTGCTCAGGCTGGTTTTGAACTCCTGACCTTGAGCAATCCGCCCGCCTCGGCCTCCCAAGAGCTAGGATTACAGGCGTGAGCCACAGCGCCCGGCCGTATTCTCTTCTTAATAACCAAATGTTTCTTAAATACATTATAGTCAAAGTTAATAATCGTCTTGGTCAACATCCCCCATCATCTGAACTTTGAAGCTCTAGTTAACCTTCTCTCCTTCAATTTCCCTTCATGCTGTTGACAAACAGGTCTCCTTTGTGTGACATGATGGCACCATGCTTTCGCTTTTCTTCATGTCTGACAAACCTTCCGAACTTTTTTGGCTTATAAAAATCCTACCAGTCCTTAAAACTCTACCTCATGTCTGAGATTTCCCATGAGGCTTGATAATTCTTTCAAACTAAACAACTGATATATCTTTTCTGTACAACATGTAACCCTCACAGCCCGAGGCATAAAGAAATTAACAGCAGTGTACTCAGCTACTGCATGAGGGAAGTTCAGGTTTACACAAGAAGTGTCATAGACCTTTTCTTATATGGGATCCATGTTCAGTTCGGACTCCATGCAGGAAAACCCTTCCTACCAGATGAAACTCTGTTCATCATCACAGTGCAATGGTCAGAGAACAGATGATCAGTTCTACAAGGAGAATGCAAACCTAGAACACTCAGGTTAGAGAAATCAGGCTGCAGATTTATCCAGTCATTCTTAGCTTCAACAAGTGAAGACTTATGTACTTCTACACTGGGAATGATATGGTTTATTCCTCAGGGTTTTCTTTTTTAATATATATAGGAAATGAGATGTGGGAAATCATTTTGGGAAATGCAAAAGAGGAGACAGGAATTTACATGTATTACGCATGCACCAAGTACCAGGCAGTGCGTATAAAGCAAATCTCCTAAGCGGGTACTAAATGAATCCCTCTCACAAAAAACAATTATCCTGGATAGAGCTGGAACCCATTTAACTAAGTGAAGTATCCCAAGAATGGAAATATAAGAACCACATGTACTCACCTTCAGATTGGCTTTAACTGATCAAAATTTAAGTGCACATAGAGTAATAACATTCATGGGGTATCAGGCAGATGAGAGTGGGGAGGAAGGGATGGGTATATACACACCTAATGGGTGCAGTGTGCACTGTCTGGGGAATGGACACACTTGAAGCTCTGACTTGGGTGGGGCAGGGGAATATATGTAACCTAAACATTTGTACCCCCATGATATGCTACAGTAAAAAAAATTTTAAAAAGACAATATCAATAAGACAATATAAAAAATAAATAAATAAAAATAAATGAATTCCTGGATATAATCATATAGTAAATACCAATAATCTGTGCTAACAAGCACTATTTCCTTTTCAGTCTGTGAAAAGGAATAGGGAAGAAGGCAAGTAAATACCTAAGCAGTATAGAGTAAAAAAAGAAAGTTTGAAACCATAAAGAACCTGGGTTCAAATGTCATTACATTGCTTCCTGTTTGACCTTAGGAAAGTTACTTAACATCCTTGCATCTTGACTTCTCTTGTGAAAATCTGGATAATAATACCTAAGAGCTGATGTGAGGATTAATTGACAAAAAACATAAAATTTAGCATAATAACCAACACATACAATCACTCAATAAATACAATAGGTACCACTTTATAAGAGCTATCTTTGTGATATACGGACCACAGAAAAGCTAAAGATTCCTGCTAGATTTGTCCAGAGAGAAACTCTACAGGGAATTAAAATTGAAAGGGAGAAAAACTGCATTTTTCCTCCTTTACATTTATATTGCAAAGAGACAATATAAAGCCAGTGTAGCTATAACTACAATCTTCTAATATCTGCAAGGTTCCAGTTCTTGTAAATGCTATAAAGTTTTTAAGTAATTCCCACTTGAGTTTAGCCATTTACATGCCTAACAGGGAGACAACTGCACTCATCTCTTGCCTCACACAAACGGTTCCTTTTTCTGACTTCTTGATTTCTTTTAATAGCCTCACCATTCTCCCAGTAATTCATGCCTGAAACTGTGATCATTTTTGACAAGAACTTTTTACCACCGCCTACTGATCTTAGTTCCTCATTGTACTTGAAATCTGTCTCCACCCATCTCCGTTTCTATGCAACACCCTAGTTCAGGCCTCCAACCTGCTTTTCTTGCCTAAGTTTCTTTCTTTTTTTTTTTTCTTTTCCGCGCCAAATTCTTCCTCTATATAGTTGCCAAATAAACCTTCTGCAAACTCTGATATTGAGCCTGTTTCATCCCTTTACCTCTGCCTCTGCTCAAACATCCCCAATAGCTCCCCATTGCTTGCCAAATAAACTTCAGATATTCAACACCTTTCATGACATGACACTGCACTGCCTTTCTGGCCTGCCTTTAATTATTCTACTATCTGCATCTTCCATGCCTTACAATAAGAAACCCCCCTGGTTTTTTATTTTTGGTTTTTTTTACTTTCATAAATCTATTGTTTCTTTTGTTTTTTTTTTAAGAGACTGTCACCCAGGCTGGAGTGTAGTGTATTTCTCTTTCTGTAATCCATTTCCCTTGTTAAGGTAAGAGATGGGTAGAGTCCCAAATATAGACATTCCTACATTCTCTTTTGGCATGTGAACTATATCTGGGTCATCAGTCTTAATTCTAGGAATTGAACAGAATGGAGGTGGTTTTTAAGATTAAACTAAAGAAATACTGGCAATATTCAGCAAATATTTATTGATGATAAAATTTGGGCTTTCAAGCAAAATTTAGAATTTTCGAAAACTTGTATTCACCCCGTGAATTTGACAACTTTTTAATTATTGAAAATCTTTCTGATGAGATCAGTGGTGATAATAATGAATATGATTTTTTGACATCTCAAAATGAATGTGCACTTGGAAGATATGCACAACTCAATGAACCACTATTTTCCAAATAACTATATGCATGACGTTACAAAATAATACATGGGTAAAAGGTCCATTCAAAGTTCAAGATACACCAATGGATTTTAACATAACAATGTACAAAATGTACATTCATATGGTTTCAGATTCCATGTTGCTACTCATCTTTAAGAAATTAATACTTGCACAGTTTGGGTGGTATAACATCAAAGAAGAATATTTACTGTAACTTTTTACAAAAAACTATCAAAATATTCCTTCCTTTTTCAATTATATATGTGTGTGAGGCTGGATTTTTTTCATTTATTTCAACCAAAACAATATATCACAACAGATTGAATACAGAAGTAGATATGAGAACCAAGCTGCTTTCCATTAAACCAGACATTAAAGAGATTTGAGCTGGGTGCAGTGGCTCACACCTGTAATCCTAGCATTCTGGGAGGCCAAGGCAGGATGATTGCTCAAGGTCAGGAGTTCAAAACCACCCTGAGCAAGAGTGAGACCCCATCTCTACTATAAATAGAAAGGAATTAATTGGCCAACTAAAAATATATAGAAAAAAATAGCCAGGCATGGTGGCGCGTGCCTGTAGTCCCAGCTACTCGGGAGGCTGAGGCAGAAAGAAGGATTGCTTGAACCCAGGAATTGGAGGTTGCTGTGAGCTAGGCTGACGCCAGGGCACTCTAGCCGGGCAACAGAGTGAGACTCTGTCTCAAAAAAAAAAAAAAAAAAAAAAGATTTGCAAAAATGTAAAAATAGTATCACTCTTCTTACTAAAATATTTTGGACAATACAATTAATTTTCATGGAATATGTATAATTCATGTTAAAATGTAATGACTTTATTGTTATTTTTATAAGAATTACTAAATTTTAAAAAATTTCTCAGTTTTAATTTCTAATATTAACAAATATAACTCATATAAACAAAAGATGTTTGGAATCCTCCCCAATTTGTAAGAGTGTAAACGGGTCCTGAGTCTGTCAGAAGACAGACTGGGGCCTGGGTTTATTGGTAATAGAACCTCCAGACTAGTTGCAGTGTGTGGACTTTGAGTGTTGAGGTCCTAGGTTTGGTCTTCTGAATCATATCCCTTCTAATTAATGACAATACAATGATTTTCCCTGTCACTGGAAGATCAGGGTGGTCTCAACTCACATCTATATCGTACACTAGTACAGGAGTCAAGAGTGTGGGCTGCAAGGAAAAACCGATTTTCATTTAGAAAAAGAGAGACTGGTAAAATATAGGATAGACAGAAAATAGAGAAGAGCTGGTGGTGGGGAGGAGGCCCCAAAAGAGATTGTGTCATGTATAGAAGGTTGGTTTTAGGAATGAAATCTTATATAAATAGCACAAATTTAGTCTCCTGTCTGGGTTTTCCTGATACAAACTGAATTAGACCTTGGGGACAGCTTCAGTTTGAATGAGCATCTACACGTGGTTTGTTGTTCCCCAAACCAGTTGTGCTTGGCTAAAATATAGTGAGAGAAATAGAGAACAAATCCCAAGGAAAACTGAAAACATAGTCTGTGTGAAAGGGAGAGTTAGACATTGTCAGGTAGAGGGCCATGATATTTTTATAGAGGAATTTGGTAATATAAAGGAATAATTATCTAATTATTTGTCTTGATGATAAGCAATGGCCCTCTTGATCAGACAAAGTTAATGAAGAAAAAGCAAATTGTTGACCTAAAAGATAAAAAGATGCTGACAAAGTAGGGCAGCGGTGGAAGGGAGGGACTAATCTTTGATAAAAGACTTCGAACCAATTATGTGAATCACAGCAATTTTCTAAATATAAAAAGCCCCCTAATTTCAGATTCTGTGGTGGTCATTTTCCTGTCTGCTCTCAAATCTATCATCCTCAGCCCTTTCTTTGATCTGTTCTGAATCACAGGACATGATCAGAGTAAACTATATTTACCAGTATCCCTTGCCAATTGGCTTCTGGTTAGATTCAGCCAATGAAAGGTACTGGGGAGAGACTACAGGGGAAAATGAGGGGAGAAGCATCCTACCACTAAGAAAGAGGTCACAATAAAACCACCTCATATTAATAGAATACTTAGGGTGACTTGGAAAGATGCTAGTTTTGAGTAGACTCAGAGAGAGAGCTCTGCAGCAGGTCCAACTAGTGCAAACTACATTGCCATTCGGGCCAGATGATCCGGTGGATCATAGCCATGGTTAATAAGGATGCTAACTAACTATTGGACATGATGTGACTACGTGACTAGAGCTTCCCATTATTAACTTATTATATTATTGGGTCAGATCAGGTGAGCATAGCAATGATGATTGTATAATGAAAATGGCACATTTGGGATCAGGCCTGACAGATAGATACAAGTAAGTTGTATGAGTGGGTGGTCCAGATCATCATATGACCTACCTCTGTTGCTCTGAGGTCTGTCTCTCATGTCACAACCATGGCCTTCTGGGGGGTTCCCTATGACCACCTGAAAGAAGAGAAACAAACTGGAGTCTTGATCACAGAAGGGTCAGCTCAATCTGTTGGTGCTATATTGGCACTAACCCCAAATGGACTGCTGTTACACTACTATCCTACTGTAGGATGGCCCTGAAGGAAAATCTCCCAATTGGCAGATCTGTGGGCAGTGTGCCTGATCAATTACTTTCCATAAAGGAAAAAATGCCTGACATACACACATACATGAACCTTTGCACAATGGCAGTTGGCTTCGTTGGTTGGTCAGGGGTCTAGAGGAGCAAGGTTGGAAGATGGGAGATAAAGATGCCTAAGGAATAAATGTATGGATAGACCTACTGGAGCAGGCTCAAAGTGTGCAGAAATTTTTGTGTTACATCAATGCCTATCAGAGAGCCTGTACTGCGGAAAAAGAACTAAACGACAAACTAGACAGGACTTATCTAGAAGTCATTCAGCCTCTCTTCTCAGCAATGTCTGTGTTTACATAATAGGCCCATGGTAATTATGTGGCCATAGGGGCAGGGATAAAGGCTGGAATACATCCCAACAGCATGAATTCCCTCTCCTGGGCTGATCTAACTACTGTCACTGCTGCTTGTCCAGTCTTCCAACAGCAAGGATAAATGCTAAGCCTTTATCATGGCACCATCACTTAAGGAACCCAGTCAACCATTCATTCAATGGGAAATTGGTTATAGTAGACTCTTTCCACTCTGGAGAGGATGGCAAATTGTACTTAGATTGATACCTCTTAAGGGTGTGAGTGTGTCTTTGCTGCCCTAGGTACCTTTCCCAGCACCACCATGTGACAGCTGATACAGAACCTGATTTACTGGTATCAAGTTCTACCAAATGTTTTTTAAGATCAAAGGGACCATTTTATGATAAAAGAGGTAAAACAATGGGTACATAAACATGAAATCAGACATTCTAATGGAACAATGGAATAATCTATTAAATACTTAGCTAAGGAATCCACTCAGGAATAACACTTCAAAAGGATGGGACATTGTTCCCATGGATAAGATATGTGTCTTAAACCTACAGCTGATTTATTGTGATATGTTCCCAATAGCTAGAATATACATCTAAAAACCAGTGGGTGATTGTAGGAATGGCCCCTCTCATCATCACTTCTGCTGACTCCTTTACAGAATGTGGGCTTCCAATCTGTGCCTTCTTAGGCTTTGCAGGATTAGAAGCACTTGTTTGGTATGAAGGCCACTTCTATAAGTGCATACATTAAATCTCCACTGAATTGGAAACTATGACTCCACATGGTCATTTTAGATATCTTTTGCAATGAAAAAAGTTACTATCTTGGTGGTAATAGCAGACCTCAATCATCCATATGAAATAGAGTTTCTTCTACCCAATGATGACAGGAAGTCCAATGCATGAAACACATGGGATTCAGTGAGTTATCTCTTGCTGCTTCCATGTCCAGTAATAAAAGTAAATACTCACGCCTGTAATCCTAGCACTTTGGGAGGCCGAGGCGGGCGGATAGCTCGAGGTCAGGAGTTCGAAACCAGCCTGAGCAAGAGCGAGACCCCGTCTCTACTAAAAATAGAAAGAAACTAATTGGCCAACTAATATATATAGAAAAAATTAGCCGGGCATGGTGGCGCATGCCTGTAGTCCCAGCTACTCGGGAGGCTGAGGCAGGAGGATGGCTTGAGTCCAGGAGTTTGAGGTTGCTGTGAGCTAGGCTGACGCCATGGCACTCACTCTAGCCTGGGCAACAAAGCGAGACTCTGTCTCCAAAAAAAAAAAAAAAAAAAAAAAAAGTAAATGTAATATCTAAGACCCACTGAAGATAGGGGAATTAGAGCTCAGACCCTTCAGAGGTCATGGTCTAGTTGCCTCCACTCAGAAAAGCAACATAGACACCCTGAAGTGCTATCTCGGGATAGACAAATTAGAATATTTTTTTCATATCCTTTCAGCCTACCTTTTATACCAACCATTGCCATGGCAACAAGTTTTGCACAGCTATACAACATATTTATCATTTCCACACCCAGGCTTCTCTGATGCTATGGCATAGATGCCATTGAGAACTCACTCTGCACTCAGGCATTACAACCTACAAGAGTAAAAAAGTTAACATGCATGGAATAATCCTTGAATACATCAGTTATCTATTGCTGCATAACAAATTACTAAACTTAGCAGCCTAAAACAATAACATTATCTTCCAATTTCTGTGGATCAAGATTCTAGACAGTTTATCTGGGTTTTCTGCTTCAGGGTTTCTCCATGCTACAGTCAAGACATCAGGTGGGCTGCATTCTCATCTGGAAGCTCAACTGAAGAAGAATCTGCTCCCAAGCTCATGCAGGATGCTGGAGGAATGTATTTCATTGAGGATTTAGCATTGAAAGCTTTAGTATTTTGGCTGGCTGTCAGCTGGAAGATGTCCTTAGATCTTAGAATCCATCTGAGTTTCCTGCCATGCAGTCTACCCCATAGGCAGCAACAGAGCAGCTTGTTTCTTCAAGGCCAGCAGGAGAGTCTGATAACAATATGAAGCACATAATGTAATCACAGGAGTGCCATTCTGTCACCTTTGCCACATTCTATTGGTTATATGCTTCATAGATTCCTCCCATATTTATGGGAGGTGATTACATAGTCCATTAATATCAGAAAGTGGGGATCATTGGGGAATCAGCTTATAGTCTGTCTGCCACAGTTTGCCCTCAGGCCCTCCCATATGAAAAATATATTTTCTCACCTCCCAAGGTTTCCAAGAGTCTCATTCATTATAGCATCAGGTCAAAGTCCAAAATGTCATCATCTGTATCAGGTCCAGGTGCAGATGAGATTCCTGGGTATAACCTGTTAAGTGCAGCTCCTGGGGCACAATTACTCTCTATCTATGGACCTGTGAAACTAAGGAAACAAGTTATCTACCTCCAATGCACCCAACATACAATAGTGGGACAGACACAGGACAACAGCTATAGACATTCAGGTTCAAAAACAGACTGTAAAAAGGAGTCACTGGTCTATAGCAGTTTTGAAATACAACTGGATATATGTTGGAAGTTATAAACTTTCTAGGACTGTGAATGATCTTCCATGGCTCTTGGGTCTGCCCCCTGGGCTCTTGGTTTGACCATGTGAGACATCCTTTTTCATGGGAGGTAGCATGTATTTGCAGAGTAGTATTTTTTTTTTTTTTTTTTTTGAGACAGAGTCTCACTTTTTGTTGCCCAGGCTAGAGTGAGTGCTGTGGCGTCAGCCTAGCTCACAGCAACCTCAAACTCCTGGGCTCAAGCGATCCTCCTGCCTCAGCCTCCCGAGTAGCTGGGACTACAGGCATGCACCACCATGCCCGGCTAATTTTTTGTATATATACTTTTAGTTGGTCAATTAATTTCTTTCTATTTTTTTTTTTAGTAGAGACGGGGTCTCGCTCAGGCTGGTTTCGAACTCCCGACCTTGAGCAATCCGCCCGCCTCGGCCTCCCAGAGTGCTAGGATTACAGGCGTGAGCCACCGCGCCCGGCCAGCAGAGTAGTATTTTTATCAGCCTGCTTTCTGCCAGTAAAATTTTGGTGGTCTGACAGCCTCCTTTCATTTTCTAGTCTTGCTGTTCCTTTTATACCAACATGGCCTCTTTCTACAAAAATAATTTTCTCAAGAACTTTGTGGTTCTTCATGTATTTCACTGGAATTCACTCCATTAGCCAAAAGCCACATCCATAGATTGTTTCAAAAATAATCACATCTTAAGCTTGGAGGCTCAATGGGTTGATTGAAAGGATCTGAGGCACATCCTTAGATCTCTTGAAACCTCAGGGCCATCTCTTAAAATAGCTCTTTAGGTGACTTAACTTCAATCTTTTTGAGGGTTTAACAAAAGGTTGTAGGTCCAATTCATAGAATTCATAAGCATTTTCTCTAGATCAGGCTTTCCTGACAGTTCTCAAAAGCCATCTCCAAGTGTTAATAGTTTTTTTTTTTTTTTTTGCCATCTGGGAAGGATGAGGATTTTCAAAATCATTAAATTTTTTTTTTGAGACAGAGTCTTGCTCTGTTGCCCAGGCTAGAGTGAGTGCTGTGGCATCAGCTTAGCTCACAGCAACCTCAAACTCCTGGGCTCAAGCACACTTCCTGCCTCAGCCTCCAGAGTAGCTAGGACCACAGGTATGTGCCACCACACCTGAGTAATTTTTTGTTTCTATTTTTAGTTGCCCGGCTATTTTTTTTTTTTTAATAGAGTCGGTGTCTCGCTCTTGCTCAGGCTGTTCTTGAACTCCTGAGCTCAAGCAATCCTCCCACTTTGGCTTCGTTTAGCAGTTTGTCCCTCCATTTGTCTCTCTTCTTGCATTTTACTATAAGTAGCAAGAATAAATCAGTTGTTACCTTCAACACTTTGCTTGGAAATCTCCTTAATTATATAACCGAGTCCATCACTTATGAGTTCTGCTTCCAACGTAACTGCCAGAGATAATTTCACTAAGTTTTCTGCCAGGACATAACAAAGATCCTCCTCCTTCCAGTTTCCAATAACATGTTCCTTACTTCCTGCTGAGCCCTCAACAGTAGAATGCTTGATATCCATATTTTTACTGACCATCTGTTCATGGTGGTTTAGGCTTTCTCTATCGTGCTTTTCAACATTCTTTCACTATCTGCCTACTGGACAGAATCCCAAAGCCTCAGGCATATTTTTAGGTATTTGTGACAGCAGCACCCCACTCCTAGGAACTAAAATCTGCATTAATTTTTCATTTCTGTGTGACAAATTACCACAAAATTTAACAACCTAAAACAACATACATTTAGTATCTCATTTCTTGTCGGTCAAGAGTCCAGGGACAGCTCAGTTGGGTTTCCCACTTTTGGATCTCTCCAGGCTACAATGAAGGTGTTGGCTGGACTGTGTTCCCATCTGGAGGCTTAAATGAAAAAGAATCTTCTTCCAAACCCTCTCAAGTTGTTGGAAGAATTCATTTCCTTGCAGTTGTAGGGCTGGCAACCTTACCTTCTGGGTAAGGTTGGTTTTATTTTGCCGGCTGTCAGAGGCTGTTCTCAGCTTCTAGAGGTCATCTGAGTTCCTTGCCACATGGTTTTCTCCATAGGCAGCTCATAACATGGCAATATGCTTCTTCAAGACCAGCAAGAAAGTCAGATAGAGAGTCTGCTATCAAGGCAGATTCTTACATAATGTTACGCAATCATGGGAGTGATAACCTATCACCTTTGCCATATTCTTCTGGTTGTAAGCATTTCACAGATTCTATCCAGACTCTAGGGGAGGATCTTAAAGAAGGTCATTGATACCGGAAGGCAGGGATCACTGGGGGTTACTTTAGGATCTGTCTACACATTCATCAAAGGAGGAAGAAAATTAGTGAATAAATGTTCCTCTTCTTCTTCACTCAGGCAGACAATTCTAGGTAAATTTTAGGCAGCTATTCAAAGATCTATTAATAGCAAAATGAGCCCTAGTTACCTATAGTAATGTCCAGATTGATAAATGTACTTTTGAATTGGCTTTCTTTCCTTCCATGTTTTAGTTTTCCCCCTCCATATATTTCTCTAGACGATCTTTAATTAGGCAGTGCTAAAACTTCGTGGAAGAAAACACACTAAATGTGCTTTCTCTATACAGCTTTCAAGATACAGCATCTTAACTCTCTCCTCCATAAAATTAGAATTGACCCCGGATACTAAACTAGGCTAGACTGGCAAGAGGAGCTCAAGTAGTTTACACTGTAGGAAGAGAACTTAATCAAGTATGAAACTGACAGAGCTTGACAACTCAAAAAAGAACAACAGAAATATTTGAATATAAGGGAGAAAATTCTTAAAGAACATTTATCACAAATAAGCATTAGTGTCTTTAGTTATCTCTATTTCCATGGTATCTGCCACCTCAAGTGGTGACTATCATTCACTCTACTCTGGCCAAGGTATTGGTTAAATCACAAAGGTGAAATGAGATGACTATAAGGTCATATGTTTTGGGAGTAGGATGTAATTGCAAAGAAAGGGATATCATGACACTTGGGGAAAGAGTTATGAGGAAGGAAAACCAATGGGGTGCTTAAGAAAAGGACTTGAGTCAGAGTCAGCTGGATACTGTGTCTAACGTTGGTGAGCTATGATAATACCCATATACCACTTTTAAAATGATTACCTTAATATTCCCCTGACTACATGGTTGGTGTTCTCATTGCCTTTTTTTAGAGTTGGGTTGGTGCTCTTTGAAAGTAGGTGACTATCATTGGTTGACTGCTTTGTAAGTACAGCCCTAGCACTGAGCTAAGTGCTTTGCATGCAGTTTCATAACATCTTTATGAGGATAGACACTATTATTATCCATTTCTCTGTGCATGAGGAAACTGTTAACCTCAGTTAGGGTGTTGAGTAACTTGCCCAATGTCACAGAGCTAGTAAATGACAAACCAAGAACAAGTCTGCTGACTTAAAAGCTCAAGCCTGTAACCACTATATCACACTATTGCCTCAAGTTTCAAGATAGGGAAACTCATTTTTTACAATATATTTATAGGACATTTACATTTTTCCATGTCTCATTTTAGTTTCTTAAACTAATGAACTTAGAAATTCTTTTCTTCTACAGAATATGCAAACCAATCTATGGTAACAGAGGCAGATGAGTGGTTACTTGAGGATGGGAAAGGCCTGGGAGGGGCAGGAGGAAGAAATTACAAAGTGGCAATAAGAAACTTGGAAGTGAAAATCAAGATGTAGTGAACATATTTATTATTACTCCCAAAAGTAAAAATGTCTTGTTCAAGACTAGCCTGACAGGCGATAGCAGAGATAGGATATAGTTTTTAAGGTCCTCGAACAGGTGGTTTTTTTCTCTCAATTTTATAAATTATTAATATTCTTACACAGTTTCAAAAATAATTTGAAGAGACATAAAATATGCCATGTCTATTATAGAAAGAATATTGTGTTTAAGAACTTTGAATTAACTTATATATCTCAAATAAGCACTGGAAATCTATTATGAATTCGTTTGATGAAATAGTTAAATGCATCTTTTTATAAGTTTATCATTATCATATGCAATCTACTGAGAGCTATTTTTTTTTTTTTTACAAATTCTGTAACTGTGTGGCCAGCAGGAGGCTACTAAATACTTCCAAAAATAGCGTCTTGTATAGGAGAACACGTTAAAATTGGAAATTGTCTGTTAGCATTCTTAGTTGTGTAGGAGAGCTGAATTCCTTCTAAAATGATAATTAACACCTAGCCACACATTCTCACAGCACTGAATTTGTGAAAATAATTGGAACACTATCCTAAGTAGACAGATTACAAAACCACATTCTGCAGCCTAAATGTGGCAGATTGTTTTGGCTTTTTTTTTTTCATTCTGCAAGGTTCTTTGCAAAAATGTATGTATTTTATAATCAATGAGTTTAAAAATGAGTTTCTTATATTATAGAAAGTATAATAAACATTGACCTATTTTTGTAGGTTATTCTAGGATTCTTCCATTTTTACTCAACTTTCTAAGATCAAAATATAGAAAGATTACACAGGATCTTGTTTTAATCTAAAATATAGTAAAATATCATTTCTTAATCTTTTTTTATGAAGACTAATTTTTAACCCTGTTGTGTTAGTTAGCATTCCTCAGAGAAACCAAACCAATAGGATGTGTATAAATATAGATATAGATGTTTATTTTAAGGCATTGTCACACATGATTGTAGAGACTCAGGAAAGAGCTTTAGTTTGAGTCTGAAGGCAGTCTGTTGGTAGAATTTCTTCTTGCTCTAGGGAGATCAGTCTTTGAGTTTTTAAGGCCTTGAACTGATTGATGAGCCCCACCCATATTATGGAAAGTAATCTATTTTAATCAAAATCCGCTTATTTAAATATTAATCTTAACCAAAACCATCTTCACAGAAACACTCAGCATAATGTTTAACCAAATATCTGAGTACTGTAGCCTAGTCAAGTTGACACATAAAATTAACCATCATGGTTATCCAATTTGTCTATATCATAGTCTCAATGTTGAAAGAGACCTACATGGTCAAATAGTCTAACGCTCCTCCAAATACAATTTGAATACTGATTTGAATTGAACTGAATTTTTATGAATTGAATTAAATATCCCCAGTGGTGACTAGGTTTGGCCAGGTCTCCAGCGTGGTGCTGGGGAGTAATGCAAGACAGAGGTTAAGCACAAGCTCTGGAGTCACAGTGCCTGGGTTCACATCATGGCTCTCCTGTTTACTTTGGATGAATTACTTTAACTTTGCTGAGCTTCCATTTCCTCACCTGTACAAAGAATAATAATAATAACTATGACACGCATTGCTATTGTTAATCAACATTCAGGTCTCTTTCCTTTCTGGGCACACGGTGGACTGACTGTATTTCTCAGTGACCCTACACTTAGATGGGGCTGTGTAACTCAGTCTGGCCAGTGAAATATTGTAGGATTGACATGTGTCACCTTACAGGATGAGGCAGTGACAGGCTGATATGAGAGTCTATGGTCCTTCTTACCCTACTATGGCAATCATAAAAAAGTATTCATGTTAAGATTCTGGTATTACAAGGTTGAAGCAGACTGGATTATCATGTCATTACATAGAGGACAGTTGCCTGCATCCAGAACCAGAACCAACTTTTTGTTAAACAATTGTGTTTTTTCCCAGCTGCAGCATAACCTAGACTATTCTGATGTATTGTCCCATAGAGTTGTTTTGAGGATTCAGTCAGATATTGTATGGGAGGGAACTGGTTATCTGACAAGCAGTAAGGACTCAAATGTTATAATATTAATTGAATCATAGCTGCTTTGAATATAAAATATTGCTTTGCCCTTGATAAATATAACAATTCAAAACTCAAACAGTAAAATTAGAGTGCCAGGTAACTTTTGTTTAAAGTATTCCAACTCTTTAGACTTCTCCTTGTAACACTGCCTTGCACAAGTAGGCATTCATAAATAAATAAACAAATTCCTTTTCTTTGCTGACCCTCTTATAATTGCTATCATTCTTTTCTTGGATCTTTTATTCCCTTATTGTTAGACTGGCAAGATTTCATTTTCTCTGTATTTTGCTAGACCTAGGTTCTCATTAAACAACTACTTTTGGATAGAATTGTCTATTAAAAAAATGTAGTATTATCCTGTCATTCATGTGGCTTAGGCAGTAATAGCTGCTCATATGTCTTAACTCCTCTCTGAATTCAGAATCCATTGACAAAAAGCCAGAAAGAGAAAGATAAAATATCAACTTCTTACTATAAAGCTTCTTGGACAGTATGAGTTCTATGTACAGCCACAACTATGTTTTTCAGTACTTAAGTCCAAATGGATGATAACTAACCAGGAGAGAGTTAGGTCTGCAGGACAGATAGACTTATGCAGAATTACTGTTTCACACTTGGTGAGGGTGACAGTAGAAAGAAATGAGAGTTGGGCCTCAGGCCTGTTCTAGAAGACAAGCCTGGGCCCTGATCCATGTGCTTTTAGTTTAATTAAATATATGAGGAACAAAGCAGAATGTAATTTATTGTGGGTGAGCAGATTTGAAAAAGATGGCAAGAAAGGGCTCGGGTCTTATGTTCTTCTCCCCAAATCACCAACTATTTTTTTTTTTTTTTTTGAGACAAAGGCTCAGTCTGTTGTCTGGGCTAAAATGCCGTGGTGTTAGCTCACAGCAAACCTCAAACTCCTGGGCTCAAGCAATCCTTCTGCCTCAACCTCCCGAATAGCTAGGACTACAGGCATGCTCCACCATGCCTGGCTAATTTTTTCTATATATTTTTAGTTGGCCAATTAATTTCTTTCTATTTTTAGCAGACGTGGGTCTTGCTCTTGCTCAGGCTGGTTTCCGAACTCCTGACCTTGAGCAATCCGCCCCCCTCGGCCTCCCAGACTGCTAGGATTACAGGCATGAGACACCACGCCAGGCTGAAGTATTTTATTTATTAATAGTTGGAGGCCCTGCGTGGTGTCTCATGCCTGTAATCCTAGCTCTCTGGGAGGCCAAGGCGGAAGGATCGCTCAAGGTCAGGAGTTCGGAAACTAGCCTGAGCAAGAGCGAGACCTGTCTCTACTAAAAATAGAAAGAAATTAATTGGCCAACTAAAAATATATAGAAAAAATTAGCCGGAAATGGTGGTGCATGCCTGTAGTCCCAGCTACTCAGGAAGCTGAGGTGGAAGGATCGCTTGAGCCCAGGAGTTTGAGGTTGCTGTGAGCTAGGCTGACGCCATGGCACTGTAGCCCAGGCAACAGAGTGAGACTCTGTCTTAAAAAAAATAAATAAATAAATAAAATAAAATACTTCTACTTCAGGAAGGTGGCAGAAAGAAATACGGAAGTTATTCTCAACCCTATAGTTATGGAAGAAACATATTTCTGGCCTCACAATGACTCACACTTGTAATCCCAGAACTTCTGGAGGTGGAGATGGGAGCATCGTCTGAGGCCAGAGAGTTAAAGACCAGCTTTGGGCTTCCATCCTCCCTCCTTCCCTCCCTTCCTTCCATCCTCCCTCCCTCCCTCCCTCCCTTCCTTCCTCCCTCCCTTCCTTTCTTCCTTTCTACAGTTGCCTATTCCACTTTCAGAAATGCCAAGTTATTTTCCTCTGGTTGCCAATTTGGCCTGTTCCATCTCCAACAATGAGGAAGGAGTGAAATTAGTCCGGATGGCAGCCACCCAGATTGACAGCCTGTGTCCCCAGGTCATCAATGCTGCTCTCACACTGGCTGCCCGGCCACAGAGCAAAGTCGCTCAGGATAACATGGACGTCTTCAAGGACCAGTGGGAGAAGCAGGTCCGAGTGCTAACAGAGGCTGTGGACGACATCACCTCGGTGGATGACTTCCTCTCTGTCTCAGAAAACCATATCTTGGAAGATGTGAACAAGTGCGTGATAGCCCTCCAAGAGGGGGATGTGGACACTCTGGATCGGACTGCGGGAGCCATCAGGGGCCGGGCAGCTCGAGTCATACACATCATCAATGCTGAGATGGAGAACTATGAAGCTGGGGTTTATACTGAGAAAGTGCTGGAAGCTACAAAATTACTTTCTGAGACAGTGATGCCACGCTTCGCTGAACAAGTAGAGGTTGCCATTGAAGCCCTGAGTGCCAACGTCCCTCAACCATTTGAGGAGAATGAGTTAATCGATGCCTCTCGCCTGGTATATGATGGTGTTCGGGACATCAGAAAGGCTGTGCTGATGATCCGGACCCCAGAAGAACTAGAGGATGATTCTGACTTCGAGCAGGAAGATTATGACGTGCGTAGCCGGACAAGTGTTCAGACTGAGGATGACCAGCTCATTGCAGGGCAGAGTGCACGGGCCATCATGGCACAGCTACCGCAGGAGGAGAAGGCAAAAATAGCTGAGCAGGTGGAGATATTCCACCAAGAGAAAAGCAAGCTGGATGCTGAAGTGGCCAAGTGGGACGACAGCGGCAATGATATCATTGTGCTGGCCAAGCAGATGTGTATGATCATGATGGAAATGACAGACTTCACAAGAGGCAAAGGCCCATTGAAAAATACATCTGATGTCATTAATGCTGCCAAGAAAATTGCCGAAGCAGGTTCTCGAATGGACAAATTAGCCCGCGCTGTGGCTGATCAGTGTCCTGATTCAGCATGTAAGCAGGATTTATTAGCCTACCTTCAACGAATTGCCTTGTATTGCCATCAACTTAACATCTGCAGCAAGGTGAAGGCAGAAGTACAGAATCTGGGAGGAGAGCTCATTGTGTCAGGGGTAAGCTGGGACTTGGCCTTCGCAATGTAAAGTTCCCACTGTTGTACTTCCAAGGCAAGCATTCTTGGCAACAGTACTGCTAAAAACACCAAACTACAGTGATTCATAGGCAGTTGTGTTTTTTTTTAAAATAAATGTTATCACCATTATTCCAGACCTTAAAAAAAAAAAAAAAAAAAAGACCAGCTTTGGGAACATAGTAAGACCACCTGTAGTCCCAGTCCCAGCTACTCAGGAGGCTGAGGCAGGAGTTTGAGGTTGCAGTAAGTTATGATGACATTGCTGCATGCTGGCCTGCGTGACAGAACGAGATCTTGCTCCAAAAAAAAAAAAAAAAGAAACATATTTCTATTTTAAAAGCCAGACAGGAAAATTGTGAGGCAGAGAAGATGGTTCCTGCTAATATTAAGAAATAAATCATTGTTGCTATCGTCTGAATGTTTACATCCTCCTTAAATTCGTATGTTTGAGATCCTCATTCACCAAAATGTTGGAATTAGGAGGTGGGGCCTTGGGAAGTGATTAGATTGTGCAGGCAAAATCCTCATGAACATCACGCCTGTAATCCTAGCACTCTGGGAGGCTGAGGCGGGCGGATTGTTCGAGGTCGGGAGTTCGAAACCAGCCTGAGCGAGACCCCGTCTCTACTAAAAATAGAAAGAAATTAATTGACCAACTAAAAGTATATATACAAAAAAATTAGCCGGGCATGGTGGTGCGTGCCTGTAGTCCCAGCTACTTGGGAGGCTGAGGCAGGAGGATCGCTTGAGCCCAGGAGTTTGAGGTTGCTGTGAGCTAGGCTGACGCCATGGCACTCACTCTAGCCTGGGCAACAAAAGTGAGACTCTGTCTCAAAAAAAAAAAAAAAAAAAAATCCTCATGAACGGCATTAGTGCCCTTATAACAGAGGCCCATGGGAGACCTCTCATCCCTTCTACCATGTGAGGTTAAAGTGAAAAGACATCTGTCTATGAGGTAGTGGGCTTTTACCAGACATTGCATCTGCCAGTGCCTTGGTCTTACATTTCCCAGCCTCCAGAATGATGAGAAATACATTTCTGTTTATAAACTACCCAGTCTATGTTATTTTCTTATAGCAGCCTGAATGGACTAAGATAATTGTGATATAATTGAAAGTTATGTTCTGAAGTTACTTTTTAATTATATAAGAAATAAGATTTTAAGGCTGGGCGCGGTGGCTCACGCCTGTAATCCTAGCACTCTGGGAGGCCGAGGCGGGCGGATTGCTCAAGGTCAGGAGTTCAAAACCAGCCTGAGCGAGACCCCGTCTCTACCATAAAAATAGAAAGAAATTATTTGGCCAACTAATATATATAATATAAAAATCAGCCGGGCATGGTGGCGCATGCCTGTAGTCCCAGCTACTCAGGAGGCTGAGGCAGGAGGATTGCTTGAGCCCAGGAGTTTGAGGTTGCTGTGAGCTAGGCTGATGCCACGGCACTCACTCTAGCCTAGGCAAGAAAGCGAGACTCTGTCTCAAAAAAAAAAAAAAAGAAATAAGATTTTTATAATATACTAAAAATCAGTTAAAATATTAAACATAAAATATCAAGAAAAAGTTACATTAAGAAAAAGTTACTAAAAATGTTACTAACATTTTTAGTGATAGTTTTTCCTGACTTTCCTTTTAATTTTTATTGTTAATAAAGTTTTCATAGTTTTTACTCATAATAAATTGTTCCATAAGAAACATTCAATAGCAAATCATCAATAAATATTACCAAGTACATATTATGTACAAAATACTGTGTCAGATGAGGGAATAAAAAAACTTAAAAATCCAGTCATGATCTTACAGTCTAAGGGAAGAAACAGATTTCAAAGAATATATTTAAAAATGGTACGTTAAGAATTGTAATAGAGATATCTATGGGGTCATACAAAAATCCAGCAAATGAGTGGACTATGACAAATTACCTATTCAATATCCATTTTCTGCTTCTTCCTTATTAACAGAAATCAAATTTGGTTTTGGATGACCATATAAACAGCTAAAAAAAGGTCCCGTCTCTCTCATAGCTAAGGGTGACCATGTGGGTAGTACATTTCTTTTTAATGATATAGAAGCAGAAAACTACCAGGGATTTTTGTGGGTTTTAAAAAAAAATTATTATGAGTACATGATAGTTGTATATCTTTATAGGATACATGTGATGCTTTGATACAGGCATACAATATGAATTAATCAAATCAGGGTAATTGGGGTATGCATAACCTCAGCACTTATCATTTCTTTGTATTAGGAACATTCCAATTTCACTCTTTAGCTATTTTAAAGTATACCCTACCTTATTGTTGATTGCAGTCACTTTGTTGTGTTATCAAATATGTTCATTCTATCTATCTAAGTATACTTTTGTACCTATTAACCATCCACACCCCCCCCCCATCCCACTACTGTTCCCAGCCTCTGGTGACTTTCATTCAACTCTCTGTCTCCATGAGATCAATTGTTTTTAATATTTAGCTCCCACATATGAGTGAGAACATGTGAGATTTGTCTTCTGTGCTTGGCTTATTTCACCAGTTCCATTTGTGCTGTTGCAAATGGCAGGATTTCATTCTTTTTTGTGGCTATGTGTATTCAATTGTGTATATGTACCACAATCTCTTTATCCATTCATCTGTTGATGGAAACTGGTTGATTCCAAATATTGACTAATGTGAATAGTGCTGCAATAATCTTTTTGATATACCTAATTCCCCTCCTTTGGATACATACCCAGAAGTGGGATTTTGGAATAAGCTTTGCCAATTCAAATTCTTGTTTTAGGCATTACCCCTTTCTTTTATTTTTTAAAAATTTTTTTGTGGTAAGAACATTTAACATGAAATCTACCCTTTTGATAATATTTAAGTATATATTATTGTTGACTATAGGTACAATGTTGTATAGCAGATCTCTAGTGCTTATTCTCCTAGCTTAACTGAAATTTTATGCCCATTGATTAGTAACTCCTCCTTTTCTCCTTTCTCCAGCCCTTGTAAGCCACCATTTCTATGAATTTGATTATTTTAGATACCTCATATAAGTGGAATCATGCAGTATTTATCTTTCTGTGAAGGTTTTATTTCACTTAACATAATGTCCTGAAGATTTATCCATGTTGTCACATACTGCAGAATTCCTTCTTTTTAAAGGCTGAATAGTAGTCCCTTATATGTATGTACCCATTTTCTTTCTTCATTCATCTGTTGATAGACATTCACATCTTGGCTATTGTGAATAGTGCTGCAATGAATATAGGAGTGCTAATATCTCTTTGAGATATATCTAGAAGTGGGATTGCTGGATCATGTGGTAGTTTAATTTTCAGTTTTTTGAGGAAGCTCCATACTGTTGTTTGTTTTTTGTGTCATGTCCATAAAATCATTGCCAAGACCAGTGTCATGAAGTTTCCCCCTTATTTCTCTTAAAGATTTATAATTTGGGGTCTGATGTTTAAGTCTTTAATTCATTTTGAGTTTATTTTTGTGGATAGTATAAGATTCATTCTTTTGCATGTGGATATCCAGTTTTCCCAGCAACATTTGTTGAATACTATTCTTTCTCCATTGTGTTATATTGGCACCCTTGTCAAAGATATGTTAACTGCATATGTGTGAATTTATTTTGAGGCTCTTTATTCTGTTCCATTGGTTCACTTCTGTTTTTATGCCAGCACCTTCTTTTAATTACTGTAGCTTCGTAATATATTTTGAAATAAGGGAATGTGATGCCTCCAGCTTTGTTCATCTTTTTCAAGATTAATTTGGTTATTTGTAGTCTTTTATAGTTCCATATGAATTTTAGAATTATTTTTTCTATTTTGTAAAAAATGCTATTGGAATTTTGATATGGATTGCATTGAGTCTGTAGATCACTTGGGGTGAAATGAACATTTTAACAACGTTAAGTCTTCTGATCCTTGTACCTGGGATGTCTTTCCATTTGCTTATGTCTTAATTCCTTTTACCAATGTTTTGTAGTTTTCAGAATACAAATCATTCACCTCAGTGTATGATAGATACCATCTCCACATAGTTTCCCAACCAGAAACTTGGCCTCCTCTTTTTTCTTTCACCTTTCCCATCAAAACCTAATTGTAACATTTTAGACATCTGCTTAGATGTGTTCCAGTACTGGAGTAGTGTGGGAATCAAGAAAATACTCCTGAAAAGATAATAGTAATTTATTATTAATTTATTACAGAATTCTAAAGAGGCTTCCATTCATAATTTAATACTTGGTAAATCCATTTCTTTCCTCAATAATTCTCAAATTCTCTATTTTCTCTGAAAGGTGTTTGTTCTTCAGTCTTCCCAATCTCTTAAGCCAGAAACCTGAAAGTCATTTTTGGTCTTCTCTTTTTTCCTTGACCCTAACATCAAATCCTACAGATTCTTCCTCCAAAAAATAACTCCATATTACCATCATAGTCTAGGCTATTTAGCTCTTTCCTAAATTTTGCACTAATTCCTGCCTCTCTGCTTCTTCTCTTACCCTCCACCAGTCCTCTATCAAGAAGTTAAAGTGATCTTTTTAAAAAGCAAGTTTTGGCAGATGCTGTAACAATTGAGTGGTTTCTGCTGTACTCTGAATAAAATCTAAAACTCTAATTATGCCATGCAGCCTCCTATAGGATCTGGCCTGTATTTACTTCTTCAATTTAATTTCCAGCCATGCCTGTTTTACTCATTACAGTATATATTTCAGTTCCTAGTATAATTTGATTCTCAGAAGACACCTAATAACTATTGAAGAGTTAATGCATAAAGAGAGATGATGATTTAAGTTTTAGACAATGTGTGAAGTGAAATGTCTAAATAGAAATTATAATAATTCGTGATTATATATATGATTATGTTGTTCAAGAGGGAGAACTAGGCTAGAGATATCTATTTGATAGAGTAACAGGAATGAGAAAATAAGATCCATCTCTCCTCCATTTTTTAGGAAGAAGACACAGAGTAAAAAGAGAAAAAGGCTTAGCATGGAATTCTGGGGGACAATTAAAGAAATAGTAGAGAAGGATAAACTTGCCAAGGAGACTGAGGAGGAGTCAGAAAAATAAGAGGAAAACTAAGAGGATAAGGAGAGAATTTCTGTCCAAAGGCAAACCAGGAGGCATACAAAAAGCTGCCAATTGGTGATGACTGCTAAAATGAAATTGCTATGTAGATCAAGTGCTAAGGTAGACCTTATGAGTCATGGATAAGATGCATAGGCAGAAGAAATCAGTAGGCAAAGAGAGGCTTTGAAGAACTAATCAGCTGGGCTGGTGCCCTGGCAGCCTCCCATGCTGGAATGTAGAGTCTCATGTAGATGATGATTCAGAAACTATATCTGGGCTCAGTGTGAAATAGTAATTTTCTTTTTAAAATAACCTTTTTGTTTTGTTTTGTTTTGAGACAGAGTCTCGCTTTGTTGCCCAGGCTAGAGTGAGTGGCATGGTGTCAGCCTAGCTCAAAGCAACCTCAAACTCCTAGGCTCAAGGGATCTTCCTGCCTCAGCCTCCCGAGTAGCTTGTACTACAGGTGTGAGCCACCAAGCTCGGCCAAAAATAACCTTTTATTATTATAAAAGCAGAATATACATGGTAGAAAGTAGGAAACTATCTATAAGCAAAATAGAAAAATTAAAACAACCATATTTCCCTTTCCAGGGATTAACAGTTAACAGTTTATTATATATCTTTCCAGATATTTATTTGTCCCTATACATGCATACATATTTATTAATATTTATTAATGTATTTTTTTACCAAAGTGATATACATGGTGAACAGTTTTGTAACCTATTTACTTTTTTCAATTAACAATCTCTACCTTTCCACGTCAATACATTTTCATTTTATCTAAAATTCAAAATTTTCCACTAGTCTCCAAAATATCTTTTACTTTGAAAATTAGTAATTAAAAGCAAAGAATTATTATTTACTTTTACTTTCCAGTAGAAATCATATTTCAGGGTAACCAAATAATTCCAGGTAAGAAATGCAAGCTCTAATTTACTGAAGAAAATCAGAATATAGAAGGAATGATGGATTTAGAATTATTCTGCAATTCTTATTGAAATTATTGACCCATAAGTCTTTTCTACAGATGTTAAAGCATAAGATTTATTTTATTTTATTTTACTTTTTTGAGACAGAGTCTCACTTTGTTGCCAAAGCTAGAGTGAGTGCTGTGGCATCAGCCTAGCTCACAGCAACCTCAAACTCCTGGGCTCAAGCAATCCTCCTGCCTCAGCCTCCCAAGTGGCTGGGACTACACCATGCCTGGCTAATTTTTTTCTATATATGTTAGTTGGCCAATTAATTTCTTTCTATTTATAGTAGAGACGGGGTCTCGCTCTTGCTCAGGCTGGTTCAAACTCCTGACCTTGAGCAATCCACCCACCTCGGCTTCCCAGAGTGCAGGATTATAGGCATGAGCCACCTCGCCCGGCCCATAAGGTTTACTTTTGAAAGGAAACTGGACATCTGTGTAGTATCAAAGTAATGCCATACAAATGGGATAAGACTGTCATATCATTAATTCAGTTATCAGTCTAAACATTAATAATTGCACAAGTAGTGTGAAAGACACTATATAAAAA
Source organism: Microcebus murinus (assembly GCF_040939455.1). Classification (NCBI taxonomy): domain Eukaryota; kingdom Metazoa; phylum Chordata; class Mammalia; order Primates; family Cheirogaleidae; genus Microcebus; species Microcebus murinus. The sequence goes on from NC_134113.1 coordinate 40,041,892, forward strand.
TATATCATCTGTAAGTATTCTAGCCCTAAATGTTTAACTTGAATTAATCAAGTCTCTACATCTATCTTACATGTTTCAAAGAAAGATTTCAAAAAGCCATTTTTACACCTATCAAAAATCATAGATAAAATGTTCTGGGTTACTAAGCAACACTGAAGGCAGAACAGAAGAATGAATAAAGATATGTATGGATTACTGTATTGTTCTTATTGTTCTTTTACTGTGATTTGTTGTACTAAGCAATAAATGTGGCAAAAGGGGATTAGTTTAGAATGTTAACTGCGCATATTTGTAAGAGGAGGTCCAGCTGGAAGTTTACTTAAATGGAAAACACAACCCTGAAATTGAGGCTATTTCCTGATTGTTGAGGAAGTAGATTTCATTTTCACATCACAAGATCCTGATACTTTCATATTAGGGGTTGTGTAGATTATTAAATAAATCTACAAATTATGCTTGCATGTGTCTTCTATAATCCTCAGACTCAAGCCAGTTGCTGCAAAAGCCCTGGTATAAATGAAAGGTTGGTAAAGTGCATGGTCTGTGTGTAATTTTCTTCCAAGTGTAGTGAAAATACAGTTAGTAATATTGTGTAGAACATAATGTTTCCAAGAGGTAGTAATCATGAAAGTTTATATTTCTTAAGTTCTTTAATTTTTATTATATAGTAGGTATTTTTTTTTAACTTCACTTTACAGATGATGAAAAGAGCCTTGGTGAGCTCACACAGATAGTATTAATGAATGACAGGGCTAGGATAAGAACTGAGATCTGACTTTAAAGTTAGAGCTCAACCTCTCTATACTACCCTACTTCAGTAAATAAAATTTATATTAATGAACTTTGTAATATTGGTTGAAATTATTTTGTGATTTCCTTTAGACCTAATAGTAATACTAACTCCTAACAGTTTCTGGGTTTTCACTGCTAATCCAATGAAAACATGTATGCATGAAATAAAGTACTTAGTTCTTGTCAAATGTTAGCACTGAAGAAACAAAAGATTAACAGAATACTTTTGATTTTTTTTTTCAAGCAACAGTCACTGCTATTCAAGACGAAGTCTACACTTTTACTTGACATTTTTTGCTACTTTTTATGAATTTGACAGTTGTGCATTTGGAATGTGTTCAAATTCTATTTGTAGCTGAATCATGTGAATGCCAAAGAGATCAGTACATCTGCTTCTTCGCATCTCTAGAGTAATCTGTATTTGCAGAATGCTTTATATAAATTTGAACATGTTAGCATGCTCAATCAGATTTATTTACCACCAGTCATATGATGTTAGGCCTTTCACAATGGTTTAACAGAGTTTGGAGCAAGTATATATAATAAACTATTAACTGTTTTTGGCTGAAAAACTAGTAGGGAGCATGCATTGCTTTTGATTTGAATACTCTTAGTAAAAAAATTATAGATATAGTAAGGAGGAAATGATTACTATACAGTAAATAACAAGTAGTTGTAGAGTACATTCCCATGGAACTGACCTACAGGTACAGAAAAGAAAGTAAGATATTCTGAAGGGTTGTTTTTTACTTTTCTAAAGCAGGGGCTAAAGTTACAGTTTAGAGTATGTATCTCTCTAAGAAATGAGACATAAAAAACACCCATAAGCACATATCATTATCACACCTAAGACAATTAGCAATAATTCCTTAATACCATATAATATCTAGTCTGTATTAACATTTCCTTGATTGTCTCATTAACATTTTTATGGCCCTATTTAAAGCATGGTTATTAATATCTTTTTATAAGTGGTTTGTTTGAATCAGAATCTAAAAAAAGTCCATATATTGCATTTGGTTGATACGTCTGATGAGTCTGTTTTACTCTGTAACAGCACCTTTTTCTCTCTTGCCTTTATTTATGGAATAAATTGAATTATTTATTTATTATTTATTTTCCTCTAGAATTTTCCCTGCTCTTAGTTTAGGAAATTGAATTCATACTGTGTACTAGTTTAGCAATTTAGGGACAAGGGATGGGTTTAGGATGCAAAGGATGTCAGGTCCAAGTTTACTGGCTGACTGAAAAAGGAAGTTAATGGGAAATAAGTAACAAAGTGGGATCACCAAGGGTGGAGGTGGTGGCCATCCCTGCAAAGGAGTTGACATTCAGAGCTGAAGTCTTAGATATAGGTGTGCCAGCCCCAGTTCATTTTCAGGAGGATATAACAGGGATTAAGTGTTAAAGGAAACAACCTGAGGGAATGGTATTAGGAATCTGCTTTCAGCTGTGCAGGTAAGAATATGAGACAAAAGCAGGACTCCCATAGGAATAGACTGAAAACAACTAACGATGAAAATCAAAAGGACCCAGCCAGAGGACTGAAGCTGACAGGAATGTAGCAGACAGATTTTATTGGAATATAGGGTAGGTGCCTTTTTTCTGCACCATGTCAGCTTTGGGTACCAGTGTTCTGGAGGGGTAAGAGAGATACTACATACCCAGGATATCTGGCAGAAGACATCTAGGTAAAACCTGTCTTTGGGAGGGGTGATTACATGGCTGCTACCTGATAAAGATGCAAATGTATATGCCACCTTCCCTCCCAGCAGAGAACAGCAAAAAATGAGTTTTGAAACACTGTTATATTATAGGGGGAGGCCTCTTGCTAGTTTTGCATTCATTTTAGGAAGGAGGTGGAACAACATACAGATACTTGATAATTTTTTGTAAATAAGATGAGCATAGGACCCAGTACAAACTGATAATTTATTAAATTGAAAGCATTAATGTGTGACCTGGTTTATATAAACTGAATACTTGTGACCTCAGAAGTTTTCATAAACTGGTATAAATAGAGCTTGGATCAAGCTAACGGGAATAATCCAGTGACTAATAATCTAGTAGCTAATGAAAATACTAGCAATATATAAACTTTTATAAATATAAGAGATATAACTAAAAGTCATTTGGACATTCTGCAATGAAATTATATATTTGAGTTTACCAAGAAAGTTGTTGTGAAAAATATCATGTGTTTGAGGAAAAAAAGAGTAAGCCTTGGTTAAGAAAAAAGTGAAGTATAATTTCTTTGCATTATAGTTACAATGTTGGAAATCTGAGGGATTATGTGTTCTATGCTTCCCATGTTTAAATAATTGTGACAAACTTGTTTTTATACACCCTCCTAAAGTTGAAATGAAAAACACATTTACAACTGAAAATTAGCCATTAGAAAGAAATGGGTTCTTTTTCTTTCTAGAATTTGAGTTTGGGATGTCCTCTCAGTTTAGTTAAAACTCAGGAGTCAATCCTTATACCCTGAGCATAAATTTCTAGCTATTTCTAGAGATGGTGTTACAAGTCATAGCATGCACCTAATTTTGAATAGGCAATGTAGGTGGAAAGAGTAGGCAGAGCTTTTCAATAAGACTTAATTGTCTTTAACCTGTGAATACATAATTATATAATTTGTTATGATGAACTTTCATTTTTAGACTTCTATGGGGGGAACTACTCATACTTTGGAGTTATGTGAAATAGTATATAATTCTACTTTTTGTTACTCTAAATCATGATCTCCTAAACATATGCAAATTTCTTAGTCTGATTATATAATAAATCATCTTCATTGGTACATTATGAAAATTTGAAATAAGAATGTTACTATGAAGAAAAACACTTAAAATACTATCCTGGTACAATTATTTAAAAAGCAAATACCAACAATATATTGATACAATGTTGCCTATGGATGATAAAAGAAGAATAAATAAATGGAAATGTTTGTTTTTGCTTTAAAGGCATGTATCAGATGGAGATAATAGTACAAATTAGTAAAATACTTGGTCTGATGAGGTCTCTTTAAGAATAGGTACAAATGTGAATTAGGTTGGACCTGATGTTAGGTATATAAGTGATTATCTTTTCTTTTACCATAATTATTAAAATAATTTTTTAAATTATTACTGTTTTGCATAGTCAATAGTTTTTAGATTTATGTAAATACTTAACACTGTCAATGCTCTTCTTTTATTCTCAACTCTCAAAACTTTCATTTGGGATCATTTTGTTTCCATCTTTAGACTTTCCTTTATTAGTATCTATTATCAGCAAACTCTGCTTTTTGCTTACCTTAAAATACCTTTATTTTGGCCTCATTCTTAGAAGATCTCTTCATTGAGTACTGAATTCTAGGCTGACAGTCATTTTATTTTAGCCCATTAAAGATATTATTCCACTGTCTTCTGGTATTCATTGAAAAGTCAAGTTACCTGACACTTTGAGGTTAATCTGTATTTTTTCTCTGCTACTTTTATTTTTTATTTTTTTTAGAGACAGAGTCTCACTTTGTTGCCCAGGCTAGAGTGAGTGCCGTGGTGTCAGCCTAGCTCACAGCAACCTCAAACTCTTGGGCTCAAGCAATCCTCTTGCCTCAGCCTCCCAAGTAGCTGGGACTACAGGCATGCGCCACCACGCCCGGCTAATTTTTTCTATATATATTAGTTGGCCAATTACTTTCTTTCTATTTATAGTAGAGACGGGGTCTCACTCTTGCTCAGGCTGGTTTCGAACTCCTGACCTTGAGCAATCCTCCCACCCTGGCCTCCCAGAGTGCTAGGATTACAGGCGTGAGCCACCACGCCCAGCCATCTGCTACTTTTAAAGTTTACTTTTTGTTTTTGATGTTCTACAGTTTCACTATGATGCATCTTACTGTGAATTTGTTAATCTTTAACTTGTTTTGGATTTGAGGGCCTTCCTAAGCCTGTGGGTTTGAGGTTTTCAATAGTTCTGGAAAGTTTTCAATCATTATCTTATCAAATATTGCCTCTGCCCCATTGACTTTTTCCTTTTCATCTGAAGCCATAATTTGATTTATTTTAGATCTTCTCACAATGTCCCCATGTCACTTAAAGCCTTTTTCACTTCTTTCTTTTTTTTTTTTTTTTTTGAGACAGAGTCTCGCTTTGTTGCCCAGGCTAGAGTGAGTGCCGTGGTGTCAGCCTAGCTCACAGCAACCTCAAACTCCTGGGCTCGAGTGATCCTTCTGCCTCAGCCTCCCGGGTAGCTGGGACTACAGGCATGCGCCACCATGCCCGGCTAATTTTTTATATATATATCAGTTGGCCAATTAATTTCTTTCTATTTATAGTAGAGACGGGGTCTCGCTCTTGCTCAGGCTGGTTTTGAACTCCTGACCTTGAGCAATCCGCCCGCCTCCACTTCTTTCTTTTTTTGTTGCATTTAAGATAACTTCATCTCTACTTTCCATTTCACTATCTTGTACTTCTGCTGTGTCAAATAGACTATTAAACTTATCCATTGAGTTTTTAATTTTATTTATATTTTTCAATTCTTTAAATATCCTCAGTCATTATTTATACTCTTCTCTGCACACATTTTCAAGCTTGTCTTGTATTCCTTTGTTCATATTTAATAGTTATTTTATAGTCTGTGCCTTGTAAATCCAAGATATGAATGATTTTATTTATTTTATTTTATTTTATTTTATTTTATTTTATTTTATTTTATTTTACTTTATTTAAGACAGGGTCTCTCTTGCTCTGTTCCCCAGGCTAGATTGCAGTGGTGTAATCATAGTTCACTGTAACCTCCAACTCCTGGGCTCAAGCCATTCTCCAGCCTCAGCCTCCCAGTAGCTAGGACCACAGGTGTGCACCATCATGCCTGGCTAATTTTTTTTTTTTTTTTGTAGAGATGGAGATCTCACTATGTTGCTCAGGCTGGTCTTGAACTCCTGGCCTCAAGGGATGCTCCTGTTTCTGCCCCCTAAAGTGCTGGGATTATAGGCGTGAGCCACCACACTTGGCCTGAACTTTAGAATCTGTTTCTGCTGTCTTATATCTATATTCTTTCTCTCTAATGATGTCTTGTTTTGTTTTGTGCCTGTTATTTTTTTAAATGTGAGCTGCTCCTTTTCCTTAACATTTTATTTATAGTCATTCTTTAAGGCTTAAGATGAAGATAGGTTACTACAGAGAGGATTGGCATTTGGTTCTGCCAGATGTTTGAGAGCTTTATCAGCCAAAAATCATTCTTAATTAAATTATTAGCTTGAGGTTTTTTTTTTTTTTTTGGATCACCCAGGTAGTAGGAATTCAAGCTACATTTTTTGTGAGAATTGGATTGTGTTACCAAATTTTCAAATATGATTTTGCTTTTCCCCTGTCCACTAGGTGCCAAGGTTTAAAATAGTTAATTTTCTTTGTAGATTCTGGGGAGAAGTATGTATGCTAATAAGGGGCAAGGGGCAAGTTTATTTCTAATATATCCTTACACTAAGTGCATGCACATGTGAGAATGTGTGTGTGTGTAATGCAGGTCATGGGTTTTGTATCTTATAAGGCCACGAAAACCAAAGCTAACAGTAACAGGGTTTAGCATATGCCCTTGGGATAAAGGCTAGCTGTAGACTCTGCTGAACTCTCCAGATTCCTGCCTTCATTTAGTCTTTTGACTTAATAATACCTTATCTTATTGTCAATTAATCAACATATTTAAGAAGATTAAAATAAATATTTTTTCAAGGACTTTTGTTTTTAGTGTGACCAGTGACTGAAGTACCCAATTCAGAAACAGAAGCCTATATTCTTCTTTACACTTAGTTTATTATCCAAATTTTCGTCAAGGGATATAAGACAAATAATACTAAACAGAAATACTTAACATCAGTATGCAAATATTTTTCATGCAAATCTGTAGATTTTATAATTCAACTACTTTTTAATATAAATTTTGGGTGGCTGTTTATTTGGACTGGTCTACAGATGTGTATTATTTTATTTTGTTAAATAGATGCTTAAATATTATTGTTCCATAGTACATTTAGCCTTTGAACCACTAATTTGTTGGCTCGAATTCACTTTAGATGATTTGCAAGATTATGCTATTTAACAATCTCAAAAATCCCTGATTCACAACAAATATTTTTGTTTTACTCTTGTTTCACATCAGTAGCTGCAGTGCTGTCCACAGTGAGGGTCAGTTTCAGGTCTGCTCTATAAATTTTCTAATTCTGAGATTTTATCTGGAACATATCTTCCTCCTGGCAGGCAGCACAAGAGAAAGAGATTGACCTGAATGTTGCACTCAAATTTAAAGCTTCTGCTTTAATTTAGCATTTAACAATCTGCTTACAACCTGCTAAAAGAAGTCATATGATCAACAAGAATAGTACAATCTATCAATCTTCAAAGCTATTTTGAATACCTTATTTATGCTTAAGGTTACTCTTAACCTAAATTTTCTTCCAGAAAATGAGGATTTTAGATAAAAATCCTGATTAGCAATCTTTAGCAACATAGTGTCTAACTGGATAAACCAAAGAGAGAGGAAAAAAAACCAAAAAACAACCTCAGGCCACATCTCTGTCATTCTAGGTCAGGATTGAAATAAATTCTGTGGGAAAGATTATCATGCCTGTTAGTGCTTAAACTAATTTGGAAAAAAGAACTTTTTATTCTTAGAAATATATAATTAATTAAGCAGTAAGCAAAAGAGATGAACTCTTATTCGAGTTAAAATTGTATAGTTATAATAAGTTTTATTTTAAAATGTTATCCTTAAGATCATTTTAAGGGAAGCAAACTTGCAGGGTATCTTTTAACATAGCAAATAGCAAATGGGAGTTATTGAATTTTTTTTTTAGTTACAGTGCAGGATCATATACTACAGTTTCTGTTTATGTTGTCATCACATTGAAAATGCTAGATTGAATGATCATTTCCTGGAATCACAGAATACTACATTTGAAAGGATCTGAAAAGCTGATTTTTCAACTGCAGTGTATTGATACGTTACTGTGTTATAATCAGTTGTGAAGTATGTCAAAATCAATAGTTATGCCTGACAAGTAACTATTACTAGCAATATTTAAAGTATACAAGATTGTGAAAGCTACACTTACATTTGTTTTTCAGTATCTTCACTTTTACTTTGTATTCTTTTTTTTTTTTTGAGTGGAGCTAAAAGGAGTTAAAGCTAGTCTGTCAAGAATTTGCATGATTCTGGGTAAACCATGGCAGTTTGTTTCAAATGTGGATGTCATCCACTGGGAAAAAAGTTGAATATCATCCCTTAAAAGAGTATGTAGTCCAACTCCCTACTTTTATCAGAACTTGAAATACAGAGAGTAATTTATCTAGTCACATATCTAATTAGCTAATTCTGTAATCTAGGCCTACTTGCTTCCAGTACATTGCTTTCCACTACAACAAATGAACCAATTTTCAAAAGCCAATGTAAGAAATTGGGGCTGAGGCAGGAGAGGATTAGGCAAGACAATTTGCCTCCTTTTTCTCATCTTTAGTCACAGTTTCCAAAGTAAAGGAAAAACATCAGGGAAACAGAGTCCAGATGGTATATTTTGCATGTTGTCTATGCTCTAGTAACATTCTTTTTCAAATCTATTTGATTATAACTCATGGTAAGAAATGCAGTTTAGATCACAACATAGGGCACACTCTCATCTTCCCCCATATCTGAAACAATAAGTTTCAGAAAGCAATTTTTGCCTTTGCTGGATATTATGCACTCTGATCTTTTTTATTGTATTCCATCCTAGCCTATTTCATGCAAAAATAAAATTGATTTTTGAGTCACAGTTTGAAAAACACTGCTCTAGAAAACAGGTGACAGGTTTCAACATGTTGAAAAACTCTGAAGTTACTAGCTTTGCTGAAATAGTGTCATTCACAGAATAATAAACTTCCCGCATGTCTATCGGAACTATGAGTACAGTCTCCTGGACTTCAGAACAGAACCTGAATCTTTTCCTCACTGGAATATCAGTTCATTACAATATCTCAGAGATTCTAAGACTCACTGAACCATCTTTGAATTCAAGATATGTCTTAAATGTCTATTAAAGATGAGTGGTAAGGCATAGTTTAATTGGCAGCTTTTTTTCCTTTCTTGAAAGAAAGGAAAAATAATGGTGAGTCTTAAAGTGTATGATTTTTTGGAGCTGCTATGAAATATAGTAAGGCTTACATACACTGACCTCTATTTTATTCATTTCAACGGATCCACCTAATCACAATGCCTTCTGACTTCTTGTCAAGAAAATGTAATGATTGCTTAAGAAAATAAAATCCTTAGTCTGGGGCTAGAAGGGAAAATGAGGTATGACTTGAATTTAATTATTACAGAAAGTTTTTTTCATTTGCCTTCATTGTTATCAGGGTTTGAGTATGATCATTCTGCTCTTCTACCTCTTATTTCTGTATTGTTACTTTCTTTTGGTGGCTAGCACTTTATCCTTTCCAGGATTCCTTCGATTATGCCTAAAAAGCAAAAACAAAAGGTTGAATCCAAGAGTTGAAAAAAAAATTCAACAATTAGACTTTATTTTAAAAACGGAACGTCAAGAATTGGGTTTTATCTGGAGGTGGGGGAAGGAACGAATTGCCAAATTCCTGTTTCCTTTTCAACCGACACCAACCTAACACACTGTATAACTTAATGACTGTAAAACTGGCACGAAGAATCCTAACATAAATAGAAACAAAAATAAGTTTGCTAGGCTATTTTCATCCCAGCGTGACTGAAATACACCAGTTTTCCCCAAAATAAAAACCTCTAATGAGGAAAACAGTAAATTAAATGTCACAGTTAATGTGCTACTAGAAATAGGAACAAGTAGTTACTGAATGCTTTTCAAGCCAGATGCATCCTACGATGCCTTCATTTTTCCTTTGTTTGGCTAAAACTTTAACCGAGCCCAAGGCCGGGGAGGAAAGTCTCACGTTCCGGTCTCAGAGGTGGGGTCCAGACCGAGCCCTAACCAGGGAGCTCCACCGTGCGGTCTCTTCAGGTTAGGAAGGGCCGGGTAGACCGGTTCAGAAGGCCTGGCGGGACAACAGGCGCGCGTCCGACCGCGGTGGGCTCGCACGCCGAGGCCCCCCTGCGGCGTGCGGAGGCGATTAGGCGGCGACAACACCTCGGCAGACCTAGGTGTGGACGGCAGCTCCCCGGCGGTCCGCACCCGCCCCCCCAGGGGAAGCCAGTCCGCCGCCGCCTCGGAGCACCGTCACGTGACGGGAAGAGGGTGTGTCCGAAGCCCACGATCCAAGGGGCGGGGCCGGGAGGGGGAGGGCGCTAGAATGTGAAGGATCGTGGCGCCTCTGGGTGCCCAGAAAGGCGGCGACTCGGCCGATGACAACATTAGGCCGCGACGAGCTCTGGGCTGGGCGGCGGTGGTAGCGGCAGCCCAGGCGGCTGTAGCGTTAGCTTTAGCAGCGGCAGTAGCCGCCGCCGACAGCAGGCAGGCAGAGGGAAGGTGGGAGCCCGCTCTGGCCGGTGGACAGCGGAGCCGGAGTTCCCGCCCCGCTCGCGGGCCGAGCTGGCAGCGCCTCCGCTGCAGCTAGACAGCGCCCTCGGTCTGGGCTCGCGCCCCAGCTGCCGCCGACGACAGCGGCCAAGAGAAGTTGGGGTCCGACCCAACGCGTGCAGGGCCCCGGACCTAGACTCCGCTCCGACTCCTGAGGAACCGGCTCCCTGCGTTCCCGCCTCTCCCGGGGCTCCGCACCGGTGAGTGGCGCGCTGTTCCGAGTTGGGGGGCGGCGGGTCCGCACCCCTCAGGGACACTGCGCCCCCTTATCCCTACGTTCTGAGCTCGGGCTGTCGGGAACTCCTAGCCACTCCGCGCGGAGGAGTTCCTCTTTGGCTCCTTTGTCCCTTTTTGGAGCTGGGGATTGGAAAGGCTGACGGGAGTGGTGTTTTGGGGCCCACGGTAGGTGCAGTCTGCAGCCATACAAAGCAGCGGCAGGGGAACCCGGGTGGGAGGCGGTTGGAGCATTTTGACCGCCTGGGTGTCTGCGCCCTCCTGAAGTTTGGCGGGGCGGACGGCAAGATTTCGCCAGAAGCCCCGCGCCCCGGGGAGCTAGCGCTTTGTCGCTCGGTGCGGTTAAGGCGAGGCTCCGGTTTTCCTGTGACAGCCCCAGAGGAGGCTGTGCCGCGCGGCGCAGACCGCACCCGCCCTTGCAGAGCCGAGCGACTCAGCGGTGTTCCTCTAAACCTCGGTTTCCAGGGCCTTCTTGTAACGTAGAAGGAAAGGCAAAGCTTTTATTATGTTTTAAATTTAATGTTTGTTTCTAAGCCCTCAAGAGTGAAATCAGGTTCCAGGGAGCTTCACTTGGATCGTGCTTTTGGTTTCATTGAGCCACCCACTCATGACCCGCTGAGGAGAAGCAACAGTATAGGCAGATTTTCCATTCACAAAAGTCATTTAACACTTTTCTTTATGAGAAACATCTGTGTTGCGGAAATAACCCAATTTCAATTTATCTAAATGCTTTCTGAAATGATAGGTAACTTGGGCTTCTGCTTAAACAGAGAGGTAAACTTATCTAACTGATGATATATGCTATATGCTTTAAGTAAATAATGTGACGAAGTTTTTGTCTTTCTGCTGCTGGAATACTTAAATGACGTCTAAGTGGGTATTAGAATGCCTTGTGTATGGCAGTTTTTTAAATTAACTTAGTCTGAAATTTAGCCCCTAAGTTAGTGCCACTTTAGGTCTTTTCAAATAATCATTTAGAACCGTTTTTTGCTGCTTCTTATCCAGAGAGAGCAAGGAATTCTGGAGGAACGTGGGTGAATTGCTTGTTAGATTTTCTCCATTCTTATGGGGTTTCATCTAAATTTGATTATGTTGAAATTCTATGATCCGTTTCTATGCTTGCTAGAACCTGTTTCGCGATGAAAATATTAAGATCATGCTAGTTTTATAAAACACGTTTGAGAAGGAAGAGTTAGGCCATACAATTTAAAATGTCTTCTGTAGAAGTACAACAAATTTCAAATATTTGTTACTCCTTTCTTTGGTAGCAACTATGTGTGGAATGACTGAGGTATGCCTGTTGAAAGTCCTGGAAAAGGGAACAGATGAAACATAAGAGCTACCTTTTAGGTCTTTAATTATGGAGATTAAGTTGTTGCGGTCAAATTCCATGTGAACTGTTTGAACCACAATGCCTTGTACGCAGGTGCTTAGAAATGCCTGTTTAATTAAAAACGGTCATGATTTATTTCTCTTTCATTGAAAAATGATAGTTTCTGATCTGTGATCTGATCTGCGGAAAGATGCTATTTTTTTCAATTAGAATATCATTGAATTTTAGAGGCAATCAAATATGTTTCTTACAACACATTCATGGCACTTACACATTTGACAATATTTAGTTTCTTGGTTCATTTTTAAGTTGAGAGCCTTAAAAGAAATATACTTTCGGGATAAATATACAATTCTGTGCAAATGAAGTTATATTTTAGTTTGCTTTGATTTAAAAAATTATGAAGTTACAAATTTATAAACTATGCATTTCAAAAGGATCTTTCTTTTTAAAGGACGAATTGCAAGATTTTAACCAGTGGTACATTTTAACTTGGTTTAGTTTATAAATAATCTTCCAAGAGCAGGTTACTTGAAGCATTAAAGACAAAGAATTGATAAGTACTTAGATGTAGTTTTTAAATATAACTTTGGAAAACTTTTAATACCTTTAGTATGTTTCACTATTTATATTATAATAAAGTTGAAAATGCAGCAATGATCTTGGAGCATTAGGTGATTCAAAAGTAGAAGAAATAGGTCCTACCTTAGTCTTATGAGTATGACCTACAAATAAGACAAATACAACTTGAATAAAAAAATCCCTGAGAAAGATACTTTTAATGAAGGTGGCTAGGTGCAAAGCAATCAATAGAGGTGCATGATTGGAGCAATTGTGGCTGAAGTATAGTTTCCTTGTGCGTAGGGCACAGGAAAAGATGTCTGGACCAGTGTGTGCTGATTTCATGTCAGTATGTGGGAAACCTCTGAGAGGTTTCAGATCTATCCTTTCAAGTTGATGCTCTCCCCTCACATACCCTCACAGAAGCATGAAGTTGAAGGTCTCATCTGGAAGACATAATAGAAGAGATTTTTTTCCCCTGACAAATGTTGTTAAGCTTGCACGGGAGAGAGCTTTCTTTAGAGACCGTGTAGGGAAGAAATCCTTGTCCTGGAACATTGTACTCTTTTACCCTATATTGTTTTTACCTTTGTTAAAGTTCCAGACAATGTAAACTCTCCGTGATAGCAAGGACCTTATCTATTTTGCTCACCATTGAATCTACAATTCCTCAATAGTTATTGAATGAAAAAATGTAGTTCCAGATACATGACTGGAGAACAAAAGGAGTATGTGATAATGTAGTCTAAACTAGATACAGGCAGTGAGGTGATGAAGGATTTTAGCTTGGGAGGAGGGGAACAGGTCATTTAATCTGAGAAACTTTCTTAGAGGAGGTGATTCTTGAGTGAGTTCTTGGTGTAGGCTGTGTATCTGAAGGTAAGGTGGTGTCTGTGGGGTAGACAGCATGAACCAAAACATTTAAGTTACACTGAGTAAATTATGTAAGATTAAGCAAAGTGAGTCTTTTTTATAATGAGTAAATTTTCATCTCTCATCACAACTCTTGCCTCTCCCAGATAAAAAGATTAGAACACCTTTTAAGAGCTAAGAGAGTACTTGAATTTTGAAAGTGATACAATGATACAATGAAAGCAAGAGCATTGAACTCTGGGGTCAGAAAATTTGAATTGGGGTTCTGACTTCATCTTCTACAAGCAGTGTGTCCATGGGCAAATCACTGGGCCTTAGTTTTCTCATTTGTAAAATGAGGACGATAATCCTTACCCTATATGGTGGTTGGGAGAATAACATTATATAATGTATGCGAAAGTAGCTACCTCAATATCTAACACATTAGGAGGACTTCAACAAATATAAAATTATTTAAAACAATTCTTTTGTGTCTAGGTTTTTAAAAAATATTGTGGTTCATTTATCAGGAACTGACCCACCTAACTGACCCATAGTATTACCTTTGAATTTATCAGAATCAAAAGTTTAGATGGGTAGTTTTCTTTCAGTATAATGTTTTCTGATAGAAATGAGGCTTAATTGTATTACTTCTTAATGTTACAGACCACAAGGAATGCTAGATACCTCAAATTTTTAAAGCTTTAAGTAAGGGATATGTATGGCTGAAAATTTGATGCTGTAGGTTTTCTTCTCTACAGAATTTGTTTTTGAAGAAAGTGTCTTTGTTATGCCATTTATCCATCGTTATAAAGAAATAAGGGGTTTTGCAGTTAAGAAAAAATTTATCAAAAAATCCTCTATATGTTTTTAGTGATATCACTATAAACCATGAAGATCCCTACCTTCTGAGTCTTTTTATAGAATTCAATATTTTTTGAGCAGACAGACTTCTGCATCATTTTTTATCTAAGCTTTTTGCTCCAGTAGCTGTTCTTTCATGAATCTCAAAATTTCATTATACTTTGTGAACTCGTTGTAGTGTTTGTGATCCGTGGAGCAGCCTGTCCTTTGTATAATATTTGCAAGGGAATTTTATTATAAAAAGACTAAGAAGAATCTTGTCTTCAAATGGTAAAGAAGCCAGTTACCCACCAACTTCCATATTCACCAAGAACTTAAAAAGGAAATGGTTTTAGAACTTGAAGGCTCTTTTCAGATAAAAAAGAGAAGCTTTTTGATTGAGGGTTGTTATTATAAAAACTTGATAGATTCAGAGGAAGGTTGTTATAGCTCCTGAAGGTGTCTTAGTAGGAGTGGTTGATCATGATAATAATAGCTAATATGTGTATACTGCTAACTATATACCAAGTACTGTATTATTCTAGAAGTATTTGACAACATGTCTTCACATTTATTCTTCACAATGACCCCCCCCCCCCCAAATCAGGCTATTTTCTTTTTGTTAAACCTGAGACACTGACTACTATTAAATATAATAGGAGATGATGAAGCCAGGATTTGAACTAAATCTGAGGGACAGAGAGGTTAAGTAGTAGATGGTGGAGCATACTAAAGGATTTGAACTTGAGGTTTAACCTGATGTCTAGCTTCAGAGCCTGTCCTTTTAACCATTGTATTATACTGCCTTGTATATTTTATTTGCACTTGCCCCTTATGACAGGCCTTGATGTTATGATCTTCCTGAATCTATTTTTATTGTGGTTTGATTAAAAGTACACTTTACTTTGTAATAAGATGGAATATAGCCTCAGTTTTTTCCCCATTTTACTTGTATTTGACTGACATCCTATTTGTAAATCTTAAAAATACTTGGAATAAAGCAAATACTTATTTTATTATTCATTCAGTTGCCATTTTCTTACTGGGGAATTTCAGACTAATTGGAAATAAAAGAACATAGTAGACATAGTATTTTAAGCTGACTTGTTATCATTAAATTAAAAAAAACAAGACTTGCACAGAATTGGTGTGGATAGTTTTTATATAGTGATATTTGAGAGACCAAATCTGTATAATTAAAATCTATCCTATTGAAATGACCACCATTAAATTAACTTGGTTTTTGGCTGCCAAATGCCTGCATATTAGCAGGAGTAGTTTATCAGATTACATAGTTTCTGACAAAGAAGGCGCAGGCCCGTGTGGAAATTATGGAATCTGTGTAGGTATATTTTCAGGGAATAGAAGTATATCTGGGGAGAGAGCAATTCAGTCTAAGTAGCATTATTTAATATTAGTGGGCAAGAGGAATGAGGTTGGGTGCCTTGACAGTAGGGCACAGGTATATAGTTCAAGTGGAGTGTAGGGTGAGGGACTTTCGGAGACTACCCTTGCTTAGTATATAATCTTCCATATTGTTGTGATTATAATAACATTTAAGATAACATATTTAATATCTTATATTTTTGTATATTTAACATCTTAAATGTTATAATATTTAATATAACATTATAATAACATTTACGATGAGCAATCCAGAAGTAAAGAAAAACAGTGCTGTGCATCATAGTGTGGAGTTTGTAATAGTTCCTAGGCTGTTTTGTAAGATGTGGGTGCTTTACAAATATTCATTGGTACAACAGAAGGACTCTGTTATCACCTGTTATTTTAGAAATCTAGAGAGGTAGAATAGCACAGTCTCTGGAGTCAGACTGCTTAAGTTTAGAACTGGCATAGCCACTTACTAGCTTATTGCTCTGTATCTGGCCCTATGCTGACATAGGGTGGCCACAGGGGAAGAAAATGGTATATTCAGGCAAAGAGGGGGCTAGAGATAGCACCTGTGAGTTTCCCCATGGTTCTTATGTGGTATGAAGGAGATCTGGAAGTTCTCACATATGCCTCGTAAAGGAAATAGAAGTTAGCAGAATGAGAGCCAGCAAGCCTGTCATGAGGCTGTCATTGTGCAGGGAGGGACTATAAAGTAGATAGAGGTTATAGGAAGGGCAGCTTTGGCAGATTGAGTTCATTGCCCGCCAAAATTTGTGCTCCCTCTTGTGTGCGACTGTTTTTGTCAGTGGAATATGAGTGGTGGTCACTTCCGGGTTGAGGTGGCAGAAAAGTGGGTGTTCTTTCTCTGCTTTCTCTTTTCCAATCCAAGGGCCAGATGCAGAGGCAGGGGCTCTCAAGGGGTGGTAGAGCCATAAATTGGAAGGATCTAAAGTTCCTAAAATTACCATGTGGAAAGAAGCTGTTACTGAACAGGAACACCCACATTGGACTGTAATTTTAATTAGAAATTTTAATTGGGTAGAGCTACTAAAAATTTTGATTTTATTTATTAAGCAGCTAGTGTTGCCTTCACTATAAGTGAGGGACTGAATACAAGAAGTAGCTGAGACCCTTAGGATATCAGTACTAATGGGAGCTGAGGTAGGTGGGGTCAAGTTAGGAGATGCACTGGATTCTTTTCCAACGTACTTTTCAGCATGTGCCATATGATTCTATGACAGCCAATGGCCAAACCTGAGAGGCCAGTGAGGATCCCGAGGGCAGTCCGTGGTCTATATTTAGACTAATTTTAATACTCAATGCCCATGAAAACATTCTCTTAGGCCTACTCAACATCATAAGAATGAGGAACAGTAAGAAACAATAAAGTCTGAAGAGTTCCCTTAAAGTAGGGTTTCTCAGTTTGGCACAATTGATATTTTGGGCTGGATAATTATTATGAGTTCCTCTACATTGCAGAATGAATAGAAGCATCCCTGGCCTCTACCTGCTAGATACCAGTAGTACTTCCCCTAATTGTGACAATGAAAAATATCTCAAGACATTGCCAGATGTCCCCTGGGCAAGGCCACCCTCAGTAGAGAACCACTGCCTTAAGGATTGAAAGAAATTATTTTTAATGGAAAGAAACTATCATCTTTAATTGAAGGACTTTTTCTTTTCTTAGAGGATGGGTGGGGTCCATAGAAAGGATTTGTTTATGTATATGTAACAAAAGAAGCTGTTATTTTTTTTAAAAAGCTGTGATTTTTATAAAATATCCTAGTTTCTATTGAATGTTGATTTAGACTTCTCTTTATCAACTTTAGACCATACCTGAGTTTTCAATTTTTTTCTTTTTTCTTCTTATTCTAAACAGGCAGCTATACTTTTTATTGCTTAGATAAAAATATTTTTTCCCCTGTGACCTCAGCTTTCCTGTCCATAGATTGTCTCTGAATGATGAAAATCAATAAATAGTGTTGCTATTATAACTAGGTCAATATTATTTAATGCTGGGCCCGGTGGTATGCTCACATTATGATTCCTTTTCTATAGATCCTTTAGGCAGTCCCTGGGCCACAAGAAGAAAAATGTTGATAATATGAAGGACCAGGACCAGTGGATTTTATTTTATTTATTTTGTAATTTCTGACCACTGAATTAAAAAAATAATTTGGCTGACCAAAATCTGACCGTGGAATTAAAAAAAATTTTGGATAGAATTTCCTATTTTTCTTGGTGTTTTATAATTGCCCCTTTTCTTGTACTATATGCCTCTATCATAATCATAGTCTCCCTTATATCCTACCCCTCTACATCTAACTCTCCAGCATACTACATAATTTTCTGTGTTTTGTATTTTTCTGGAGTTGTCTGGAACCCTGCCTCACTTTGGACTGGTTGCCTTTTAGGACTCTTCCTGTAACTTCCTTTATTGTACTTTTGAAGTACATCCATTCTATTATACCTATCTTCCCTTTTTTCTTGATCTACTCAATCTTTTTGTTGGAGTATATCCTCAAGTAAGTTCTTCAAAAAGTATGTATGAAAGGCAAACTTTCTGAATTCTTCTATGAACAAAAATGTTTTCATTCTGTTCTCACGTTTGACTGGTAGTTTGTCTTGGTACAATATTGTTGGTTACAAATAATTTTCTTTTAGAACTCTGAAAGCATCGCTTGATTGTCTTGTGACATTCAGGGATGCTGATGAAAAGTCATATGTCAGTCTGCTTCACTATTCTTTTAAGGTAATTTGTTCTTCTGTCTGAAAGCCTTTAGGATCTTCTTTGTTGTATCTTCTGCTACAAAGTCATAATGAGGCATATGGGTCATTTTTGTTTTGTTGTGGATATTTGTTTTAGGCACTCAGTTGCCCTTACAGGTTGGATCAGATTCTTTTTCCAAGTCTAGGAAATTCTCTTCTATTATGTCTTTGATAATTTCCTCCCTTTGCTTTCTTATTTGCTCTTTAGTAGGCAGATGTTTTCTCTCTTGGATTGTTCCTCTTTGTCTCCTCTTAGTTTCATATTTTGTGATTCTCTTTGTTCTGTGTTTAGGATTTTTTTTTTCTCCTTTTATCATTTGGCTGATTTTTTCTGAGGATAATCTACAAATTTTGTCTTTTCCTGCCATTCTTATGTTGTAATATCATCTTGAGTCTCAGAATGTATAAAGTAGATTTTTAAGAGATATCTTGTGTCTTTTATTTCCCTTCCCCCTCTGGTCAGTTTTTATGTTTGTTTTAGTAATCACTCTTTTTTTTAATGCTTAGTTTTCCTTATGTTAATATACCTGGTAATTATTCTTGGTTGTCCATTCATGGCTGAGAAAGAAGGAATGGGTCTCCCTGCTCCCCCCCCCCCTTGTATTATTTTCCCTGTTAGGTTTTTCCTTAGACTAGGAATGCAGTACAGAGTAGAATCTGTCCCTTGGCAGGCATTGTTTTAGGGTAAGAGGGAGGGGAATTAGCTGCCAGGCTGTGGGCCCTTTAAATGCTGGATAAGAAGGGTTTACTCCATGCCAGCATCCCCACTAGATATTCTCTGTTTCTTTAGAGAAAAGCTGACTTGTCTTTTTGCCTGGGGGCAAATGTCAGTTGTTTTAGATATTCCTTAGAGATGGGGGATAAGAGATATAATTGTCCCTTATACAGTCAGTCCAGTAATACTTCTCCTATTTTTAGCCCTACTATTTATTTCCACCCCCTGCCGTACAATTTACAATCATGCTTCTCTGGAGGTCCTGTTAGACATATTGATTCCCATTCATCTGTATCACTATTAAAGGGTATAAAGAGACTGTGGCTTTCTCTGCTTGCTTTATCTATCAATGTCACATATGCTTTCATCTTTCAGAAATATGTTGGATTTTCTCTCTATACCTATCTTCAGTCATCATTTCTTTCCTCTTATGGTTTTATTTCTTTCTGTATGAATTGTTTTTATTTCAATGGAGTATCTGGAGTAACGAAGGGAAAATTTATATTTGGTCTACTATCTCATATTAGAAGTCCTTTACTAGCTCTTTAAACAGAAGATACAGAACCTATGGAACTTTTATCCATAGAAATTTATAGATTTATCCATAGAAATTATGGTGATCATGATACAGTGTTAAAATACAGTTATATCCCATCACTAATGATTTTAATAGGTATTTGTGTATTTATGCCAGTTGGTCCTAAAACTTGAACTCTTTGAATTCTTATTTGCTTCTTAGTTTTTTCTCTTTCCTCTTTTGTTGTCATCTACCCCATTGGCACATGTCATTATGATTCTCTTGCCATTTTTGCTTTGCTACTTGGAAACTGTATGAGAACATTTAGAATTGTGCATAAATAGTGATTTTGCTCCAGAGAATGGCATTTCAGCTTTAAGTACATGACTTTTCTGCCATTTTGATTATTCAGAAACCTTTACTTAAGTTCTATTTCTCAACTACATCCAGACAGGTGGGGTCTTATCATTCTTTTTCATTTACTCCTTTGCCTTAAGTGTGACAGCTACCTTGGTTCAGTAGTTGATATTTTTTTCTCTATTATTAATTCTTTTCCTTCTCTACCATATTATCTTTGGTACTTTAAATGTTGAACTAACTTAGATTGCCTAGTGAATTCATTGAAGAACTTAATTTTTATTTGGTCCTTTCAGTTTATGCTCATAAAAATTTCCCAGCATTGTTTTAAACTTCTTTTTCACTTATTTTCTTTTTCCTTTTTCAGACTCCTTTTCGTAATCTTCATGCTTCATATTGATTGAGCTTAGAATAGTATTGCAAATTAACCTGGGTAAATAAGTTTAAAAGTATCCATTTCTTTTCCTCATCTTCTGTGATGCATTTGCCTTTTAATCTTGTTTAATTCTTCTCTTGTGAGACTTTGAAGTTAGTTATTCTGCAGCTGTGGTTTTGACTATTGGAATGTGTGTCTTTTATAATTGGAGTTATAATTCTCATGCAATCAGAAGTTTTTACAATCCAGATTTTAAAAATGCTGACTACTTTGAAGTTGAAAATCCTGTCAGCAGTTCTGACTTGGAAGGTTTAAACCCCCAGACTTGGCCTGATTATATAAGGTATTATAAAACCTACATAGTAAATACTGTACTTCTTTGAATTTTAAAGTAGCTTAGAAAATAAATTGGCTCTTTCAGTTTTTCTAATTAATGTACATGAAGTCCAGGTTGTAAATATTCCCTAATGTAGTGGACTGATTACTGATTAATTTATGAACTTTCTCGATATTCTGTGAAACTCTTGGAACCCAGAGATTTTAGAATCCAGAGGTTGGATTAAATAGTAGTTAATGTCTATTGCTTTACCTTTTGCATGTATTCTAAGCATTTTCCCTTTCAGATATCTGTTGTCATGATTAATTTTGCTTCTTGATTGACTGAATCCTTTATTGGTTCTATTATGTTTATAATTTTGATAATCTTTTCTCTGTTCCTGAAATTTTAAATAGAATTTTCAAACATCAAGCTCTATACTTTACATACAGTCTTTATATGTCAATTATATATTTTATTTTTCTTTTTCTTCCCCCCCTGAGACAGGGTCTTGCTTTGTAGTCTAGGCCAAAGTGCAGTGGCACGATCATAGTTTACTATAAGCAGCCTCAAACTGGGCTCCAGGGATCCTTCCTCCTCAGTCTCCTCAGTGGCTAGGACTACAGGTGTGCACTATCATGGCTAGCTAATTAAAAAAATTTTTTTTTGTAGAGACTGGATTTCGCTATGTTGCCTAGGCTGGTCTTGAACCCTTGGCCCCAAGCAATCCTCCCACCTCAGTGTCCCAGAGTGCTAGGATTACAGGCATGAGCCACCGTTCCCAGCAATGATATCTTAGTAATACTGTTAAAAAATAGAATCTTCAGCATGATACTTTGAATATTTTCAGAAGTTTGAATATTTGAGAAATTATGGCTCTTACTATTTTCCCAAGAATTTATGATTTTGTAGTAATTAAAAAGAAAATACCCTGTCATTATTGAGGAATAATTCTTCTGTAAAAACAGAGATTCATTTAAGAGGTTGATTACCTATTTAGCATTTTAACTAGCAAGATCTTGTTTGTTTATTTTTGGGGGCCTCTTCATTATTTGCAATAGTAGTAATTAGCCTCCTCAAACTCATCAGCTGAAGTTAATCATTGATACATTTTTGTGACTATAAGACACATTTTTATTTTAAATAAATGCTGAAAATACAGTCATTTCTTGGTATAAGCAGGGCTTAGGGAGTGGGGAGAGTTGAGATAGAGGGATATTGGTTCCAGGATGCTTGTTTATACCAAAATCCACACATACTCAAGTCCTGTGGTGGAACCTGTGTACACAAAAAGTTGGTTCTCATTATATGCAGATTTTGTATCTCATAAATACTCTATTTTCGATCCTTGTTTGGTTGAAAAAAATCCATGTACAAGTGGACCCATGTTCAAATCTGTATTATTTAATGGTCAACTGCATATGATTTTAAAAATATTCACTAAAATCTTTTTTATTGTCATGTTGATCAGAGTTTTCTTTTAGGAACAGGCTTTCAATATATGAGTTATCTCTGTAGTTTCTTGTTTTTTGGTAGCTATTCTTAATTCAAGCACTAAAATTGTATTGATTCTTATAGGTCTTTTTGAATTGGCACAAAGAAGTGTAATTAAGTATCTTGGTTACTTACATTATAAATTAGTGATGATGAGTACTTTGGTTGTGGTAATTTATACCTAGAATTCAAAACCCAGAAGCATCTAGGCCAGAGTTAGACACTCAGAAACTCATTTTTCTTTTGTACCCAAGATAGAAAGCCATTCCTAATCTGTATCAAAATATGAAGAAATTGCTTTTGGGATTGAATACCAGTCATACAATTTCTTGAGACTGTCTTGAATTAACTTTAGATCTTGCATTTCAAGCTGTGGTCTTTAATAATGAATATCAGTTTAAGTATGGGTATGAATTTTTACTTGTAGGAAACTGGATAACTCTTTTGGTTTACTATATGTACTTAATAAATGAGAAACATATTTATTTTTTCTAGTAACTTAATTCAAAACAAGGTTCATAATTTTCCTTGGAAAATAACCTTCCAGGAAAACAGTAAAAATAGATGTAGAATCAGGGGAGTTTTAGCTATAATTTAATATTTCTAACTTTAAAAACCATGATATATAGGACTAAATTATTAATATATGGTTGCCAGTATCATATTTGCAAGCTTTATCTTTAAGTGGCCTTGAGTTACTCTTTGAGACCCTTTGTCACAGGCTGGTGCAACCTACCATTGCAAACATCAACTGATTTAGTAAACAGTAGCACTGGGAAAATAAACCCGCCAGAAGTACTATCTTTCCTATTAAGTAACTGTGTGACCTTGACAAACCACTTACTCTTTCTGGGTCTTAGTAAAACGGAGAATTGGAACAGATAGCCTTTTAGGTTCTTTTGAGGATGGATTCCTTGAAGATATTAGGGGCTAGAATTCCAATCAGGTAATATATTATTTAATATAATCCTTATAATAGCTCTGAAATAGATTATATTATTACCATTTCACAAATGGAATTATTTCTATTTTTACAGACTCCATGTTTAAGTAACATGCTCAGTCATGCAGCCACTATGGGACCAAATGAAAAGTTGAACCTTAGTTTATTTCATTCTATAGTTGTATTCTTTTTTAGTATACCATACTGTCTCCCCAAGCTATGTTGTTATTAGACTACCAGATTTTATTCTGAAAATTTGTTCCATTTCTTAGTCTGTAGTTTATAATAAATATGATTTTGCATTATAGCATCTGTCACTCAGGAAAATCAGAAGTCAGATATCAGGCCTGTCTATGAGCTGTGCACAAAGTAGAAATATGACCAGCTTTCAAATTAATATACTAGAACTTATGTATCTAAGAGATGATCAGTGTGTTTAAAATTATCTTGAATTTATTTCAGTAATATCACCATTGTTCAAAAAACACTTTTGGAACTATTCTTTTGACATTTCTTTAACCTCATTCTTTTAACCTACATTCTATGGTTACATCTTTTGAGAATGGATTTGGTATTTGGAAAAAGCAAGAAGTCATTCTGAACCAAGTCTCTTACATACAATGATAAAATGCCATTTTTAGTTAAGAATAAGCAGTGACCAAAGGGATGAGACCTTTTTTTCTTGTGTCATTTATAAGGTAGCTAAGAAAGAAGAGTTCCAAAATTGTTTCGTGGCATGGCAACTTGAAATAGTCTCTAAAAGTGACTATGAATGGAGATCATCTTTGTTTATATATAAATTTTGATATATTAAAGTTGCTATACCTGTTTGCTAAACCTAAGTTTGTTATACCTGTTCTGTTTCCCACTTAGGTTTGTGCTATGCTGATTTAAACACTGTGCTGTAGAGAAAAATGTTGAAAGAATTATTCTTTCATTTTAAAGACGAACAGAATGTATAAAACAATGTTTGCAGAGGTTTGCATGGTAATTTAATTCTTGGTTATACTAATATTTATTATGTAATTTGTGATTTAATTCTACCCCATTGGAGTGTACTCTTTGATGCAGGCTTATATTCTAAGTTAAATTTTTTTTGCAAAAATTATTATAGGCTGCATTACATATGACTGATAGCTTTTGGATATTAGTGCTATACTTGGTGCAAATAATAAAAAGTAATATATATATCTTCTTGCAGAGGAACTTGTGATATAAAGATTTCATTTTATCTTTCAAAGGTATTATTTTTCTTGATTTAAACTCCCAGATGGTGGAGTTTAATGAAGTGTCCTCATTTGTAACAAAAGGTACTGAAAAATGCCTCTAGCACCTTTTTAATAATACTTTTTCCCTTTAAGGTTCCATAATAATTTAATGTCACAAGACCATTAATTCCCAGATTTGAGTAAAAGTCATTATGCAAGGGGCTGAAAATTCATTAGGAGCTAGAACAGATGTGCTCTCTGACCTCCTTGAGCTTATGTGTGTGGGAGGGGGAGGGAATGGTCAGTAAACCACTAATTGCACAGTTCACTATTTAATCACTATTGTGAAAAGTGCTCGGAGGAAGAAATATAGGGTGATATAAGAATTTGCTGACCTAGTGGGGGAGGGGAGCCAAAGAAGGTGACAAGCTGAGGGAAAAAGGAATATTTCTGGCAGAACATCTTGTTTAAAGATCTTGGAACAGCAAGAAACTTGGCCTTTGCTAGGAGCTGAAAAAGTCCACTGTGACTGGAGTGTTAAAAAAAAAAAAGAGAGAGAGAGGGGGATAGCAATGTAGTACTGGAGGCAGAGATTGGAACACGTGTGGCTCCTGAGAGCATGTTAAGAATTTTGATTTTTGTCTTAGGATCCCTTGGAAACCATTAGAGAATTTTAAACAATGTAGTGAAATAACCAGGTTTAGGATGATCTCTGTGGATGCTGTGTGAAGAATGGTTTGGAGGGTGATGCGGGTAGATTCTGGGAGACAAGTTAGGTCATGTTGAAATTAAGGTACCAGTGGCTCATCCAAGGAATCCTGTAGGCCAATGGCTCTTAAACCGTGTGTCACCTGGGAACTTATTAGAAATGCAGATTCTTGGGCTCTATTGCAGCCCTACAGAATCAGAAACTTTGGGGATCCGTCTCAGAAATCTGTTCTGGAACAAGCCCTCCAGATCTGCGGTCCCCAACCTCAGGGCCGCGGACTGGTACCGGTCAGGTCTGTGGCCAGTTAGGGATCAGGCTGCGGAGCTTTGCCTCCCCGCCCCCCCCATCGGGAGAAAAATTGTCTTCCATGAAACTTAGGAACCCGGGGCCACGCAGCAGGAGGTGAGTGGCAGGCACAGCACCCTATCGCTGGCATCACTGCTGAGCTCCACCTCCCTCCCCAAACCCCCCCACTCCCGTGGGAAAATTGTCTTATGTGAAACCGGTCCCTGGTGCCAAAAAGTTTGGGGACTGCTGCTCCAGATGATACTTATGTATCCTAAAGTTTCTGAAACTCTGTGTAGGCTATTAGATATATCGTTTTTGAATGCAGGAGAAAGTTCTAGACTAGTGATATAAATAAACAGTACCTGCATGAAGGTGGTAGTTGAGAGTGAGAGGAAGGAAAGCGGCTCTACTAGAAATGAAACCCTGAGACAAAGAGCAAAGCTAGTGAAAGAATCAAAAGATTAGTAAAAGCGATAGGACTAGAAGTTCAGCAGAGTCTTTGAAGGAGGGAGTGGCAAAGTAAGCATTATATTTGGCGATGAATGATCTTTGTGTGTGTAGTTGCAGTGAAATTACGGGCATGGGCACCAGCTGTCAGGGGGTTGAGAAGGAAATTGGCACAGAAAGAGTGAAGAAAACATTTACTCATTTAAGATGTCCCTTGCTGTTTGGACAGATATTTAATATTCCAAAATTATGGGGAAAAAAAGTGAATAACCTTGAGGTACAGTACCAGCATAAGATTCTATTGAGAACTATATAATAACATCTCATTGTACCTATTGATTCTGAAATTAATAGCTTGCATAGAGGACTGAGCTCAAGTTCACCATTTTCTTTACCAGCTTGCAAGGAATGTCACAAGATAAAGTTAAACTTACGGAATGGGCTTTGGGGCAATGTTTAGCTGACCGAGAATGCTCTGGTTTTAACATGATTAAAACTACTTTAGCAATTTGCATTTCATCTAAATAATTTTTAAATTACAGATACTTATTCATTACAAATACATTAATTCACTTGCTATTACTATTATGTATCTGAAGGAAAATGTTTTTAAATTCAATTTTATAATTCAGACTTTTACTTTTTTAAATTACTCTGTTAGAATAATTTTAACACATTAAGATTATGCTCTTCTTAAGGGAAGACCATATTTAATGTGAAGACTAATGTAATTTCAGGATCATTCCCAATTATAAAGTATTATCTTTGGAGAGGGGAGTGTGTGTGAGAGAGAGAGAAAGACTTAAGCCATTTTGGGATGCATTTTCTTTTCTGGATGAAATATGTTTGTCTAAATTTTTTTTATAGAAAAAATATGGTTATTATATAATACATCAACATGTGCTCAAGGTAAAATTCAACACTATTGAAACTCGTAAAGTTAGCTTGTGTTGCCACTGTACTTTATGTCCGAAATAGCTCACTTGTTAGCAGTTTGGTGTTGTTATGCTAGCTCTCTCTCGCTCTCTCTCGTGCTCTCTCTCTCTCTCTCTCTCTCTCTCTCTCTCTCTCTCTCTCTCCTCCCTCTCTCTCTCTCTCTCTCTCCTCTCTCCCCTCTCTCCTCTCTCTCTCTCTCTCTCTCTTCCCTCTCTCTCTCTCCTCTCTCCCCTCTCTCCTCTCTCTCTCTCTCTCCCTCCTCTCTCCCTTTGTACATACACACGTATATTTTTTTAAAAAACAGAAGTAGGATTATTGACTTTCAGTTTCCCCATAGCTCTAAAATGCTGTTTAGGAATGCTGTGATTTCAAAGGACAGACATTTTCTTGAATTTTATGTGGAAAGTGATGATCTCAATCTGACTGTGAACACTTAAAAAGATACATAAGCTCTTGTCATATTAAAAACACAGTGGTGGTGGGAAAAGAAGGATGTTAGAAACAAGGTTTGAAAGGATGGTTTCTTATTATTAGATATTGTACTCAGTAGGCATACCTGCTGCTTTTAAGATAACAATGACCTTAAATAAAAGCTTCCTTGAAGCTGATTTGTTCAAGTTATTCAGACCACTTTTTTTTTGCCCTGGGGTGGAGGTTGGTGGGGGGGTGGTTGGGATGTGGGTGGATCTGCTTTTGGTTGTACCTGTTGACTCCTTTTGGGAGGTAAGACAAATGAGAATTATGGCCTGCTGAGCATTCTTTAAGGAATTGTGTCATCTTCTCCCTTAAGTGTCTTTTTTTCTAATATTTTCTTGTCACCTTTACCTATTTTTAAATTTCTCTGTTCTTTTTGACTTTTTGCTTAAACACTTTAAAAATAATTTACTTATCTTTTTCTTGATAGGTTTTATTAAGGAAGAGACGAGTATAAAGAAGAATAATTGAGAAAACTAAGGACTCTTAACAGTAGTTTCCCAGGCAGAGCTTTAATTTAAATTTACTCTTTTTAAATTGGTATTTGTGTGAATTTTTTTTCTGTAAATATAGCTTTTGGGTGGTATGGTTCTAAGGCAGATAGTTCCAAACATACTTCTTATCCTAAGCAAGAGATTCAGGATACTTTTTTCCCCTCCACTTATTTAATAGTAGCTCCTATGGTTTTTCATTCCTTAAAAGTTTGAACCCCATCCTCAAAGCTCTAATCTGAGTAATGCAAATTTTCTACCTCTAAATAAAATAAGTTTATCTATAGTGATAAAGCCTCTGCACTATACTTAAAGAGATTATTCTTATGTTGCCTGTCATCCCTTTATCATTCTTGAAGGTGTTTGATTTAAAATATTTCATCCACAATTTCTCCTTTTAAAAATAATGTTTAGCAGTATTGGGCTCCTAAAATCTCCTTTCAACAAAAAACAGTTAGTGGTAGGTCTGAACTAACATTTTATTGCTAATCTTATTAAGAACTTTTTTCCAATTCATGTTTCTTAAAGTAGGAATAGGTATATGTTTTTAGTGAATATATAGTAAATGCTTTAAAAATATTTTATAGGATAAAATACTGTCAGGAAAAGAAAATTTTAAAGGAATATCACTGGGGACGGGTAAAAAACTACTTAGTGGGTACAGTGAAACACTAAGATGATGAGCACACTAAGAGCCCTGACTTAAGCATTATAAAAGGTATTCATGAAACAAAAACATTTGTACCCCCTTAATATTTTGCAATAAAAAATTTCAAAGTAAGAAAAAAAGGAAAATCATTCATGATTCTGAATAATATAACAGATCAATAAATTTTTTATGTGTTTGTAAATATTTCAGCAACTACATTGATGTATAGTATATAAGTCTAAGAAAGCAAAAGTAGATAAGGTCATGTTTTAGCTCTACATTCTCTACTCTGGGCCAAGGCCTCTAACTGCTCTAATGTAGATGGAGCATATAAAACCTTGCTTGTTAGCTAGCTGTCACTGCATAACATCCTTTCTCAATAAAGAGACTTAATTTAATCCTGTAGCTTCGTTGTCCTAAGCATAGCTCTATTACTGCTACTCTGTTTAAAGGTCAGTATTATTGCTCTTTAATACTTTATTTCTTATTGCAAATCTCATTCTCTTTCCCTCATTGTACATTTCGGTACATCTCTCTCATTTCAAGAACTAAATTAGCTCAAGTTATTACTAGCCATCTTGTTGGCTGTTTTTCCCAGAAATGAGACATTGAAAAGAACACTTTTCTGTTTTGTATATATAATATAGAAAGGAATTAACTTTGTCCTATATGCAAAATCTTAATAAAGATTTAAGTTGGTTTCAACATCGTAAGTATGCTAACCCTACATTCTTACTCTTTTTTTTTTTTTGAGACAAAGTCTTGCTCTGTTGCCCTGGGTAGAGTGCAGTGGTGTCATCATAGCTCATTGCAATTTCTAATTCCTGGGCTCAGGTAATACTCCTGCCTCAGCCTCCCTAGTATCTGGGTTTACAGATGCACATCGCCATGCCCATCTTGAACTACTGGTCTCAAGCAATCCTCCCACCTCGACCTCCCAGAGTGCTAGGATTACAGGCGTGAGCTACTGCGCCCAGCCCATTAAACACTTTCAAGTGTATAAGTGTAAAAACACTTTGAAATTATAGATGCCTAAGAATTCTGATCTTGGTCATATTGGTCTCTTGAAGTACAATTTTAGCATTCTGATGACTTTTAAGTAGTGTGCTCTGAGATAATTCTTGTAACTAAATAATTATCTAGGGAGATTTTTTATGTCTTATTTTCCAAAATACCAGTCACTTACAGAATTGAGATTCTGATAAATGTAAAGGCTTTCATAATTTCAGGAGCACAATGACAGCTGCACAGCAAGTCCTATGGCAGCAAGTCCATATGTTGCTTAGCTATAATTATATTTTGATAATTTTTCTTTGGGGAAGAACTGTGGATAACCTCCAGGAGACTGAAGCTGATGATTATAAGCATTCACATTTGACAGAAATAGAACCTTTTCTTTTTCTCTGTTTTAAACAACTGAATATGTTTATCATGTATCATAGCATCCACTGGATGAAGTTGCAATTCTGGATCCTACTGTAAAATTTAAATGAATATTTGCGTCAGATGGGAAGATTACCCCTGTTTTTTTTGTTACTCCCATATATGGACTTGCTGCCATAGGCACGCTAATTTTGCCATCTCCTACACACGACTTATTCCTTTCCACCTCCGTTCTTCTGCACATTACCATTCTCTCCACCTGCAGTACTCGCCTTCCTTTTCATGCATTTCCTTTTCTCCTTTCAAAACAGCATCTAAAATTATTTCCTCTGGAAATTCTTTCATGATTTATTCCATCTAATTATTACTTATTTTCTTTGGTTTACCTTAACACTTAACATGGATAGTCACATATTCAACTAATAATAGTTGTGTTGCTGTGATTTACCAGCATACATGTAGTGTTGAGATTAACTATCCCATCTATTTTCCTCAGCCACCCTGTCAATTATTCCCATTTTACAGATGAAATTAAATAAATTCCCTCAGTTATACTCTTAGTTTTAGCTGTGCTAGAATTTATACCTTTAAAAAATTTCTAAACACATCTCTTCTTATAGTGTCATTCTGCCTTTATTTCTGTAGTCTTTCCTGCTTTCCACTATTCAGTCTACCAATAGCACTTAAAAAACACACAAAAAAACCCTTAAACTACCTTATTCAGGTATAATTTACACCTGAATAAAATGCACCCATTGTAAATGTATAGTTTGATGCATTTTTGACAAATATATATCTGTAGCTATGATCACAATTTAGGTACAGAACATTTCCATCAGTCCACCAAATTCCTTTGTGGCCCTTTGTACTTAATCTCGCCCTTTCTCTACTCTTTTCCAGATAACAGATTTGGGTTCTGTCACTATAGATTGTTTTGTCCGTTCTAGAATTTCATATAAATAGAATCATAGAGTATGTATTCTTGTCTACTTTTCCTCAGTATATTTTTGAGATTGTTCCTTTTTATTTTTGTATAGTATTTTGCTCTATGACTGAATATACTATAATTTGTTTATGCATTTACTTGTTGATAGACATTTGACTTGTTTCTAGTGTTTGGTTATTATAAATGAAGCTGCTATGAAATCCATGTATAAGTCTTTGAGTGGACATATTTCCATTTCTTTTGGGTAAATGCCCAGGAGTGATTGTACTATTTTGCGTCCATATCAACAATGTATGAACGTTATTCCAGTTATTCCTATCTCATCAACACTTAAATTGTCAGTTTAAAAAATTTTAGCTGTCTAGCATAGTAGTATCTCATTGTGGTTTTTCATTTGCATTTTGATGATGATCAGTGGTATTGAGCATCTTTTCTTGGCTTTATTAGCAATTTGTATCTATTATTTGTGTAAATTGTTTAAATCTTTTGTTTGTTTTAAAAATTATGTTTTCTTCTTTTCATTGACTTTTAAGGGTTATGTAGTCCAAATTCTAGCTAAATCCTAGTTTTTTGTCTAATTGTGTTGTGCATATTTTTTTCCAATCTGTGGCTTGCCTTTTCTTTTTTTCTTACTCTGTTTTGGAAGAGGAGAAGAGTTTAATTTTTCTAAAGTCCAGCACATCAATTTTTCTTTCATGGTTTGTATTTTTAGTCTCCTAAGAATTTTTTTTTTTTTTTTGAGACAGAGTCTCACTTTGTTGCCCAGGCTAGAGTGAGTGCCGTGGCGTCAGCCTGGCTCACAGCAACCTCAGTCTCCGGGGCTCAGCGATCCTACGGCCTCAGCCTCCCGAGTAGCTGGGACTACAGGCATGTGCCACCATGCCCGGCTAATTTTTTGTATATATATTTTTAGTTGGTCAATTAATTTATTTCTATTTTTGGTAGAGACGGGGTCTCGCTCAGGCTGGCTTCGAACTCCTGACCTTGAGCAATCCGCCCGCCTCGGCCTCCCAAAGTGCTAGGATTACAGGCGTGAGCCACCACGCCCGGCCAGAATTTTTTATCTATCTCAAAGTTGTAAAGATTTTCTCCCCTTCTTATTCTTGAAGTTTTATAGTGTTGGCTTTTATATTTAGGTCTGTGATTCATTTTGAATTAATTTTGTGTTTGGTGTAAGAGCCAAGTTTTTTTTTTTTTTTTAAATGAATATCCAGTTCTTATTGAGAATATTTTCGTTTTCTCAATGGGTTTCCTTGGCACTTTTGTTGAAAATTAATTGACCAAATGATTATGGGCCCATTTCTGGAAACCTCATTCTGTTCCATTGATATACATGTGGTATGCTAATACCACATTTTTTTACTATTTTTATAGGTTTTGGAGGCACTGTAAATCCTCCAACCCAACATTGTTTTGAAAATAGGAAAAAAAATCATTGCATAATTTACTCTCTTGCCCTTATTGGTTGTATGTATGTGTTGTTGATTTTTGTTTTTCATTTATTTTGGTTTCTGCTTTTTTTTTTTTTGAGACAGAGTCTCGCTTTCTTGCCTAGGCTAGAGTGAGTGCCGTGGCGTCAGCCTAGCTCACAGCAACCTCAAACTCCTGGGCTCAAGCAATCCTACTACCTCAGCCTCCCGAGTCGCTGGGACTACAGGCACGAGCCACCATGCCCGGCTAATTTTATATATATATATATATATATATATATATATATTAGTTGGCCAATTAATTTCTTTCTATTTTTATAGTAGAGATGGGGTCTCGCTCAGGCTGGTTTTGAACTCCTGACCTCGAGCAATCCGCCCGCCTCGGCCTCCCAGAGTGCTAGGGTTACAAGCGTGAGCCACCGCGCCCGGTCTGGTTTCTGCTTTAAAGATGTTGCCACCACCAGGGACTTTGTGCTTGGTATTTTTCAGGACAGATATTGTATGAATTAAGGAAGAAGCAAAGTACTTTCATTTGGTCTGAAGGAAGTAAGCAGCAATTGGTCTTCTTTAGCTTGTTATTGGTAGTAGATTCTAATGGTATAGGTATATGATTTTGGTAAATTGGGGTTTCAGCAACAAAAGGGTGTACCACAAGCCCAGTGTTTAACCACATCTGATATTTGACAGGAAATGAAATTGTAACGCTTTTCAATTACTTTAAAATCATGTTTCTTTTTCTCCTTCTCCTGTCTCTTTTACAGAAATATCCTATCCTTGCCTGAGGCAGGAACATTTGAGGAACTCTAATGGCAGTTGGCAAAGCTATAGTGTGTGCTTAGTGAGAACATGTTGAATTGAAGAAAAATGTTAGATACAGATTTCATTTAAATTAGTTCCTGACTACATGTGAATGGAAGTTAAAAAAAATCTCATTAATGAATACCATTCTTAGTTTCAAAATAGCACCCAGAAGTTTTCCTTTTTTTCCCTTAAACCACCTTATTTTAGAGTAAAAGAATTAGGAGGAAAGCTAAATGTAACATACATTCAATTATGTATTGATTACTTATTAGTGTTTTGTTTTTGGTTCTCCACTTTTCTGCTTATTTTGTATCCTTTTTCTTCACTTCTCACATTTTGTAAATGTTGATGGATGTTTGTTGTGCAATTTAATTAACTTGTTTTGGCAAATCATACTGGAAATGTAGTTGTATTTTTTCTTCCTACTGAAATCACGTTTTTCCTTTGAAAGACATTTCTAAGCATTGCACTTGACCCAACTTAGAATTTTAGAAAACAGATGATGAGGTAGAGATGAAGTTAATAGTCTCATTTCTAAATACCTGAGCTGCTTGTTTTTAAATTATTATAGGTTGATTGTGGCCAAGTGCCTTAGGAGGGTTGATCATCACTTGTTTGTGTCCACTCGTATGTTTGCTTCATAAAGACTACAGTGGATTATAAGATCAGTTAGACAAATGGAAATGTCAGTCAGCTGCTCAAATAGATATTTTTAGAAATGTCTCTCCTCTTAGTTCTAATCAGGTAGTTGACCACAAATCCTTCATTTGATAGTTGGTAACAAGAAAGGAAACAGGAACTCCAGAGGAAGCACCTTGAATAGTAAGCACCTCCAAACTAAAATTGAGGTAGAGATTATATTTCTGATTAAACACTATTTTTTTCTCCTTATGATTATAATCAAACTGGGTCTGTAAAAAAAAGAACAACTTGATCTTGCATGATGTTTATATGATAGGACTTATTTAATGGCATTTAAAAAACTAGCAAGAAACACATACATAAATATTATGCTATTGTATTCTTTCTTAAGATAGCATATGTGGTATTTTAAAATGTTCTAAATCTGACATTGATTTCACTTCTGTAAATTAATTTAAAAATATTTTGAAATTGTTTAATTTTAATAATTTTCATTGTTTCCTTAATCAAAGATAGTCTATTTTGGTTACAAATGTCTGGAATATTAATAATATGTATATCCATTTAGAGTTCTTTGGTTCAAGCAATAAGAAGCTTTGGCTAACTTATTAGAATGATGAGCTCATATTCTTAAAAAATAAAAAGCTAAATTTTAGAAAGAACAGACATTTGAGCAACTCTAGGGATTCAGAGAGCAGGAAGCAGTGGACAATCTTAATGGAGCCTCTATTAGGGTAGTAGATCTTTTGTAATTGTTTTTCATTCATGTAATCACTCTGCTTATGATTCAGAATTCTCAGTGAGCCTGAGACTGATTTGTTTGACTTGTTTTGTTTTGTCCACTCATCACTAGGAGAGGGAAGTACCAAGATTGCATACATTGGAGGAGGGATGTTTTCCTCAAGGGAAGGTCAGGTGTATGTTATCAGAGGAAGGGGAAGTGGATCTGGACAGGTTAAAACAAAAATCCAGGCTGGGCTCGGTGGCTCACGCCTGTAATCCTAGCTCTCTGGGAGGCCGGGGCGGGCGGATTGCTCGAGGTCAGGAGTTCGAAACCAGCCTGAGCAAGAGTGAGACCCCGTCTCTACTATAAATAGAAAGAAATTAATTGGCCAACTAATATATATAGAAAAAATTAGCCGGGCATGGTGGTGCATGCCTGTAGTCCCAGCTACTTGGGAGGCTGAGGCAGAAGGATTGCTTGAGCCAGGAGTTTGAGGTTGCTGTGAGCTAGGCTGACACCACGGCACTCACTCTAGCCTGGGCAACAACGTGAGACTCTGTCTCAAAAAAAAAAAAAAATAATAATAATAAAACAAAAATCCACTACTACTATAGTTTCTAGGTAGAGACAGCATTTCTTTAACCCTTTGTACTCAGATGTCGAGTGTGACTTGACATGGTTAGCAAAAATTAGATTAAAATTGCTCTTTGAATGTATCAGTAAATTGAAATATAAAAAAATCCAAATAAGTTTAAGAAACTCCAGTTTTTTATTCTACTGCTGCGCTTTGTAAAATCTGGAGTATTTAAAAAATTAAATCCCGAGTAGAATAAAGGAATCGAGAAAAAAGCAAGTGAGTGCAAAGGATTAATTTTATATACTATTTCTTGGCTGAACCCAAACTTTTCAGCCTTTATAGATTTTCCATGATTGTAGTATATGTAGCATTTATTAAATGGCCATGAAGATTGGTCTGGTTTATACTCCAGTTGCTTTCTCCCTGTCTTTTGTTCATACTCTTAATTGAATAGGTGATATGATTGTATAGGCTTAATTATTTTTTTTGAAATAAAAAATCCGTTCAGCATTCTAAGGACTTAATTACTTTTAAGAATTTTTTTTTTTGTTTCTTTTATTCTTTTGACTTTTCTTCAATGCCTGATGTATGCCAGGTGTTACACAAGATTCCGAGGTTTCAAAAAATAAAAGCTAGCGTGCTATTTTGCTTGTGGAAATTACAAGATTGCTACGAAAAAGTTTAATGAAGGTGATAAACTGAAAATATAATGGAGGAGATAGAAAAAAAATCCCAGACATTGTGAGATTTGTGGTAAGCATTAGGATAGAGGGAAGTGCAGGAACATAGTGAAGGGGTATCTATCTGAGCCCGCAGGGTGGGGGTCATCTTTTCCTCAGAAGAGGAGATACTTGAGCAAAGTCTCAAATAATAAGTAAGGATTAGGCAAATGAAGAGTGGGGGAATGTTTTTATGGCATAGATGGGAGGTGAGCCCTGGAGGTGAGAGAGGGCTTCAAATATTCGTCATGGCTGGGGTCTGTAACACAAAATAGCTGGAGGTGTACAAGGGCCAGATAATCAAGGGGCTTCACAGAGTAACTGTGGAATAACAAAGTGAGGAAGAACCTTTGAATGATTTTGAGAAAGGACTGACATCAGATTTATACTTCTGAAAGATGATTGGTGGTACAAAACTGAAAACACACAAAACCATTTACTATTTTTTGTTTGTTTGCTTTGTTTTGCCAAGTTATAAATGGTGTGGGCCTGAACCAAGGCAATAGCAATAGAAGTGATAAGATTCCAGAAAGTTAAGTAGGCTGTGTAGAGAATACAGATGAAGAAGCAGACTTTAGGAGAAAGAAGATGAGAGTTCATTTTGAACAAGTTGAATGGTATGTTCCAAGTAAAGTTGTTGAGTAGGCAGATAGGTATATGAAGCTAGAGATAGGACTTGGAACAATCAATCTATGATGGCAGTTGAAGCTATAGATTGATGTCTACAGGGTGTCTAAAAAGTCTCCATAAAGGAAAAATTTTGTAAAATTTCATAATGAATATTTTGCAAATAAAGGTACATTTAGCTACCATTTCCCATTTTCCCTATGTATGTCGACTTTTGGGACACCCGGTAGATTAAGAGGGCAGAAAAGGAAATATGGGAAAGCAGCATCATAGCATCATTGGATAGTACAGAGGAGGACAGACAACTGTGAAATTGACCAGAGAATAGGAAGAAAAAAACTGGAAGGACTTGTCTTAGAAATAAAGGTAAAAGAAGGACTTACTCAATACTATTAACTCGGGATTCCCTAGCCCTTGAAATCTGATGGATGATGAGATACCTAATGAAGGTACATGCCCCTTAATTTAATAAATCTTACTTAAAAAATTAAAATATATCTTTTAAAACATTCAGTGCAATAAATTTAATATTTACACCCTATCTTACTGTTTGATAATATGACTTATAGGAATCTAATTAGTCAGACAGTTTTAGTGACTAGAAGATGACTAAAATACTTTTCCCTGTCAGTGAATTAGATTATGGATTAACAATTTTTAAGGTAAAAACAATCTGTAAGAAAAGATTAAGCATTTTATTTAGTTTTCTGATTTTTAAAAAATAAGCAATAACTTGTGAAGGAAGGGGAAAGAAATATTGGAATGGGAGAAAATATTGATCTCTTGTTTTATTTTTAGTGTGGTGATTCTATTTTTGTTTATTTTACTATTTAAATTATAGCCTTTTGAAGTGATAAAGCTATTATACTATATAAGTATAATTATATGATGAAGTCCTGGTGATACTTAAGATTCTGGAAGCAAATAGCAGATCGCATACCATTAATGAGAGAAATGATAAACTTTAAATAAAATATGTCTGAAAAATTTGTTATCTAACACATTCTCTTCTCTCTCATTAATTGTGTTTCAATCTGAAAAAGATTTTGTTGAAGCTTATACTATTTCTCAGATGTATTTTTTATAGGTTAGGGTATAAAAGTTGTCTGGAGTATGTATGTTGATCTTATCTACTGGATATAGGTAGGGTATGTTTTATCTTTTTAATTCATTTTGGATAGATGTGGGATAAAGGTACTGGTTAGAGAAAGGTTTTATTCTCACCTTAATGGGTGTTTCAGTTCAGCACCATGCATATTTTATAAATACATTTGTCTTCTGTCCTAGATTCATTATTGTGTGATGAAAGAAGGTAATTATTAATAAATATAAAGTGAAAGAATCTAAATTTGCTGTGATTTTTGAGCAATATCAAATAGTTTTACCTAAAATACATAATTTATAGTGATTTTTCCACCAAGCATTGTGTGTTCGGAAATATATTAA
Source organism: Microcebus murinus (assembly GCF_040939455.1). Classification (NCBI taxonomy): domain Eukaryota; kingdom Metazoa; phylum Chordata; class Mammalia; order Primates; family Cheirogaleidae; genus Microcebus; species Microcebus murinus. The sequence goes on from NC_134113.1 coordinate 40,079,400, forward strand.
GTGTTCTTCTTTTTCTGATACCACTTAGTTTAATTGGGGTGAATATTTGAGAAATTAGAAGTTATTTCAGTTTAATGAGCACCTTTTTTCTCTTCTTGGCAAATGTAGTATCTTAGATATTGTCCAAAACAAAGATTTTTATTTAGAAAAGAAATATTTTAAGGAATGTATTGGTCAATTTTTGTGTTACCTTTTGGTCAGTTATTCTTTTTTTAATTTTTTTAATTTTAGCATATTATGGGGCTACAAGTGTTAAGGTTACGTATATTGCCCATGCCCCCCCCCCCCGTGAGTCAGAGCCTCAAGCGTGACCATCCCCTGAACGTTGCACATTGGTCAGTTATTCTAATACCCATTACTCTTCTGGCATAAATAATTACTACTTCAAGGCTACTGAATTAGATTTTAAGTTTCATTGCATCATCTATTAACAAGTCAGTTATTTCTCTCCTTGTCAAAGGCTTCTAATTGTTTCATGTTTGTATATACGCACAATACTCTTTCCATGTTGTTTTACTTTGATATGTTTTATCTTAATATTTTCCTCTCTCCTTACTCTCCATTTCTTGAAATCTGTGTAGGTTTGCCAAAGAGCTGCCTTCTGAAATGTACAAGCAATTGTTCTTACAGGATAACCTGAGTTGGGCCTAGCCTGAATGATCGAGGGAATACTTTATAGCTGTTGAATTATTGAAAGTTAAAGCAAGATTGCTGATCTGCTTGATAGCTAACAAAAGCAGAATGGTATCATTTAAGTAACACTTCTTTGACTATCTTTGTGCTTGCTTTGTGATAATAAGTGATAAGAGGTGATAAAGTGATTTTAAAAAGTATAAGAATTCCAGTATTAAGGATCATGGTGGTGGTATGCTAGGAAAGAAAACCAGGTACTCTTCTGTAAAAACTATATATAATCAGGTGTTGGTGTTGTTCAGTAATGATTAGGTTTTCTAATCATATACTAAAACGACTAAAAGACCTTTATTATTGACATCCCTGGAGGGAAATCATTTTATGCAGAGAATCTGAAACTTTCCAGCTTCTTCTCCTCTCTGAAATAATTGTTTTTATAACATTATTTTTGATAACTTGATTTTTTAAGGAATTAAACTGTTGTAGGATAGATGGTACTAAAAATTTCATGCACGTATTGGTGATGGCAATTTATCATGTGTATAGTTGAGTTTATTGGTGAGAACTTATATTGTTTCTGGGACTGGAAGATTTGCAATCTAGTACTCCTTCGTTAATTATATCTTTGGGGAAATTGATTAAACTTTTATGGCCTTTATTGCTTTATTATACCATAAAGAACCTGCTTGCCTGATAACTAAGGATTAACTCCTTATTTCTGCTAGTCCCCAATTCTTAAGTGTTTAAGGAGCACCTGCTACGTGCTGGGCACTGTTCTAGGTGTTGAGAATACTTCACTGAACAAAACAAACTACTTATCATGGAGTTGAAATTATATTTTGGGATATAAACAAACAATGTATATGTCAAGTGGTAAGGGCAGTGGAGAAAAACAGAGTAGGTAAAAGGGAGACTAAGTAGTGGAAGAAAGCAGGTTGCTTTTTTGCTATTTATAGGAAACATCTGTTTGATAAAGTGGCATGTAAGCAGAGAAACCTGGAAGAAGTGAGAGTGTACAATGGGGAAGAGCATTTTAGGCAAAGAACAGCAGGAACAAAAACTCTGTGAAAATCTGGTGTGTTGAAGGAATATCATAGAGTTTTGTGTGGATGGTGCAGATTGAGCAGTCAGTAAGTTACATCACTTCCCTGAGCCTTAGTGTTCTCATTTTGAAAATGGGGCTATGGTGAAAAATTTTACTTACTATATAGAGTTGTTGTAATGACTAAATGAGGTAATGCATTTGCAGCAATTAGTAGTATGTCTTAGAATGTAAATTGGATCATGTCCCTGCCTTGCACAGACTCTTCGTTGGCTTCCTCTTTCACAGTGAATAAAATCCATGCTCTTTACTTAACTGTCTCTCTAGCCTCATCTTGGACAGTTCTCTTCCTTACTTTCTATGTTTTGGCCAATCTGGCCTTTGAGAACAAGCCTGGTTCTCACCTTGGGCCTCTGTGGTTGAGCCTTCTCCCACCAACTTCTTTGCTTCTTCAATTCTTATCTTCACAGAGTGGCTTTCAGTGATATATTAGTGGCTTAAATAAGAATTTCTTTTTTCTCTTTTATATATGGGTAAGTAGATAATCCAAAGCTGGAATAACACTGCTATTCTAAGGCAAGTACAAATGGTAAATTATTTCATGTCTTAGGGCTTCAAATAGCTGCAGCTGGGTTTCTTAATCTGACATATCTTCTGAGCTTTATTAGGTTTCTATTAATACAGATCTGCTCACTAACTGACTTGTTTTTGAAAGGAGATGTTAACAGATTCCCAAGAGGGGAAAAACAGCAGAGATTCTCATTTTAGTTTTTTAAATGTCGTTTACAAAAGTTTCAGCGTTGTTATCTTGTGTTCCTTATAGTATGTACCTTAATATTCGAGTGCAGTTTCTAATTGTAGTTTGTTAATGTTTTAAAAAAGTGTTGTTCTGTTACTAGGCAGAAACCCTTAGTAAAACAAGAAAGAGGTTGGAATCCTTAAATTTTCTCACATTTGGATTTCATAATGATATTTTAGCTTTGGCATAGTAAAAAAACCTAAGACTGAAATAAAGTAAAGGCATAATAACTTTATACTGCTTTTTCAAAGAGGTAGATCATACTACCCCTCTTTTAGACTTTGGTCTTTGTTGGTTCTGGTATAGGATTGTGGTATTAGCTTGAGAAGAGGTTGGGAGAAGAGAAAAAGTGTTGAAATTTAAAGTTGCTATACATTTGTAGGCCAGTGTGGGTTCTTCCTTGGCCGAGGTGGCTTAATGACTTGCATGTTGTGTGTGCATGTTGGGAGTAATTCTATTATACTTCCTTGTCTCATGTGGTGTTCTGGGTTGATGTGACAGTGTTATTTTAAGATATACTCTTTCTATAGTACTCACTTGATTCATTTAGTAATTCTTGGAACTTTTTGGGTGATAATTAACTTTAGTGGAGAAGGCATTCAGTAATTGACTGGACTTGGCAAGATGTGGTTTATATATAAAAAGATTCTTCAAGTTGTTTAAAAGTAGGTAGAAAAAATTCTGCTAATCATAACTAATTCTCAAACATTTGCAAGAGTGAAGTCTCTTAGGAGTAGTCTGTGAATCACCAATCTGATCTTCTGTTATTAACAAAAATACTTATGTAGTACAAGGTGAAATGTTACAGGGTGTTATACAGTGAAGTAGACAGGGATAAATAGACTGTTGAAAGACAGTTCTATATCCATCTCTTGCATTTCTGTGTTATCTTGCAAGTAAAGCATTGACTGCCTTTTGTTCCAGACTATCCTTTCAAGGATGTTTGTACAGTGAACAGCCATGGAAGGTGGAGATAGTGTCTTCCTGAGGAAAGGGCAGGCATGCTTGCTGCCCATTAAAAAATATTTGGGTTCTTTAAGTTTGGAATTTTCCTGTATTGCAACCCCTGTTTTCTGCAGTCATTCAGCTGAGCCTGTCTTAGTATGGATAATTAGGGAACTAGAAAAGAAAGGAAAAGTAATTGTAAAAATTTAGGAGATTTCTCCAATCTGATGATTTTGCAAGTATTGGTAAATTTGCTTCACTTTAAAGAACTAACAATAGAGATCTCAGACCACGTATTATAGCTGTGGTTTAAGCAAGGAAGATGATGTGCAACTCTGATCGGCAAATCCACTTTCAACGAAAAATGTCTTTCAGTCAGAAGATTGGAGGTATGTGTATATTTCAGTTATAATAAAATAAGATATATAAATATTGCTTTGGTTCCCTACTGGAACTGATTTTTATTTTGAGAAGCTATTTGTGCTGATCATGTAGGATAAAAAGGTTTTACCTGAAGTTGAAGAAACTTAGTAAACTATTAATATAATGTGCTTCATTTTTTTTTGTACATGCAATTATTGTAAGTTGCCTCACGTTATTTTTTCTGCCTTAATATATTACTCTGAAGACAAATTCTTGCATGAACCTTAAAGTTGAAGTGGTACCTTACAACTTACATTCTTTTGCTTTGCAGTGATTATGCAGCAATATTTAGATAAGAGGTAAGACTGCTGGCTGTTAGTATAATATTAGAGTTTTAAGGAATCTCAGTAATTGCTATTTTAGCCTCATAATTTTACTTATGAGGAAACTGAGGTCAAGAGATGTAAAATAGTCTATAGCTAGTTCTCAATAGAGGTGTGGACTTGAAATGAGATTTACTGATAGCAAGTCTAATGGTTTTTATATTTCATCATGCTATATCAGGACAGGAAAAGTGAATGCCTTGAGAATGGGTATTTCATGGGATGAAATAGTATGGTGATATGAAATGACTTTCCTCCTGAAGGCCTCATCTCCATATACTACTACATTGGGGATTAGGGTTTCAACATAGGAATTTTGGGGAGGACACAAATATTCAGTCCATAGTAGTGAGCTTTTTATAAAATACTTATTGTTTAAAGGCCCTAAATATTCCCCTTGACTCTATAGAGAGCCACTACCTTCTCAGTGAACTCCTGCCCTTACTCTTTGGTTTGAGGGGAGAGGGGTACTTTAAACATTTAGAGGGAAGAACAAAATAGTAAGCTCTCCCTCCATACTTCCTTTAAATTTTGTTTTCCTCTGGAGACATATAAGTTAAGTTTATGGTTAATTTTGGGGCAGATAATACAGACTGACGCAGTGGAAATAACAGAATTTCTTACTGGAACCTCAAGATAGGAACCCACTGTATGTTAGTACTGTAAATACTATGTTTTGGCTTAGGACCTTGTCTGTCTACCTGTCATACATCTTAGCCCATTTCTTTGTTGCTATAAAGGATGTGTGATGTGTAAGTTATAAAGAAAAGAGGTTTATTTAGCTCACGGTTCTGCAAGCTATACAAGAAGCCTGGCACCAGCATCTGCTTGGCTTTGGTGCTGCATCAAAACATGATAGAGAAGGTCAAAGGGAAAGTGGACACTTGTGAAGAGGGACCAAACCAATGGGCCTTCCTGGCTTCATACATAACAACCCACTTTTGAGGGAACTAATTCATTCTCACCAGAACTAGTATAACAAGCTACTTTTGAGGAAACTAATTTATTCCCATAAGAACTAATCCCATCTAGCCAGAGGGAGAACTCACTCACTACCTCAAAAACGGTGGCAGCACCAAGCTATTCATGAGGGATCTGCCTCCTTGACCCAAACATCTCCCACTAGGCCCCACCTCTCAACATTGCCACACTGGGGATCAGATTTCAACATGAGATTTGATGGGAACAAACAAGCCATATCCAAGCCATAGCACCATATCACATTTTTTTTTTCAGGTATTATAATCAGATTTTAAGTACTTTTTTCTCCTTTAAAACTTTGAATCCTAGTACTACTAAATTCATGGACAGTCCTTCTCGTCCAATTTACTTGAAAGATTTAAGATTTAACCCAGTAGTAGGAAGGGCAGGTTCATTTGCTCACAAATGAGACAGATCATTAAGTTTAAATGATTCAGTGTGAATAACAAGTACATCATGGAAATTGATCACAATGCTATCATAATTGGTTTCTTTCTAAATGGAACAAGACCAGTTTGTCATCTTTGAGGCAAGTTGATATACCTTAAATCTGATCTCAAATTATGGTATTTCTAAACAGAAAAAAATTCACACTATTTTCTAATTGTTTTATTTGGTGAAATACATATAACATAAAATTTGCCATCTTAATCATTTTTAAATTCAGTGGTATTAAGTCCATTCATATTGTTGTGCAAACATCAGCACCCTCTGTCTCCAACACTCTTTATCTTGTAAAACTGAAACTCTATACCCATTAAACAATAACTGCCCATTCTTCCCTCCCTCAGCCCCTGGAAACCATCGTTATATAATATTTTCTGTCTCCATGATTTTGACTATTCTAGGCACATTATAGAAGTAGAGGGGTGTAAATAACAGTAAAAGGGGTGTAAATAACAGTAAAAGATGTGTAAATAACAGTTAATAACAGTACCTTTTTGTGATTGGCTTATTTCACTTAGCATAATGTCTTCAAGGTTCCTCCATATTGGTAGCATATGTCAGACTTTTTTTTTATGGCTGAATAATATTTTGTTGCATTTATGTGTACCATACTTTGCTTATTCATTTATCTGTCGAGTTGCTTCCACATATTAGTTATTGTGTGTAATGTTCTGTGAACATGGGTTTACAGATATCTTTTCGAGACCCTGCTTTCAGTTCTTTTGGTACTTACCCAAGAGTGGAATTGCTAGATCATATAGTAATTCTATTTTTAATTTATCGAGGAACCACCATACTGTTTTCCACAGTGGCCATACCAGTTTACATACCCACCTATAGTGCACAGAGGTTCCCGTTTCTGTACATCCTCACCACACTCCATGTTTTAATATTCTTGTTTTGGTAGGGAGAAACATTAGTCTTGTTATTTACACCCCTTTTACCGTCAAAACATGTTTGTATAATTAGGAATTGGGTTTTGACTACTGTGAAAACCCAAGGTGTATGTTATGAACAGTTCAGAATATTATTATTCACACTATGCTAAGTGCTGATTTAGTGGGTGTAAGAAAGATTTAGATCCTGTTGTTGGATTCTTAAAGTATAAGAAATGTTTTTAGGAAGAAAATGGCAGAGAAGTAAGGCAATAGAAATATCTTACTCTTTCTATCCAGTACATTGTTCTTTTGAGAGCTTTCTTGTTTTAGAGCAGAGGAGCATCAAAATTTTACCAGTTCTAATTGCTTTTCTGACTAGAGGATGGAGGTACTGAATGGACCCTCATCAGTGATTATTTTTTATTTTTTAAAAAGGCCTAATTACATATTTAAATGTGAATTGTCAAATCCAAGATACACAAACTTGAATAAAATAGGCCTGTTCTCATATTGACTTAATTTTTTTCTTCTTCCATCCTCTCACACCTTCTTCCCCATCATCTCATTATTGTTAATGGAATATACTTACTCTGCAATGTATTGTGCTACTGGGAATATAGAAGAATAAATGAATGACTTCCCTTTGTATGACTTATTTGTGTTCTCTGCTTGAAATATGTTCCTTGCCATTCTTTGTTTAGCTAACTGCCACTTAGCCTTTAGGTCACAACTTAAACATTACTTTCTATGAGAAGCTTCCTATGACTTCATGTAAGGTCCATGAGATCATGGAACCACGTGTATTTTGTGTACTTTGATATACTCCAGAAGGAAGTATAGTGCTTGGCACGTATCAGGCCCTCATTTAATTTGTGTAAACTGATTGTCATCATGAAACTTTGGATCTAAGGGACAAGGCAGGTGGATAAACGATATTAGAAATACAGTGTGATCAGGTCTGTACTATAAGCAGTTTTGGTGCACAGAGGAAGAAACTGTACTTGAGAAAGGGAGTCCATTTCCTCTTATCTGTTCTTTTTTTTTCTTTCCTTAGAACTAGTGTAATAATAGTATGTAATTTTCAAGTTCATTCACTTAAAAGCATTTAGAGCATCTATTTATGCCAGGCAATTTCATAACAAAGCTATTCAAAACAATTAAGTTATATATTTGGGGTATTGTAGCTTTTTGATCAAAGTTGTTAGTCTCTGGTCTCAGAGATATTTTATAGGAGGTTGTGTGGGAGGTAGGTGAGAAGGGAAACTGCGATTCTTGTTTCTGGTGATTTTTATTAAATAGGCTTCTGCTGTATCATTTTGATTTTTTTAGGCTCTTGAAGCCATATATTTAAAATTTATCATTGTTATCTATTTCAGCAAATATAGCCTATTTGCTTTGTATATACAAGTATCAGAGATATGTTACCATTCTGAAAATATAGTAATGACTATATTAATAAACAGATAATATTTATGTTTAATGTTTGCCATTTCTCTAAGAATCCCTGGTGTCTTTTTTTTTTTTTTTTGAGACAGTTTTGCTCTGTTGCTCAGGCTGGAGTACAGTGGTGTCGTCATAGCTCATCGCAACCTCACACTCCTGGGTTCAAGTGATCCTCTCCTGCCTCAGCCTCCTGAATAGCTGGGACTATAGGCGCACGCCACCACACCTGACTGATTTTGTAGTTTTTGTAGAGATGGGGTTTCACTCTTACTCAGGCTGGTCTCAAACTCCCGATGTCAAACAATCCTCCTACTTCAGCCTCCCAGAGTGCTAGGATTATATAACTATTGTCACGTGGATGGATGATTGGTATACCCATATGTATCTATCTAAAACAATACATCTGTTTAAATATATTTGCCAAATCTGGAGATAGAAAGAGTATTTGGACATATTTCTAATTCAGAATTTAAGCAACTTATTGGGCTTTAATATGTTGTTAGGTGATTATTAAATAAATGGAAATTGGATTGTAATGAGTTTGAAATAGATACACCTATATGTGCAGTAGTATGTATTTAAGGTTTAGGAAATAAGGTGCTTTTTTTATGAGGTTTTTTTGGAGGAAGTAATAATGTTTTAGGGAATACCTACCTACTACCTACATGCTCTAGAGTAATTTAGATAAGGGGAGCCATCTAGGTTTTTTTCACCTTTATATCTTTAGGTAAGTTACTATACCATTTCCTCTTCTTTCTGATAGTTGGTGGGATTGGTTCAGTCTGTTCCTTCTGTCTCCTTGGTTGCATGTTTTTCTCATCCATCTTCCTAAGGTTGTACACAGTGGGATAACTTGTGTTGCACTCTTCTTATCCATCTCCCCCCTTGTCTCTCCAGCTTTTTACCTGCTTCCCATTCTTCCATTATCATGATTATTATTGTTTTTCTATTTTTATTATTATTAATAGTAGTATTAGAAAGGAAAAAATCTTAACTTAATTCATAGATGCCAAAATATTATTATATTCTAGGAAGCATATGTACTATACTATTTTTCAGTAGTTTTGATGAAAGCCATTTGGATAGACTGCTTTAATGAAGCAATTCACTTTGATTTTTTTTTTCCAGAATGCTGTGAATAGGAAGTTAGTGCTAGCTTGATATTTGGAAACTGTCATGTTTGTATCATTTTCTCATTGTTTTAGATTTTCTTTCAGGATTTAATCTGTAAATATAGTCATGCGTTGCTTAAATGACAAGGGTATGTTTTGAGAAACTCATTGTTAGGAAGTTTTGTCGTATGAACATCATGGTATACTTACACAAACCTAGATGGAATATCCTCCCACACACCTAAGCTATATGGTATACTCTATTGCTCCTAGCCTTTAAATATATACAGCATGTTACTTTATGGAATACTGTAGGCAGTTGTAGCACAATAGTAAGTATTTGTGTATCTAAACATATCAGAGCATAGAAAAGATAGTGTGTTGCCCTATGATGTTATGGTAGTTATGACGACACTGGGGGATAGGAATTTTTCAGCTCCATTATAATCTTATGGGACCACGATTGTATATGTAGTCTGTCCTTTACAGAAAAGTCCTTCTGCAATGTGTGGCTCATGACTGTATTGTAGATTAGTTAAAGCTAGCTAAACCAAGTTGTTCTTATTTGCAGTCTGATTTTTTTCTTTCTTTATTTTGGTTAAATTGGCAGAGTGAAATTTAGATTATTGAATTTAATCCCAGTGATAAAAAGAGAATGTTTTATCTCAGTAATATCTCACAGAAGCCAATGTTATTTTTTAAAATTATATATTCATGGGTAAGCATTTTGCTTTTTTTTTTTTTTTTTTTTTTTTTAGGTACATTTCAGAAGTGAAAGCATTTTGCTTTTGATAATCTTTGTTTTTGTTACATATGAATTTAACAAGACAAAAATCTTGTGGGGCATCCTGTGAGATAGGAAACCACAGACTAATCATGTATAACTCATTGGTGCCTTCTGAGGCAGCCATCATTCAATGTGGTATCATAAGGTTGTTACGACTATATGGCATATGTTAAAGCCATTAGCCTTGCTTAGTAGGTGCTCCTTCTTTTCCTTTTTTCTGTGACTGAAATAATTTAAGCCCAAAATAGAAAATAATTTTTATAAAAATTACTTTTTCTAGGAAATTTGTTAGGTTAAGTGTAGACAGTGAGGCACCAGTTCCCAAACAGTGTCTAGAGTACTGATAACAAAAGGAACAAAAGAGAGAACATAATTTTCTTTAAACTTTGAATTCAACTAGTAATTATGTTTAAATTAGAATGCAGGCCTAGCTTTAGCTTGGCAGATTTGAGAAATTAGTCTTGAGGTTTGTGATATACTCTTTATAAAAAAGTTACTTGACTTTTTCTTTTATATAGAAGTGATACACACATTTCAAAAAACTTAAAATGGCAGAGAAGACTACCTTTCTTTTCCTCAAGCCTACTACTCTCTAGAGTCTACTGCCATTAAGTTTATTTTTAATTACTGTTTTGACTTAAAAAAATACTTCCCTATTCTCAAATTTATTAGTATTTAAACATTTTTGACTTTGACCTCTGAAAAATAGCAAGATTAGTATGTTTATACTTTAAGCCCTCAACTATCTTCTCCCTCCAGGATTTTTTATTAGCAGTGTCTCTTAACTCCCTCTTATCATAGGTGAGGAATTTAGGGCAATTGTGCTTTTAGCTTTCCATTTGTCTTCTTGCTTCCTTTTTCAGGTGGTTATCTTATTATTTTTACTCTGTGTGTCTGCTTTTTATATAGCATAATTCTGCAAGTTGAAAACCAAAAATTGATTCATTTGTCCATTCAGTTTATAAATATTGATTCATTAATATTGGAGTACTCCAGGGGCCTGAACTTGGGCCTCTTTTCTGTCTGAACAGATTCCAAAGGAGATTGCATCCAATTTTGTGGTTTTAAATTCCATCTGTATACTGACTCCCAGTTTACATTTCTAGCCTTCCTCTAGCCTGATATCTCCCTTTCAAACTCACATCTGCATGTTCAACTGCCTCCTTGATATCTCTATTCACATGTCTTACTGGTGTCTCAAAGTGAACTAGTCTAAAAAGAGCTCCTGATATCTATCCCTTTTGTCTCCAAGTCTTCCTACAATGTACTGCATATCTGTTAATAGCAGCTTCATTTTTTAGTTGCTTAGGGCAAAAACTCTGAGTTCCTGTCTCTCTTTTTGAAACACACCTTTTATCTGGTTCACCAGTAAGTCCTTTGGTTCTATACTCAAAGCATATAAAGAATTTGACACTATTCACCTTGTCTTCAACAACTATTCTGGTGCAAGCCATCTTGGATTATAGCAATAGCCTCTACTTTGTAATCTAGTCTATACTAGCAGCCAGAGTGATCCTGCATAAGTCATATCCTATCATTCTTGGCTTTCCTTTGAGAAGTAGCTTCCCATCTCATTCAGAGTCAAAGTCCTTCATCCTTTGAGTCTCTTTATGATTTGGAACTTAGTTATCTTTCTGTTCTCTTTGCTAACCACTCTTATTCTACTTGCCATAGTAGTCTCTTTGCTATTCAGACATGCCACATGTTCTTACATGGATCTTTGTACTTGCTTTCTCCTTTTCTGCTTGGAAGGGTCTTCTAGGCATTTGGATGGCTTACCCCATCATGTTACTAAGATCTTGACTCACTGTCATCTCAATGAAGCCTAAAGGCCTTTCCAGGTAGTACTATCTAAAATTGTTTCCTAGTCTTGTGACATGGCAAATACCTTCCCCTTCCTGTTTTTTTCTTCTTGGCACTGATTACTATTTAATATACAACATATTGTAATTGCTTAATTTAAAAAAATTAATCAGGTCAGGTTCATTGAGGAGTTACTACATGTATGTCAAGCAAGAAGAAAATTAATAAAGGCAATTAGATGCTGATAAATATGTTGAAAAAGCTGGGAGTGTGGATAATGGAAGGTTGTTTGCAGCTTTCAAACTGTTGCTGATGATTTATAGCTGCCTGGTGGTACCAACATGGGTAGCTGGCTGGGGAGCATATGATGATTGCTGTACACTTCATGTCTGTGAAGGCGACATGTCTGTTCACTGCCACCAGAAGAAGAATGTTCTGGTTTCTCTTTCTCTTCTACCTTCCAAGTATTGTGCAAATGCGTTGCACTGACTGAAAGGCAAGTATGAAATTTGCAAGGCAGACTGACAGGCAGGAAACCCAAGGAAGAGTTGATGGTGCAATCTTGAGGATAAAGGCAGTGTGGAGGCAGAATTTCTACTTTTTTAGAGAACCTCAGGTGTTTTTTTTTTTTTTTTACACCTTCAACTGATTAGATCAGACCCATTCACATTATGGAGGGTAACCTGCTTTACTCAAAGTCTGCTGTTTTAAATTTTAGTTATCTACAACTATCTTTATAGCAACATCTATGCCAGTGTTTGATCAAACGACTGAGTAACATAGCTTATTAGCCAAGTTGACACATAAAATTAACCATCAGAGTCTATGCCTTATCAACTTGGCATCCATACATATCCCCTTAAACCATAAATATTATGGGCTGAATTATTCTCTACCCCCACAAATTCATATTAAAGTTCCAACCCCCAGCACCCCAGAATGTGACTGTATTTGGAGATAGGGTCTTTCAAGAGGTAGTTAAGTTATAATGAGTTATTAGGGTGGGCCTTAATTCACTATGACTGGCGTCCTTATGAGAAGAGGAAATTTGCTCACAGACATATACAGAGGGAACACCATGTGAAGACACTGGGAGAAAATTGCTGTCTACACGCCAAGGAGAGAGGCCTCAGAAGAAACCAAAGCTGTTGGTGCCTCGATCTTGGATTTTTAGCCTCCAGACTTGTGAGGAAATAAAGTTCTGTTGTTTAAGCCACCAAGTTTGTGGTACTTTGTTATGGCAACCCTAGCAAACTAATACAATAGTTGATCTCCAAATAAAGACAAGGTCATCTTGTATGCAATGCACTCTTTTCCCAGAAGAGGATGGAAAGTCCTTGGGTGATGTTCACTTTCTTGTTATCCTATAACTTAAATACTATGATGTAGAGTTAGAGATACTTAAATACTATGATATAAAGCCAGTCCATCTTATGTTATATGTTATTCCCTTATGGAATAAGAAGGGAAGAAAACAAAGAAGTT